>NW_028270168.1:20759062-22009062 GCF_037043375.1 Chiloscyllium plagiosum
GAGTCTTACCTGATCCAAAGGTTTATAATAACATCTCTGAACAGTTTGATTAGAAAATTTCTAAACCAGCCATTTGAGACTTAACACTGATTGATTTGTGTTAAAAGAAAGGTTACACCTCACAATTATCAATAGTTATCAACATGTTGCATCACTGAATCATGTTCCCTTTCTACTGCATTCTTTCCAATGATGACTAATCAACACCAACTTACACAGCAAGGTGAACATAGTAAATCATTCCAAGATGCTTTGCAAGAGAATTAACAAACAGAATTTGACACAAAGCCACAAACAACAGGATATTAAAGTAGACAAACAATTGCTTCGGTAAAAAGGTAGGTTCCAAAGAACATCTCAGAGGAAGACAGCAAGTGGTTTCAGAAGGGAATCTAAAGCTTTGAGCTGAGGTAGCTGAGGACACAGCTGACAATGGCCGAGAGATGGAATGTTGAAAATTGAGATTTTCAAGACCAAAATTGAAGAGGTAAAGGGGTTCCGAAGAGCTCTGTGGCTTGGAGAGGTTACAAAAAAGGAGTTGAAGCCGTGGAGGAATCACAAAACAAGGTTTGGAACTTTAATACCAATAAATCACCAGACCTCATGGTAATGTAGATCAATGATGATGAGATGGGACTCAGTGCACGTTAGGATATGAGCAGTAGTGTTTTGGATGATGTGAACCTTACACAGGCCGCAAGGTGTCGGCCAACCAGGAGAACATTGGAATACCTGAGCTGAGAAATTACAAAGCAGTGGATGAGGGTTTATGCAGTAGGTGAGCTGTGGCAGGGACAGAAATGGGTGGGGTAATGGATCTGGAAGTCAATGGTCTTGGTGCTGTTGAGGATGTTGTTGTGATAAACAGTAAACATTAACTGTCGATAATCAACTCCCACATCTCTTCTTAATTCCCATGACCTTTATGCTGTAAAGTGAAAGAGGGCAAATAATTACTTAACATTATTGCTGTGATCACCTGAATACAATCTGAGGCAGCAACGACTACAGATGCTGGAAGTCAGAGTTAATAGGTGTGAAGCTGAAACGTTTCAGCACGAATGTTGACTTTCCTGCTCCTCAGATGCTGTCTGATCAGCTGTGCCCTTCAAGCTTCACATCTTTTGATTCTGAACTAAGGCAAGTCCAAGGAACCCATACAGAATATACGAAGACAGCTGCATTGAAATTATCATCTCATTCAAAGAAAGTGAAACTAAACAACTAAGTCAGCATCAGGATGTCTGCCTCCTGTTTAATTCAGAGTTGAAAATATGTTGCTGGAAAAGCACAGCAGGTCAGGCAGCGTCCAAGGAGCAGGAGAATTGACGTTTCGGGCATGAGCCCTTCTTCAGGAAGGGCCGAAATGTCGATTCTCCTGCTCTTTGGATGCTGCCTGACTTGCTGCGCTTTTCCAGCAACACATTTTCAGCTCTGATCTCCAGCATCTGCAGTCCTCACTTTCTCCTGTTTAATTCACACTTGCCTGACAGGTTCCCGTATTGGGAAGTTAAAGGTTGCCTGCAGAATACTCGGAATGCAAAGGCAATAAGCTAGACTCGAGAATATACAAACAAATGATAATTTAGCAGCTTGCTTGGCAAAACAGAGAGGAAGGAAAAGTGGATTCATATTAATAGAGGTTGGAAGGCTTCCTCTCTCCCTGTTCTCTGTGCCTCAGTTTCTCTCTCACATAAAAAGCCTAATAAAAAGGCAATTTGGGAGAAAAATAATCACAGAAAACTCCATGATTCTACAAATTTCACCACTGTTGAGGAAACAAGACAACCACTGAAAAGCCATGGATTCTTGTTTTACTCACAACTCAAATTTTTAAGAACTGTGTCTGCTTTTTATTCTTCCTGTTTTTACTAGAAACCCTCCCCCATCCTCCACTTTATTTTGAAACACTTACTATCTGTGTTTGACATGTTTTAAGGTTTTCACTTGGGGTGAGTAGGTAATGGAATACCTTTCTTTCACCCAGGAAAACCCTGCAATTATTTCCTTCATATTGATGTAATTAATTCATTTTAACTGATGTGTGATAGCTGTGTGTTGAAAAGAAATAAACATAATTGTTGCGACCAACTAAGGCAAGGGCAGCATTTAATTGAGTGGTGGCAGGGGTGGAGGTGGGGGGGGGGGAGGTGGCAGGGGTGGAGGTGGGGGGGGGTGTGGGCAGTGATGACTATTTCAGGTTCAGATTGAGAAGGCACCTGGCCAATGTGTCTGCCCTGGCACCAACTGAGATTCTTGAGTGGACAACAGATGACCACCAAAGGCCATGTCCCCAACACTGTTGTATTAAACTAGCTGTAGGGACGCACTTTGCCATGTGGGTCACATGTCAAGTAAATCAACGATGGACTGTTTGTCTTCTCCTGGGAAGGTATCTGTCAAAGTTGCACACTCTGCCTAATTTAGCAAGCCAGCATTGAGAAAGGGAAAGCAGACTGAGAACCACTTCCTTTACCTTGCGGCGGACTCTATGCTCCTCAGGCAAGGCCCAAACTGTGACCACCCTCACCACCTCAACAAGAAAATGATTTTATGCCGTCACTGATTTGGGTTACTCCGTGATTCCTGGTGCCCAGTAGGTTTTTGTTTTCCTGCAACAGCCTTAGCTTTCCTGTGGTGCTGTTGAACAAGAGTATTGCTAGCCTCTGATTGGCCAGCAGCTCTTGATGGGTGGGAAGTCAGGGTCTTGATGCTGGGTGAGGGCACTTTTCTGGCCTCTCCACTGCCTGGATGGTCAGATTTCCCACACAAGACAACACACATTTCTCACGGGCAGTCTAAAGGCCATCATCACTTCCACAAAATTGTATCTGAAACCACTACTACTTATAACAAAAAAATTGCATTTATGTGGTAAAGTATCCCAAGACATTTCAAAGGAGAGTGATTAAGCAAAATTGGACTCTGAGACACACATGTAACATTGGTTAGGTGGTAAACAAGGTAGATTTGAAGAAGCAATTTGAAACTAGAGAAACACTTAGTTTCTAACTGAACTGAGTTTGTCCACTTGCATTAGTTACTTTGCTTTGCCTATAAATTACACTGTGGCTCAAACAGGTAATACTGGATTATGTACAGCTGTTTTAGCAATAGGATTATACATTGTGTATTGCATGGTATAATACTCTGGTAGATCAGCCAAGATCTTAGTGCACGCTTGGAGTAGCTTGAGGGTCCATTTAGCCTCCTCCTAGTTCTAATAGTCTGACTGTAGTCATATTGTATGTCACAGAAGTATGCTGTTCAATATAATGACTTTTATCAAATAAAAGTTGAGTGAATGCCTGTAACCTTACTGTGCAAATCCATTTCTTAAGTTACAGATTCATTGCTCTCTCCAAAATTCTGTATTTGCTGGAAACCAGCCTTGGAAATTTGATTCTCTTATTTATATCTGATAAATGGATCTTCTGTCTATGGTAGAGTAACCAGGATGAATGAACCAAGTGCTCTTAACAAAGGTCAGGCTGCCAATCTTCAACCTTTGCTCTGTTGTCAAACCTCCAACCTCTTCTCAGTTTGACAATTACAGGAAATCACTGTTATGCTTGTAATGAAAGCCTCAGCACATTTAATACTGGAACTAGGGCCAGAAAGCTAATTAATGTAAGTTTCAGTCTTTAGTCAATGTCAAGCTGTAACATTCATCAAGACATTAAGAGGTTAGAGATATGGATGAAGCAGTAAGTGTCCATCACCAGCAATGGCAAGTAATTTGGGTGTACAACAAAAGTGGGGTGAGGCAATAATGGTGTGAGTTGGGCTATGCTCACTAGCATAGACTCGACACTGATGCACCAACACCTCATTCCTAATCTGCCAATTGAGCCAAGGCTGACAAAAATAATATTAAGCAAAAAACATTTCCCAAGGACAAAGAAGAATTGTTAAAAGAAAAATCAGTAACTAAGGTTGTCTCACTCACCTCCAATGTGGTCGATACAATCTTTTCTACAGAAGAAAAATATGCATCCCACAAAAATTGGGTGTGTTGTCGGAATGCCAGGATTTTGTCATTATCAATGGACCTGACTGTTGAGGGAACCTATAAAATAGAATTGGAGAGATTTTAATTCATCTTCTGAAATCAAGCACTGCTCAGAAACTGTTTCAACAACTATTCACCTCCTACTATTTGCTTACAGGTAGACCCCCACGTAGGGTGGCATGGTGGTACAATAGTCAGCACTGCTGCCTCACAGCACAAGGGATCTGGTTCAATTCCAGCCTCAGCTGACTGTCTTAGTGGAGCTTGCATTGCACCTTCTGTCTGTTTCTGTCCACAGTATATACATGTGCTGGTAAGGTGGATTGGCCAGACTAAATTGCCCCACAGTGTCCAGGGATGTGCAGGCTAGGTGGGTTAGCCATGGTAAATGTGGGATTACAGGGATAGGTTGGGGCACTGGGTGTGGGTAGGATGCTCTTCAGAAATTGTTGCAGACTCAATGGGCCAAATGGCCTCTTTCTACACTGTAGGGATTCTAAAAACCATCACTATTTGCCATAGTGACAGGCTGAAGCCAGCTATTTGCCACATTGTGCCTTGATTCTAAGGGACCAAAAATCTGTCTAGCCCCCTTAAGTAAACAACAATGCAGCACTTGCAGCTTTCTCATATACAACAAAAAGGAGCAATTCTGGCAAGTGCCAATTAAATGAAGTTTGGTTAAAGACTCCTGAGTTGGGAGTGGGGTTAACAATTTCTGTGCTCAAGTCTCTGCAGTGGGACTTGATGCTACAGTCTTCTACTCCTGATGCAAGTGTGCTAACTAGTGAGCCACAGCTAACACCATTAAAAGGTGAAGCATGTACATAACATGGAACTGAAGTACAAAGAAGATTCCAGGATGGTTCCCTATTTTGTGTTACGTTAACTAATGTCAGATCAAGTACTGATGGAGATACTGTCTTTATTGTCATCATTCAAGAGAAGGGAAAATCGACAGGGTTTCTACTCCTGATTGCTCTTCACTGCCCCCTGCTGGAAGATTTGTGAATGTTGGACGAGAGAACAGGATGGGGCTCAAGTTCGATAAGCAGACAGTCTGTTTGCACTGAAAATATGAAGGATGGATAATTGGGAGAGAATCAAATTGTTAGAAAGGTGGGGGAGAAATCTGTGAGCAAAGGGGAAGCAACAAAGAACAGATCTTTAAGCTGATAATGACCAGATGAAATCAATAACAATAAACAAGTATGGTAATGTTCAAACTGTCAGAGTGTGTGATTGAATAAAGAATGTGTGTACTGTTCTGTGAAATTGAGGATAGTCAGGCTGACTGAAAGATTCAACCCAATAGCCCTCCTTCTATTAACTCATCTATCTTCAGTTTTTTGGTACGGGAAAGGTGTCCTTTCACTAATGAAGAGGTGCTGACTAGAACAAAATGTAGGAGCCAAACACACACTATTTCAAACATACTTTACTTGGCGAAAAACTGAACAACTGGGTTCATGGTGAAGAATGTGGAAGTGAGATGCAAAAAATAGAACATAACAATGTAGCAAAGAGGAGCAGGAGTAGGTCATTCAGCCCCTCAAGTGTGCCCTGCCATTTAATAAGAATATGGCTAGTCTTCTCCAGGCCTCAGCCCCTCTTTTGTGCCAGTTACTCGTAACCCTCCACTCCCTAATATTTCAAAAATCAGCGCAATGAATCTAATTTGAACTGCTTCCAATGTTTCTACATCCTTTCTTAAATACGGGAGCCCAAACTGAACAATGTACTCTGGTTGCGGCCTCACCAGCACCCTGTAGAGTTGTAACAGAACTTCCCTAAGTTTAAACTCCAACTCCCTAGCAATAAAGGCCAAATTTTCATCTGCCTTTTTAATTCTTTGATGCATTTGCATGCTAACGTTTTGTTTCATGCACAAGAACACTCAGATCCCTCTGTCGTGCACTTTTATGGTGTCTTTCTCCACTTAAATAATAGTCTGTCTTTCAATCTTTCTATTGAATTACATGACCTCACACATACCTACAACAAACTCCAACTTCCAGGTTTTTGCCCACTCACTTGAATTACCAAGATCTGCTTGCAAATTTTTATGTCCTCGTCACCATGGGGCAGCATGGTGGCTCAGTGGTTAGCACTGCTACCTCATAGTGCCAGGAACCCGCGTTCGACTCCAGCCTCGGCAAGTGTGTGGAGTTTGCACATTCTCCCCGTGTCTGCGTGAGTTTCCTCCAGGTGGTCTGGTTTCCTCCCACAGTCCAAAGATGTGCAGATTAGGTGAATTGGTCATGCTAAATTGCCCATAGCATTAGATGCATTAATTAGGAGGAATGGGTCTGGGTGGTTTACTCTTCAGAGGGTTGGTGTGAACTAGTTGGGCCGAAGGGCCTGTTTCCACACTGTAGGGAATCTAATCAAACATGTCCTCCCACCTATTTTTATATCATCAGTAAGCTTGGCTACATTACACTCTTCACTTGTAAATCATTGAAGCTGGGGGACTGATCCTTGTGACACTCCACTTGTTACATCTGAAGAAGATTCAAAATCTTGACTGTGTCTTCTACATTAACCAACCCTCAATCAATGCTAATACATTACCCCAAATACTGTGAATTCTTATCTTGTGTAATAACCTTTTAACTGGCACCTTACCAAATGCATTCTAGAAATCCAAGTTCACCAAACCTATCAGTTCGCTTTTATCTTCTCTGCTTCTATTATCCTCAAAGAACTGTAGCAAATTTGGCAAACATGATTCCCTTTAAACAAAACATGTTGAGACTGTTTGACTGCATTATGCTTTTCTAATTGTCCTGCGATTTCTTTTTTAATAATGGACTCCAGCATTTTCCCAACAACAGATGTCAGCACAACTTTCTTTTAGTCACTTGTAGAATGTAGGCATCGCAAGCTGGCCAGCATTTATTGCCCCTTCCTCATTGGACTTGAGAAAGTGGTGGTGAGCTGATAACTTGAACTACTGTAGTCGATGTGCACAACTAGCCTACAGTCTCCTGCTTTCTGTCTCCTTTCGTTGAATAGGGTGGCCCCACAGCAGTTTTCCAGTCTGCTAGAATATGTTGGAATCCAGTGAATTCAGGAATGTATCAACAAATTCCACCATTACCTCTGCAACCACTTCCTTTAAAACCCTTGGATGCACCAGGTGCTGGTGACTTCTCTGCCTTCAATCCCATTAGCTTGTCAAATACTTTGTTCATGCAACTCTTTCCTTCCATTAGCACCTTGCTTATCTGTTATCTGTGAGATGTTTATCATGTCGTCCACCATGAACACTCATGTAATATACTGGTTTAAATAATCTGCCATTTCTCAGTTATGAATTCCCTAGTCACATCTTCTAAGGGTCCCACATTCTCTTCAGCTACACACTTCCTTTTCTCATACCCATAGAAACTCTTGTTGTTTGTTCTTATATTTCTTGTCAATTTATTTTCATAATCAATTTTCTCCCTCTTTATTAGCCTTTTAGTAATCTGCTTCTGGTTCCTAAAGATTCCTAATCCTCTGTCCTATCACTAGCTTTAGCTACTTTGCGTGCCTTAGTTTTTGGTTGGATATGCTCCGTGACTGCCTTTTTTAACTGTGAGTGGTTCAGCCTTCTCATCAAATTGTTTCTGACTGTAATAATCTTTGCTGAGGGTTATGAAATATTCGCTTAAATGGCTATCCCTGCTCATCTATTGACCTTTCCCTTAGGCTATTTTCCAAGCCCATTTTAGACAACTCTTTCCTCATATCTCTGTAAATGCCCTTATTCAAGTTGAGGTTTGACAGCCAAAGTTGCTGTCCCTCAAACTGAATTTGGAATTCTATCATTTGTGACAGCTATGTCTTAGAGGATCCTAAACTATGAGATCTCTTATTAATTTTACCTCATTACACATTGCTAGATGTAAAATTGCCTGTCCTCTGATAGCTTGTGAAATGTACTGCTCTAAAAAACAAATCGGATGCAATCTGTCATTTAATCTTCCATGTTATCTTTGCCCATGTGATTGGTCCAGTTGATCTGCAGATTAAAATCACCCATCAGAACTGAAGTGCTCTTCTTACACACATTATGAAAAAAGGGATGCAGATGACTTAAGTGATTCAAAACTGAAACAACGGAATGAATTCGTTCAACATTATTCCTGAGATGGGGATTTGGTACAAGTATTGAGTTAGAAGCTGTGGCTACGTGAACTTTATTGCTGAGTCCATTTTGTCATTGCCCCTTACCTGGAGTAGGAGCCTCTCGTCACCCACCACCACAGCTTTGCTCCAATCAATGACCTCGGAGAACGGTAGCTCCCAGCCATTACTGAGCAGTACTGGAATACAAGCAGCCTAGGATGAAGCAAAATAAAACACCACTTAATTCGACAACTTAATGTTGTTTGTCATCAGTAATAAAGAATTTTAAGCATTTCATTTCACTCTCTGGAATTGTTACTTGTGTTGTGATAAATTTACACAAGTACAATTGCCCTCTGGTATTTCAGCTGTCACCCTAGACAGTGATATCAATGTAACATACCATCAAAGTGACACTGCAAACAATCTCCTTCTCATTAAACCTCCACACACATTCAATTTCTAGTAGTAGGTTATGGTAGAGAGATTGGAAATGGAAATTCTATCTATTTATTTCAGCCTCCCTTCCCTGCTTAAATGGGTGCTGGGACCAATTGTTGCTAAGATCAATCAACTCAGCAGGGACTAGAATCTGGTCTCTTACACTTGGCAGTGAATTTATCAATTGATGCTATTATGGGACCATCATAGATTATCTGTAAAATCTATACTACTTTCTCCAAACCTTTTTAAAAGCAGGGCTTTAGCAATGGACTCTTGTTTCCAAATTGGATACCCAATTGTCTTTGATCTTTGATGTGTTTTTATTTCAAATTGTAAATGGTGTGTGTGTGTGTGTGTGTGGCATTCAGGCTAACCGGCTTGTTAAAAAGCACATCTGGCCAGTTACTTATATTTTTTAAAATAGTGGGTGTGTTGCTGATTTTGGCAACTACCCACCTAACATTTAATGGTGACGATGTCATTTTGGGGGGAATGCAGGAAAATAGTTGGCCAATCGCCCACCACATGTGACTGCCCCTTCAGTAAAATGCCTGAAGATTCCAGCCTGATTTTAAAGAAATGGAATGGAAATTGTGGAATCATTGTAGCACAAAAGTGACAGGGAAGAGAGAAAAGGTGTCGTCCACTAAGCTCATGGTTGACAACACTTCTGGCATGTCTTCCATGAGCCCTAGCCTCTAAACACACCATCCTCACATTCACTGCCAATGGTCACTTGACACACACCCTCACATTGTCCCAGACAACTGGATGCGAAGAGCCCCTTCAGTATTGGATTGGCTGATTCTTGATAGTCATTTTAACAGCCTTTCAACCTATGCTCCAATATTTGTACAACTAGTAAACAGAAATATTCATAGAAAATTAAAAAGGAAAACAAATTGTTTGATGTTCCTATGAATACTTGGCCTGGGTATGTTTGCAGCAGCATCCAAAAGATTAAACCTTCATGCCAATCTGGATGATTGTCAACTCAAACTGAGCTGCAGTCAGACACCTGCCAACTCATGGTGTTCCAGAGATCTCGTTCACGGTTCATGTGTCTTAGAATTTAACTGCACATTTTATGAAGAGAAGATTTATCTCGACAGAATGCAGGTATGTTTGAGAAACCGATATAAGCAGCTCAGAAATAAAATGTAATGAAATCAGCTTGGAGCCTATCACATTTAAAAGAATACAGCTATGTTGATTCAGAAGGTTAAGAGCTAGAAAGGCAATACCATCCAAGACCAGGTGGCTTTACCAGTTAAAGAACTGGAGACAGCACCTGCAATCCTTGCAGTAAGGGTTGTCCAAAGAAATACTTCTATTTTGGGAATTTTGTCAAATTAGTTTGGAAGTCTTTGGTAAACCCTGAAGGTTGCCCAAACACATATCTTTCATCAGATCGAAGAAGGAATTTTAAATGAGTGATACTTAACCCATAAGACTTCAGGAGGACATCCGAGAGCATGATTATGACAATGACAGTGACTACTTCCAGCTTTGTCAAGAGCATCCACCTGAGCAAGCAAATCCAAGATAATATATATATTTGGTGAGTAACTTAACAGAAAGGTTAAGGTGCTGACTACCTCTGAGGCTGAAAATAGTAAAGAGTGAAGATAAGGTAAATCATTGGGGTGGCTCCTCAAGGACAAGCTTGAGTTTTAATATGCTGTGGAAATTATGAGTCAGGGAAGAATGAGGAAGGGAGAGCATTTCCAAGTTTTTGATGTAAAGAGTGAAGCAAAGAAACAACAATGTACTTTTAAAAAGTATCATCCTATCCCTCAGAAACATCTCAAAGTACCTAGCATGCAGTAAAATGTAGTCTCCAGTCAGTATCATCAGGTGGTTAAACCCCAGGATTACTTTGAGAGAGGTTTCAAAACAACAATAAGACAAATTAACAAGTAAACTTTTTTTGATATTGTTGGGTAAGGGAGAAATGTTGGCCAGGACTCCAGATCATAATTCACTGTTCATCTTTAAGCAATTGATATGCTGGGAATATTGATGTTCCTTTCTTCTACACAACCTTTTGAACTCAATTTTTTTGCATCAACATAAGAAAAAAAATCCCAGTGAGTGACAATTTCCATTTTCTTGCTCACAAGCTTTATAAAGCAATCGATGAATGACAAGTTTCAAAATAATGAGATTTGTTTCACTTTGGGTCTCCTAGGAATCATGGAAAAAAGGTTCTGAAGGAATGAAAATGCAGTGCAACCCTTTGCATTAAGCTTGAGGTTGCTTAGCAACATCCCAAGAAGACCATACAAAAACTTGCATTTCTCTCCCCTCTTTTCTTCTTCATTTCAAAACAAGAAATATAAGAAATAAGGAGCAGAAGTGGACCAGATGTCCCATTAAGCTTACTCCATTGTTCAAATGGTCATGACTGATCTTTGGCATCAGCTCCATTTTCCTGCCCACTTCCCATATACCTTGATGCCCCTGGAGTCCAGAGTTTTGTCCAGCATTAAATATATTCAACAATGGGGCTTCCACCATCCTCTGGTGTAAAGAACTCCAAAGATTCACAACCTATTGAGTGCATGAATGTCTATTCTTCTGTGTCCTAAGTGATCAGCCACTCATCCTGTGATAGTGCCTCCCATGTTCTCGACTTTCCAGCACGAGAAAACAAAACCTTTCAGTGTCTGACATGTCAAGTTCCTACAAAATCTTGCATGCTTCAATGACATCATGTTTTGTTCTTCTAAATTTCAGAGACCCAAAGTACGGAACCTCTCATTTGAGAATAACCAGTACTTATTTTATTCTTGTATATGATGTGGGTATTAACAGTAAAGCTGGCATTTGTTACCCATCCCAAGTTGCCGGTGAATAGAGTGGTTTCATAAGCCATTTCAGATGGAAATTAATTTTTTTTAAAATTTATTCAAGGGATGAGGGTGTCACTGGCTGGGCCAGCATTTCTTGTCCATTTCTGCTTGTCAAGAGGGCAGTCAAGAATCAACCACATTTTTTTTTCTTATTCATTCATGGGATGAGGGTGTCGCTGGCTAGGTGAGCATTTATTGCCCATCGTTATTTAACCAACGGGCTGTTAAAAGTCAACCGTATTGCTGTGGATTTGGAGTTACATGTAGGCCAGATCAGGGAAGGACAGCAGTTTCCTCCCCTAAAGGGCATTAGTGAATCAGATGGGTTTTTCTGACAATTGACTATGGATTTCTGAGAGTCTGGAATCATGTGTCAAACAGGCCAGTTTTCCTTCTCTAAACGACATTAGAGAAAAACATGGAGATTTTAAAAAAACGTGGTTACACATTCACTATTAGGCTGGATTTTAATTGCAGATTTTATTCAAATTTCTCCATCTGCCATGTTAGGATTGAAACCTATGTCCTCATAATATTGACATGAGTTTCTAGATTACCTCGGTACAGGTAAAGTCTCCATTGTAGTGGAAGACAAGTGGATGCTCTTTGGAGGGTCCAATTTCCCTTGACATGATGACAATTAATCTCAGGTCTTCCACAAAAGATTCTTTCAAAGAGATTAATTGACAATGAAAATCCTCAGGTTGGTGAAGTTGCACAGTTGAAGAAAAACTGGGAGATATAACCATGTAGCTACAGTACCGATATAATGATTTCTTGAAGTTCTCACTCAGTATTCTCAAGTTTAGGACAAAGAGAGTAGTGAATCATCAAGAAGATTGCAGAATTTCATTCTTCAAAAGATTTGTGCAAGAATGGTGAATGATCAACAAAAATCTCCTGAGATTACTGACTATTCTGGAGGAGTTGCAGTCTGGACAATCCAGATCGCATTTGTAGACACTGAGAAACTTTCTGGAAAAATGCCAGATGCAAGGAAGCTCAGCATGGACTACACAAATGGAATACTAGGCAAAGATAAGGAATTTTATATTTTTGAGGTGATCTGTTTGATTTACCTTTAAAGTAGTGATCTTGTATTGCAAAACTACTGAAGGTGACCAGAGCATTGGATAGCTCCTTGTGAAATCTTACAGCTTGGAATGCTTCCTTACATCTTAATGCCAGTATTTTAAAATATTGATTGACACTTTTTCCTTGCTTTTCATCAGCTTTTTGTTGGGAGAGGCGAAAAACTTATGGGCTTGGATGGAATCTCAGATTTGTGACAAATGGTACCGACGCAGCACACTTTGAGCCTGGACTTGCCTCATATACTGAGTTGCTTGTCCCAATCTTGGGCCTTCCGTGCACTGCAATGAATCATGGAGAATGCTGTCAAAAATTTCATTGATCTCATTTCTTAATGCCTCATTATCACAGGAAATGGCCACTGTAAATGAATCCTCAGTGGAGTGCATCGAGACCATTGGCTGTTGCATCAGATGCAGTCAATAACAAGGTTCTCGAGACTAAAATAAGCATTGAAGGATGCTAGGCCTGAAAAAAAACTTTGCCTATTTTTATCAACAAGTTTTCTGTTGAGGGTCCCATTGGTGATAGAGCCTA
Source organism: Chiloscyllium plagiosum (assembly GCF_037043375.1). Taxonomy (NCBI): domain Eukaryota; kingdom Metazoa; phylum Chordata; class Chondrichthyes; order Orectolobiformes; family Hemiscylliidae; genus Chiloscyllium; species Chiloscyllium plagiosum. The sequence continues at coordinate 20,772,119 of NW_028270168.1, forward strand.
CTGTCTGTAAGAAAGTACTGGCCTCCTTAAATCTTTCTTCTATCACCTTAAAAATATGGTCCTTAGTTTTGAACGTAGAGAAAAGACCTTTGCTATTCACCATATCTACGTCCCTCATGATTTGGAGATGCTGGTGTTGGACCGGGGTGTACCAGGTTAAAAAAAAATCACACAACACCAGGTTATAGTCCAACAGGTTTAATTGAAAGCACTAGCTTTCTGAGCGTCGCTCCTTCATCGGGTGGTTGTGGACAATTGTAAGACACAGAATTTATAGCAAAAATTTACAGTGTGATGTAACTGAAATTATACATTGAAAAATACCTTGATTATTTGTTGAGTCTTTCATCTGTTCGAATACCATGATTGTTTCACTTCTTTCATATGTAAATCACAAAACTTTTTTAAAAAAGGTTACACTCTCAGGTTAACTGTAACAATTGGTGTCAGCCAGACAATATGTTGAAGGTGTTAGCCCCCTGTGTTCCCTGTCTATGCCATAACATTTAGACTGATTCTAATATAAAAAGTGAGTTAACAGAGTCTGACATGGATTCATGCAGTTTTTGAGCAAAGTACAATGCAACTCTGCAAATACAAATTCACCCCACAAACGTATATGTGTGCATGTGGGTTTTTGTGTGTATGTGTGTGTGTCTGTCTATCTGGGGTGGGGGTGTTGTCAGTGTGAGAGAGAGTGTATACGTGTGTGTATGTGAGTGTAGAGTGTCTAAGTCTGAGAGGGTGCATGTGTGAGTGCGTGTGTGTATGTGTGTGGGGTGGGGGGTTGTGAGTGTCTGTGAGAGAGTGTGTATATGTGTGTGTGAGTGTAAAGGGTCTAAGTCTGTGAGAGGATGTATGTGAGAGTATGGGAGTGTGTTTGTCTGTGTATACATGTATCTGTATGTATGTGTGTGTATAGGAGTGCCTGTGTGTGTGTGTGTGTGTGTGTGTGTGTGTGTGTGTATAGTGCAATGGTGGTCACCTGTAGTGTGACATGAACCCTCGGTCCCAGTTGAGGCCCTCCCTATGGGTATGGAACTTAGCTATCAGCCTCTGCTCGGCCACTTTTCGCTGCTGCCTGTCTCGAAGTCCGCCTTGGAGGATGGTCACCTGCAGGTCCGAGGTCGAATGTCCTGGACCGCCGAAGTGTTCCCCAACTGTAAGGAAACACTCCTGTCTGTTGATTGTTGTGCGGTGCCCATTCATCCGTTGCCGCAGCCTTTGCTTGGTTTCCCCAATGTACCATGCCTCCGGGAATCCTTGCCTCACATGAGTACCTGCCACGTACATGGTGGGAGATGTCCCCACGTGAAATGGTGGTATCCATGTCCACACTCTGACACTTCTTGAGCGCCTACCATGACAGGGTTATATGGAGTTGTCCTGAAAGCTGGGCAGTTTGCTACGAACAATGATCTGTTTGAGGTTTGGCGGTTGTTTAAAGGCGAGCAGTGGAGGTGTGGGGAAGGTCTTGGCAAGGTGCTCATCCTCATTGATAATGTGTTGCAGATCACGAAGAACATGGCGTAGTTTTTCAGCTCCTGGGAAGTACTGGATAATGAAGGGTACCCTGTCGGTTGCAGCACGTGTCTGTCTTCTGAGGAGGTCATTATGGCTCCTTGCTGTGGCACGTCGGAACTGGCAGTTGATGAGTTGAGCATCGTACCCCATCCTTATGACAGCATCCCTGAGTTCTTCCAGGTGTCCGTCACATTCCTCCTCACCTGAACAGATCCTGTGTACGCGTAGGGCTTGTCCATAGGGGATGGCTGTTTTAATACATTTTCGGTGGAAGCTGGAGAAGTGTAGCATTGTGAGGTTGTCTGTGGGTTTGCAGTAGAGTGTGGTGCTGAGGTATCCATCCTTGATAGAGATGCATGTGTCCAAGAATGAGACAGATAGTCGAGAGTAGTCCATGGTGAGTTTGATGGTGGGATGAAACTTGTTGATATCACTGCGTAGTTTTATCAGTGACTCCTGACCATGGGTCCAGAGGATGAAAATGTCGTCAATGTACCTGGTGTATAATGTTGGTTGGAGGTCCTGCGTAGAAAAGAAGTCTTGTTCGAATCTGTGCATGAAGATGTTGGCATATTGGGGTGAAAATTTGGTCCCCATGGCTGTTCCACGTGTCTGGATGAAGAACTGGTTGTCAAAGGTGAAGATGTTGTGATCGAGGATAAAGCGGACGAGTTGTTTGGAGATTGGCAGTATTTGGTGTTGAGTACTGAGGTTGTTGCTGCGATGCCATCATTGTGGGAGATGCTGGTATAGAGTGCTGAAATGTCCATTGTGACGAGGAATATTCCCGGATTGACTGGTCCGTGGGTGCTGAGTTTCTGTAAGAAATCCGTAGTGTTGCAACAGAATCTGGGAATCCCCAGTACAATAGGTTTCAAGATGCCTTCAACATAGCCGGAGAGAATCTCACACAGGGTCCCATTGTCTGATACGATGGGACGTCCTGGTGTATTGGCTTTGTGTATCTTTGGAAGGCAGTAGAAGTCGCCAACAAGAGAAATATGTGGGATAAGGGTGCGTAAGGAACTCTGAAGGACTGGATCCAAAGTCCTGATCAATGTGTTTAATTCACGGGTACCAACAACTGAACAACCATGAACACTACAGTCAACTACCAGCTGATCTGACCAAAGAACACACCCATGAATTAAACACATTGATCAGGACTTTGATGGATGGACACCTCAGCACCACACTCTACCGCAAACCCACAGACAACCTCACAATGCTACACTTCTCCAGCTTCCACCCAAAACATATTAAAACAGCCATCCCCTATGCACAAGCCCTATGCGTACACCGGATCTGTTCAGAGAGGAGGAACGTGGCGGACACCTGGAAGTACTCTATGATGCTCTCATAAGAATGGGATACGATGCTCAACTCATCGACGCCAGTTCCGACGTGCCACAGCGAGAAACCGTAATGACCTCCTCAGGAGACAGACTTGAGCTGCAACCGACAGGGTACACTTCGTTGTCCAGTACTTCCCAGGAGCTGAAAAACTACGCCATGTTCTTTGTGACCTGCAACACATTATCAATGAGGATGAGCACCTCGCCAAGACCTTTCCTACACCTCCACTATTTGCCTTTAAACAACTGCCAAACCTCAAACAGATCATTGTTCATAGCAAGCTTTCCAGCTTTCAGGACAACTCCATACAACCCTGTCATGGTAGGCGCTGCAAGACGTGTCAGAGTGTGGACATGGATACCACCATTACATGTGGGGACACCTCCCACCATGTACGTGGCAGGTACTCATGTGACTCAGCCAACGTTGTCTATCTTGTATGTTGCAGGCAAGGATGCCCGGAGGCATGGTACATTGGGGAAACCAAGCAAAGGCTGCGGCAACAGATGAATGGGCACCGAACAACAATCAACAGACAGGAGTGTTTCCTTACAGTTGGGGAACACTTCGGCGGTCCAGGATATTCGACCTTGGACCTTCGGGTGACCATCCTCCAAGGCGGACTTCGGGACAGGCAGCAGCGAAAAGTGGCCGAGCAGAGGCTGATAGCTAAGTTCCGTACCCATAGGGAGGGCCTCAACTGGGACCTTGGGTTCATGTCACACTACAGGTGACCACCATTGCACTACACACACACACACACACCCCCCACCCCACACATATACACACACACACACACTCACACATGCACCCTCTCACAGACTTAGACACTCTACACTCACATACACACAAATATACACTCTCTCTCACACTCACAAACCCCCACCCCAGATAGACAGACATACACACACACACACAACATATACATATACGTTTGTGGGGTGAATTTGTATTTGCAGAGTTGCATTGTTCTTTGCTCAAAAACTGCGTGAATCCATGTAAGACTCTGTTAACTCACTTTTTAGATTAGAATCAGTCTAAACATTATGGCACAGACAGGGAACACAGGAGGCTAACACTTTCAACATATTATCTGGCTGAAACCAATTGTTAAAGTTCACCTGAGAATGTAACTTTTAAAAAAAGGTTTTGTGATTTACATATGAATATCATGGTATTCGAACAGATGAAAGACTCAACAAACAATAAAGGTATTTTTCAATGTATAATTTCAGTTACATCACATTGTAAATTTTTGCTATAAATTCTGTGTCTTACAATTGTGTCCTCCACAACCACCTGATGAAGGAGCTCCAAAAGCTAGTGCTTCCAATTAAACCTGTCGGACTATAACCTGGAGTTGTGTGATTTTTAATTACGTCCCTCACGATCTTTTAAACCTCTATAAGGTCACCCCTCAACCTCCTACGCTCCAGTGAAAAAAAGACCCAGCCTATCCAGCCTGATTTTACAGCTCAAACCCTCCATTCCTGGCAACATCCTGGTAAGTCATTTCTGAACCCTCTCCAGATTTAATGAACCCTTCTAAATAACAGGGCGACCAGAACTGGAAACAATACTGCGGAACATGCCTAACCAATGTCTTGCACAAACTCAACATGATGTCTCAACTCTTGCAGTGAAAGGTCCCAGCAATGCAGGCAAGCCTATCCAGCCTGTTTTTACAACTCAAACCCTCCATTCCTTCTTAACCACCTTCTTAACCACCCTGTTTACTTGTGACACAAATTTCAAAGAAACATGTACTTGAACATGGATTTAGTAAGGGAAGGTCGTGTCTGACAAACCTGTTGGAATTCTTTGAAGAGGTGACAAGTAGGTTAGACCATGGAAACCCAGTGGATGTGGTCTATCTTGATTTCCAAAAGGACTTTGATAAGGTGCCACACGGGAGGCTGCTGAGTAAGGTGAGGGCCCACCTTAATTCTAGATCAGGTCTTGGTAATTTATCCACCTTTGTTTTCTAAGAACTCCAACACATCCTCTTCTTTAATGTGGACTGTTCTCAGAACATCACTAGTTATTTTCCTGAGTTCTCTAGCCTCCATTGCCTTCCCCACAGTAACAGATGATGTGAAATATTCATTTAATATCTCTCCCATCTCCTGAGGTTTAACACAAAGATGACCTCATCGATCTTTAAGGGGTCCTCCTCACTCTCTAGTTGCTCTTTTCCTCTAAATGTACTTGTAGCATCTTTTTTGGATTATCCTTAGCCTTACCTGTCAAAGCTGTCTCATATCCCCTCTTTGTTTTCCTGATCTCTCTTTTAAGAATGCCCCTACAGTCTTTATACCATTGAAGGGATTTATTTGATCCCAGTTGTTTATATCTATGATTCCTTTTTATATTTTTGATTAAATGTATTCCCTAATCTTACCATTGTTCCCTATTCTTACCAGCCTACCTTTCAGTCTAACAGGAACATAATGCCTCTGAACTCTCGTTATCAAACATTTGAAAACCTCCCTATTGTCAGTCATTCTTTTCCCTGCAAACAGTCTATTCCAACCAACTTTTGAAAGTTCTAGTCTTTATACCATTAAAGTCTGCCTTACTCCAATTGAGAGCTTTAACAAAGGAAAGTTTATCCTTTTCCTTAACTATTTTAACATTAACAGAATTACATTCACTAGTCCCAAAATGTTTCCCTACTAAGACTTCAGTCACTTGCCCTGACTTAATTCCCAAGAAAAGGTCAAGTTCTGTTCCTTCTCTAGTAGGTACACACACATGTTGATAAAGAAAATTTTCTTGAACACATTTAACAAATTCCTCACTGTTTAAACCCTTAATAACACAGCACCCCCAGTCAATGCTTGGAAAACTAAAATCCCCTACTATCACAACCCTATTGTTCTTAGATATATCTGAGATGATTAGATTCCCTACAGTGTGGAAACAGGCCCTTCAGCCCAACAAGTTCACACCGACCCTCCGAAGAGTAACCCACCCAGACCCATGTCCCTCTGACTAATGCACCTAACACTATGGGCAATTTAGCATGGCAAATTCAACTGACCTGCACATCTTTCGACTGTGGGAGGAAACAGGAGCACCCGGAGGAAACCCACACAGACAGACATGGGGAGAACATGCAAACTCCACACAGACAGTCGCCCGAGGCTGGAATTGAACCTGGGTCCCTGGCGCTGTGAGGCTGCAGTGCTAACCACTGAGTCACCGTGCCACCCAATTCATATTCTCTATTCATCTCTATTCATATTTGCTCCTCAATTTCCCTCTGACTGTTGGAGGGCCTCTAGTACAATCTTATAAAGGTGATCATCCCTTTCTTATTTCTAATTTCAACCCATATATCTTCACTGGATGATCCCTCAGAAATATCCTCTCTCACTACAATAGTGATTATTGTTGGTTCCACAACCACCTGATGAAGAGGCAGCACCTCCAAAGCTAGTACTTCCAAATAAACCTGTTGGACCATAATCTGGTGTTGTGTGATTTTTAATTTTGTTCATTCTAGTTCAACAGCTGAACCTCCAAAACATTACAACGGTAATGTTCTTCTTAACCAAAGATATCTTTACCCTCCTCTTTTGCCTCCCTTTCTATCCTTTCTTTTATCCTTCTTTTAAAACCTGGAAAATTGAGCTGCCAGCTCTGTCCTTTCCTCAGCCAAGTTTCTGCAATAGCTATGACGTCCCAGTCCTATCTTCTGATGCATGCCCTGAGTTAAGCAGCCTTTAATTGAAAGATCCTTTGCACTGAAATAAATGCAGTTTAATTTTTCAGAGTTACCTCATTCTCTGAGTTGCTCTTATCTGTCTTTTCTAATTAACTTGCTCTTCGCTGATTCTGAATCATCTTAATCTGTCTTTCTATTTTCACCTCAACAAAGTTTGGCCAAATTTCTAAGTTGTTTCTAAACAATGTTTACTCACCAATTCTCCATGAGAGGAAGGCTACAGAGCAGCATGCTCAGTGTTACACAGGTTCCAGCCTTCTAGCAGAGTACTAGCACATAAATAGTGAGGTCACAGTTACATTACAGTCACTTCAGAGGCTCATTAATATATTCAATAAACCTCATCTTGACAGAATCCTCTCATTCCAGTGAGCAATCTGGTGGACCTTCACTATATTGTTTCTAAAAGAAGTATATCAATACTTAAATATGGGATTGAAAACTGCACAGTGTTCCAAGTATGATGTCATCAAAACCACATACATGCTCAAAGTTTGTGAGAAGATTTGTAGCTCGGGTGCTCGTTGTTATGGTTCTGTTCGCCGAGCTGGGAATTTGTGTTGCAGACATTTCGTCCCCTGTCTAGGTGACATCCTCAGTGCTTGGGAACCTCCTGTGAAGCGCTTCTGTGATGTTTCCTCCGGCATTTATAGTGGTTTGAATCTGCCACTTCCGGTTATCAGTTCCAGCTGTCCGTTGCAGTGGTCGGTATATTGGGTCCAGGTCGATGTGCTTATTGATTGAATCTGTGGATGAGTGCCATGCCTCTAGGAATTCCCTGGCTGTTCTCTGTTTGGCTTGTCCTATAATAGTAGTGTTGTCCCAGTCTAAATGTTATGGCATAGACAGGGAACACAGGGGGCTAACACCTTCAACATATTGTCTGGCTGACACCAATTGTTACAGTTAACCTGAGAGTGTAACCTTTTTTAAAAAAGTTTTGTGATTTACATATGAAAGAAGTGAAACTATCATGGTATTCGAACAGATGAAAGACTCAACAAATAATCAAGGTATTTTTCAATGTATAATTTCAGTTACATCACACTGTAAATTTTTGCTATAAATTCTGTGTCTTACAATTGTCCACAACCACCCGATGAAGGAGCGACGCTCAGAAAGCTAGTGCTTTCAATTAAACCTGTTGGACTATAACCTGGTGTTGTGTGATTTTTTTTAACCTGGTACACCCCAGTTCAACACCAGCATCTCCAAATCATGTGGGACGTAGATATGGTGAATAGCAAAGGTCTTTTCTCTACGTTCAAAACTAAGGACCATATTTTTAAGGTGATAGAAGAAAGATTTAAGGAGGCCAGTACTTTCTTACAGACAGTAGGCTCTATCACCAATGGGACCCTCAACAGAAAACTTGTTGATAAAAATAGGCAAAGTTTTTTTTCAGGCCTAGCATCCTTCAATGCTTATTTTAGTCTCGAGAACCTTGTTATTGACTGCATCTGATGCAACAGCCAATGGTCTCGATGCACTCCATTGAGGATTCATTTACAGTGGCCATTTCCTGTGATAATGAGGCATTAAGAAATGAGATCAATGAAATTTTTGACAGCATTCTCCATGATTCATTGCAGTGCACGGAAGGCCCAAGATTGGGACAAGCAACTCAGTATATGAGGCAAGCCCAGGCTCAAAGTGTGCTGCGTCGGTACCATTTGTCACAAATCTGAGATTCCATCCAAGCCCATAAGTTTTTCGCCTCTCCCAACAAAAAGCTGATGAAAAGCAAGGAAAAAGTGTCAATCAATATTTTAAAATACTGGCATTAAGGTGTAAGGAAGCATTCCAAGCTGTAAGATTTCACAAGGAGCTATCCAATGCTCTGGTCACCTTCAGTAGTTTTGCAATACAAGATCACTACTTTAAAGGTAAATCAAACAGATCACCTCAAAAATATAAAATTCCTTATCTTTGCCTAGTATTCCAGTTGTGTAGTCCATGCTGAGCTTCCTTGCATCTGGCATTTTTCCAGAAAGTTTCTCAGTGTCTACAAATGCGATCTGGATTGTCCAGACTGCAACTCCTCCAGAATAGTCAGTAATCTCAGGAGATTTTTGTTGATCATTCACCATTCTTGCACAAATCTTTTGAAGAATGAAATTCTGCAATCTTCTTGATGATTCACTACTCTCTTTGTCCTAAACTTGAGAATACTGAGTGAGAACTTCAAGAAATCATTATATCGGTACTGTAGCTACATGGTTATATCTCCCAGTTTTTCTTCAACTGTGCAACTTCACCAACCTGAGGATTTTCATTGTCAATTGATCTCTTTGAAAGAATCTTTTGTGAAAGACCTGAGATTAATTGTCATCATGTCAAGGGAAATTGGACCCTCCAAAGAGCATCCACTGTTATGAGTCCTAGTGGTCGCAGTAGTCTGGCTGTCAGTTCGGAAATGCACTTGATGTATGGTAATGTGGCTAGTCCTTTGGGTTGCGGCATGTCCTCATTCCGTTGTCTTTCCCTTAGGCATCTGTTGATTCACCAAAAGCGGATACCCCAGCAATTTCATCAACAGATGCCTAAGGGAAAGACAACGGAACGAGGACATGCCGCAACCCAAAGGACTAGCCACACTACCATACATCATGAGCATTTCCGAACTGACAGCCAGACTACTGCGACCACTAGGACTCATAACAGCACACAAACCAACAGCCACTCTCAGACAACTCACCAGAACGAAGGACCCGATACCCAGCATGAGCAAAACCAATGTAGTGTACAAAATCCCATGCAAGGACTGCACAAAACACTACATAGGACAAACAGGAAGACAGCTAACGATCCGCATCCATGAACACCATTTAGCCATGAAACGACACGACCAGCTATCCTTAGTAGCCACACATGCAGATGACAAGCAACATGAATTCGACTGGAACAACACTACTATTATAGGACAAGCCAAACAGAGAACAGCCAGGGAATTCCTAGAGGCATGGCACTCATCCACAGATTCAATCAATAAGCACATCGACCTGGACCCAATATACCGACCACTGCAACGGACAGCTGGAACTGATAACCAGAAGTGGCAGATTCAAACCACTATAAATGCCGGAGGAAACATCACAGAAGCGCTTCACAGGAGGCTCCTAAGCACTGAGGATGTCACCTAGACAGGGGACGAAACGTTTGCAACACAAATTCCCAGCTCGGCGAACAGAACCACAACACATACATGCAGGAAGACTTCTTTATTCATGTACTCCAATGCCGTTGTAATAAAGACTAACATGACATCTATCTTCTGTATTGCTTTCTGTACCTGTATACTAAACTTGTGTTCCTTGTACAATTCCACCAAAGATTCGTTAAATATTAACATTTACAGACTTCACACCTTTGAAAAGATGTTCTGCTTTTCTCTTCTTGCTACCAAAATGAATAGCCCCACAGTTTCCCACATTGTTCTTCACCTATCACAATATTGTCTACTCAGTTAATTTGTCTATACCTCCTTGTAACCAGTGCACCTTTCTCAGATTACTACCTAGTTTTGTATTATCAGCAAATTTAGTTCGAGTACTTTGAGTCTCTTTGTGTAAGTTATCCATTTTCATTCATGGGATGTGGGAGTTGTTGGCTGAGCCAACATTTATTGCTCATCCTTAATGCCTTGGGAAGTTAGTGGCGAGCTGTTTTCTTGAACCTTGCAGCCCACGATGTTTGGTTAGCAACTGAATTTGAGGATTCTGACTCCTATCTGCTGCCCTTGTTCTTCGAGATTGAGAACTATAGAGACCACACCAATAACAATCAGAAACTGATCCTTTCCGCACTTTAATCATGACAGCCCAGTGGCTTTGAAATGGTCTTAAGACCATAAGACATAGGAGCGTAAGTAAGGCCATTCGGCCCATCGAGTCCACTCAACCATTCAATCATGGCTGATGAGCATTTCAACTCCACTTTCCCGCATTCTCCCCGTAGCCCTTAATTCCTTGTGACATCAAGAATTTATCAATTTCTGCCTTGAAGACATTTAGCGTCCCAGCCTCCACTGCACTCTGTGGCAATGAATTCCACAGGCCCACCACTCTCTGGCTGAAGAAATGTCTCTGCATTTCTGTTCTGAATTTACCCCCTCTAATTCTAAGGCTGTGTCCACGAGTCCTAGTCTCCTCAACTAACGGAAACAATTTCCTAGCATCCACCCTTTCCAAGCCATGTATTATCTTGTAAGTTTCTATTAGATCTCCCCTTAATCTTCTAAACTCCAATGAATACAATCCCAGGATCCTCAGCCGTTCCTCATATGTTAGACCTACCATTCCAGGGATCACGTGTGAATCTCCGCTGGACACGCTCCAGTGCCAGTATGTCCTTCCTGAGGTGTGGGGACCAAAACTGGACACAGTACTCCAAATGGGGCCTAACCACAGCTTTATAAAGTCTCAGTAGCACAACAGTGCTTTTATATTCCAACCCTCTTGAGATAATTGACAACATTGCATTCGCTATCTTAATCACGGACTCAACCTGCATGTTTACCTTTAGAGAATCCTCAACTAGCACTCCCAGATCCCTCTGTATTTTGGCTTTATGAATTTTCTCACCGTTTAGAAAGTAATCCATGCTTGTATTCTTTTTTCCAAAGTGCAAGACCTCGCTTTTGCTTACATTGAATTCCATCAGCCATTTCCTGGACCACTCTTCCAAACTGTCTAGATCCTTCTGCAGCCTCCCCACTTCCTCAGTACTACCTGCATGTCCACCTAACTTTGTATCATCGGCAAACTTCGCTAGAATGCCCCCAGTCCCTTCATCCAGATCATTAATATATAATGTGAACAGCTGCAGCCCCAACACTGAACCCTGCGGGACGCCGCTTGTCACCGGCTGCCATTCTGAAAAAGAACCTTTTATCCCAACTCTCTGCCTTCTGTCAGACAGCCAATCCTCAATCCATACCAGTAGCTCACCTCGAACACCATGGGCCCTCACCTTGCTCAGCAGCCTCCCATGTGGCACCTTATCAAAGGCCTTTTAGAAGTCTAGGTAGACCATATCCACTGGGTTTCCCTGGTCTAACCTACTTGTCACCTCTTCAAAGAAGAGGTCTGCTTCCTGTTCATTAACCAATCTCTAACAATGCTGATTCATGGTCCCAAACTCCATGAAATCTGATTGTGCACAACACTCAACATTGGAGGCCCCCAAGGATGTGTCCTCAGCCCCCTACTGTACTCCCTGTAGACCCATGATTGTGTTGTGAAATTGCAAATGATGCCACCTACAAGTTCACGGAAGACATCACTGTAATAGAACAGATATTAAACAATGATGAGTAAAAAAAAAATGGAGATAGAGGGCTTGGTGATTTGGTGCAATGAGAACAACCTCTCTCTCAACGTCGGCAAAACTAAAGAACTGACCATTAACTTCAGAAAGAAAGGAAGAAAACACACTCCCATTTACAACAACAGAGCTAAGGTTGAAGAGCGTCACGTTCCTCGGAGTGACGATAACGGACAGCCTATCCTGGACTTCCCACATAGATGCGATGATCAAGAAAGTCCAACAACACTTCTTCTTCCTCAGGCAGCTCAGGAAATTTGGCATGTCCATAAGGACCCTCACCCACTTCTACAGATGCACCATTGAAAGCATACTGTCCAGGTGCATTACGGCCTGGTATGGCAACTGCTCTGCCCAGTACCGTAAGAAACTATAGAAGGTGGTGTGCATAGCCTAGGTCATCACAGAAGCCAACCATCCATCCATGGACTCCGCTTACACAGCTCGCTGCCATGGAAAGGTTGCCAACATCATCAACAACCCATCACACCCAGAAAATGATCTCCTATAACCTCTTCTGTCAGGCAGAAGATATAGAAGCTTGAACACATGCACCAGCAGGTTCAGGAACAGCTTCTTCCTGGCTGTTATTAGACTGATGAATGGACTCTCTAGCCTCAAATAATGTTGATCTTGCTAATGCTGATCTCGCCTAGTGCACACCCTGTGCAATGTATCCTGTCTGCCACAAAGGACTTTTGATTTATATGTCCTTGCTATTTTGAGCTGCCTGTACGGCTCAGAAACAAAGCTTTTCACTATACTTTGGTACACGTGACAACAAATAAAATCCAAATCCAAATCAAAATCAAATGTTACCCTTTTGTGTTAACTTTATTTTCAAGACTTTTGCAAATCCAGGTAGATGACATTTACTCTATTGCCCAAAGGGAATGGAGACATAATAAAAAATAACTACCTTCACAGATTTTCCTCAAAAATGTTTTTAAAAAGTTGTCTTCCACAATTTCCCTTTTATAAAATTATATTTGAAGTTTTAAAGTTAAGACCTCTTAGACTTCATGACATGTGGGGGTTAAGGGAACAATTACATCCAAGACTGTTACTTGCTTTGCAATTTTGGACTTGACCTGTTGGCGCACAGCTATGTTCTCCTCGCTCACAAGTGCACCTTTAGGTTTACTTTATTTTAGTGATCCCAAGCAGTTCCAACCCAAATCTGGAGGCAAGCTTTTATTTTTGGTCACTTGGGACAGAAGTAAGAAAATACAGTTCTCATAGAAATGTAGAACTTTCTCTTCAAAGGCTATGGATCCTTGAGCTCAATTGTAGCTTTCAATTCTGAAGTTGATAGATTTTTTTTAAAAGAGGACAACAGTATCAAAGGCTCCAAAGTTAGGTGGATAAATGGTACTGAGACACAGATCAGCCATGATCTCAAATAATGCCAGAGCAGGAATGACCTACGATATGGTTCCTATGTTATTATTGCAAACCAGAAACAGATTGTGGTAGACATGAAAGAGAAGATGACCAAAGGGAAATAGGAAAGGCAGCAGCAAGGTATTGGTTATGTTACTAGATGAACAACCAAGAAGCCTGGATTAATAATGCAAGGGACCAAAAGTTCATGTCCCACAAGGACAAGTTCAGAAGCCACTGTACAGCAATGTGCAGACCCACTTGGTAAAGTTCCAGCAGAAATAGGTCAGGGCAGAAGTATGTCAATAGGCCATGAGAGAGAGAAATAATGAGTGGAGTGTTTCAAAATGTTCAGCATCACCGAACTACAGCGTGTGGGGTGGCATGGATACAGCTAGAGTTGACCAAGCTGGCCTCAGCCTTCTGGCAAAAATTAAACTTATAACAATTGAAGGTTAAAAAATGAGGAGCTAAACGCTAAGCAATAATTGGCTGATATTCTGAACACATAATACCGTATGTTTGATTATATATATAAACTAATATTCCTTTAGATCTTCTACCCCAAAATTTTATTCTCAATGTTGGTAAACTCATGAGACACATCCAGCATTTTCTGTATTTGTTTCACAATCTCATACAGTTCAACTTTTCACATCACGGACGTTGTGTTACCTGAAGAGATTCCAGAAATCGGAAAGACCCCAGTCTTCTTCCCCTTGGAACAAGGCAGAAGGTGGAGTTGTGCAACAATTCCTGATAATCATACCTGAGAAGGGAAGGCAAAACACATTCATTAATTGATCATGCTTAATGGTTATCCATATAAGATTCCTTGATTTTAACAGAGTAGTTAAATTGATGGGTTTTCCCCTCTCTATGTAGCTACGTAGCCTCAGATCTGTAATCCTCCAATTTTCTACATACCTCCAATTTTGGTCTCTTCCATCCCAAATTTTAATAATTGGTAGCTCGCCTTCAATTGATTTGGCCCTAAGCTCTGGAGTTCCCTCTCCAAATCGGTCTTTTACTCTTTCTTTAAGATGCTTCTGATGACTTCTCTCTTCACAACACTTTTGCTATCTCTCCTGAGTATCCGTTAGTGGCTCTGATCCAAACTTTGTTTTGTGGACATCTTTGGACAATTTACAATGTTTAAAGCTCTAGATAACTACATGTTGTTGTTGGGTGATCTACAACTCTCAGTGTAAAAGTTGGAGCAGCTCAATGATTGTACTAACCAGAGGCTGAGAGAGACTCTCTCATCTGGCCAAGTCAAGTACAGTGGATGGGATCGAGAAAGGGAAGGCAATCTTCATAGAAAAGAGCATAGGATCAGATATGGTTGTGATCAAGGAGATTTTTTGGAGAATGCAAGACAATTCATGTTGTTCTTGGCATCAGAAAAATAATTTAGAACGCTCATTTTCAACTCCCTGTAGTTGCCAGTAGCTATCCCAGAAGAGACTGCAAGGTTAGGTCCACATCAATTTTCAATGGATGGGGGAACCATTAGATTTTCATAATAATATGCCATTGATCATCCATTGTTTTCCCCTTACCTCACCAATGACCAGACTGAAAAACCTATCCTACTCTGGCCTTAGTTAGAGAACAGGACCCCATTAATTTCATGTAATTCAAAATTTCCAGAAAATAGGTGGAAACTATCTATGCCACCAAATTCAAGACACCTAACCAAAATGGCATCAACCCAGCCATCAATGGGAAAGTATGATATTGCTATTCCTGTCATGGTTCTGATGAGAATGTAGCCATTATCTTTGTAGTAAATGGCAAAACACCACATGTACAGCCCATATAATTTAGATTAATACTACTAATTCCAATTTATTGTAACAGAGAGATAAAGAAAGATAAATAAAGCACAGTACAAAACACTACCTGGTAATATTAAAACAAAACTCATTATAAATGAAACTTTTTGTATTTTTAAAGAATTTTGACCCAGACTTATGGACAGGAGGAAACACAGATGCTGGGCAACCAGTTTTATTGCTGCAACATGGAACTAACTGCTTGAAACATTCAGACTGGCCAAACACTCAATGATTTATCACATGCTAAGAGGCCTCCAAGCACAGTACTCTTGTTCAAAGGCTCAGTGAAGCATATTGTACATGGCTGGTTTAAACACAATGATTCACAGCCTAGGCTCTTATACCCAAGGAATGTTAAATGTTGGCAATGATGCATCATTGAAACTTCCATTTGCTCCCAAAGTTACATAAATACAGGAGTTGGAAAGAAACAAAAAGGCTGTTTGAAGGTTGTTTACTGTGAGTCAAAGTATGAAACAAAGAGTTTGATTGCTTTCCAACCAGTTGTAGGAAGGGGGGGATTTATGCTGATGGAAATGTTGAGTGACTGATGGTGAGAGTGTGAGGACAGGGTGTCTGGAGGCAGGGTGTGATGTACTGACACTTCCAGAAATGTGTCCACTCAGACGCAGCAAATCCGATTTTGGAAACGGGGGTGGGGAGGGTAACGGTGCTTGACCAAGTAGCAGGCAGACAGTCTTAGTCGGAAAAAAAACGTCCCCATGTAAATAAGATGGGTTAAAAAAAATAGCAAAAACACTAAAATTAAAGCAAAGTACTGAAGATGCTGGAAGTCTGAAATAAAAACAGCATATAATAGAGAAACCCAGCAGATCTGGCAGCATTTGTGGTCCAGAGGAACAGAGTTAATGCTTTGAGCTCAAGATGATTCTTCTTCGCAATGTTCTGCAATACACTTTATTTTCACAAAGAGCTTTGATTTGAACATGACAGTTGACTTGCCTCTACACATCTGTTAGTAACTTACCCAGATTTTAATGGAGAACCAATCCAGGAGTATTGCGATTATAACATTAGCTAAAACTGGATGAGCTCACTTGGATTGGATTGTGGGTACATTTACGGGGTAAAACCCTCTGCTAATTTAAACCCGACACAAAGAGAAGCTCACCTCATGCCATAATCTGTTAAATTTCGAGAGACAAAGAACCATCCCAGAGGTCACTATTTAAAGTAAAATTTAACAATTTTATTCTTTAAGTCCAAAAGAGAACATTAGACGACTATTTTACAACTCCTTTCTCTTAAACCTATCTTTCACCTCCCACTCTACAATACTGGCCTGATAAAAAAACCCAATTAAGATTTACAAAAAAAAATTTCAAAACCAGTCAGCTTGGTCGATTCACCATTGTAGATTTTCCTCTGTAGATTTTTCTAGGTCGGCTTTTCTTTGGTCTTCTGCTGAACAACATTTCTTATGGACGGGTACTTTTCAGAGAGCTATTCGGCTAGTCGTCTATACTTGTTGGTGTTCTTGGCAGTTCTTCCCTTAACTGTTCCAAATGTCTGGTTTTATACCACAAAACATCAGATCATTTCATTGGTTTGATGTCATCAAAACATTAAATTCAAATTTGATTGGATTTTCGTCTCTGGGACATAATTCAAACTGATTGGCTGAATTTGAATTTGTTTTTGGTATCATGGCACACAGCACCAGCTCTTTGTGTCAACCAAATGTTACATTTTTAAAATGTTCAGCGCACTCTGTGTTTTCAGTCCTTGCCACTTTCCTCTCTCTCTTAAAGATACAGTACACACCTACACCTTCATAACAAAGGATATCAATCAATTCTGAGTCTCAATGCTCAAAATAATCCTTCTGCTGTTCTAGCACCAATATGGCTCAAACTGTAAGGAAATTCACTCCATAATTTTAACATGTCTCCAAACTGACTCTTTATGCAGCAAATGATTAGTACAAAGGAGCTATGACTCCACCACAGTGACATGTATATACCAGCTGTCAGACATTTGTTCGGCTGTTGGAAGGCTTAAACAAGATTGTAGTAATTGCTGTGTCATGCAGTGTCATTTATTATTGAATCACACACTGTTTGGGGAGGGTAAGCAATCTAGAATCAGCTTCTTAACTTTTGAAGCAGAGTTTCCATTTACATAAGACTTTTCACAACCTCAGGACTTTTTAAAAAAAATTAATTTAGGGGATGTGGGTTTTGATAGCTTAGCCAGCATTTGTTGTCCATCCTTTATTGTTGTCAAGAAGGCGATGGTGAGCTGCCTATTTGTACTGCTGCAGTCATGCGCAGTAGGTAGACCCACAAAGTCATTAGGGAGGGAGAGTTAGGATTCTGACCCAGCAACAGTGAAGGAATGGCAATATCCTTTCAAGTCAGGATGGTGAGTGACTAGGAGGAGAACTTGCAGGTGGTGGTGTTCCAATGTATCTGTTGGCCTTCTGGATGGAAGTGGTAGGTTTAGAAGGTACTGTCTAAGAATCCTTGGTGTTCTAAAAGCCTTTTAAGTGAACAAAATACATCTGAAGGGGAATGACCAGATAATTTGTTTAGCGATGTTGGTTGAAGGATAAATATTGGTCCCTGCTCTCCTACTAGTGCCATGAAAATACTAGAGAAGGCTAGACAGGATGCCCACTTGACATCTGAACCAACAGCTCTACCTCAGAAAGTGTTTCATTCCCTCAGAACTATGCTAGGGCTGTCAAACTCTCCAGAGTAGAACTTGGAATCCATGATCTCTGCTTTAAATATGAGCATGCTATTGTTCGAGTCACAGTGGACACTTTAAAATTAGAGAGTTATAGGACCAGGAAAGGTTCACTTTTACAACCTTATCTCATCCAAAATATAGTTGTTACGAGAGTCCTTGCAATGCTCGTAGACAAGTGACTGCAGTAGCACTGCAGACCTACTGTTTTCACTAAAGAATGACACGTTTGTGACTAAAAAGCAGCATGGTAATGAAGAACTTTCAACAATCGTCCTCAGGAGTCAAACAGCAGTTGGGGAACTCTGGTGCCTTACCCATCTTGCACAGCCTAGAATCTGAGAAAAGCTCATCAACCGCATGAGGAATTGTGCTTGAATCACAGAAGCAGGCCATTCAGCCCAATAGATTCACACCTGAATTTATACTCCAAATAAACCTCCTCCCACCTTCTTCACACTCTTGTGCTTACCTAACCTCATTTATTAATAAATTTGTGCCATTCACCTGAAATACTCCACATGGTAGCATATTTCATATTTTATTCTCACCCAGGGTAAAAAAAAACAGAATTTTCTCATAAATTTATAGGAGAGTTTTTTTTATGTAGCTCCTTGCTCTGGGTCTCACCAAAGTGAAAATGCTTTCTCTACATCTACATTATTGAATCTTTTCAAATTTATTTAAGACCTCAATGGAGTTCATCAAGCTTCTGACTGAAGTCTTAAATAATTCTGGTGTCAGTTTCATTGACTTTTTTCAACAGGCAACAGCCTCCGCCTCTCTCTTTTAAAACTGTCTTAATTGTTTCTATATCATTTTATTATATAAGATTAAAACTGTACATAACATTCCATAGGTGGAACTTAATGCCCTCATCTGAGGGGTATTTTGGAGCGGGGATGATTTATTCAGCTGGGAGAGTACAACCATTATATCTGCCCAGATTCAATGTGGATGGCCATCCCACACCACCAACAATTTTGACTTTTAAATGATGTGGAGGTGCTGGTGTTGGACTAGGGTGAACAAAGTTAAAAAATGATATAATACCAAGTTATAGTCCAACAGGTTTATTCGGAAATACAAGCTTTCAGAGCACAGCTCCTTCATCAGGTACCTAGCGGGGCAGGATCATAAGACACAGAATTTATAGCAAAAGGTCAACACCTTTAATGTATTGTCTGAGCTGAGATGTCACTTTTTTTTTTATACTGATAAAACCTTAAGTTGTCTCAGGACTGTGACTTGAAAGAAGTTCTGGGATTTACATATTAATCAATCAAAACCTGCAGCCCCATTCTAACTGACTAAAGACTTAACAGCAACCTAAGTTTGTTCAATACATTGTACCAGTTATATGACACTTTGATCTTTTACTGTAAATTCTATGTCCTATGATCCTTCTCTACTAGCTACCTGACAAAGGAACAGTGCTCCAAAAGCATGTACTTTCAAATAAACCTGATGGACCATAACCTGATGTTGTGTGATTTTTTCACCTTTAAATGGGCAATGAATAATCAAGTAAGGGCTTCATCCCACGGCTGCTAGCGGCACTTGTCCACGTGGGAAAGCTGGAAAGCAGACTTTCTTGGGATTCCTTGTGGGGTTCCATAAGGTGAAGTACTTCATTTAAAAATACTCAGTGTTTGCTCGAGGAAACTGGCAGTGGGAAGGGTAGGGGCCATTGCAACTGACACCCCCCTCCTAAACCCCCCCACCCTCAACCCATCCTCATCCTTGGCAACACTTGGTCTTGGGTGGGTATCTTGCTGGCAGCAGCCAATGTTTCTCAGTGTTGCTTATAATAACTGCTGCTGCCCTCTGATGCACTGGCCGTTCTTCGCCCTGATCCCAGTGTTGGTGACCTCAGGGCAAGGTTCACTGCTGCCCAGCTAGGTGACCAGGCTGAGGTATTTAATTCTGGCAGACCTTCCCAAGAGCAGGTGCGATGGGATCTTGCTTATTCTATGATGGCAGCAAGGCCCATCGACTCCAATAAATACCGTCCCAGGTGTAGTTGAACTAAGATTCTGTACAATTTTAACACAACCTCCCTGCTGTCTATCCAGCAGTGAACATTAGTGCTTTGTTTGTCTTTTTTTAAAACCAAAAATGAGAAAAGTATTTTTAGATGGTCAGGACTAGTTAAAGTACAAGCTAATGACAGGAAATGCTGATACACAAGGACTGAGATCAACCCATTCTTTTTCCACTGCTCAATAAACATCTCACCATATCTGCAGCAATGTTTTGAATCCCAGCAGATTTCAATCAGAGATTAGCTCCAGCGCTATACAGGCCGACTCTCTCATGTGACAGCAAGAGAACAACAAAGCTCTCATTATTCTGACTCCTACTAAGCCAGGGCGAGACATCAGTTGTTCTTATCTGTACCACTCCGGAGAGCACAGGGACCAGACGTAGATTGGCTGGACAGTTCTATTCCTTTGGCAATTCTTAAAAGATCTATAGATTGGACACAAAGTGAGCGATTTTAACCTAACCGCCTTTGAATCCTTTGGGATTGCCTGAAACACTAGGTTTACACATGTTTTATAACATTGGATTTCACATCAATGTCACTTTCTGTTGAAGTCAGTGGAAAACAGTATCACACCCAATCCCAGCAGTTTAACTAAGGGTGCTGAAGTTGAAGTTGGACGCAAACTAGTGAAATTTATTTTCTCGATTTGATCATGTCCTGTGTCGTTCACCAGATTTTAGTTATTGAATGTATTTTAAAGAATTTTCTTTGGTGATAATGCACTCATTGGATACCAGTCTATGATCCCAGTCCATATTCCGACCACCTTTGCTAATGTCTCACTGGGGTGATAAACCACAGAGACTGAAGAAGATCAAATGGAGATTATTAGTATTTCTGAAACTGAAAGACATTTGGGAGGAAGGTTTGATTAACATGCAAAGATTTGAATTATTGTGCAAACGTCCTTTCTGCACTTTTCTGCTGTCTGATATGTTATGTGGCTAATTAGAATCCAGATATGCCTAAATGCGTTTCTGATTAGTAAATATAAATTGAGTAATTGACACCAAATAGTGAACTGTTTTGATTGAGCTAGTAAGCAGATGGAGTTTAATTTGGAGAAATGTGAGGTATTATATTTTGGTAAAGGACTTATTCAATTCCTAGTAATGCCTTGAGTGATGTTGTAGAAAAGAGAAACCTAAGGGTTCATGTATATAATTGTTTTGAAGTTTACATCACATGTAGATAGAGTGGTTAAGAAGGCAGTTAGCACACTTGCTCAGGCCTTTGAGTAAAGGAGTTGAGATATCATGTTGAGGTTGTACAGGATGTTAGTGAGGCCTCTTTTAGAGTACTGTGTCCAGTTCTGGTCACCCTGCATTAGGTAGGATAGCATTAAACTAGAGAAGATTCAGAAAAGATTTACCAGGATGTTGCTTGGAATGGAAAGTTTGAGTTATAAAAATAGGTTGGATAGACTGGGACTTTTTCACTGGAGTGTCGGAAGTTGAGGGGTGATCTTATAAAGGTTTATAAAACCATTAGGGGTATAGATAAGGTGAATGGCAGATGTCTTTCCCCTAGGGTTGGGGATTTCAAATCTAGGGGGCATTTTTTAAGGTGAGAGGAGAAAGACTTAAAAATGACATGAGGGACAACTTTGTTATGCAGAGAATGGTTCATATGTGGAATGAACTTCCAGAGGAAATGGTGGATGCGGGTATAATTACAATGTTCAAAAGATATTTGGATAAGTACATGAATAGAAAATATTTGGGGGGATATGGGCCAAGCGCAGGCAGGTGGCACTAGTTTAGTTTCGAATTATGGTCGGCATGGACTGCTTGGACCGAAGGACCGTATGACCCTATGACTCTAATATTAGCCTAGGAGTTTGAGTAGATCTTGCTTGCCCTGGACATCATTCACAATCATGTTCAGTATCTAACCTGAATAATGGTACCTGTGGCACTGCAGAATTTCCTCATTACTGCACTGAATTGTAAGTCTCAATTTAATACCCAAGTCTTTGAAATAAAGATGAATGTCACCTGAGTATAAAGGCATAGAAACAGGAGGAGCGAATGATCCATAGAAATTGCTATGACATTCGGGAAAGAAATGGAGGTGCCGGTGTTGGATTGGGGTGGACAAAGTCAGAAGCCACACGACAGCAGGTTACGGTTCAACAGGTTCATTTGAAATAATAAGCTTTTGGAGTGCCGCTCCTTCATCGGGTGAAGTTGGACTATAGCCTGCTGTTGTGTGACAGCATTCAGTAAGATTGTAGTTAATTTGCATCAACTCCACTTTTCTGCCATATCCCCACATCACTTGATCCCTTTAGTGCCCAAACATTTTTTGATCTATGGCTGAGCATCATAATGAGTTAGAGAAATCTATTAGATTTTGAAGAGCAAATTAAGGATTGATGCAGGAATATGTATCTAGTACTTTGATTTTTGTATACATAGAATTGATAATTTATGCAAACTCTACTGGTAATCTTGCATGGACAGAAAACAAAATTATGCTGAAGTGTGTATAGCCTACAGGCTCCATCAAGGAGTCTATAGTTTGATTTTATTAAGTGACACAAGATTGATCTTTTACAAATATGTAGTAAGCTTTAGGGCAAATAAATTTAAAACAAATTATAATCAGATGCACACACAATACCCTTTAAACAAGTCCTTTTCCACATGCTGCATCTTTCCTTCTAAATAAGAACCTTCAAAGTAATTTCTGCACTGATTCCAGGCTCTATGTTATTGGAGAGTAATACAGAAAAGGTGAACTAATACCTCAAAGTTCATCATGGAAGTCTGAGAATGTGAAGTTAGTTTTAGTAACAGGCTTTGCAATAAAATGTTCAAATAAAGTAAGAATCCACGAACAAAAGTCATGTGTCAAAAAAAAGATTTTTTTTTAATGTCACTGACAGTTTCACCTGATTGCTGTCTGTAGAAATGACCTGTGAATTAATCTTCAATTCCTGGTGACTTAGGGAAATTCTCTAGCATCTTCAATAACTGGCTCAAATATAACAAACATTTACTTCAGCAAGGATGCAGAAGGCAATCGGTCCCTGTGGCAACACATCATCAGGGTACAATCCCTTTGAGTGAAGAAAAATAGAAAAGGAAGAAACGGTTACATCAGACAGCAACAGATTCCAACTGGTTCATCACTCAAGGAAGACCTTCAGAATCCTTCACGCTTTCATGGTGTCTGTTAGTCACAAGTCCTTCATGCTTGAGCAAGAACAATGAGGCTGCAGTATCACCCTTGTTACATTAATTCTCAGACAGTATTGCTGTCACTCTTCATTGTTGCCATGTTCACAGCAAGCAATAAGATATTCTTGAAAGATACTGACAGCAAAAATTGAACAACGTGAGCATGTAATTCTTTTAGGTCTTAGCCGTGACTCCTGAGGTTAGAAGTGCTCGTGTTCAAGTCTCAGTCCAGAAATTTGGACACAAATATACTAGGTTGGTGTTCCAGTGCAGTACTGAGGGGAGGATCAGTAAGCTCAGCTGGTTGGACAGCTGGTTAGCAATGGCAGAGTGACATCAGGAGAGCAGGTTCAATTCCAATACTGGCTGAGGTCACCGTGAAGGTCACAAATTCTCAGCCTCAACCTATGTCTGAGTATAAAGTCACTACCATCATCTCTGAGAGAGCAACCTTTTTGTTCACTGTGAATATGATAATTTTATCTTAATTAAGAGGGCATAAACTAAAGATGCCATGGCACTCTTTCCAGAATGCTGTTCCTTTATCGGGTATGATGGAGGAGCACTCTGAAAGCTAGTGTTTTCAAGTAAACCCATTGGACTATAAGCTGGTGTTGTGTGACTTTTGATCTTGTCCAACCCACTGGCACCTCTACATCATGGCTACTATTTTCAAAGAAGAATTCTTCCCCAGTGCCCTGGCCAATATTTGTTGTTCATCCTATGTCAGGAAAACAGACCATCTTGTCATTATCAAGCTTCTGCCTGTGGGAGCTGGCTGTGCACAAATTGACTGCTGGGTTTCCTATATTACAACAGTATCATCAATTTTGAAAGTCTTCGATGGCCGTGAAACACCATTGGAAAGTCAAACTTAGGACTGTTCAATTTTTAAATTCTGAATCGGTTATCCAGGTTTCTCCATGTACTGAAATGGAAAGCATGTTGGGACTGTTCCAGTTTGATTAGCAATGTAGCTGGCACAATCTCAGTTGCAATACCTGGGATGCTCCAATGGGACTGGGTTGTGGCAATTTGGAGTTCTGGCTCCTAAATTCGAGGAAGCTGGAGCAGAAACTTAGGTAAGCAAGGGAAAATCACCATACGTCTGCAGAAGAAACAATAGATGGGAGAAGAGAGAAGGAGGAAACGGAACCTTTTTCACTTGATTAATTTAGACCATTGTTTTGGTTATGATTTAACAAACACAATTTTGTTTAGATTACCATTTAGTCATAGAATTTTGTGGTCCATTTGAAAGAGCTGTTTGAAAGAGCTATCCTATTAGTTTCATTTTCCCTACTCTTTCCCGATATTTTTCTGACCAATTTCTTCTTCTAAGTATTAATCCAACCTTTTTTGAAATGTACCATTAAATCTGATCCCATATTCCTCTCAGGCAGTGCATTCGAGGTCTTAACAACATTAAAAAAAACTCTCTACATCTCCCATTTGATTCTTTTGCCACCTTCGTATTTTCATTTAGAAGAACTTTGAGACCACTCAGTTCAGACCTCACATGGGTCTTCATGTATAACAGCTGAACAAGCTTTAGATTGGAAAAGTAATCCAAATCATGACAAATGCTAAGAAAATTCTACAAACCAAAATACATTTCTTATTGTCACAGCCTTCAAGAAGTGGGCGAGGGTCAGAATATATTCACTGAAGTTAGTCAGAAGTTGCAATCTTTTTGACAATTTTTTAATGTGAGCCTACATTTTCATCAACCCAATGCTGTACAAAGTTTGATAAGCTAACTTCAGAAGATGGATTTGGATGAAAGAGTTCTTTGACATAGTTAATCTCATCTTTTCTGAATACCAAAGTGATAAGCATCTCATGACTTCTTACATCAGTCTTGGTCTCAATCACTTCTCAGCAATTTGTGCAGCCCATTACTCAGCAAGTGCATGATGGAAATATTTCCTGTCCTAATTTTGTCATTGAGCCTCTTATCCTGGGTTATCTGAAGGTATTTTTCAACGAATCCCCCTAAGCATCTGAAGCAGCTCTTTATAATGATGAACACCTCTGGTCATTGCTCACAGATTAGCAGAACTAATTATGCCCTTTGATTAATTTGTTTACTGTGTGAATTAGTTGATAAAATGATTACCTTTTCTTTCTTTGAGAAAACTACAAAACTACCACAAAATCATAGTCATTACAGCATAGAATGAGGCTGTTCAGCCTATTAAGGCTGTGTCAGCTTCTAGTTAAGTAATCCAGTAATGAAGTCAAGAGTCACACAGCACGGAAACAGACCCTTCGATCAAACTCTTCCATGCTGACCAGACATCGCAGTCCGATCTAATTCCATTTGCCAGCATTTGACCCGGATCCCTCTAAACCCTTCCTATTCAAACGGCCATCCAAATGTCTTTTAAATGTTGTAATTGTACCAGCTTCCACCACGTTCTCTGGCAGCTCGTTCCATACACGCACCACCCTCTATGTGTAAACATTATCCCTTAGGTCCTTTTTAAGTCTTTCCCCTCTCATCTTAAACCTATTCCCTCTATTTTTAGATTCCCCCACTGTAGGAAAAGGACCTTGGCTATTCAACCTATCTATGTCCCTCATGATGTTATAAACATCTATAAGCTCACCCCTCATCCTCTGTTGCTCACTCAGTTCCATTCTCCTACTCAATCTCCATAGCTCTGTAAATTTTTCCTTCAATTGCCCATGTGATTCTTTTCAAAATAATTGATCATCATTGCTTCTACCATCCTCATGGGAGCAAGTACCAGTTCAATAGCACTCAAGTGTAAATCTTTCATATCTTGCCCCAAGTCTTAAGTTTACATCATCATAGAATCATTGAATCCCTACAGTGTGGAAATAGGCCATTTGGCCCAACAAGTCCACAATGCCCCTCCAAAGAGTATCCCACCCAGACCTATTCCCCTACCCTATTACTCTACATTTCCGCTAACCAATGCACGCAGCCTACACATCTCTGAAAATTATGGGCAACCTAGCATGGCCAATTCACCTATCCTGCACATCTTTGGATTGTGGGAGGAAACCAGAGCAAACTCACGCTGACACAGGGAGAATGTGCAAACTCCCACAGACTGCTGTGCAAGGCTGGAATCGAACCCAGGTCCACTGGAACTGTGAGGCAGCAGTGCTAACCACTGAGCGACCGTGCCTTAGACCTTGTAACATCAGCCAACGGGGACAGCCTTATCTAAATCTGTGAATTACGTCTGCTTACTTTGCCACCTTTACTTGTAATCAAACCCAAGCTTTGGTTCCCATTGAAACACTGACCCTTTCCACTACTAGTATATCATGGGTTCATATGTACAGTCTCCAAAATGGTTATCAAATTGGAATCAGTGAAATAAATTATCTGGAGTCATTCCATGGGATCTGTGGAGCGATTTCTCCAGTGGGTGAGGGAGAGATGGAAAGAAAAAGAGTCAAACCACCTATTTGGTATAAATTAACAACAGTTGACATCAATCTCTAAGGTTGCTAACAAGATGTTTTGGACAATCAACCTTCTTTGTGATGATGGACATCTCATCTGACACAGTTTTTAGTAATGAAGCTCAGGTGTACTTTGAGTGATAGAGAGAGGGGAAGGTGAGAGTCCAACAGCTGCTCTGATAATTGGGTTCTACTTTTATAATGCTGCCTGGTTTGCTGAGTATTTCCAAACTCTGTTTACGTTAGTCTCTTCTTGATTTGATTCTAAACAATCATTGTAAAACTGTCAGTCTGACTTACTTGACTTTTCAATGATGCAATGAAACAAATTCTATGAATGATTTAGAAAGCAGCTGGGTCTGTTTAGTGCTGTAAAATATGCCTAAGAATATCACAGTTAAGCGAATATTCTGCAATAGAATTGGATGGCAGGGAAACTTGTATTTTTATGTGAAGTTATTCTTTTAAATTAAAAGCGTAACCTGCTGTGAGCTGAGCCTGTTAAACAGCTCAATAGCATGACACTGCTGTTAATACTAATTTGACCAATAGCTACTTGTATTGGATGTGATCTGTGAACTGATTGTGTAGGTATGCCATTAACAGGCAATCTTTCATCATATTAAAAGCAGTTCAGTGGCATGCACTGGAATATTAGTGCAGTCACGTTTATCCTTTATCTCTAGCTTGTCTCGTCTCATCATTTTCAACATCAGTAAAATAGTCCTTAAGCAATTAAACTTTTTAAAGCAGCATTAAAACACTCTTTACATGTAGTATTTTCATATTATATGTATTATATAATATTACAATTTGGATGGGGAGGTTTTTTCATGATTATTATTCCATTTGAAAAGGGATTATCTAACTTATCAACCAACTAAGTTAGATAAACACTGGTCTACTAATGGACTGCACCAGATTCAGGTTCTCTTCCAAGTCATACACCATAATTGATTTGGATGCATTTTAGCTGTTCCTTCATGTTGCTGAATCAAGTTTCTGGAGCTCCCTACATAACAGTAAGAGATCAACTTCATCACATGGACAACTGCAGTTCTCAAGGGGCACCTAGGGTATATTAAATGCCAATCTTACCAGAATCAACAATGTTGTCAAAATGAACAATATTAAGGGATATCATAACTGTGTTCCAGTCTGCTTGTCAGCAATGCCATAAGACATCAGCTAGTAATTGATAAATAATTCGAAACACTCAGCTGATGGCAGTAAGCCATATGCAATTTGTGGTGTACTCCATGAAATCAGAATCTTTCGATTAAACTACCGCCTTGACATTAATCTTGTTCACCACATTACCCAACATATTGTATTGTGGTATTATTGTCTTACTCAGGCATCTTTATGAGCATCACTCAAAGGAAGGACACAGGACAGAGGAATATTGTAATTTATGGCTAAATACAATCTTCGAGTTAAAGATCACACAACACCAGGTTATAGTCCAACAGGTTTATTTTGAAGCACTAGCTTTCAGAGCACTGCTCCTTCGTCGGGTGGTTGTGGAGTATAAGATCGTAGGACACGGAATTTATAGCAAAAGTCTACAGTGTGATGTAACTGAAATTATATATTGAAAAAGACCTGGATTATTTAAGTCTCTCATTGTTTAAAATGGGCATGTTTGTTTCAGGCGAGGTGCCCTGTGTGACGCTATCTGTGCCACAATGTTCAGATTGATTCTAACTTAAAATAGGGATTTACAGAATCTTTTAGGAGAAAGTAAGGACTGCAGATGCTGGAGACCAGAGTCGAGAGTGTAGTGCTGGAAAAGCACAGCAGGTCATTTACAGTCATTTCCAGAATCTTACATGGATTCATGCAGTTTTTGAGCAAATTAAAATGTAATTCTGCAAATACAAATACACCCCATAAACTTGTGTGGGTGTGTGTGCATGTAGATATGGGGGGGGAAGTATGTGTATGTGCGTGTGAGTGTAAAGGGGTATAGGTCTGCAAGAGGCTACGTGTGTATGTGTGAGCGTATGAGAGAGGGTCTGTGTGAGTGTATATGTATGTGTGCGTGTCTGGAGGAGTGTGTGTGTGTCGGTCTGTCAGTGAGTGTGTGTCTGTCTGTGTATGTATATGTCTATGTATGTGTATGTCTATGTATGTGTGTGTCTGTCTGTGTGAGGAGGGAGGTTAAGGAAGTTCTTTAAGGAAGTTCTGGGATTTATATATGAAAGAACTGAAACCAACATGCCCATTTTAAACAATGAGAGACTTAAATAATCCAGGTCTTTTTCAATATATAATTTCAGTTACATCACACAATAAACTTTTGCTATAAATTCTGTGTCTTACGATCTTATCCTCCACAACCATCTGATGAAGGAGTGGTGCTATAAAAGCTAGTGCTTTCAAATAAACCTGTTGGACTGTAACCTGTAACCAACACCGGCACCTACAAATCATGTAATCTTCAGATGTTCATTGTTGTTACCATCTTATAACATTGTATGCCTGTGCTGCCAGCATCTGCTGGAATACTGGAGTAGATTTGCTGCCACCAATTCTTGCTGGTATCAGTGGAGCTACTGACACAATGTAGGGAATGATGGTCACACAATGCCTTTGGCAGAAATTTGCACCGTCTTAACTAAACAGTAAAGATTGATTACGTATTACTTAATAGCTAGTTACATTACATCAAAGATACATGATTGGTTTTGAGACACAATCAGGTCCCTCTTCTAAGTATAGCAACTGGTATAAGAAGAACAAGTACATAATTTCTCTCAAAATAGTCCTTTATAGATATTTTAATCAAACCTGTTCAAACATGTTAAGACACAGTGATAGAACAGGTGGGACTTGAATCCAGGGGCTTTCTCGTCCAGAAGTGGAGACACCACCACAGTGCCACAAGAGTCCAACAGCAGAGAGTGAGAACTGCAGATGTTGAAGATCAGAGTCAAAAAGTGTGGTGCTGGAAAAGCACAGCCGGTCAGGCAGTATCTGAGGAGCAGGAGAGTCAATGTTTCGAGAATGGGCTCTTCATCAGGAGCTCAAGATTGCAACAATCTTTATGGTCTATTAGGTGGAACTTACACACAATGTCAGTTAACTCTTTCAGGTTGCTGTAACTGCCTGATACAACAAGGGACAGAAAGTAACAGAATGACATGAGAAAGTGAGTCAGAGAGAGAGAACTGGGCATGTAGAGAGAGAGACAGATAGGGTTAGCACCTTGTCAGAGCTGAAAATGTGTTGCTGGAAAAGCACAGCAGGTTAGGCAGCAACCAAGGAGCAGCAGAATCGACGTTTCGGGCATGAGCCCTTCTTCAGGAATTAGCTCTGATCTCCAGCATCTGCAGTCCTCACTTTCTCTTAGCATCTTGTCAGGCAATTTTAAAAATCCTATGGTATTATTTTTAAAAAGAGCAAGGGGAGTTGTCCCAGGTGTTATGACCAATGTTTAACCCTCAACCAACATGACATAAAAAGATTATCTAGTCATTATCTCAGTCCTGTTTGAAGGACCTTGCTGTACGTAAACTGACTGTAGTATTTCTGGTATTACAACAATAATAACTCAAAGTCTGCAATTAACTGGAAAGTGCTTTAGATGAAAAGTGCTGAATAAATGCAAGTATGTTTTTCTTTTGCAAATTGATATAAATTTGGAAATGAATGAGCAGGACAGGCCATTGAAGTAAACACATAAGCAAATTCAAGAGGCATTTGAAACTATTCCTGGAGAGAAAAGGGCTTGAGAAACATGGCAAGAAGGTAGATAGTTGAATTACACTCCAACAAGAAGAGATGGCTTACTAATTAGAGCTATTTCTAAAGATTCTTATGGACACTGCAATTGAGCTCAGTCATGGAAGCATGTTATAATGGGGCCATTTTAGAGGCCACTCAGATCATTTGTAAAAAGTAAGAATTATCTCCAGACCTGAGAAATGGAGATATTTGGGTGAGCATTAATGTTCAAGAGCAGGACTAATGGAAGATTCTCGTGACTCCAGATATAAAGTTTGGCTTTGAACAAATCTTGCACACCAGGATCAAAAGGTATTATGGCCCTGGCCAGTCAGACAGCATGGGAACAGACCCTTTGGCCTAACCGTTAGTTCAACCAGTTCATGTCTTCTATGTTTCCAAACTAAAATAATCCCACTACCTGGTATGTGGTCTGTTCTTTTTCCTTTTCTGTGATGCAAACATGGGATCTTGATCAGATGGGCCAATGGTGTGAGGAGTGGCAGATGGATTTTAATTTAGATAAATGCGAGGTACTGCATTTTGGAAAAGCAAATCAAAGCACGACTTATACACTTAAAGGTAAGGACCCGGGGAGTGTTGCTCAACAAAGAGACCCTGAAGTGCAGGTTCATAGTTTCTTGAAAGTAGAGTACCAGGTAGATAGGATAGTGAAAAAGGCGTTTGGTATGCTCTCCTTAATTGGTCAGAGTTGGGTGGTCAGAATTGAGTATGGAGTTGGGAGGTCATGTTACGGCTGTACAGGTCATTGGTTAGGCCACTTTTGGAATATTATGTGCAATTTTGGTCTCCTTCCTATCAGAAGGATGTTGTGAAACTTGAAAGGGTTCAGAAAAGACTTGCAAGGACGTCACCAGGGTTGGAGGATTTGAGCTATGGGGAGATGCTGAATAGGCTGGGGCTGTTTTCCCTGGAGTGTTGGAGGCTGAGGGATGACTTTATAGAGGTTTATAAAATCATGAGGGGCATGGATAGGGTAAATAGACAAAGTATTTTCCCTGGGGTAGGGGAGACCAAAACTTGAGGACATAGGTTTAGGATGAGAGTGGAAAGATATAAAAGAGACCTAAGGGGCAACTGTCTCATGCAGAGGGTGGTGCATGTATAGAATGTCCTGCTGGAGGAAGTGGTGGAGGCAGGTGCAATTGCAGCATTTAAAAGGCAACTGGATGGGAATATGAACAGGAAGAGTTTAGAGGGATAAGAGCCAAGTGCTGGCATATGGTACTAGATTAGGCTGGGATATCTGATCAATATGGATGAGTTGGACCGAAGGGTCTATTTCCTTGCTGTACTTCTCCATGTCTCTATGACATATTGAGGTACATCTCAATGGTCAGAGCTGACATATTGATTTACGATCAGCATTACAGAAACAACTGAATGTGGAGAGATAGTTATCTCCTCTCAGAAGCTGTTTGAGGAGTCATTGTAATGCATGGCACTAGTGGCACCTGAAGTCTGAATATAATTTTATGCCTGCACCATTCACCTTAATCCCTAGTCTGCTTGTGCAATCACGTTCATTCTCTCAGTTACATTATACATGCACCAACCATCATAATTGTGAGGAATCAGATCAGGTCTACACAATGAAATTTGTGTTCATTATCCTTGCTTGTTCCAAACATTCTCCTCTCATTTTCTTTGGGTAGGTGGTACAGGTGAGGACTTGCAGTTGGATACATTTCTATAGCCATCAGGCACCAGACACAAGTGATCAGTCCTGACCTGGCACTCCAGAAAGTGAATGTCATTGGATTATTAGACTGTGAATGGGGATCTCTAATCAATTCAGCTTGTTCTCCACAAAGATTCACCATACAATTAATGGTTTTCACAGACCATCTTTTTTTTTTAACCACTTTTCTACAGAAAAGCATTTGGAAAAGAATTACTCTTAAATTTCTCTGCTTTGCCATCTGCTCATGGTCAATATATTTTTCAACACCATTCTCCTTGTAAACATATTTTCAAAGCAAAGTATACTCAAGTAAGTTTTTAAGAAAATAAAATTGTAAAATGCTCATACGAAAGGCATCACTGGTCTATATTCTGTTGTCTCTGTTGGCAGGTGTTTGAGATTGGAGACTAGGATTGGAGAGAGTCTGGCTGAACAGTGATGTCTCTTCCATTCCTCCCTTCTGGAGTGCCAGCCCTGTCCCTACCAATCTCTACAATCATAGTCTAGCCTCAAATACAAAGAACATCAATTTCTTTTTAAAGTCTGGAAGGTTGACAGAGCCTGCATACGTATAGATAATGGGCACAATATTCAGAGTAGGGCTAGGCCAGTTAGGAGTTAAATCAAAAGCAAAAAAATGGTCGGAGAAATTTGAAACACACTGTCCACAAAGGACTGTCGATACTAGAGATCAAAAAAAGACTTTCAAGACTGAAATTGAAAGATTTTGTTGGATACAGTCATAAAGATGGGTGAGCAGAACAGGGGTTTCATTCAAACAGAATCTAATTCTCCAAATGCATAGGCTTAAGTGGCTAAGTAGCCTGCTGTTGCCTCAATCCATCAGTTTTCTATGGTCACTTCTATTTTTGGTTGACTGTCTTTTAATTGAAGCATTCTTCCTGATTTTCAATTCCTGAGCTAATATTGATATAACTAAGTCACTACCATGCCTCTTCAACAGTTTTCTAAGAAGCTTGTGGCTTTGGGTTAAAGCGCTGAACAGAAAAACTCAAATGACCACAGTCCATAATAGTAAATATCCGTCAGTAATCAAATACTTTGACAAACTGCTCATAGGAAACCCCAAGTCATTCACTAATGAGATAAGATACAGAAGCAGAATGAGGCCATTCATCCCATAAACTAACATTCTCTTACTTTAAACAATAATTTTACATTGTTTATTATTATCTTTTGTAATGTCTGTATTTGGTTCTGTTGGTTTTTTGGCTAATGTTACATTTACCTGGTATTCAAATGCCTGTGAAGGGACCTCAGTTTTTCTCAATCTGACAACACCATGGAACAATAATGTGCAGCCTACCCATTCACTGAAAACAAAGCTTAGTTCTTAAACTTGTCAATGTGGTCAAAACAACCCATGTGCCAGCTAAATTGGCAATTGCAGAACGCAGTAAGCACAGAACAAGTTAGTCAAAGGCTTTGCTAATTGATTGGAGTAAAAACACTGTTTGAATTTTCAATTGATATCCATGAGTATTTGTTCAGATTATAAAACCCTCAAAGCACACAATGGCACCAGGTACTGTCAGCACAAATGATTATGGTGTTATAAACTTTTTTTTTTCTTATTGCAACAAGGCTTATGAATGTAGCACAAAGTAATTCAATTTATTTATAGAAAGAATTTTGCTCTCAAGGCAAGTCCTTGCTAAAACAAAATCATCAGGCATTGCACTTTTTGAACTAAGTTTAAGTGAAGGAGACTCATCTGTTCTGATGAGTACAAGATGAAAATCTTCAATAGCATGTCTCTTTTTTCAGTATTCCACTCAATGGCTCATTGGTTTCATATCAGAGGAGAGAGGGGCCTCAAATAAATGGACTTGAGATGAAGGTGAGGATGAAGATGGAGGAGAGATAGAAACTGTTCCACAGATGGACGGCAACAATTTGGCAATATAGTGATATCACCATAGTAAAATACATGGTGCAAAGTAGGGGCAATGGCCCAGTGTGGTCTGCTGCAGAGACCCTTTGGAGAGAGATTTTGATGTTTAGCTTTTTAACTTCTTGCTTTTCTGACCTATCATTATATGTATATAACTGTAATGTAACTTCTTTATTTCCTTTCTCTATTCTGTAACTAAGGATTGTACCTAGG
Source organism: Chiloscyllium plagiosum (assembly GCF_037043375.1). Classification (NCBI taxonomy): domain Eukaryota; kingdom Metazoa; phylum Chordata; class Chondrichthyes; order Orectolobiformes; family Hemiscylliidae; genus Chiloscyllium; species Chiloscyllium plagiosum. The sequence continues at coordinate 20,806,231 of NW_028270168.1, forward strand.
CACTCTCTACCTAAGATGATACCGTGTGTCAGTGACATTGTTACACTGCATCTAATCTGTAAGTGAAGAAGCTGTACCTAGATACCCAAGTACGTAAGAAGGTGCTGTAAGTGGCGACTTATGGACTTTTCACTATGCTGGGTACATGTGACAATAAAGCAAACTCAATTGATATACTAAAGCATTTCACAGGGAATTTAACAGAAACAATATGACAATAAGCCACACAGGACAGGTGTCCAAAAGCTTGGTCAAACTGATGAGATTTGAGGAATGTTTTAAAGAAGGAAAATAAAAGGAAAAGAGGAAGTGAGATTTACAGAGATGAAATTTAGAGAGCTTAGAGGTTTGGCAGCTGAGGTATGCACTGTCAGTCATACTGCAAGTGGCCAGAATTGGAGGAGGGCTGCTTTCTCAAACTTGTTAGCTTGAAAAGTTTACAAACATGGGAAGGGTTGAATCCACAAAGGATAAAGAAAATAAGGATGTGAAACTTAAAATGAAGGAATTATTTAAACAGGAGCCAGTGTAGCCAGAGCACGGGGTGATAGGGAAACGGGATTTGGTGTGAGTTAGCACATGACAGCAAAACGAAACAAATACTTCCATTTGTATAGCATCTTTCACACACTCAAGATCTCTTAAAATCACTTTGGAGCCAATGAGGTACACTTAAAATGCAGTCATTGTTGCAATGTCACAAATATAGCAGCCAATGTATAGTAGGCCATTCAGCTCACCAAGCATATTCTGCCATTCAATAAGATCTGTCTGATCGTGAAATAGATCATGCCAGATAACCTGTTTTTAGTGATGCAAATTGGGGGATGAATATTAAGCAGGACTCCAGGGATGACTCCCTTGCTTTCCTTTAAAATAGTGCCATGGAATCTTTTAAGTCCACCAGAGATAGCAAGACCAGGGCTTGATTTAACGAGTTGTCCAAAAGAAGGCACCTCTGACAGTTCAGCACTCCCTCAATGCAGTACTGAAAGGTCAATCTGGACTGTGTGTGTGAAGCCACAAATTTAAGATTCAGAGATGTGAGCACCAAACACTGAATCATGACAAGTGATTGGTCACTTGCACGTGATAGCTGAGAGAATGCAAGGTCTGTGAAACACTAACCAATAAGTCATCAACACCATTGGCATGAGAAAGGGGAAACAATCATTTACAATTTAGTCACAAGTTAAGAGAAATTATGCAACCTTTGATAAGATGAATCATTTCTAAATGCTGGAAGATAAGACATGGAATAATTTTATACTGCTGAGGGTTTGAGATCTGATTGTTACTAGCAGGTCTGAGCAAAACAGGTGATCAATGAGCAGCTTTTGAAATAACTTAACTTGACAAGAAGCCTCATGTCTGTACAATCCAAGGCCTTCTCCAAGGTGTCTCTGGCATTACAAAATAAGTTACATGCCACACTGATTTAATGTCACTGCAAGCATTTTATAGACACATAATTAGAGGATAGTAGAGTGAAATTAATGAGTTTTGAGTGAGACTCAGCCTTAGCAAAAGAAAGTAATTGATATGTGGCACAGAATATCCCAGCATAAGTGGTAACTCTTTGTTAAAGCAAATGAGTAGGTCAATTCCACCGCTCCCCGCCCCCACCCCAACCCCTTCCCACTGCCTTGTGCAGGATCCCTTCATGATTACAAATAGGAAGAGACAATGTTGAGAAAAACATGAAACAACAATTAGGTGATATAAATTTAGGCTTTACTGGTGAAAAGAGGACTGGATTTTGACCTATTTTTCTCATAAACCTGTACACAATGTTATTTTGGAGCAGGTGAGACTTGTACCTGGACCTCCCAATCCAGAGGTAGGGACACTACCACAGTGCTGCAAGAGAAGCCTGGAGAGTTTTGAGGCATTGAGAATAAATACATTAAAAGTGTCAAATAGGGCTATTAACTCTTGTAGAAACATGAAACACATAACCGATAAACTGGTAACACAGCAGCCAATTTGAACTGAGCAAGATTGACAAATATGAAAAGAGATGGAAAGTCAATTACCTAGTTTAGGTTAAGGTTAGAATATTGATCAGGGCATTTCCTTCCCACAAATATATGACTTGCGCAACAAAGCAAGGCCAAAGTCAATTCAATTAATCTATTAACATCCAAGTGATGTACAAGAATAGACTTCAGGGCTTGAAAGAGCAGAGCACCTTACGGAGGTGTAACATATCAAGTCATGCTTCCTCAACAATGTGTCTGTAATACATTGATGTTAACACTCTTATCATGATAACATAGTCTTCTTAAATGGAAGCACCACCATAGGGGGAATTGATGAGTAAGGTATCATATAAAAGATAACCCTGAAGTATTTGTTTGGGATAAATCACGACTGAGGAACAAAGGTTCAAACAAGGGAAAGGGAAACTCTGTACCAATATTTGGTGGAATTTCTTCACACGTTGACTGAACTGACAATGGAGAGCAAGCCCTGTCTCTGAATGTCAAACCCAACAGGGCCCTGCTATTGTGCCTCGTGTTGTCGACTCCGGTTAAACAGTTAGTTGGATGTTTCATCATATGACCATCTCTCTCTAATAACTCTGTACCAATATTTCTTTTGTTGGGGGGATCCCTATTTTCCACACCTTCGCCAAAAGCAAGTTTACTGTATATTATTGGATTAGATGGTTTTCGGTAGCTGGTTCAACAGCCTTCAACACCCCATGTATAATTTTTTAAAAATGATTCATGCATGAGAACTTGCAAATTCCTCTGTGTTGAAGTCTTCTGCAGTCTTTCCCATTAAAACAATATTCAACACTTCTATTTCTCCTGCCAAATGTATAACTTCATATATATCCACATTATATTTTATCTGCCAAGTTTTTGCCCACTCACTTAACCCATCTATGTCACTCTAACTCTCTGAAAAGTTACATTGGCAATGTAAAGAATGAGGAAATCAGGCTAGACCAGAAGCATGGTTGGATCTCATGGATTAAAACACAATCATTCTGAACTGAAATTGGCCAAGATCTAAAACCTTACTTTGTCACCAGTCCAAACTTAACGCTAAAATAAAAGCAAAGAACTGTGGATACTGGAAATCTGTTTTGATGAGACCTAGAAGTGAGGAAGGAGTTTGAGTGATGGGACAGGCTGGTTCCATACATCATTAAAATTGCCAATGATACAATTTTCAGAAGTAAATCAATCCTAAGACATTAACATTCAATGAGCAGAAAGGAAAGAATTTTCACAAATTGTGTCATTTGGGTTTAATTAACCTCTTTACACATTGTTAATCCCAGTCTTAACACAGATATATGCTATGGAATAGTAAGGAATCAAATAGATTGTACATCTGATAGTTGAAAAGTATAAACATAAGATGTGAGGAAAAACATTTGGTCAGATGTTGCTTTCATTAAAATGATTCAAGAGAGTGAATTTGAGGAAACAATGGTATTTACTACAGCATTCATGAATGCCCGAGCCAACTGTAGGACAACCTTGAAGCAAGCAGTCTTTTCTTAAAAAAAAACAAAGTACTTAAAAGGGACTTTTATCATTTAAATTAAATGTTTCAAGAAAACAATTTTCTTTTTCCCTCTATCTTGAAGGTGCCCAGTCACAATGTATATATGAGGCACAGTCATCTTTTATCTCTCTTGTCCCAAGAATCAATCACCTCCATCTGGGCTTGCAGTTGGCAGATGCATTTATTCATTGAATGCCAATCTTTCATATGTGCAAACATGCTTCTCTTAGCTGATGGTGAAAGGTATTGCATCCTCTTGATTGGCTCTCTCACAAAAACCCATATCAATTTTTACACCACTTTGAGATTGGGGTTCCATGAATAATGAGGAGAAAGTGAGGTCTGCAGATGCTGGAGATCAGAGCTGAAAATGTGTTGCTGGAAAAACGCAGCAGGTCAGGCAGCATCCAGGGAACAGGAGAATCGACGCTTCGGGCATAAGCCCTTCTTCCTGAAGAAGGGCTTATGCCCGAAACGTAGATTCTCCTGTTCCCTGGATGCTGCCTGACCTGCTGCACTTTTCCAGCAACACATTTTCAGTTCCATGAATAATGGCTGCCAGCTTTGCCTACCCACCTTCAACAGTCTACAAGCGAGCTCCATAGGGTTTTAAACCCTGGCCTGCACTCCATATTGAAACGTTCACCTTAGGTTGGTGCTGAGTGGGAAAGTGCGGATTTAGTTAATTAATTCAAAGGCAGGCAAATGTATGGAATGGGATGCTCAGGGAGGCAGAGATAAAATGATCCTGGGTTAATTGAACCAGAAGCTGCAGGATTGGGTGATCAGGTCAAAGTTTACGCTGATGTTCTTTTCACTTTTGTTTCTTCTCACTACTTCTACATCAATCAGATATGCACAAAGTGAACCATTTTGATACTGGGCCACACAGAGCAGGTAGTTACAAGTTTAATTCTTGCTGAGCTATTTGATCCCAAGAGTGTAACATCTAGGTTCAGTCCTGATTGACAAGGGAAGGGAGGAAGGGCAATTGGCCCACATACCTGCTTCTGACCATTGTCCAATGACCCAGAAGCAATTGAGTTCCAGAAAAGCACACAATTGGGGATGTAATTTTCCCTTCACCGTGCCATTCTTCACAAAAATTGAGACACTGGTACCTTTCTTAGTGAAAATAATAGTGCTTGCACAGAACATATGGCACTGAAACAGGCCATTCAGACCATCTGGTCCATGCCAGTGCTTATGCTCCACATCAGCCTCTTGCCTTCGCTCTTCATAACCCAGTCCACATAATTCTCTTTTCATTTTCTTTCATGTATTTACATTGCTTCTTCATAAATGCATAAAGCCAAACCCGCATTCTTACAGGATTTGACCTCAAACTTTATGAATATTGACCGAGTTGTATGGATTCCCTGTATTATAACCAAAACTCCAGTATACACTAGAGGATTCCAGATGTTCACAGATTAGTACTTCAATGAAGAAAGGAAAAAAGAGCAGGGAGAAAACAGGACAAAACAATAATTTTGACATTTATGACAGAACTGTTGTATCATGTGATTAAAAGGACAGTACACAGTGAACTACATTAACTTGGGCTTTTTTCATTTAGCAATTCATAAATTTATGATTCCTAAATTTTTATTTGCCACAAAATGCTATTATGAGGTAAAGGAATTAAATGAATGGAGCAGAAGAATAGGACTAATTGGGTAGGTCTACAAAAGTGCAGTACAGGCACAAAGGACCAAATGGCCTCTTTTAATGCTATAATTTCTTACTATTCTTTGGATTGCCTGATTGAATTGCTGCTAATATTTCTCTCAGTCTAATATATCTGTAGTTAAAAATTCAACACAGCGCTTATGAAAATAAAACAGTTCCTATGAATTGTGATTAACTTGAATATCCTTTTCATTTTCTTCTCTTCGATGACATTTTGAATTTAAGTTTTATGATTTGGACACTAATCGATGTTCAATAAATCAATGGGATTTGGGACCAAGGACTAGAGGAACATCAATCAATTGAGGCTGACCTGAAATGATCCCAATTGGAATTTCATTCCAGGTGCTCTTCCCAATGTAGGAGATTCAACGGGGAGTTTTGCTACAGTTTAATTGTCAGAATGACAAATGTCTCCTCTCCAGGACCAGATATTCCTTATTACTTTTTTCCAGCCTTCAGGGTAGTGTAATTCAGTACTTCCCTTCTGCCATTCTTTTGAAGCCTTTTTAAGGAAAATACAGTAGAACTTAATGTCATCGCCAATTAAGGGTAGGAGGTACAGAAAGCTACAATGACTGGGATCAGCTAACTCAGCAATTGTGGCCCTGTGCACATCCCTTAATATATTTGCTGCCTCACTGGCAGATGTAACACCAGCTGCCCTAGGCTGTGTAAACTCCCTTCTTAAAGCTGTCTGTTCCTTCCTTTAACAAACACCTGAAAACCTACCACTTTGAGCATGCTCTTTGGTCACCCACTGAAAGTTCTAATGTCTCCTATCAAGTTTTGTTGAAAACACTCCTATGAATTGCTTTGGGATGTGTTAGTATGTTAAAGATTCTGTATAAAATGTAGTTGCTGCTTTTGATTGGAAATCAAAGCACACCGGACTGGACAGTTCATTTATTTGTAGAAGTATTGACACACAGCTGGATCATTTAATCAAATGTACATTTCCAACATTGAAACAGTGACTATACTTCAAAATACTTCATTGGCTCTAAGGAACTTGACGATGTCCAGTGGTTATCAAAAGTGCTATAAAAATGCAAGTCTTTCTTTTTTGAAGGCTGCAGTACAATAGGTTACATAGCACCAATGTCACATAAAAAGGAATACATTAGAAAATAAAAGCAATGTGTGCCTTCTGGGTACTTGACAGCTGCAGAGGGAAGATTCTGACGTGGAGCTTTTGACGTTTTGTGATTACAGTACCTGACGTCCTTTTTTGTTGCAAACCAATAACGATGATGGATGATTTTAATTTCAATTGAAATGCTGACTCAAGACTTTTCAGTCTGCACATATTCATTATGGAAGAGAAAATTCTGTAATAAATATTCAGCCTGGAGGCATCGCGGCTATCACTTCAACATCACTGTATTTGGCATTTTAGAAAAGAAATAAAGAAATTGTATTTTAGACTGTACCTTTCACAACCTCAGGATGTACTAAAGTGCTTTACAGCCCGATGCAGTTTTTTTCTGAAGCACAGTCTCTGCTTTAATGTAAGAAAGAGGACAGCCAATTTGCGTAAGAAGCTCCCACAAACAAATAACATGATTATGATAATAATTTAATAATAATTTGATTTTTTTGAGAAGTTTGAGGACGTCTCATTTTAACACATGAAACAAGGACAGGAGTAGACCATTCAGCCCCTTGCTGCTCCACCATTCAGTTAGATCAGAACAGATCTAATTGTAGCCTTCAACTTATCTGTCTGTGTCCTATAACCTTCAACTCCCTGGCTGATTAAAAATTTAATTCAGCCTTGAACACATTCAAAAGCCAGTCTCCACCAGTCTCTGGGGAAGGTCATCCAATAGACTAATGACCACCAGAGAAATTGTTTCTCTTTAGCTCAGTCTCAAGTTGGAGACCCCTAATTTTAACCACCATACAGGTTGTTCTGCAATAACGCGCATTTTGTTAGCACAAGTTGGCCATAACGCGATTGACGAACTGTGGGCATTGTTTAGATAATGCAAACTTTCTACTGAATGGGTATAGCTATTTTTCTATTAGTGATCATCTACGGCATAATTTTCTATAGTGGTTTTCCAGAGTGCAATTTTCTATAGTGCAAGGTTGCAGAGGAACACGACTCTTGTGTTATAGCAGAATGACCTGTACCCTGGTTCTAAATACCTCGACAAGGGTAAGCATCCTCTCAGCACACACCCTATCAAGACCCCTTAGAATCTTGTGTGTTTAAATAACATCACCTTTCATTCTTCTAAACTCGAATGGGTATAAAATATAAATTTGTCATAGTTCTACCAGACCGTGTTCTCATTAGAGAGAGATGACTGGAGGTGGTTTAACCAGAGAGTCAGTACAGCTCAGGCCAGAGGAGCGGTTGAGAAGAGGAGTCCTTCTTAGCCGATGTGGGAATTAAACTGTCATTACCACTATTGTATCCTGCCAACGGAACTAACTGTTCTGAAGAAAGGTCACTGGACCCAACATGTTGGGTGTATTGTCTCTCTGCAGATGCTACTAGATCTGCTGAGTTTCTGCAGCTATTTCCGTTTTTGTTTCAGATTTTCACTTGATTAATGTTCCCTTTACAAATTCAGTTCTTGTGCAAGGCTGGTTGTTTCAGTGTATAGAGCTTATTTTTTGCGTGGTTGTGAATACATGCTGTTTATCATGGAGCAATGCCTGCAAAACACATTCTTGGCTGTAACACAATCGTGAACCTACACAGCTTATTGGGAGCCTGATCCATCTCTCCTATCCACTTTCATTCCTGAAGGTTTAATGGTCAGCTTTATCCCATCTCTTATCCAAACATAGTCTCTCAGCATCATCACCCCAGGCACAGTGTCAGTTTCCATCCGTATATTGCTGACACCCAACTCTTCTTTCATTTCATGACCACTACATTCAACTCAGTGATCACTTCCAGATTAATACAATATCATGGATGAGTAATCTTATTACTCTATTTGACTCTAATCTATTTCAATTTGCAAATCCAATCCAGCACCAAGACCACCTAAAGAAAAGCAAATTATTGTAGTTGCTGGAAATCTGAAATAAAAACACAAAATGCTGAAGAAATTCAGCAGATCTAGTAGCATTTGTAGAGAGAGAAACACGATTTCCTTGCTCCTGTCTCAAACATTCTTGCAATAAATGCTAACATAACTCCTGAGTTGTTTGCTGCACTTGCACGTTTGCTTTCAGTGACTAATGAACACAAATACCTCGATCCTTTTGGACATCAACACTTTACAATCTCTTACTACTTACTAAATACTCTGCATCTTTGTTCTACCTACCACTGTGGATAACCTCATAATTGTCCACATTCTATTCCGTCTGCTTTACTCTTGCCCACCTATTCTTCTTGTCTAAAACTCATTGAAGCCTCTTTGCATCCTCCTCACAAATCTTATTTTCACCAGGTTGTGTACTTAATTTAATTAACCTGGTCACAAATAATATGACATATCTCCAGCACAGGAAGGACTCGATCCCAGCTCTGGTACACTACTTCTGAGACACAAAAGCTCTTCTGCCATTTTGTACAATCTGCAGCGTGGAAATAGTATCATGGACTCCCATTTCCAAATCACTGAAATAGATTGTGAACAACTTGGACCTTACAGATCATTGATCCTTGTAGAACCTCATTATTTACAGAATGCCAACCTTAGAATGACACGTTTATTCTTATTTTCTGCTTTTTGTCTGTTAACCAATTCTCAATCCATGCTAGTATATTACCGCAAAACCATACACTTAAATCATGTTTACAAAGCTCCTGTGTGGGACTTCACCAAAAGCCATCTAAAATTCCAAGTACATCCACTGATTCTCCTTTATCAACTTTGCTAGTAACATTCTATCAGGTTTATCATTTCCCTTCCATACATCCATGCTTACTCTTTCCAATCAGACAATTTTCTAAATATTCAGTATTTATATAAATTTCTGTTTATAATAGATTCTAGTAATTTTCCCTACTACAGATGTCAGGCTAACATTTGTTCTCCCCAGTTCTGAGGACCTGAAACGTTAACTTCGATTTCTCTTCACAGATGCTGCCATTCCTGTGAGCTTTTCCAACAACTTCTGTTTTTGTTTTTGGTTTACAGCATTTGCAGTTCTTTTGGTTTTATTTGTGCTCTCCCTCCTTTGCTAAATAGTGGGGTTACATTTGCAACTTTCAAATCTGCAGGCACCAATAGGGAATTAATGGAACTTTTAAAGATAACTCCCCACTTTAAAATAGACGGATTGGCCTGAAGAATATGGTTAATGTTTATTCTCTTTTCTATCTTTCCCCATGTTTTTATTCATTTCTTTCTCCCTAATAATTTCCTTTTTGGAAAGGGGGTAAAGACTTTGGAATAAGTTGTTCCTATTTTTTTTAATAACTGGATTTTCTGATGGGAAATTTTGTGGATGTTCTTTGTTGTCTCTCCCCTCTTTTTTTTGCTTGTTCTGTTTCTCTTTTAGTCACAAGTCGGGGTGACATGAAACCAGGGATGGGTGGAGTGCTCATTCTGACTTTGTCTTTTTATCTGTTGATTTAAGGATCATCTCCTTGTTTTTTTTCTGGCCTAAGGCTGGGGCACAGTCCGGGTATGAAGGAGCTGTGAAGGAGGGGATGGGTAAGGTGAGTGCCCCATATGGGCAGGGGCAAGAGTCTTCCATTCAAGGTTCTATAGTTGTTTTTTGGAATTTTTTTGGTAGTAATAGTTGTTTATAGTTATGATAGAGTAGTTTTTGTATATATAGTTTTTCGATTCTATGAGTCTTTATTTACTTATGCTCGGCGCTTTGTAAGCAGGGTTCTCCCTCCGAGGGGTCCAAGGGTGTCTGAAAGGGATATGGCTAAGTGTCTTATTAAATGGTGCACCTGGAACATTAAGGGAAGTCATTCACCTGTTAAAAGGGAAAACATGCTTTTGAGCCTTAAGAGCGAAAGGGTTGATATCGCTTCGTTGCAGGAAACCCATCTTGATGATTGGGAACACCTGAAATTACAACAGGGGGGTTATGACCGGGTTTTCTTTTACCCTTTACTACTAAAAGTAGGGGAGTGGAGGTACTTATCCAGAAAAATCTTCCGTTCACATTATTAGAGCAGGTGAAAGATGAGCAGGTACGGTTTGTAATACTTAAAGCCCTGATACATGGGGAGGAATATGGCATTTTAAACGTCTACTGTCCTTCGGCGCATCCCCTCAAATTTTTGATTAGTGGTTTCTCTAAGTTGAGTGCTTTTGGAACACAGCACATTATTATGGGGGGGGGAGATTTTAATTGTCTTTTGGATCCGACAGTGGACAGGGGGTCTTGTGGGCCCCCAACTATTTCTTCACAGGCAAAGCAGGTGGTTGACTTATGCGAGGAGTTAGGGCTGGTGGATATTTGGAGATATCTTCACCCTAATGGCGGGACTTCACCTTTTTTTTAAACCCACATAAATGTCACATGAGAATTGACCTCTTTCTGGCTCCCTTGGCCCTTCTGGATTCGATTATGGGTTGTAAAATTGGGAATATAGCTATCTCTGATCATGCGGCAGTATATTTGGAGGTTAAGGCTAAGAGTGAAGGGCTAGGTTTGCGGCACTGGAGTTTGGACCCTTTTCTCCTTAAGGATTCCAAATTTGTGGAATACGTTTTGAAGGAGTTTCGGGAATTCTTGACTATCAACTCAGACACGGCTAGTAGTCCATCCATGCTATGGGAGACTGCTAAGGCCTTTGCTAGGAGATTAGCTATTTCCTATTCGGCTAGCTGGAAACGACAGAAGGAGGAACAGCAGCGTCTACTTGAGACGCGGTTGAAAGCCGCGGAGGCAGCACATTTTGCGCAGCCTTCAGTGACTAGGCTACAGCGGACCATGGTCCTTTGGGCTGCCTTGAATTCAATACTGACACAAAACGTAAAGAAAGAACTTGCTTTTGCTCGACAGAGGCTGTTTGAATACGGGGATAGGCCAGGGAAATATTTAGCGTGCCTGACTAGGAAAAAGCGTGCTCCCCAAACCATTACTGCAATCAGAGACAGCGCTGGGGTCCTTACATACGATGCTAAAAAGATTAATGAGGCTTTTCGGAGCTTTTACTCTGAATTATATCGGTCTGAAGGTTGTGAAGACAGGAGGGCTAAAATGGAGGCCTTTTTTAAGAACCTGGACCTCCCAGAGATGACCTTGGAACAGGCCTCTCTCCTTAATGTCCACTTGACAGTTCAGGAAATACAGGAAGCATCTAGGCAACTTCAGAGTGGGAGAGCACCTGGCCCTGGTTATGTGAGGTCTGGGAGCAATAGCTAGGAGTGGAAACCTCTTCTGAAACATGGGAGAACATATGGGAGAATACTTGAAAGATCTCAATCTGTAATAGGACATGCACTATGCAGTTAAAAGTTCTGCACAGGGCTCATCTGGCACCAGACCATCTGGCAAAATTTAAAAAGGGGCATCTTCAGTGTGCCCCAAATGTAAAATAAGTGTAGGTACTCTTACCCATTGTTTCTGGACATGCCACAGGCTCCATGTTTACTGGAGCGGTGTGGCAGGAGAGATAGGGAGGGTATTGAGGAATGAAGTCAAAGTAGACCCAATATCTCTCCTCTTAGGTTTACCGAGTTTACCATCTTTAGACGGGCATGGGAAGAAACTATTTAATATTCTTGCACACTGTGCACGGAAGAATACTCTGAAGAATTGGGTGTCTGAGAACCCGCCGGGCTTGCTGGGATGGCAGAAATTAATTATGGAGCACATTCCCTTGGACTTTTTCACAAACATGGTGCACCACACAACAGACCATTTTTATAAGATATGGCAGCCCTGCTTGAGTTATTTGGAAACAGATTTGCCAGTTGTCTTAACTGGGGTGTTTGTTTAACCAGGATGGTTAGATTTGTCAAGTCCTGGGCCCTGGAGGAAGTCTCCTGAGTTAATACGGGTATATATACAATGCTCCTGTTCCTCTGTTTGGGAGCTTTGTGCTGAGCATAGCTATCCTGTATTCTGTGGTTTTTTTTGCTTTTCTTTCTTTTTATTGGTGTTGCTTTGCAGTGTTAGGGTTTGTTTTGTATTAGAGGGTAGGTTAATAGTTAGGAGACAGTAGTTGTATTGTTTTTGTGTTTGTTTTCTTTTTATTATCCTGATATTTGTTACTGATTGTATTTTACAATAATTTTATATGTTTGTAAAGTTAAAAAAAATTTGCTAATAAATATATTTACAAATAAAAAAGATAACTCCCACCACATCCATTGGTAGCCATCTTTTTCAATGCTCCAGGGTGAAGGTTATCCAGACCTGGAGATTTGCCAATTTTCAGTCTCATTCATTTCTCCAATGTGACTTTTTTTTATTAATATCAATTTCTTTCAGTTTCACACTCTCAACAGATTCTCAATTCCTTCAGGAATTCAGAAAGACCATGTCTTTTTCCACGAAGGCAGATAGCAAGTATTTATTTGGTTCTTCTGCCTTTTCTCTATTTTGTATCATAGGTTATTCTGTCTCTGCCTTTAATGGACCTACATTCATCTTTGGTAATCTTCTTTTTACATACATACAGAAGATTTTATAATAGTTTTCATGTTTTTTTTTATCAGTCTACATTCATATTCTATTCTCTCTTTATAGATTTCTCACTCCTCCTTTGCTGAATTCTAAAATATTTCCCAATCCTGAAGCTTAAGTAAGTTTTGGCAACTTCAAGTGCCTTTGATATAAAGCTACATATACCTTCAACTTCCCTTTTTATGCATAGCGCTCTTGTTTTTCCTTTTGTGTGCTTTTGCCTTAAAAGAATATATGTTTTAAAAATCAAGCATTAATTCCTTTTATACTAGCCATTGCCTATCGACCATCAAATCTTGCAATGCATTTTGCCATTCCACCACAGCCAACTTCATTTTTTTATTGCTCATTTAGATCATGATGTAAGTCCCTAGTTTCAGATTGAATGATGTCTTTTTTTCAAACATAACATTAAGTTCATTCTATAATTACTATTCCCAAAAGGTTCTTTCACAACAGGATAAAGAATTAGCCCTTTCTCATTGCATAACACGGGATCAAAAACAGCCTGTGCCCAAATTAGTGTTATAGAGTCACAGAGTCAAAATCATACAGCACAAAAGCAGACCCTCCATCTCGCTAGTCCATGCCAACCATAATCCCAAACTAAACTAGTGCCATCTGCCTGTATTTGGCCCATATCTCTCCAAATATTTCTTATTCATGTGCTTATGCAAATTACTTTTAAACATTGTGACTCTACCCCAATTCACTGCTTCCTCTGGAAGTTCATTCCATATATGAACTACTCACTGTGTAAAAAAGTTGTTGTGTCTTTTTAAAATCTTCATCCTCTTACCTTAAAAATATGCTCCCTAGACTTGAAATTACCCCACCCTAGGGAAAAGACTCCTGTCATTCACTTTATCCCATCATGATTTTATTAACCTCTATAAACATCACCCTTCAACTTCCTATGCTCCAGTGAAAAAAGTCCTCACCTAGTCCTCTGCTTATAATTCAAGCCCTCCATTCCCAGAAGCATCCTGGTAAATCTTTTCTGAACTCTCTCCTTCCTACTAACAGAGCAACCAGAACTGGACACAGTACTCCAGGAGAAGCCTCACCAATGTCCTGTACAACCTCAACATGACATCACAACTCCTATACTCAAAAGGACTGAGCAATCAAGGCAAGTGTGCTAAATGCCTTCTAAACAAATCTGTCCACATGTGACGCAAACTTCAAAAGAATTATGTACCTGAACCCCTAGGTCTCTCCGTTCTACAACACTATCCAAGGCCCTACTTTTAATTTGTAAATTCTGCCCTTGTTTGTTTTACCAAAATGCAATATCTCGCACATATTCAAATTAAATTCCATCAGCCACCCCTCAGCGCATCGAGCCAATTGATCAAGATCTCTTTCTTGAACAATAAGTTGAAGAACAATCGCAACCACGTGCTAGGGATTCTTTCTCCACAGCATTTGGTGCTTGTTAGATTTACTCAGTCAATATGTAGACTGAAATCACCCATGGTTACTGGATTCCCCTTGATGCAGCACCTCCAAATTCTAATGTGCAACATTACTACCAAATCCACAGTGAGCTTACTCATACTAAAGTTTGCTGTCCTTGTTGTTTCTTAGTTCCACCTAAACAGATTCAATGCCCTGTTCTTCTGATCAATTGTTTCTCACTAATATGCTCTTCCTGTTCCTTATTATTAGTCCTATCCCACTTTATTTTCCTTATTGCCCTTCTCTAAATATTGATTTTTTTTTCATATTCAGCTCCCATTTTCAGTCATCTTGTATCCATATCGCGATAATGGCCATTAGTTCATATGATTTTACTTCTACTAGCACCATTAATTTAGCTAGCTTGTGATTGCTGAATGCCTTTTTAACACCATTCGCAATTTAACTCTGGCGGATTCTAGGATTATTTCTGCCACTTTCCATTTCCATAACTAGCTTTATTTTCTTTTCTCTGAATTCCCTCTTGTGTTCCCATCCCCTGACAATTTAGATTCAAACAACCCAAAAAGCTCAAGCAAACCTCCCCACTAGGATATTAGTCTCAGTCCTGTTAAGGAGTAACATATCCTCCTTTGTCCAGATCCCACCTGCTGCATAACCAGTCCCATGGCCATTGAAATCTCATAAAGCATTCCCTCCTGCAGCAATTCTTCCAGCACATGTTCAAACTCCTAGTCTTTCTGTTTCCTTACTCACTGGCACAATTAAATGCATTTGAAAGATTACTACTTTGGTTGTTCTGCTTTTTGCTCACTTACTTGGAGTGGCTCCCCAAATTCTACTTTCCCATCTTTGTAGCTATGTAGTTGGTGCCAAAGTAAACCAAACCTCTGGCTTTTCCCCTCCCCAAAATAATGTCTGCAACCACTCTGTAACATCCTCAAGCACGAGGCAGGCAACATACTGGAGTCATACCTAATGCAACTGAAATGCTTGTCTGCTTTCCTAAATATCAAAACTCCAGCACTGTTGTGATTCACGAGTGTCAAACACATCATACACTGAGAAAGGCACATCATTGCCCTGAAGCTGAAAGGAGTTCCCCGTCATTGACAGGCACAAGAAACTTGATATTGCATGCTTCACAAAAATTGAGCATGTCAAGATACTGAATTCCCCTTGTTCTCTGAGCAATGGTTTATATAACTTGAGGTCAAGCCCGGGGAATCCTGTCCTACACAAGTCTTAACACCTGCAGCTACCTATTTGGTCTTTAATCTATTGGCAGATAATTGCTGTGGATAAAATAACTTTGAATTCATCCAAACCACAGTCAGGGTGAATCACTATCACTTACTCCTGTTCATCACGTTCCAGATATTCAACTCCAGATACATGTACACAAAGATCTGGACTGACACTCCCACTGCAGTGCTGAGAGAACCTGAGTCAGTTGGAAATGCGACCTTTTGAATGAGACATTAAATTGAGTCCCTGCGTACCTCGCAACTGGATGTCGAAGATCCTATGTCATTATTCCGAAGAGGAGCAAGGGATTCTCTTGATTGATTATCACTCAATGAATATTGTTAATACAGATTATCAGGTCATTATTTCCCATTTGTTCATGTAAGTTCTTAAGATGTAAATTTGTTGTCACAATTCTGACATTACAACACTATAACAATGCATGTGCTGGAAAAGCACAGCAGGTCAGGCAGCATCTGAGGAGCAGGAGAATTGACATTTTGGGCATAAGCCCTTCAACAGGAATGAGAAGGGCTGATGAAGGGCTTATGCCTGAAACATCACTTTACGGGGTGTAGGTTTGCTCGCTGAGCTGTAGGTTTGATATCCAGATGTTTCATTACCTAGCTAGGTAACATCATCAGTGGCGACCTCCAAGTGAAGCGAAGCTGTTGTCTCCTGTTTTCTATTTATATCTTTCTCCTGGATGGGGTTCCTGGGGTTTGTGGTGATGTCATTTCCTGTTCTTTTTCTGAGGGGTTGATAGATGGCATCTATCAACCCTCAGAAAAAGAACAGGAAATGACATCACCACAAACCCCAGGAACCCCATCTAGGACAAACATATAAATAGAAAGCAGGAGACAACAGCTTCGCTTCACTTGGAGGTCGCCACTGATGATGTTACCTAGCCAGGTAATGAAAGGTCTGGATATCAAATCTACAGCTCAGCGAGCAAACCTACACCCTAAACCTCAACCTGAGCTACAAACCTTCACAAACCTTGCGACATTGCTTTACCTTCTCCTTGGATGCTGTCTGACCAACTGTGCTTTTCCAGCAACACACACTCGACCCTGATCTCCGGTATCTGCAGTCCTCACTTTCTCCCACTATAACAATGCATATGCCTTTCTTTCTAAAGGTGTTTTAGAGTCATAAAGTCATCGAGGTTGATAGCATGGAGGCAGGTTCTTCAGCCCAACTTGTCCATGCTGTTCAGTTTTCACAATTAATCTGGTCTCATTTGCCTGCGTTTGGTCCATATCCCTCCATACCTATCCCATCCATGTACCTTTCCAAATGTTGTTTAAATGACAAACTTGTACTTGCCTCCAGTACTACCTCTGGCAGCCCATTCCGGAAATTCTGCATTGTATTATAAAATCAAATAACTTTAAATGACTGGGTCACAAAGCTCCTCCATTAGCTTGACCTTCAGACAAGTGCTTGTGAACCTTCACAGTTATCTGCTGTACACTTGCAGGCTCACAGTTGAGATGGATTATCCATTAATTCAAAGCTGCAGTCTCTCTGGTTGTCTTTCTATAAAACTTAAAGATGTCAGTTTCAGCACTTGCATGCTCCCAGACATACTCTCCTTTGGGGAGGCAATGGCCTTGTAGTATTATCATTAAAGTATCAATCCAGTAATGATGTGGGGACCCAGATTCGAATCTTGCCATGACAGCTGGTGGAATTTAGGTTCAATTAAAAATCTGGAACTAAGAGCCTTTAGGGAAGAATACTGCCACCCTTACCTGGTTTGGCCTACATGTGATTCCAGAACTCTTAACTGCTCTCTGGGAAGTTAGGGATGCGTAATAAATGTTGGCTCAGCCAGTGAGGCCCACATCCCATGAATGAATAAAAAAAAGAGGGGGATTGATTGCACTTTCTAATCATCACGGTTAATAGCAGCAGCAGCGGGAATCTGGCCAATTATCCTCTTTGCGTGAGAGAGCCCTAAATTCACATGTTTCGATTAGGTTGCCTTCACCAACAATTACAAAACAGATTCACAAAGAATCTGCCACCTGTTTCTTAATACAACAAATTTGCCTTTCACAAACACCACAGGCTTTCAGTCAGTCAGGCCCATCGGGAAAGAGATATTCAATTAGTTCTCCTGTGCCCTAAAAGTTTACCTTTGCAGCGAGTTGAGAGGAAAAGGATCACAGAATCTGAAAGAACTGCACAGAGGCTGGTATCCCATCACCAAGTCACCCTTTATTTACTTGTGCACAGTACACTGGCTGTGGCCAGCCAGCTCACAGTCAGTCGCGTGAACTGAGGAGATTCTAATCTCCTGAGTATATTTCTTTTTCTTTTATTCAGCTGACTTGACAAGGATGCAATTAGTGCACACAGCAAAGGTCATGATTGCTTGAGGCTATAATGCTTAACCTGCACTCTTGGACAATGAATGACTTAACAATGAAATACTAAATCCAAGATGGAGGACGGGAAAAATTTCTGGCTGTAAGAGGTGCTCCTTTTTTTCTGAGGTATTTTCGGCATTGGAGGTGATTTCCTCGAATTCCAGGAGCAGCAATTACTGTTTTATATGCTGTTGCATTGTTTTGGAACTTTGGAAAAAAAAGTCAAAACAATAGCAGTTTTAAAAGGGGGAAGAGATATGTATGTACCTGTCAGGCAGGAAAGAGATGGTCGTGTGAGGGAACCTTGGTTGACGAGGGAGGTTGAATGTCTTGTAAAGAGGAAGAAGGAGGCTTACATAAGGTTGAGGAAACAAGGTTCAGACAGAGCGTTGGAGGGATACAAGATAGCCAGGAGAGAGCTGAAGAAAGGGATTAGGAGAGCTAAGAGAGGGCATGAAAAATCTTTGGTGGGTAGGATCAAGGATAACCCCAAGGCCTTTTATGCATATGTGAGAAACATGAGAATGACGAGAACGAGGGTAGGTCCGATCAAGGACAGTAGTGGGAAACTGTGTATTGAGTCGGAAGAGATCGGAGAGGTCTTGAATGAGTTCTTTTCTTCAGTATTTACAAATGAGAGGGACCGTATTGTTGAAGAGGAGAGTATGAAACGGACTGGTAAGCTAGAGGAGATACTTGTTAGGAAGGAAGATGTGTTGGACATTTTGAAAAACTTGAGGATAGACAAGTCCCCCGGGCCTGATGGGATATATCTTAGGATTATGTGGGAAGCAAGAGAGGAAATTGCAGAACCGCTGGCAATGATCTTTACATCTTCACTGTCAACGGGGTGGTACCAGGGGACTGGAGAGTGGCGAATGTTGTGCCCCTGTTCAAAAAAGGGAATAGGGATAACCCCGGGAATTACAGGCCAGTTAGTCTTATTTTGGTGGTAGGCAAAGTAATGGAAAGGGTACTGAGGGATAGGATTTATGAGTATCTGGAAAGACACTGCTTGATTAGGGACAGCCAGCACGGATTTGTGAGGGGTAGGTCTTGCCTTACAAGTCTTATTGAATTCTTTGAGGAGGTGACCAAGCATGTGGATGAGGGTAGAGCAGTGGATGTAGTGTACATGGATTTTAGTAAGGCATTTGATAAGGTTCCTCATGGTAGGCTTATGCGGAAAGTCAGGAGGCATGGGATAGTGGGAAATTTGGCCAGTTGGATAAAGAACTGGCCAACCAGTCGAAGTCAGAGAGTGGTGGTAGATGGTAAATATTCAGCCTAGATCCCAGTTACAAGTGGAGTTCCACAGGGATCAGTTCTGGGTCCTCTGCTGTTTGTAATTTTTATTAATGACTTGGAAGAGGGAATCGAAGGGTGGGTCAGTAAATTTGCAGACGATACGAAGATTGGTGGAGTTGTGGATAGTGAGGAGGGCTGTTGTCGGCTGCAAAGGGACTTAGATATGATGCAGAGCTGGGCTGAGGAGAGGCAGATGGAATTCAACCCTGTCAAGTGTGAGGTTGTCCATTTTGGAAGGACAAATAAGAATGCAGAATACAGGGTTAACAGTAGGGTTCTTAGTAAGGTGGAGGAGCAGAGGGATCGTGGGGTCTATGTTCATAGCCCTTTGAAAGTTGCCACTCAGGTGGATAGAGCTTGTAAGAAGGTCTATGGTGTATTCGCATTCATTAGCAGAGGGATTGAATTTAAGAGTCGTGAGTGATGTTGCAGCTGCAC
Organism: Chiloscyllium plagiosum; assembly: GCF_037043375.1. Classification (NCBI taxonomy): domain Eukaryota; kingdom Metazoa; phylum Chordata; class Chondrichthyes; order Orectolobiformes; family Hemiscylliidae; genus Chiloscyllium; species Chiloscyllium plagiosum. The sequence continues at coordinate 20,825,817 of NW_028270168.1, forward strand.
AGGACCTTGGTAAGGCCACATTTGGAGTACTGTGTGCAGTTCTGGTCGCCTCATTTTAGGAAAGATGTGGAAGCTTTGGAGAGGGTGCAGAGGAGATTTACCAGGATGTTGCCTGGAATGGAGAATAGGTCTTACGAGGATAGGTTGAGAGTGCTAGGCCTTTTCTCATTGGAACGGCGAAGGATGAGGGGTGACTTGATAGAGGTTTATAAGATGATCAGGGGAATAGATAGTGTAGACAGTCAGAGACTTTTTCCCTGGGTACAACAAGGGGACATAAATTTAAGGTGAAGGGTGGAAGGTATAGGGGGGATGTCAGGGGTAGGTTCTTTACCCAGAGAGTGATGGGGGCATGGAATGCGCTGCCTGTGGGAGTGGCAGAGTCAGAATCATTGGTGACCTTTAAGCGGCAATTGGATAGGTACATGGATGGGTGCTTAAGCTAGGACAAATGTTCGGCACAACATCTTGGGCCGAAGGGTCTGTTCTGTGCTGTAATGTTCTATGTTCTATGTTCTTAAGAGCAGACAAAGGAAGCACATGGTGAGGACAGTGCAGGAGAGAGAGAGAGAGAGAGAGAGAGAGAGAGAACCTGCACAGCTACTGCCTTTGCTGTTTGAATTCGTGTATCGCTGGACATCGGAGTGTATCTGGGAAAATTAACAAACAGTGAAATTCACAACTAATCTTGGAGGAACTATTGGGCGAAGTTCACAGCACAGAATCAGATAAGTTAATTGTTGTTTTAAGTCTGTCCAAAAGAAAGGCTGTATTAGTGAGTACAGTGGGTTCTTTCTTGATTATATGTTTTTGGAGATATGTCTCTTGATTAAACTTAAAATATAAGCCATCGCCATTAATTTAACCTGGGGCAGTGTTTTGTAGAGGAATAAGAAGGTGTTATTTTCTGGGTCTGTAGATTGTGAAGGAGCAAAAATGGCCTTTGCAGTGATATGTACTTCTTGTCAGATGTGGGAGTTTAAAAAGAGTTTAAAGGTTACTGTGGATTATATCTGTCATAAATGCTGTTGGATGCGAATCTTATCAGATCGATTGGATCGGTTGGAGAGACAGATAGAAGTGATGAGGAATTTGCTACAGCAACAGTATGTGATGGATGGCAGTTATAGGAAGGGGGGAAAGTCTCAGATACAGTCACATAGATGGGTTAACTCCAGGAAGGGTAAGAGAGGTAGGCACCTAGGTCAGGAGTCTTTTATGGATATACCCATTTCAAACAGGTATGCTGTTTTGGAAAATGTAGGAGGTGATGGATTCTCAGGGGAACGTAGCACGAACAGCCAAGTTTCTGGTATTGAGACTGGCTCTATTGCAACGAGGGGTACGTCGGCTTCCAAGAGATCAATTGTGTTAGGGGATTCTGTAGTCCAAGGTACAGACAGACATTTCTGTGGCCAGCAAGAGAAAAAGCAGAATGGTGTGTTGTTTCCCTGATGCCAGGATCAAGGATATCTCAGAGAGGGTGCAGTATGTCCTCAGCGGGGAGTGGGGCCAGCAGGAGGTAATTGTCCACATTGGAACCAACGACATAGGAAGGGAAAAGGTTGAGATTCTGAAGGGAGATTACAGAGAGTTAGGCAGAAATTTAAAAAGGAGGTCCTCAAGGGTAGTAATATCTGGATTACTCCCGGTGCTACGAGCTAGTGAGGGCAGGAATAGGAGGATAGAGCAGATGAATGATAGAGCTGAGGAGCTGGTGAATGGGAGAAGGATTCACTTTTTTGGATCATTGGAATGTCTTTTAGGTAGAAGTGACCTGTACAAGACGGCCGGATTGCACCTAAATTGGAAGGGGACTAATATACTGGCAGGGAAATTTGCTGGAACTGCTTGAGAGGATTTAAACTAGTAAGCTGGGGGGACCCAAGGAGATAGTGAGGAAAGAGATCGATCTGAGACAGGTACAGTTGAGAACAGAAGTGAATCAAACAGTCAGGGCAGGCAGGAACAAGGTAAGATTAATAAATTAAACTGCATTTATTTCAATGCAAGGGGCCTAACAGGGAAGACAGATGAACTCAGGGCATGGTTAGGAACATGGGACTGGGATATCATAGCAATTACAGAAACATGGCTCAGGGATGGGCAGGACTGGCAGCTTAATGTTCTAGGATACAAATGCTTCAAGAAGGATAGAAAGGGAGGCAAGAGAGGAGGGGGAGTGGCGTGTTTGATAAGGGATAGCATTACAGCTGTGCTGAGGGAGGATATTCCCGGAAATACATCCAGGGAAGTTATTTGGGTGGAACTGAGAAATAAGAAAGGGATGATCACCTTACTGGGATTGTATTATAGACCCCCCAATAGTCAGATGGAAATTGAGAAACAAACTTGTAAGGAGATCTCAGCTATCTGTAAGAATAATAGGGTAGTTATGGTAGAGGATTTTAACTTTCCAAACGTCAACTGGGACTGCCATAGTGTTAAAGGTTTAGATGGAGAGGAATTTCTTAAGTGTGTACAAGACAATTTTCTGATTCAGTATGTGGATGTACCGACGAGAGGAGGTGCAAATCTTGACCTACTCTTGGGAAATAAGGCAGGGCAGGTGACTGAGGTGTCAGTGGGGGGGCATTTTGGGGCCAGCGACCATAATTCTATTCGTTTTAAAATAGTAATGGAAAAGGATAGACCAGATCTAAAAGTTGAAGTTCTAAACTGGAGAAAGGCCAATTTTGACGGTATTAGGCAAGAACTTTTGAAAGCTGATTGGAGGTAGATGTTCGCAGGTAAAGGGACGGCTGGAAAATGGGAAACCTTCAGAAATGAGATAACAAGAATCCAGAGAAAGTATATTCCTGTCAGGGTGAAAGGGAAGGCTGGTAGGTATAGGGATTGCTGGATGACTAAACAAATTGACTGTTTGGTTAAGAAAAAGAAGGAAGCATATGTCAGGTATAGACAGGATAGATCGAGTGAATCCTTAGAAGAGTGTAAAGTAAGTAGGAGTATACTTAAGAGGGAAATTAGGAGGGCAAAACGGGGACATGAGATAGCTTTGGCAAATAGAATTAAGGAGAATCCAAAGGGTTTTTACAAATATATTAAGGACAAAAGGGTAAAAAGGGAGAGAATAGGGCCCCTCAAAAATCAGCAAGAAAATGGGGGAGATACTAAATTAATATTTTGCATCAGTATTTACTGTGGAAAAGGATATGGAAGATATAGACTGTAGGGAAATAGATGGTGACATCTTGCAAAATGTCCAGATCACAGAGGAGGAAGTGCTGGATGTCTTGAAAAGGGTCTGTTTCCATGCTGTACATCTATATGACTCTGTGAGGCAATTCTGAATGATGGCAGTCATATTTGTTACTGAAATAACTGTGCAGAGGCTGGTATCCCGTCACCAAGTCACCCTATATTTATTTGTGCACAGTGCACTGGCTATAGCCAGCCAGCTCAGAGTCAGTCACCTGAACTGAGGAGATTCTAATCTCCTGGGTATCTTCGTCAGCCAGGGCTTTTCTGATTGGCTCAGGTTAACAACCCCAATCAATGACCTCACAATCAACAAGGTCAACCTGGTTCCAATCACGACACAATCATAAGATCATAGAATCCTTTCGATGTTGCTCGAGACCATTCAGCCCATCAAATTTGCAAAGATCCTCCAAAGAATATCCCGCCCAGGCCTACGCTGCCATCCTCGTAACCTAACTAAGAGTGATACAACTAACCTATACATCCCTGGACACTATGAGCAATTTAACATGGCCAATCCACCTAACCTGCAGATCTTTGGACTGTGGGAGGAAACCGGAGCACCCAGAGGAAATCCACACAGATACAGGCAGAACATGCTAACTCCAAACGGACAGTCGCATGAAGTTAAAATCAAGCCTGGGGTATATCCTCAGGTGAGTGTGCTATTAAGTGGACATCATAGATTTAAAAACAATGGCAGAGGATTTAAAAAAAGCTCATCTCTGTTGTAACGTGTATTATAATTTCTGAAAGGGTTTTGGAAACTGACTGCACAAATAATTTAGAAAGGGAGCTAAACAGCCACGAGAGGATGAAGAATTCAGATATGGACAAAAATTGGCAATGAGGGATCAAAAACAACTGGGGCAGCATAATAGCTCAGTGGTTAGTACTGCTACCTCACAGCACCAAGGACCCATGTTCGATTCCAACCTCGGGCGACTGTCTGTGTGGAGTTTGCACGTTCTCCCTGGATCTGTACGGGTTTCCTCCGGGTGCACGGTTTCCTCCTACAGTCCAAAGACGTGCAGGTCAGGTGAATTGGCCATGCTAAATTGCCCATAATGTTAGGTGCATTAGTCAGAGGGAAATAGGTCTCAGTGGGTTACTCCTCGGAGGGTTGGTGCGGACTTGTGGGGCCAAAGGACCTGTTTCCACACTATAGGGCATCTAATCTAAAAAAAAATTTCCTGGGCTGTAAATTTTCTTTGTTCTAACCGCTCAGTCCAAGATCCAGCACTGGTACAATGAGCCAAATGGCCGGTCCATGTGTGAGAAGATTGCTTGATTCAAGTTATCCAATTCCTTTTTCAAAGTCACATCTGAATCTGCTTCCACTGCACCTTCAGATGGGGCACTCCAAACCATTATAGCTCCTTGCATTTGAAAACTCTCAACTCCCGAAGAGAGTTGAGAGGTCAAAGGAAGGTCTACACATTGAAAAAGGTAGCTGTGTCTTAGGAATGTGCTTACCAATTTCCAAAACAAAAACTTCTATTTGTACAGAAGCTTTAATGTAGTAAAAAGCCCCAAGGCACTTATAGAGTCGTAGAGTCATAGAGATTACAGCATGGAAACAGACCCTTTGGTCCAACCCATCCATGCCGACCAGATATCCCAACCCAATCTAGTCCCATCTGCTAGCACTTGGCCCATATCCTTCCAAACCCTTCCTATTCATATACCCATCCAGATGTCTTTTAAATGTTGCAATTGTACCAGCCTCCAAAACTTCCTCTGGCAGCTCATTCCATACACGTACCACCCTCTGTGTGAAAACGTTGCCCCTTAGGTCCCTTTTATATCTTTCCCCTCTCACCTTAAACCTAATGGACTCCCCAACCCCAAGGAAAAGACTTTGTCTGTGCATCCTGTCTATGCCCCTCATGATTTTGTAAGCTCACACAAGCCTAATTAGATAAACTAATTTGTGATGTTTAGGCAGTCTAAGGACAAACAATCAAAGGTTTGGTCAAAGATGTAGAATTTAAGAAGCATTTTGAAGGAAGAAAGAGAAGAAAGAAGCCAGTCAGATTTAGGAGGGAAATTCCAGTGTTCAGTACGCAGGCAGTGACAGCCAGAATTGGAAAGGTGCCAAGATCTTGGATAATTTTAGGGTTGAAGATGGTACCAAACAGAGAGGAGAAAGAAATTGAACATCATACTGATAGGATGAGACGAAGTTGAGTGGAACATAAATACTGTAATGGGCTGCTTGAGCTGAATGGCTTGTTTCAATATCATAAATTCAACAGAATTCAATGCAAATAATTATGGTCTCTTACTTGAAGATGAATAATTTGAAAATTATGCAAAAATCTAATATCTCTTCAAAAAAAAGAGAATGAGTTAAATGTAAAACTTTGGCAAAGAGCAGAGCAAAAGATAAAGATGCTTGAGAAAGTTGTTATTTCATCGACACATTGTGAACCTTGGCAGATCATTCATCAGTGTCAAACATTGCAAACAGCAGCTGCATTTATGTCAGTTAGGCTGTAGTTTATTGATGTTGGAGTTTATAACGTTCCATGTACTCAGCTATTTGTTCAGACTTGCATGGGGCAGTGAGTTTAATCAATGTTGCAAACCGGTGTGCCTGGTTTGCAAAACCTTTCCCTCTCATCAGTCTCCACTCCCATTCCCAGGGTGATGATTCCAGGCACTGTACGTGTGCACCTGTGAATGCAGGTTTTCCCTCCCATGTGCTCCCCTTCACAAACCTGGCTCAATCCCCAGCAAACCTGCTCAGCATCTGAGCTTATAAATTGGAGTGAATGATAGCAGGGACACAGGAACACAAAGAGGCTCATTAGCTCTTTGAGTATACTCCACCATTCAATTTGATCATAGTTGATCAGTACTTTAATTCCATTAACTCACCTTGATTCCATAAACCCCAATCTCTTTGCTTCCAAAAGAAATCTTTTGGCTAAGTCTTCTAATTTTCAATTGACATCCAGCCATTTAAGGATGTGGTTGGGGTTAGGGAGTGGGGAGCAATGGATTTGGCTCCTCTCTGTGAAGAAGTGCTTGCTAACAGTACCCCGATTGGCCTGGCTCTAATTTTAAGGTTATAACCTCCATTTTTGAGGTTTCCCCATCAGATACAACATGATTCTTGCCATTATGCTACCAACGTCTTTAACCAACTAATACATTTTAGTTAGATCACCCCTTAAATCTTCTGTACTTTAGGGAATATCAACCTCCTGTCTACAACCTGTGCTCCCTGTCCTCATAATCTCACATTCTTCACTCCAAGATTAAAAATCACACAAGACCAAGCTATAGTCCAACAGGTTTAATTGGAAGCATTAACTTTCGGAGCGCTGCTCCTTCATCAGGTGGTTGATGAAGGACCTGTGCTCCAAAAGCTAGTGCTTCCAATTAAACCTGTTGGACTATAACCTGTTGTTGTGTGATTTTTAACTTTGTACACCCCAGTCCAACACCGGCATCTCCAAATCATTCTTGGCTCCAATCTCATGCCCTCAAAGGCTTTTCTGAATCATAATGTTCAGTTGTGGTACTACAAGTGGCATCTAATCCTATCTTGTTAACTAACACGAGTTTACCCTTTATATTCTAGCTCTGACTTGAGATAAAGAGCAACAACCATTACCATTTTCAATTACTTGTTGTAGCTGTAGGTAGCTGGTGATTTTTGTATATGGACCCTAAATCTTTCTTCCCTGCCAAAATTCCCAGCTTCCCAACATTTAGAGCACAGGCAGCCCAAAATACACTGGGTCCTTTATATGTTTAAATGTACCTTTCGTGGTCACCTTAAATGCACCACCTCACACAAAACCATATTCAAACTTATATGCCCACGCTGTATGTTTAATAATATGGTTCTTGTGTTTAGTCACAGTTTTCCTCAGTATTAACTTGTTTCCTCAAAACCGCCCAAATTTAGTAGGTATGTGAGTGCATGTTTACAAGCTTCTGACAACCCACACTCATGTTTAGATTTGGATTGCTTGTACTGGTAAAGATGGATTCATAGATGTGTTCCCAGGAACACATTGAGAAATTTTACTCGGTCAAAGGCATTATATAAATGTAAGTAGCTTTTGAATTTTAAAGTGCAATTCTTTCAATATTCCTATATTGCACAATGTAGCATATTACTGATCTAGAAAGAGTGAAATCTCCCAGGTGGTGATAAAACGTTCCCATTGTTTAATGCATGAATTATTGAAGGGAGCAAATGCAATGCTGAAGTGAACGTTTCCATTTCAGGTCTCCAGTGTAATCATCAATTACTCCCAAGGCAGGTACAGCTTGGGTTGGGTTGAATTCAAACATAGAAACCAGAAGCAAAGTAGGCTAATCTTTGAACCTGCTTCACATTCAATATGATCATGGCTGATCCTCTACCTCAAAGCCATATTCCCATTTTCTCTCCATTTCTCTTGGTGTCTTTACTATCTAAAAAAAATCAATGTCTTTCTTCAATATACTCAGTGAACTGGCCTCCACTGCCTTCTGTGGTAGCAAATTCTACAAGTCACCCACCCTGAGTGAAGAACAGTTTTCACATCTCAGTTCTAGATGGCCTATCCTACAACCGGAGACGGTGACCCCTGTTTCTAGGCTTTCCAAATAGAATAAACATCCTCCATGCATCTGGCCCTGTTAGAATTTTATACATTTCAATCAGATCCACCCTGATTCTTCTAGACACTCGTGAATACAGACTCAATTGAATCAATTTCTCCTCATATGATGGTCTGTCACATGCAGCATCAGCCAATTGAATCTTCATTGCACATCCTCTAAAACAAATATATTGCTTCTTAGGTAGGGGAACTGAAACTGTACTGGGTGGAGACTGGAATAGTGCTATTTTTCCTACATGACAATCTGAGCCACACCTCAGGAGTATTGAATTGGTTACAAAAGCACTTTGACATGTCCCAAGGTCACAGAAGAGACTATTTACATTCAGGTTCATTCCAGTAGAAGCAAAATACAGACAGAAGTCTGCTGTCTGCTATTTGGACAAATAGTAGGAAAATTATTAGATTAGTACCTGACAAAAGTAATATCTTGCCACCAAGTCTTAAACTCAAAAATAAAATATCACCACCTCGCATTCAGAGAATTTATAGCCAAAACAAACTGAGTCTTGGATATCCAGGGATTTTGCAAACTACAAAAATACCTGAATATTTAATTCTCATTACATCTCATTTCAGCAGCATAAATATATGGGAGATTAATTATGACCTCAAATATATCAAGCACAAGGCAATCAGTGCAATGACTTGGGTTCCCAAGGGGTTAGCATCAAGTGGGCAGTTTGCTGGATCAACATGTCACATTCAGATCAAAGGCAATTTTCGGTAGATAATCTAAAAACTGGAGAAGTACCCACCACACTTCAACAATGTATTTCCTCAAAACAGTCAGGATTTCCTGCACAAATCCTACTGAGGTCATAAATGACATCATTATATATGAGATTAAAAGTACATTTTTTAAAAAGTTCTACATTTTGAATAACTGATAAATGGGAATGAGTTACAAACTGGAATATAACTGAAGGTTTTGAAGGGCAGGAGTGTACCATTATACGCTGCAAACAGTGCTGGTGAGCTGCAAATTTGGATTTAATTAATGATTTCTGTACAGACTGTAACACAATAAACTTCCCTGGAACTTTACAATGATCTAATTGGATGTCAGGTTGGGTCAGAACAGTTTGACTTGTCATGGCCAACAGATAGATTTTGAGGGGCTTTTGAAGGAAGGGAGGCAGTGAGGTGGCAAGGCAGAAAGTTTAAGAGAGAACCCGTAAGCAGGTGAAATGGTAGTGGGCTTTCAGAATTCAATGTACTGAGACATCAGGAACCATCAAGACGTTGATGAGAACTGATGAAATGGGCATACATGGCTTTAAACTAGATAACGTAACATTAAAATTGAATATTATGTTGCCTCAACTCATGATACAATTGAAGAAATTAAGCCTGGAAGTGATGTAGTTTGAATAAAGCTTTTAGTGACATTGGATGGTGAAATGCAGGTAGAGATAGGCAGCATCAGGAAGATCGAACAATATGGCCTTGTTATTGGATCAGACCTGGTATTTAAAGTCTATTTTGGGTTAGACAGAAGTATGTGGAACTGTGCTGTAGGGATCAGAGGTTACCAAAGTCAGACTATAGTACAGATGTGATTTAGTGAAAGCTAATGCAAAAACAATGAACCAATGATGTCAAAATATGGTATTTGAACTCCTGAAACAGAAGCCCTGGAATAAGCAAAAATAAAGTGATAATTACGAAAAGAAAGAAAGAAGTAGACCATTTAACCTCCTGAGCTAATTCAAGCCACCATTCAGTTAGGTTATGGCTGATCATTGATTCAATTCTACTTACTTGCCTTGATACCCTTTCAAAACAAACATCAAGCACTATTTTACAAGTTTTAACTGACTTCCAACACCCCCATCGTTTTTAGGAGAGAGTTCCAGATGTATTGATGAAGTGCTTCCTGCTTTCACAGCCCAACTGTCTTGCACAAATGATTTATTAATTTAACCAACCCCAATTCTAATGGGGGGTTTTGTTAAATCTGCCACATACTAGGTATTCCAATTATAACTTTCTTCACAAAAAAGTGGTTATGCAAAACAATTCTTCTCATCTCATCTCCAATTAAGAGAATAAAAAATGCTGCTTTTACATTAATGATAAAAACTGTTAGCATAATCCACCATCACTCTGCAGGATCAGTTCCTTGGTGATTTCTGCAGGTAAATTTCATTACATTGCTAATGGTTACATGTGTAAAAGCACAAGCAACTATCAATTCTGTGATATATCGTAACAGAGTTCTGCACATTTGCCTTTTCACTTCAAGTTTACTGCGTTTGCTGGATGTACTTCAATTGCATACCTTAATACACACGAGGGCTACTATTAAACTGGATATTGTGTGTTGATCTATCAGCATTTCTCACTTTCCAATTACAATATTCTCACTCAACATCTCAGTCCTTTGATAGATTTGGCTCTGAGACTTCAGCTCCTCTCTGTTTCATGGCTCTCTATTCAGTGTTGAAACAGGAGTTTGAATATTCAGGCAGCAACAACCTGTTTGATACATACCCTTCCATCTTTTTTCAACTTGGTCCTCTAGGCATTTTTTAAAGTTAACTGTTAATATTGCATTCAACATCACCAAGCTGTCGATCAAGAATTGCTGCCAATTCACTTTCATGTTGTCTGATACTTGCAATTCATCATCCCAAATCACTCCCAATATTACAAGTGACAGACTCACAGCAGTTGGTATTTTCCTACTGTTACATTTTTCTCCAAAGACCAAACTAAAAGATTAAACTCTGTGATTGTACTGGATATCTAACAGATTAAATGGACTCAGTGTGGCTATTTCACACACCCACTGTTAAAAGCTTTACTGATATCCAAGAGGCAACACTCTGAAGTTTTGATTACTCGAGATCATCCAGCTTGGTGCTGAGAATGGATGTCTGTTTGTCCCATGGTATTGTGAATAATTTACTTCAGCGCTGCACAGCTTTGACCTTGACTAGTAGCTAGCTTAGTGAGACGTGCAAACTATGACCAACAGCCTGATTTTAAAGGGATGTCACCGTTTACAAGTAAATTGCTAAAGATAGGAGGAAATAACATGTTCAACCTTGAAAAAGTTTTGAAGTGTTGCATATGGGCCCCTTTACTGGAGCTTGTATCTGTAAATTCAGGCCTGCACCCCTTTAAAATAGATTTGGTGATATTTTGTGTTTGAGCTTGTGAGTGACAGGTGACAGAATTGAGCTGACACCTGTCTTGCACTTGTCATTTAGCCACAATTTGATGCCAGACAAGTACTTCCCACTACAGATGTCTGAAATTTCCTACTTTACTTGTCTATCCCATAATTCTGTAATTGTATTCTAGTTTGGAATTGTTTCAATGCAGATAAATATCATGTTATTGTGGATGCTTTTAACAGTAAAGTTAGACTGCTGTTAAATAGAAGTTCATTAAATTGATAGATCTGTGCCCTATAGTTTCTACCTAGTACATAACATAGAAATTGCATCGAATATTGTGCCCATTTTGCAAATGTTATTTCTGCCAACGCAATTCCCAATCTCATTACAATATGTCCAACCTTAAAGTGGGTATAAATGAACATAAGCAATCATCGCAAACCTTCACTTCCTTTGTTGGAATCTTGAAATTTAAAGTTTAATCTTTATTGAATGGCCACTCCTGCACATCACCTTAATATGTTCAAGAACCTCCACTGAATTTACACAATGGTATTAAAATCCATTCAAAGGAACAGTTCATTTAGAGGAGATCTCAGTGAGAACAAGATTTTGAGAAAAAATTTTGTTCAACAAGTTACAATTAAAAGGGCATAAAAATTGATTCATTGCATGCCAAAACTGAAAACAGAGAACCCCAACCCCTCCCACTGACAAGCAAGGTCAAATGGAGTTATTCAGGTTTGAGAGTTAGAGTGGGAGGTGGGGGTGCAGAGAGGAGAACAGTGCTGTGGGAAGACATATGTTCAGATGGAAGGTTTAATGGATGGATATAGGGATTGACAAAACCTGTGACATATTCTGCATGGTCTTAAATCCTGCCCAACCTTGCTAGCCCTGTCTCTGCACTGGATTACATCCAGATTGTGTGTGTACAGAGAAACTCCAGATTACTGATGAGGAGACACAGTTACATCATTGGGGAGGAAATACATCTTCAAATCCTCAGTTATGCACTTTTTTATTCACCTGTATTAAAAGGGCAATGTTCTGCTACAGCAATAATAGTTTAAATCCAACACTGGCCAATGACCTTGTCCCTCTGCAGTGCAAATTGGGCTTGCACAGTCTCAGTCCAGACCTTGCAACAATGAGGTGGATGGACCAGTGCTCAATGATATTGATATGATGACCGAATCAGTCCATATTTGCATCATGCCTGTAATGTAAAATAATCCCAAAGTACTTCACAGAAGCATTATGAAACAGTGAGTCCAGAAAAGTGCAGGGCAGGTGATCAATGAAGTAAGAGTTCAGGAACATCTTAAAAGAAAACACAGAAGCAGAGAGATTTAAGACAGGAATTCAAAAGTTTATGAACTAGCTAGCATCTATTTTCAACCCGGAACCAACCCACCAAACCAGATGTTCCCTTCCTCTTATCTGATCATTCCAACATAAATTCCGCCCTCTCTCTCTCTCTCTCCCACCTGCCCTGTACAAGATTCCCAGATATACCATTGTCAAGGAGCTCTTGATGTGCCAAATCCAGGGACTGACTGCTATCCCAGCATCGGGAGATTAATTGTAACGCTTAAAAACTCCATGATAATCCTGATGGGCTCCAGGTTCCAGTTTCAATTAGCCTTATTAACTAGACACAGTCTACCTATCACACAGCTTTGGCAATTCCCCTTAAGCATACCATTACTATGTATATTGTTCCCTCCTCACCATGGTATTTTCAGATGACCAGCAGAATGGTTAGGGCAATGTGAATGCACTGACCACTTTATGGAGGATGATGATACAGCATTAAAGAGATGTGTGCTGAAAGATATAGCCAATTAATCCCATTTACCAATTCCCAGAAATCTGCAATTTGCTTCCTTTGAAAGCCTATATACTTGCTTTTCCTTGTTTTAAATAGCTTTAGCTGAGTATTTGCAAAGCACAACTTCTCTGAGCAGCAAACAGTACAGATTAGATGACCACAGGGTTCTCCAGTCAATCCCTCTCAATTGCTCATTCTCTTATTTCAAGTTTCCCCCATTCCTTTTTCAATATTATTATTGAATTTTGTCCTCTTACACTTTCAGACAGTGCATGCAACAACAACTCACTGTGCAAACAATGGCTTTTTTCTCAAATACCTTAAATCAGTGTTCTCTGGTTATTAACCCTCTGGCCACTGGAAACAGTTCTGGAAATCCATTTTGCCATTTATATGGTGACCTGGACATCAAGATGTCTCAAGAAGCTTCACTCAGAAGTTTTGCTGCCTGAAATACATTAACAGGCATCAACTATTCACCCCTACAAACCTGATCTGTCACCCTATGAAATCACAGTTTGTCTATATTTCAACTTAATTCACCTTCACTGTGCTTTAGATTCCTAACATTGTTATCTAATAAAAATCTGGTGATTTTAGTCTTGAACATTTCAGTTGACACCCATCATCTGCAGCCTTTTGGTCAGAACTTTTGATTTGAAATTTCCTAAATGTTTTGAGTCTAAAAATACTTTCTGATCTCACTCTCAATCAGCCTCACTCTATTGTTAAGATTTGCCCCCTTATTCTAGATTGCCTGCCAGTTCACCAAACTAATTGTATTCTTTTAGACAACTCAAAGATATCCTTGGTCAACTCTGAGATAGCCAAGATTAGATTCTCCATATTCAACGTGTATTTAAAACTGAATGTTTGCATAAATCTACTGCAAAGTTATTAACTCATTTGTTCTTCACTGGTTTTCACACCTCTGTTTTTGGGTATTGCATTGAACCCTTGATAAAGTTTTAAAACATTATTTCCTTCAAATCAGAATGCCAAGTCCTACTTGAGAAATTCCTTTACACGAGCTACATTACGATGGTTAAACACCCCATGGGTCTTATTTTATCTGATTCTTTTGTCCCCCTTTTTAAAATTAAACCTCTTAAAATGTTTGAAAAATTGCTAAAATATCAAAATGGAAAACCTTGAAGTTTTTCTTGAAGTAGAGTCTTTCTCGACAAAGGTGTCCATAGGTTGGAATTGTTACATTCAGTAATGCAAATATTTGAGTTGTGATGGAACAGTGGTGCACCGCAGCTTCAAGTTAAACTTTCAGTTGCAGACTGCTCCTTGCCTTTCATTAAAGGAGAAAAGCTGACTGCACAATGTCACGTGATACTGCGGATCATTCGAAATGAATATGTGCAAACAAGCTAGATCACATAATGCATGCAATTTTCAGATAAGCCTTGTCTATAGTAATTGTTGACATTCTGATTTAAACCTGCATACCAATGGTGAGGCAGCGAGGACGGGGTGCAGATTTAACTAATCTGCTTAGAAAGTCAGAATGTCACATGTCAGAGGCTTGCTGAACAGAAGTAGGCCATTCAGCTCATCATGCTAGTGCTGGTTCTCTGAATGAATTGTCCAAATAGTCCTGCTCCCTTGCTATTTTCCCTTAGCCACAGAGAACTGGAGGGAATTACAGCAACACAGAGGAGGGTGAGGCCACAGAAGCATTTTAACATGAGAATAAGCATTTTAAAATAAAATTGGTGCTGTTTGAGGAGCCAATATATTTCAGCAAATGCAGGGGTTTGGTGAAAGTTAAGATTCAGGCAACAAGATTTTGAATGAGCTCAGGTTTACAGTGGGGGTGGTGGTGGTGGTGGTGGAGAAAGGTGAGAAAGAATGCTGACCTGGATAGCATTGAAATAGCTGAGTCTAGATTCAACAATAGCACACATGAGTGCTTCAGTATGGTGAAAATGGCCAACGTCACAGATGAGCACAAGCTGAGTTTCCAAGATAGGGAATGTTCCATTCTCAGCTCAAGCACGGTGCAACTCCAGTGTAATAAAGCTGAGTTCTGCCCATCAACAACTTTGTAGAAAGGATTTCCAAGAAGTTATGAATAGAAAGTACCTGCACAGCATATACAAGGCTGGATCTAACAGAAGGGCATCTTCCCAGCGTCATTGACTGAAACCAGGAGCCTTTACAATCAGGAACCAGTTTCTCTGCAGCCATTTTATGCTCAGCAGAGCATGAATTGACTCTGGGTGAGACTACTGCACCCATCCTGAGGGGAATTAAGTCCTGCCATAGAATGTTGCCAGCTGAATGGGTCAGCTGGCAGCCCTGTATTCTGAGCAGTGCCAAGTTTGGGCCCTGGCAGTTTAAAGAAAAGGGGTTAACCATTTAAGATGGAGATGAGGAGGAATTTCTTCTCTCGGTAGGTGGCTAGTTTTTAGCATTCTCACTTTCCGTGCTGGGGAAGCTGAATTATTGAATACATTCAAGGCTCAGTCAAACAGATTTTTTATCTATAACGGAGCTGTATGTTATAGGGAACAGACAGGAAGATGGAATTAAGACCACAATCAGATCACTGAAGGTCCTATTGACTGGCTTACTGAATTGCCTACTCCTGCTCCTATTTCTTTGACAGGTTAGGGCTACAATCTGGTAAGGTATTTTATGTAACTGATATTATTGAAAGAAAGGAATCCTGCAGCCTGAACATGAGAGGGATGTCCTCAGTTAATATCATTCATAGGTGACCTGTTCTTGAAACATACATTAAGACATCAATCAGTCCAGTGCAAAAAAGAAAGCTAATGTATCGTCTGTATTCACAGGGAGAGCTGGGTAATTTGAACTCTCAATAAAGAACATTTCACATCAAAGTTGACTCTACCCAGTTCACCAGAAACTGAAGTGGCTGGTGGTGTCCAAGAGGAAATCTAAATAGCTGGAATTTTTCCAAATTCTCGGCATGTTCTTGACTAGCAGAGACAACTCTACAGAGATTACTACTCTTTGAATGGTGGCCTTGGGATCTTTTATTTCCATCTAGGACGGCAGAGAGTGCTACCATTTGAAACAGGAAAGAAAAATAAAAGACACCTACATGGTTCAGAGGCCTTGTGCAACACCCAGCATTGGCCTAGTTCATTTTTTTTTACAGAATTTGGGACATTTATAGGGAACTGAATGCAGAAATCTCACCCCATTTCCAAATGATCCCATTTATGTCAGGTGGGGAATGGCAGTGGACCGTGATTCCCACGAGGGAAAGCTGTACTCATTAGGGCCATTTGAAAAAGGGTCAAGATCATACAGACCCCATTCAGACTCTTGCAAGGGCCTTAACTCAAGGGCAGAAGGCACAAATCAATGGAGGAGACATAAATACTCCTGAAGAGCAGATAATGTCTGTTTAATTGTCATACAACTAGGTTTTTTAAATCCCCAGAATTTTAAACATGAGAAGAAAATAAGATGCAAGTGTCAGGGATTATTTTTAACAAAACATTATGCTGGACTGCTTCAATTGACAGACCAGCTGGTACAGCATCTCTTCTTGCAATAGTTGTTAACATTTCTCTGAGGACGATTGTTATGTCATTATCAATGTTTGGCTGAGCTTCAAAGGTTCCAATTAGCTCAGGATCAACTCATAAGTTTAGTTTGATTGATGGCTTAAAGAGACAATTAAAGATTTAGCTGTTATTGAAGTGTGGTACGGACAGAGGGTTGTTTGATTTTATAAAAGGGTAATCGCTTCAGATTTTAAAATCTTCAGATCTTCTAAAACAAGTTTTTCTTTCATTAAGTAGAATGGGCACTTTGTTAGATTTTTACACATTTAATTTACTTTATCATCTCCTCAGTTCTGTCTTTACAGTTGACATTGGATTGACATGGAGCGCTGAACAGTGGGTGGGGAACAAGGGTTGGTATGGAGAATAGATGGGACTATGGAGGATCATTGGGGGTGTGAACCTCTGACTCAAAAAGACCTAAATCCAACTGACCAGGTATTAAATTGAGGGTTTTCTATTGATCTGCAGTTAATAGCAATGTGATATATTCACCAGAATGCAAAAGGCATCTGAGAAAGTAACTTTGTTCCCATTAGTTTGGGTTCTTGATGCATAGAATTTGTTACTTTTTGTTTTCTTCCACATTTCTACAAGTCTATCATGTCTGCCCTACCTGTGAATTAACAGTTTAAAGATGAGCCAGTTTAAGTTTGCTGAGTACTGGTTAATGATCCATTTTTCCAATCATTAAAAGAGAAGTTTTTAAAAATTCTTGAATAAACCTAGTGGGTGTTTCTTTTGTCCTAGATAGCAAAGTCAGGCAGATTAACCAACTTGGTGATTCATTTGGTCATTTAGACATGTGTAATGACCTGTGGAATATTCATTACTGACATATCCCTACCCCTCGATACAATGCATATTATGTGCTCAAGATTGGGAATTGGATTGGAAGTTACAACCTTCTGACTCAGAAGTAGAAGCTTTCCAATGAACACAACTACACCATCAGGGAATGAAGGTGCACAGACAAAGAAAATGCTTATTAAGTGGAATACAATGACTTTGATGGAGTTCAGCATCAACTAGAGAGTTACACTGAGACAATTCTCATCCATAGTTTCACACTGACCCTTATGGCTGGCAAAAATCAAAATTTATGACAACTCACAATGAAAGCAACTGCTGAAAATTTTAATACATGAACACATCAGAGGCATTTAGTCATGAATTATGCTCAACAATTGAAAAGGGTGGTGCTGGAAAAGCACAGCAGGTCAGGAAGCATCTGAGGAGGAGAGTCAACGTTTCAGGCAAAAGTTTATGCCTGAAACATTGACTCTCCTGTTCCTTGGATGTTGCCTGACCTGCTGTGCTTTTCCAGTGCCACCCTTTTCGACTCTGACTCCCCAGCACCTGCAATCCTCATTTTCTCCCAATTATGCTCAACATTCAATTTTTTGATCTTCCTTTATACAGGATTAACCCATAGTTACCTAAGGAAAGTATGGTTACTTCTAGAAATAAATTAGAGGCCCGCTTAATCACCTTTGGAAGAAAGGACAGATCGCTTGATATACTGAAACTGATCAACTGCAAAGCTGTTATTGCATTTGCACAATGACCCTGATGAAAAATGCAGAGACTAGATTAGTCAGATAGCTTTGGGTATATGACAGGTAGTACATTAGATTAAGTGATTCCAAATGCTGGTCCCAGTCAAGTGATTTCATACATAGAAATTGACACAGGCTCAACACAGACTCCAATGGATTGGTGCAGGACACAAATTAATCTAAAATACTTGGAGTAATGCCAATGGTTTGAATTAGTTTGAACATTGCTTCCAAGATGAATGCAGCAAGTCAGAGAACTTTGGACAGAAGTTTAAGTGGAAAAAACATTTAGACTAAACTTACGCATTGAATTATATGAGGTGTTGGATGCCCTGCTTCCTCTGCCCTGGTTAAAAGCTTGGGAGTCAAGAAGTACACCAGCAGCTCTGGAGCTAACTAAACCTCAGGCAGGATATCTCCTTTAAAAAAGGTGCCCCTCAACTACCTGTGCAGGTAAACCTGCCGATTTGGCATATGGTCATGGGCCTCTCCCACTGCCAGCTAAATGCCAGAGGTGGTGCTTCGAGTCCCAAAAGTGGCACTTAACAGCCTTAAAATCTTACTGTCAGATAGATCACCCAATACAACACCTGCTACTAGTAAGATTGCAGGGCAGGAACGAGTAGTTGCCTCATCGTATTCAATGCGGCCTTGTATTGAAACTCATTTGTGGGAAAACACAAGTTAAAGGTATCGTACAAGTACAAATGCAGGTTGCAGATGGTATGTCCTACAGAAAATGGATATCTCATTCCAAAGAACTTTATCGCCTGTAAAGTGCTTTGGTATTTGTTGAAGTCAGGGAAGATATGATCAAATTGCAAGAAAGATCTCTTTTGGACTGGTCTGCTCTCCCATTCATTTTTCAAAGTGCTGTACAGCAGTGGGGATAAGAACAAGGATTAACTCAGCAACCCATTCACAACGTCTGCACAGACACAATGGGCCAAAAAGCTTCCTTTCCTGCTGAATGATTCGAACAATCAAAGAGTTTAAGTGTACTTCAATGTAACGTTCACATTCTCGAGTTTGTGCAGTCATGAGCATTCCATACCATCAGTGTGAGGAAGGTGTGCCAGTTCAAACAATCCTGGCCTTACTGAAGGACTTATTGTTAAGCTTTGCTGCTCTTTTTTTATTAATGCTTCCTCTAGCCACTTCCTCTGTAATTTTCCTCTGGGAATATGTCTCAAATATGTGGCTTTCTCCAATCCTACAATCCTCCTACGCCTCTGTTTTCCTACTTCTGTATCTTGCTTTAATCACACTACCACTGGTCTGCAACCGTAAACTCCAGACTTTCATCCTTAAGTCTCTCTCATTCCCTCTCCTCCTCATGACACTCCTTATCTCTTTGACTATAAGCTTTCAATCACCATCCTTAACATTTTATAATGCTAACTGGTGTCAAATCTTATTTAATAGTAATGTGTTAAAGGTATCCCACAGGTACAAATGTAGGTTGTGGATGATGTTGTGCCCTATCCCAAATATTCTGGAAACTGATGTTCCAGTGTGAATCAAATAATCTCTGGGTGGTCAAGGGCTGCTCCCAGTTCCAGCAATGTAGAAAGTCATGTCTTCCTCACTTCAATGGAAGTGGACATCTGGAGGGGTGCGTAACAGGGAGTCTGTGAAATATCTCCGATATTGTGCCACCTTTTTTGCACAGTGGAATCCAGCAGGTCATTCAACTGCATGGAGCATCACTGCTAGGCCTGTTATGGCTGCTAGGCAAATTGATGGTAATGCTGTTGTTAGTGAATATTCATCTTAGTTTCTTTTTATCTTTAACTTTCTGTGTTTTTTTGTGTCCTAACTCTTTTTGTGCCTTTCTCTTTTTTATTATTCTTATATTTGGCTTGCATTGATTGTAAGAATTACAATAATTTGGCCTCTAGCCACAACTGGAGTTGACTTTAAATGAACTATGATAAATGATCCTGCCTTCATCTGATGCAGCAAGTGGCTCATTGGATAATGATCAGTAACCATGGAATTGAGATTCTTTTCCCCTCCACTTCCTCACTGAGATGCACAAAGAGTGAAAGTATCTACTGCTGCATGGCTGGGTTCACCCATTATGGTATCTTTCCTAATTCTCCATCACACATGAGAACTCAAAAGGTGACAAGATAAGTTGTTAAGGCTGTTTTGAAAATGTCTGTATGGGATCTGGGCTTATTACATTGAGGAATAATTTATAAAAGTAAGAATGTTATGCTATCTCTTTATAAAGCACGGCTAGAAAAAGGTGTAGAATTCCAGAAGCCATATTTTTGAAATTACATCCAGGCCTTGAAAAGGATGAGAAATAAGTTTTTCCAAAATTATAGCCAGGATGATGGAATTCAGTTACGTGGAGAAACTGGGAATTTTCTGTTAAGTACAGAGGAGCGGGTGGGGAGACTTAATAATAGCAGGTATTCAAATCAGAGAGAGGTTTGGATAGGATGTAAAAAGCTAAATTGTTTTCAGGTTGCGCAGTCTAAGCTTGTATTCGCTGGAGCTTGGTAGAGAAAGAGGCAATTTGATTGAAACACACAGGAGCCTGAGGGTAGATGGGAAAAGGATATTTCCTCTTATGGAGATTCTAGAACTAGAGATCAGAAGTCAAAGTTTACCCACTTAAAATAGATGAGGTAAAATTCTCTCAGAGGATCATAGGTTTTCAGCACTCTCTTCCTGAAAACGTGGTGGAAGGAGTGCTTTCATATTTTGAAGGCAGAGGTAGATAGATTCTCATTTAGCAAGGAGCTGAAAGATTATCGAGGGTGGGCGGGACTATGGATTTGAGATTCTAATCAGATCAGCTTTGAACTTATCAAATAGCAAAGTATGCTTGATGGACTGAATGGCCTATTCCTGCTCTTTTTCATATGCCATTAACCAATATTACTGAATTATCACAAGTGGCAAAACAACCAGGGATAAGAGGAGGAATTTTCTTCAAACTTTGCAAAACAGCTGTAATCTGGAATGCATTCCTAAAAGGGTGTTGGAGGCAAATTTAACTTCCAGAAGACATTTAGACATTTGAAAGGAAAGATTTGCTGGGCTATGGGGAAACAGCAAACAAAATTGGATAAGTGAGGTACCTCTTTTAGAGTTGCACAGAAATTATGGATAAAAATTGCCTCCTACGCTGCAAGATTCTATGAAAGATTGATTGCATTCAAAGGAACAAGTCAAACTGGCCTCCAACATCATCTCCAAAAAGGTTTTTTGGGTTTTAAAAATTAATCCATTGTCTTAACTCCAGTAGAAGATGACGGGAAACTCCATCATGTCTGGTATTCTAATCTTTTGCAAAATTTAAGTTCACCAACTGGGAGAAGCTCACAGATACTCTGAAGAGAAATTGCATATTTGAGCCAAGTTAAGGTGTTCATGCCAACTGTCAGTAGATGCTATTGTACTGTTCATGTCTAACTGAACAAGCAGATGTATACACCAGGGAGGTCAACCTTGACTGCACACATTCCTGGAGGTTTTGCTGCATTGTACAACATCTCCAACTGTCCCACGCCAACACTCTTACCTGTGGTCATCTGAAATCTAACATTGCCTTCCCGGGCAATCCTGCACAAGCTTCAACACCAACTGGTACTTTCCAACTTCAAGCTTGGTGCCACCAACGTTACCCTACAGTTAACTTGAGATTCCAGGTTTTCCTGCGACTACCTGGCCTCCAGAATTGCACTGGGATCTCTCCAAATTGAAGATTAATTTCCAGGTCATTACTCCAAGTAAAAAAGCCTGGACCAAAACCTTATGGACTTTAGGGAAGAAAAAAAAGCATTTTGTTTTAAAAAGAAACTCTTTGTAGCTAATATTCAAAAGTTTTCAAAGATATTGGAGATGAAAAAACAATGGCTGTTTGATTAGTGTAGAATCATCTAATTGGGTAACAAAAGATCTATTCACTTTCCAACTGGGCATGGGAAGATGGGGCTTGAGGAACTTGAGGAACAAGCTAAGCCCAGGGCTATCTACGCAGGTGGTCTTGCTTGTGCAGTACAGCAAGTTCCAATCTGTGCATTTATTTTTAGCTTTTAAGCTCTCAGTACAAGTTTCCATCTTGCTCCAGCTGGGAGAAAATATTAATGAGAGTGCATTTCCCAGTCAAATAAACAAAAACAGTCATCATCACCCTGCAGCCAAAAAATTAGTTTTTGTTTTCACCAGAGAGGCTATCTGAAAGCTTTAATTTTCTTATCGCATCTGCTTGCTCCAGACTGCCTGCCTAATGGAGCAATCATTAGATTAGATGCCATATGCACAGTCTAGGTATAGAAGGCTACAAGGTCAAACAGAGTCCACTAAAGCTCAGGAGTTCACTTGAAAGAAATGTAATCTTTTTGACTTTGAAGCCCAATGGAAATGGTCAAAATCAACAAATCAAGGACATTAGAATTGGTTGGTGACAAGTTTGGCAGGCAAGACACAAAGCTACACGTGCACACCCAACTCTAATTGGACATTCCTCAAGACTTCATCATATGACCCACAACTCACTTCTCCCTGCATCTCATTTCCCACAGCCCTCAATTGTCCCATCAATGGTCACTCAGCACATCCAACCTGTACTCAACAAATCAAATTATGGGGGGGATTGCAAACAGGAAATTGGCAGTAGATAATGACACTTATTTGAAGGTCAAAAATTAGCTGAACGATTGCTTTCTGTGCTGAACATTTCTGCGATTCTGTGAAATAGCCATTTGTCACCTGATTGACTTACAGACAAGAATCACCTAAAGAGTTTGAACTGGCCTCTGTGGTTACCAATACCTTTTATCACTAAACAAATGTGTCGCAAGAAAATTGAAAATGAAAAAAACATTTTTTTTTTAAACTCCCTCAATTTGTCCTCCTGGGTTTACTCACCACAATGTTGGAGGCATTCATTTTTAATTTCTAGAGCTTCTGGGACAATCCTTGAGGATTTAGAACAAAGGTACAAAATATAACTTTTTTTCAAAGATTTTTGAGAGGGCACTTATTGATTTTTCAGGGCTTGCTTCTTAATTCTCTTAGTTGATGCCATCATGTGTTAACAGTACCTTTGGTATTTGTGTTGGCATATGTGGCATTTGAAAGCACACAAAAGTAGAATTCATAAATATCCTCAATTATCAAACACCCACTCCCCCAACAATTAAAAGCAAAGGTGCAACATATAAGAATAACATTCATTTCTTAAACAAGTGTTTAAATTGGCACAAGATGATATGTTTAAGTTAGTTATTTTATTTTCTAAAATTGCTGACACATATTCCTATACACAAAAAGCCACCATCC
Organism: Chiloscyllium plagiosum; assembly: GCF_037043375.1. NCBI lineage: Eukaryota > Metazoa > Chordata > Chondrichthyes > Orectolobiformes > Hemiscylliidae > Chiloscyllium > Chiloscyllium plagiosum. The sequence continues at coordinate 20,849,049 of NW_028270168.1, forward strand.
TAAATTCACCTTCCATGGATTAAAAGCCACCATTGCACATATATAACACTGCAAGATTTTAACCATGTAGTTGGTATCTTTTTTACCGTATCTCAGATTTGAACTTAACCAGTGACAATGCTCATTGTAATAACATCAATTATATTTTCCCCTTATGATAGACTATATGCACCCTTAAAGCTTGAGATTCCACACTCATTGGTAAGGAATTCATTACCTCAGTGATTTCAGATTTTCCTGTCTCCTAGTTAGCTTATTTGAGGGGTTTAATAATGTTCTCTCTTTCCCCTTGCAGCTTCCTCCTGCCCCTGCAGCTTTCTTTTCATCCTCCCTCCTCCATAGCCTCCTCTTCTCCATTTTCTCACTGTACAGCCTGTGATTGGAGGAGCAATAAGCAGGGTAAATGAGGAAGAAAGGTTTGTTACTAATGGGCTCTGGGAGCTTAGCAGCAGTAAGCATGGGAAACAAACAGCTTGTGACTGGTGGAGCAGGTCACCAGAGATTCTGGTCATTCTACTTAAAGAGCGACCTTTTCCTGATCGATCGCCACCCCATATCTCAATTCCCCAGATATTTTAGGAATTTTGAGAGCAAATTTGTTCAGAACACTCCCTTATATTTTATGCAGTTTGGGAACTCTATTGACCTCAAGCTGCCTTGAGTAATGCCATTTGGGCAAAGCACCATAGGCCAGTCAGTGAATTCTACTCAGGTTCAACTCAGCAATTCAGGTGAACGTAAAGGATCCTGTTGCACTTTTTGAGGAGGGGCAGGCAAGTTATCTGCTCCTTTCAATATGACAAAAATAGAATATGTGATCATTATTATCTTGCTGTTTCAGGGAGTTTGCTGTGGACATGCTAGCTGCTGCTTTTCTTACATTACAACACTACCTACACATGAAAAGTACTTAATTAACAATTCCACACTTTCGGATGTTGAGAAAATGAAAACCACTAAATAAATATTTTTTTTTCCCAGGAAAGGAGGTTTAGGAAAGGATGAAACAAGCCTTTTTGAAATAATTATTTTTATTTAAATTTTTCTATTATTCTTCACAAACTTTTAATCAATTCCAGTCACTATAATATCGGATCCATGATTTTCACAGAGCGCTGTAACTGAAGAGTGGATTTGTAAGAGGAAACATTAATGTTGCTGTATTGGAATCCCATCTCTGACCCATTACTGGAATCTTGCACATCCTGGTTTTCTTTGTTTCACCTGAAGTGCCATACCTTCAGCTGTTCTAGGCACCAAACTCCTTCCTCAAACCTCTCCATCTTACCCTTCTTTCAAGGCACCTCTTTAAAACCTTATCTTTCCAGAGATTTTGGTCACCGTTCCTAATGTGGCTTGGTGTCAAATTCTGTCTGGTTATGCTCCTGGCATGCTTTACCATATTAAAAGGCAACATTTAAATGCAAGTTGTTGCTGTTGATCTGCACTTGACTCAAATGCAGCTTCCCACTGGCAGCAGCAGATTGGGGGACCTTAACTTGACGAAAGGATATGTGGAGTTTGAGATAAAGCATTTAGTGCTACAAGTCATACATACTGAACAGCAACATTGAAGAATAACCCAAGTTATATGGCAGCCATAAATAAATTAATTAATGCACGTTCTGTCGTAATATTTAAGGTCCACTGACTTATGAGAGCAATTGAAATATCTCTCTGAATATTTTTTGCATTTTAAATTCAAACTTGGAGAAGACAATCCTGGAGAAGTACACATTGTGGAGAAGTACACATTTCCTAGTTCAAGACTAAACCACAATGGTGGCTGCCTATAGCCTCAACTGGCAAATACATGACCTTGGGTGCTATTGGGTTATATGCAATGGTTGTTGGCCATAGCTTAAATCTGTTCTCACCTTGGAGTCTCAGGGTTGTGGTTTTAAACGCCCATCTAAAGGGGAGCATAAGATCTGGGTTGCAAGTGTTGCACTGTCAAAGATTCTGTCTTCCTTCAGATGAAACACTGAACTAAGGCATCACATTCTGTCTGAGGCAGACACAGAAACCCTATGGCACTAACTAAAGTGGAGTTCTTTTCTCTGTCCTGGATCCATACTTAACCACCATACAACATTTAAAGCAGATGGCATAGCCACTTTATTTCATTGCTTTTTTTTGTGGCAATGGGAAGTTGATAGCCTGCACTTGCTGCTGAGCTTCCAGTAAATTTAAGACTGCTTAGAGTTTCTGGCCTCAGTCAATGTGGAAAGTAGACCAAATTGTGTGGCCTCTTTGTTGTTGAGTGGTGTAGGGAAAGATCAAAATAGGTTTTCTCTCTCTCTTGCTTATCAGTTAGTGACATCTGCTAGAAAGTAAGGACTTGGGGCTTAATTGTGGAGGCCCCACACAATTACACTGAAACTGCTCCACAGAAATAGGCCATTCGGTTCAATTGGGATGGGCTCCACACAAGTCTTCTCCCACTCTTTTTACTGCAAACTTACTAACACAAACTCATATTCCTTTTTCCCTCATGTGTTTATTTAGCTGCCTCTTAAATGCATCAATATTACTTGCCTCAACGACATCAAGTAGAAATTAAGTTTGAATTCTAACTATTTATTAAAACCTCCAGAACAGCCTAGTGGATCTGTATTATTTTAATTCTTTTATGGTGTGTGAACATCATTGGAAAATTCAGCACTCGTTGTTCATTCCTCATTGACTTTAAGAAGGTGGTGGTGGCGGTGAGCTCGTTTCTTTAACCACTACTTTGGTGACTACTGTAGATTTACAGCCCTCAGTATTATAGTGGAATCCAGACACAAGGGGGTCTCTGGATTTTAACAGCCTTAAAATAGCAGCTTGTCATTCAGTGGTGATGTTAGGAAGCACTTCTTCACAAAGGCTAGTGGACACCTGAAACTGTCTTCGCAAAGTGTTGAGAGACTGCAGGTCAATTGAAATTCAAAATGAGATTGATAGATTTTTGTGTAATATGGGCATTAAGGGGCATGAGCAAATATGGAACTGAGGTACTAACTCAATGCAGGAATAGATTTGAACAGTTGAATGACCTATTGCTGATCCTACTAACTCCTTAAATTTGTCTTGTAGCCTTTGCTACATTTTGTGCCTTGGATGTTGGCCTGTTGATTATATTCCTTGTTCTTCCAAACTGAAAAATGAATCTAGCAATAGTTGGGAAGTCTCTGTTATTTACCAGCATGGAAAAATGAGCTCCTGGAGGACACTGGTTTGTTTTCCATTTGCTACAACGTAGCAGGAATGATGAATGAGCAGATGTTCTTCCCCAAGGACATGGAGAAGAAGAAAAGAGAGAGCTTGTTGCTGCTAGAGAATCTCACCTGTCATCATCTGCTCCCCAATGGTTTAACAACAGCAAATGGTTGAAAGAGTGATTGGGGAATAAAAAAAACAAATCACAAACTGGTTTCGAGGGACAGTTACTTACTCTAAAAATAATCACATAGATCAGGTAGTTATGAGAGTCCCAAAATCATAATGAGTAATTTCACAGTGTGACTCATTGCCGAATGGGATTGTCACACTCCTGGGAATACAAGTTCTCTTGGCTAAAATTCTCCCAAGCATCAAGCTTCCAATCACAGGGGAAATGGTAGAGGCTGATGTATTGAAGTCCCACATTTTATCACAGGGCAATACAGAAAATCCACTCATCACTTCCCTCCCCCACCCAGGTACCCTTGAGAAACAAAAAGAAATATGATTCTACCTCTGGAATCTATGAACAGAAACTCTGGTACCCTGTCAGCATGTCTCACTCCTCCTGCTTCCACCCACTCAGGGAATAATTTCCATGTCTCTACCACAAAAGTGTGAATGAAATGCACAGTCTTTTTTTTAACAACCAGTTGTGCCTCTGTTGACAGCATTCAGGCACTTCCAAAGACATGGGTCTACCCTGGGACTTGACTCCAAGGGTATTCCAGACTCTTGTTCTTCAGGTGCAAGTGAGAGACAGTGGCTAACTGTCATTTTTTTGTACAATATTAATTCAATGATGAATCTTTGATGGTGACAAAATAAGTTGAGAAGTCTACTTAAACCAAAGGCCTTTAAATAGAGGCATAGTATGGAAAAGCAAAGAAGTTTAGGTTTAGAATTAGATTTATTGTCACATGAATATAAAAATAAAAATGTTTTTTCACATGTAATTGCAAAGTATCGCCAGGCTCCAGGGCTATCTTAAAACACTGAATATTATCGAAGATTTTACTGCAATAGAGATCATCTTTCCCTCTTCTTCTTGTTACCCTCCACTACTCCTCCGTTTGGTGTCTGACATTGGCTGCAGCCTCTGTAACGAGTTCTGGGGTCTCAGTTAAAGGCCCACCTCTGCTACTGTAATTACCATGTCTGAGCTGGAGCCATGGGCCTGGTCTCTTGCCTCCTGAAGCCCTCTGATGCTCTTGCATACACGGCTGCCAGTCATTTGTCACAGGGGTCCTGGCTCCAGACTCCTCCACTGCCAACGCAGAAACCTCTGTGACCTCAGCAACAGAGCCAGAGCCAGCCATGGATCTGGGGCTGTGTGGGGCCTGGTCTAACTGTCTCTCCGTGGAAAACAAAATGCAGAAATACAACTAAGCCGCCATGGCACCAAACAACGAAGATATGAAAGATGGTGTGGCTTGTATACATTGTTATACGCTCTAAGACATTGGTTAGGCTTTGGCTTCAGTTCTGGATGCCACAATTTTGCAAAGACATCATAGTTTTAGAGAGGGAGCAGAGAAGATTCACTACAAATACCAGGGATGAATGAGAGACAGCAGAAGCTAAGAAGGTCAAGGGGAGATCTATTATGCATGTTCAAATTTATACCCTTCTTGATATATTTGGGGCATTGAGTCAGTAAATTTAGGATAAAGATTTAAAATGATTGGCAGAAGACCAAATAGGTGGGTGGGGAGAAGAAAGAGAGAAAAGAGAGAGAGAAAAAAAACAAAGGAGAGAGAGAAACAAAGAGAGAGAAAGAAAGAGAAAGAGAAAGAAAGAGCGAAAGAAAGAGCGAAAGAAAGAGAGATACAGAGACAGAAAGAAAGAAATCATGAGCACTTTATTGTCATCTGCAGACAGGAAAGCACGGTATGAAAGGATTCCATAGTAACTTTCAGAAGTAAATAACATCTCTTTCATGGGAATGGCTTCTTGTTGACATTTCAGAAGGCATTTAAGAATCAGTCAATCATGTTTTTGTGGGTTTGGAGTCACACACAGACCCAACCTGGTAGGGACAGGAAGATATCCTTCCCTAAAAGGAATTAATGATTCACATGAATTTTAACTACAATTGACAATTTGCTGTCACCCTTAGACTTGTTTTTAATTCAAGGCTTATTAATTGAATTAAAATTTCACCATTTGCAATCATGGTATCCTACCTAATGTCCCCAGAACATTAGCTAGATGGGTCAGTGTTTGTTCAATGTGTGCAGGAGAGTTTCCTGACACAATATGTAGACAGGCCAACAAGAGGTGAGGCCATACTGGATTTGGTTCTGGGTAACGAACCAGGCCAGGTGTTAGAATTAGAGGTAGGTGAGCACTTTGGGGACAGTGACCATAATTCGGTGATTTTTACTCTCGTGATGGAGAGGGATAAGTGTGTACTACAGGGCAAGAGTTATAGCTGGGGTCAGGGAAATTATGATGCGGTGAGGCATGACTTAGGATGTGTGGCTTGGAAAAGTAGACTCCAAGGCAAGAGTGTAAATGATATGTGGAGCTTGTTCAAGGAGCAACTATTGAGTGTCCTTGATAATTATGTACCTGTCAGGCAGGGAGGAAAGGGACGTGCGAGGGAGCCGTGGTTTAATAAGGAATTGGAATCCCTTGTTAAATGGAAGAGGGCGGCCTATCTCAAGATGAGACGTGAAGGTTCAATTGGGGCGATTGAGAGTTATAGGGTAGCCAGGAAGGACCTGAAGAGAGAGCTAAGAGCAGCAAGGAGGGGACATGAAAGGTCCTTAGTCGGTAGGATTAGGGAAAACCCTAAGGCTTTCTATAGGTATGTTAGGAATAAAAGAATGACTAGGGTAGGAATAGGTCCAGTCAAGGATAGTAGTGGGAAGTTGCGTGTGGAGGCGGAAGAGATTGGGGAGACACTGAATGAATACTTTTCTTCAGTATTTACTCAGGAACAGGGCATTGTCGTAGATGTGAATACTGAGTCACAAATAAGTAGAATGGATGGCTTTGAGGTATGTAGAGAAGAGGTGTTGGAAATCCTGGAAAAGGTGAAAATAGATAAGTCCCCTGGGCCTGATGGCATTTATCCTAGGATTCTCTGGGAAGCAAGGGAGGAGATTGCAGAGCCATTGGCCTTGATTTTTATGTCCTCTTTGTCTACAGGAGTAGTGCCAGAAGACTGGAGGATAGCAAATGTGGTTCCCTTGTTCAAAAAGGGGAGTAGGGATAACCCTAGTAACTATAGGCCGGTGAGTCTCACTTCTGTTGTGGGCAAAGTCTTAGAGAGAATTGTAAGGGATAGGATTTATGCACATCTGGATAGGAATAATGTGATCAAGGATAGTCAGCATGGTTTTGTGAGGGGCAGGTCGTGCCTCACAAACCTTATTGAATTCTTTGAAAAGGTGACGAAGGAGGTTGATGAGGGGAAAGCAGTAGATGTGGTATATATGGATTTTAGTAAGGCGTTTGATAAGGTTCCCCATGGTAGGCTACTGCAGAAAATACGGAGATATGGCATTGAGGGTGAGTTGGAGGTTTGGATTAGGAATTGGCTGGATGGAAGAAGACAGAGGGTAGTAGTTGATGGCAAAGTTTCTTCATGGAGTGCCGTCACTAGCGGTGTTCCGCAAGGATCTGTTTTGGGACCATTGCTGTTTGTCATTTTTATAAATGACCTGGAAGAGGGGTTAGAAGGTTGGGTGAGCAAGTTTGCGGATGATACGAAAGTCGGAGGAGTTGTTGACAGTGAGGAAGGATGTGGCAGGTTACAGCAGGATATAGAGAAGCTGCAGAGCTGGGCAGAAAGGTGGCAAATGGAATTCAATGTAGCTAAGTGTGAGGTGATTCACTTTGGGAAGAATAACAAAAAGATGGGGTACTGGGCTAATGGTCGGATACTTGGTAGTGTGGATGAGCAGAGGGATCTTGGTGTCCATGTACACAGATCTCTGAAAGTTGCCACCCAGGTAAATAGTGCGGTGAGGAAGGCATATGGCGTACTGGCTTTTATTGGTAGAGGAATTGAGTTCCGGAGTCCTGAGGTCATGATGCAGTTGTATAAGACTCTGGTGCGGCTGCATCTGGAATATTGTGTGCAGTTTTGGTCGCCATACTATAGGAAGGATGTGGAGGCACTGGAACGGGTGCAGAGGAGGTTTACCAGGATGTTGCCTGGTATGGAAGGAAGATCGTATGAGGAAAGACTGAGACACTTGGGGCTGTTTTCATTAGAGAAAAGAAGGTTTAGGGGTGACTTGATTGAGGTGTACAAGATGATTAGGGGGTTAGATAGGGTTGACAGTGTGAACCTTTTCCCGTGTATGGAGTCGGGTATTACAAGGGGGCATAGCTTTAAATTAAGGGGGGGTAGATATAGGACTGAAGTTAGGGGTAGGTTCTTCACTCAGCGAGTCGTAAGTTCATGGAATGCCCTGCCAGTAGCAGTGGTGGACTCTCCCTCTTTATGGGCATTTAAGCGGGCATTGGATAGGTATATGGAGGATAGTGGGTTAGTATAGGTTAGGTGGGCTTGGATCGGCGCAACATCGAGGGCCAAAGGGCCTGTACTGCGCTGTATTCTTCTATGTTCTATATGTTCTATTAGCTAGGGTCTCTGGCTCACTAGTTCAGAGATAAGACCACCATGCCACTGTCTCCCCCCATTAGCAATGGAAAATATTGCAGGGCCGTTGGAGAAGGAGCAGAAGACTGGTACTAATTACGCTCTTTCAAAGAGTACAATGAGTTTTTTGTGTGGATTGATTATACAGTTCTCATGTGATACAGACTAAAGGATTCTGCAGTTTTATCTCTTGTTCGATGATTTGCGGCCAAGCCTTGAGATATATTATCAATCGCCCTTGTCTGAGTGCAATTGAAACTAGACAGGGTTCCTGCAGTGTAAATGTTACCCAAGGACAGGATCAGATTTGGGTTCGCTGTCCTTCAATGTCTGGGTCAACAACTTGACATCAAACTCTGTCCCTAAACCTTGGCCTCAGAGGGAGACTTTTATAAGAGGGAGAAACGCCATTAGCAGAGACATAGTTAGATTTCTTTAAAGACAGAGGCTCCAGATTCCCTCTTTAGGGGAAATATGCACATTACTAAGTGTTTACATAACTGGATTAATTCTAAACAAAACAGGGAGAATGAGAGTTCAAATCCCACAATGGAAATGAGTGAACTTGAAATTAAAGTGAATAATTAAGTGCTTTTGAAGTGTCATCGCTGTTGTAATGTAGATTATGTGGCAGCCAATTTGCACGCAGCAAGCTCCCATGAAGAACAATGCAATTAATTGCCTGAAAATAATTCTTTATAATAAAGCTCGTTGAACAACAACTAGTACTTATGTAGCACCTTAAACCTGACATAACAAGTGCATTGTCGGAGCATTAGTGATGAAAATGTGACACTGAGACACACAAGACAACATGCAGAAACTGCAACTGGGTGTCCTCTGGGGAAAGAAACCTCTCATTCTTCCCAGTCTGATCTCTCGTATGTGACTCCGGCCCACACCACAGTGGCCGATTCCTAACTGTCATCTGTGATGTACAAAGCTGATCCCAGCGGTTAAACAAAGTTTTCTATCATCAGAATTTCAACATAACTGTGGCTGAGCAATAATTATTGGCTTATTAGCAATGCACACAAGATTAAGACTAAAACGTAGAAATCCAAGGAGCACTTTCTCGTTATAAAATTCTACAACACAACAAAGAATGATGAAACCCCCTTCAGCTGTTAACCCACCCACATGCTTTTCTCCAGCTGATACACCTGGCTATTGACTCTCTCTATGTACTTACTTCAGAGGTTGTGAATAAGTTTCACTGCTGGGTTACGTGAGGCAGAATATAAAGCTTCCATCTGCCTGTCATGGCCTATTAGCAACTCTTTATCCGACTGCAAACCTCTACTCCATCAACTCCCTAACTCACTAAGGTACATCATAGAGTTTCTGCTGTGAATAGCAGCTTGCAGTGTGCAGGTTCCTCTCACTTGTTTTATGAGGCAATATTTTCCATTTTAAAGAGAATTATTTATAAAAAGAAAGAACTTGCATTCTACAGAGCCTTTGAGGCTCTCAGGGCGTTCTAAATTGCCTGAAGTGTACTCGCTGTATAATTTCAGAAGTACAGCAACCAATTTGCACATAGCAACCTCACAAACAGATAAATATGATGGCCAGATCTTACGTTTAGTAATGCAGGTTGAACAACAAAACCAGTCCTTATACAAGATCTTTAATTCTCAGGTCCTTCATAATAAAAATTCAGCGAAGATTAACAATGAGTCACATAAGGAAATAACAGGGTAGATGTCCAAAAGCTTGGTCAAAGTGTTAGATTTGAGGTGGGGTTTTTTTAACAGGAGAAAAGGAAAAGAGACAGATGGAAAATTTAGAGACAGAATACCAGAATTTAGGGTTTTGGCAACAGTGACAGATGGTGGGGCATTTAAAACCAGAGACGTTCAAAAGGCAAGGTTTGGAGGAGTGCAGATATCCTGCAAAGTTTTGGGTTAGATACCAGAGAGAATAGGAGAAAGTGAGGACTGCAGATGCTGGAGATCAGAGTCAAGAGTGTGGTGCTGGAAAAGCACAGCAGGTCAGGCAGCATCCGAGGAGCAGGAGATTCGACATTTCGGACATAAACCCTTCATCAGGAATGAGGGGCTTATGATGAAGGGCTTATGCCCGAAATGTTGATTCTCCTGCTCCGTGGATGCTGCCTGACCTGCTGTGCTTTTCCAGCACGACACTCTCGGGCAGGGAGAACACCAAAGCTGTTCTCACAGAAGAGCCTTGGGATCTTTTACAGCCACTTGAATGGACAGACAGGAATTCTGTTTCACATTTCATCTGAAAGACAACATCTGCAACAATGCTGCACTCCCTCAGTAGTGGCACGATAGTCTGGATTACATACTCAAATCTCTAGAAGGGATTTGACCCTACAGCCTTCTGACTCATGGGGTGACAGAGTGCTACCTACTGGTTCATCCACCACCTAACCTTTTCTCTTCCTGAGATATTAAACAGGCAATTTGGTTAACTGCCAGTTGAGTAGGTTTCTTAACGGACCCCCTACAATGTTGAACCCACCAGATTGAAAATCATCATCAGTGGAATGACTCCAAAGAGCAGTCCACGGGTGGTCTGCATCACATGGTCATTCTAATACAGAAATAAAAATCTCCTGGTGTTTGCACATCCAAAAAAATCAAACTTGCCCATCTCCACGGAAAGTCTAATTGCAGATCATGGATTGTGATTAACAGAAGGAGAGGTTTCCATGGTTACGCTACCCACGATACTTCATAGCTTCTCAGCAGGTAGGTTCACTGAGACATATTTATAATTGCTATTGATTCCACTTTCATGAATATCTGATGAGTGAACTGACCCATTACCGAGTTTCGACTGAACTCCTCCTAACTATCTTCAGTCCTCGTTTTTACTGAGGTTTGGGCCCAGGCCTTGGGGTGTCCTCAGTGTCCTCCACTTTTCCTCAGACAATGAATGTTTATATAATAGCCCCAGCCAAATTCTGACCAATACAACATGCAGGCACAAACTTCTTTCACACATTTTCAAACAACATTGAGGTTACTGATAACAATGGTCTGCTAACTTCAATAAGACAAGATGATTCAGCACAGACTCGCATATTGCCAATTAATTACATAGTTCTATATTTACCAGTCCACTCAGCCAAATTGCCAAAAGAACATATAGAGGTGTGATACACATAATACATTGCAAAACTCATTTCTTCTCACTATTTTTCCCCTGTCCCTCTACTTTCTATTTGTGTTTTCCATTATGGCTCTTTCTGCTTTTTGTTCATTCCTTAATAAACTAGTATTAATTCATTCTCTCCACATTTCATTACCATTTCCCTCTCTTCCTTACAGTTCTGCTAGCTCTTCCTCACCTCTGCTCACAGTTTCTCACTTCCTCCTCTTCCCTTTGCTTTCTCATTCTACCTCCCCCCTTCCTTATTTTTTCTTGTCCTCATTTTCTTCTTCGACTCTCTCTCACACACCTTTTTTCTGCCCCCTACTTGGTCATTGCCATCTGACCTTGACGCTCAGCACAACAGTGAAAACTATGGATTTTAAAATGTAGAATCTCCCAGGTTATCTTTGACAATGTTGCCTACCATTTTCACAATTCCAAATTGTGCTGTAAATCACAAGGAAGATACAGATGAGGAAAGTCATTCTACCCACCCAGTTTAAACAGCTTCCCGTCACAGTATTCACTCTGTCATAATTCACACTAGGGACTTTTACCTTTCATCTCCTATCTAGTGTCCATTTAATCAAAAATTTGAGAGTGAAAAACAGTCTTGACTTTAGTTCTAAATGTATTTTACCTTACTTTAGACCTTGTGTTCCCTATTCTGTAGTTATATAATTATGAAGTGGTGGCTTGGAATTATTCCCAAATTACTGTTTGTTTTAAGATTTATTAATAGAATGTCACATTTCTACCAATGGCAGTATGTGTCATCAATCACTATTTTCCTCTTGAAGACTTGATCGTGAGCTGCTTTCTTGAATCACTGCAGTTTGTGTGATGATGGTAATCTCATTGTACTTTTATATTAGGAGTTCCAGGACTTTGATGCAGCAACAATGAAAGAATACCAAAATATTTCCAAGTCAGGGTGGCAAAACCTGAGAGGGGAACTTGCAAGTGCCACATGTCAATCATCCTTACCCTTCAAATGGCAGAGGTTGCAGGTTTTGAAGGTGGTATTGAAGAACTCATGGCACATTGCTGTGATGTGTATTATAGATGCTCGTCATTGCTTTAAATCTTGTTTTCATGATAGAAATTCTTCCTCCCCCTATTTTACCCCCATGTTACACACTTGTGGGTTTTCTGCACTTTGCTAAGAATTGTCTTGATGGTGTTGATCTCATCTGGGAATATACCTTTCTACCAGTCAGTCATTCCGCACCACCTGCCAGCACACATTACCTCAGAAAACCAGATATGAATATGCCAACTTTAACAGCTCACCCCTATCACCTAGAAGTTAGACTTAATAAGGTCTAATTCTGGATTAGTGGTGCTGGAAGAGCACAGCAGTTCAGGCAGCATCCGAGGAGCAGTAAAATCGATGTTTCGGCAAAAGCCCTGAAGGGCTTTTGCCCGAAACGTCGATTTTACTGCTCCTTGGATGCTGCCTGAACTGCTGTGCTCTTCCAGCACCACTAATCCAGAATCTGGTTTCCAGCATCTGCAGTCATTGTTTTTACCTTAATAAGGTCTAAGCCTATTTCTCAGCTTTTTCATAGGAATTGAGTCAAAATCCTTGAACTCCCTACTCTAAAAAATCAGCCCCATTAAAATAGAAAAAAAATTTCCCTACTTCTCTATCCTCTCAAACATAAGGAATCAATTTGAGTTTGCAAGCCTGTTTCAGCAGTCAGTACTTAACACTGTAGTCAATGTTTGCCCTGAATAACATGTGTCACAACTGTGCAGTATGAATAATGCACATTTTTCAAGAAATAAAGATATTTATGGTATAAAATATGCATCTTGACAAAAAAACCCTCAATTATATTTCAAAAGATTTTCAAGATAGAAAGCCACAGAAGACAATAACCTGTTCCATAGGTGGAATCAAAGTCAACTAAATGGTATTATCTCAGCATTAATCACAAATCAGAAACCCTGAATTATTACCTGTGCTGTGGAATGATTTGTGCAACACATTATAGCTTATAAAATCATAGACACCATACTGCTGGGTTGAACACAATGTGCGAAAGCACAGACACTATGTCAATTGATATGTATTTGCTCCAGTTTTGGTTAACAGCAGCTGATGTGAATTGAGGAAATGTTAATGTCCATGTAGACCTGTAGTGAAGGGATTGTGTGGCAATGATAGTATCCCTACCTCTGAGTCATGAGACCCAGGTTCAATTCCCACTTGCTCCAGAGGTGTGTTATAACTTCCTTGAACAAGTTGGTTTAAAATACTTTTCCATACCATTGGGTGAGAGGGCTGGGTTCAACTCCTACCTATTGCTGAGGTGTGTCATAACAGCTTTGAACACATTGAGTAGACAATATCTGCCCATGTGGCACATTGTAGTGTACCTACCTCTGAACCAGAAACTTGGGATCAATTTCTATCTGTTCTAGAGATGTAAAAAAATGTCTCTGAAGTAGTTGATTAGAAAATACCTGCCTATGCAGGGTTGGCACGGTGGCTCAGTGGTTAGCGCTGCTGCCTCACAGCACCAGGATCCCAGGTTCGATTCTAGCCTCGGGCAACTGTCTATCTGGAGTTTGCATATTCTCCTAGTGTCTGCATGGGTTTCCTCTGGGTGCGCTGGTTTCTTCCCACAGTCCAAAGATGTGTCACATTAAATTGCCCATAGTGTTAGGTGCATTAGCCAGACGGAAATGGGCCTGGGTGGATTACTCTTCGGAGGGTCAGTGAGGACTTGTTGGGCTGAAGGAAATCTAATCCAATCATATAGAAGGGACAGTGTGACGCAGTGATAGTGTCCCTATCTCTGGGCCAGGTTATATATGCCATATCATGTGTCGCTGAACAGATTGATCTGAAAAAAAATCTATACAAAAACTGACGTTACGTTAGGAGCCATATGCTTCATGGCTTTTGTGTGGTGCAATAGCAACGTCCCTATCACTGAGCAAGGAGGCCTGCGTTCAAATCCCATGTCCTAGTGGTGTGTTGTAACATGTCTGACTGTGTTGATTTAAAAATATCTAAACAATTACTGAGTGCCCTGGAATCTTTAGGGGCTCTTGTGACAGAGGTAGTATCCCTACTTGTTGGTCAGGAGGCTTGGGTTCAAGTCTTAACTACTCCAGACATGTAACATACCTGGACAGGCTGATTAAAATATCTACAATGTGTTATTTAAGGGGTCTTGTAGTGGACAGGTAATATCCATATTTCTGGGTGAGGACATCTAAGTTCACATCTCACCTGCTTCACAGGAGAATTATAATGCATCCTAATAGATTGAACAAAAATAATTTAGTGCCAAGTAGAAGAGAAGCTCTTATGGCACAGTGGCATGTCTCTACCAGTGAGCCAGACAATTTGGGCACAAGTCCCTCCTGCTCCAGAGGAGTGCTATAACATCCCTAATCAAGTTAATCATAAATAGAAATATGGAAAACAGGAGCAGGAACAGGCAAGAAATATTGGCCCATGTGGAAGAGCCAGTTTCCACCCGTGCAGGCCTGGTCTGTGGAAGGGAAAAATAATTTGCACTTATGCTGCACTGAGTGTTGTGAATGAACTTGTACAGAAGACAGCCCAACTCCTGTTTTCTCCTTTGCCAAATGAATGTTTACCAGATGAACAGTCTAGACACAGCACAGACATTATAGTAACTGATCAGTCCTAATCCATGTCTTGTGCACATAGTGGTACCCCTGGACCAGAAGGTCCACCTTCAATTCCCACTTCAGGAAGTTATAGCTACAGACGCTAGTCATAACACATCCAAACTGGTTCGATTAAAAAATATTCACACTGCAAACAAGAGACTGATCACATCACATTTCTTGGCCTTTTTCCTCCAACCATATGTTCACATGATCGTGAACATGAACATAGTTTCTGCCTCAATCATTAACCACAGGAATGAATCTCTAAATCTCCCAACTTTCTGCACAAAACAGTTTCTTGTGTAATCTGTTCCAAATCTCTTAATCTTGTGACTAAACTCGCCTCGTTCTTAACCCCAAATATTGTAAACAGTCTGGTTCCATATATCCAGACCCAGCCTTTCATAAATTTAAGTACATCAATCTTACCTGAAATCTGTTTTTTTAAGGCTAACAAAATTGAAAAGGACTCTTCATATTTTTATTTCCTCAAACCAGGCAACATCAAAGCGAATCTGTGTAGTATCTACTTGTTACAACCAGGTGAGGGAGTAGGTGTGAATTAACTCCTGTCTATTTACCCCAAAGATTTTAAAAATATTTTTCCTATGTAGTAGTATTACATTTTAACTAAAAATGCAGCTTACTATTATGGACCAAAATTATTGAGGCATTTACAAGGTTTTCTTGAGTAAAAGAAAGGAAAATGTCACTCCTTACCCTGAGACAAATAATAACCTGATATTAAACACAGGTCTAACAGTTTAAAATAGGGACAGTGTGTAGTACAAAGAGAAGGTCAAGAATGTGCAGTTTACAAAATGTCCTCAGAGACCATGAGCTGCTAAAGTCAAACCTGAGACCACGGTTATTTAATCAATGTTTTGTATCGTCAATAATGGTGACATCAACAAATATTCTTGGGTTATTGGAGAATAGATGTTGCTTTATCACTGATGTTGGCTGTTGAGATGATGAGAACAGGAAGCGTCTTTTGGTCTTTGCTGTTAATAATCTATTATTTCTGTGCTCTGCCGAAAAGTGGTTTTTCTACTACAAACCAACCGACTCCCACAGCTACCTGGACTACACCTCCTCCCATCCTGCCCCCTGTAAAAACGCCATCCCATTCTCCCAATTCCTTCGTCTCCGCCGCATCTGCTCCCAGGAGGACCAGTTCAAAATACGTACAACACAGATGGCCTCCTTCTTCAAGGACCGCAATTTCCCCCCCGACGTGGTCGACGGTGCCCTCCACCGCATCTCCTCCACTTCCTGCTCCTCCGCCCTTGAGCCCCGCCCCTCCAACCGCCACCAGGACAGAACCCCACTGGTCCTCACCTACCACCCCACCAATCTCCATGTACAGCGCATCATCCGCCGTCACTTCCGCCACCTCCAAACAGACCCCAGCACCAAGGATATATTTCCCTCCCCTCCCCTATCAGCTTTCCGTAGAGACCACTCCCTCCGCGACTCCCTTGTCAGATCCACACCCCCCACCGACCCAACCTCCACTCCCGGCACCTTCCCTTGCAACCGCAGGAGGTGCAACACTTGCGCCCACACCTCCCCCCTCACTTCTCTCCAAGGCCCCAAAGGAAACTTCCATATCCGCCACAGATTCACCTGCACCTCCACCCACATCATCTACTGCATCCGCTGCAGCCGGTGTGGCCTCCTCTATATTGGGGAGACAGGCCGCCTACTTGCGGAGCGATTCAGAGAGCACCTCTGGGCCACCCGGACGAACCAACCCAACCAACCTGTAGCACAGCATTTCAACTCCCCCTCCCACTCCACCGAGGATATGCAGGTCATTGGACTCATCCACCGCCAAACCACAACAACCCGACGGTCGGAGGAGGAGCGTCTTATCTTCCGACTGGGAACCCTCCAACCGCAGGGGATGAACTTGGACTTCACCAGTTTCTTCATCCCCCCTCCCCCCACCTTGTCTCAGCCGGATCCCTCCAGCCCGGCACCGCCTTCCTGACCTGCAGTCTTCTTCTTGACCTCTCCGCCTCCATCCTACTCCGACCTATCACCCTCACCTTGACCTCTTTCCACCTATCACATTTCCAACGCCCCTCCTCCAAGTCCCTCCTCCCTACCTTTTATCTTCTCCTACTGAACACTCTCTGCTCATTCCTGAAGAAGGGCCTGTGCCCGAAACGTCGAATCTCCTGTTCCCTGGATGCTGCCTGACCTGCTGTGCTGTTCCAGCAATAAAGTTTCAACTTTGATCTCCAGCATCTGCAGACCTCACTTTCTCTTCCCTGAAATACAGTTCACTTGCATAATCTCGTATCTAGCTCTATTGATTTTTGAAACTGCATAATCTGCAAGTGACTTTCATCTTAACATGTGCAACTTCTAAAACCTAGAAAACAAAAATAGGAGACTAGGGATTTTTCAAATCCAACCGAGTTTCAGTGCTTTTGATAAAATGTTAAATTTGGCTCCAACTTTGGATATCTTACGTTGGTTGCATCAGCTTGGCTAAACCTGGTCACTTTGGCCCAACTCAAATCAGTGTTTTCACCCTTTCTCTTAAAAAGCTTTTTACTGCATGAAAGATGTCAGGTATAAAGTCAGATGAAGAAAGTTAGAAACTGACAGTCTTAATGTGACCATTGTCATGACACTCTCTGAGTCTTCACTGTCCTTAATTTGTGCAATCCACTACTGCAACATAGAACTCCAACCAAGCTATTAGCAAGACTGCTTTTACAGACTCATTGTTACTTCTTGGTTTTCATATTCTATATGTAGAGATAAAACAAACAGGTCTATTGCTAATTTTACAGCCTTCTTGCAAAGTATTTAGCTGTAAACTATTCTTGGTATAAATCATATCATGAGGTGGGCTGTATCTCAGAGTACATGAATCACAAGGAAAACACACCTCACTAAGCACCATAAATGTACAAGAAAGTATTACAGTGTAGTCTGCATCACAATGACAGCAATACCATAGTAGTTCAAAAGTGTAGGTTACATCACAGTGCAGTTTGCACCTCCATCTGCTCTGTGGACTCTGAGCTATTGCTGTTAACATTTTTTGAGCTATCAGCAAATGGCAAGGGTTAGTGGGACAGGTTAACGAGAACTGCTTTGGGTTCATTGGAGTTTTAATTTGCACAGACACGACCCTGGTTCAGAAACATTTAGACAAGAAAACACAACAAAGGCCATTTTAATACCAAGAATAGACAATTGCTCACAGGCATCACATTGACTGAATGTTACCAGTCTTAGCAAATGATATGTAGGAGCCAAATTTAACATTTTATCAAAAGCACTGAAACTCGGTCGGATTTGAAAAATCCCTAGTCTCCTATTTTTGTTTTCTAGGTTTTGGAAGTTGCACATGTTAAGATGAAAGTCACTTGCAGATTATGCAGTTTCAAAACAGAGATATGTTCTGCATGCAATATAGTCAGAATAATGGTAAGGAGAGAAAGGGTGGGTCAGAGAAAAGAGGGGCAGGGGACAGAAAAGAGGGGTGGGGGAGAGAAAAGGGGGGGGTGAGAGGAGGGGGTTGACAAAACAGTGATGACAGCAGAGGTGGGGTGAGAGGAATGGGTGGGGTAGGAGTGGAGGTTGAGAACAGTGGGGTGGGTGAGGGGAGTGGGGTGGGATGAGGGGAGTGGGGGTGAGAGGAGGGAAGTGGGGGTGGGAGGATGGGGTTAGAGGAGTGGAGTGAGAGGAGGAGAGTGAGAGGAGGTGATTAGAGAAGTGGGGTGAGAGAAGGAGGGGTGAGAGGAGGAGGGTGAGACCGGGAGGTAAGAGGAGTAGGTGAGGAAGTGTGAAAGGTGGGGAGAAAAGGGGGAAGAGAGTTGGGGAGAGAAGGAGAGAAGGGATTGGAATATTTGGGGGGCAAGAGTCAAAGAACAAGACAGAGAGAGGCAGAGTCCTTCTTGGATGTCATATTCAAGAGAGATCAGATATGGAATACAGGAGCATAGATAGACAGACTGTGTGTGAGATATTGAAATATGGAGAAGAAGATGGTTTACTGGATACAATGTTATTATGACTAATTGAGTACTCAGCTAATGTCCTTTAACACTGCTTAAAAAATGATGTCAAAGCCATTTGCCTGGCATTAATCAGGACAGGTTTGCAAGAAAATCAAATCTTAAACTAAAAAGGAAAAAGGAATGAGGGTGCTGATTGGTTGCTAAGTGTACTTTGATTGGAGGAGGCATCATAGCAACTTGCCCAATCTTTTGGGTCAATTCAAGTTTGTAGGCCATATGTTCTGCAGCTGGTGGATCACATCTAACAGAACGTTCCAAGCTTGTTAATAACAAGCAGATTACTGATTGTACCAACCAGCCCATGTCTGCGAAACTCAGAACAATGTCCAACATTAGATGTGATTTCAAAATGGGACAACATTTGGTAAATAATGTTGATTATGGTAAGAATTACACTGAATCACTAAAGATTTAGTCAGGCTCAGGGTATGGCTCACATGTATGCTGAAATTCAAAAGATATTCACACATGCATGCCTGTCCTTTGCTAACAGAAAGTTCAGGATATACAATGCACTTTTAAAAAAAATGAATAAACATTTTGGGCGGCACGGTGGCACAGTGGTTAGCACTGCTGCCTCACAGCGCCTGAGAGCCGGGTTCAATTCCCGCCTCAGGCGACTGACTGTGTGGAGTTTGCACGTTCTCCCCGTGTCTGCGTGGGTTTCCTCCGGGTGCTCCGGTTTCCTCCCACAGTCCAAAGATGTGCAGGTCAGGTGAATTGGCCATGCTAAATTGCCCGTAGTGTTAGGTAAGGGGTAAATGTAGGGGTATGGGTGGGTTTCGCTTCGGCGGGTCGGTGTGGACTTGTTGGGCCGAAGGGCCTGTTTCTACACTGTAATGTAATCTAATCTAATCTAATCTAATCATTTGGGGAATAGCCTTTCCCTGGTTCATCATTCAAAGTGATACTGTGATCAGTGAGTTGGCTAGCCTGGTTTGAATTTAAACAAAAGTTTTACAGTTAAGTGTTCTCTGGTGCATTCCATGTGGCAATGCTTTTAATTATCAGAGTTCATTTATCAACCAACCGAACTCTTTTGTCATGCAGTATAAATTGTTATTCCCTTTGAGATTTGGTATTCTTGCAATTCAGTCCTAAGAAATGTAAGACAAAATCTTTAACAGTGTATCCTTTTTTCTAGCAACACTCAAGCACTGTCCAACTAAATATCCTTTGTGGAAGGACTTTCCTTTCTTACCCTGTCTGACCTATTTGTAACTCCATCCCACATCAATGTGGTTAACTGCCCTCTGAAGTGGACTCCAAAGCCATTCAGTTGCGTCATCATGAACCTGGGTTGAGCAATAAATGTTATTTATATGCACATCTCAAGAATAACAAAAAGGATTTTGGTTCAAACATAAAGGAAATTATTTAGATCAGTTAAATAATAGTGGCTTCAGGGATCAATGTTCACAGTCTCCATCTCTCAAGGAATATCCTTAGACTCTTGCACTCCAGGTCAGCTGTAAGACATCTCTGGGTTAAGTTTTTAGGCCATCAGAGGAGTGGGTAGTTGAGAGATAACTGATGAAAAGAAAACTGGCTTTAAGGATCAGATTTACATATGGAAAATTCTCAGATTAAAAAGAACAAGATGATAGATGAAACTGCCAAACTGAACTCTCACTTATGAGTGGTGATTGGTAGCTAATCTAAGTCCAAAATATACACAGTACGCTCAGAATATGTAATCAGTTCTATTGACTTTTTAAAAAAACTGTTGGTCGATATGAGAATGAATCGAGTATACCTCCTGTTCCGCCCTACCAATAAATTAAAATAACAAAACTGTTCAAACTGGGATGATTTCAATTTATTTAGAAATACCTAAAAGATGTTTGAGATTGACATACAAATTCCCAACATCAACATAAGTGGCAGTTGAAGTGGGAAGAGACTGGAATGTCCTTTGCAAAGATGGTTTAGAAAGCACTTTATGTAATGATCAAATAGAACTGTCATGTAATGCCTCCTTATAAATTTTAAGAAGAAAACATTTTTTGTGGATCTCATCAGCGCTTAAATCCCAGATTTCTAAAAGGAATGTATGTTTCTGATATTTGTTTTGTCTCAACTGCAAAGGTCATCTGGAGCTCATGAGAGAGTGTGTGAATAGGAGATTATATGATTGCAGGGGACCATTTGTCTAACTAGTGAGGGAGAGTGGAAATGTCTGTGAATATGACACAGTGAATAAAGCTTATGATCGTACACATATATGAGTTATACATGTGTACACATAGGACTAAATTTTTGAGTAGAGATGAGATGAGCAAGAGTGAGTGTGAGATATGGGTGTATTTCTCTCATGAGAATTCTGGGCATTGTTAATCTTACTCTATGTTCTAAAAGGATTGCTGTCAGTACAAGCATAGAATCCTACAGCATAAAAGGAACGCATTCAGCCCTGTCATGTCCATGCTATCAAATTGGCTGCCAATGTTCACTGTTGACGAGTCCACAGTGAATGGCCACGTGTCCAGCTATTCAATTGCAATCATGATCAGCACAAAAAGGAGGATATTTCTTTTCTAAACACTGAACGATATTTAATTAAAAGGCTCATATTCATTCATAAACCATAATACTTGAAAAAATCAAATGCCCAGTACTACATATAGATTTTCTGGTGTTTCAGTCCCAATTCCAACCCTGCCACATGTGCTTCACATTATTGGAAATGATTGGCCAAAGTGTCAGGTGGATTTGGATAAATGTAAGGCCAAGCTGTGGCATCTAGTATACCACCTAACTAAACTGAAGACTTGTTCACCATCACTCCGAGGTACTGAATCAAGACCAACAATTGACATCTTGCACTGGCTGCTGCCAATTAGATAAAGACGTTAATTATATCTTAATAACCTCACTCTGACCACTTAGCCCTGTTAACACTCAATTAGTAAGCAACTGGGAATAAACACATGATTACTGGCAGTAATTATTACCTGTTGCCTTGCTAATATTCACCGTCTGTGATTAGTCAACTTCACTCCTACAAACACACACAGCAGCACTGAAACATAAGTTATTTAAAACACTTCGATGTCAGAGAAATTAAAAAGATGTGGTCACAGACTGATTGAGATCAAGGATGCAAATGCAGATACATGCAACATTTTTCACTCCAGAAGCAATCCTGAACTTGGTCATACAAGTCAAATGCAACAGGATCCACAGTGCCTGCTGCCATTCTTCATCTAATGGGAGCAGACCAGACAACTGTGAGCAACATCACAGCTAACCCTGTTCTTTCTTAATGTACTTTATGAATGAACACTAACAACTGGCATTTATATGCACCACTACCTAATACCGACATTTTGTCTACGTCCATGCCTAGCACAGTCTACAAGTCACTGACCTCATGTTTAAAGAATATAATCCACTGACCCCTCAAACTGAAGGTGACTGCCCTGCTCCACCGTCTCCTACTGCAGGTCATTGTTTACTGGATCCATTCGAGAAGAGATGGCCACTCACTCAACTCTCCCAGCACACTATTGCCTACTGGATACAGGCAGTGCTCCAGTTCTTTGATGTTCCAGAACAGTACATGGAAATTTCACGCATGAAATATTACTTTAGAAAAATTATGTTCAGCACAAATTATTTACATGACATTTTAACCTTGTTCCATCACTTAATGTGCACTTGAAGTTCAGTCTTTAAACGGACAGGATTTACTAAATGCTCAACTTTATTAGTTAATGGTCTGAAATCTGTGGTCAGGATTACACCTTCAACATGTGGTGATAAAAACCCTTTTTCCAAAAAAGTAAAGAGGATGTAGTTATTGTCATTGGGAGGAAAGCAGAGTAAATCTCGCACAAGCTTCATTGGATCAGGATCAGCAGCAGGAAAGTGGGCATGTTTTTCTCCCTCCCTAGCCTCTACCTCAAAAGGTGTCGAGTCACTGTGACTCTTCCACTACTCCAATCAGGTAATTCAGTACAGACCAGTTCCTAAAGCTGGGATTTTGTAATTCTCAGGCTCAGTTCCACGCTGGATAACTTATTTCAGCTGAAATCATTCCAAAATTCAGTGACGAATGAGCAGCACTTCGAAAGCTTGCGATTTCAAATAAACCTACTGGACTACAACCTGGTGTTGTGAGCCTTTAACCTTGTCCACCCCAGTCCAATACCTTCACGCCACTTATTTTGTTGGACAGTGCTAGAATACCAAAGCAGGCTTCTTGCCCAGCCTGCCTCCTCAGATCTTCCCAGGTCACCTGGCCTGATGCTGGACTGAAAATAGAGAGCACAGATAACTGCTTTTGAAGGCCAGTTTCACAGAGTCAGAAATTCTCCCACTTCTGTGCATCCAAGTCGGAACAAAAATCAAGACCACACATGTTTGAAAAATAGGCAAGAAAAGGGGTAAGAAGAAATAAAGTGATAGCATTAATATAATTATTATTGCAAAAAACATTAAGATTTATTTGCAATAAATGGATGTCACTGATGAAGGTAGCATCCATTGTTCATCTCCCAGATGCCCTGAAAGGTAGCAGTGAACATACGACTGAATGTCACGCTAGCTCACTGTTAATTCAGTAAGAGGTTAAACGTTACCCACGCTAGTGCGGTACTGGCATTGTGATGGCTAAGAACAGCAGTTTCCTTTCTTGAAATGATCTCGTCAACCAGCTGTGTTTTTGTGATGTTTCAGTAGATTCAGGGTTATATCGCGTGATGGCAGGTTTTTATTTACAGATTTGTAAATTAACTTAAATTTGTCAAATCACCTTAATGGGAATTTGAACACCGCTACCCAGGAATGTTTAGTGGGGAAATACAGAAGCGCTTATACTCTACTTAACCTCTGCTGCACCCTCCATAAGAACAAAACACATAGGAGCAGAAGTAGTCCATTCAGCCCATCAAGTTCGCTCCATTGTTCAAAAAGATCATGACTGATCTGACAACCCTCAACTCAATTTTCTTGCCTTTTCCCCCATAAATCTTGATTCTCTTCCTGGTTAAAACTCCATCGCTCAGTCTTAATAAACCAGCCTCAACAGCTCACTGCATGAAGAATTCCTCAGAGACAAAATTGCTCATCCCTATTATAGCCTCAGGGAGTATTTGACAGGCCACACCTGGAGCAGTTTTACACTATCTAACCAGTGCAGTGTGTTTGATGGGCAGTTGAGAGGGAGCTTTACTTGATGTCTAACCTGTGCTGTACACACGCTAAGACTGCTTGATGGTGAAACTGTGTACATACAATGGAAAGTGTTCCCTCTTCCAGTGTGAACACCCTACAATTTATTGAAAGCCACAATAATGTAGAAATAATTGAAGGAAAAGAAATGTTCACTTGAAACAGAACCAACAACAATCCTGGAAGTAGAATTAATTCACAGCAGTTACAAAAGTGCTAGTCATCCTCCTGGCAACTTGCGCATCTGCTAAGGCATCATGTTTCATAGCTAAAGCACTGAACTCCACAGATTTATTTTCCTAAATTAAAGGGTCATTAGATGCTCACACTCCGGAAAATTGGAAGAATTAAATACGTTGGCAAAGTTTCAAAACATCTCAATGTGTTTTCACACCACCAAGGAGTAGGGGAGAGGTAAGCAACACGATCTCCATGGTCTTGTTTAAGACCTTAGGATGCAACTTTGCTTTTAGAATTCAATGTGACTGACTCCCCAATGGACACAGCTCTGTGGTGCCAAGCTCAACCTATCAACAAAGTCCCAGTTTTGTTCCACAATTCATGTTAAATCAGCTGATCTCACTCGAGATGGCACATGCTGGAACAGGACTTTGACAATTGTCTTTGATTCCGTGAGCAGCACCTTCACCTCAGAGACAGACTGAGACCAGAGTGCAACCAATCGAGGTGCAACCTGAATGGATGAGGTGTGTTACCTCCAGGCCGAGATCAATATTAATATGGTCCAAGGAATTCTCAAAACATTGCAACCTGCAACCACCCAAAACACAAGAACTTTTTTTAGAAAGGTAACTGCAATTTAAAATCAGTAAAGGTTTCCTGAGCTTGGATGCAAAGCACGCTGTCTGATTGCTCAATCAGTAGCCATTGATTTGTCACTAATTAAAAATTAACTCAGTAGCATCTACACATTTGCTAATCTGAAGTGAAAGAACCCTTCTCCTTTCTCTGTTTTGGAATAACTTGAAGCAGCAGATAACATGTATGACTAAATCTTCAAGAAAAGTTCCTCTTGTACCTCAGAGAAAGACTTGCAATTATATAACACCATTTGCAATCTCATGATATCGCAAAGTACATTAGAGCCAATAAAGTATTTATGAACCTTAGTCACCATTGTAATCTAGGAAATGTTCGTAAGTTCATAAGATACAGGAGCAGAATTAGGCCATTTGACCTATCAAGTCTGCTCCGCCATTTGATCATTGCTGATATGCTCCTTACCCCATTTTCCTGCCTTCTCTTGATATCCCTTCAACCATTATCAATTAAAAATCTGTCAAACTCACTGCCCCAGCATCCATTGCATTTTGGGGTAGCAAATTCCGCAGATTCAGAACCTTTTGGGCGAAGTAGTTTCTCCTCAACTTGTTTTAAATTTTCTGCCCCTTATCCAAAGACTATGACCTTTTCTCCTAGAATGACCAACAAGAGGAAACATCCTCTATTTTATCCACTCCTTTCATCATCTTGAATACTAGGAGAAAGTGAGGACTGCAGATGCTGGAGATCAGAGTCAAAACGTGTGGTGCTGGAAAAGCGCAACAGAACAGGTAGCATCCGCGGAGCAGGAGAATCAACGTTTCTAGTATAAGAGTTTGAAATGTCGATTCTCCTGCTCCTTGGATGCTGCCTGACTGGCTGTGCTGTTCCAGCAACACACTTTTGGACTCATCTTGAATACCTAAATTTGATCTCCCCTCATTCTTCTAAATTCCAGAGAGTAAAGGCCTAGACTGTTCAGTCTCTCTTCATATGACAAACCCCTCATCTCTGGAATCAATCTAGTGAACTTCCTCTGAACTGCCTCCAATGTCATTACATCTTACCTCAAATAAATGCTACCATAAATGTGGCAGCCAATTTTCAAAGATTTTACAGACAGTAATGAGACAATGCTGTTTATCTTAATGACAGCAGTAAAATGTTTCAAGGCACATTACAGGGGTTTCATCACACAAAGTAAAACCCCATGCCACATAAGATGATATTAGGTTAAAAGATTGCAGGTTTTAAGGAGCATGATGCAGACAGGCAGAGGTTTGAGGATGGAATTCCAGAATTCATTGCCTAGGTAGATGAAACAATGGCCACCAATAGTGGGGCAATGAAAATCAGAGTTGCACAATAGGCCAACATTGGAAGTATCCTATTATCACAACAGATTTGTAATTTGGGGGTGATGGGTAAGGTCGAGGCCTTGGAGGGAATTCAAAACAAGAATCAGAATCTTATAAAGGAAGCACTGCTGGTTGTTATTGGTTCATTCAGGATCTATTGCTAAATGGACACTGTTGTATAAGAGTACAAGTGTCTGTAATGACTAATGCTAAGGATTGTACTCAGCCATATCAAATATGATGATGTCACATGGATTCAGACAGGTTAAGAAAAACAGCTTTGGATCTCTGAGGAGTCAGACCTGACATCAAGATTTCAATCATTATCTCAACAACAATGTGTATCTACTCACTTGCTACTTATACCCAACTACTGTCTTGCAATAAACTACATCTTGTTTATCACAAGAACCTCTTCTTATTAGCCAACCAAGTTTTTTTTTCTTTCAGGGCAAGTCCCCACCCTGCAGATTCCTAACCTGAAAGAGGATGGTGGCAGCAAATCTAGCAGATGGATCATGTTGAGCTGTGCCGAGGATTTATCTTTACAACAGACAGTTTCCAGCCTCCTGGACTCAACAAGGAGTTTAACAATTTTTGACCATAAAGCTCTACCCTCATTTTGTTTCTTTTCATTGCTTTCTGTTTGCTCTTTTAAAAATTTCTTTCACTTTGCATTCAGGGCAGTTGTTCTCCAAAAATGCTCAGCTCAGCTGGACACAGTTTGTGTCTTTATTTTACCCATTATCAATGTTTAGCTACTCGATCAATGTAACTTAATCCCTCCTGCCCTCCACTCCATCACTAATCTTCCCTTTTGTTTTTCCTTCCCTTCCCACTTTAACTTGCTCAAAACCTATTACATTTCAGCCTTTCCCCAGTTCTGACAAAGGTCATTGACCCAAAATAATAAACCCAGTTTCTGTCCACAGATTCTATCTGCCCTGTTGAGTATTTCAAGCATTTTCTATTTTTATTTAAGCTCGAGTATCTTATCACTGATGTTTTCAAAAGAGAAAGTCATTAGTCACTTAAATCCTTAAGTAGTTTATTACTTGTGCTCATTAGATTAAACTCATGCTCCGAGCTCCTGGTTTCTAATGAGTTATATTCGCCTGACGAGATAATAAAGATTTCCTGTCTCTATAATGAGCAATGAGGGCCTTAGATTGCCAATCAGGTAACCTAGAACTCTACAGAGGTCCTCCATGACCATCAGTAATGAGTGATGGGGAGCATATTGATGGCTAGTATTAATCAGCTGGTCAGTGCTAACCTGACCATTCCTCTGCTCATACAAATGCAGTGATTGGTGAGGAAGGAGTCAACAACCAAAAGTAGATTGGTTTTACTTTAGTAGAGCTACTGCAGGATTT
Source organism: Chiloscyllium plagiosum (assembly GCF_037043375.1). Taxonomy (NCBI): domain Eukaryota; kingdom Metazoa; phylum Chordata; class Chondrichthyes; order Orectolobiformes; family Hemiscylliidae; genus Chiloscyllium; species Chiloscyllium plagiosum. The sequence continues at coordinate 20,876,392 of NW_028270168.1, forward strand.
GATCTTAAACATATTTCCCTTTTGTGACAAAATGCTTGAAGTTCCCAGTTGACTGCATTCTCGGGCAATATTTCCTGAAAATTCTCTACCCTCTCTATTCTCCAAATGAGTGGATGTAGCCTGGCTCATTAAATGTTTTTTGTGCAGTAATTTTCTAAGAGCAGACGTGTACACAGTCTGATCAGGGACTTTCTAGATGCTCAGAGACATGTGACTTAAAGAAACTGCAGCAATGTTTCCTCTAACAGGTTAAAATAACCCCCAGGTAAAAGAAGAAGGTAGATGGGTTACTGTCAGGGGACAGAAAGGGAACTGACAGGCAGTGCTGGGATCTCCTATGGCCGCTCCCCTCAACAACAAGTATACTGTTTTGGATACTGTTGGGGGTATGACTTACCAGGGTAAGCGATGAGGCACAGGTCTCTGGTGCAGAGTCTGGCCCTGTTGCTCAGAAGGGAAGGGGGAGGAGGAGGAGGAGCAGAGTATTAGTTATTGGGGACTCCATAGTTAGGGGGACAAATGTGAAGCTCTGTGGGAATGAGAGAGACTCACGGTTGGTGTATTGCCTCCCAGGTACCAAGGCTCATGATGTCTCTGATTGTGTTTTCAGGATCCTTGAGGAGGAGGAGGAGGAGTAGCCCCAAGTCATGGTCCACATAGGCACCAATGACGCAGGTAGGAACAGAGATGGGGATTTAAGGAAGAAATTTAGGGAGCTAGGGTGGAAGCTTAGAGCTAAAACAAACAAAGTTGTTTTCTCTGATTCCTGAAGAAGGGCTTATGCCTGAAACGTCAATTCTCCTGCTCCTTCTGCGCTTTTCCAGCAACACACTTTTCAGCTCTGATCTCCAGCATCTGCAGTCCTCACTTTCTCAAAGTTGTTGTCTCTGGTTTGTTGCCCTTGCCATGTGTTAGCGAGGTGAGGAATAGGGAGAGAGTTGATCACGTGGTTACAGGGATGGTGCAGGAGGGAGGCTTTTGGATTCCTGGATAATTGGGGCTCTTTCTGAGGTAGGTGGACCTCGACAAACAGGATGGTCTTCACCCGAACCAGGGGGGTAGCAATATCCTGGGGGGGGACATTTGCTCATGCTCTTTGGATGAGTTTAAACTAATTCAGCAGGGGGATGGGAACCGAAATTGTAGTTCGAGTATACGGGAGGCTGAGAGTAGTGAAGTCAGAACTAAGATTTTAAGATCACAAGAAGGCACCAGCAAGCAAGAAGTTGGTTTGAAGTGTGTCTACTTCAATGTCAGGATCATCCAGAATAAGGTGCGTGAACTTGCTCCATGGGTTGGGATTTCGATGTTTTGGCCATTTCAGAGGTATGGGTAGAGAAAAGACAGGAATGGTTATTGCAGGTTCTGGGATTTAGATATTTCAGTAAGAATAGAGAAAATGGTAAATGAGGGGATGGTGTGGTACTGTTAGTCAAGGACAGCATTACGGTTGCAGGAAGGACGTTAGACGACTCATCTACTGAGGTAGTATGGGCTGAGATTAGAAACAGGAAAGGAGAGGTTACCCTGTTGGGAGATTTCTATAGGCCTCCAAATAGTTCCAGACGATAGGATCGAGAGTGATAGGATAGTTGTTATGGGGGACTTTAACTTTCCAAATATTGACTGAAAATAAAATAATTCAAGTACTTTAGAGGGTCAGTTTTTGTCCAATGTGTGCAGGAGGGTTTCCTGACACAGTATGTAGACAGGTCTACAAGGGGCGAGGCCACATTAGATTTGGTACTGGGTAATGAACCCGGCCAGGTGTTAGATTTGGAGGTAGGTGAGCACTTTGGTGACAGTGACCACGATTCAGTTACGTTTACTTTAGGGATAGAAAGGAATAGGTGCGTACCGCAGGGCAAAAGTTATAGCTGGGGGAAAGGCAATTACGATGCGATTAGGCATAGGATGGGGAAGCAAACTGCAGGGGATGGGCACAGTTGAAATGTGGAGGTTATTCATGGACCAGCTACTGCAGGTCCTTGATAAGTATGTACTAGTCAGGCAGGGAGGAAGTTGAATCTCTTGTCAAGAGGAAGAAGAAGGCTATCGTTAAGATGAGATGTGATGGCTCAGGAAAGGCCAAAAGAGACAGCTAAGAAGAGTCAGGGGGAGACATGAGAAGTTGATGGTAGATAGTATCAAGGAAAACCCTAAGGCTTTCTATAGGTATATCAGAAATAAACAAATGACCAGATTAAGATCAGTAATACTTTTCGTCAGTATTCACACTAGAAAAAGACAATGTGGTCAAGGAGAATACTGAGATACAGGCTACTAAACCAGATGGGATTGAGGTGCATAAGGAGGAGGTGTTAGCAATTCTGTAAATTGTAAAAATAGATAAATCCCCTGGGCCAGATGGGATTTATCCTAGGATTCTCTGGGAAGCCAGGGAGGAGATTGCCAAGACTTTGGCCTTGATCTTTATGTTGTCATTGTCTACAGGAATAGTGCCAGAAGACTGGAGGATAGCAAGTGTTGTTCCCTTGTTCAAGAAGGAGAGTAGAGACAACCCTGGAAATTATACACCTGTGAGCCTTACTTTGGTTATGGGTAAAGTGTTGGAAAGGGTTATAAGAGATAGGATTTATAATAATCTAGAAAGGAATACGTTGATTAGAGATAGTCAACACGGTTTTGTGAAGGGTAGATCGTGGTTCACAAACCGTATTGAGTTCTTTGAGAAGGTGACCAAACAGGTGGATGAGGGTTGATGTGGTGTATATGGATTTCAGTAAGGCATTTGATAAGGTTCCCCATGGTAGACTATTGCACAAAATACAACTGCTGAACTGATTCAGCAGTTTGAATCAGAAATTGGCTAGCTGAAATAAAACAGAGGATGGTGGTTGAAGGGAAATATTTATTCTCAAGTTCATTTATTAGTGGTGTACCACAAGGATCTGTTTTGGGTCCACTGTTGTTTATCATTTTTATAAATGACCTGGATGAGGGCATAGATGGATGGGTTAGTAAATTTGTGGATGACACTAGGGTCAGTAGAGTTGTGGATAGTGACGAAGGATGTTGAAGGTTACAGAGAGACATAGATAAGCTGGGCTGGGCTGAGTGGTAGCAACTCAAGTTTAATGTGGAAAAGTGTGAAGTAATTCACTTTGAAAGGAATAACAAGAATGCAGAGTACTGGGCTAATGGTAAGATTCTTGGTAGTGTATATGAGCAGAGAGATTTGGTGTCCAGGTGCATAGATCCTTGAAAGTTGCCACCCATGTTGATAGGATTGCTAAGAAGGTATACAGTGTGGTACCTTTTATTGGTAGAGGGACTGAGTTTCGGAACCATGAGGTCATGCTGCAGTTGTACAAAACTCTGGTACAGCCACATTTGTTGTATTGTATACAGTTCTGGCCACTGCATTATAGGAAGGTTACGGAAGCTTTGGAAAGGGCTCAGAGGAGATTTACTAGGATGCTGACTGGTATGGAGGGAAGGTCTTATGAGGAAAGGCTGAGGGACTTGAGGCTGTTTCATTAGAGAGAAGAAGGTTGAGAGGTGATTTAATTGAGATGTATAAGATAATCAGAGTTAGATAGGTTGGACTGTGAGAGCCTTTTTCCTCGGATGGTGATGGTTAGCATGAGAGGGCATAGCTTTAAATTGAGGGGTGATAGAAATAAGACAGATGTCAGAGGTAGTTTCTTTACTCACAGTAGTAGGGGTGTGGAACGCACTGTCTGCAACAGTAAAAGACTCCTCAACTTTAAGGGGATTTAAATGGTCACTGGATAGTCATAGGGACAAGAATGGAATAACATTGGTTAGATGGGCTTCAGATTGGTTCCAGAGGTCGGCACAACATCAAGGGCCAAAGGACCTGTACTGCACTGTAACATTCTATGCTCTATGTTCCATTCACTTTAGATTAAACAGTTTAAATGTAATCATTCATGGCATGTGGGTGTCGCTGGATAGCCTTCAAAGAGGTGGTGAGCTGTTTCTTGAACTGCTGCAGTATAATTAATTAGTGAAGATAACTCAATAATATTATTAAGTACACTAGAGAGTTCCAGGGATTTTGACACTGAAGAAACAGTAATGCATTTCCAAGTCAGGAAGGTGAGTGGTTTGGAGGGGCCCTTACAAGTGGTGGTATTCCTATGTATCTGCCACCCTTGTCCTTAATGATGGGTCAAAATCCTGGATCTGCCTTCCTAACACACATTGAATAGACTACAGCAGTTCAAGAAGGCAACTCCCCACCATCTAGTCCAGGGCAATTAGAAATGACCAATGCCTCAAACAGACCATGAATGAATTTTGAAAATCTGCTATGAATCGGGAATAGAAATATTGTCTAATAGAATGAATACTGTCTTTGATAGTGACTACATTTCATTCAATCATTTGAGTTCTATCAATATTTAATGGGTCTAGGGAGCTTTACATGGTCCTTCAAGTCAAAAGCAGAGCCGAATTAGCACTGCCAATAACAAGTGATCATACATGAAGAGGTTTAGTTGTTTTGAGCTGTGCAGCTTCAAGTCCCACCAGCCATAGAGGTGTGTCATAACATGTCTGAACAAGTTGATTAAAAATAACTTAAGCCTCACAATAGTCAGCTGAAGCTTGTCATGACAGTACTCAGGGGCCTGTTGCCATTGGTACAGCTTCTGGTCAGTAAAATACACATGCTCATCAGGGGGATTGCAGAGATCTGCTTCAGGGAGTAGTCCAGCTTGTACGTTGCTGGATGACACAGATTTTACTGTGCAGCCTAAAACATTTTGCTGCCAATTAAGTACTTTTGAAGTGTCCTAACACTGGAAGCACAACAGCCAGTTTACACACAGTATATTCTACAAACTGCAATGAATTAATGACAAGAAAATCTGATATAGAGATAGTGATTGAGAGGTTAACATCAGCCAGAACATTCAATAACATGCCAGGATGCCTGGATTTTAGGTCTCTGCAGTGAGACTTGAACCCACAACCTTCTAAATTAGTGGCATAAATGCTATCCACTGAGGCATGGCTGATTAAGTACAATAATGAATTATTCTGACTAGTGTCTTTGAATGCACTGCCTGTTCCAATTAAATAGATCAACGTCAACCAGATATTAAGACTAATTTAATAAGAAGTTGCACAACATCAAATGTTGGTTAAATATCAGGAGCTGGTTTTCCTCCCCCACCCCCAGACAATATTTGGGATTGCTGGATCAGAGGGCAAGTGGTATGCTGAATTCCTTCAAAAGAGAGATGAGCTTATTTCTAGAGAGGGACATAAGTACTTCTCATAAGCGGCAAGATAGCTATCTGGGCCAGAGTGAGGTTCTGATTTCCTAGAATTTCTTTTCCTGAATTGGTCTCGGCTTACTTAAAACTGGTTGCCATATTAGCCGTTGCTCAGTTGACAGCACTTTGGACTCCAAGTCGCATGGTTCTGGGTTGAAGTTCTGGGTTGAACCATGGTGGAAACTGAATCCAGAAAGAGGCCATGGTGTCAACTTATGAGACACTGAACTGCAAGGTTGCCTGGCAAAAACAGAATGGGGTGGCTAGAAAATCTTGAGCAGGTTTCAATTATAGATCAGGAATAGGGAGCACGAGAAACAGAAAATCACAGAAATTATGTCACTGAAAATAAGAAGGGCTAAAAAGAACAACAGGCAAGCAACAGGAAACATACAGAAAATCACTTTTAAATATGCCACAGAGAAATGTAAAACATTAGGATACAAAAACAGAAATGACAGCAAATGGCAAACAAAGATTAAAAAAAAACAATAAAAGTGAAAGAAATGAATAAAACACATGGCAAGAGTCAATGGTAAAAGAGAAAGACTAAAAGAAAAAAGGAAAGCAAACTCTCTCATTACTGAAAGAAATAAATGGAACTGCCAAGTCAGATTTCACTTATGTTCTCCTTAAAACTCAATAACATTCATCTACTGAATAGACAGAACTTGCTGTGAAAGTGAGTAACCCATAATCTGCTCCACAAGCATCAGCTCTGTGGATTTTACACAATTAGTAACCTTGAAGAGATATAAACTTACATTACTATAACCTCTGAATATCTCAGTATCCTAAAGTGCTGTTTTGAAATGTAGTGTCTGTTGTAATTGATGAAACTCCACAGCCCACTTGTACAATCTAAGAACCCATAACAGAAATGAGATAATGACTACTCCATCTATTCCTTTGTGAAGTTGGTTGAAAGATTAAAGTACTGGCCAAGGCACAGAATTAACTCACCCATTCTTGTTTGAAAAGTGTCATGGGATTATTTACATCCATCTGAGGGAACAAACTCCATTTAACATTGATTTGACCCAAGGTTCTGACAGTGCAACATTGCCTTGATACCGCTCTGGGAATGCCAGCCTCAGTTAGATGCTCATGTATCCGAAGAACGTTGTGGGTTCACATGCTACTAATGCATCAGAGACAATCCATTTATCCATTCTTGATGAAGGGCTTACACCCAAAATATCGACTCTCCTGCTCTTTGGATGCTGTCACACTTTTCAACTCCCAAAGTTAAATAGCACAGGATGTACAATGATTAAACAGAGTAGGAAAGATGCTCTAGCTCTGAGTTACCAATTCTATAGTACAAAGAGTTATTGATTTTTGCATTTTTTCACATTCTATGAATTATCAGCTTGTCCTTTATGCTACAAATCTTCAGTTTGCTATAAATCATGTGGCTGAATTTCCACATTGGCAAACTTCAGATGTTTCAAAGATGATTTTTTAAAAAATCTATATAAGTGTAACAAGTTTCCTTGTTTTCAAATACTTCAACTATACTTTATAAGGCAGAAATAAAATACCTCGGGTTATCCTGATATGTGGCTATAATAAAATTAGAGCGAAATGTTACCGTTTGCTGTTGTATTCAGTTTCCTCAACAATACATACGTGTCAAATGTAGTCTGACAATCAGAAGATGGAAAATAGTGCAGGCTAATGGATTGGACAGGCTTCATATTTGAGGTGTAGTGGGTTGCAGCAGTTATACTCAGAGAGCGTACTGGACTGAAGTGGTAATTTTTATCAGGAGTTTGTAACATTGAGGCCTCCTCCCATGTTAAAAAAAAATTCCATGGATTCCCATAACAGGGAGATTTATGATGCATAAAAAACTGAAGTACAAAATTAAATGTGGCCTTATAGTTCATCTTGTTCCACTTGCGTTAAGTCAAAACTTACAGCTTTTGTTGGACAATGAATCAAGGATCAGTGAAGGGTGCAGTGTTACAAACCTTCTTGTGCCTGCTTTCACAGCTTCATTACTGTCACTGAAAACACAGGTTTAAGAATTTCATGAGAAAAAGAGGCAGGTGTAGGTAGATTCTGCTGGGCCTACTTATTTTTTTTCTTATTCACTCATGGGAAATGGACATTGTTGGCTGGCCAGCATTTTATTGTCCGTCCCAAGCTGCCCTTTGAAAGTGGTGGTGAGCTGCAGCTATTTTAGGCAGATCTATTAAAACCTCCTTGGGGACCCCGGGTAACCACTCACGCATCACTCTGTGCTCCCTCACATACATTCTATGCAAATTTGAAGATCTTATCCTTGTGATTAAGTTAGTTTTATGGCCTCCCTGTCTCTGTAATGCTCTTCAGCTACCCAACCTACCTCCCCAACAATGCCCTCATGTGCATCCCATCATTTACAGAGATGGTTGATGATGAGAATTTTAAGTGAGATGTTAGGGGATCACAAGGCAATGTTAATCAGAAAGCTTGGGGGAGGAGATGGATCATTGGCATTCAGTGCGGGATATATTATAGGCAGTAATTTTGAACGATTTGCACAGTAGTCTGCAAATGCTTAAATAATGATAACATTGTGTCTCTAATGACGCAAAATTCCCTTCTCAGAGTATAAGAAAGTAAGAAAGTAATCTGTCAGGCTAAAATCAACAAAGAAATGGTTCCTCATTCTATATGAAACAACAAATACAACACTCCACTCCTCAGTTTTAATAATTATTTTGTTATGAATAAACTTAAAGAGCCTTTCCATTTATCATGTAGTAGAGTGGGTGTACTAAATCATTTTCAAATACGGGGAGAAGAGACATTTTTTGATCTCACAAGAACCTGTGACTTTGTCAAACTTGAAGACTTCTGGACTAGTTTCCTCAAATTTGGCTGCTGTTGTGTAATGTCTCATGGTCAGTATGCCAGTCTGCCAATAAGAGATATGTTCATGATAGCATCATTGTATAGAGTTCTGAGGGTATAAAGGATTCATGCTCCATCTTGGATCATGATGAGATCACTTGAGGCATGCCACATTACTGGAAACATGGTGTTCAATGCAGTTCTTTTGTAACCTGTTAACATACTTTTAGCTGAAAAATGTAGGGAATGAGAAATATTGTGCTTGTCTGTAATAATTAGCTTTATTCTGTTGGATTCTTAAATCTCCATGCCCAGTTTCTTCTGTTATGTGGGCTAATGAAAACCTTCAGATTAGTTTTAATTTCAGATTTTTATTGAATTCAAAATGACTATGAGGCATCAGCAGAACAGACCATACATGATGCAATTGAATAATGATGGTTGTGTTGTGTTCCTGATTGCTCGCAACCAGCAGCAATACAACCAAGTTGGCAGACGAGCAACAAGAAAAACATGCACCTGTTCAGATCAAGATGAAATGTCAACCTTCCAAAGGGTGGCACTGAAATTTGAAATGTTAACCATATAAACATTGTTCTACCTGATAATTATCAATTTAATGATATACATTCAAGACATGTATAGCTATCTGCTCAGGATAAATATTAACTTTGTAAAATGAGGATATTAGATTATGTCTCATGGCCATTACTGTAGGAGAAAGTGAAGAAGGGCTTATGCCCGAAACGTCGATTCTCCTGTTCCTTTGATGCTGCCTGACCTGCTGCGCTTTTCCAGCAACACATTACTGTAGGAGACATGTTCAGGATATCATAACCTGCGGAGGGTTTAAAGGTCTCATACATCAATACGCCCTAGTATCATTTGAAACTTACACACTATTGGAAGCAAGTTGTTCAATGCTGTCTGTTGTAACCGATATATGTAATATTAAACGTCCAAGAAATCTAATGTTTGTATATAATAATTATTTGTAATAAATGTCTGTTAGATCCTTCAACACCATAATACCCAGAGGCACTTGAGATAGTTACAAGGGATTGCATAAGCATTGCCATATCAAGGTAAACATTGTGCAAACAGCAAACTTATCAGCTGCCCTCAAAACTTTCACTATCCTCCACCGAGTCCACAAGGACACACCTATGGAACCACAACAAACTCTCTCTCAGTGAAAACTGATGTCAGGTAAGACTGAGTCATTGCATAAACTCTTCTTTATTTTCTCTGTTGCAATATTGCACCACACCTTTAGCAAATTACCTAAAGACAAAGAACTAATCCAAATGTGAAACTCTTTAGTCTACGCTGCATTCAATCCAAAACCAAATCTGCTCAGTCATTGAGCTTTATTGTACAGATGGCACTGGTGTGTGCCTCTGCTCAAAAACTGAGCAACAAGTCAACATCGACTCCTTCTCCAAAATGTATGAGGAAATAGGTTTTTCTAGAAATACCTAGAAGGCAGAGGTCCTTTTCCAAGCAGCTCCAACAATAAAATACCTCTCATCCACACATTAAGATCAATGGTGCGATTCTGGAAAATATGGTTAATTTTCCATACATTTGGAACATTCTCTTAACAAAAGCAGACCTAAATTTATTCAAATAATCATCAAAACTGATCTTAACCATCAATTTGCCAATTCAGCCTTAGGCCAACTGAAGAGAAGAGTTTTGAGCACCAAGTTCTTACATTGCAGATGAAAGTAACTGTTTGCTGGGCAACAGCCACTCCCACAATTCTATAAAACTTCTGAGACTTAAATGACCTGTAACAGCCACTTCAAAGCATCGGAGAGGTGCCACCAGCAGTACCTTGGCAAGATCTTGCAAAACTGGTGGCAAGAATTGCTCAACATTGAGGTGCTAATCACTCAAATCCAGCTCCCTGGGACATGCCATTCTTTTGCCTGAGGCCGGACTCCTGAAACAACTTCTCTGCTTGGAGGTCAATTGGAGCAGAAGACTCCTTGGTAGGATGGTTGAAACATTTTAGAAACCTTCGAAGTATCATTCAGGAGGCCAAATATGCCCTCTGAATAATGGGAGACCCTGGCTTATGAAAACAGAGAAGGGATTGTGTTGAGAACATGTAGAGGTGAGGCCAAGACATTGGAGGGAGCACACAAATCTCAAAACAACACATCTCCCTAAGTCTTCAAGCATCAGCTGTCCCAGGTGTGGCAGATCATTCATTGATCTTATCAGGCATCTCAGAAGTCATCTCAACTGGAGTGGGGGTGAATCATTCTTGACCCTAAGGGATGGAATAGTGAGGCAGTAACCCAGGCTGGGAGAGGCATGGATGTAAGAAGTCACACTATTTTAGGACGTGGGGAGAAGAGATGACCCTATTGTGAAAAGGTGACACAACCAGCACTCAGGTAAGAAGGAAGGTGAAGCAAGCATCAAAAACATACAGAGAAGTGAGAAGCAGTTGGGGCCTCAGGCTGCAGGACTGAAATAAACAACCAAGAGTTGGTGGACATCCAGTGAGGGCACCAGCCTGCCCTTCCTGTTCACACACTCAGTTCATTCGCATCTCTACAACCTCATTGCATTCCTTGGCATTACACAGGATGTATTGCAACTCTCAAAAATGTTGCTTTTCTCTAATAAAGCAGATTTCTTTCAGTGAATTCCCCCAGGAAATGTATGAAATTTTCTTTCAATTTAAATTCAGCAAACTTGTGTGCGAAATGAAATGCTCTTATGATTTGCCTTTACAAAGTTTTGCACACTGTAGGAAGTGTGGAAGCAGGTGGGCAAATTCAATGTTGTAAAGCATTTCAAACAGTAAAACATAGATTGGAAAGTACAGAGTACGTAAGTCAACATTCTGAACTTCAATTATATTTGGAGGAGGCTCCCCACCTCTCAGCGATTGAGAACCCTGATGTAGATCGCCTTTGACACAATATTAATTTCTTTCCAATTCACCTCCTAAGAAGCACCTTGGGGAATTTTGCTACTTAATGATATTATATAAGTAAGAGGTGAATGGAGATATGAGCAGTTGGGATTTGCTCAAGATATCATCACCTCCTTGCCCCTTGCTGCTTGCCCTCCTCGACTTTGAATTTTTGTGAGCCACACCAGCCTTCAAGCTGTGGACCCCTGCCCCTAGCAAGAATGTAGATGAGGGGACAGGATTGGCACACCATTAGGACATTGGAAGATTTAAACAGATGGGATTTTTGTCTTTTGATCTGACGCTCACTCAGCATGGCAACAGGCAGCTAACAGAGGAGCAACTGATAACCGTGCCAATTCAATCTTCAGACATATGGCAGCATGCTGAAACCAGGCTCAACTCTGCTTCGATAAAATTCATCTGAACAGCGGCTGCCTTCACTCATTACTGTGGATTCTGCACTGCGGGGGAAGAGGAACAGTATTGACTTCAGCACTTCCAGCACTGCAATATGTCACAGCAAAATACTTGCTATGTTGTAGACCGAATTGGGAATGAGAATCCCATAATAATAATAATTAAAAACACACTCGCCTTTCTCAAATGATCACTGTATAAGTTCACTGCATAGAAAGTGCTCATTTGCATCTAGTTCAAGACTTTGCTGTAATGAGAGGAAGGCTGGGTTGCGAAGCCTCTGCATCAACATGTTTTGCTGACATTCACTGCCCACTTGAAGAATTGCTATTTAGAGGGGACAACAAACAGGCTTCCATTTATACTGCATCCTGCACATCCTGAAGATATTGGATGAGGCATAAATAATGGGCGAAGACACCAGGGAGCACTCCTGTGATCTTCTATGAAATAGTGTCATGGAAATTTTTACATGCATCTGAAGAGACAGCTGTAGCTACATCTAATCTGACACATGGAGCTTGAATCGGACAGCATTCCCTCAGTAGTGCACTGAGTCTGTGCATTAATTTAGATTACCTGCTCAAATTTACTATTCAGGATTAATCCCACAACCTCTTATTTTCTCCAGAAAGAACCGAAGGCTGGGTCACTGAAATGATTCAAGGAGGAGATGGGTAAATCTTTGGTAGGCAAGGCAGTCATGAATATTATGGTTGAGTTGCTTGGTTCCAGACAGGAAAAGCAGAGTTGAGACCACAGTCACATCAGCAACCTCTTATTCAATGGTAGCCCTGAAGGGCCAAATGTCCTATTCCTGCTCCTACATCCTATGTCTCTATGACCTTCTGATTCAAGTACAAGCAGGCTGATATTTACTCAGACATGTTAGCGCAGGAAATCAATCAGTGCAACCATGGTATAGAGAGACACCAGATTAATCAAAGGAGATAATTTTAGCAAAGAGAGAAAAATTGCAAGTACTTCTCCTGAAAGATTCCACCTTCAGCATTGAGTAACAAACTGTAGGCAGGAGTCTATGAGAGTAGGCGAAGAACAAACAAAGACAGTTAAATAGATTTTCTACTCACCCTGATGTCTGTATTTACAGTGTTCTCAAACCTAATGCAATTAACAACACCGTGAGCTTGTCTTTGTCTTCCTCACTCCACTAAATATCTATTAACAATCAATAGCCCGAAGCTTCATACAGTATTCTGAATCAGTTACATTTGCACTGACATGTCTAATTACTCTCTCAGGTTTAAAGACTCAAAATTCCTGTACTACCCTAACCCATTAAAAAAAAGGAAGTGCATACCCAGAAATGGGGGGAAAAAAACAGGAATTAGAAAAAAAAATCCTTAAATCAACCCGCTGTCTCAAACAATGTCATCAGAGTTTACTTTCATTTCACAAATAGATAAACTTTAACCAAGGCTTTCTTGTCATCCAATACTTGTTCAGCTCAAAAGTGCACAGAGGATTACAGGGAATAACAGCACAAATATGCAGATTGAAGAGAGATAACAAGGGCCTAATGACAACAGGCAATGACACTAGGCAATAACAGATTCAATGACACTACCCATGGGATAGTGGAAGAGATTAGAGAAGAATTAGCTGATTTTGGGAAGTAAATCACAAAGAACAATAAATAGCAGAAATGATTATGAGAATTTTTCAGGAAATATCAAAGGGAATAACAATGTCACACATTAATTGCACAAAAGAATTGCTCCAAAAGATAGAACCACACCGAACTAAAAAAAAGAGGCTAGAACTTGCTAGTCCTGAGCATTAATATCTTCATCATCTGAACAAAGGCAAAACAAAAATAGACCAAGTAGCAAGGGTGGGACAAGACAGGAGAGGAAAATGAAGATTTGTGAGCCCGGATCTGGCCTTGGACAAAGTGCTCCAGAAGAAGCCTTATCAACATCCCATACAACCTCAACATGATGTCCCAAATCCTACATTCAAGTCTGTGCAAAATGCTGCCTTAACCACCCTATCTATATGCGACGCAAATTTCAAAGAATTATGTACCTCAATCCCTAGGTCACTCTGCTCTACAAAGCTATCCAGTTACCTGGGAGAAAGGCAGCAGGATTCCCCTTCGGTGGGACAGCGATAGATTGGGTGCGGATGTGTCAATGTGGGGCTTCTCGTTATCTCCCTGGAGAGGTAATGAGACACACCGAAGGCAAGAAACACATAACAAATTAGGAAAGGCAGCCATCAAGATAACCACACCAATAGCCATAGCATACAGCCTAGAAGATTGTCGCAGCCAACTAGCTGAGATTTGATTGCTGTGGGAGTGATTAGAAATCACTACCGATGAATTGGAAAAGTTAAAACTTGGTAGTTAAAGAGCAGGATGCCAGAACACAGGGAAACCTGATCCATATGGGACAGTTTCAGTCACAATTTCAAAGAACCTATTCCAGTGGGAGGAAGGCTGTTGGGGACCGGAGACAGCCTCGGCGTATATTGACATGCTGAAAGAACAGTGTAAGGAGCTTTACAGGTTCTCCAAACCTGCAACACTACTCAATGTACATCAGGCTTTGGTGTGGAGCATTCGAAGTGCCAGGAACAAATTCAAATACAATCTCTAGCAAACCAGGTCTTCACCTAGAATGGGATAGAGTGCGCCTTCAGATTCTTACCTCTCCAGGGAGATAACGAGAAGCACCACACTGACATATCCGCACCCAATCTGCCGCTGTCCCACCGAAGGGGAATCCTGCTGCCTTTCTTCCACGTGACTGGATGGTGTTGTAGAGCAGAGAGACCTCGGGAATGAGGTACACAATTCTTTGACATTTGCGTCGCAGGTAGATAGGGTAGTTAAGGCAGATTTTGGCATACTTGCCTTCACTGCTCAGGCCTTTGAATGTAGGATTTGGGACATCCTGTTGAGATTGTACAGGATGTTGATGAGGGCCTCTTCTGGAGTATGTTATGCAACTCTGGTTGCCCTGTTACAGGAAGAATACTATTAAACTAGAGAGGGTTCAGAAAAGATTTACCAGGATGTTGCAGGGAATGGAGGGTTTGAGATTTTAAAATAGGCTGGAAAGTCTGGGATTTTGCACTGGAGCATAGGAGATTGAGGAGTGACTCTATAGATGTTTATAAAATCGTGAAGCACATAAGGTGAATAACAAGTGTTTTTTCCCTAAGGTGGAAGAGTTCAAAACTACGGGGCATATTTTTAAGGTTAAAGGAGAAAGATTTAAAGAGGACACAAGGGACAACTTTTTATTTTTACACAGAGTGTGGTTCATGTGTGGAATGAACTGACAGAGAAAGTTGTGGGTGCAGGTACAATTATAATGTTTAGAAGACATTAGATAAGTTAATAAATAGGCATTGTTTGGAAGGATATGGGCCAAGTGCAGGCAGATGAGAATAGTTTAATTTGGGAACATGGTCAGTGTGGACTGGTTGGTCTGTTTCCATGCTGTATGACTTTATGACCCTGTGTGTGATTATCTCCCATCAAATGTCTAAGATTGATCTAACAATGGTGTAAGTTTAATATTCAATTCATCATATCCAGCCTTACACTCCTCCCAGACCTTTGTATCTCTCCAGTTCTGGCCTCTTATAGATTCTCTTTTTCATTCATCCTACCCCAGTGGCAGCATTGTCTTCAGTTGGATAGGTGCTCAGGTCCTGCTTAAACATTTGCTTAAAATTTTTGGAACCTCTTTCTCTCTCTCTCTCTCCCCCAAATTTAATACCCTCTTTAAACCTACCTCTTTAACGAAAGTCACATATCCTAATATCTCCTCCACTGGCTCAATGTCAATTTTGGTCTGATTATATTCCTATGAAATGCTTTGGGTCATTTACTGCATTCAAAAGATGCTGTACAAATGCAATCTCTCTTTCATCCAGTAAGGTGCAGTCACTGTTGTGGACAATTCAGCAGGGCAGCTACACACAGCAAGGTTATTGATAAAGGTTATTGAATCTATTTGGTGATATTGCAAGAGGATAGAGTTTTTTGCCAAGATATCAGGAATCTTGGTGCCTCTCTTCCCTGGGACATCACAACCAATTTAAAAGCAGTGGTACCGGCAAAGCCTGATTTCAATGGGCTGAAGTTTTCTGGGGAGAAAGTGAGGTCTGCAGATGCTGGAGATCAGAGATGGAAATGTGTTGCTGGAAAAGCGCAGCAGGTCAGGCAGCATCTAGGGAACAGGAGAATCGACGTTTCGGGCATTAACTTCCTGATGAAGTTTTCTGGGAAAAGTTCACAGCATTTGACACTCTTAATGTGAAAATTGTCCAACAGGTTAATAGGTTAAAACAGTACAGCATGAAACTCCACAACTTGTATGTCACTTTGTGGTACTTCCTACCATTTGCTTCCCACAATCAACATCTTACCCTTACCCTCCCAGTTGCATTGCAGTGGCACATCAATTGCCCGTTAAATTTTCTTGATAAAAAGAGAGGACAAGAAATTAACAGCATGTTAACAATGTGACAATTATTCATGGAAGCCCAAACTTCCTCTCTGGTCCAGAAAGGGAGCAATTCAATTGTTCAGGTTCCTTCCTACATGCAATCAATTGTATTAGAACTTTTTATTAAAAATTAATTTGCTTATCCTTATCTCCTTTGTCTCAAGCTCCTTCTTTTCCTCTTTATTTCTCTTCCATTCCCTCTTGCTGCAATTCCCCTATATGCTTCTCAATCCCTACATCTCCTTCTTCAAGGAGCTGGGTGGTTGGTTCCATACTTCAGTGTTGGCCCTGATGCCCAATTACCTTTGTGTTATCAACTCGTACTCATAGGAAGTTCGGGATAGAAATATTTGGGAGCTGAAGAATGTAGGGCATAAGGTTCATCTGAGGACAAGATCTGGCACTCTGCTTCCTCTATAGAGTAAAGATGACAGGGAGGAGAGGATATGAAGCACAAGCGTTTGCTACACACAACAATCAATAGCACAGCTGTTAACGTACATGATAAACTGACAAATTTGTAATCCTTTATGACACCAATGTCTCTCCAGCACAAGAACACAATTACACGAGGAAAGCAACACACGTCTAAACTGGCAAAGCAGCTTCATCAGCCTGACGAGCAGATGGCTGGCCTCCCCTCTTCTCCCTTTTCAGTGTGTCATTCCCACAGGAGTCTACTGATGAAATGCATCGTCTTGTTATTCTGAAATTCACTGCGATTAGGTGTCACTGCTACTAATTCATAAACACTGCAGATAAAGGTCGTCAAACAGGGACAATTGTCAGGACTGACAACTTTATACTCTCACAGCTGACGATCACACACAGTCCTGACTACCTTTTAATTAATGTCAAACGTCTTGTAATGACTGATGTTTAAAAATGAGAAGGGAAAATTAGATATCAGGAAATTGCTGGCAGCCTTCCAGGCTATTAATCTGATATACGACTCCCTTTAATTCTACGACTTTGCAGATATTGACAAAGTTAGACATAGTCACAACGTGAGAAAACATAATTACACATGAGTTGATAGCATCCAGGGTGTGAGTGATTAAAATCTTTCAAATGACTCTTTTACAGTCTAATTAATTGTTGGACTGCTGATTGCAAAATTCTGTGAACAATTTAAATTAATGCCTCCCCTACTGAAAGTTTGGCTGCTTAGACCTGTGGGTCCATTGTAGAACATGAATTGCTTGTTAAAACAAGACAATATTCGGCTTTTTAGCTTTGCCTTCATTAACCTTTCTTGGCACAAATGTCCAAAGAATTACTTTTTCTCATCAACTCTGTACTATCTAACATGGTGCCAGATGCCATGTGGTCCCCTGACCAATTGACCCTATCTAATGGCCAGCAGCAGGTTATGCAAGATACTTCACCCAAGTCTGATCTCATCCATGGTCAACAACAACTTGCATTTGTATAGTGCTTTCATTATAATTAAAAAGGTTGCATTATCCTATAAAATTTGACATCAAATTACATAAGGAAATATTTGGACAGATAAATAGATGCTTGGTCAAAAGCTAGCTTTTAAGGAACATTTTGAAGATTACAGGGGTGAAGTTCGAGGATTTCTTTTGGTGGGGGTGGGAGGAGTAACTAGGTTTGAATCAGCTCTCCAGTCAAAATGTTTAGGACTGTCTGTTTTCTGAAGCATTGTTGAGAAACGAAGGAAGCTAATGTATTGACGTATCTAATGAGCTTGTTTAAATAGAAGACATGGTGACACAAGTCAACAATTGTGAACAAAGTTGAAGAAAGCTTAGAATATAATGAAAATGGATGTGCAAGGGATAGCACTATCTAAAAATAAATACATGGAAACACAGACATGTTGTAATACAGGAACAAGCACTACTCCAGAATGGAAATTCAGGACAAACTTGTAGACATTTAAGCAAAAGTTGTGTGGAGTAGAGGTTAGTTGCAGATGTGAGAGAAGCTTTAAAAGACAGAACATATTCTACATGAGGCTGGTGATATACTGTGGATGAGTATATCATATTTACATGGGATGTGGCAGGGAATTAGCAAAGAGATAGTTTCTAAAAATTCACTCGTGGGATGTGGATATCACTGGCTGGGTCAACATTTATTGCCTGTCCTTACTTGCTGTTGACAAGGTGGTGGTGAGTTGCCTTCTTGGACTGCTGCAGTCTATGTGTTTTAGGTAGACTCACAATGCTGCTAGGGATGAGAAATTAGAAGAAAGTTGAGAATTTACTTGTCGATGAACCAAGCAGGGTGTCCAAGAGAGTCTTGGTCAGCTCAAGGACTACCATCACTACAAACTCTGCAGCAGTCCAAGGAGAGTGTCACCATCAATTTTTGGGGCAAAAGCAAGGAAAGATTTGCAGTTATGTAGTGCCTTTCACGACCACCCAACATTTTTGTTTGTAATGAATCTTAAGAAGTGCTATTAAGCATAGTCATTGTGCTAGTGTAGAAAACATGGCAGCCAATTTATGTACAGCAAGATCCCACAAACAAGATAATAATAATAATAATAATCAGAATACCTATTTTAGTAAGGCTAATTGAGCAATAAATATTGGCTAAGACAATAGGACAAGGCCCCTGCTCTTTTTCAAATAGTGTCCTGGGTTTCTTTACATTGAAATAGGCAGATGGGGATTCAATTTTCTGTCTCATTCAAAAGGGAGCACCTTCGACCGTACAGCACTCCCTCAGCACTGCACTGGAATACCAGTCTTAGTACATGTCTTCGAAACATAACTATTCATCTCTTTGGGACTGTTCTGCCATATGATATGATCATCCTTCTCCATACCCTTTTCTTGCTTCCTCCCTGGACCCTTTGGTTCCTTTAGCCCGAAGAATTAAATCTAACTCCTTCTTGAAAACATTCAATGTTTTGGCCTCAACTGCTTTCTGTGACTGAGAATTCCACAGGCTTATCACCCTCTAGGTGAAGAAATTCCACCTCCTCTCAGTTGTAAATATCCTACTCTGTGACCTTAGACTGTGGCCTCTCAGTTTTTGATGCTCTGATCATCAGGAACATATTTCCTGCATTTACCTGTCAAATCCTGTTAGAATTTTATAAGTTTCTATGAACCTCCCTTCCATTTACTTCTGCAAATAGAGTCCTAACAGATTCAGACTCTTTATACATCCTCCTTATCATTCCAGGAATCAGTCTGGTAAAGCTTTGTTGCAGTCCCTCTGTAGCCAGAGTATCCTTCCTCAGACAAGGAGAGGAATCCTCTCACTTGAATCCTTTCACTATGAAAGCCAGCACACAATTTGCCATCTTCACCGCCTACTGTACCTGCATGCTTACTTTCAGTGAGTGGTGTACAAGGACACCCAGGTCTCATTGTACCTCCCCCTTTCCCAATCTATCTCCATTCAGATAATAATCTGCCTCCCTCTCTTTGCTACCAAAGTAGATAACCTCAAATTTATCTACATTATACTGCATCTACCATTACTTGTCTACTCACCCAAATTTGTCTAAATCACATCCTCTCATCCAGCTTTGTGTGCCCGCAATCTTGGAGGTGCTACACTAAATTCCCTCATCTAAACCATTAATATATATTGTGAATTGATGGACTCTAAGCACTGATCCCTTCAGTGTGCACTAGTCACTGCCTGCCACTCAGAAAATGACCCATTTATTCCTACTCTGTTTCCTGTCCATCAACCAGTTCTCAATGTATGTCAGCTTTTTTTTGTCAGCACACTACATCAATCCTTCGTGCTTTAATTCTACATGTTAACCTCTTACGTGGGACCTTATTGAAAGCCTCCTGTAAGTCTAAAGAAACCATATCCACTAGCTCCTCCTTATCATCTCTACTGGCTACATCATTGAAAACTCCAGTAGAGTCAAGCGTGATCGAGTCCTGGAGTGGGTCTGGAACCTGAGCACTAGGATTGACAATAAACAAAGTTTTGACAGCACTGACCATATTCAGAGAATATATTTTCAGTGAATGAGTGGGAGTGTAAAAATAAATCAGGGTGCTTATGATATCATTTAAGCAGTGTGATATCATTTAAGCCTTACCAGATGCTTGCCTGCTTTGAGCCTCTCCTACACCTTCTGTTAATGTCAGGGCCAGCACTTCCCTTTCTCCTCATCTCCAACAAAGCTTGTTGGGAAGTCACAACAACATAAAGCATAATTTGGACTGTTCTTCGGGAGTCTCATATGTTGCCAGCTACTTGGTGATACTAACACATCTGGTGAAGCCAATTGGCCAGAAAGGTATCTGATAAATTTGACAATGTTGTCAACTATTGAGCTCCACATGATGAAGAAACAGGAGTCCTTGCTCCACCAGTCCTCAGAGAGGTTTTTGGCCTCAATTGCAATCCCAATTCTGCAGTGTCCCTGTCAGCTCCCATTGCAGCTTGAATCCATTAAGGCTCCTCTTCATGTGTGGGTCTCTATCTCTATCTTTATCTCTTGCTAGATGCTTGCCTGCTTTGAGCCTCTCCTGCACCTTCTGTTAATGTCAGGGCCAGCACTTCCCTGTCTCACTCATTACACTCCACCTCTATACCAATCTCTCATGGTCCACTGACACCCTAATCTCTCACATACTGTCCCTCCCCTCATAAATTCAGTGTAATCTCTTCATACATCCTGTTCTTCCAATTGCCATTTCATTGCAGCACCAGTCCTCCTTGCTCCTTGTTCCATTCTGATGTCCCACACATCTCACATATACAGGGCCCATCCTCAAACTCTGCAGTCGCAACCCTTTATGCTTGTCTCTCTGCTGATTTCTGAGATTATTGCTGATCAGTACAAATATCTCTCCAACAATCACAATTCGTTAAACGTATGCTTCCCTCCAACCCTACAGGTGGCACGGCAGCACAGTGGTTAGCACTGCTGCCTCACAGTGCCAGGGACTCAGGTCCAATTCCAGCCTTGGGCGACTGTCTGTATGGAGTTTGCACATTCTCCCCGTGTCTGCGTGGATTTCCTCCGGGTGCTCCGGTTTCCTCGCACAGTCCAAAGACGTGCAAGTCAGGTGAATTGGCCATCCTAAATTGCCCATAGTGTTAGATGCATTAGTCAGAGGGAAATGGGTCTGGATGGGTGACTCTTCGCAGGGTCGGTGTGGACTGGTTGGGTCGAAGGGCCTGTTTCCACACTGTGGAATCTAATCTACCAAGTGTGGTCCTGATTTTTGACACCTCTCCAATCCTGCTCCCTTCAGAATTAATATACACCTAGTTCACTGACTGCAAAAGCTCACCTGTTATTCATTCCATTCACTAAGCCTACCATCAATGTGATTGAGTTCAATGATTTCCTGTTGCTATGAATGGCAGAGTCTCCATAGCCTTTGCCTTGCTAGATGCTTGCCTGCTTTGAGCCTCTCCTGCACCTTCTGTTAATGTCAGGGCCAGCACTTCCCTTTCTCCTTGTCTCCAATAAAGCTTGTTGGGGAGTTACAACAGTATCTAGCATAATTAGAATTAATGACTAAAATCAGGGTGCTGACTAATTGTGGATCAGAATCACTGTATTTTGTGCATATGGCAGTCTAAGTGGGCATCTTTCTAATAGTGCCATAATTCATTTTATTTAGAGAAACTGTGCTTATTACCCAAGTTAATGAGACATAAAATCAAACGCCATTACTTAGAATGCAGAAATTTAGGATTTTGAGATTTGATCCAAGCTACTGTTCATCATTCACTGGACACTGTAATGAAACTCAGATTCACTCTCCTCTAAAATGCTGTTTAAAGGCGTGAGGAAGTGGGAACAAAAAACACACACAAGTTATTTCCAGTGTCTGCATAAGGGCCCAACCTGACAGTCTCATAACAACAAGACATTGTATGCTAAATAGCAGAAGCTGCATTC
Organism: Chiloscyllium plagiosum; assembly: GCF_037043375.1. Classification (NCBI taxonomy): domain Eukaryota; kingdom Metazoa; phylum Chordata; class Chondrichthyes; order Orectolobiformes; family Hemiscylliidae; genus Chiloscyllium; species Chiloscyllium plagiosum. The sequence goes on from NW_028270168.1 coordinate 20,898,217, forward strand.
TACAGACAGAGCTAACCAATCCCACAGTGGGTGCACCAGATCTTAAGCTGCAAATCTGCCACATCCAGTTATTAATGGCAGTAGACAATGACACGACTAACCGGAGGAGGAGATCTAACAAACATCCCTCATCCTCAATGATTCAGAAGCCCAGCAGCTCAGTGAAAAAGACTAGGCTGAAAACTTAATTAATCACTATCTCCAGCCTCCCCCAACCTTCCATGGCCTATTAACTCCCATTTTCACTGAGAAATGCTAACTAGATGATTAACCTCAGTCTTTTCCAGAAATATCTCACTGATCCCAATTTCCAAACAACTTGATTTACTTGGGTTTCTTCCAGGTTTTCCGGTTTCCTCCCACAATCCAAAGATGTACAGGTTAGGTGAATTGGCCATGCCTAATTGCCCATTGTGTTCAGGGGTGTGTAGGTTAGGTACATTAGTGAGGGGTAAACGTAGAGTTAAAGGGTTAGGGGAATGAGTCAGGGTGGGATATTCATCAGTGAATCAGTGTGGACTTGTTGGGCCAAATGGCCAGTTTTCATACTGTAGGGATTCTATGCTTTCTATAATGTCAAGAAACTTTCAAAGGCACTCGTTATTGAAAAGACTAAGGTGCTGACAACATTCCCATTTTAGAGCCAAGACTTGTGCTCCAGAACTGGCTCCATCTCTATCATAGTTGTTTCAGCTACAATATTGGCATTAACTAGACAACATGGAAAATTGCCCATTTCTGTCCTGCATATAAAAAGCTAAACAAATCTAATTCAGAAATGAATCCAAAAATCTACTCTCATTTATTAGCAAAGTAATGGAAGTTGTCATCACCTCAATGACAGTTGTAAGCAGTGGGTGAGCCAGAGATACCCTGGGCTCCATGTGCACAGGTCCTTCTTAGGGGTTGGACAGGCTAAGAGAGCAGTTAGCAAATCAAATGAGATTTTGTCATTCATAAATGGAAGGAGAGTACAAAAGCAGAGAAGTATGCCAAATAATGTATTAAACTTTGGATAGGTCACAGCTTGAGTAATGCATCCAGTTCTGGTTACCACAGTTCAAGAAGGATGTGATGATGTTTGAGAAAGAGTGCAGAAGAGGTTTACAGGAACGGTTTCAGAGAGGAGTAGTTTTTCTGACAAAGTCAGCTGAAGAGGCTGGCATTATTTTCAAAACATTTTATGGGAGATTTGATTGAAGTGTACAAAATCATGGCAAAGATGACAAAGTCAAACTCCAGCGAAACTACAATGAGTGTGAACCATGGGTGGTGGGGTGAGGAGAAGAATCCTTTACTGAGTGAAGTCTACTTAGCACAAAGATGTGGTGGTTGGTAGCCAAATCATTAAGTGCTAGGTTATCTCTGCAGGAATTCCTCAGTGTAGATATTTTCTAATCAACCGACTCAAAGATGTTATTACACACCTCTAAAGCAAGTGGCACAAATCTGGACTTCCTGGTTCAGAGGTACGGACACCTACCACTGCAGCACAAGAGCCTCAATTCCAGATGGTAGTGTCCTAGGCTCAACCACCTTCAGCTGCTTCAGCAATAAAGTTGCCTCTATCGAAAAGGTCAGAAGTGAGAGTGATGCTTGCAGATAACTGTACAAAGTTCAGCACCGTTCATGACGCCTTAGATACTGAAGCAATCCTTATCCAAATTCTGCAAGACATTCACAACTTTCAGGCTTGACCTGATAGGTAGCAAGTAGAATTCATTAACGATAATGACCAAATAAGTGGCATTTAAAAACTAATCTTTCTAAAAAAAATTGGAACTATTAGACCAGGAAACTGGAGAGAGCTCCATTGTTCATCTTCAGATAACACAATAGGATATTTTACATTCACCTGACAAGACAGACAGTTCTTTGTAAGAGTTTCTATGGCAACAGTTGAATGTGTTTGTGCAGGGTTTTTTTAAAAGAAGAAGTAATACACACCTGTGGGAGTTTGTTGGGAATTAAAACAATGACCAGGCTTCGGATCAGATTTCAAGAATGCAAAACATATTGGGTTATTGTGAGTGCATAATCTCATGTTCGAGCCATGTGTTAGCACATAGCCCTCTTATTCCAGGACTAGAAGATTGTGAATTTGAGTCGAACTCTAGTGATAAAGGCAGAATATGGACTGATACTCCAGTAGGAGTGATGAGGGAGTATTCCACAGAGGACCCGTCTGCCCAGTCTAACTGGGGGATGCAAATCTTAGTCACAAACAATCTTGTGTTTATCAATGATCACTGCAGATTGATAATGGGAATCTCTAAGAAGGCCTTAAAAGTCTCACCTATGAACTATAATTCACAAAGACAACCCAAGATCTCACAGGCTACGTGCACAAGGGCAGGTAGCGGACTTTGCCTCAGACTGAACTGTAACAATTCTCTTCTGCTCATGGCTGCTTCTCTTGGGAGATGTGGCAGTGGAGCTGAGGAGACTAAGTATTAATAATAATATATAGCGCTTACAATCACCTACTGTATTTGTTCAATATGGCTTATGCTGCACAGATCAGAAGGAGGTTCCCTGCGTACAGGTTTATTTATAGGCATTCCATGGTCCTTCATGTCCCATATATCAGGGACTATGCCAAAATATCATGTGTATGATATGAATGTTGACAACTCATGTTGCTAAGGACTAGTTCTGTTTCTGATATTCTCCACACAGGTTTATTGCAACCATGACCAATGCATCTGACCACAGCAGGACCTATTGTCACTGTGGTTGTCATGGTTGTGATGGTATGAAGGTGCACAGAAACGGAGGAGGAGGAGCAAGTGTACCAGCAAGCCCAAGACCAGCGACAAACTTGTAGGGTTGCTGAACAGCCTTCATAGGAAAAGACTGCTGATTGGGGTCCCCTCAGGACATGCAGGTGGTACAAGAGGCCCAGAGTCTATCAGCTTTGATGCTATTTTATTCAGATAAGCAAGGTGCAATGCTGTCACAGAACAATGCAACTGCTGAGATGGGACCTATGACCTAAAGGGATGGCTAGCCATTCTATCCCTGGGCCCATAAAGATGACAACTGTGTTAAATCTTTATGAAACTGACTGTTTTCAAGCATCCACTGGGGCCCTGTGTGGATTGGTCAATCCTCATGCAATTTGTACCAGATCTTCATCTCATTTCCCTGTGAGAGAGTTAGTGCTAGTTATTTGCCAAATAGCTGGCTTCCCCCGGTGCAGAGCATTATCAATTGCACATATTACTTTGAGAACACCGTATTGTAATGCAGTTGATTTCATCAACAGAAGAGGATTCAATTCTATCAATGTACCAGTCATCTGTGATCATCAGTATCGCATCTCAGAAGTCTGTGCAAGGAACACTGGAAGCTTCAATGATGCCTATATCCTAGAGAACTTTCATGTTCCTGTTTCTTTTCAAGGGCAGCAGATGCACCGGAACACCACGACCCTGTAAGTTCCCCAATCAGCCATTCAGAATTGGAAATACATCACAATTTCTTCACTGTCGTTGGGTCAAAATCTTGGAATTTCCTCTCTAATGGCATTGAGGGTCAACCCACAGCAGGTGGACTGCAGCGGTTCAAGAAGACAGCTCACCTCCACCTTCTGGCAATAAATGCTGGCCAGTCAGTGAACACCCACGTCACCGGAGTGAATTAAAAAACAATTACCCAGAGGGAAGTTAACAGTAAACCACATTGCTCTGGATCTGGAGTCAAATGTCGGTCAAAACAGAGAAGGATGGCAGATTTCCTTGCCGAAAGGACATTAATGAACTGCAATACTATCGATGGTAGATACGTGGTTGCAATTGGGGTGGCTTTTTGTTTAAGTTTTTTTAGTTGAAGTCTACCAATGGTGAGATTTGAACCTATGTTCCTAGAAAATTAGCCTGGTGCTTTGGATTCCTAGTCCAGTGACATTGCCCCACCACATTCCCCATAAGATGGCAAACAAAGAACCTTCAGGGATTCAAATGGACAAACATGTTGTGGATAGGGAGACAGAAAGAGCAATAAAGCAAGGGAAAGAAGCTGGATCAGAGATAAAAAGCGTTACAAGTGAGTGCAAGTGACACAGATGAGAGAGAGAGAGACAAAGAGAAAGAGAGAGAGACACAGAAAGAGAGGGAGAGAGACAGAGAGAGAGAGAAAGAGAGAGACACAGAGAGAGAGAGAGACAGAGAGAGAGAGAGACATAGGTCAGGCAAGTTTTAATGCTCATCTGCTGAAGTGTTTGAAGGAGCAACTTAGTCAATGAAGTGTTCCTCTTGGCAAGCTTCCCACAAGCCTTTTACGATAGCTTGGAGTTGAAGGGATTGCAGTGATAAGACTGAGAGAGTAGTTGGGTGGGTAAGAAATTACATGGAATGAAATGGAATGAAGTTAAGATTCTGTGGTTAATTTCAGTGCTGTAGGGGATGTCCATTGGCCAAGGAGTCCTGTTCTGTTTCTACACTCACCCAGCCTCGATAAAACAACAGTCAGATGGTGTGCTTTCAGAAGTGACTGGAAATGTCTGGCCATGAGGAAGGTGCTGGTGAGGGCCTAAGAAGCAACAATTCCTCATCTCTCAGGCATAATTATTTCCCTTCTCCTGTCACTGAATGACCTTCCCCAGGGGCCACCAAAAGACAAAGCTTTACTTATATATAAAATAAAATCCAACCAAGGTTAGCATTACCCTGGCACCTTCTATCAAACATCAGGACTGACAAATCTTTTGCTTTGATCACTGAGGGAGTTTTGAGACACAGCAGAACTGTCAGGCATTTTATACTTAATACCAACATCAGGTGACAGCAAGATGTCCTTCGTGACTTGGGCTTTTGCTTCACTAACATTTCTTAAAAAAAATTGCCACTTTCAGAGCTAACAAAAGAAATGGTGGTTGCATAAGGAGGTAATGATGTTTGAGAATAGATCTGACGTGACAGTCTTATTAACTTTCTGGATGCAATGACCTGTTCATTATACTGTGGATGAGTGGAAGCCGGGAGGATTACAGGGCTGTAAGTGAATCGAGGGTGTCAAATCCTATCCCTGTTCACTGCTGCGTTGAATGTTGAGTTGAGGAAAAGCAAGTGCGACAGTAAAAAAGACTCATTGATGTATCTTTCACAATCTTAGGAGTGACAAAGCCCCTTACAGTCAATCACTATTTTGTAGTGTAATCACTGTAGTAATAGAGGACAAGCAGAAGCCTATTTGCATAGAGCAAGCTCTCACACATGACGAAAGGATAAATGCTAAGGTCTCTGTTCTAATGATCTTGATTGTGGGAAAAGTATTGGTTATGACACCAGGAAAATAGCCCTGTGCTTCCTCAAAGAGTGCCTTGAGATTTTTTACAAACATCTAGGTATACATGTTAGGTCTGTTTAATCTCTCAGCTGGAAAGTGGTACAAAGGGCAAGGCTGAAGCAGGCTGGATTTTGTGCTCAAATTTCTGGAGAGGAGCATTAATTCCAGAACTTTACAAGTCAGGGGCAGGAATACTGTCATTGGGATACTAGGAACATATGTCTACATACTTACATCCTTGCATAGGAGATGCTAGTTAACTCTCATCAGTTGAGCTGTCCTTGGCATGTGGAAGATCTGTAGAAGAAAGGCAACATTGCTCGCCCTTTAAAAGCACCAAAGCAATGGCCAGAATGTGAAAAGGTAGAGACAACTAGTTGGCCTACATTGTGGACATTGATCAAGTTAGAAGACAGTGTGCAGAGGCAGGGGGCCTTGGAAGAAAAGGTAGTATCAGAACATCTGAGAAAGGCTCAAATGAATCAAGTGATGGGTGTTGCACAAGGGTGCAAGATTCTGAAAGCATTAATCGCCAAGAGTGCTTTAAATACTACCCATGATGACAATGTCATACAGAACTGGTGGGAAAACAGCTTAGGACCTCAAAAGAGGAAAATCCATCATCCACATTAAAGAACAAAAACAAAGAACAAAGAATAGTACAGCATAGGAATAGGCCCTTCAGCCCATCGAGTCTGCCCCAACATTTGATGCCTTTCGAAAGGCTTATTGCCTCCATGTGGTCTCTATCCTGTGATTCCCTGCCTATTTGTGTATCTGTCAAGATGTCTCTTAAGTGGTGTTGTATCTGCTTCTACCACTTCCTCTGACAGCACATTCCACACACTTACCACCTTAAACTTTGTAATTGACATTTCTACCCTGGGAAAAAAACACTCCAATTATCCTTTCTATCCATATCTCTCATAAATTTGTTTTTGTTTTCCTCCAAGGCCCCTTGCCTCTGCTGCACACTCTCTTCCAACTCGTTCTCTGTTGATTGAATGTAAATGTCCACAATGTAGGGCAACTGGTTGTCTCTACCTTTTCACATTCTGGCCATTGCTCTGGTGCTTCGAACTTCTATCACATGCCGTGGGACAGCACAGTGGTTCAGCGGTTAGCAGTGCTGCCTTACAGTATGAGGCACCTAGGTATGAATCCACGCTTGGGTGACTGTGTGTGGACTTTGCACATTCTCCTCATGTCTGTATGGGCTCCCTCAAGGTGCCCTGGTTTCCTCCCACAGTCCAAAGGTTAGATGGATTGGCCATGGAAAATGCAGGGTTACAGGTATAAGTTTGTAGGGGAGTGGGTGAGCACTTTTCGTTGGGATGCTTTTCAGAGGGTTGCTGTGGACTTGATGAGTCAAATGGCCTGCTACCACACTGTAAGGATTCTATGACTCTGTCAGGTCGCCCTCAGCCTCCAACGTTCAGGTGAACAGAAACCAAATCTGTCCACCAAATATCCTCCAAATATCCTCCAAACCAGGCAACATCCTGGTAAACCTTTTCTGTACCTTCTCCAAAGTTTCCACATATTTCCAGTACTATGGTGACCCGAGCTGTACGCAACGTTCCAAATATAGCCAAACTAAAGTTCGATACAGCTGCAATGTGACTTGTCAATTTTTATACTCTATGCCCAACCAATGATGGCAAGAATGCCATACACCTTCTTATCGACCTTATCCACATATCTTGTTACTCTCAGGGAACTGTGGACTTATACACCTAGATTCCTCTAAGGGTTTTGCCACTTACTGTATCCTTACTATCTGCATTAGACCTTTGTCCAGATTAAATTCAATCTGCTATTTCTTTGCCCAGTTCTCCAGCCTATCTATACCCTGCTGTTACCTCTGGCAATCCTCCTCACTATTCAGCTCCCCCAATCTTTGGGTCATCCACAAACCTCCTAATTGGACCACCTACATTCTCCTCCAAATCATTTACGTATATTACAAACAACAGGTCCCAGCACTGATCCCTGTGGCTCATATGACAAAGGAGTCATCAAAGGGAATGAATACTGAGCTTACTAATGCTTGGGAAGACAGAACAGTGCAGGACAGAGTGGAGACTATCTAATCTGTACAGCTTAGAGCAGGTATTTCCACTGTCCTGCTCCATTTTAATGTTGATCCTCATATCTGCTTTAAGAATTTGACTGAACTACTGAAACTATTTTATTCCACTTCACTTGGAAACTATGAATCAGAAAGAAAAGCTGGCGGAGTGCTTAAAAGGCAGGTAATGCACAACTGTGCTCCTTGTTTAAGAATAAGAACAGAAGACATGGGGAAACTGGTCTGGCAACATCTATGGAGGGAGAAACAGAGTTAATCTTTCAAGACCAATATGATTCTTGTATGGAACTATAAAGAGAAATGGAAAAGTGATGCATTTTTCAATTGCATTTTGGATTGTACTTTCCTGTTGTGTTTGCTATCGAAGTAATATGATGAGAATGTTAAGAATAAGCTGCAGTTTAGGCCAATATGCTCATGCCCTTCTGTAACTACTATTAATTCCCATAAAATAATCACTGGGATTCAATTTTCTGGGAAAAAAATAAACTGGATGTCAGAATATGATCAGAAAACATAAATAAACATCCTGAAAGCCAAAACATTTCAACTTCTGACTCTAATGCAATGAGGGGTACGTCGGCTTCCAAGAGATAAATTGTGTTAGGGGATTCTGTAGTCCGAGGTACAGACAGACATTTCTGTGACCAGCAGAGAAAAAGCAGAATGGTGTGTTGTTTCCCTGGTGCCAGGATCAAGGATGTCTCAGAGAGGGTGCAGAATGTTCTCATGGGGGAGAGGGGCCAGCAGGAGTTCATTGTCCACATTGGAACCAACGACATAGAAAGGGAAAAAGTTGAGATTCTGAAGGGAGATTACAGAGAGTTAGGCAGAAATGTAAAAAGGAGGTCCTCAAGGGTAGTAATATCTGGATTACTCCCAGTGCTACGAGCTAGTGAGGGCAGGAATAGGAGGATAGAGCAGATGAATGCATGGCTGAGGAGCTGGTGTATGGGAGAATGATTCACAATTTTGGATCATTGGAATCTCTTTTAGGGTAGAAGTGACCTGTACAAGAAGGCCGGATTACACCTAAATTAGAAGGGGACTAATATACTGGCAGGGAAATTTGCTAGAACTGATGGGAGGATTTAAACTAGTAAGGTGGGTGGGGGGCAGACCTAGGAGATAGTGAGGAAAGAGATCGATCTGAGACTGCTACAGTTGAGAACAGAAGCGAGTCAAACAGTCAGGGCAGGCAGGGACTAATAAATTAAACTGCATTTATTTCAATGCAAAGGACCTAACGGGGAAGACAGATGAACTCAGGGCATGGTTAGAACATGGGACTGGGATATCATAGCAATTACAGAAACATGGCTCAGGGATGGGCAGGACTGGCAGCTTAATGTTCCAGGATACAAATGCTACAAGAAGGATAGAAAGGGAGGCAAGAGAGGAGGGGGAGTGGCGTGTTTGATAAGGGATAGCATTACAGCTGTGCTGAGGGAGGATATTCCCGGAAATACATCCAGGGAAGTTATTTGGGTGGAACTGAGAAATAAGAAAGGGATGATCACCTTATTGGGATTGTATTATAGACCCCCCCCCCAATAGTCAGATGGAAATTGAGAAACAAACTTGTAAGGAGATCTCAGCTATCTGTAAGAATAATAGGGTAGTTATGGTAAGGGATTTTAACTTTCCAAACGTCGACTGGGACTGCCATAGTGTTAAAAGTTTAGATGGAGAGGAATTTCTTAAGTGTGTACAAGACAATTTTCTGGTTCAGTATGTGGATGTACCTAATAGAGAAGGTGTAAAACTTGACCTATTCTTGGGAAATAAGGCAGGGCAGGTGACTGAGGTGTCGGTGGGGGAGCACTTTGGGGCCAGCGACCATAATTCTATTCATTTTAAAATAGTGTTGGAAAAGGATAGACCAGATCTAAAAGTTGAAGTTCTAAATTGGAGGAAAGCTAATTTTGACGGTATTAGGCAAGAACTTTCAAAAGCTAATTGGGACAGATGTTCTCAGGCAAAGGGATGGCTGGAAAATGGGAAGCCTTCAGAAATGAGATAACAAGAATCCAGAGAAAGTATATTCCTGTCAGGGTGAAAGGGAAGGCTGGTAGGTACAGGGAATGCTGGATGACTAAAGAAATTGATGGTTTGATTAAGAAAAAGAAGGAAGCATATGTCAGGTATAGACAGGATAGATCGAGTGAATCCTTAGAAGAGTATAAAGGAAGTAGGAGTATACGTAAGAGGGAAATCAGGAGGGCAAAACGGGGACATGAGATAGCTTTGGCAAATAGAATTAAGGAGAATCCAAAGGGTTTTTACAAATATATTAAGGACAAAAGGGTAACTAGGGAGAGAATAGGGCCCCTCAAAGATCAGCAAGGCGGTCTTTGTGTGGAGCCACAGAAAATGGAGGAGATACTAAATGAATATTTTGCATCAGTATTTACTGTGGAATAGGATATGGAAGATATAGACTGTAGGGAAATAGATGGTGACATCTTGCAAAATGTCCAGATTACAGAGGAGGAAGTGCTGGATGTCTTGAAACGGTTAAAGGTGGATAAATCCCCAGGACCTGATCAGGTGTACCCGAGAACTCTGTGGGAAGCTGGAGAAGTGATTGCTGGGCCACTTGCCGAGATATTTGTATCATCGATAGTCACAGGTGAGATGCAGAAGACCTGAGGTTAGCAAACGTCATGCCACTGTTTAAGATGGGCGGTAAAGACCAGCCAGGGAACTATAGACCAGTGAGCCTGACCTCAGTGGTGGGCAAGTTGTTGCAGGGAATCCTGAGGGACAGGATGTACATGTATTTGGAAAAGGACTGATTAGGGATATTCAACATGGCTTTGTGCGTGGGAAATCATGTCTCACAGACTTGATTGAGTTTTTTGAAGAAGTAACAAAGAAGATTGATGAGGGCAGAGCAATAGATGTGATTTATATGGACTTCAGTAAGGCGTTCGACAAGGTTCCCCATGGGAGACTGATTAGCAAAGTTAGATCTCATGGAATACAGAGAGAACTAGCCATTTGGACAGAGGGTGGTGGTGGAGGGTTGTTTTTCAGACTGGAGGCCTGTGACCAGTGGAGTGCCACAAGGATCGGTGCTGGGTCCTCTACTTTTTGTCATTTACATAAATGTTTTGGGTGCAAGCCTAAGAGGTACAGTTAGTAAGTTTGCAGATGACACCAAAATTGGAGGTGTAGTGGACAACGAAGAGGGTTACCTTAGATTACAACAGGATCTGGACCAGATGGACCAATGGGCTGAGAAGTGGCAGATGGAGTTTAATTCAGATAAATGCAAGATACTGCATTTTGGGAAAGCTACAGGGCGAGGCTGAACAGGCTGGGGCTGTTTTCCCTCCAGCGTCGGAGCTGAGGGGTGACCTTATAGAGGCTTACAAAATTTTGAGGGGCATGGATAGGATAAATAGACTAAGTCTTTTCCCTGGGGTCGGGGAGTCCAGAACTAGAGGGCATAGGTTTAGACTGAGAGGGGAAAGATATAAAAGAGACCTAAAGGGAAACTTTTTCACGGAGAGGGTGGTACATGTATGGAATGAGTTGCCAGAGGATGTGGTGGAGGCTGGTACAATTGCAACATTTAAGATGCATTTGGATGGGTATACGAATAGGAAAGGTTTGGAGGGATATGGGCCGGGTGCTGGCAGGTGGGACTAGATTGTGTTGGGATATCTGGTCGGCATGGAGGTTGGACTGAAGGGTCTGTTTCCATGCTGTACATCTCTATGACTCTATGACTCTTATGTAGTTAATAAGTTCCAGTATTAAGAAGTACCATCAAGGAGGAGAGAGAGGCAGAGATGTTTAGAGAGGGATTTCTAGAGCTTGAATCCTAGAGACCCAAAAAAACGGCTACCAAAGTGTGGAGTGACAAAAAACAGAATATGCAAGAGACCAGAACTGGAAGTGTGCTGAGATTTGGGAGGGCTCTGCACAGGGAGGAGGTTATAGAGGTAAAAATGGGCATGGCCAAGGAAACAAAATTGGAAAACAGGAGAGAAAGAGAAAGCAAATGAGGTTTTCAAAAGTAGGAATGTGGAAGAGCAAAAATAAAAGAGAATGAAGAAAAAGTGAGAAAAAATGATTTGCATTTTCACAGCACTTTTCTCAAACATTGGGCACCTCAAAGTGTTTTCCAACTCCTGACATTGAGGTATGCGCACTGTTGCAATACTGGAAAGATGGCCAGGACGCCTGAGGTAATTGCCTCACTCTTTTTCAAAATTGTGCCACATCCACATAGGCAGTAGTGGGGCCTGGTTTAATGGCTCCCCGCCGCTCCCCCTGCTCCCTCCATCTCCCCCCCATCCCCCACCCCCAAGTGACACCTGCACCAGACAGTGCAACCTCAAGTACTGCCAGCCTTGACATTTATGAGCAAGCCTTCATATAGAACCTGAACCCCTAAACCTGATGATCTAAAGATGAGTGTGTTAGTGACTGAGCCACAGCGAACACAGAAAAGGAGAAGAATAATGAAGAGAAGGAACAGCCAGAATAAACAAATGCAAGTCAGGTCCTCGACGTCAAGTGAAAACAGGTCCATGCCAAAATGTATGGTCCCAGATTATGTTGGTTACTTATAGTCACTGTCTCAGGATAACACAGTAAAGTGCCCACTTGATTAATTACCCTAGAGTATGTGATGTCCCTGAAAATTCACCAGGACTGGAAAGGGGAAAAGTCTGGATAGGACAAAAACCGTCATTCTTTACCATATTTGAGAAGAAAGATTGAAACCTAATGATGAAGTCATTATCCACATGGATGCCCTGTATAATCATATTATGTATAAGGATAACAGCAGATCAGCACTACCTGCCAATTACAATTCCATTCTTAATCAACTTACAAAAGTAGTTGTTTCCTTCAATTTATAGAATCATAGAACCCTCCGTGTAGAATCAGACTATTCGGTTTATCAAGTCCCACCCAAACCCATCCTACATTTTGCATGACTAATCCACCCAGCCTGAACATCTCTGGTCACTATGGGCAACTTAGCTTGGCCAATCCACCTAACCTGCTCATCTTCAGACTGTGGGAGGAAACCCGCACAGACATAGGGAGAATGTGCAGATTCCACACAGTCACCTGAGGCTGGGATCAAACCCGCAGACCCTGCTGCTGTGAGGCAGGAGTGCTAACCATTGAGCCACCGTGCCACCTAGCTCATAAAAAAACAGAATTGTAGTTGTACCCTTAATCTGTAAGGCCCTGGTCTCGGTTCTCAGCCTGGCCGAGGTCTTATGCAAATTTAAGGGTTGGAGCACAGAACGAAAATTGGTAAAGACTAATTTATTTCAACTTACTTTTACAGAAAGGAAAGGAGCATGTTTTTGTTCCCAGAAGCTTAAAATCTTCAATCCTTCAAGATGTGATTTACTTAGTCTGCCTTTTGATCTGTACAGTTAAGTCTGCTCAGCAAATACCATCAGAGGAGTATAATTCCAGGATAGTAATAGGACAGGAGTCAATAAAACTTCGACATATATTCCCACTGCAACTGCCAGTCTTCTCAAATTAGAAGACATTTGTCCCTATTAGTTGTCTTGTTGGAAAATTATTCGGCAGGAACAATGATTAGGATCAGGTTTTGGAGTAATGTCAGTTCTCCTCACCCCCCGGAATTGAAATCATCTTGTTCAACATCCAAGCACATAGACAGAAAAATAACTTTTTCTTCTTACTCCCGGGAGAAAGGTGTCGTGCTCACATTCGTTCACCTAGCTGTTCATCCCAAATAGACGAAAAGTGGCAGTCTCCTGGCCTTGATATGGTCTGCAATGCTCCAGGGTTATTGCATAGTTACCAGAGGTTGAAGATTAATCTTCGGGAGGGCTGAGATTATCATCCAGTGAGGTAATGGGGCATCATTAAAAGCAATTTCACTTATATATTTTTTCTGCATGTTGTCAATACTGGTTATCGAAATATTGGAGATGGAGAGGGGAAAGTTGGCTGTTTGATCATTCAAGATGCTCAATGGAAGCAGGTCACATGCTGAATCCTCTGAAATGTATACTCCCAGATTTGGCCACCCAAGGTGTGAGGCAGGTCAAAATGCCAGTGACAAGCAGCTGGAATTGAAAGGATGAAGTTCCAGAATCATTGAATTTTCCAGTATAGAAGGAGGCCTATCATGTCTGTACGAGCTCTTGAAAGTTCCATTCCCTACTTCACTACTTTCAAATATATAACCAGCTCTCTTTTGAAATCTCATATAGAATCCACCTCCACCACTCTCCCAGGCAGTGCATTCCAAATCCTAATAACTCTGAGTAAAGAAGCTTCTCCTCACCTTACTTGCTGACAATCTTGAAATTATGACCGCTAGGCATTGTGGAAGGGCATTTGCTGGGTGAGAGAATGGAGGCGCTGGAAGGCATAGTGGGCCAGATGAACTCTTGCCTTTGTTCACAGGGCCAGAATACTCTTCCTGAACTTCCCTTCTTATAGAGACCCCTCCTCGTCTTCTTCTGCCCAGGTAAATCACAGAAGCAACTCAGCAACCTGAAAAAAACGTACCATCCAGGATTGCAGCAGGTGAGGATTGAACAGATGGTAAAGTTTGGCATGAATATTTAGCTGCACACATTCCCAGTCCAATCAAGCATTCAGCAAACGTGTTAACTTTGGTTGGACACATTCTGAGAGGTTTTATCACATGCCTTCCCCTACCCTGCAGCCCACCATTCCCCCAAGACACACTCACCACTAGACACTGAACATGTCCATCCTCACTGGCCCCTACTGTCCCATGGCCAATTAAGAAGCAGATAAATTTGACTGGGTGATTTTTTTTGTTAGTCATTTTTGCTCATGTCTAATATCTGACTTTTAATAAATAGATTCAATGACAAAGGAAGAAGTTTTTTGAAGTACCAGTTGCATTTCTTTCTTGTATATCTTACAGTGGTGTCCTGAAGATGAGTCCGCAATTCCTGCGGACTTGGGGACAATTCTGAAAAGTGGCAACAGATTGGCAAAATTGCCTCAACGAAAGGTATGTGGTGGGCCTTTATTCCTGTATCTGAACTCTCCAGAGCCAAGCTCCAACAAATAAAAGGAAATAAGTTTAATTGAAGGAGTGGGCAGAAAAAAATCCAGACTGTTCTACACACTTCTCAGATCAGTTTTATTCTTTTACTTCTCAACACCAACATTAATAAAAAAAAGATAATCAAGTTTCTTGTTAAAAGAAGCCAAGTAAAATATATGAATTTGTATTTGTCTTTCGTTCCACAACGTTTCCTCTTCCACATTCTTATTTTCCAGTGGAGTGCTATTTTCTAATAAAGGTCAGAAAGATCCTGGGCAGTAACATGCTGTTCATTAAAACTAAAAAAATGCAAATGTTATTTTCGCGTGTGTCTGTGTCTGTGGCATCATTAACTTGACACAGCAAGAAGCTGAGGAAATTAATTTGCAGCTCTGACTGGGGAGAGCTAATGAGAAGACATTCAGCCTGACGTGGCTTCTGTCAGGATGCAGAGCAGCAAGAAGGGAGCTCCTTGGAGTTAATGGGACTCAGTAGGCTGGCCAAGGTTCATGTAACACAATATTTTGCTAACAAGCAGCAGCTCCAGTCGATGACTTCAAAAAGGTATGTTTTAAAACACTATCCACCCCACCCAGTCAAAACGGGCCAAATGAACAATGAACACCTCAGTGGTGACTGACTCTCCTCCAGCACTACGAGTTGCAATTTAAAGACAAGCAAGAAACCGCCTGAATAATGGAGGCATCCTGTTTTTAAATTGGAATTTCACTCCAGAGGCTACTCCAGACTTTGAGTCTTGATTTATATGACAAAAAAATGAAACTCTTTCATGCTAGCTCCACAGTTGTAGTGTAAATGCAGCACAAAGAAATGTAAATCAAAAGCGGCTTTCATTAAGAAAGTGAAGCAAAATAAAAGAATCCACTAAAGCAAGCATCATAAATTAATTGAGAAGCAATTAAGTGGATTCTTGCAGGGCTACAGGATGAAGGCATTATGACAGACAGAGCTATTGGAACAGGAAGAGGCCAATCAGCCCCTTGAGTGTGTGCTGCTATTATGGTTTTACTGAAGTGTCCTTGCTCAATATCTTTAGCAAGCAAAACATGATCAAATTCAGATTCAACATCGTTAATTTTTCTGTGGGAAATTCTATTGTTCTCCCATTGTTGGCATCAGGAAAGGAATTTCTGTCCTGAAAGTGCTAGCTTAGATTTTAAGGTTTAGTCCCTTTTCATAGATATTCTCAATAGCAGAAAATATTTCTCTCTTTCTTATGATGATACTGTCACTTCAAAAAGGTTATTTTGTCCTGGATTTTTTTTTTGAAAGAGGTTGTAAAGGCAGAGGTACCAAAATGGCTAAATGACTGCCTAAGTCAAAAATCAGATGAGCACTTTATTTAAAACAGTTGTATAATGGAAGGGGAGTGGCCAGTTCTCTCAATTCCACTTTTTTAAAATTGTAGCAGTCACAAGGTGTGTGAGTCCAGAAGGGTTGCAAGCTTCAGCAAATGATTCCTAACTGATTTTCTCTGAAATCTCTCTGGATGTTGTTCCCTCCTGCCTGTAAGAATCTGTGTTTGAATTTACCTTTTGCCAAGGGGTGCGTGTATGGGATCTTACTATATTAAGTTTATAAGTTAAGTTGCTTTACCAGGTCGGTAAGGTTTTCTAATAGTTAAGTCATTCTAAATTCTACTTTCTTTTGTTCGGTGTTTCAACTGTAGTTGTGGAGTCATAGATTTATAGAGATGTACAGCATGGAAACAGAGCCTTTGGTCCAAATCATCCTTGCCGACCAGATATCCCAACCAAACCTAGTCCCACCTGCCAGCATGGGGCCCATGAACCTGCAAACCCTTCCTATTCATATACCCATCCAGATGCCTTTTGAATGTTGCAATTGTACTAGCCTCCACCACTTCCTCTGGCAGCTCATTCCACGCACACACCACCCTCTGTGTGAAAAGGTTGCCCCTTAGGTCTCTTTTATATCCTTCACCTCTCACCTTAAACCTATGCCCTCTAGTTCTGGACTCTCCCAACCCAGGAAAACGACTTTATCTATTTACCCTATCCATGCCCCTCATGATTTTGTAAACCTCTATAAGGTCACCCCTCAGCCTCCGATGCTCCAGGGAAAACAGCCCCAGCCTATTCAATCTCTCCCTGTAGCTCAAATCCTCAAACCCTGCAAAATCCTTATAAATCTTTTCTGAACCCTTTCAAGTTTCACAACATCCGTCTGATAGGAAGGAGACCAGAATTGCATGCAAAAGTGGATTGACCAATGTTATGTACAGCCGCAACACGACCTCCCAACTCCTGTACTCAATACTCTGACCAATAAAGGAAAGCATACCAAACGCCTTCTCCACTATCCTATCCACCTGCGACTCCACTTTCAAGGAGCTATGAACCTACACTCCAAGGTCTCTTTGTTCAGCAACATTCCCTAGGACCTTACCATTAAGTGTATAAGTCCTGCTAAGGTTTGCTTTCCCAAAATGCAGCACCTCACATTTATTTCAATTAAACTCCATCTACCACTCCTCAACCCATTGGCTCATCTGATCAAGATCCCGTTGAAATCTGAGGTAACCTTCTTTGCTGTCCACTACACCTCCAATTTTGGTGTCATCTGCAAACCTACAAACTATCCCTATGAAGCTCACATCCAAATCATTTATATAAATGATGAAAAATAGTGGCCCCAGCATCAATCCTTGTGGCTCTCCACTGGTCACAGGCCTCCAATCTGAAAAGCAACCCTCCACCACCACCCTCTGTGTACTACCTTTGAGCTAGTTCTGTGTCCAAATGGCTAGTTCTCCCTGTATTCTATGAGATCTAACCTTGCTAATCAGTCTCCCACAGGGAACCTTATCGAAAGCCTTACTGATGTCCACATAGATCACATCTACCACTCTGCCCTCATCAATCCTTTTCGTTACTTCTCAAAAAACTCGATCAAGTTTGTGCGGCATGATTTCCCATGCACAAAGCCATGTTGACTATCCCCAATTAACCCTTGCCTTTCCAAATACATAGAAATCCTGTCCCTCAGGATTCCCTCTAACAACCTGCCCACCACTGACGTCAGGTCCACTGGTCTATGGTTCCCTGGCTTGACCATCTTTCATAAATAGTGGCACCACATTAGCCAACCTCCAGGCTTCCAGCACCTCACCTGTGACCGTCAACTTATAGAAATATCTCAGCAAGAACCCAGCAATCACTTCTCTAGCTTCCCACGGAGTTCAAGGGTACACCTGATCAGGTCCTGGGTATTTATCCATTTTTATTCGTTTCAAGACATCTAGCACTTCCTCCTCTGTAATATGGACATTTTTCAAGCTGTCACCATCTATTTCCTTACATTCTATATCTTCCATGTTCTTTTCCACAATAAACACTGATGCAAAATACTCATTTAGTATCTCACCTATCTCCTGCAGCTCCACACAAAGGCTGCCTTGCTGATCTTTGAGGGGCCCTATTCTCTCCCTAGTTACCATTTTGTCATTAATGTATTTGAAAAAACCCTTTGGATTCTCCTTAACTCTATTTGCCAAAGCTATCTTATGTCCCCTTTTTTGCTCTCCTGATTTCCCTCTTAAGTATACTCCTACTGCCTTTAGACTCTTCTAAGGATTCACTCGATCTATCCTGTCTATACCTCACATACGCTTCCTTCTTTTTCTTAAACAAACCCTCAATTTGTTTAGTCATCCAGCATTCTCTATACCAACCAGCCTTTTCTTTCACCCTAACAGGAACATTCTGTCTCTGGATTCTTGTTATCTCATTTCTGAAGGCTTCCCATTTTCCAGCTATCCCTTTGCCTGAGAACATCTGCCCCAATTAGCTTTTGAAAGTTCTTGCCTAATACCGTCAAATTTAGCTTTCCTCCAATTTAGAACTTCAAGTTTTAGATCTGGTCTATCCTTTTCCATCACTATTTTAAAACTGATAGAATTATGGTCGCTGGCCCCAAAGTGCTCCCCCACTGACATCTCAGTCACCTGCCCTGCCTTATTTCCCAAGAGTAGGCCAGGTTTTGCACCTTGGCTGAAAATGTGTTGCTTGAAAAGCGCAGCAGGTCAGGCAGCATCCAAGGAACAGGAGAATCGACGTTTCGGGCATAAGCCCTTCTTCCTGAAGAAGGGCTTATGCCCGAAACGTCGATTCTCCTGTTCCTTGGATGCTGCCTGACCTGCTGCGCTTTTCCAGCAACACATTTTCAGCTCTGATCTCCAGCATCTGCAGTCCTCACTTTCTCCTCGCAGGTTTTGCACCTTCTCTTGTAGGTACATCCACAT
This sequence comes from Chiloscyllium plagiosum, assembly GCF_037043375.1. Classification (NCBI taxonomy): domain Eukaryota; kingdom Metazoa; phylum Chordata; class Chondrichthyes; order Orectolobiformes; family Hemiscylliidae; genus Chiloscyllium; species Chiloscyllium plagiosum. Next base: position 20,916,925 of record NW_028270168.1, read on the forward strand.
ACTGAATCAGAAAATGCTTAACAAATTCCTCTCCATCTAAATCCTTAACACTATGATAGTCCCAGTCTATGTTTAAAAAGTTAAAATCTCCTACCACAACCATCCTATTATTCTTACAGATAATTGAGATTTCCTTACAAACCTGTTTCTCAATTTCCCTCTGACTATTAGTGAGTCTATAATACAATCCCAATAAGGTGATCATCCCTTTCTTATTTCTCAGTTCCACCAAAATAACTTCTCTGGATGTATTTCCAGGAACATCCTCCCTCAGTACAGCTGTAATGCTATCCCTTATCAAAAACACCACTCCCCTCTTCTCTTGCCTCCCATTCTGTCCTTCCTGTTGCATTTGTATCCTGGAACATTAAGCTGCCAGTCCTGTCCATCCCTGAGCCATGTTTCTGTAATTGCTATGATATCTCAGTCCCATGTTCCTATCCATGCCCTGAGTTCATCTGCCTTCCCTGTTAGGCCCCTTGCATTGAAATAAATGCAGTTTAATTCAACAGTCCTACCTTGTTCTCTGCTTAGTCCCTGCCTGCCCTGACTGTTTGGCTCGCTTCTTTTCTCAACTGTACCAGTCTCAGATTGATTTCTTTCCTCACTACCTCCCTGGGTCCCCCCTCCCACCTTACTAGTTTAAATCCTGCTAAGCAGCTCTAGCAAATCTCCCTGCCAGTATATTAGTCCCCTTCCAATTTAGGTGCAATCCGTCCTTCTTATACAGGTCAATTCTACCCCAGAAGTGATTCCATTTATCCAAAAATGTGAATCCTTCTCCCATACACCAGCTCCTCAACCATGCATTCATCTGCTCTATCCTCCTATTCCTGCCCTCACTAACTCGTAGCAATGGGAGTATTCCAGATATTACTACTCTCGAGGACTTCCTCTTTAAATTCCTGCCTAACTCTCTGTAATCTCTCTTCAGAATCTCAACATTTTCCCTTCCTGCGTTGTTGGTTCCAATGTGTACAATGACCTCCTGCTGGTCCCTCTCCCCCTTGAGAACATTCTGCACCCTCTCTGAGACATCCTTGATCCTGGCACCAGGAAAGCAACACACTAGTTTGATTTTTCACTGCTGGCCACAGAAATGTCTGTCTGCACCTTGGACTAGACATCCCCTAACACAATCTTGGAACCCGACAAACCCCTCATTGTATTAGAGCCAGTCTCAATACTAGAAACTTGGCTGCTCGTGGTACATTCCCCTGAGAATCCATCACCCCCTACATTTTCTAAGACAGCATAGTAGTGTTTAAATAAATTCTGTTTTGTCTAAAGCCGAGTGGTTTGATCAGTTGCATCACACCTGGAATATCTACTTCACGTCCACCTTTACAAGAAGAAAAAGTTAGGGTCTCGGCTACCTTCTTAAAATATTTTGAGGGGGTCTGGCCTGATCCACAACAATCTACTCTATGAATTTCAACTCTATGTAAAATTTTCAACTGACAGCAAGGCATTTAAACTGTGAAAAGACCAATTCATGAGATGATTGCAGAATCACAGAATTGTTACAGAAGGCGGTCATTCATAAGACCATAAGACCATAAGACATAGGAGTGGAAGTAAGGCCATTCGGCCCATCGAGTCCACTCCGCCATTCAATCATGGCTGATGCGCATTTCAGCTCCACTTACCAGCGTTCTCCCCGTAGCCCTTAATTCCTCTAGACAACAAGAATCTATCAATCTCGGCCTTGAAGACATTTAGCGTCCCGGCTTCCACTGCACTCCGTGGCAATGAATTCCACAGGCCCACCACTCTCTGGCTGAAGAAATGTCTCCGCATTTCTGTTCTGAAATGGCCCCCTCTAATTCTAAGGCTGTGTCCACGGGTCCTAGTCTCCTCGTCTAACGGAAACAATTTCCTAGCATCCACCTTTTCCAAGCCATGTATTATTTTGTACGTCTCTATTAAGTCTCCCCTTAATCTTCTAAACTCCAATGAATACAATCCCAGTATCCTCAGCCGTACCTCATATGTTAGACCTGTCATTCGAGGGATCATCCGTGTGAATCTCCGCTGGACACGTTCCAGTGCCAGTATGTCCTTCCTGAGGTGTGGGGACCAAAACTGGACACAGTACTCCAAATGGGGCCTAACCAGAGCTTTATAAAGTCTTAGTAGTACATCTCTGCTTTTATATTCCAACCCTCTTGAGATAAGAGACAACATTGCATTCGCTTTCTTAATCATGGACTCAACCTGCATGTTTACCTTTAGAGAATCCTCGACTAGCACTCCCAGATCCCTTTGTGCTTTGGCTTTATTAATTTTCTCACCATTTGGAAAGTAGTCTATGCTTTTATTCTTTTTGCCAAAGTGCAAGACCTCGCACTTGCTCACGTTAAACTCCATCAGCCATTTCCTGGACCACTCTCCCAACCTGTCTAGATCCTTCTGTAGCCTCCCCACTTCCTCAGTACTACCTGCCTGTCCACCTAACTTCGTATCATCGGCAAACTTCGCTAGAATGCCCCCGGTTCCCTCATCTAAATCATTAATATATAATGCGAACAGCTGTGGCCCCAGCACCGAACCCTGCGGGACACCGCTCGTCACCAGCTGCCATTCTGAAAAAGAACCTTTTATCCCAACTCTCTGCCTTCTGTTAGACAGCCAATCCTCAATCCATCCCAGCAGCTCACCTCGAACACCATGGGCCCTCACCTTGCTCAGCAGCCTCCCGTGTGGCACCTTATCAAAGGCCTTTTGAAAGTCTAGATAGACCACATCCACTGGGTTTCCCTGGTCTAACCTACTTGTTACCTCTTCAAAAAATTCCAACAGGTTTGTCAGGCATGACCTCCCTTTACTAAATCCATGTTGACTTGTTTTAATCAGACTCTGCTCTTCCAAGAATTTAGAAACCTCATCCTTAATGATGGATTCTAGAATTTTACCAACAACTGAGGTTAAGCTGATTGGCCTATAATTTTCCATCTTTTGTCTGATCCTTTCTTGAACAAGGGGGTTACAACAGCCATCTTCCAATCATCCGGGACCTTTCCTGACTCCAGTGACTCTTGAAAGATCTCAACCAATGCCTCTGCTATTTCCTCAGCCACCTCTCTCAGAACTCTAGGGTGTATCCCATCGGGGCCAGGAGATTTATCAATTTTAAGACTTTTTAACTTTTCTAGCACTATCTCTTTCATAATGGCAACCATACTCAACTCAGCCCCGTGACACCCTTTAATTTTTGGGATATTACTCATGTCTTCCACTGTGAAAACTGACGCAAAGTACTTGTTAAGTTCTCCTGCTATTTCCTTATCTCCCATCACTAGGCTTCCTGCATCAGTTTGAAGTGGCCCAATGTCTACTTTTGCCTGTCGTTTGTTTCTTATGTACTGAAAGAAACTTTTACTATTATTTCTAATATTACTGGCTCGCCTACTTTCATATTTGATCCTCTCATTTCTTATTACACTCTTTGTTATCCTCTGTTTGCTTTTGTATCCTTCCCAATCTTCTGATTTCCCATTGTTCTTAGCCACTTTATAGGATCTCTCTTTTTCTTTAATACATTTCCTGACTTCCTTTGTCAGGCCAAGGTTGTCTAATCCCTCCCCGGTTAATCTTTCTTTTCTTGGAAATGAACCTCTGTACAGTGTCCTCAATTATACCTACAAACTCCTGCCATTTTTGCTCTACTGTCTTCCCGGTTAGCCTCTGCTTCCAGTCTATTTTAGTCAGTTCCTCTCTCATGCCTTCATAATTACCTTTATTCAACTGTAACACCATTACATCCGATTTTGCCTTCTCCCTTTCGAACTCTACCATATTATGGTCGCTACTTCCTAAGGGTTCCCTTACTTTAAGATCTTTTATAGAGTCTGGTTCATTGCAAAGCACTAGGTCCAGAATAGCCTGCTCTCTTGTGGGCTCCATGACAAGCTGTTCCAAAATGCCATCCTGTAAGCATTCCATGAATTCCCTTTCTTTAGATCCACTAGCAACATTATTTACCCAGTCCACCTGCATATTGAAGTCTCCCATGATCAATGTAACCTTGCCTTTCTGACATGCCATCATGTCTGCACAACTCTTCAAACAAGCAATTCCCAAGTATAATTACCCATCTTTTCTTTGTAACCTATGTTCCCTCTAATATTTCCTGCCACAGTGCTGACCTCCAATGTCTGTACATAGCTTCTGGAACTGGAAGTCAATACATCCACATTTGACCTTCCAAGAGACTGTGCAACCATTGTCTGTAATACACTTTCTTCCTTTACAGATAACAGGTTAATTCCCTTTGAACATCTCCTGCCATCAATATACTCTCAGGCAGTGCATTACAGACCACCAACAGCATGAAAATAATTCCTCCTCACATCACTTTTGCATCTTTTGCCAATTAATTTAATTCTTTGCCCTCTCATGCTCAAATATTTCACAGTGCGAATTGCCTCTCACCATCTACTCCGACCAAACCCTTCATAATTTTAAATACCTCTACCAAAACTCTTCTTCCTCAAAGAAGAAAGTCACAATTTCTTGCATTGAGAAAAAATGAATTAAGGTAAACTCTGTGCTTAGTATCCTCGAAAGAAGGAAACATTGAGTAATATACATGCAACTAAGTTGAACTGGTATTATGACAGGAAGTCTTGTCAATGGAGTATATTCAATGTAGTAAACGACTATTGTAATGGGTGGAGTTTTTCCTTAAAGAATGTCAGATTGACACATGGAATGGATGTTTGGTTAGGAGAGGAGAGGTCTGAATCACATGGATAGTGTGATCAAATATTTTTTGAGACGAGACATCAACATAGATACAGAAAAAGAATACAATCTTATCAGCAGGGATTTGGGAAGATCAGAAAGCTCGTTGGCAGAGACTAAATTTATCTGTTCATAAAACTTTTTTCCTAAACAATTCTTGTGTTTACAAAGCAAAATTCAGCAGTGAGTGGCAGAAACTTTCAACTCACCGCTACCAAAAGACAGAGGAAAAAAACATAACTGATCTTCTGTCATGAAACATCTGTTGTGGTGATTTCTATGCACCTCCGGAGATTGTGATGAAGTAGAGTGAGAGCGATTTATAGAATCAAAAAACCTTTCTCAACCCTTGGTACACACAGAATAACTAAAAATAACACTAACTGTATGCAACTGTCACAGCAAGCTGAAATTCCCTAATTTGCAAAACATTTCAAAATATCTTACTGTGTACCTGCATGTTTGAATGGTTCTGAACATCATCTCCCCTACAGTTGATTTTTTTTCATAAGAACTCCCAATCGCTCTCTTTTCACTCAATAAAACAATAAAACAAGCCTCAAAAACACAAAGGGATCAACTGACAGACTGGTGGCACAGTCAAACCCAGAGAGATCCAAAATTACTGAGTTAATTGGGAAGTCAGAATATTCTCACCCAAAGGGAAACGGAATGGTAGAAGAAAGAAAGGAAGAAATGCACCAGAGAAACTATTGGGACTATTGACCAATGTGTCCCTGGATCTAAACGCCCAGGATCTTATCATATCCCAAGGCAATATGTAGAATTTATTTTAATTCTTTTATTGTTTTATGCATGGGATGTATGACTAGCAAGGTCGGCATTTGTTGTCCATCACTAACTGCCCTTTAACAAAGTGGCTTGCTCAGCCATTTCAGAGGGCAGCTAGAATTCAAACATATTGCCACAGAGCAGGAGTGGGCCAGGCCACGTAAAGGATGGCAGATCCCCTGCTGGAAGGACACTATTCAGGAGATTTTGACTTTTTGAAAGGACAGGTAGCAAAAGGAAAGGTAGTGGGGTAGCTTTGTTTGGAATAATTATAGAAATAGCAAGAATGATCATGGGTTGAATAATACAAATCCAAATGGACGGGGGTAAGAAATAAGGGGAAACAGAAACTGGCTGGAATAGGTTATAGCCCCTGTTGCTTATTGGAGTCCTTTGAAAATTGAATTTTCCTAGCATTTACTGTGTCGCATGAGATTTCATTTAACAGAGACTCCAGCAGTACTTAACTTTCTAAAATTTGAGCATATGAAAAATTACAAGTAACACGGAGATTTCAATGCCCATTGAATTAGTATCAACAATTTATATGGCACCAGATGCACCCTATTATCAGTGTGTTATTTCCTAAAATAGGCAGTATTTATTCTTCGAAAGAACGGTAAATTAACCATTAGATGAAGTGGGCAAAGGGACAATAATCACCTAATATCACGAATAGCTGTCCACGTCCATTGGGTGGAGTTCGATGAAGTAGACTGGAGGAAAAAACAGTTGAATAACAATGGTAGACATTTAAGAAAATAATTCATGACTCACAGAAAAGACATATCCTTGTAAGAAAGGAAGATTGTGCGAAAGGAATAAACCAATTTTGGTTACAAGTTACAGAAACATCAAATCGAAAGATGGAAAACATAAAATGTAACAAAGATGTGTGGTAAGTCAGAGGATTGGGAAAGCTTTTTAAAGCCAACAAAAGATGACCAAAATATTAATAAAAGGAGAAAATAAAGTACAAGGGTAAACTAGTAAGTCATAAAAAATGAACAGTAAGAACTTCTTCAAATATACAAAAAGGAAGAGAAAGGCCAAAGTGAATATAGGCCCCTGAAAGGTGAAAGCTGGGGAAATAATAATGGGGAACCAGGAAACTGAAGGGGTATTCACTAAATATTTTTCATCGGTCTTCACAGTTAAGGAAACATATAACAATAAAACAAATACTAAGTAATTAAGGGACAAAGGAAGGAGGGAATTAAACATAATGACTACCAATAGAAAAAAGATACTAGGGAAAAGAATCAGTCCTGTTAGGTTGCATCCTAGGATTTTAATGGAAGTTGGTACAGAGACAGTGAATGCACTGGTTGGAATCTTCCAAGGATCCTTACATTTATGAAGAGTTCCAAAAGATCAGAAAACTGCCAATGTAATGCTTTTATTCAAAAAGGCTGGGGAGAGGGGCACATAAAGTAGGTAACCAAAAGTGAGTTAACGTAGCACCAGTCATTAATAAAATGTTAGATTCTATTCTAAAGGATGAAATAACAAAGGACTTCGAAATTATATATGTCAAGCAATGTCAACTTCATGAAGGGGAAACAATGAATGACAACTTGATTAGAATTCATTGAAGAAGTTAGAAGTGGGACAGATAAAGAGGAACAAGTAGATGTGATGCATTTGGATTTCCAAAAGGCCTTCAATAATGCATGTTATACTATTTAATAAACCAAGAGCCCATAGTGTTAGAGGTAGCATCTTAACATGAATAAAGGATTGGTTAAATAATAGATGACAGAGTTGGGACAAAAGGAACATTTTCAGGTGGCAATCTGTAACTTGTGAATTGCCACAAGGATCAGTGCTGGGCTGCAAACACTTGCAGTGTATATTTGGATGGCAGAAGTGAGTCATCAGGTTTGCAGATAACAGATGTAGGTAGGAGGGCAAGTGGTAAGGATTAAACAGAGTCAACAGAGGGATATAGACAGGTTAAGTGAGCGGACAAAACTTGGTAGAAGGAATGTAATGTGAGAAAATATGAAGTCATGCATGTTAACAAGAACAGAAGAGCCAAGTATCATTTAATGGAGATATACAATAGAGAGCTGAAGCACAGAGGTATCTGAGGGCCCTTCTGCATTAATCACTAAAGAGTAGTATCCATGTTCTGTGGGTAACAGGGAAGGCAAATTAAATGTTGGTCTTTATTTCAAAGGGAATGGAGAATAAAAATAGGCAAATCTTCCCAAAACTATGCAAGGCACCCATCAAACAACATAGAATACTGCAAATAACATTGTGGGAGACCACTTGCCCTGTATTAAAATAAAAGAAATGACCAATACAAGAAGGGAAATTGCCCATACTCTATGGTTAGACTCCAGAGCCAATATTTCTAGATTGCCTTCTGTGTTCATTTATATAACCTCTTAAAAAATAACTTACGATGTAACAAAAATACCACTTAGAGCTGTGTAACTCACTTAAGTCAATCATGAAAGTGTATGGGGAATAATATTCAGTTTCTTTGCAACAAAAATTGAAGCGCACAACCTCTTTTGTGTGATTTGGACCGAGATTTTGTACAAAATATAAAATTATCTCAAACACTGAAAACATTGAATCCACAACTTAACACTATTAGCAACAAGCACTACCATATGAGCTAACTGAACCCCTCCCACGATGGCGAATGCCAACAAGGGTTGTACTGGTTTCTCCATAGATTGTGAGGAGAAAGTGAGTTCTGCAGATGCTGGAGATCAGAGCTGAAAATGTGTTGCTGGAAAAGCGCAGCAGGTCAGGCAGCATCCAGGGAACAGGAGAATCGACGTTTCGGGCATAAGCCCTTCTTCCTGAAGAAGGGCTTATGCCCGAAACGTCGATTCTCCTGTTCCCTGGATGCTGCCTGACCTGCTGCGCTTTTCCAGCAACACATTTTCAGCTCTCCATAGATTGTGCCAGACCTGCTGAGTTTCATCAGCATTTTTTATTTTTACTTCAGATTTCCAGTATCTGTAGTATTTTGCTTTTATTCAAATACCAATGTGAGTTGGAGAGGACACTAGAAACGGTCAAAATCTTTTGCCTAAAACATCATCAAAGTCATCAAATTTGGAGATGTTTTGCACTCTGTGATGTAAGGGCTGACAGTCAACAGGAATTACAAGAAAGTCAAACTCATAAAATCGAAACTGCAGAGTTGCTTTAGGTATGTCAACAATGACTCTCCTTTAGCTACAATAGACAATAGGTGCAGGAGTAGGCCATTCTGCCCTTCGAGCCAGCACCACCATTCATTATGATCATGGCTGATCATCCTCAATCAGCATCCTGTTGCTGCCTTATCCCCATAACCCTTGATTCCACTATCCTTAAGAGCTCTATCCAACTCTTTCTTGAAAGTATCCAGAGACTTGGCCTCCACAGCCTTCTGGGGCAGAGCATTCCATACACCCACCACTCTCTGGGTGAAGACGTTTCTCCTCAACTCTGTTCTAAATGGCCAAACCCTTATTTTTAAACTGTGTCCTCTAGTTCGGGACTCACCCATCAGCGGAAACATGCTTCCTGCCTCCAGAGTGTCCAATCATTTAATAATCTTATACATCTCAACCAGATTCCCTTTCAGCCTTCTAAACTCAAGAGTATACAAGCCCAGTCACTCCAATCTGTCAACGTAAGATAGTCCTGCATTTCCGGGAATTGACCTCGTGAACCTACACTGCACTCCCTCAATAGCCAGAATGTCTTTCCTCAAATTTGGAGACACATAATATTCCAGGTACGGTCTCACCAGGGCCCTGTACAGCTGCAGAAGAACCTCTTTGCTTCTATACTCAATTCCTCTTGTTATGAAGGCCAGCATGCTATTAGCTTTCTTCACTGCCTGCTGTACCTGCATGCTTGCTTTCATTGACTGATGTACAAGAACTGGATTAGTGGTGCTGGAAGAGCACAGCAGTTTAGACAGCATCCAAGGAGCTTCAAAATCTACATTTTGGGCAAAAGCCCTTCATCCCCTCCCTTCTTGATGTACAAGAACATCTAGAGCTCGTTGTACTGCCCCTTTACCTAACGTGACTCTATTTAGGTAGTAAGCTGCCTTCCTGTTCTTGCCACCAAAGTGGATACCACACATTTATCCACATTAAACTGCATCTGCCATGTATCTGTCCACTCACCTAGCCTGTCCAGGTAATCTCCTAACAGCCTCCTCACATTTCACCCTGCCACCCAGCTTTGTTTCATCAGCAAATTTGCTAATATTACTTTTAATACCATCACCTATATCATTAATGTATATTGTAAAAAGCTGTGGTCCCAGCACTGATTCCTGCAGTACCCCACTGGTCACTGCCTGCCATTCCAAAAGGGAGCCGTTTATCACAACTCTTCGTTTCCTGTCTGCCAACCAATTTTCAATCCAAGTCAGTACTTTGCCCCCAATACCATGCACCCTAATTTTGCTCACTAACCTCCTATGTGGGACTTTATCAAAGGCTTTCTGGAAGTTCAGATACACTACATTCACTGGATCTCCCTTGTCCATCTTCAGAGTTACATCCTCAAAAAATTCCAGAAGATTAGTCAAGCATGATTTCCCCTTCATAAATCCATGCTGACTCTGACCTATCCTGTTACTGCTATCCAGATGTGTTGTAATTTCATCCTTTATAATTGACTCCAGCATCTTTCCCACCACTGAGGTCAGACTAACTGGTCTATAATTCCCTGCTTTCTCTCTCCCTCCTTTCTTAAAATGTGGGACAACATTAGCCACCCTTCAATCCGCAGGAACTGATCCCGAATCTGTAGAACATTGGAAAATAAATCACCAATGCATCCACGATTTCTCGAGCCACCTGCTTCAGTACCCTGGGATGTAGACCCTCAGGCCCCGGGGACTTATCAGCCTTCAGACCTAACAGTCTCTCCAACACCAATTCCTGGCAAATATAAATTCCCTTCAGTTCAGGTCCTTCAGCCACTATTACCTCTGGGAGATTGCTTGTGTCTTCCCCAGTAAACACAGATCTGAAGTACCAATTCAACTCTTCTGCCATTTCTTTGTTCCCCGTAATATATTCACCCGTTTCTGTCTTCAAGGGCCCAATTTTAGTCTTAACCATTTTTTTTCCTTTCACATTCCTAAAAAAGCTTTTACTATCCTCCTTTATATTTTTGGCCAGTTTACCTTCATACCTCATTTTATCTCTGCGTATTTCCTTCTTAGTTATCCTCTGTTGTTCTTTAAAGGCTTCCCAGTCCTCCGTTTTCCCAGTCATCTTTGCGACGTTATACTTTTTCTCTTTTGACTTTATATGTTTCTTAACTTCCCTCATCAGCCACGGTCATCACTGCCTCCTCTTAGGAATTTTCTTCCTTTTTCGGAATGAACTGATCCTGCATCTTCTGCATTATACCCAAAAATGCCTGCCATTGTTGCTCCACTGCCATCCCTGCTAGGGTATTGCACCATTGAACTTTGGCCAGCTCCTCCCTCATAGCTCCATAGATCCCTTTATTCAACTGAAATATTGTCACTTCCAATTGTACCCTCTCCCTTTCAAATTGCAGATTAAAGCTTATTGTATTATGGTCACTACCTCCTAATGGCTCCTTCACTTCGAGGTCCCTGATCAAATCTGGTTCGTTGCACAACACCAGATCCAGAATTGCCTTCTCCCTGGTAGGCTCCAGCACCAGCAAAACTTAAATAGAAAATAACTTTCACACAATACAGATAATGGCAATTCACAAGTGCATATTCAATTAAACATTCAGCATTCAGAAAAACAGCCAAAATCATTAAAAAGGACAATCACATATTTTGCTTTATGTCTTGTACTTGGAACAAACACACATTAACATGATAGTAAAACCACACTAAGCAAACTAAAATTAAATTTTTAGCATAATTAAGAAATCAGAATTGCCAAAAGTGCTTTACAGTCAATGTACTTTTGAAATGTAGTCACTGTTATAATGTGGGAAAGGCGGCAGACAATTTATACACAGCAAGCTCCCACAAACAGCATAATAAGCAGTTTATTATCAAACAAAAAACTGTAGATGCTGGAGATCGGAAACAAAAACAAATTGCTGGAGAAACTCCACGGTCTGGCAACATTTGTGAGAAGTTTCAAGTCAAGTGGCTCCATCAAAACTCAATCATTAAATCATTTGCTTTGCCTTAAAAGTGAAATTGATTGAAAGATAAATGTTGTCCAGGCAGCCAAGAACAACCCCTGTTTCCTTTGCAAAATAGTGTTATTGGATCTTTTATATCCACTTGAGAGAGGAGGCAGCAGTATCCAGTAATTATTTCAATTTTTTGATCCAAAAATAATTAGCCACATCAGATTCTCAATTCGCTGCTAGAAACTAGTGATTAACACAGAACTTTGCTGCACAGAAAGAGACCAGTTGACCCGAAAGCTCTGTGCCAGTGTCTGTGCTGTATTCAAACGTTTTCTCACCTTATTTCATCTTGCGATAACAACATACTGCATTGATTAACAACTTGCATTTATACAGCACAATTAATGCAACAAAAGATCCAAGTCACCTTGCCAGAATGTGTTCTAAAAAAAATTTAAACCAAGCAAAAAGGAAGAGTCATGGTAGTGTTCAAAGGTTTGAAGAGGTCGGTTTTAAGGGTATGTCGTATGGGAGGAAAGAGAATTAGAGAAGTTTAGGGAAGTAATTCCAGCGCTTGGGTATCAGGCAATTCAAGACATGGCAACCAATGGTGAAAAAAGGCAATCATGGATACAACAAAGACTAGAATCAAAGGACCAGAGAAATCTTCTGCTCCTCGGATGCTGCCTGAACTGCTGTGCTTCTCCAGCACCACTCTACTCCAGAATCTGGTTTCCAGCATCTGCAGTCATTGTTTTTACCTAAATCTCCAAGGTAGCAGACTTAAAGGAGGTTACAGATGCAAGAAAGGAAGTATTGGGGAATTTGTAGGAGATTGAAAGGGAGAAGGTGGGAGTGAGAGGCATTTCCTATTAGAAGTACTTTATACTGTGGGGGCCTTATGTATGTCACTTACTGAGGATCCAGTCCTGGTCTAAAACCCTCCCATCAATCTGTGCAGTTGCAGAGGCTGTATTACACGTCTCTAGCCCCAACCTTTGAAAATGCACCCATGCTGGGACTGTGGCTTGTAAGTCAATACACAACAATGTGGTGTTGCTATGGACAGATATTTTGAAAAAGGTCACAGTAGGAGAAATGTTACAGAAATGTCGCCATTGACATAAGGACCTTCTTTCTTGTTACTCAAAAGCATCAGTGGCAAGACTCACATCGTGACATTTGCCTGTACATCAGAACTCCAAGCTGTGTTTCTCTGAGACACAACAGGCCATTTCCTCTTTGGCAGTACTTCACTATTTATACAATGCTACTTTATTTGGCAGAAAGAGACAGTAAAGCATAAACCGTTCATGCTGAGCAGGAACCAAGGAGATGTATTCAAGTTAAATACAACCTGTTCACACTTTCATTTGCCTCAAATTCACTGATTGTACTGTGCATACAAAATTTGGATAAAACCACATTGATATCTCACCTTTATCTGCCTCTCAGAATCACCTCAAAATGCCAAACATACAATGAATTATGGTACAGTACGCTGCATTTTACTTAACTAATCCGACACCTATTTTGCATATTGCAAGATTCTACAAATAATAAGATCAATGATCCAGTTGATAGAGTCAAACTATTTCCTGTTGTGGAGAGTTCAGACAAGGAAACATTGTCTTCCAATTAGTGCTAGACCGCTGAGGGGTATTGTCAAGAAACACTTCTTCTCTGAAAAGGACAGTGGAAATCTGGAACTCTCTTCTCTTAAAAAAAAACGCTGTTGAAGTTAAGATAGATTTTTGTTAGACAAGGGTATTGAAGGTAATGAAAGCAAGGAATATAGTTGGAGTTAAGATATAGCTCAGCCATGATCTTATTGAATGCTCTTCACCTGCTCCATTGCAATGTTCCAATTTAATCAACCTTTGGTAGTGACAGTTGAACAACATTGACTGGGATTCTGGAATTACTACATGTACACTCTTTGAATAAGAATCAAGGGTGAATTTCAATATCTGAACCACCAGCTTAAAGAGTCAATTGCGTTAAACACTAGTGTAATACTCAAGGAGTGGTAAATGATTGCTGGAGATGGAGGTGAGGAAATGATTGTTGAATAAAAATGGAGATCTCAAGAGAGGCATTACTCTGAAAAACAACCATATTCAATGATAAATCACTATTGTTCATTTGTTTCCTCAGATCCCAGAACTGTTTTTCAGCTGTAGTTTTGGAATTCTCAAAACAATTTGTCAGTACCTTCTCTAATCCCTTGTTTACATTGAAGAAAGAGGTTATTTCCAACTTGAACAGAGATGAAACACAAAGTGAATGTGTAACACAATAGGGAGAGAGAGTGGAAATACAAATTTACATAATGAATGTTTTGGGGATTCATACAAAATTGGATAAAAACAGAGTAGATCAATTGAAATTTAAATAAAAATGTAAATATAACTATAACTTAACATTTACAGTAAGAATCACAGACAGGAAAGTACAGAGATGTACAAGTCCTACAAAGAAATGAGAATTACAAACTGACAGATGATCCTGCTTGACCTGCTGTGCTTTTTCCAGTTCCATTCTTTATCCATCCTGATCTCCAGCATCTGCAGTTCTCACTATCTCCCAGATGTTATTAAGTGGACCAGCAAATCTTTAGAACATTCCTCCAACCAAGAATACAGGAGTTCAAGTACTTAAGAGTTGAAAACAAGTTGAGTCATCAAAATCAGGGAAGAGAGATTTTTGGAGAAAGTTTCAGTATGTCATCATCTTGTTGGGAGATAGGGACATGGCACTGTGGGTCAAAGAATGATGACTGTATATCGGCTGATAAAGTGAGAAGTGACAGGCTTAAGCAGGACTATTATCCTCCCTAACAAATTCTAAAAATGGGTTTATTGAGGGTGGACTCAGATGTGGATTGCAAAAACCATGAGATGGCTCTGGTTGGAAGGATGACAGAGTTATGAAACAACACTCAATGCTGCAGCAGCAACTGGAGCCCTTCAAGTGTTCAAGTAATGGGTACTATTTAAGTAGAATGAGTAATATCTTGACCACATGTGCAAGAACACCAGATCAACAAGTTTCAGAGCATTTTCATTTGATGAGTTATGTTTCATAAAAACAATTATCCATCTATTATACAACAAATCAGGTTGAGGGATGGTTTCATTCTAAATCTAATATGGAGAAAGCATATGATTTCTCTTGTGGAACTTAAGGAAAATATTTCTAAATTCATGGAGCAGTAGGATGAGAGTAAGGCAGTGTATTCCTTCCATTTTGCTCTGAACCCTCAGTATCCACAATCTTTTTGGAGGAGAATTCAAGATTTCCATCACCCATGTGTGGAAAGGTGATTCTTATCATTCTGAATGGTCCAGTTCCAATTTTAACATATGACTCTGTCTGGACTCCCTCACTGGAGGAGGCAACTGGTCTCCATCTATTCTATCAAGCAAGTTACTTATGTTAAACACCTAAATAGTTATCCCTTGACTGATCTAGTCCAAGCAAATATCAGGTTTGTCTATGCAACCTGCCTTCATGTGTTAATCACTTGAATAAAGGTAAATCACTGTGGAAGCTGAAAATCTGAAATCTGTTAGTTCTAGAAAAGAGCTATACCAGATTTGAATCAATAATGGTTTCTCTCTCCACAGATGCTGCCAGACCTGCTGAGTTTATCCAGTGTTCTCTGTGTTGTTTCACAATTTAATCAATTTGGCCTCAGTCTAATGGTGGTCAATTTATGCCTGCTGTTTATACAGTTAACAGTTAGTTGCAGTGCTCGGAACTGATTGTAGCATTCCAGGTGCATTCTAACCACAGCAGTATGGAAACTGGCACTTCGGCCTGACAAGTTCACACCAACCCTCCAAAGAGTAACCCACCCATACCCAATCCCCTACCCCATTACTCTACATTTATCCCTGACTAATGCATCTAACCTACACATCCCTGAACATTATGGGTAACTTAGCATGGTCAATTCACCTGACTTGCACATTTTTGGATTATGGGAGGAAACCGAAGCACCCAGAGGAAACCCACGCATTGGCTAGCAATGTTTGAAATTTGTTGTCACCAGTAAACTCCGATATATAAATCTCCATTCCTTAAATGAAGTTTTGATTAAAAATAGCAAACATCAGAGGTCCCAGAACAGATTCCTGGTGAAGTCACCTTAGTCACAGACTGCTAATTAGAGTACTTATGCATTATCCATTATGCATAATCCTCCATAATGGCATTGTGGGTCAACCCATAGCAGGCCAACTGCAGTGGCCCAAGAAGGCAGATCACAAACATCTTCACAAGGGCAACTCGGGACAGGCCAGTAAATGCTGGTTAGCCAGTGATATCCACATCGGACAAATGA
This sequence comes from Chiloscyllium plagiosum, assembly GCF_037043375.1. Lineage (NCBI taxonomy): Eukaryota > Metazoa > Chordata > Chondrichthyes > Orectolobiformes > Hemiscylliidae > Chiloscyllium > Chiloscyllium plagiosum. Next base: position 20,932,922 of record NW_028270168.1, read on the forward strand.
ATTTTTCAAAAATCCACAGTCTCCTACTTCTCAGGCAAATTTCTTACTCATGTTAAAAGGTTGTTTCCTATTCCACATGCTCCTATTTTTGTGGGTAGATTAGGGGATCAACAAATGACACAAGGTTTGTATCGGGAAGAAGCTTTTCATTTTATAGGACACTGGGTACCAGTTGCATAACCGCAAGTGTGGTGCTGGAAAAGCAGAGAAGGTCAGGCAGCATCCGAGGAGCAGAAGAATCGATGGTTTGGGCATAAGCCCTTCATCAGAAGTCTGCCCGACGTTTCAGGCATAAACCCTTCACCAATTGCATAATGTAAAGTTACTCATTTAAAGAAAAAGGGTGGTTTCAGAATAGGGAAGGAATGAATGGACTGACAAATGGACAACAGAAATTACCTGTAATTTGAATCAAAGTAAACAAATGACATAAATAGACAGCAAAAATAAAACTGAAAGGCAACAGCACACAAAAGGAATACAAGGTTTAGTGGAGAGAATGATTTGACTAGCAAAATGCAGTAAGAATCCAAACACAAAAACAGTGTTACATTGGACATAAAACTATTACAAGTAAGGAAGCTATATTTGTGATAAGTATTGCAATTGAGGGTGAGTGAAATAAACTAGGGAAATTAGAAGTAATTACACGTCACAGATATAGAGTTAGAAGCACAAAACCTCTTCAGTGTGGAAGCAGGCCATTCGGCCCATTGATTCCACGTTGGCCCATCAAGTCGACACTGTCCGTCCCAAGAGCATCTCACCCAGATCCACCACCTTACCCTATCCCTGTAACCCAACATTTCCTATGGCCAATCCACTTAGTCTGCACATCTCTGGAGAGTATGGGCAATTTAACATGACCAATCCACCTAACCTGTACAGTTTTGGACAGTGGAAGGAAATTGGAGCAACCAGAGGAAACCCAGCAGACATGGGGAGAATGTGGAAACTCCCCGCAGACAGTCGCTCAACGGTGGAATCAAACCCGCGTCCCTGGCACTGTGGGGCAGCAGTGCTAATGACTAAGCCACCATGCCTCCCATGCTAACAGAAACATTCATAAAGAGGAAGAGTTGCAAAGGACAGAGAATATGACATAGTGGGGGCTGAGGCACAGTAGAGACACATTGATATAAGTCAATATGGCTAGACAGCAGAGATCAAAAAAGAATTGTTATCCACATGGTTTGCAATACAGATTGGACAACTTTGGAATGGAAATTACAAAGAGAATCTGTAGGCAAATAATGGAGTTGCAAATTTTATTTGATTGCATTCCTGTGAAGCTCTTGGGGCATTTTGGCATGTTAAAGGCGTTATATGAATGCAAATTGTTGTGAGGGTTTATAAAGAAAATCACTTTGAAGAAATTTCAGTTGCTCACATTACTCAGGGCTGAGAGGGAATGAACAAAGAAAGGAAAATTGAATTCTTAAAACAAATGCAGACTTCTTCCACAAGCAATATGTTTGAATAGGAAAGGAGTCTTGCTAGATCCAATGATGAGTCACAGTACATTAAAGACAGGTGGATGCCTTGGAGAGATGACTACAATTGGGCAGGGATCCAATGGAAAGAGAAAACATCAGTACAAAAAACAGGGGCACTAGGTTGGAACTGGCAGGTTTCAAACAGGAGTGAATTAATCAAGCTGAGAATGGAGAATAAATTCTTGAATGAAAGCAAAACAATAGGGACAATGCTACCTCTCGTCAAAGAGTGCCATGGGATCATTTAGATCCACCAGAAAGGACAGATGGACCGTGGTTCATCACAAGGTGAGAGTTTAAAAGTCAATTGGAGACTGGGGGACATTTAGGGAGAGAATTTAAGTGCTTAAACAGCTAAATAAGGTGGCACGGTGGCTCAGTGGTTAGTACTGCTGCCTCACAGTGCCAGGGACCTAAGTTCAATTCAACTTCTGGCAACTGTCTTATGGAGTTTGCACATTCTCCCCGTGTCTGTATGGGTTTCCTCCGAGTGCTCCAGTTTCCTCCCACAGTCCAAAAATGTGCAGATTAGGTGAACTGGCCATGCTAAATTGCCCATCGTGTTCAGGAATGCGTGGGTTAGGTGCATTCATCAGGAGTAAATGTAAGGTAATAGGGTAGAGATCTGGGTGGGTTACTCTTCAGAGGGTCAGTATGGAGTTACTGGGCCACCTGCCCTGTTTCCACACTTTCAGGATTCTATTCTATTCTATTCTATAAATGCACAACTGCCTCTGGTCAAGCAACCATATCTAAATATTTGAGTTAAACTAAGAGAGATCATCTTCGCTGTGTTTTGAATATGAAGCTGACTGTGTTCCCCACAGGTATTGGAGCCAGGAGGCTGGGTCTGGAGACACTGTCAGTGAGCCTATGTGCCCCCTATTTTTAACACCCATTTTTAACACTTCCCAGGCCTCTAAGGGGTGAAAATTTCTGCCTTCAATTTCCATAAATAAATCATTTCCCTGCAAAACCTTTAATTTGTTACATTGCATGTGATATCTGTTATAATATTTAAATGTTCAGTTAAAGGTTGAAACCAGTTGTCACTGAGTCCAAAAATGGAATAGAGACTCGGTCACACACAGAAAGGGTGCAAGGCAGAGAAAGAAGATCCGAGGCAGAGTAAGTCAGGGACAGGGAGCAGGAAATAATGACAGAGTCAAAATTGTAACACTCATTGTGCAAGCAACCATAGCAAATGTAGTTCATTAGATGTTTATCTAATTCTGTTTGCAAGTTTGAGCTCTGTGCCAACATCTGCTAAACATGCTTATGCAACAGCCAATGAACTTTATGGACTACTGAATGTGAAGCTCTTCAAGATGTGTTCAATAAATAGATCTGTATTTCACAGATTATAGTGGAGTGTGCCATTTGGAGCAGGGTGGAGTCTGGAGGGGTGGGAAGGCGAGTGAGGGCAACAGAGAAATCTGACTGAGGGAATGAGTGCTTCAAATCACAACACTTGTTTATTCATCATTTCTGCTTCTGCCACAGGTGTAATACATCAAACTATGGCTGACATCCAATGAAAGTTTTATTGAATATTTCATGGAAAATTCATAAGCTAAAAGGCTGGGTATCTAGTCCTTCAATTCATCAAATGATCATCAATTCCATGCTTCCATACATTGCTTTGGTCATTATTGTATGGGAGGGCAGGTGGGGATGTGCTGGTGTAGCTTGTTTTACAAATACTAGAAATAGCTACATTTAAACAAAAGCTCAAACTGAAAGAACTCCAGATGACTCTCTTGTGCTTACTCCCTCCCCCCAGCAAGCTCCAGTGGTACATCCTGCCCAATGAATATAGTGCCATCTTTGGATCACACAGCACTGTACTGACCATGGATCAGTGGGGTTAGCTCTCAGAAGCAGAAGATCCTGGGTTCAAGTTTCACAAGATTCCCCATCCCTCTGGAACTCTCATAACATTCCGGAATCTCGGGATATCTTACTACAATAGAGTCTAGGACAGTTGCTGTTGCTTTGTTGGGCCCTAATTTCAGATATTCACAGTTCACTACAAGCCTTTCAAGTAAAGAAGTGATGAAAAGTTAAATCAATGAGGTCAACAGGCCCTATTCCCTGATGCCTTTGAATGTAAAAATACAGTCCGATTATTTTTCATATCAGACAACTTCTCGTGTCGATTAAACAAACCAGTCTGCAGATATGGAAGCGATGTCAATTATCTAACCATGATGAATTAATCAACAGAATAATGTTAAGTAAATGCAGAAATTATTTAACCAAATCAATGAAATAATCATGAAAGGTTTTAATGAGGGAGGTAGGGAGAATATTTTATGACTGACAGGAGGATTGGTAAATCAGAGAATACAGATATAAGGAAATTGGCAAAAGTGGCAGTGAAGAGCCCGAGAAGATATAGGAGGAGAAATATGCTTTAAACACAGCAACCTAATACAATATGTTTGAAATGGTGACACAAAAGATTTAGGTGGAAGTTTCAAAAGGGAACTGGAGAGGCATGAGAAAGTCCGCCATAGCTTCATCAAATCAGCACAGGCACAATAGGTTTATATTTTACTTTTCAGTATTTTCGACAGAAATTCATTTCAACTGCAGGCCTCGGTTTTCTAATGCAAAGTGACAATATTCTCACTCTCCAACTTATAAAATGATGGGTCAAGATGTGATGATGAATGGTACCTCAATGCAGTACTGAGGACAGCACATGGTCAGATTTTAGATGCCACATCAGCTCGAACTTCAAGAGCCCAATCAGATTTGGTGAACCGAAAAGATAACACAAAGGCTTGAGGGGCAGATATCTGTCCCAACAATCAGGGCCAACATTCACCATTCAAAAGTAAATCCCAAAAGAAACAGTGCTCATCCATCTAACTCACCATTTGAGATAGTTGGTTATGCCTTTCTGACTAACAGAGGATTACACAGGATACACAGCATAGAAACAGGCCATTCAGCCCAATAGTAACTGGATTTCAAAAATAATCCATCAACTGTCACTCAATTCAGGTCATCCTGGAGATGCATTAAGGCACCACAGAAAAGCAAGCTCATTTTTTTCATGATTTTGAAATGTATAGGGTGGAATTTTCTGGACTGGAGATGAGAGGGCAATGTAATTAGGAGTGATGACATCCCAGAATCCTGCCTGCATCACAGTTAAATTCCAGGAGTGAAATTCCCTGCTTCACCTTCCAGCTCCACCACCAATTAAAGCCTTTAAATGATCAATTAATGATCACTTGAGGATATTTAAGGGTCTATTCCTAGCAAGGCTGCAATTATCTCAGCTCCAGAGAAATGAGAGATACAACAAAGGCTCATGACATAGTGGTCATGTCTCTACTCCCTGGCTCAGGGAGCTCAGATTCAAGCTCCACTTGCTCCAGAGATGTGTCATAACATACCTGAAGTGTTAATTAAAATAACAGAGTGGCAGACCAACAGATCAATTTATCCACAGTCAAGTGCCCCCCATACAGAACAGCAAGGTGGGCATTGACAGATACACCTCAAGTCCTTGCTTACAATCCCTTGGCCTCCCACTGCCCGCAACCCCAGAAACAGCCCTCACAAAACAAATTTACATGATGCCTTAGTCCTCATGATTTTGGTTATCTTCCCAGCAGCAGCCACAATATTCTCAGTGATTATGTTGAGTGTGAGAGTTACTGGGTTCTGATCAGCAGGACCTCTGCCCTTTGAGATATGATTTCAGCAAGTAGGTGCCCGCTAAATAATGCGAAAACTATGATAGGCCTTACTCTGAAGAATTAAATCGGATGTCGTGCCACCTTTCCAGCAAGGTGGGTCAAGCCACCCAATGAAAAATCCAGGGAGGGGGCACAACAAATGAATGAATTCTAGAAAGTGGGAAAAAGGCAGATTAATTCCCTTCCCAATCATCTGGCAAAATGATGCAGGGGCTTTGCACAAGAGTCTAAAATCAGTGGAGCAAAAGGTTTTGGGAGTTTTGACAGAAGGATGAGAGACTTCCGCTTTTCTCCCTCAGGTGTCACCATCAGCTGCTGCTAATCCATAATGAAATAGTTGGTCAGTGATTGGGAGGACTCGTTAGAGCTGGCTAACTGATCTTCATGTGTTTGTGACGAATATCATTACTCCAGCTATTACATCCTCTAAATAATGCAAAAAAATTGACAGAGCTGGAAATGTGTTGCTGGAAAAGCGCAACAGGTCAGGCAGCATCCAGGGAACAGGAGAATCGATGTTTCGGGCATAAGCCCTTCTTCAGGAAATCCATTTCCTGAAGAAGGGCTTATGCCCGAAACGTCGATTCTCCTGTTCCCTGGATGCTGCCTGACCTGCTGCGCTTTTCCAGCAACACATTTCCAGCTCTGATCTCCAGCATCTGCAGACCTCACTTTCTCCTCAAAAAAATTGACAGGCCTGTCATGTTCTATTGAGATAGAAAGCTACCTGTACTGGGACAGCAGATTAGGGAACTGCACATGAACATAGCACCAGGAGCAAGCCATTCATGATCATATATGCTTAATTAAATCATGGGTAATTTGTATTCAAAATTCATTTACCTATCTTGCTTATGGTGTGCTTGGTACCTTAAAATCTATGTAATTTTAAAAATTTTGAATTGACCCCCAGTTTCCAAAGATTTTCGGGAGGATAAAGTATCAGATTTCCATGACCTAGTGAAGATTCCCCTGTAGGTGAGTCTAGGATCAGAGGGCATAATTTCATTAAGAAGCTGCCCAGATAAGATAGAGATGAGGAGGAACTTCTTCACTTAGGGGCAGTGAACCTGTGGAACTCTATATCACAAAGGGTTATTGAGGCTAGTGTGTTAAGTTTATTCAAGGCTGTGATAGACAAATTTTTAATCAATAAAGGAATCAAGGGTAACATGGAAAAAGCAGGAAAGTGGAGCTGAGGATTATCAGATCAACCATCAGCTCATTGAATGGCAGAGCAAACTTGATGGGCTGAAAGGCCTACTCCTGTGCCTAAGGCTTAAGGTCTAAGTATTCACCAACATCAATCCTGAATGGTTGAGCTCCAGTGTTAAGGTTCTGACACCTCATTCTTGATGCCTTCACCAGAGGCAATAATTTATGTCTACCTCCCCACTCAACTCCTTTATAAAGGCTTTAGATATGTGAAGACCCATAATGATTTTGAAAACCTCAAATGGAGATCAAGCTCCAGTATCAGCAATTCTGCAACTCAGAGTTGGCAAAACTCTGTTAGCAGCTCTTTTTGCATTCCCAAATGAAATTGTTTCTTTTGGAAAACAAATTGATATCAATGACACTAAACACTCAGCTTAGTTATCAAGAATAGTTTGGGTTTGGCTGGCAAGCTGTTTTGTGTAATATTATCTACTTTTCAACTTCCCAACCCTACATCACTTTGGCCCTGGGGTTCACAACAAGTGCTACATGAGGTCTTCAACATAGTTAAGAACAAAATTTGACAATGAACCACAATGGAATTTCATACAGGCAATCAAAAACTGGGTGAAAGAGATGGATTTTAAAGAGAATCTTTAAGAAGCAAAGAGAGGTTGAGAAATGGAGAGGCAGGTAATTCTAAAGGTTAGTATCATGACAGCTGAAGGCAGGGCCATCAACCCTGGGGCAATGAAAATCGAGGAATGTGAAACAGGACAGAACTCAGAGGGGCATGGAGATGGGAGGGTTGCAGAGCTCAAGATTGTTGAGAGGGATTGACAAAAGATAGCAGAAGGCTGCATGGCAAGCTACTTTACCCAGCGATGCAAAGTTCTTATGTGTTCTCAGTCAACCTTTTTCATTTGTGGCAAAACAAAGTTAACTGTGACAAGTTTGTTTTCCAACAGCTTCAAAAAAGTATCAGTCACAAGCTGTCACTAACCTCTTCAAGAGTTCCCAAAATCAAACTAAACTCAAAAGAATAGTTCATCATAATCAGGATACATTAGTGCATTTATAGCTCCTATAATCTCTTACATGAAAGCACTACAGATTATACATTAACCTCAGAAGACCTTATAATAGCATTTCAGCACAAATTTTTACACAAAGGCATTAATGCATTTGGACAAAACATCTCAACATAAAGTGGTGGTGGGGTGGGGTTGTGGAGAACACGAGATAAGAATACAATCATAAACATGATTGATGTACAGCACGGAAACAGATCTTTTGGTACAATTTGTCCATGCTCACCAGATATCCCAACCTAATTTAGTCCCATTTGCCAGCACTTGGCCCATATTCTACTAAACCCTTCCTATTCATATATCCATCCAGATGCCTTTTAAATGTTGTAATTGTGCCATTCTCCACCATTTCCTTTGGCAACTCATTCTATACACACACATCACCCTCTGTGTGAAAACGTTGCCCTTTAGGTCCCTTTTATTTTTCCCCCTCACCCTAAACCTATGCACTCTAGTTCTGGACTCCTCCACCCCAGGAAAAAGACCTTGTCTATTTATCCTATCCATGCCCCTCATGATTTTATAAACCTCCATAAAGTCACCCCTCAGCCTCCAATGGTCCAGGGTAAACAGCCCGAGCCTATTCAGCCTCTCCCTATAGCTCAAACCTTCCAACCCTGGCAACATCCTTGTAAATCTTTTCTGAATCCTTTCAAGTTTTACTCCATCCTTCCTCCCAACTGTTATATTCAATGCTCTGACCTGTAAAGGAAAGCATACCAAATGTCTTCTTCACTACCCTATCTACCTAAATTCTACTTTCAAGGAACTATGAACCTGTACTCCAAGGTCTCTTTGTTCAGCAACATTTCTTAGGACCTTACCATTAAGTGTATAAATCCTACGAAGATTTGCTTTTCCAAATTGCAGCACCTCACATTTATCTAAATTAAACTCCATCTGCCACTTCTCAGCCCATTGGCCCATCTGATCAAGATCCCATTGTACTCTGAGGTAACCTTCTTCGCTCAGAGGTTATCCAATTTTGATGTCATCTGCAAACTTACTAACTATACCTCATATGTTCACTCCAAATCATTTATATAAATAAAGAAAAATAATGGACCCAGCACCAACCCTTGTGGCTCTCCACTGGTCACAGGTCTCCAGTCTGAAAAGCAACCCTCCACCACCACCCTCTGTCTTCTACCCTCATGGGTAGAATGGCTAGTTCCAGTCTCCTATGAGGAACCATTGTTGAATGCCTAACTGTAGTACACAAACTGAAGAGATAAATTTAACTAATACACCTACTGGAAACTCAGGGGCACAGCGCAGCTTAAAAGCAGTTGGATATGTACATTGCTTTCGGCCCTGCTTTGTCTGACTGACAACTAGTTTAAATTTCACACTAGCTGGCCTGATAGTCACACGTTAAGCTCCATCATGCAAGCATGGTGTCTGTATAATGTATAAGCACTAACCAATGATTTTAAAAACAACAAGAATATTGACAACATTGTCTTTTGGATGTCTCACATGGTTTGACTCTGAAGGCTGTCTTGGGTATTCACTTTACATTAGCCTGTGCTGTGTTATAACAATTCTACATTATTGAGTTCTGTACAGTCATTAAAAAGATTTTTGAGAATTTAAGCTTCATCAAATTACTCATATTATTCCCGATAGCATAATCAAACTTAGCTCATTCTGCATATAAAGAGGTATTTCACCATTGCTTCTGAAAGCAATGGTATGTGCCAGGGTTTTGGTTGATATACCACTGACCTGTCATAAAAGACCTTGTGTCTTGTGTTTGACTGCATTCCATTACACTGGAGAAATAAACTTGTGATCCCTCTGGTCAGAAATTTTGTTAATTTCACTGGGTGATGTTACCAAAAAGTGAAAGTTTCCTAGTTTCATTCACTGATATGGTGTTGAGATATTAGAGACTAATTAGTTTAACAGACTGCTTTGTTAGAACATAGCTTGTGATCTTTATTGCTTTAGTCGTATAACAAGACCTGCACTAAGACTTGACACATTCCCGCACAGTGTAGAAACTGTTTCCACATATACAGCAAATTTGATATAATGATGTAGCTCATGTTGTGCACATTGATTTGTTGTACACATTGATTGCATCTGTATTAAATACAGACCAAAACTTTTATCATTCATTTATGGGAGGAGAATGTTATTGGCATTTATTGCCCATCTGTAATTGCCCTTGAGTTAACCACATTGGTATGTGACCAGTGTCACAAATAAGTCCAAACAGAGTCAAGTTGGCCAATTTCTTACCCAAAGTGAACATTAATGAACTATTGAATTTTTGAGTGAATACAAAAGCTTCACAGTCATTCTCTTACAAAATTAAAAAAAAACTGAATTCAAATTCTCAAACCATCTGGATGATTTAGTGTCAGCCTCAGGATCAGTCCAGTAACATAACCCCAACACAACTTTACCCCCTGACTAAAGCATATTGCTAACTCCAAACTGCTCTCTGATCAGTGCAATGTACATAAGTAATTGGAACATGGGCAGTTCATTGGCCAGTGATGTGGTACAATGCTAGTGTCCCCACTGTTGTACCAGGAGACCAGGATTCCAGTCTCATAAGCTCTTTAAGTGTGTGCTAACATCACAATCTAGAAAATATCTAGATTGAGGTTAAATGACACAGATATTAAATTTACTCAGCAGTAGTTCATGGTGTATCACTTTTGTCTACATATCGGAAGGCTATAGGCTTATGACCAATTCCACAGAGACGTTTGTCACAAAATCCTGGTGGCACTCCTGGGGCAGTATGAAAAAGTATGTGTTGGCAGTGACACCTTTTGGATGATGTGGAGGTGCTGGTGTTGGCCTGGGGTGGACAAAGTCAAAAGCCACACAATGCCAGGTTCTAGCCCAACAGGTTTGAAATTGCAAGCTTTTGGAACACTGCTCATTCATCAGATGACTTCTGACTTTACCTCTTGTATGAACTAAGGGCCCTTCTGCCATATCAGGTCAACACAGAAGACCTCTTTGTACTAGTTGGACGAGGGTAGGAGAGGCCTCCCTAGCTTTCAGAAGCCAGTTTCTATTTGTCAACCATTATTCCTAAAACAGATGAACTTGTCATTACCACAAAGATGCTTACTTAGCTTACCAACTCGCCACAGATTTTTTTATGCACAATAGGGAGAACACTCCAGAAAGTTCTTTGCAGTTCCAAAGGACGTTCGGATGTCCTAAGATTTTGAGAGATGCTGGACAAATCCAAGTCTGTCTTTATGCTAAAGTGTTGACAAGACACCAGCTAACATATTGTTGAAAATGTGGATAATGAAATGTAAATATTAATATGGGTGCTCACTGTGCACAGTGCTATATTGACTTCACTTTAAAAGTAGTTCACTGTGGAACATCCTGAGGACAACACAGGTACTTCATTGTTGTAGGTTCTTTGAGGTTTCATCATTATTCTGTTGACTCCATTCTGGAGAGGTTGGAGAGAAAGATCAATAGGCCAATCCAGTGTAGTCAGGAAATGAGGGAGGAGCTCGTTAAAAAGCCTTCTACTCTTAGCACAGTTCCAGAAACTGCAAGATTAAAAGAGGGGAAAGACGACAGTTTTTCTTCTGAAGTTTGCTACTTCCAGGAGAGATGCATGAAATTTGCATATCAACCGAGATAATAAGATAAGATCAAATAAAATGCAAATTCATGCTAATCCTCCATCTGCAAAGCAATTGGCAACAGGGGTTGTCTAGTTAAAACAGGTCCCAAGAGGATCATTGAGAAAAGATTCAAACTGGAGAGGAGATTGTTGATGTCCAACAATATCTTGGATTTTACCACTGACTGATGAAGGGCTTATGCCTGAAATGTTGATTCTCCTGCTCCTTGGATGCTGCCTGACCTGCTGTGCTTTTCCAGCACCATACTCTCGGCTGTTACCACTGACTACAAAATTAACTGGATCAGCCAAACAAATATCATGGTTATAAGAGCAGGTCAAATGCTTCAGATCCTGCAGCAAGTAACTCCCCTCCTGAGTAACCAAAAGTCTATTCACCATCCATAGGATATAAGTCAGGAGTGTAATGGAATACTCCCTACTTGCCTGGATGAGTGCAATTCTAAGAGCAGTCAAGAAGCTTGACACCATCCAGGCCAAGGCTGCCCACTTAGTTGGCATCACATTCTCAAACATTCACTCCCTTGGCTACCAAAATAGTATAGGAACAATGCATATCATCCATAAGATGCACTGCAGAAATGTACCAAGGCTCCCTAGACAGCAACTCTACCATTTAGAAGGACATGGGCACCAGATACTTTGGAACACCATCACTTGCAATTTTCCCTCCAAGCCACTCACTATTCTGACTTGAAAATACACTGCCTTTCCTTGAATGTGATTGGGTCAAACTCCTGGACCTCCCTCCCTAACAGCATTGCCAAAGTGGGACTGAGGGGTATGGGGGGTAAACTATACTGAATGGACTTCAGCAGTTCAAGATGGCAGTTCATCACCACCTTCACAAGAGTGTCTCAGGATGGGCAATATATGCTGGCCCAGCCATTGTTGCCTGCATCCCATGAATGAATAAAAATAAGGCTGGGCTGATAGATACTATGAAACGGATGGTCAAAGATAAAATATTAAGGATGCTGGAAGTTGAAAATAAAAAATAGTAAAACCAGGAAGCAGTTAGCAGGTCAGGCAACAGCTTTGAGAAGAGAAACAAAGAGAGCTAACGTTTCAGGTCTATAATCTCTTGTCAAATAATGAAAAGTGGTGGTCATTGTCTTTTTATCAAGTAGCCAGCACAACAGAATATAAACCTCTAATAAAAATGAAAAAAATCCAGATGTTGGAAATATGAACTAAAAAAAAGCAGAAAACTCAGCAGATCTGTTCATCTGTGGACAGAGAAAGAAAGTTTTGAGATCAGTATGACCCATCTTCAGAATTCCATTCCAAAGAAGAGTCATGAAGGGCTTGAGATGTTAACTCTGTTTCTCTCTCCGCAGAAGCTACCAGACCTGTTGAGTTTTTCAGAGTATTCTATTTTCATTCCAATTTTAACCTTTTGTAATTCATAATTCTGCATTTTTGTATTCCTCAGTAGGATTCCTGTTATGCTAAGAACTGAAACTGAAATAATTATTTTCTCTTTCCTAAGAACAAACACTTTGAGGCCTTTTAACTCTGGAGGGAGGTTGCCTTGGTTTTCAGTCAAGTCTTTACCTATTATCATGGTGCATGTTCTTTCAGGCATTGGATAATCTAGCAGAGTATCGACACTGGCTGTTTTCTTCCTCTCTCTACCCCAAATCTTCAAGAAGGAATTTGTATTTAAATGATTTCAGGGCACCTCAAAGCACTATACTGGCAATGAATTACTTTCTGATGTGCAGTCACTGTGGTCAGGTAGCTCACAGCGCCAGAGACCCAGGTTCAATTCCCGCCTCAGGTGACCGACTGTGTGGAGTTTGCACATTCTCCCCGTGTCTGCATGGGGTTTCCTCCGGGTGCTCTGGTTTCCTCCCACAGACCAAAAATGTGCAGGTCAGGTGAATTGGCCATGCTAAATTGCCCGTAGTGTTAGGTGAAGGGGTAGATGTAGGAGAATGGGCTGGGTGGGTTGCGCTTCGGCGGGTCGGTGTGGACTTGTTGGGCCGAAGGACCTGTTGCCACATTGTAAGTAATCTAATCTAATCTAATCTAATCAAAATGGAACAGCCTATTTACACACTGCATAGTGCCACCAGCAGCATTGTAATAACAAGCAGACACGATGTTTTTGAATGCTGGTTGAAGGATAAATATTGATCAGGACACCAGACAGAAATCTCTGGCTCTTTTTCAAAATAGTGCCATGGCATCTTTAACATCCTCCAGAAGGGGAAGACAGAGTCTGAGTGTAATCGCTCACCAGAAATATGGCATCTCAGATAACATGGTACTCCCAAACTACTGGAATGGGAGTGGCAGGCTAAGTTTTTGTGTGTAAGTCACTGGAGTGGGAGACATGTCCAGATCTTTAAGATTTGGAGTGGTGAGTGTTACTCAATGAGCTGTAGCCAACAGCTACCCGACTATCTGTGTCCTCTATCTAGTCATCTTTATAAACTAATGGTTCACAACAATAAGGTGAATCTATTTACAAAACACTAGTTTTAAAACTTCTCAGTAACTCTCCAGTAGACCAATGATACCTTGGGCTTCTCCAAATCTTTATGCAGCAGGGATGTTGTGTGCAGTCTATCGAACTCTGCTAACTTTGAGGAAGAAAAATGAGTCACACCTTCAAAACCTAATGGAATGTCAGCAATCAGAAGAAGTCATTTAATCTTTTATTGATCGCAAGTTGAACATGGCTGTGGTTTCAGCTGCGATGATGGGGGCTGACACTACTTAACCCTCTATTGACCAGGATCCTTCAAAATGCTGAGCTAGTGTTGCTCCACATTACAGGTACCAGTATTTTGATCTTCCAAAAGTTCACTTTGTGGAACATAATCTTTCCTGTGCAGAGTTTATTTACAGTTTTAAATTACACCAAATTCTCCACAATTGCAGAACACTTTTCCAGAGGTGAAGTGTATGTATTATAGTAAAGAAAATAAAGACAGTTGGTGCAATAGCATAACCTTGTATGACCCAAGGCTTCAACAAGGTAGGGTCTATGGTAATTAATAATTTGCTCATCTGCTGGTATGGGTGAGGTTGGTGACAAATTTCTCAGAGTAAATTTGAGGAGAACGCTACATAAGAGTCAAAGAACTTTGTGAGCTCAGAAAAGGTTATGTATAATGATTGAACAGAAATGCAAGGTAGAGCACTAATGTGCCTTGCAGCGAAGATCTTGGTGCTTATTGATGAACAAAAACAGCACTTCACCTCTGGAAAGCATTCTTCAGCCACTCAGAAGAGGAGATTATAGAAGAACCTTGAATGATCTTCCCGGTGGGGGACAGCAGAGAAAACTTACTGCAGTCATAGCAAATCACACTTACCTCCTCTCTTGAATATAGTCACAATCACATAGGAAACTAAGGTCCTTTCTCAACCTATTCCTACAGCATAACACATCTGCCCATTGGTAAAAATCAACAGCCTGGAAAATATGGGCTATTTTCCTTACCTTCGGAACTTCCTCTCAATAAAGGCAGACACTGGTGTTAAAATTCATCCTTTTTTATTCATTCATGGAATATTGGCATTGATACCTGAGCCAGTCTTTATTGCCCACCATATCCACAATGCCAATTCATTTCTTTGGTCAACTGGAGAAGGCGGTATTTGAGATCCAATTTCTCACGTAAGGCAAAATACATTGTCTATCATATAGCAGTTATTTCTATGTTCCTGAACACAATGGAGACTTTGACAACTTACAACAGCCACTTCAAAGCACTGGGAAGCACTGTCACCAATGACAGTGACCTTGCAAGATCCTCCAAATCTAGTAACACAAAAGGCAGTTCAACAGTAGCATGTCTTCCTATACTAACATGCCCAGCATCAAGCCAGGAAAACACTCGAAACCAATTCTGCTGAATGGCACATGTCACTCATAGGGGCAGCATCATATTCTCAAAGCAACTGTCCTCCTGGGAATTACATTGCAACAGGAGACTCCCAGAAGGACAGCAGAAATACTTTAGGGACATCTGCTAAGCATGTCTGGAAGTCAAAAACTCCCACCCACTCATACCAATCCGTGGTTTATGACCAACCAAAATGAAGATATTTTTGCACCTACTTCCCATGTGGCAGAGTCTACAGACTGCTCATTGGATCCATCATCCATCTCAAAACCCACCAAACCATAATGGAAGAAAGTCGTCCTTGATCCCAAAGGAATGTCGAAAAAGTCTTTTATTCTGGGGTTCTAGTTTAAATCCTAGACTAGACTCTGAGTATCCAGTAGAAGGTGAATTTGAACAGTTTCCCAGCCTGAATTCAGTATTAAACTTATACTAATTTGGCTGGGATAGGCTACTCTGACAAATAAAAATGTGTAGTACTTTAGATATTAGGGGTTATTCTGAATGGATTAGGCTGAGGCACATGGCACACGCAAAGCATGAGAGGCTTTACTCTTCAATTTAAACCTCAATATATATACCTCCTGGTTTGCCTCAGTGCCTCTGCACCCACTGACCTACATTGCATCCCTGCATCCATCTAGGAAAAAACCATATCACTGTTTTCAGATCCCTCCACGGCCTTTTCACTCTTAATCTCTGTAACTTCTTTCAATCCCACAATTTTGAAATCTAAGTGCTCCTCCAATTCTTGCCTCTTGTGCATCCCCCAATTTTCATCACTTTACTATTGATGGCTTTGCCTTAACCTTAATGGAGAGGCGATGGCCTAGTGATATTATTGCTGGATTGTTAATCCAGAGACTCAGATAACATTTTGGGGATCTGGGTTCAAATCCCACCATGACAGATGGTGGAATTTGAATTCAATAAATATCTGAAATTAGGAATGATGACCATAAATCCATTGTCGATTGTCAGAAAAACCCATCTGGTTCACTAATGTCCTTCATGGAAGGAAACTGCCATCCTTACCTGGTCTGGCCTACATGTGACTCCAGACCCACAGCAATGTGATTGACTCTTAACAGCCCTATGGGCAATTAGGGATGGACAATAAATGCTGCCTAGTCAGCAACACCCTCATCCTGTGAATGAATTTAAAAAAATCTATTGAGGTCCCATCTGCTAAAACTCTCTTGTTAAATCTCTCTACTGCTGTGAAGTACTCCTTAAAAATAAGCTTTGACCAAGCATTTGGCCACTTGTCTAATATCACTTGAGAAACAATCACCTGGTGAAGGAGCGTCGCTCCGAAAGCTAGTGTACTTCCAATTAAACCTGTTGGACTATAACCTGGTGTTGTGTGATTTTTAACTTATGACAAATGAAGTTTGATAATTGCTCCTTTGGAGCATAACAGGATGGCGTAACACATCAAAAGGAGCTAACAAATGGAAGATATCATTGTGATAACAACATTAACTAAAATTGATACCATCTCCTTTTGTGTCACTTTTTACTCCAGAGATTTGAGCTCACTAACCAAGTCCAGTGCCCTACTACAGAGTGCAGTCTGTTGTAAGTGCCACTTTTTGACTGGGGCATAAAATTAAGGCCCCTTCTGCTCTTCAGGTGCATCTAGAAGATGCTATTTGGTCAATCTTTGTGCCTCAATCATGATTATGTTAAAAGATTATATGGTCATCACTGTACTATTTGAGAGAGTGCGTCATGGCAAAATTGGCTACCATAATTCCAACATCATAACATTGACCACAGCGAATACCATCTCAATGGCTGTAAGCCAATTAGATATCCAGAGGTCATGAAAGGCACTAAATAAATGCAAAGCTTTCCTTCTTGCTGGTGGAGAAATATTGTAGAGGGAGCTTTGCTTTATGTTTAACCCTGGCTAGTTCACCAGAAAAGGCTAAGGAATTCTTGGACTCTCTTAGATAAACTGTAGGACATAATGGATGTTGGTCTGCCTTTCTCCCCCCCCGCTTTGGTTTATATCCACTCCCTTTTTTTTTCTTACCTTACTGCTTAATATTATCATGGGGGGTGGGGAGAGGGATTTGATTTTCTCCCCCCCCCCCTTGGAGTTGTTTTCTGTTATTATTTTATATGAGGGATGTATGTATATGTGTGTGTATGTATGTATGTATGTATGTATATGTATATATATATGTGTGTATGTGTATGTATAATATATGTATATGTATATAAGCTGGGGGATTTGGTTAATGTTGGTGGGGGGAGGTGGTTACCTTATTCGATTTTACCTCTGTCTTTAGGAGCGGGGTTGTTTTTCCCTTCGTTATTTTGTATTATCATATTTAATTATTATTTGTTGAACTGGTAATTTTATAGTTATATGTTTATATATGGTATTAACATTACCAAATATACCCAGGTGTTGGTAGGGGTGGGGGTGGGGTGCTCACTGTTAACTCTAGCTTTGTATTATATTTGAATTTTCCTCATTTTATTGAGGAGTGCCTGGGTCAAGGGTGGGGCATTGGTTGGGAGAGGATATGAGGGATTTTTGGAGAGGAAGTGACGCCCCCTGGGAACAAGGGGGAAAGTCTCCTCTTAGATACATTTTATATTTTTTTTATTTAGAAATAGTTTTTTACTGTATTGTTGTGGGTGTATTAAAGAGGCTTTATTTTTGTAAATTTTACATGTTCCATGCTCGGGATGTTCTGGATAGGGTTCCCCCTCCCGAGGGGTCTCGGATTGGCCCAGAGGATTATGGTTGATCAGTCGGTTAAGTGGTGCACCTGGAATGTCAAGGGGAGTAATTCGCCACTTAAAAGGAAGAAAATATTATCAAATCTTAAGAAGGAAAGAGTTGATATAGCTCTCCTACAGGAGACACACCTGTCAGATAAAGAACACTTGAAATTACGACAGGGCGGATTTGATCAGGCCTTTTTTTCTTCTTTTAGCTCAAAAAGCAGGGGAGTTGTTATTCTTGTTCGGAAGAATTTCCCTTTCAAAATCCTAAAGCAGATAAAAGACGAATCTGGACAATATATCTTGATTAAAGCCCTCATAAATGGAGAGGAATATGGGATTTTAAATTTGTACTGCCCCCCGGCACACCCCTTTAAATTTATAACGGAAGCCTTTTCAAAATTGATGGCTTTTGATGCCCGTCATATAATTATAGGGGGAGACTTTAATTGTATTATGGATCCGGAAATAGACAGGATTCCTAAGAGTACTGCAGGAGTATCTCCCAGATCTAGACAATTGATGGATCTGAACAAAGAATTAGGATTAGTAGATGTATGGAGATGTCTTCATCCACAGGGTAGAGATTTTTCTTTCTACTCTAATCCACATAAATGTCATACCAGAATTGATATGTTTTTTGCCCCCTCGATTTTTTTAAATTCCATATCATCCTGTAAAATAGGTAATATAGCAATTTCTGACCACGCTGCTGTATATATGGAACCCTGGCTAGTCACATTTGTTGGATCACCATGGAAGCAGCCTTTGCTTACATGTACAATCAGGCTATAACTATTGTCTTGCCCAGGGTGCCCATATTTCTGGAACAAATAAAAAGTTAAAACCCAGAATCTAAGAAAATGATGGAGCAGACATCCCTGTAATCGTCTCATTTATGATATTTATTTACAGCTAATAAGACCTGAACTCAAAAGTTATCATTTAAATACAATAAGTGGTCCATAGTCCACTTCATAGTTTCTAGATACTGACACATTTGTTATCCATTGTAAGAAATATTTGGACTTGATGGACATTTTATAGAACAAAACAAGCAAGTAAACAAGGGTGTCATTGATATGCATATTTGTATATTAATGCCTTCCTGCTTCACAATCAACAAGTTCATTATTACTAGTCTCCCAATGCTGGAGTGGTTCCCAACAGACAGAATTTCACATCATGGAAACTGGCAAGTTTATTCTTAAACAATATTAAGATACACAGACATCCATGTGATTATAATTGTGACCACACTATTAACATTCTTTTTTTTATTGCAGAGGTGACATATGCTTATCTTATTTAGTTGCAGAGCACTGACCCCACTCCATTTATGACATAAATCATGAATACTACCAACTTGCATTTATATAGTGCCTTTCATTCAGTAAAATGTTCCAAGACATTTGCATATAGTTGCGGTCAGCTCATGGTTGAAAATTTCTACTTTGTCATTCAATTTTTTGTGCAAATACAGGTATAAAGCTCAAAGTTTATTCTCCAGCTTAGCTGTTCATTTAAACACCAACTTGCAACACTGAACCAGAACACCTTGCACCACTGAAGTTATTGTTTTCTGCCTGTTGC
The DNA here is from genome assembly GCF_037043375.1 of Chiloscyllium plagiosum. Lineage (NCBI taxonomy): Eukaryota > Metazoa > Chordata > Chondrichthyes > Orectolobiformes > Hemiscylliidae > Chiloscyllium > Chiloscyllium plagiosum. Next base: position 20,952,221 of record NW_028270168.1, read on the forward strand.
TCATTGCTACTATTGCATTGCTCCCAAACTTTTGTGATCTCACTCGCCATTCCCCTCCCATCCGCCTCACGAACTGTTCCTCCTTCAACTCCTCAATGACTCATTCATTGCCCCTCTCTCAAATCCCTGACCATCATTATCATTCCATCTTGCACCTAATCCCTTTCACCACCTTGTTTGTCATAAGAAAGCCAGTGAGGGTTTAGGAGCAGCGTATGAGGGGTGGGGTGATGAAAAGCACAGAATTGCTACAGTACAGAAGATTGCCACTCAGTCCATTGTGTTTGCACTAGCTCTCCAAATAAGCATTCTACTTTGAACCATTCTCCAACCTTACCCCCTGTAATCTTGCACTTTGTTTCTTTCCAGGTAACAGCCAAATTCCCATTTGAACGTCTTTGCCACATGCTCTGGAACTGAATTTCACACCTTTACTCTCTCAAGAGCCTTTCAAATTGAGCTACTGTTGCAATAAAGCAGTCACATTGTACACAGCAAGTTCCTATAAACAACCAAATGACAATGTCCAGATAAACCGGATAGGACTGGTCACGGGACACATATTGGCCAGGAACCTGAAGCAGTACTTCTCCTGTTCTTCTTCAAAATAATGCAGTGGGATAATTTCCATTCAACCAACAGGTAAGGAGGAGCTTTGGTTAGATCTGATCCAAAAACAAACCTGCCCTTCAACAGTCCATTGGTACTGGGACTGAGGCTGTGAGCAGGGATCTTATGATCAAGTCTCTGGAATGGGACTCAAACAGTGTTACTGCTCCCCACTGAGCCACAGTTCACATTCCTTCTACTTTATCGTGATTTCCTCTCTACTGTTTTCAATCTTTATTGTATTTTCCAATTAATATTAAAAAAAACACATCATATTTTCACATTTTTATCATTCAATAAAATTCTTCCCACAAAAGAAATTAACTTTTTTTTTCTAAACATTACTTTACAGCTTCTTAATAACACAAGATCTTTGAACTGAAACCCTGAGCGTACAAACAGGCAGGTGCATCAACTATCACAGCAAGCTGTACTGAGACAGTTATTGGATTGCTTTCACATGCTGCTTCCAATCAACTGAGAGACCAACTCTCTCTCTGCCTTGCTAGCAAGTGTCATGCTGACAAGGCACAAGTTAAGAGCAAAAATGCCAACCCAACCATACCCAAGTATACAGGAAACAATTCAGCTCTTTGAACATGATGCATAGTCCACTGCCTCAACCTATATTAGCTCTTGATAACTGTATATGTGCACAATGGGGAGACACATTTATCAACAGGATCAACCAGTAAAATTGTAGACTGTGCTGAATCTTGAGGGAATAAGAACACAATGTGCAGATGAAGCTCAGCGGATCTATCAGAGTTAACATTTTCAGTCTAAAGTTCTTCAGAACTCTGGTATCTTGAAAGAATACTTTGAGTTGCAAACACTGATGCTGGGAAAAATGGACAACAAGTGTTCCACAATGTTTAAGCGTTGGTTTTAAAGGAGAGAATTTCCTAGTTAGCATCAATGCCAATATAACACCAGGGCTTATTGATTCGCGGGACAGAAGATGGAAACCACCTGGTATGATCAACGAAACAAATTCTTGGCAGAAAGGAGTCCGTGCTGGTACATACACAGCCTCCTTTCATTTTCACACATGGTCACAATATCTCCAAATAATCATGAGAATCAAACTGCACAGTTCAGTCATGTTTATACATTAAACAGCTCAGCCACATGGACTGAAAATTCCCCAGTTTCCATCATTAGTCTATACTCAATTAACTAAAAAGTTATCTGAGGCAATATAATTGGTTCAAGGTCATTGAGGTAGAAAATGAGGTAATGCCTCAATCCTGACCAGCATCAGAAAAAGCAAAGTATCCTGTCAACGTCAATAAATGTAAATCTGGAAATCAAAACTTCATTCATCGTAAAGTGCTTTGCGACATTCAGTGATACTGTAAAACATTACAAAGAAGCAAGCCCTTCTTTTTTGCTCATCTCTCGAAGCTTACATTTCAATTATATGTCATTTATGGCCTTTGCAAGTAATTCAGCAACATTTGAGTCTAGTTGCTTTGTCCTCAGGCTTGGCTTTGTTTCAATATTATTCACAAAGTTGTGCACCGCCCTTTTATGTGACCTATTTAATTGGATTAGGAATTCAAATTTGGAGAAACAGGAGACAAAACTTTAAGTTCACCTTTCATAAGTTTTATTGCAATCACTTCAGAATTCTTGTCCTTTGCCAAAAAACATAAATTACAATAACAAGCTGGATAGTTTCACATAAAATTCAGAGAAAACAGAAATGCTCCAGATTAATAAACTTATGTTTGAATGAGAGAGACTTTGGCCATCTCTGACAGCTTTTAAAAATCCATTTAAAAGAAGTTATTTAATAGAAGTCGTCACCTGAATTTTAATCTTGATTTTTGTCTCCCACATTAACTTAAATCTTGGCCTTATTTCAGTTCCAGCTTTCACTAGAGATTCTGATTTTTATTTATCAAGAATATGTAAAATTGTTCAGTTGCCTTTTATCTCCTCCTTACTTTAAGTCAAGGATAAAGCAGCCTCAACTCTTCTCTGCTGATTATGGAAAGTCTAACTTCTACCACATAGTCAGGTGTGTTGTTGCTTGGCAACCAGCAACAACTGGAGAATGATGGCTGACCAGGGTAATGGAATCCGACTTTTAACTTTCCCCATGGGTGGCCTTTGAAGATTGGTTTCTAGAGGAACTTCAATTTTCTGCGTGTTCCACATACCAGTGCATTCAAGCAAACAATGCAGCTCGATGATTGGAGTAGAATCAAAATGGCTGGCTGGATAAAGGAATGTGCCTGCTAGCTCTTGTTGGAATGTGATCCGAAAAATTTCATCGTATGACCTCCCACCTTCAACCATCCTGTCTGGTCAAACAACCCTTATTTTCTCGACATGGTACTTTTAATAATTGATCATTAACTTCAAAGAGAATGAAACACCATTTTTTAAAAATAACTTCACGGGTTTTTTCTCCGCAGCAGAATCCTTCAGATACAGTTTTAATGCCTAGAGACTTCAAAGGAATGCTCGAGGTTCAGCAATCCTTGCTAGGGAGTCTGCCCTCAATCTCCCTTTCAATGTTCTAATAGGGTTATGTGAAGTAAGGTGAAAGGGAGCTGGGATGGAGCACAGATACTGCTTCTGAGCTGTACATTCTACACAATTTTCTGAAATCCTCTTTTGGTGGCCCACATCATTCAAAGTGCAGTGAAAAGCAGAGGCCATCATTATACCAGGGAATATGCCACTCGGAGGAGGATGAAGCTGAAAGAGGAATTTCTGAAAATGGAGGATTGAATTGAATAAGGAGAATCACTGCTGTATACTGCAATTTCCAACTCTGGGTGAAGGTATTTCCAATTCTGGGTGAGGGTTAGCACTGCTGCCTCACAGCGCCAGGGCCCAGGTTCAATTCCCACCTCAGGCAACTGTCTGTGTGGAGTTTGCACATTCTCCCTGTGTCTGTGTGGGTTTCCTCCAGGTGCTCCAGTTTCCTCCCACAGTCCAAAGGTGTGAACATTAGGTGAACTGGCCATGCTAAACTGCCTGTAGTGTTAGGTGGATTAATCAGGAGTGAATGTAGGGCAATTGGTCTGGGGGGGTTGCTCTTCGGAGGGTCAGTGTGGACTTGTTGGGCCGAAGGGCCTGTCTCCACACTGTAGGGAATCTAATCTAATCTAAATACTGGAGGTTTAAGCACATGACCTCCTCCCAGTAGTCTCAATCCCATACTCCAGCTATTAGTCATGTGACACACACAACACAGTGTAATCCCACAGTGTAATCAATGGCCACAAAACATGTTTATCCTTACATTGCCCTATCTTTCCAGTTAATTCAACAATGAACAGACCCTGCTGCTGATTGGATGACCCTTGACAGGTCATCCCGAAGCTTTTCTTTTCCATCTCCAATACTTTTAGAAGTAATAATCAGAAGTGTTCAAAAAAAACCTTTATTTCTTTTAAATGCATCTGTGATTGCTCTGAGCAGTGACCTGGAATTAATCTTTAGTTTCTGGAAATTCCAGAAGAAGTCACTGTTCTGACCATTCAGCCTAACTCCAAGCCTGGCCAATACCAATGGCAACACTTCAGCTGGCCGTTCCTTTCGTAGTGAACTGCTCCCCAACTCCCAGGGCCTCTGATAATAACTGCACTCTAAAAAATTATAAATAAATTCACATAGATGTATTAATAATGAGCAAAACAGCAAATGCTCAGCTTTCAAACAGCATATGGAACAGATTATATGCATATGTATATATAGATAAAGTATACATCCACACACGTATCACGAATGATAATAAGCTAGAAAAATCCAGAAGCTTGTTATAATATTTATAAATATTGGCTCAGATGATGCTGAGAGAACACTCCTACCCTTCTTTGGTCTAGAGCCATACACTCTCATGTCCCCTCCAGAAGGCAAAAAGGACCTCAATTTAACATTCCATCTGAAAGAATGTATTACCAACAGTGCAGTGCTATCACAACCTAGACTATGCTGACAGCAGGGGGTGTGAATTCATTGCCTTCTAACTTGGAGGAGAGAGATTGTTACCCACTGTGCCACAACTGATATCACATTCCATGCAATCTACACTCAGGGTTTTGTAGTATGGTTTCAATGGAGAGAATGTTAGAAATATTTGTTCCATATTCACCTGGTAGAATGAACATTGACCACTCTCAACACCAAATTTGGAAATTAAAGGCAAAATAGCACAGATGCTAGAAATCTGAAATGGAAAGGTGAAAATGCGGGAGGACCACAGCAGGCTTTTCAGCATTTGTGAAGAAAGAAACAGAGGTGACATTTTAAGTCAAACATGACTCCTCATCAGAATGGTTCTGTGAAGAATCATCATATTAGGCTTTAAATGCTAAATCTGCTTCTCTTTCCACAGGGAATGCCAGACCTGCAGAGTTTCTCCAACACTTTTTCATTTTATACCAAATTCTGGAGATTTGGCTTTCTTCCCTCTATGGAACACCTTGAGACATTTTTCTACAGTTGCAGTACTAACTAGGATACAGTTAGAGGTGAAATAAATCAACCAATAAGAATTTATCAGCATTTAAAATTAATGAGTGATTCTCACTAACTAAAAACATGCAACAAAGGTAAAAATCATCTGATTAAAAAAAGTGACCAAACTGAAACAGTAACTTGGTTCCTCTCTCCACAGATGCTGTCAGATCTGCTGAGTATTTCCAGCATTTTCTGGTTTTAATTCAGATCTCCAGGATCCATAATATGGGTATCATGTCTCAAAACCTGCAACTTCAGGGTCGAAGAGTGTGGTGCTGGAAAAGCACAGCTGGTCAGGCAGAATCCGAGGAGCAGAAGAAGTGTCATTTCGAGCACAAGCCCTTCATCAGGAATAAGGATTGCGGCCCAAGGGGGCTGGGAGATAGATGGGAGGGGGTGGGGCTGAGGGAGAAAGCAGCTGGGAATGCGATAGGTAGATGAAGGTGGGGGGTGAAGGTGATAGGTGAGAGGGGAGTGTGGAGCTGATAAGTGGGAAGGAAGATGGATAGGTAGGACAGTTCAAGAGGGCAGTGCTGGATTAGAAAGTTGGATCTGGGCTAGGGTGGGGGGGTGGAGGGGAGGAGAAATGAGGAAACTGGTGAAATCCACATTGATCCCATGTGGTTGGAGAGTCCCAAGGTGGAAGATGAGGCGTTCTTCCTTCAGGCATCAGATGGTTAGGGTTTGGCAGTGGAGAAGGCACTGGACTTTCATGTCCGTGGAGGAGTGGGAGGGGAAGTTAAAGTGTTCGGCCACCAGGCGATGGGGTTGTTTAGTGCATGTGTCCCAGAGATGCAAACACAAGTTTGCATCCTTCTCCCCAGTGTAGAGGGGATCACATCGGGAGCAATGGACACAGTAGATGACGTGTGTAGAAGTGCAGGTAAAGCTCTGTCGGATGTGGAAGGATCCTTTGGGGTCTTGGAAGAAGAGAGGGGGGAAGATGTGGGCACAGGTTTTGCACTTCTTGCGGTGGTGGGGAAGGTGCCGGGAATGGGGTGTGGGCTGTTGAGGGTACGTGGACCTAACAAGGGAGTTGCGGAGGGAATAGCTTCTGCAGAATGTTAATAGGGGTGGGAAGGGAATATATACACCTGGTGCTGGGGTCTGTTTGTAGGTAGTGGATATGGCGGAGGATGATGCAATGTATCCGGAGGTTGGTTGGGGTGGAAGGTGAAGACTGGGGGTTGTTCTCCATTTCCCACATGACGATGCTCTCTAGCACATCACCTCCACTTCCCACAATTATGCCCTTGAACCCCACCCCTCCAATCACAACAAGGAAAAATCCTCATCTTCCACCTCACCAACCTCCGGAGACATCACATCATTCTCCGCCATTTCTGCCACCTACAAATAGACACCACCACCAGGGATATATTTCCCTCCCCACCCCTATTTGTGTTCCAGAGAAACCATTCCCTCCGCAACACCCTTTTTAGGTCCATGCCCCCACCAACCCACCCTCCACTCCCGGCTATCGCAAGAAATGCAAAACCTGCGCCCACACTTTCCCCTTTACCTTCGTCCAAGGCCCCAAAGCATCCTTCCACATTCGACAGAGATTTACCTGCACTTCGACATGTCATCTCTGCCTTTATTCCTGATGAAGGGCTTTTGCCCGAAACGTCGATTTTGCCTGTCTTCGGATGCTGCCTGAATTGCTGTGCTCTTCCAGCACCACTGATCCAGAATCTGGTTTCCAGCATCTGCAGTCATTGTTTTTACCTCGTTTATGTCATCTACTATGTCCATTGCCCCCGGTATGATCTTCTCTACACTGGCAAGACAGGACACCAGCTTGCTGAATGTTTCAGAGAACATCCCTGGGACACCCTCACTAATCAGCCCCACTACCCCGTGGCTGAACCCTTCAACTTCCTCTCCCACTCTGTCATGGACATGCAGGTCCAGGGCCTCCGCCACTGCCAAACCCAAACTGCCCAATGCCTAGAGGAATAACACCTCATGATCCACCTTGGGGCCCTCCAACTACATGGGATCTGTGTGGATTTCACCAGTTTCCTCAATTCCCCTCCCCCCACCTTATCCCAGATCCAACCTTCCAACCTGGCACTGCCCTTTTGAACTGTCCATCTTTCTTCCACCGATCCGCTCCACCCTCTTCTCTGACCTATCACCTTCACCCCCACCTTCATCTACCTATGGTATTCCCAGCTACCTTCCCCCAGCCCCACCTCCCTCCCATTTATCTCTCAGCCCCCTTGGGCCACAACCCTCACTTCTGATTAAGGACTTATGCTCGAAATGTCGATTCTCCTGCTCCTCGAATGCTGCCTGACCAACTGTGCTTTTCCAGCATCACACTTTTTGATTCTGATCTCCAGCATCTGCAGTCCTCACTTTCTCCTACCTCATTGTCTAAGCCTGAGTCGGATTTCAGATCTTGTCCAATTGTGGATTGGAGGGTTTTTGCCAAAAGTGCTTCATGTGTCAAGTGGTGTCAAAGGTCATTACTGTATGGGAATAGACAGGCACGCAGCTCCAAAGCAGATATCTAGTCCAGTGTCATGCTGCCCAGGCAAGCTTGTTTTAAAATTTCAGTCAATTAACATTGATTTTATGACACATTCTAAAATGGTCTAGTTTTTGGACAAATTTGCCACCTGATTTGAGACACTACATCTGTATTTTGATGTGGTATGTTCGATGAAACAACAATGATAAAAGCAAGTCTCCATTCTGAAGCTTCATCAGTGAGAAAACTCATAATATAGAAACAGAGATACACAGTAATAACAAAAAGAGATCAGTGAAGCAATTTGCTGCTCACATGATTTTACAGATTTTATTCTGTCAATGTAATAGAATGTGTAACTGGATCAGATTTGTGGGAATGAGTTGATCCTGTCACAACATGAGCAGTAGAAAATGAAATAGGGGAAGATTATGTCTGGGAGCTGTTTCTCGAGAAATGGTGAATGTTCTCAAAACCTTTACAATTCTGTTGGAGCTATCAAACAGAGTAAGATTTTCCATGTTTCTTCACAACTTGTTAGACATTATACTTGGGAGATGTGAACCTCAAGAACTCGATTCATCATATACACAGATTTATGAAGTGTTAATATCCAAACTGACCAAGAGAAACTTTACCCCCTCTCACAACACAAAGATGTATCGATTTTCATTTACTCTCCCTCCCCTCCACCACCACCGCCCCCAACGAAGGCTCTGAAGGGCAAATTATACTGTACAGTCAGAGCATGAGATAGACTGTCAAATGTAAGCAACATTGTAGGATTCTGCATCAGATGTCACTCAAATTCCCGTAAGTCTTAAAACCTAGTTACATGAGCACCAAGTGTCAAAGGTCTGAGAAGTAGCAGTTCTGGTGGATACCTGTGCTGTCTCACACAGTTACATGTCGGGAGTTGTTCATATGGGAATCCACAGGTTAATTAGAGGAATAGAAAATTCAAGGTTGGAAGAAGTATAAGTGTTAGGGAGCAAACAGAAGGATGTCAAATAATATGGATGAAAGACTACAACCAAAAGAGATGTGAAAACGATAACATGCCTCCATTATAATAAGCCTTGACATACTAAAGCCAAATGCTTGAGGTTAAATGAGAAACCAATGACAGTAATAGGAATGGCTTCGAAATCCTCAGAAAAGAAAATGGGTTTTTTAAGATACAGCTGTAAGACAAAGGGTTCCTTAGAATCTACTTAGAACAATTAAAAACAAGTTTCCTCAATTATTGATAGAGGATCAGACCACAACAGGTTTTGAATATTTTATGTCAAAAGCTCAAGCAACTTTGGATCAGAGTTGAGGTGCTGGAATCTGAACTGCATATTGGTGGGAGGACAATTTGTACCTGGGGGAGAAGCAGTTGTTTGTGTCCAATCTTTGTCTCCTTATCTCTGGAAAGACACTATTGCCTTAGAGTGAATGCAACAAAGGTTTAACAAGCATATTCCCAGGATTGTATTCCTGTCCTCTGAAGACAGCTTGGGCAAACTGGACCTGTATTCTCTAGAATTTCAAAGAACAATCCAATTGGAACTTACAAACACTTAAAGTGATAAACAGGATAGCTGCACAATCTGTCACCTTGACTGTATTGTTCCCAGTCCTTACACTGTTTATTCATTTTTGAATCCTTTACCAAATCATCTGTCTGTATTAATATGGTAGTCATGACATTTTATGATGTACAACATCTTTTCATGTGGAACCTAATGAAAGTCTCTTGAAATTCTAAACTTAATATATCCATTATTCTTTTATCTACTGAAAGGGGGAAAGTTGGACAGGCAGAGAGATTCAGGGAGGAAAGTCCAGGGTTTAGAATCCACAAAAGGTTTCAATCTCACTGATGGAGTAATTGAAAGTGAGGATGCCCAGTGGCCAGCATCCAAGCAGAGGGTAATGAGGCTGGAGACGGTTGCAGAGATCAGAGAAGCATCAGGTAGTTTGAAAGCAAGGATACAAATAATGTAATTGAGGCATAGCTAAACAGAGAATCAGCATTGATCAACTTGACAATGGGATAGTGGGAGTTTGGATATAGCATATCAAAAAGAATAATAAATCTTGACATACCAAATTCATGGATAATTATTTCACCACCAGACACATTTTGATTTAACATGTGACAAAGTAGAAGTTTGTTATAGGTACTGGAATTTTTTAAAATGATTTGGCACAACTCCTTTGTTGGCATCAAGGCAATATTTTCATAGATGTGGAAAGAATGTTGCAGTCACCACTCTTAACATCTTCAAAATATTATTCAAACTTTTCAGGTTACAGAATGAAGCAAAATCTCAACCTCTATCCTGTCGGTGTAGAGTTGCTATACAATCAGCTTTGTTGATGCAGTTGATTTTGGTTTGATGTGTTTAACTTTGGTTGGATTAAGAATTCATAAGAAGGCAATTGTTACATCAACCTGAGATGTATTCTTCGCCAAGTGAGATCTTTCATGGAGGGTTGACTTCAGTTTTAATTTTCAGATTAACTCCATTCCATTCATTATTCCAGCATTAACCTTCCCTTCAAGGAACAGCCTCTAGTTTTTGTATTGTGAGTGGGTAGCATATTACAAAATATATTTCCTTTCTACTCCACCAATAACAGGAGGGCAAAAAGGGGACGAGATAGCCTTGGCATATAAGGTTCAGGATAATCCAAAAACATTCTACAAGGTCAGAGCAATGAGGGAGAGAGTGGAGCCCCTTAAACGAACAACAAGTTCATCTGTATGTGGAACCACAGGAGGTGGGGAAGATACTAAACAGTGTCAGTTTTTACTGTGAAGAAAGAAATGAAGGCTAGGGAACTCAGGGAAATAAATATTGATATCTTGAAAGCAGTCCACATTGCAGAAGAGGAAGTGCTAGAGGTCTTAAATAAAAAGATGAATACATTTCCAGGACCTGATCAAGTATATCCCAGGACGTTGTGGAGAGCTAGTGAAGAAAATGTGAGACCCCTAGCAGAGATATTTGTATCATCTACAGCCACAGATGAGGTGCCAGAGGACTGGAAGGTGGCTAATGTTGTGCCTTTATTTTAAAAAGGCTGTAAGGAGAGGCCTGCAAACTATAGACCTGTGAGTTTGACATCAGTGGTGAGTAAGTTGTTGGAAGGGATTCTGAGAGTTAGGATTTACATGCAATTAGAGAGGCAAGAGCTGAATAGGAATAGTCAGTATGGTTTTGTGCATGGGAAATCATGTCTCACAAACTTGACTGAGTTTTTTTTAGAACATAACCAAAAGGTTTGATGAGGGCTGAGTGGCAGATATTGTCTACATGGACTTTAGTAAAGCCTTTGACAAGGTTCCACATGGTAGACTAATTAGTAAATTGGATCACATGGGATTCAGGGAGCGTTTGCCAACTGGATACAAAATTGGCTTGTCAGTTGGAGACAGATGGTGCTGATGGAGGGTTGTTTTTCAGACTGGAGGCCTGTGACCAGTGGTGTTCCACAGGATCAGTGCTGAGTTTACTTTTGATTATAATTTATATAAATGATTTTGATGAAAATTTAGGAGACGTGGTTAGCAAGACGACACCAAAAGTGGTGGTATACTGAACAGTGAAGAAGATTATCTAAGATTACAAAGGGATCTTTATCATTTGACCAATGGGCTGAGGAATGGCAGATGGAGTTTAATTTGGATAAATGCGAGGTATTCCATTTTGGTAAAACAAACAAGGGCAGGACTTGCAATTAATGGTTAGGCCCTGGGTAGTATTGTCGAACAAAGACCTAGTGGTTCAGGTACATAGTTCATTGAAAGTTGCATTATAGGTAGACTTGGTGGTTAAGGTAGCACGCTTGCTTTCATTGCTCAGACCACTGAGTACAGTAGTTGGAACGTCATGTTCAGGCTGTATAGTACATTGGTGAGGCCACACTTTGGAGTACTGTGAACAATTCTATAGAAAGGATATTATTAAATTGAAATGGGTTCAGAAAAGGGTGTTGCCGGGACTGGAGGGTTTGAGTTAAAAGCATAGGCTGGGACTTTGTTCACTGGAGCATAGGAAGTTGACAGGTGACCTTGTAGAAGTTTATAAAATCATGAGGCACATAGATAAGGTGAATAGCAAAGATCAACCCTAGGATGGGTGAATTCAAAACTATGGGGCAAATTTTTAAGGTGAGAGGAGAAAGATTTAAAAGGCACCCGAGGGACAACTTTTTCACACAAAGGGTGGGTCGTGTGTGGAATGAAATGTAGAGGAAGTGATAGATGCACATACAGTTCCAACATTTGAAAGACATTTGGATAGGTACATGAATAGGAAAGGTTTAGAGAGATATGGGTCAAACTCAGATATGTGGGACTAGTTTTATGATTGTAACGAGGTCAGCTAGGTGAACCTCATAGAATATGAGTTCCCTGATTGAGGCTGCTAATCTGGTCCAATCAGGGGGCCCTGGCTGACAGATAAGAACAGGATTGGACTCTGTCCCTCATGGGTTGCACTGTATTCTTATGTGTATATTGTGTTTGCACTGTATCTTAGCATGTAAGTTGTGATTGAATTGTGTTTTCATATGTGCACTGTGTTTTGTGTATCTCTGGGGAGGGTTAATTTCACTGGGGGTGCTGGCATGTGGATTTTCTTTTATGCACTGTTTTCAATTGTTTGCCATGTGTTTTTGGAGGATTACGATGGGGTTTGCTTTGCTGTTTCTGTGTATGGCTTTTTCTGTTGGTTATGAGGGACTGGAGATGTTTGTTTTCAGGACACCAGTTGTTGTAGTTTTTTGACTGCTAATTGTTATGTGTCATGTGTTGCTAATTTGTATAACATTGAATAAAATTTTAAAAATGAACAGGGGTGTCAGACATCCTGTTCACTCTGATAGCTGACTCTGAGGGAGCTGGATCAGTAAATAAAGGGTGATGGAACACTCGTCTTTGTGGAGTTATTTCAACTTAGTTAGCAAAACTTGATCGGCATGGTTGAGTTGGACCTAAGGGTCTGTTTCTGTGTTGCATGACTTTATAACAAATGTTGGTTCCATTTTAACACTAGGACAGAGTGTGAATAACAGAACTTGTACCACAGAAACAGGCCAGCTGAGCCAACATCAGAAATGTGTTTGAGCAGTAATAGGCCTTTCAGCTGCTCAAGCCTTTTCGTCACTTGATAATTTTGACACCAACTCTACATTCCTGCAACATCCCCACATCACTCAATTCCTTTGAATTCCAAAATCTATTGAGCTCAGTTTTGAATAAACTCTCTGACTGGCATTACCAGTTCTCTGGATTGCGGTTTACCAAAGATCCACAGTTTCTAAGTGAAGAGATTTCTCCTTGTTTTAGAAAAGCTAATCCCAAGTCTATGAGCCAGAATTCTAGACTTTCCAGCCAAGGCAAACAGTTTCTCAATAACTACAGAGTCAAATGGTCTCAAAAGTTTTATACAGATAAATTTCAATAAGATCATCATTCATTCTTCTAAACTTCATATAGGCCAAAGTTATTCAATGTCTCCTTTATCAGACAATTCTCTCCCCCAGAACCAGTCTTGTGAATGTTTGGTTGCACCCACTCCAAACTTATTACATTCTTCCTTAGGTATGAAATCCAAACCTGTACACAGCATTGCAGATATGATCTCTCCAAAGCCCAATCTAAAATTGCATCAAAAGACAAGACTAGAAAGAACGGTGTTGAGGAAATGATAAACATACAATGACAGAAAGTACAAATCTAACAGTAAATCAACAGATAAGACTAGAGGTTACAAATATAATAAAGGACAAAACAAAAGGCTCTTTAAACGGAACTGCTGATGACACAAAGGTAAATAGGTTTAGATTAGATTAGATTACAGTGTGGAAACAGGCCCTTCGGCCCAACAAGTCCACACCGACCCGCCGAAGTGAAACCCACCCATACCCCTACATTTACCCCTTACCTAACACTACGGGCAATTTAGTATGGCCAATTCACCTGACCCTGCACATCTTTGGACTGTGGGAGGAAACCGGAGCACCCGGAGGAAACCCACGCAGACACGGGGAGAATGTGCAAACTCCACACAGTCAGTCGCCTGAGGCGGGAATTGAACCCGGGTCTCTGGCGCTGTGAGGCAGCAGTGCTAACCACTGTGCCACCGTGCCGCCCACAAAGGTTGTGAAGAAACATAAAGGAGGTTACAAATGGGTATAGATGAGTTAAGGGAGTGAGCAAAGATCTAGAAAATAGAGTATAATGTGAGAAATTGTGAAATTTTGTCAGAGCAATAAAAAAAAAATATAAGTGGCCAGATCTCGGAGATGCAGAGAGATTCTGGGTGTCCTATGGCATAAATTGCATGTAGATACAGCAAGTAATTAGGAAGGCTAAATTGCCAATATATTAGGTGAATTAATCAAGGGTAAATATAGAGTATTCTTCGGAGGGTCACTGTGGACTTGTTGAGCCGAAGGGTGTGTTTCCATACTGTAGGGAATCTAATCTAATCAAACAGGATGTTATTGTTTATCATGAAGGAAATTAAATATAAAAAGGTTAAGCTTCAGTTATACACATGAAACCATGTCTGACATACAGTGCCCAACATTGGTCACCTTATTACAGGATGGATGTGCTTGCACTGGAAGCACTTCAGAGAAGATTTACTCAGCTGGCAGCTGAAATGTGTGGGAGCAGGTTGGATAGGCTAGGCTTGCATCCATTGGCAGTTTAAATGAGCAAGAGAAGGAACTTGGTTGACACTTTGAAGATTCTGAGGGGCTTTGAAAGAGTGCATTTGAAAAAGGATATTTCTTCTTGTTGAAGAATCTATAATTAGGAAGTTACTATTAGTCAAAGGCTCACCCATTCACATCAGGGTGGGGAGAATTATTTTTTCATGCAGCCCAATAGGGAAAGATGGTAAAACTGACAAATGAGATATAGTGCTCTGACTCATGTAGTATATTTCAAATTGAAGGTCCAGTACATTCACTGTTTTGTTTTCCTTCTGGGAGGGTTTTGAGTCTTTGTAACTCTCTCCCTCAAGTGGCAAAGGAAGAATAGACTTTGAATATTTTTAAAATGGAGCTAGATAGATTCTTGATGAATAAGGGCTGAGATGTAACTGGAAAGGGAGTGCGTGTAGACAGGAATGGTTTTCGTGAATGGTAGAGCAGGCTCAAGGGGCTGAGTGGCCTATTTATAAATCGTGTTCAAATCTTACTTTAGTACAATCCTCCAAATCCCTTGCTTCTTAGTTCTTTATTCTCCACATGAAGCTATCCCACCTCCCACTTTCTGTCATCTGATCCTGTCAGCATATAATTCTATTCCTTTGTCCTCATATGCTGAACGCACTTGCTCTCAAATGCATCTATGCTATTCATACCAACTAATTCAGGTGTTGGGGCACATATCACCACTCTCTGGATAGCTTGCTCTGAATCAGTGTGGTAGCTCAGTGGTTAGCACTGCTGCCTAACAGCACCAGGGACCCGAGTTTAATTCTAGCCTTGGGTGACTATCTGTGTGGAGTTTGCACATTCTCCCAGTACCTGCATGGGTTTCCTCCCACGATCCACAGATATGCAGATTAGGTGGACTGGCCATGCTAAATTGCCTGTATTGTCCAAGGAAGTGCAGTCTAGGTCGACTAGCCGTGGTAAATGCAGGGTGGAAGGGGCTGGGTATGGGTGGGATGATTTCGTTGGGTCGGTTCAGATTTGATGGGTTGAATGGCCTCTTTCCAGACTGGAGGGATTCTATTTTGCCTTATTGTTAGAACCTCAAAAACAGGCAATCTACTCAGTGTACATCTCAAACATCTGTTATTAACATTTCCAAATTCTCAGGTAGCTCTAACAAATCTTGTGATAACACTTCAAACTTGACTTTGTAATAGCCTGCATTTTTCCCCTACCAAGTCTAAGGTGACCTCCTCACAGGACATTGAACATGATTAATAGTATGATCAAGTTCTGACAAGAGGCCACTGAATTGAAGCATCAACTCCCTCTGTCTCTCTCTCTCTCACCACAGATGCTGCCTGGCCTGCTGAGTGTTACCAGCATTCCCTGTCATTAAGCACAGAGATTGCTTCTGTACCAATGTTGTATAATACATTATATACCTACCACATGCGGCTAATTGCATGTATGACAGTAAATAAAAATGGGAAACACACTAACGGCAGACCTGTGATCCTAAGATTCATTTGCTCAGTATATGTGAACTTTAATCTTTTAGGGCATTTTGCAATGCAGAAAAGAGAGTATTTTTTGATTGTTGCAACTGCCTTATTTCCTTTGTTAATGGACTTTTTAAAAAAATATAGACACGTGAAGTTCAAGACACTTTCTACAAATGTCTATGGATGCATTTGAAGTGGCATCCTTATCTGCGGCTAGTCAGCAATGTCTTCTGGCCAACCATCTGGTGGTCTCTATCTCTTGTCACACAAACATATATAGAGAGATTAGTTTGTCGTTTGAACTGCTTTGTTTTTTCCTCCTTCAATACTGAATAGAAGGTAGGAGAGGGGCAAGATAGACTTTGTTTCAACTTGGAGTAAAATCGCCTCTCTTTTTGGGGCATTTAGTTAGATGTAACAAACACAGGTAAACTGTCATAGTTCCAGAGGACCATAAGCTTGGAGAAAGACAACTGATGGTGGTTTACACTAAAGGTCATCATGCCTCAGATGACAAGAGATGTTGAGATGGAGAATCCTTCTTGGCAACCTGAGTCGATGCAGGAATTGAATCCACACTATTGGCATCACTCTGTACTGAAAACCAACCGTCTGGCCAACTGAACTATCTGACCCCAGAAAGCAAGCATAGCGGCATGGCAGTTTACACTATTCAGAAATAAACGCTCCAATTCATGGCAAAATACTTTGACAGGCCCTGACATGTCAGACAGTTCCAAAGGGTTTACACTTACATAAATACACACACACTTCCACCCTCCATGGGATCCCTGACCCACATCCTCAAAAAGGTGTCCTGGGACCATTTCCACAGGTGAAACTCAACTCTCTCAAGAGGTACCCTGACACCAGAGACTTCAAATCCAGATTTGAGGAGAAGAGCTGATTGCTTAAATAACCAGGTCTCTCTGGGAAATCCCTGTGCAAGAACTATGGCTCATCCCCCATGAAAATGGGAAATACTATCCACATTTATGACCAGTCACAAATGCATAGTGTGTGAAGAACGCCATTCAGTTGGTCTTCATCCTCCTATCAAGGGCATCGTGTTGTCACTTCCATCGAGGGAGATCCCTTCACTGACAATTTCCCTATGACTTCTAGGTTTAATTCATTCCTCACCTTTCTTCAAACAATGCTTTTAACATGGCCTTTCAACATGGTTTGCAACAGCAATAAAAATATTACTGTTCACCAGTATTCCTACCTCGGGGCCAGGAGGCTGGGATTCAAGTCCCATCTACACCAGAGGTGTGTGACCACATTGATTTGAAAATATTTTTAATTCACTCAGCACTTTCATCTCTCCAAAATGTATCTCTGATCCAAGGCTCTCTCATAATCCACGAAGCTAAAAGCAACTCTTGCTGAAGGTGCAAATTGCCTTATTGAAGAGAAAAGAGATACAATTTTCAGGTATACAGCTTCTTCTGCTTCAGCTCAAAGCAAAAATTGCCATGATGCTTACAAATACCCTTTTTGCTGAGGTCATATTATCTCAGGAAATTTGTACATATTTTCCACCTTGCAAATTGCTGCAAGTAACATACATTGAGTAAAGAGCTTATTTAACTCCTTAAATGGTGGTAAAAGCATCCATCTTAGCATATCCTTCAGAAGTGAAAGAAGTATTGTAAGGGGTATTGTACATGTCAGCTTGGAACTGCAACTTGTTCCTGAATCAGAAGGTTGCAGGCTTAACCCTCAAGAAAATATATAACCAAGCAACAATGCACATTTTGATAATGTCTTTATTGCAGCAAAACACCCCAATGTGGTATATTTTCAAAATTTGACAAGCCACATCAAGAGATCTTAAAAGAGGTAACCAAAAGATTGCTTTAAGATGTAGGCAGTAAGGAGCATCTTTAAAGAGAAGAGAAAGGTCAAGATGGATTTCCTGACTTTGCAGTTGAAGC
The DNA here is from genome assembly GCF_037043375.1 of Chiloscyllium plagiosum. Taxonomy (NCBI): domain Eukaryota; kingdom Metazoa; phylum Chordata; class Chondrichthyes; order Orectolobiformes; family Hemiscylliidae; genus Chiloscyllium; species Chiloscyllium plagiosum. The sequence continues at coordinate 20,969,905 of NW_028270168.1, forward strand.
AGCAAGGGGCATGGTTACCAAAGGTTAATTAAAATCAAGCTGAACCAAAAGCCCAGAAACGAAGGAATGCTGAGATTTTGAGATTGTAGGTTTGAAAGCTAACAGAGATAAAGAGGAATAAAGCCAGGAGCAATTTGAAAACAAGGATTAGAATTTTAAAATGGAGTTGGTGCTGGGCCAGGAGCAATGCAAGTAATAGAGTACAGGAATGACAGACACAAGCTGGAATATAAGCAAACTAGAGTGACATTATATCTTTGGACTGAGACTTACCATTGAATACCATCTTTTGGATGAAAAGTTAATTTGTTTTTATTCATTCATGGGATGTGGGCATCTCTAGCTAGGCCAGTATTTATTTCCCACCCCTAATCGCAGAAGGCAGTTAAGAGTCATTCACATCACTCTGGGTGTGGAGTCACATGTTGGCCAGACCAGGTGAGAATGGCACATTTCCTTCCTTAAGGACATTAGTGAACCATATGTGTTTTTCTGCTGACAATCAATTCATGGTCATCATCAGACTCTTTAATTCCAGATATTTATTAAATTCAAATTCCACCATCTGCCATGGAGGGATTTGAACCCAGGTCCCCAGGGTATTGCCTGATTTTCTGGATTAACAGTTTAGCAACAATACCACTGGGCCATTCCATACATTAAGGGAGGCAATGACAACATCACATAAGTAAAAAGATTCAACTTGATCCCAATAGGTTCTGTGACACACTCAACCCTATTCACGTTTGCCTCTGCTAGCAGTATTGAAAGGCAAACTAAAAATAAAAAATTAAGAGTAATGAAATGCCTTCCATGAATTTGGTATATCTGGAATTGCACCATAGTCAATTAACATTTTTTGATATGTCACATGGCAACCAATTTACAAATAGAAAGATCCCACAAACAATAATGATTATGAGATGTTTTCTTTAAGAAAGATGAATACAGGCCAGACCATTAAAATGACAACTCTACATCTTCTTGAAAACAGTAAGATTGGTTCATCCTCCCCCAGCAAAATCAATAAATTAAGACTAGGTTCATAAAGGCCATGGTCATGTTTCAAATGAGCTTCCTCAGGCTGCTCTTCACTTAAACCTTCATGCATTGTTATATTCCTTTCTCCTTCATCTCCTATTCTAACATGTGCCTGCATGTACTTAGGGCATTTGCTTCAATTTCTCTTAGTAGTGAGTTCTACATTTTAACCATTCTCTTTGTAAGGAAAGTTTGTCATGAATTTCATCATGGATTAATTAGTGATTTTCTAGATTTTCAGGGTGTGTTTGCAAATGGAAATATGGTTAAGTCTTCCTTATAAAACCATTTCATTCCTGAAGAGCTCCATCATGTCATCTCTCAGTTTGCTCAATTGTAGAGGAAAAAAAAGCACTGAACTATTCAGTTTTTTCTGATAGATACTGCCTCTCAATACTAATATCAAACTAGAAAATCCTTTCCACCTATTCTGGAGTGTCCCCCAGTCCGCTTTTCTTTGTAATACTACAGGGACCACAAGTGTTCACTATAATCCACATGCCTGAACAGAACCTCTGTTTCTCATTTCTATTCTCTGGAAATGAACGTTTCTGTCTTTCTTACTTGATCAAAAAATTGACTTCATTAACCTGCATTCCTTTTTTGGGCTTGTGGTGCTATGTAGTGGTCCTTCCACTGAGCCACAAGCTCCAAGCCGGAGTCTCACTCCAGAACCTGATGCACTCACAGTGACCAAACAGATTAATTATCAAATCTGATAACAGGTCTATGGCATGGGGTAAAAGGAGTCTTCTTATCAGCCATGCTTAATGGCATCATCCTCAACTTGACATCACTTCAATATTTTTAAATTAAGTAATTTTGGAACTAGAATCAGAAGTACATGCAAATGAAGATCAAGAGTAGTATCACATTTTGCCATTTGCTAATCTAAAAATCCAGCTTTAAAATCTATTTACCATTTTGTTGTATCCATTCTGCTATTTGTCCCCAATTCCAAATGATCTAGCCTTACTCATAACTTTATACAATATCTTATCAGTGTTTTTTTTTGAAAATCTAAATACACTGTTACCGTTCAGCATGACCAACCCTTTTGGAATCTGCACCAACTACTCCTTAGTTTTTCAGCTTCCAGATGATTTTCTATTATACCTTTGTTTTAGGATCTCATTGCCTTTCTTGTCACTGATTTTAAGTTTAGTGGTATAATTTCCCTTGATTTGTTCTACTGTCCTTGTTCTACATACAGATCACATTAGCTGTCACATTAGTCCTCTAATGATTATGTATTAATGTCTGGTATCTCTTCCCTACTTTTTTTGGTATACTCCAATTCAGCCATAGATTTTGTCCTCTCGAAGTTTAGTTAGCTGATAAATGATCACGCCCTTTTCTATCTTAAATATCTCAAAATACACAGTGCCTTCAACAATGCAGCAGCCCAATGCAACAATGCAACAATGTAGTACAAATGCAAAGTACTACATAACTGATTACATTTTGCAGTTTGCACTTTAGCCACACACAGCTTTTTAAATGGTCAGCTGTCTCTACTCAAGTCTGGTTTTTGAGTCTCTGCCATCAGGAACCCTACATGAACTACATGCCTATTTGATGTGTGGGATCTGTATCTCTTTCTCCCCCTGCACTCCTATGGAAGGCAATGCACATCCCTTCCAGCATATTGAATACTTGATACATCAGTACACTATTGCATTCATAAGCCTCACATTCTAACTTGGGTTTTCAAAATTCTGCTTTGTATTCTATGTTGTTGACCTTATCAACATAGATTGTTACCTTTAGTAACCTGTTCCTCTACACAACAAGGTTCCTTCACTTTCCCTACAAGCATGTGTTTAAATTAGACAATGGGAATATGATTTACCATTCCAACTCAGATAGTAATCCTGCATAATTTACATACAGTGAAACAATAATTAAGAGATTAATTTAGATTACTTCATAGAATTTCTATGGAGCCACACCGAGCTGTTGAAACATTGAGTACTAATCTGTAAACAAGTTCCTGTAATTAACAAATGATGAATAATTATAGTCACAATCTAAAGTGTGGGTCGACAGTTTTGCTCTGAAATTCCTGGAAATCAAAGAAAAATTACAGGCATATTTATGGCGCAGAACAAGACAAGTAAATGTAATTGACAACAGTTGTCCCTTGCTACAATATGAAAATTTACTATTGCACAGTAATTGACAGTAATATCAGTGATATCAAGAGCTCTTGAGTGGTGTACATCAACAGACTAAAAATGACCATATATAATAGATTACTCCAGTTTCAGCAGCAAAGTGAACAGACAAAGCTTTTCCAAAAAGGAGACAGGATAAATGTACAACATAATCTCATGCACAGAAATTGGACCATTCAACCCTCAAGCTTGATTCATGGCTGATCTGTATCTCAAATTTGTCAGCAACCTTTGCTGCTCATTCCTATGCCCTCAGCAGAGCAAAACTTATTGATCTCAGAACTATCATCCAAGACCTTTTCAGAGACGGAGTTTCCGATTTCCTTTACGTGAAGAATTGCTTCTTGGGCCTTTCGGCCTCATTCAACTTTTAAGTTTATGCCCCTTGCTTTGGACCCATCCCACTCCCATCAAATGAAACATATTCTCTCTTCCTTCCCGCTCAGCTCCTTCACTTACCTTAAACACTTTAACAAAATCATCACTTAACCTTCTACACTCAGAGGAGTAAAAGCTCAATCCTTCATCCTGTGCCCTCACAACTTAACTCTTCAATCATCAATTTCAATCTTTTGGATATAAATGCAGGAAAATTCATTCCTGATGTGATCTGGCCACCTTCAGTCTCAGTGATGGTAGATGCACAGTCAAGCTCCTAAGGGGACGTGCTCTAAGCAAAGAACATAGGCAGAGGTTCCTGCTGAGACTCAAGTTCAAGTGCACTGCCTGCCTTAGTTGAATGTCTGATCATTATGTGAGCTCAAACTGAAGCATTGCCATTTTAGTTAGATAATGAAGGGAATCAGAGTACTTTACAAATAGACTAGCCATGATCATAGAATGGCAGAGCAGGCTCAAAGGGTCAACTGGCCTACTTGAGTTCTTAATTCGTACGTAACAGATCAATTGAAAGAGAAGCAGTAGCATAGCGATAATGCTACTCAGAGAGATATCCAGAATCAAAGGCTAATACTAGAGGGACTGGTGTTCAAATCCCATCTTGCACGTGTTGAGATTTGGATTCAATTAAAAATATCCGGGATAAAATCCTAGACTGATGATGACTATGTTACTGTTGTCGATTGTTATAAAAACCCATCAGGTTCACTAATACCCTTTGAGGAAGGTAATCTGCCATCCTCACCTAGCCTGGCCTACACAGAACTCCAGATCGACAGCAAGAGGGCAAATAAGGATGGGCAATAAATGCTGACCCAGCATGAACAAAGAAAGAGATCCTTTGCAACTGAAACTCAATGCCAGGGAGCAAGTTCAAGGGGAAAAAAATCTCAAATGAAGCAAGTATGTCATGACTAATAGTTACAGTTAAAATACCTCAAACTCTGAACAACGTCTGACCTTAATCAGCAGCAGAATGTGGCTGCATTAAAGACTGATTAACAGCTGATGACTCTTGATTTCAAGCTTTTTCCCGAAATTGTATTAGATATGCTCAGTCAGATGTAGATTGCTCACAGGCCAAACACAGACCTAATTGTTTGTTTAAAACATGACTGTTGTGGAAGTGCCCTCCTGAAACAGTCATTTCAGATACCTGCGATGTAACACTATTGTCACAGCAGCAGTAAAGTTCTGTTTGAGTAAGTATTGCTTAAACATTGAGGCAATACATTCAGTGGCCAAGAATAAATATCCATAATTAACACTTATTAAGACTGGTTTATGAAAGGAAAGATAAGTTGTAGGTGATGCTGACCACCGTGACAAGTGATACATTGAAAGATACTGAAAGTCAGTGAGTTGATTAACAAAGTACCTCCTATCCACAACTCCACATACTCTACGCAATACTGATCCTTCACAAACCCAAAGACCAAAGAGACTAATTGTAGAGTCAACACCAGATCTTCAATGACAGCAATGCTGGACGAAATGCTAACTAATAGTTTTGTGACAAAAATCTCAGGAGAATAGATCAATTTTGATTAAATATCACTTCCATAGAACTGAACATCTAAAGGTAACTGTGGCTGAGAGTGCCAAAGCATTTGAGGTATTTGATCTTTTAAACAGAAATTTTGCTTTTGACATTAGTGTCTATGACAGATAAGCAAGGTTCATGCATAAGACAAGCCCTTCTCATGAAATTCCATCCTACAGAATTTAAAACACAAAAATTCACATCAAATGCAGATCATAGCCATCAGCACTCTTACCTTGCTGTTGGTCAGAATTCACAATTTTATTATTCTCTTCAATCCACTAGGACAATCCTGTAAATTATTGCTGACCTCTTCCAAGATTACGTTGGAATTGCCCTTCACTCTCCCGCTTGGTGTTAACTAATTTTAAATCTCCCGTCTTTGTAGTTATCACGCAAACATGTTCCCGATATTAAAATGATCTCTATATCTGGACTCTGGTCTTAGATCAAAGCGATTGGGGGGCATTATAGCAATTTGTCACTGACGACACACAGAATAGAACTGTGCAGGAGTTGACAAGAAAGTGTATACGCTGTTCAGACTGGCTCCAACAGGAGTTACTGTACTCCCCCAAGGGAAAAAGCGAAGTCATTCAGCGTGTTAACAATCCTTTGACTGTCAGTCCCAAAGTGGGGCACAAAGTTGTGGTCTTCCGTCCAGAGAGTTTACAACTCAAAGCACAGACTTCCTATGTTCTTATATTTCGAAGTTATAACTTTCCACCAAACGAACATTGCCCAGTTAGAAATAATAGCTTTAAAATGTTAGTAAGATTTTCCACACACCCTCCCTATCCCATTATTATCCTTTCACATGTGTACCATCCAGAACATTTTTAGTGAATTTCTAAGCCACAGCTACACTGATCCATGATTATCCAAGTATTAAAGAAGTCAAGACTTTAAGAAACGGTCTCCCTAAGATTAAAAGTGCTCAATTTACAAAGTTTGAGCATCCGAAATAAACAATTTCTCGTACCTGTAACAACACAGCGACCATAAACCCTTTCCTTCAAAATATCAAACGCTTATTCGGAGTTTACTCAATCATAAATGACATAGAGTTAGACAATGTATTGGAAGGGTTTTGCACTTACTTCTCGTACTCCAGGTTGTCTCTGTCACAGCGACTATCTTTGTGCTTCTCCCAGTCTTTCCCATGCTTACAAGTGGTGAGTGAGATAATATCCTTGCCATTGTGAATATGGTGTAAGGCGTTTCTGGTATCTGACCCAATTCCCGTCAAGTATCTCTTGCCTTTGAAGACCAACAGGTACTTTCTCCTGGGTGGGACATTGTTATTTAGTAGCCAACCTTTTCCCCCACCCTTCTGACGATGTTCTCTGGAAAACAAAGGGATGGAGACGTCAAAATGTGGCCTGTAACTCTCCATGTAAAAACTCGCTTTGGCCACCATGGCCTGGCCAACGTCAAAGCCCAGATCCTCGGTGTAGTCAGGCCACGTTCCCGAGTAGAGGTTAAATATCAGGTGGTTCCTTCCGTTATTCCACAAGGGGAAACTCTGGATTTTGCTGTCCACGTCGTGAATGTATTGTAAGGATAGCTGATCCCTGTCTAAGGTGTCTATACTCATGACAAACAAGCAGGCCTGCTGTGGATCCGGAGTGTAATACCGGGAGCCCTGGATGGAAGCTAGAATTTTTTGGTAACTTTCAGAAACTTTATCTCCTTTAGCCTGGGGATAGATGTAAACCCGGAAGCCTCGCTTCTCGCACAGAGACAGGTCAAAACAGGTCTCCATCCGACACCTGCTGTCCTTGTATACCATCTCCCTGTTCTCCTTCTTCAGTCTTGGGGACTCCCGCAGGCGAGCGTCCACGTCCCCTCCCGGCTGCTCCGCGAAACTTTTCAGTGACGCCTGGTCGTCCCACGCCGGCCACCTCCTCGCCATCGCCGTCTCCTCGCTCTGCCTCCGTGCCAGGAACTTCAGCTGCCGGATCTGCGATCCCCCGAAGTAGAAAAGCAAAAGCCAGCAAGCGCAGAATGCGATCGAGATGTATTTCTTCCTGGCCTGCATGTGTCCGGGACCATTCGCCCTCCTCGGGAACAAGACGCTGAAGGGGACAAGGCTGCAGGAGGTGGCACCTGGAGCGGTCGATGCTGGCGGAGCAGAGAGGAGCCTGACAGCTCGGATCTCAAGCACTTCCAGACGCCGGCGCTGACTGAAGAGGCATCCTCCCGGTTCCGAAGCAAAGGCGGGCGCGGAGCAGGGGCAGCCCAGTCTGGCATGGGGCAGCCGGGGGCATGTACTGCAACTGGCTGCCCGTTTCGGCTGGAGCTGCTTCAAGGGAAGGGGATGTGGCTGTAAGAGCCGATCGAGGCTTTCCGGACGCTGTGGCTCGGGCGCTGCGTGCCCTGGCTGGGAGATGCAGTGTCTCTCCGGGGCTGGGAGCGGCTCCGGGACGGACTCAATCGCCGACTGTATCCATCTCGCCGAGACTCAGGTGGAACCGTGTCCAAACATTCCATTTCCGAACCTTGGCTCCACCAACATTCCAGCCAGGCCACGCCCCCAATATGACCCCGCCCACGCCTCCCCCATTGGCCAAAATGCACGGCACTCCACGCACTCTGATTGGGCTTCCTCCGGCCATCCCAGGCTATGATTGGTCAATGCAGCCAACCATCTTCCCTAGTCCCCTCCCTCCAACATCAATTGGCTGAACCTTTCGCCGGGTCCCGAACGTGCTGAGCGTCAGGTGTTAAAAAAAGAATTGGGCAGGAATTGTATTTAAAGCCCAGTCCCGGGAGGAGAGGGCGATGTAGCCCAGGGCGCGTTTGCAGGCTACAGCAAACTGATAGGTTCCAGGGGCAACAACACGACATACATGTTGTTGGATCAAGATCGTGGGTCTTTTTGGCTGCACCTTGCATATCTGGCCTTCAAAACTGGCATGTCCGCTGCTATACCGTTAACTTGGAACAGATGCATTTTTAAATATGCACGTATATTTTTATAAAATCAAATGCACAAGCAGGCTGATCAATGTGGGTTTCTTTGCCTCCAACCTTTCAGCCGTAGATGGCCTGCGGTATATTTAGTTTTTGTCCTGTGCCAGAAATGATATCCAAAGGCAATACATTTACGCGGCTGACACAGCCTGAAGCATGGTTTTAAAGGTTAACCATGGATCCAGAGGGTAAGTGAAAGCTACCAGAACAAAATATTGCAGATACTGGAGGTCCGAGAAACAAGCAGAACGTGCTGAAAATACTCAGCACGTCAGGTAGTGACAATGGAGAGACGGACAAAGTCAACCTCATTCAGCATTAAGTCTATTTCTCTCATCACATAGGCAACCAGATTTGTTCTCTAAAATGCATATCTATTAAATAAAAGGTGTATGATTATCATGGATATTTTGATCTACAAACTACCATGTACCATTCACTCAATACCCTTTGACATCTTGCCAATCAATGGTTGGAAGTTTAAAAAATCCTCATCGCTGCGTTCACGGGCTTACCATATCTCCTCTATCGCTTGCATCAATCGTAGAATCCTTCAAGGGGCCTGTGTTCTTATAATTCTGGCCTCTTTTGTAGGTACAGTATTTGCTAACCAACCTGTTCAGAGACATTATTGGAAGCCTCTGGGAGCAGGCATCTCTTGAATCTGGGTCACCTGGCCAAGAGGCAGTGTCATTAAGACTGCACCACAACAACTGGTCTGCTTTACCCCTCCAGTCAGTGGTAACTGCCTCAGATTAAGACTTCTCTAAATCTTTATGCCACACAAAACTTTTAAGATGCTCCTTATATCTTTGACTAAGGTTTTGGTCACCTGCCTTAATGAGCTTAATTTTCTGGACTCAGGTTGTACATCCAGTCTCTGACAATCCAAAGATGTGCAGCAGGAGAAGTGAAAGTCCTGATACATAGATCTATGTGGAAATTTCCTGACCCTCAACTTTCAATGAGCAGTTTCCCTGGTCCTACAACCTTCCCTGAATGAACTGGAATCAAAGTTAGAGACAGAGACTCAGACAGTTCCACTAGAGGAAAAGGAGGAAATTTTAGATAGATTAAACACTTTAACAGCTGGGTAACTCTACAACTGGCCTCATCACCCTCCCTAACCAACCCAAACCTAAACCTACAATGACTTAACTCCCCAACCCAACCTGACTGCTCACCAACCACCCCCACCATCTGACAGCAATCCCAAGCCAATCCAGCTACTCCCATCCAGGCATGTGACTACCTCCCCAGACGGACTTCTGAACCTACCTAATTACTCTCCCAGCCACTCAACTTCCCAGCCACTCAACTTCCCTCAATGAGCGCTGACCTGCCTACCCCCAAAACCCAACTACTTTCCTGACTGAACCTACATTCTACAGTTGCACATTTACCAACCTACTCACCTCACCCACCTACCCACTTCTCAACCTCACCCATTTTTTTTCACTTCACCTATGTACTGCCCTACCTTCTTACCCTCCTACCCACTGCACCCAATCTCCAACTTTCCTGCCTCAATGACCTCATCCATCCTCCCACTTACCTAACTACCCACATCACCCATTTATCCATCTCACCCACTGACTCCCTATTCACTCAGGTATATATTCACCAACTTTCAAATTGGACTGTTACACTTAGCATATGCCAGCTAGTGACCAGTCTTTGTCCAACCCTATCCCATTCTGACTTAGCTCCCCAATGGAGTATACTCCATGGATTTCTTGCAAAAATAAAATCCGCAAACCCTGTTCTCAATTGCCTATATAGTACCAACTCCTATGATTTCCCTTCTTGGTATTCCTTCTGCTGAAAATCTTGGAGCTGGCAAATCTATTTATTGGCAGTGCAGTTCCCCTATGTTACCTATGTTTTGTATTAGATCTCTTGTGATGCAAGGTCTCTTGTGATGCAGTGCTAGTGCTGCTATCTATGGATCTGGACTCCCAAGTTCAAGCTTTATGTGTTCCAAAGTTGATTAGAAACTATGTAGAGGGAGAATGTATATTTAGGTACACAAGAGTGTGTGCCTGGAGATCAAAATCACACAACAACACTTTGCATTTGTGTAGTGCCTTTAACATAATGAAATGTAAGTATTTAACTGAGAACATTGCAAAGCTCTTGTAGCACAGGGTCAAAAGGCCTGGATTCATGTTTCACCTGTTCCAGAGGTGTGTTATAACATGTCTGAGCAGGTTGATTAAAAATATTTATCAGAAATTTGAACCTTATTCAGCTTGCACCTTGACTAAGCCAGGCATAGTTTGGAATAATCAAACGAGCAGCTTCACTTTAGCCTAAACTTAAAGATACAGTCCAAAATATAATCTTTTAAACCTCTTAATTACAATAAAATATACTTGAACTAATTTGTTCTGTAAATATAAAAGTCAAATTCTGCTGAAAAAGGCATATTCTACAATGCAATGAATGACCAGCTAATTTATTTTAGTGATGCTGGTTAAAAGATAAATATTAAAGGAAAAAATTATCTTAATATGGCAACTTTCACAATATCAAAGGCATTCTAAAGTATTTTAAATTCATTGAAGTATTTTTGAAGTATAATGACGGCTGTAATGTAGAAATGAGGGAGCCGATGTATGTATAGAAAGCTCCAATAAATTATTAGGGATGTGCAACAAATGCTGAAATAATCAGTGATACTTGTATCCTATGAATGTATGAGTAATAGTGATGAGATCATGCTTTTAAATAACTGAATAAGAGTTAAATGTTGGACAGGGCAGTAAAAAGAACTCTCATGTTTTCCTTTGAATAGTGTTGACTTTTTGCCCAGCCAAGTGCCTAAAGTTCAAGTTCACTACCAATCAGTGCACAGATACTTGCAGTTGATATTCTAATCCGTGATCTCTTTGATGTAGCAGAGTTCCTCAGGACAGTGGGATACATGCCAAGATAAGTAACAGCCTTTCACGTTACTGCCTTGGATTGTGATCAGAGTTCAAGTTCTGTAGATTTTATCTATAGAGATGAACTGCATGAGTTTATATTTGTATATAAATTCCTATATGAACTGCATTGGGGAAGAGGAGTTGATGAGGAGTTCAAGGGGAAACATCAGAAAAAGAAACCCTTAATGAGAGAAAACAGATTCAGGGATAGAGTATTTATTATGATACAGCAACCGAGAATGTTAGATCAAGATGCGTTAAACCATCAGTAAATGAATAACTGATGCATATCACAATAATATTTGTTAAAGTGTTTTTCCTTTAATAGAACGAGACTGATAAAGGTGGCATTGGAACTCAAAGCTGTTAGAGAATGATATAACTGGTCCAAAGATGGAAATGGATATGTAACTCCCTGAATTACTTCGTGAACATTTGGTTTTCTTTGTTGCAGACTAAATACCTATTCTGGTTAAGTAATCTAATTGACTAACTGATAGAATTGATTGATCTAATTAGCTGAGAGTGTGGTGCTGGAAAAGCACAGCCGATCAGGCAGCATCTGAGGAGCAGGCGAATCGACATTTTGGGCATAAGCCCTTCATCAGGAATGCCCTGATGAAGGGCTTATGCTTGAAACGTTCATGCTCCTGCTCCTCAGATGCTTGGCTGTGCTTTTCCAGCACCACACTCTCGACTTTGATCTCCAGCATCTGCAGTCCTCACTTTCTCCCAATTGATCTAATTTGTCAACAGCTCTATTATAGTTGTACCAGAAGTTGTGTGGTTAGAGCACTTCTGTATATACAATTTAAAAAAACACACATACTATTACTATACAGGTTGACTGCTGGATTATGAGAAGCTGTACAAACTGGACCTTAGTCATTAATGGCATGTCTAGGTTGTCTATGGTGCAGTCGATAACACTCCTATATCTGAACCAGAAGGTTGTAAGTTCAAATCTCATTCTAGGAAAACTGGAGGAGGGGAGAAAGAAAATGTAAAGCTGATGTGTATTGACAGTTGAATGTGGCAGAGCATGTTGGCAGAGTGGTTCGCAAAACGTATAGGGAAACTTAGGCTTTCTAAGTAGAGTCATTGATACAAAAAACAGAAGTTACGCTGTGCATTTATAAAGTTCTTGTTAGGCTCCAACTTAAAATCTTATGTACAACTCTATTCACCACACGTTAGTAATTTGCAGAGGAGATTTACCAAACTGGTTTCAGAAATATTGAAAAAGTTGAGGTTGTTTTCCTTGAAGGGAAGATTTGATGGAGGTACACAAGATTATTATATAAAATAGATAAGGGAAAATCTGTTCTGATGAGCCATATTCCCATTGATAGAATAAAAACTACAGGCATCACAGATTTAAGATTTTGAACGTGAATCACAGGGAGAAATAAGGAAGAGCTATTTTACGCAGTGAGTGGCAATGGTTTGGCACTCACTGCCCTTGAGTGAATGTATTTGGAAACAATCATTGATTTCAGAATATTGGAATTAAACTTCCAGAGCTATGAGGATCAAGTTGGAATGTGGGATTTACTGGATGCACCTATAGAGAGTTGGCAAAGACTGAATGGGCCAAATAGCCCCCTTCTGTTTTTAATTGACTCCATTGAAGTATTGTGGGAGCTGCTGTCTTTCAGTCAAGATGTTTGTGCAATCAGAAGTTCTTTCTCAGGTGGAAAAATAAGTTCCCATTGCACTATTTGAAGAAATGTAGAGAATTAACCCAGGTTGTAGACTCAACATCATCACTGTAATAGATCATCTGGCCACTGTCACATTGCTATTTATGGAACCTTATCGAGTACAACTTCACAGGTGTGTTGCTTATATCACACCAGTGACTATCATTCAAAAGTACTTCATTAGCTCTAATGACGTTGGGCCAGCCTGAGGTAGTGAAGTGCACTATGTAATTGTAAGTCTATCTTTTTCTGGGCAGGCAAAGGATGGTCTGAGGACACAGCTGCTTTCCCTGAAGTTATCTAAAAATTTAATTAAAAGCCACCATCAATTTGTGCAGAAAATGTAAACGTGATGCTTTATGGGCAGGTGGTGTCATTCACTTCCAGCTTCCAAGCTGGAGGGATAGAGGTGCTAACTTATCAGCATATTGCACCTACAGCTCATTTCTTTCCACCTACTTGAATTATCAACATAGAATGATTTTATTCAATTGTGATGACAGTTAACAGTACAGAGGAACCCCCAGTCTTCTGGGATATTTTCACCTTTTTCTTCCCTCATTGCTGTCCAACTGGTCCTCACTTTCTACAAATGTACAAACGTATAACATAGGAGCAGAAGTAGACCATTTGACCTCACATTCAATAAGGTCTTGGTTGATCTGCTTGTGTTTTGAATTTCACATTCCCATCTACCACCCATAACCTTTGATTGTGAAACAACAAACTATCCACTTCTGTTTTAAAAAAAATCTTTAATGACATGTCACAAAAGTATTCAGTTATCCTTTCTTCACTGCTTACTGAGGCAGAGAGTTCCAAAATTGCACAACATCAGCGGAAACTTCTTTGCATTTCTGTATTGAATGGGCAACCCCTAAACTTTAAAACAGTTCCCTTAGCTCTGGACATAATTTTAACCTTGTCAAGGCAATTCAGGATCTTATAAACTTCAGTCACATCATTTTTATAAACTCCAGTAGATGGAAGCGCAGCCTGTCCAACCCATCCTCATAAGACAACACATCATTCCAGACATTCATCAAGTGAACCTCCTCTGAACTACTTCCAATACATTTACATCTTTCCTTAAATAACAGGACCTAAAGTGAAATTAGTATTCGAGATATGGACACACCAATGCCCTGTATTACTGAAGCATAACTCCTTAATTTAATTTTCAATTCCTCTCATAATAAAGGATAGCATCCCATTAGCCTTCTTCATTAACTGTTGTATCTGCATACTAACATTTCGAAACTCACACACTAGAATACCTAAATCTGGCTGCAATAGTTCTCTATTTAAGTAATACTGTTTTTCCATTCATCCCACCAAATGAACAGCTTCACTGTTTCCCATATTTATCAGATTCTTTCCCTCTCACTCTATCTGTCTGCAAATTTCTTATGTCTTAGCTACCATGAGTTCACTCCTCTCACCAAAATTGTTGATGTAAATTGTAAAATTTTGAGGGTCCAGGACAAACCCTTGTGGCAGTCTATGAAACAATCAAAAACCCAATGATGCATAATCTCTGTTTTATTTAGCCAACCAATCTTGTATCCATGCTAATATGTTACCCTCTACAACATTAGCTTTTATTTTCTACAATAACCTTTGTTATCTCTTTTACTTCCATGGATTTGAAACTTGCTGGCATCTTATCAAATGTCTTCTAAGGGTTTAAGTATAGTATGCCTACAGATTCCCCTTTATCCACTCTTTCAAAGAACTTGAATAAATTGGTTAAACATGATTTCCCTTCAATGAAATCATGTTGATGCTTCAAAATTACCTTGAAATTTTTGAAGTACACAGCAATTTGTGTTTCCCAGCGACAGATGCCAAGCTAACTAGCCTGTAGTTTCCTTTTTTCCTCCTTTTTTATCTTGAATAGAGGGATGATAACTTTCAAGAAGACATACACATGCTGGTGGAATGGTTGGGCAAGTGGCAGATTAAATTGAATGCCGAGAGGAGTGTGACACGATTTATCTTGCTGGGACGAATGAGAGGGAATATAAAATAAAGGATACAATTCTAAAAGGGTTACAGAAGCAGGGGTATATGTGCACAAATCATTTAAAGTAAGAGGCCAGGTTGAGAAATTTGTCAATAAAGCAAGCATGAGAAGCCAAGCTTTACAAATAGTGTCATACAGCATAAAACAAGGAGATTATGATGAACCTTTCTGAAATCATGATTCAAGCTCAGCTGGAGTATTGTGTCCAGTGTGGGCACAATCTTTAAGAAGGATTTGAAGGTATTAGAGAGGTTGCAGAAAAAAAATAACGAGACTGGTTCCAGGGATATGGAACTTCAGCTCTGTATAGAATAGGGAAACATCAGCTAATCTCCTTGATGAAGAGATGAAGAAATTTGATAAGGTTTTTCAAAATCATAAAGTGTCTAGGCAGAGTGAATAGAAAGAAGATGTTCCTGTAGGCAAAAGGATAGAGAACCAAATGAACAAAAACTAAATTGCTGGCAAAACTCAGCAGGACTAGCAGCATCCGTGAGGAGAAAGCAGAATTAACATTTCAACTCTGGTGATTCTTCAATTTTTTTTTGTTTTAGAGATCCAGAGGACACTATTCTGAGGGAATTGACATTAGGAGAAATCTTTTATAGAGTATGTGATGAAGGTCTGGAATACTCTGAGACTGTTGAGGAGGCAAATTCAACTGACATCTTCAGAGAATTGGATAATTACCTGAAGCAGAAAAATATGTGGGGGTATGGGGAAAGGACAGGGGAGTAGTATTAGGTGAGTTGCTTTTCTGTATAATTAATATTAATAGGCTGACCGTGCTGCTGAAAAATTATTGGAATCGAGATCAAAGGTTGATTGACTGACATTATCCAATTGGGAATGGAGAATATTTTCACTTTCCAATTGGATTGGAACAGTAGAGCATCTTCAGGATGGGTAAGCAATAACGGGAGCAGGGGTACTTTTGTCAAAGGTTGGATACTTTACAAAATCCTGTAAGCGAATTGGCAACCCTAGGATCAATAAAGCCACAGGATTGGCTGTGGAGGGAAGCATTGCTGTGGAAATTTTTCTGCAATACAAAATTGTCCTTCAGTCTTTCTGAAAGGTCATGAGAGTAGGAAATGAATCTGACTTGAATATTCACAAGTTGACTGGGCCAGATGGAACGCTTCCAAAAATAATTAGAGAAATAAGGACAGAAGTTGGGAACTGAAGATGGAATGTTTCTGTAGGACGTTGTTAGTACACAAATACTGTAAGATTGTTCATTTTGTTCCAGGCTCATCTAGCCAGTCTCCTACCTTGCACAGCCTCCATAACGTTGAGCTCAACCAAACTTCTGTTGTATGTACCCAGACTCACACTATCTTTATTATCTATCATTCCTGTGCTTGCTGCCTAACATGACTTGTGACAACTTTAAAATGATTATTCTTGTTTTCAAGTTTCTCCATGTGTTCACCTCTCCCTGATTCTATCACCTCCTGAAATCTTGCCACTCCCAGACAACTCTGCACTCTATCAATACCGGCCACCTACGCATCTTCAGTTTTCACCAACTCAACATTAGTAGGCAAATTCAACATCTTTCTCATACTTTTCTCTCTTTCTATAAGCCATTCATTTAACCTTACTTCTTAGACCAAGTTTGAAATTATCTATACGTATGTGGCTCAATGTCACATTTGCCATTTGGCCAATTGAGTCCAAACCGGTCCTCTAAAGAGCATCCACCTAGACATGCCTCCAACCCTAAAGCCTTAATCCTGCATTTCCCATGGTTAATTCAGCTAGCCTGCACATCCCTGAACACTGAGCAATTTAGGCAAAAGTAAGGAATCCAGTTGCTGGAGATTAGTGTCGAGAGCGTGGTGCTGGAAAAGCACAGCAGCTCAGGCAGCATCCGAGGAGCAGGAGAATTGACATTTATGGCAAAAACCCTTCATCAGGATGCCCGATGAAGTGTTTTTGCCATAAATGTCAATTCTCCTGCTTCTCGGATGCTGCCTGAGCTGCTGTGCTTTTCCAGCACTGTACTCTCAACACTATGAACAATTTAGCATGGCCAATCCATTTACCTGTATCAGCTTTGGACTGTGGGAGAAAACTGGAGTACCAGGAGGAAACCCCACAAAGACATGGGGAGGTTGAGCCCAAACTTCACACGGACAGTTGCTCGAGAGTGGAATCAAAACCGCATCACTGGCACTGTGAGGCAGCAATATTAACCACTGGGCCACTGTGCCCTTAGAAAGCAGTGGATGTTAGCTCACTGATTATGTTTGGACGGAGTTGGGAGATTTTTGATTTACAAGGGTTATGGGGTATGGCAGGAAAAGGGTGTTGGAACATTTCACGAATGCCTTAACTTCATTGAGTGGTGAGCAGTCTTGAGGATTCCATTGGCCTACTCCTTCTCCTGTTTCTGATGAGCTTGTGAAAGGTGCTGTGTTCTCTAAGTTTTTATTGTTATGAAAAGGCACTATATAAATGCAATTTTGTATTGTTGCGCAAGATTTATGTTAAGAGGTCAGAATCTGATCCTAGGGTTAAAGTTTTCAGATTGACAAACAATAAAGCATTGGAATAATATGTCAGAAGAAATACGCTCAAATCATGTGAAAAGAGTAAAAGTTATTGATTCCAAGTTGACAGTATTTTGAGAAAGTCAGGTTATGCCTAACAATGGAATTTTTGAAGATGTAACAGGTCAATGATAATGTTGTGGAAATGTTTTTAAATCAATAACAGGTGGTGTTTGATAAGAAACCTCATAAGTGGCCTCTGGCTAACAGAATACTTTTGGGATAAAGGAGAAAGTTGGAAAATGTATAACAATTCAACTTTGTTGTTGAAAGCAAAAGGCTATGATCAATGATAGGAGTTTTAATTGGACAACTGTGACCAGATAACAACCCTAGGAACCTGGAATCTTTGCTTTTCATAATTTATAAATTATCTTGCAAGAAGTCATACACACAGGAGAAAGTATCTAGAGCGGAGTAAGAAAGATAATTTTAGTTCATTGAACTTCATGAAAGGAGAGTTAGGAGATTATGCCTTTGTCTGTAAATATGGAAACAAGGCTTTCAACTTTGTAAAACTGGAAATTGAACAGAGACAATATGATCAATGGAATTTAACAGGAAAGCAGGAGGTTTTCCGCTCATCACATCTGAACTGTCTATCTTAAAAATCCATCCAACTCATCCCATTCCCTTCATGTCCTTTCAGTTAAAGACACTTACGCTTTGACTTTTTGCTATTAATACTGTTCCTAAATTCTGCTGCACTTTTCTATGTCTATTTTCCACTCGTCCTGTCATACTTTATCATTCGCCTCTTCACTGCCCTGCACATCTGTCTCTGTCATTTCTTCTTAATGCTTTACACTTCCCTTCAATTGAATCCTCTTCCCACTAAGTAGTTTATAGCCCTATCTATAGATCAATTTATGTGATTCACCAGCCACTGGTCCCAGCATGGTTCAGGTGAAGCGCATCCCAATGGAATGGCTCTCACTTTCCCCTGTATCTGTGACAAATTGCCATGAATCGGAACCCATTCCTCCCACTCCAATCTGAGCTACACATTTACCTCTCCAATCTTATTAATGCTATGCCAATGTTCATCTGGCTCCGTTGGTAATCACCTTTGTTGATGTGCATTTTGATTTAACCCGGACCTGCATAGAATCCCTCAGAAAAGCATTTTTCCTAATCCTAACAATATCATTGGTACCTACATTGCCCCATGAAAACTGGATTCTTTCCCTCCTGCTCCAAGTTCCTCTCCAGCCCAGAAAAGGTATCCTGAACCTTGACTGGGTAAGAAACACAACCTTCAAGACTCAGTTTGCGGCAGAGAACAATATCTGTTATCTTAAATATGCTACCCCCTATTACTACTACATTTCACTTCTCTCCCACTAGTATGGCACTCTAGACCACAGTATTGTGGTCAGCTCATTCATTCTCTCCTCAGTCTGTGCCTTCATTCACACTGGGAGCAAGAACCTCATTCTTATTGGGCAGGAGAAGTAGCCAAGAACTTCAAAAGCAAATTTTCAATCCTCATTTCTGCCTCACTTGCAGTGACACCCACTTGGCCATGGACCGAATTTAATATAATTAGCTTAAGGGATGCCTCCTGAAAATATTCCAAGTACCTCACCGCCTCCCTGATGTATTGCACTGTCCACTGCTCAAACTCCAACTCATCAGTTCTGAATTGAAGTTCCTCAAGTGGCCAATACTTACTGTAAATGTGATCAATGTGGATTACGTTGGCATCCACCAGCTCCCACACAATACAACAGCAACACATTGCCTACCCAGCCATCTCCATTCTATTTAATGAAAAGAGACACTGAAGAAATACTAATCTGTCCTTTACCTAGTTTCTTGTGATCTCATATTTCAGCACTGACAAGTGAAAATAGCTTAAAATGTGCTCTCTGCTGCCAGTCTTTATCTCCCTTCAGCACTGTGCTTCTTAGGCAGTCCCACTGTTTGCTCTCTGTCCTAGTGATCTCACACATTGTTTGAAAAACTGCTGACTCTGTTCTCTTTTCAGCTTTTTATAAGCTGTTGTCCCTGCTCGATCTCATACGATTTTAGCTCCTCTTCTCTCTCAGTCTAATAGGCACAAGTGACAGTCTCCAAGTTCTCCTCTCTTCCACTCATAGGGACTAGTAACTGTCTCTAGGTCCTTGTCAGTCACACTCATTTATGTGCTGCAGTATGGTCTACAGTTTTGGTCCTTGTATTTAAGAAATGATATACTGGCATTTGAGACAGTTCAAAAGAAATTCACTTGATTCATTCTAAGGATGAGTTAGGGTGGACATTATGACTTATTAAGAATGGCTAAACATGTTAAGTCTTCAATCATTTAATAGCTCCTTGAAAGTGGAGTCGCAGGTAGATAGGATAGTGAAGAAGGCATTTGGTATGCTTTCCTTTATTGGTCAGAGTATTGAGTACAGGAGTTGGGAGTCATGTTGTGGCTGTACAGGACATTGGTGAAACCACTGTTGGAATATTGCGTGCAATTCTGGTCTCCTTCCTATTGGAAAGATGTTGCGAAACTTGAAAGGGTTCAGAAAAGATTTACAAGGATGTTGCCAGGGTTGGAGGATTTGAGCTATAGGGAGAGGCTGAACAGGCTGGGGCTGTTTTCCCTGCAGCGTCGGAGGCTGAGGGGTGACCTTATCGAGGTTTAGAAAATTATGAGGGGCATGGATAGGATAAATAGACAAAGTCTTTTCCCTGGGGTCGGGGAATCCAGAACTAAAGGGCATAAGTTTAGGGTGAGAGGGGAAATATATAAAAGAGACCTAAGGGGCAACCTTTTCACACAGAGGGTGGTACATGTATGGAAGAAGCTGCCAGAGGATGTGGTGGAGGCTGGTACAATTGCAACATTTAAGAAGCATTTGGATGGGTATATGAATAGGAAGGGTTTGGAGGGATATGTGCCGGGTGCTGGCAGGTGGGATTAGATTGGGTTGGGATATTTGGTCGGCATGGACAGGTTGGACCAAAGGGTCTGTTTCCATGCTGTACATCTGTATGACTCTATGACTCTATTCAAGTTTAAAGGAATGATGGATGGTCTTATGGAAATATAGAAGATTTTGAGGTGGCTTGGCAGGTTGATGTTCAGAGGGTGTTTTCACGATTGGTGGGGTAGTGAGGTGGGTTGGGGATTATCATGAGCTGTAGAACATAGTTACAGAATAAGGGGACACACATTTAAAACTGAGATGTAAAGTAATCTCTTCTTTCAGAAAGTAATGGAGGTCTAGAGTTCTCTACCCAATTGAGATGTGGAGGCTAGATTAGTGAAAGGATTTAAAGTGGAGGTAGATAGCCTCAGCTTCCCAAGTTTTGAAAAAATCTATGAGGAGCTGGCATGAAAGAGGAGCCTGGGCCAGATTAGGTTCAGTTTGGTTGAATGACAGGATAGGTTTGAGGGCTGAATGTTATATTCCTGCTCTTAATTCTAATGTTCTTTGTGATTTCCTTATTGTCCTGTAGACCTTTGCTTTTCAAATATATATCCAAATCCCTGTTGAATGATATTGTTAAATTGGTTTCAATCACTTGTCAAGCAATGTGTTCCATTCCTCTTTCTATTTGCGATTCTTTAGTTTGAACACCTACCCACATCTTGGTTCTACAGACTGGACAATCCACTACAAGCTTGGGATATGTAAATCACACATGTCCTACATTACACTTGTGATAAAATGTTATATATTCTTCTTAGGAGTTTAGTTCTAAAGTGGAGATAAATCCAGTTTTAGATTTCAGAGTTCTGAAGTCTTTTTTGTTTCCCCACCAAGGGTCAGAAAGTTATTTGAAATAATGAGCTAAAGATAACCTTTCCAAGAAATGATGGGACTCAAGCTAAGTGTTTCAATTAGCTAACTAGTGAGATAATTGCTGCTTATTATTCATCTGAATTTTCATCACTGACAGAAAAGGGCAGGTGGTCAGGAGCCACAAGCAGATGGAGTTCAGTAGAAAAGATCCATTCCTGCAAAAGGGCAGTTCTAGTTTGTGAAAGCCCGCAGGAAATTAGAACTGGAAAGAAGAGTTAGTGACTGACCAAAATGGAGGAGGTTTATTTCGGAAAGCACTGAATACGTATGTTAGGAATGCAGAAGTAAAGTTTTATCATAGACAAGTGAAGTGCACAAAGGTTTGTATGGACAACACATCTCCCTGACCCTTCATGCGCTTGCCCTACATCTGACAGAGTCAATAGCTCACACATTAGACTTCAATCATCTCAGCATTTATTGCACCAGAATGTAACAAGACATCTTCAATCCTGAAGGGTTGTCATAAGAGGAGCAGGGGCATGCATGAAGCATCAGTGAAAATAAATGTGGCATTTCTAGGAAGTGTACTTACATTTAAAACGTTTTTTCATATTGTGTAGATATCTTTGTTTCGAAAGGTTTGTTCATTTCTCTCCAGAAGCTATTGACTCCTATTGCAATACAGTTTTTCAATAGCCAAATTATTTCTTTACTTTACTAACATGACCATACAAGTCAGTTGGCTATAAAACTCTTCAATTCTGCAGTTGGTTGCTTCTGCTTTTGTTTAAAATTTATTCATGGCATGTGGACATTATTGTCTACCATCTCTTAAAAACCACTTCTTAGCAAGCTCAGTCATTTCGGAAAGCAATATTGAGGCAATCATATTGCTTTGCGTCTGCACTCTTACAAGCCAGACCAGAGAGGACAGCAAAGTTTCCTTCCCAAAGCATTAATGAACCAGATTATTTTTGATGAAAGTCTAGTGTTTACATAGAGTCATAGAATCATATAGCATGGAAACAGACCCTTCGGTCCACGATGTCCACACTGACTATGTTTCCAAATTAAACTAGTCCCATTTGCCTGCATTTAGCCCATATCCCTCCAAACTTTTCCTGTTAGAGTCATAGAATCATAGAGCTGTACAGAATGGAAACAGACCCTTTAGTCCAACTCATCTATGCCAACTTAAATATCCTCAATTAATCTAGTCCCATTTGCCAGAATTTGGCCCATTTACCTCTAAACCCTTCCTATTCATATACCCAGCCAGATGCCTTTTAAGTGTTGCAATTTTATCAGCATCCACCATTTCCTCTGGCAGCTCATTTCATACATGCACCACCCTCTGTGTGACAAAGTTGCCCCTTATGTCCTTTTTAAATCTTTCCTCTCTCTCCTTAAACCTATGCCCTCTAGTTTTGGACTCTGACACCTCAGAAAAAAAAACCTCGTCTAGTCACCCTATCTATGCCCTTCATGATTTTATAAACCTCTATAAGGTCACCCTTCAGCCTCTGACACTCCAGAGAAAGTAGCCCCAGCCTATTCAGCCTTTCCTATAGCTCAAACCCTCCAACCTTGGCAACATCCTTAGAAATCTTTTCTGTACCCTTTCAAGTTTCACAACATGCTTGCTATAGCAGAGAGACCTGAATTGAACACAGTATTCCAAACCTGGCCTAACAAATGTCCTGTGCAGCAGAAACATGACCTCCTAACTCCTATACTAAATGCACTGACCATTAAAGGCAAGCATACCAAACGCCTTCTTCACTAACATATCTACCTGAGACTTCACTTTCAAGGAATTTTGAACCTCTACTCTATGATCTTCTGTTCAGCAACACTCCCCAGGACCTTGTCATTAAGTGTATAAGTCCTGTTCTGATTTGCCATTGCAAAATGCAGCACCTCACATCTATCTACATTAAACTTCATCTTCCACTCCTTGGCCCATTGGCCCACCTGATCAAGGTCCTGTTGAACTCTGACATAGCCTTCTTCGCTTCTGCAAACTTACCAACCATTATCTCCTATGTTCACATCTAAACCATTTTTATAAATGATGACAAGCAGTGGATCCAGCAACAACCCTTGTGGCACGCCACTGGTCACAGGCCTCCAGTCTGAAAAGCAACCCTCGACCACCACACTCTGTCTCCTACCTTTGAGCCAGTTCTGTATCTGTGATTCCATTCTTGATACTACTTTTTTTTTCCAGATGTATTCAATGCATTAAATTTAAATTTCCTAGCTGCAATGGTGGGATTTTAACAGGTGTCTCTGAATCATTAATCCAGACTTCTATGATCACTATGTTACAGAAATCTTCTTTCTTTCTCTCTGTTCCTTTTTCTTGTCTTCCCAGCTCTCTGCCTACCCCCAAACCAGCTTCTGTTTTTCAACAAGTTAATATCGGTATATGAGTAGATTGTAGATGGGATTGCTGCAATTTTGACAGGATTTATTGAATAGGCATCAGGACTGGCAGATTCTTTTGTCTTCCATTCTCAGAAGAGGCAATTACATCGATTGTACAACAGGTGTGTTGTTTTGAATGGGCTTTGCTACCTCAGCACAGGATTGGGGTTAAATTTGGGATGCTCTTGTTCTTTCAACTTGTTTTCAGGTTCGACAAGGTGACATCACTAACCTTGGCATCAGAGAAACATATTAAGACATTTTCAAAAATACTATAATGCAATATAATAATAAAGCACAGGAATAGGCCCATCAGCCCACCGAGTCTGGGCTGATTTCTAATTCTTATGTAGACCTGTTACTTATTGCCTGTCTCTCTCTTCGCCTCCCGTTCATGTGTCTATCAAGATATGCCTTAAATGGTGCTCACATGCTTGCTTCCACCACCTCCTCTGGCAGTGCGTTCTAGGCACCTACCACCCTCTGTATGAAAGATTTTCCCCACACTTATCCCTGAACTTTCTCCCTCTCACCTTTGAACCTGCACCCTCTTGTAGTTGACCTTTGAGCTCAGGGAAAAAGCCTTTGTCTATCCAACTTATCTATTCCTCTCATAAATTTTGCAGACCTCTATTAGGTCGCCCCCTCCGCCTCTGTCTTTCCAGTGAAAATAATCTGAGTTTATCCAACCTCTCCTTGTGAATATCTCAAAAGATTGTGCTGGCAAGTAAATGAATTAAATGTCAAGGATTTGAGAAATGGTGTACTGAGTGTCACATTTGATTTTGACAACATCAGCACTTTCAAATTGTAAAACTTTCATTTCTTGACACACAGAGGCAATTCCATCAAGGCTTTGAAATAATGCTAACACAAATTAAATACCTCCCTCCTAATGTCTGATAACTGATGGATTTGTCACTTTTATTAAATTCTTTGGTGCAAGACATTTACAAATAAAGGTAAAGTGCATCAAAGGCATCATAATCTCCTCTCCCTGGGGACTGAGGGCCCGAATGGAATGAAGCTCATGTTTTTCAGACTAGTTCATAGTGAGTTTGCACAGTAATGCTCTTTAATTTACATGGGAATTTTGGAAAATATGGAATTGTGTGAGGTGATATATTTCTGGTCGGAAAAATTGGGAGAGATAATGCAAAATAAGTGATACAATTTTAAAGGAATTTCAAGAAAGAGAGACCTGGAGGCTTTTTGTGGATAAATATTTGAAACATTAGAAATGTTAACAAAGCAATGAATAAAACGTGAGAGATTTTGATCGTTTTAAGTGCAAGCAAAGAGCACAAAAGCCAGACTGTGATGCGCAGCCTGTATGAAACATTAGTCATTTGGTCCCAGCTGGGGTACTGTGTTCATGTGAGGTAAGGTTTTTGTGACAGAATAGAGGAAAGAGACCCTTCGGTCCAACTCGGCCATGCTGACCAGATATTCTAAATAAATCTTGCCCCATTTGCCAGTATTTAGCTCATATCCTTCAAAACCCTTCCTATTCATATACCTATCCAAGATGCCTTTTAAATGCTGTAATTGGGCCAGCCTCCACCACTTCTGCTGCTACACTAACTGCTGTGTACATGTTGCCACAAGCAAATGTTGAGGAAGCTCTGGATGTGCTTCACCATTAACTTCCATCCTAGAGACAGAACACCCCGAGGTCCTGTTTATTGTAACTGGTGACTTCAATCAAGCCAGTCTAAGGAAGGTGTTACCCAAGTACCACCAGAACATTACCTGCCCCACCAGGGACCCAAACATTTTAGATTACTGCTACGCCACTGTGAAAGATGCATACCGCTCCATCCCCTGCCCTCATTTCAGCAACTCCAACCACAATGCCATGTTTCTTCTCCCAGCTTACAGGCAAAAGCTCAAGCAGGAAACCCCTTCGCAGATACAGGTCCAGTGCTGGTCAGAGGAGGCAGAGGATCAACTCCAGTGCAGTCTGGAATCGGCTGATTGGATCATGTTCAAACAGTCCACAGTTACCTTGGACGAGTACGCCACCACCATCACAGACTTTATCAGCAAGTGTGTGGAGGACTGCATACTGAGGAAGTCAATCCGAATGTTTCCCAAAAGGATACGCTGGATGAATCAGGACATACAGAACCTGCTAAAAACCAGGCATGAGGCCTTCAGATCAGCAGACCCACTCAAATATAAGGAATCCAAGTATGACCTTCACAGAGTCATTAAGACAGCCAAGAACCAATACCAATCCAAATTAGGGACCCAGACTGACACCAGCGACTATGGCAAGGACTGAATGACATAACAGGTTCTAAAAAGAGACAGTGCAAGCTAGTAGACGATGACACATCCCTCCTAGATCATCTCAACACCTTCTACGCTCGCTTTGAGCAGAACTTCGGCAGAGAGGTAACACCAATTCTGACAAGCCCTGACGAACCTCTCCCAACAGTCACTGCATCAGAAGTCAGATCAGTTTTCCTTCATGTGAATCCAAGGAAAGCGATGGGACTAGACGGAGTACCAGGCTGTGCACTCAGGGCATGCGCAGATCAACTGGCAGAAGCCTTCTTGGATATCTTCAACCTCTCCCTGCAGCAGGCCACTGTCCCTGCCTGTTTCATGAGGGCAAACATCATCCCTGAGTTGGAGAAGGCTCATGCAGCATGTCTCAATGACTACTACCCAGTGGCTCTAACTTCGGTGGTCATGAAGTGTTTTGAAAGACTGGTCATGGCATTAATCAACTCTAGCCTCCCCACTACTCTTGACCCACTCCAATTTACCTATTGGACCAACCGATCCACGACAGATGCCATATCACTTGCCCTTCATTCCTCCCTAGAACATCTTGACACCAAGAACAGCTACGTAAGAATCCTACTAATTGACTACAGTTCAGCCTTCAACACTATTATCCCCTCGAGACTGATTACTAACCTTAGTGATCTCAGACTAAGCCCCACTCTCTGCAACTGGATCCTCAGTTTCCTGACCCACAGGCCACAATCAGTGAAGGCTGGGGACAATATTTCATCGTCACTAACACTCAATACTGGAGCCCTCCCAAGGGTGCGTACTCAGCCCCCTACTGTACTCACTGTATACCAATGACTAATGGGTACACCAGACTAATACCAGACCAATGCCATTTACACCACCATAGTTGGTCGAATTTCAAATGGTGATGAAACAGACCACAGATGGGAGGTGGAAGACCTGGAAAAATGGTGCACTGAGAACAAACTAGATCCCAATGCTGGCAAAACCAAAGAACTCATTATTGACTTTTGGCAGGATGTTACTCATGCCCCCCCTACACATTAACAGCACAGTGGTGGAATGAGTGAAGAGTGCCAAGCTCCTGGGAGTGGTCATCAATAACAAGCTTTCTTGGACTCTTCATGTGGACGCACTGGTTACAAAGGCCAAACAATGTCTCTTCTTCCTCAGGCAGTTGAGGAAATTTGACATGATGGTGAATACGCTTGCCAACCTTTATAGGTGTGCCATTGAGAATATTCTGTCTGGATGTATCACTGCCTGGTATGGCAACTATACCATTCAAGATCGGAGACAATAACAGGGAGTGGTGAACTCAGCCCGTACAATCACAAAGGCCAATCTCATACCCATACAATCCATCTACCAGGCCCACTGTCAAGGAAAAGCCACCAGCATTCTCAAAGATCTATCCCACCCTGGCACTGTTTTTCTACAACCTCTACCATTGGGGAGAAGGTACAGAAGCTTGAACACATGCACCAGCTGGTTTCAAAATAGTTTCTATCCTACTGGTGTTAGAATACTGAATGGACTCACAAACTCTTAACGTTCACCTGTACCTATGTTTTTGTTTTTGCTGCTGTCTATCTGTTATTTACTTATCTATGCTATTTAACTCAGTGATCTGCCTGTATTGCTTGCAAGACAAAGCTTTTCACTGTGCCTCGGTATATGTGACAATAAATTCAATTCAATTCATTCAATTCAATTCAATTCTACTGACAGCTCATTCCATACATGCACCAACCTTTGCATGAAAAAGTTGACCCTTAGGTCCCTTTTAAATCTTTCCCTTTGCACCTTAAACCTATTCCCTCTAGTTTTGGACTCTGACACCCCAGGGAAAAAAACCTTATCTATTTACCCTATCCATGACCCTCATGATTTTATAAACTTCTTTATAGGTCATCCTTCAGCCTCTGACACTCCATAGAAAATAGCCCCAGTCTATTCAGCCTCTCCCTATGGTTCAACCCCTCCAACCCTGGCAACATCCTTGAAAGGGTACAGAAAAGATTTACACATTTCACAATATCCTTCCCATAGCAGGGAGATCAGAACTGCACACAGTGTTCCAATAGTGACCTAATTACGAGGAAGCACTGGGAAGGAAATTGAAGTCGAGGTCCTCAAGGGTCATAATCTCTGGATTACTGCCTGAGCCACGTGCCAATTGGCATAGTAATAAGCAAGTTAGGGAAGTAAACACAGGGCTAAGGGATTGGTGTGGGAAAGAGGGATTCCATTTCATGGGACATTGGCATCAGTTTTGGAACCGGGGAGATCTGTACCTTTGGGATGGTCTCCACCTGAACCGATCTGGAACCAGTGTTCTAGTGAAAAGGATAAATAGGGTAGTCAGTAGGACTTTAAGCTCCTGAGTTGTGGGGAAGGGAAAGCAGAAGTGACAGGGAGTATGGAGTTAAATGGAAAGATAAGCAGTAGGATAGCATGTGGAATTAGACATCTATGGCTGACAAAGGAAGTCAGGAAATGTATCAAAGAAAAAGAGAGAGCCTCTAAAGTGGCTAAAAGCACTGGGAAATTAGAAGTTTGGGAAGGCTACAAAAACAAACAAAGGATAATAAAGAGAGAAATGAGGAAGGAGAGGATCAAATATGAAGGTAGGCTAGCCAGTAATATTAGAAGTTTCTTTCAATACGTAACAAACAAACGAGAGACAAAAGTAGACATTGGGCCACTCCAAATTGATGCTGGTAGGCTAGTGATAGGAGATAAGGAAATAGCTGAAGAACATAATATGTACTTTGCGTCAGTCTTCACAGTGGAAGACATGAGTAATATCCCAACAATTAAGGAGAGTCGGGGGCAAAGTTGAGCATGGTAGCCGTTACAAAAGAGAAAGTGTTAGAAAAGTTAAAAGGTCTAAAAATGGATAAATCTCATGGCCCCGATGGACTACATCCTAGAGTTCTGAGGGAGATGGTTGAGAAATAGCAGAGGCATTGGTTGTGATCTTTCAAAAGTCAGTGGAGTCAGGGAAAGTCCCAGATGATTGGAAAATCACTGTTGTAACCCCCTTGTTCAAGAAAAGATCAAGATAAAAGATGGAAAATGATAGGCCAGTTAGCCTAACCTCGGTTGTAGGTAAAATTCTAGAATCCATCATTAAGGATGAGATTTCTAAATTCTTGGAAGTGCAGGGTCAGATTAAAATGAGTGAGCATGGATTTAGTAAGGGGAGATCATGCATGATAAACCTGTTAGAATTCTTTGAAGAGGTAACAAGTAGGTTAAACCAGGGAAACTCAGTGGAAGTTATCTACCTAGACTTCCAAAAGGCCTTTAATAAGATGCGTCACGGGAAGCTGCTGAGTAAGGTGAGGGCCCATGGTGCTCAAGGTGAGCTACTGGCATAGATCGAGGATTGGTTGTCTGACAGAAGATGGAGAGTTGGGATAAAAGATTATTTTTCAAATGGCAGCCGGTGACAAGTGGTGTCCTGCAGGTTTCAGTGTTGGGGTTGCAGCTACTCACTTTATATATTAATGATCTAGATGGAGGGACTGGGGGCATTCTGGCGAAATTTGCCGATGATACGAAGTTAGGTGGACAGGAAGGTAGTACTGAGGTGGGGAGGCTGCAGAAAGATTTAGACAGTTTGGCTGAGTGGTCCAGGAAATGACTGATGAAATTCAACTTGAGCAATTGAGAGGTCTTGCTCTTTGGAAAAAAGAATACAGGCATGGACTGTTTTCTAAACGGTGAGAAAATTCATAAAGCTGAAGTACAAAGGGATCTGGGAGTGCTAGTCCAGGATTCTCTAAAGGTTGACTTGCAGGTTGTGTCCGTGGTTAAGAAAGCCAATGTAATGTTGTCATTTATCTCAAGAGGGTTGGAATATAAAAGCAGTGATGTGCTTCTGAGACTTTATAAAGCTCTAATTAGGCCCCATTTAGAATACTGTGTTCAATTTTGGGCCCCACACCACAGGAAGGACATACTGGCACTGGAGCATGTCCAGGGGAAATTCACACGGATGATCCTTGGAATGGTAGGCCTAACAAACGATGAACATCTGAGGATCCTGGGATTGCATTCATTAGAGTTTAGAAGGTTGAGGAGAGATCTAATAGAAACTTACAAGATAATGCATGGCTTAGAAAGGGTGGATGCTGGGAAGTTGTTTTATAAGGCGGGGAGACTAGGTCCGATGGGCACAGCCTTAGAATTCGAGGGGCTCAATTTACAACAGAAATGAGGAGACATTTCTTCAGCCAGAGAGTGGTGAGCCTGTGGAATTGGCCGGGATGTTAAATGTCTTCAAGACAGAGGTTGATAAATTCTTGATCTTGCAAGGATTAGATTAGATTACTTACATTGTGGAAACAGGTCCTTCGGCCCAACAAGTTCACACTGACCCACCGAAGCGCAACCCACCCAGACCCATTCCCTTACATTTATCCCTTCATCTAACACTACGGGCAATTTAGCGTGGCCAATTCACCTAACCTGCACATTTTTGGACTGTGGGAGGAAACCGGAGCACCCGGAGGAAACCCACGCAGACACTGGGAGAATGTGCAAACTTCACACAGTCAGTCGCCTGAGGCGGGAATTGAACCCGGGTCTCTGGCATTGTGAGGCAACAGTGCTAACCACTGTGCCACCGTGCCGCCCACAAAGGAGTTAAGGACTACGGGGAGAGTGCGGGTAAGTGGAGTTGAAATGCCCATCAGCCATGATTAAATGGCAGAGTGGACCCGATGGGCCGAATGGCCTTACTTCCACTCCTATATCTTATGGTCTATGGTCTAACCAATGTCCTGTACAGCTGCAACATTTGGTAACATGGTTCCAGTAATAAGGGCTTAATAGTCATGCAGATAAATCAAAGATACTAGATTTGTTCTCCTTAGAGCTCAAAAGGCTAAGAGGAAATATGATAGCGATATTAATATTACGAAGGAATAGAGAGGGTAAACATCAAAATAACTATTGCCAAGGACTGAAGTGCTATTAAGGACACATATTTAAAGTGATTGATGAAAGAAATGGAGGTAACATGAGGGAAAGTCTTTCTATACAATAAGTAAGATTAAAATTTAGAACACATTACTGAAAAGTATGACAGATTCAGCAGTAACCTTGTAAATAGAATGGGCTAAATATTTATGGAAGTTAAAGAAAACACAGGAAATTAGAGAAAGAGTGGCAGAGTGGGATTGGCTGGATTGCTCTTTGGAAGAGATTTGAAAGATTTTGTGACCTTCTTCCATGATGTATGATTGTATGATTAGGAATTTAGGAACAGGAGTGGACTATTCAGCCTCTTAAGTCTGTCTGTCATTCAATGAGATTATTGCTGATAACTGCATATATTTGCCCAAACTTAATATCCTTCTATATGCACTTCAAGCTAAAATCTTTCCATCTCAGATTTAAACTAATTAATTAAGCTAGCATTTCCAGCTTTTATGGGAAAGAACTCAAACATTTCAACACACAAATTTTTTTGTGTGTTGAAATGTTTCCTAAACACTCTGCTGACTTGTGTGGATTCAATTTTAAAAGGTTATGTTTTACTTGTCCCAGAGTCTCTTACCAGTGGGTAAGGTTTCTTTCTATCTGCTTTCAAATTTGAAAACAAATCCCACTCAATTCATCCCTTCATCTTTTATGTTCTGGGATATGCAACACCAGCTTTGTAATTTAACCCTTGGTGCCTGATCTATATTGCATTCCTTCCAAGGTTGATATATCCTAAGAGCCAATAGAATTGTTCACAGAGCTCTAGGTATTTTCTAAGCACCATTTTGTTTTCCTGCAGAAAAATCCCTTCTCCTTTATAATCTTGCTCTTTAATTATAAAAGCCATAATTCCATTTGGCTTTGATTAATCTTGTACCTGATGACTATATTACAGTGATCTCTGTACCTGTAATCTCTTTGGATCTCCTCTGTTTTAGCCTTTAATCAATTGAATAATATGCAGTCTATTCTGTATTGATCCAAAATAGTCAACATCACATTTATCTGTGTTGAAATCCATTCCTTAAGTTTCTCCTACTAACCTAATCTATCAACATCAGTCTTGTAATGTCATGCACCCATCTATACTATATATTATATCACTAACCACTTTGTCATCAGAATACTTGGATATATGTTGTGTTATTTAAGTAATTAATATAAAACAGTGAATATCTGAGGTCCTAGCACAAATTTTTGTTGGACATCACTAGTCATTTGCTTCCAATTCAAATACAAATCCATTTTCTTTACTTTCTTCAAGCTCAGCTTACCTGACAAGCTCAGGTTTAAAGTATTGAAAGGATTTATTTTACAAAAGCTGATCAAGCACAGAAATGTTTTGTCATGTGATTTTATGTCCAAGTGCAAGAGTTTGGTTTCAAGACAGACTGAACAAGATAAAGGCAAAGTCTTCAGGCTAGAGCTTCTTGATAACACTGTTTATTACATCTTAAGGTTAAATACTACAATATCTGGTAATCAAGGACATAACAGGCTTTAGTATTAGTGTCACATTATTGCAAAACTATTCCATAAACTCGATCACCAAATGCTAATCAGTCAGTCTACTCCATATACTTCTCTGCCTATAATTCACTCTTTCTCTCTTTCTCTCTCTCTCTCTAACTCTACTCATACTCTGATATTTTTACCCTAAGAAGAGAAGCTCAATGGCATCACCACAAGGTTGCTCCCAGGTCCTAAAACTCTTACACAAGAAGACACATTAATATAAATAAAGTATAATTAGTTATGATATGCATTCATAATTGACAACCTAACTCCTTCAGTAGATATCCACTTTCAAGGCACAAGTCCAGTAGCACTTCAAAACAATTATAAGAGTTTTCTGTATGTTTCCTGTAGGACAGCTATATCTGAATGTTTCTAGAGTCAGGAATCACCAAATGTGTGATCTATGATATGAAAGTCGACAAAACATCAGGCAAAACAAAATTAGAAAAGAAAAAAAAATGTAACAGTCAAAAGCCATTGACCATCTGCCCTAAGGTAAGAGGTACATATGTTCAGTAAGAAAAGAAAATGAAGGAAATGGGAAGGGAAAAAAAAGGCTCCTAGCAACTGGCACAGCATCCTATTGTTATATTCAAGCGCCATATATTACACAAATAAAAAGGGCGAGAAATGTCCTTCTTATGAAAAACTAAAAGAAAATCAACTGTTCTATGAAATCAGCAAAAAGAAATCTTCGGCTGTTTTATCATAACCTACTGTTACACAAGTGATTGGAAAATCAATGCCAATTTTTACATGAAAAACCAACATGAGAAGGAAACTATTGAATGAAAATAAATGTCTCTCAAGGACAATCATCTGGCAGGTAATGTTTTAGTCATTGCTCAGGGTGCTTTCTTTATTCACTCATGGGAGGTGGACATTCCTGACAAGGCCAGTACTTATTGACGAATTGATAAATGCACAGCTAAATGAAATGCCCCCTTCCAGTGAATGAATGTACATGTAATAAAAAGACAAACAGAAATTTGGTATTAATTACTTTGTGATTGGGTTTGGAGGTCCCTCAACATTGTCATAGAGTCATAGAGATGTACAGCATGGAAACAGACCCTTCGGTCCAACTCGTCCATGCTGACCAGATATCCCAACCAAGTCTAGTCCCACCTGCCAATACACAGCCCATAGCCTTCGAAACCCTTCCTATTCATTTACCTATCCAAATGCCTTTTAAATGTTGCAATTGTACTAGCCTCCACCACTTCATCTGGTAGCTCATTCCACACACGTACCACCCTCTGTGTGAAAAAGTTGCCCCTTCGGTCTCTTTTATATATTTCACCTCTCACCCTAAATCTATCCCTTCTATTCTGGACTCTCCCAACCGAGGGGAAAGATTTTGTCTATTTATTCTATCCATGCCCCTCATGATTTTATAAACCTCTATAAGGACACCCCTCAGCCTCCAATGCTCCAGGGAAAACAGCCCTAGCCTATTCAACCTCTCCCTATAGCTCAAATCCTCCAACCCTGGCAACGCCCTTGTAAATCTTTTCTGAACCCTTTCAAGTTTCACAACATCTTTCCGATAGGAAGGAGACCAGAATTGCATATAACATTCCAACAGTGGCCTAACCAATGTCCTGTACAGCCTCAACATGACCTCCCAACTCCTGTACTCAATACTCTGACCAATAAAGGAAAGCATACCAAACGCCTTCTTCACTATCTATCTGCAACTCCACTTTCAAGGAGCTATTCTTAAGGTTCAATGCATCTCTGACATGTAGCAGGCCAAATGGTGAATTGTAGTATCTGGTAATACAGGGGAACAAGGTCAAAAATCACCCATTGGACTATAACCTGTTGTCATGTGATTTTTGATTTTTGTCCAACCCAATCCAATACTAGCACCTCCCCAATATAGGAACAGGCCCCTTATGCCTTTTCTATCATTCAGTTAGGTCACAGCTCATCGAGATTTCAAATCCCTTGACCTTCTTTTGCTTCCCATTTTTTGGTACTCTTACAAAATCAAGTAGTGTTCATTGTAAAAATTTGGGGAAATTCGCAGCATTTGAATGAGGCAGTTCTTAATTCCAACTATCCTATGTTGGCACAGAGAGAGAATGCAGCTCCAGTACTGCCGCTCACCTGAGATCCTAGATCTGACCACAACACAAGTGCAGCCACCCTGCCCTTGACACCTCCTCCCCCTGACGTACACCATGTACCTGGCCCTGACCACATGTCTAATATGGAAGAAAGTGAGGACTGCAGATGCTGGAGATCAGAGCTGAAAATGTGTTGCTGGAAAAGCGCAGCAGATCAGGCAGCATCCAAGGAGCAGGAGAATTGACGTTTCGGGCATAAGCCCTTCCTGAAGAAGGGCTTATGCCTGAAACGTCGATTCTCCTGATCCTTGGATGCTGCCTGATCTGCTGCGCTTTTCCAGCAACACATTTTCAGCACGTGTCTAATATGTGCTTCCTGATATCACTTCTTAAATGGCTTAGCACAACTCAAGATTATTCTCCCTTGTTCAGGCTTGGTTCATGAATGAAAATTGGTTGCCTGTATCTACCCCATCAAATCCATTTATCGCTTTAAAGTCCTTGATTAAGTCATTCTAGAATTCCTTAGTCTTGCATTGTCGGTGTTGTGTTTGGGACCAGGTGGACCTTGTTAACTACAAGGTTCTTCATTGGGGTTGTTAATCTGGGACAAATCAGGAAAGCCTTGGCTGACCAATATAACCAGGAGAGGGAGTGGAGTGCATCATTTCTCCCTCCAACTCTATTTTGATTTAGTCCCTCCCCTCCCCTTCACTGTTTTTGATCACACAGCACTGCCCTTTGATGTGAAGGACAGTGTTTGTCACTGGCCACCCGGGTGTTTTCCTATCTTCCTGGTGGTGGAATTTGAATAAAGATTCGTGCACTTTGTGTCTTTCACTGTGTCTCACACCTGCACACACACAAAAAGAAAAAAAAACATTCTCATCACAAAAAGAAAAAAAAATAATAAAAAAAAAGAAACTGGGAGATTAGTCCCTACCCTCCCCTTCACTGTTTTGATTTAGTCCCTACCCTCCCCTTCAAAAAAAAAGAAAAAGAAAAAAAAACATATAACCAGGAGATTAGAATCTCCTCAGTTGAGGACTGATTCTCAACTGGCTGGCCACAGCCACTGAACTGTGCACTAGTAAATAAAGGGAGATTTGGTGACAGGTCTCCAGCTTCTGTATACAGTTATTTCAGTAGGATTATTAGCGAGTAAGACAGTAAATTTCCACCAATGATCTTCCAGCTGCCCACCTCCAACATATTTGTAATGCTAGATGGGGTGAGTGAGTTGGATTGCACCCTTTCACATTTGCCCAAACTGAGACTCTTACAATGACTGCTTCAAGCTCAGCCTCAATTTTGAGGATGCTAGGAGGATTTCAGGGGTAGGGAAGATGTCCAAGCAGGTCAGACCTTAAGTGAGAAAGAGATCATGTTCTCTTCTAGGATCCTTTTCCTGTTTCTATATGCAGCACCCTCAACCCCCTAAAATATCTGCATCTCATAAGCATTCCCTTCCAGCTCCCGGTCTCCATCAATACCCTAGGCCTCACCTCCCAATGTGAGACTCTTCCACATTTAGCTGGTTCTGTACTCCAGATCTTGGAATCTGCGGACTCCGGGCAACTGCTGACACTGGTATTATTTAAACTACAGAGCTAGGTAAAAACAAGGACTGCAGATGCTGGAAACCAGAGTCTAGATTAGAGTGGTGCTGGAAAACCACAGCAGGTCAGGCAGCATCCGAGGAGCAGGAAAATCGACGTTTCAGGCAAAAGCCCTTCATCAGGAATAGAGGCAGAGTGCCTGCAGGGTGTCTGACTCCTCGGATGCTGCCTGACCTGCTGTGTTTTTCCAGCACCACTCTAATCTAAACTATAGAGCTGCCAACTACTCTCCCAAGTGAGAGGCAGAGGTCCTGACTCTAGCCGATTAATTTTCTTGGCTCTTTGGATCATTAAATGGTTGTGTCAGTATTGTGATCAGTTAAGGTGCATTCATTGCCAATTCTTCAGGAAATCCTGCCATTTGAAAGTCCCTGACCAACCTCTTAACCTCCTAAACTGTAAGGAATATGAATCAAACTCATGCAACCTGTTCTCATAATGTAACCCACTAGGACCTAGTGTCATTCTGGTGAAACTGCAGGTAAGTGTCAAAGATTACTGGCCGGTTTCTGAATGTAAGCAGTTCAACATTGTCAAAAATGTTGACAGGTCATCAATATAACAATAGCATGAAATTAATACAGTATTGATCAATGTTAACATAATCATGGGAAATTGATTTGGATTGTGGGGCTCAGGCTCACCAACACTATTGATAGATGAACGCTCAGTGAAATCCTTGAGTAATCTTCACATCAAAGTGTGCAGAATTATGCAGACAAATCTTCGCTAATCAACAATCCTGCTGGTTTATGTTAATCTCTTCTAAAGTACACGGTTAGTCATGAAAATCAAACAGTGAGTGTATTGCTTTGTCTCTTCAGTCTTTGGTCGAAATTGATGACCAGACGAAAGACTCTGGCATTACCTCAACACATCTACCTTCAAGCTGTGTCTTCTGTCATACCAACCTGACTAAATATTTTTGATCACTGCACATAAGACAGTTTTGAATCCATTAACAGAATCAAAAGCACTTTGAGGGTGGGGATTGGACTGTTGGACTCAGATGAGATAAGAATGCAGAGGTAAGAGTCAGGGAGTGAGAAACAATTGGAGGGGGAAGAAAGAGAGAGAAAGGGGAGGGAAGGATGGAGGGGAAAACAAGTTTCAAAGCAAGGAGATAAAGGGGACTGACCAGGCAGGGGAATGA
The DNA here is from genome assembly GCF_037043375.1 of Chiloscyllium plagiosum. Taxonomy (NCBI): domain Eukaryota; kingdom Metazoa; phylum Chordata; class Chondrichthyes; order Orectolobiformes; family Hemiscylliidae; genus Chiloscyllium; species Chiloscyllium plagiosum. The sequence goes on from NW_028270168.1 coordinate 21,007,068, forward strand.
ATATCGAAGTGACTTATTTTAAAAAGATTGAAAAATGCATTATGATGAAGAAGTAAATGAATTTTGAAAACAGAGGGCAAATAATTGAAATAAAATTTGAAATAGTTGTAAGGGAAAACAGAGGGTTTGAAAAAAATTCACAAGTCTGAGTATTTATTCACATTCTACTTTGATCTATTTTTAAAGGAATTGTTAATGGAGAAGGATTTATATCCAATAAAGAAATGTTATCTGCCAATGGGTCCTGTCTTGACTTGATCCCAGAAAATGGTTATCCCTCAATGAATGTAACTGAAATGAATCTCCTGATCATTACATTTCTTTTATGGAATCATGTGATGCACAAATCGCCTATTGCATTTTCTCCAGCACAAAATTTAAAAAAAATCATTGACAATAAAGAGCTCCAGAAAACCTGAGCTTGTGAAAGGGGCCATCAAAATGGCAGTCTTTTTTATCTACAATAGGAAAGTTTTACCAATGAGACCCTGGAATACAAGAAAACTTTAACAACAAAATGTCAATAACTTCCTGTCATGAGGAATGTGGGATTGCCAAACATGTGCATGCCTTCATGTTGACAAGATTATGGGTTCAAGATTTGCTGGGTGAATGGCCTATTTGAGCACTGAGAAGTGTTACAATCTTCGGATGAAGCATTACACCAAGAATCCATCGGCTCAATTTGTTGTTCCAGTTCGTTGTCAAGATCCCACAATGTTGTTGGAAGAAGAGCCAAGTTTCCTATTTTCAGCCACCTTCTCGAGTTCATGAATGGTATTATTTAAGTGCAAGTTTTTGTTTTCATTCAGAAATTCTGACTCTTCCATCTTGCCTTTACAGTGAGGTCAGTTGTGTGTTTAGTACATAGAGCTCTGGCCTTAACTATTCTTTCCAACAATCTACCCCAATTATTGCTCATCTTCTGCAAAAGTTTTAACATGAGCACAATACTATCTTGCAGTGATTTAATACCTTTAACATAATAAAGAAATCGAAAGTTGTTTTGAAAGGTAATGATCGAACAAAATTTGATACATAGAGATATAAGAACAGATAACCAAAGCTTGGTCAAAGCATTATGTTTTTAGGAAGTGTCTTAAAGGTGGGGGAGAGAGATGAAGAGAGACCAAGAGGTTTACAGAGGGAGTTCCAGAACTTAGGACATGGATTAAGAAAAGGAAGTAACAAATGCATAAGAGCTCAAAATTGACGAGTGCAGAAATTGTGTAGAATTGTGCAGATGGAGGAGATTCAGGAAGAGGTAAGGCCAATGGGGATATGTAAATAAGGAAGAAAAATTTAAAGTAATTGCACCAGAGGACCAATTTGAGACACTCAAAGATATGATGAGGCAATATATAAATATATCTTCCAACCTCTCTTGTTTTGCCTCAATCTAGTTCTTAGTCTAATTTCTCTTTGTGTTTGTTAAGATGGTAATGATGTTAGGGCAGGGGGATGACAGCTTTTTACTTTTAAATATTTCTATGAAAATTGCATGTTTCTATTCAACATTTTATGAAAATCACAGAAGGCAGGAATTTCATGTTAATGGAAAAAGGGAAAGGTCAAGAGTTGGAGAGGTTGAGAGAGAATATTTTGGACTTTAGGGCCCTGACAGTTGAAGCCACAGCCAGTAATGTTACACAAAAAGATGAACCTGTGTTTTCTCATGGTGAAGGAGTCATGCCTCAGGTTTCACATTTCATGATCCAGATCAGAGATGGCTATAACAACAAGCTAAATAGAAAGGCTACATTTCAACCCTCAGAAATGTGACCATGACTTAGACATTAGACATGACCTGGTTCATAGAGTCCAATGTCTCTTTTACCAGAAAGTATTGAACACAATGAAAGCAACAAAAGTTAAGTTCCATATTATCAGAAAGGAACAAAGAACATTATAAGGAACATTTCAATTCTTGCTACAATTCTATCAGGAAAAGTTGGGGACTGTTTCTGTAAGAGGAAGATTGATTGGTGGCCTGTTAGGAGGTCTTTAAGTGCTGAAAGGATTTGATAGGATGTAGATGTTTTCCACTTAGGGGCAAGATCAGAATTAGGTCCACTAAATATAGGATCATTACTAATACATTTCTGACAGAGAGGAGACCGTGAAAAAAAGAGAGACACATGGAGAATAAAGAGAGAGAGAAAAGAAAAAGAAGAGGGACAGAAACAGAGGGAGGTTTAGTTGAATGAGGGTGGGAAGAGGTTTATACTGAGTATAAAAACCAGCAGAGACATGTTGTGATGAATAGTCTGCTTTTGTGCTGTAAATGCTTTGTAAATCCAGGCTCCAAAACACTTAATAATCAGCAAAACAAGCTCCCATTTGATGCATAATCAGTGTGCTAGGAGAAAGGAAAGGCACTTAGTGGGGAAAAATAGAAGACATTTCTTACCCAAAGATCAATGTTTCTCTACTGATAAGCACAAACAAATTTGCAGCAAAAGATTTAAGAAAAACAAACAAATAATAATTTTGATTTTATTTAAAAAGACATTTTACAGATACTAAGGTTATGCAAACAATTTTCCCTAGATGATGAGGAAAAGCTTTGTTAATCCACTGAGATCTAGGTAATGCAGTGTACTGAGTCACCAGTTGCTGACGTGTATTTGTGGCAAGTACTGACCTATTTTTGTTAATGGCATATTCAGTCAGTTAAGGAAAAATTAAACCCCAAAGCAATGAAAAGATAATTGGCCAGTCAGATTATACAGCAATACTGCTCACCATTTTGTTCAGTGAGTTTTAGATTTTTTTAAGGCAATACGGTGAAGATATTCAATTGAGTTGTTCCCTGTAGAGAGAATGATTTAGCAGCGATTCCTTATTGGTAATAATACCTAGTAATAGCTAATGATTAGCATTGGTTTTCTGAAATCATTACTGGTGTAAATCTAGGATACACTGCAGTATAGAATATGAAATTAATATTGACCAGTTAAGTTGAAAAGATCAGAATCTGGTTACAATTAGTATTTGAAGTAGATGATGGTGCTCTGAGTAAGCAAATAATGTGCTTTAAAACCAGTAACAGGCTTCCCCATTTCCCTGACAAAGCTCATCCTATCACAGGTCAGCAAAAAGGTCTAACAATTAGAAAGTTCTCTTTAGTTAGAAGAAAGGGGCCAAATTCAATAGGTCTGCTGTAGAGACAACACCCAAAAAGGTGGATTGCAGGGCCTCTTTCATTCATTCTATGATTCCAAGAGAAAAGATAGCTTCCATCGGTGCATACTCTTCATCAACCAACAATCAACATAGAATTTTACTCCCTAATAAAATGTCACTAGAATTATTCTCTCAAATGCAACTGTCCAACAAAGAAGCCAGCCAGATGCCTAACTACCTTGAGTGAGGAGGTCTATTTTACCATGAAATTGTTCAACTACAAGTTAGTTTTCTTCTCACACCCATCATTGACACTATTTTCCTCTCCCAACCCAGCACCAGTTTGGAAGTTTATCCTCCACGTACTTATCCTTTTACCTAAAAGGGGATTCCCTCACACATAATTATGAAGCAATGAGACATCCTGACCCTACATCCCATCTTACAGATAATGATTAGGGACTGCAGTCAATCCTAGGCCAATTAACCCCTATTATTTGAACTTACAACATTGAGTTACCAGCCCAGTGCCATCACCTTCTGTTGCAGCCTTGGAGTATTACCTTTAATGAGCTCCTAATGAGCTGGATATTACAGGTTCCATAGATTATCTGAAATCAATCACAGGATTCTTTTTATACTTTACCAATTCCATGCCTATCAAAACAAATAAAAAGATGAACTGGTATTTTACTTTTATTGTTTGTGGGTGTTTTTGGAGGAAAATGATTGCTGTGTTTATATACATACCAACAATCATTGCACTCCATAAGCAATGTAGTTTGAGACATTTCAACAAGGCACTAATATGTTATATAAATGCAAATCTTTCTTTAAATCCGATGTCCATCAGTTGCAGTGTATTTTGGATATTTTCCAATTTGTGAATTTAAATTGATTTAATCCAACGTGTCAGGCAACCTGAGAAAGCGATTACCATGGATTTTGGGACAGAGCTGAATTATTTTAACTCATTACTTCCAGATTCCACTCACCGCTCTAAAGCAAGTAATTGTTTACATCAATTAAGTAATCGCTGTGTAATCAAATATATGTCACTTCATTTCTATTTAATATCATCTTATGTAGCTTGTATTTGAAAAGAAATAAAACGACCTCTGCTTATATTGTGCTGTTTGTGACTTCATTAATCCGAAAACACTTCAAAGCAAAACTAATTTTTTTGATGTCTCGTCATTGTCCTAAACTGTGCTGTAAAATGTGTTGCTGGAAAAGCGCAGCAGGTCAGGCAGCATCCAAGGAGCAGGAGAATCGACGCTTCGGGCATAAGCCCTTCTTCTCCTGCTCGATTCTCCTGCTCCTTGGATGCTGCCTGACCTGCTGCGCTTTTCCAGCAACACATTTTTCAGCTCTGATCTCCAGCATCTGCAGTCCTCACTTTCTCCTAAACTGTGTTGTGTTCTGTTTTTTTTTCCTGCTGCTGTGGAGACCTCTAAGACCCACATGCAGCAGTAACCTACGAAACCGGAAGTTAATGTGTCTGCATATCAATTGGTGCGTGCAGATACTCTGATAATTTAGAAGGAGCATCAGTTGTAAGGTCAGAAATATGGCAGCCAATTTGCACAGAGTAAGTCCTCACAAACAACAATGTGTTACCAGGTAGTCTGTTGTGATTTTGTGGCAGAAGCAGATGAGAAGTCTAGCGAGGCCATCCTCAACATCAGGAATATCTTGCAGCATCTTATATTTTTGACAAGCAGCATGGCAAGTTTCTGACTAAGCAGCAGCAACTTGCCAATTAAGAGGGATAGCACATGATGGCCTTGTTGATGGCCTCACTAATATTCATTTTTCTATCTTACCAAAGTGTCAAACAAGATAGACTTTGAGAAAACATGGAAACAAGAGCAGGAACCTGCCGCATTCAGTTTGCCCCATGTTCCGAAGGATACAACATCTCAGGGTATGATCCATGGGCATTGCCATCTGACATGTGCCAGCTGTAAGAATTCTCAAGGCACGTCTTTGATCTATTACAGGACAGTTCTGCACTTCAAAAATGCACCTTGGGTTGCATTAGCAACTATCATTGTAATGCTGTTGCAAGGATATTGTGGGTCCCCTAGTACACCCTCAGCTCTTGGATTGGATCAGGCTATATTTCTGGCTTGTTTGCTTGCTTTCATAGTGCTTACTCACCCTGAGCCTACCTGAATGTTCACAGTATCTCAACAATACGTTGCCTTGCCTGACATTTTGTACTTTGCCCTCTTCAGTCAGAAATACCAAGCTCATCTTACTTCTGTCTTGCCTCCCATTCGTGCAGACACAGAGGATGTAAGCTTGTCATGGTTGTCAGCAAACCTCCAGCAGGTCATGGAGATAACCTTTGCTCAGGGGGTCCTGATGCAATCAATCAAGAGTACCCCCTCCTTACCATTCTAGGGGCTTGGAAATGATCAGTCAGCCACTCAGGTTGCTTTCCACATAGAAGGGTGGGAAGTCAAATGTGGGCAGCACACTACACATGTTGAGTCTTTCTGCCCTATTAGAGGCTGTTTTCTTCCTGGAATGAGAGAAAGGCAGGTACTCGGGATTGTTAGTGGCACAACTAACATTTGTCTTTCAGGTGGAGGGATGTCGTGAGTGAGTGAATAGGCAGCGCAGAGGGCATACAGGGTTAGTGGTGTCTGGAGGTTGTGTGGGTGAGTGCAAGTAGGGAAGATGTTCCAATCAATAATGAAAGTGGTGGATCATGAGCCTTGGCGGGAGGTGGACATAGCAGCAGTAATAGAGTGAGTTTGAGGTATCAGAGAGAAGATAGGTGGCACTTAAGCCAGCAGAACAAAGAAGTACATTGACCTTCTTCCTACAGTGCTGGGCATTTCCCCAGATGTTTGAGACAGCACTGATCCAGGTGGCAAGTTCTGATCAGGCTGGCATGGTTTAGTGTCATAGTCCTCACTGCTGGTCCTGAGAGAAAAGGCTCATATTTGTACAACCACATCCAGCATGATCTCCAGATCCCTGCCGCAAAGCAAGGCAATGATATCCCCATTACCTGCCATATCTGGGGCAAATGTCAGGAACAATGGAGTTCAGCTCCAGACTGACAGTGTTCATCTTGGTGCACAATGGGCACAGACGTCAGTGAATTCCACAATATTCACTGTGTTATGTGTTGTTCTGGGAAAAGTGTGTGGCAAGATGTGAGGGATGCAAGGGGGCAGGTTAGGTAGGTAGTAAGACAATTTTGATATGTCATGACAAGAAATCTCACTCTGCCTCAATGGAAGTCCCTCCAAAAAATATGATGCAATTCAAACTTAGCAAAAACAATGCAAGATTTGGCCTCAAAGAAAGGAACATCTTTTTCAGGTTGAACTGGAGTCACCATGGAATATAACCATGAGCTGGGTTTGATATTGATGCAGTATGGCCATACGGATAGGACTGCACATGAAACACAATGTTAGCAAACAAACAATTCCTTTCTCTAACACCAGATTCTGGCACAAAACAAGCCTGATATGGTCATGAATGAACTCAACTTTGATTTGTGAATGGCCAGACAAAGAAACAGTGAATAATGGCATATGAAATATTTGGATTGATGTAGAAAATTGATGGGAACGAATGGGGAAGAACAAAAAAATCAATGAGAATGTATTGCATTTCAAAATTCATTCTCAATCACCTGGCCAACCAAAGGCTTTAGAATAAACACAATAAGAAACTTAATAATAGCTCAGAGTTATGAATATAGTGAGAGGTGTTAAATATTTAAAACAACAGACTCGGCTAATAATTAAGCAATGATGGATATTTGAAATATTTATGGATCTGTACGTGTCTATGCTCCTGCATAAATCCATTTTACATTGATGGTAAAATATCAGAGACTGGAGTGTTAAGTGATTAAATCCAAACACTAATCTCAACAACTTCTAGCATTTATATAACTCCTTTGATGTAACAAAATGTTTACAAGTATTCTCATAGAAGAGTTGTCAGACAAAGAATTGGTTACATGAAGAGGTAGAGGACAGGTGGCCAAAAGCTGGGTAAAAGAGATATTTAAAAACTATATTTAAGAAGGAGAGTGAGAGATAAATACATGGGGAGGTTTTGGAATTCATAAAGCTTGGACATGGGCAACTGAAAGAATGGCCACCAAGAGGGGAACGATAAAGAAGGAACACACAAGTGACCACCATTGGAGTATGCACAGAGAACCCTGTCAATTAGAAGGCTGAGGGAGGTTCCAGAGATGGAGCTGGACAAAGCCTTGGGAAGATTTGAGAACAGGATTGAGAACTTTAAATTCAAGGAGTTGCTGAACCAAAAGCTAATGTAGATCATACACTATAAGAGAGTTTGGAATAGGAGAATAAACTATTTGGACTCACAAGCCTGCACTGCTATTTAATAAGATCATGATTGATCTGATTGTAATCTGAAATCCTCATTCCTGCCTACCCTAATAACATTCCAGCCCTTTGCTAATCAAGAATCTATCCACCTCTGTCTTAAACACAATGAAAAGCTCTGCTTTTACCACCTATTAAGGAAGACCATTCCAGAAGCTTATGAAGTTTTAAGGGAATAATTTTATCTCCTCTGTCTGAAATGGGTGACCACTTATTTTTAAATGGTGACCTCTAGTTCTATATTCACCCACAATAAGAGACATCTTTTCCATACTCACCGTGTCAAGACCCCTCATGATTTTATATGTTTTGATCAAGTTATCCCTACCTGTTGTAAATACCAGTAGGTACAAACCTAGTTTATCTAACCTTTCCTCATAAGGTAACTTGGCCATTCCAAGCATTAATCTATGAATAACTTACTAGTTCCTAGTAAACCTTTTTTGAACTGCTTTTAATAAAGTTGCATTCCTAAATAGCAAGAGACCAACAGTGTACTGTACTCCAGATGTGGTCTCACTAGTGCCCTACATAACCTCATTATTTTGTATTTAAGTCCCCTCGCAGTAAAACATTTGAATATTTGCTGCACCTGTATGTTAACATTTTGGAATTCATGCACTTGGAAACTCAAATCCCTCACCTCTCACTTTTAGATAAGCTTAGTTTTTACTCTTCCTGCTGAAATGGAGAATTTCACTTTTCTCATATCATACCCCATTTGTCAGATAGTTGTTGACTCAATTAAACCTATCTATACAACTTTTGTAGCCTCCTTATAAACTCTTCACAACTTATTTACCAATCTTTGTGTTATCAGCAAAGTTAACAACCAAACCTTTGACCTCTTCAGTCATCATTTATATAAAATTATAGAAGATAGAGGCCTCAGCACTGATCCTGTGATCCACCATTCATTATATATTGCTGTCCAGAGAAAGGCACATACTGTTTGTTTCTTGTTAGCTAGCCAAGCTTCCATCTTGCAATTGTTACCCCTGCACAATGAGTCTTTGTTTTCTTCAATGTTGTCTGATGAGGCATCAAATGACTTCTGGAAATCTATATAGAGTCATAGAGTCATAGACAACAGTACATTCACCACCTTCCCTTCATCCATGACTAACGTAGCCTCCTCAAAGAACTCCATCTCCCTTTAAAGAACTCAGCACTGTGGTCAAACATGATTTCCCTTTCATTAAACCATGTTGACTCTGCATGAATCTTTGAATTTTTCTGATAACCTGGCTATAAAGTTTTTAGTAATAGCTTTTAGCATCTCCCCCAGCATGGATGTTAAGCTAATTGGCCTGAGATTTCCTGTTTCTAGGCAATAGTGAGGACTGCAGATGCTGGAGATTAGAGTCGAGAGTGTGGTGGTGGAAAAGCACAGCAGGTCAGGCAGCATCCGAGGAGCAGGAGAATCAACGTTTCAGACAAAAGCCCTTCATCAGAGGGCTTTTGCCCGAAACGTCGATTTTCCTGCGTTTTCTGCTTTCTGACTACCTCCCTTTTTGAAACAAGGAATTCCATTCACTACCTTCCAAATAAATAGAATATTTGACAAATTTATGGAATTTCAAAAAAGTTAGAACAACAGATCAACTCTCTCACTAACCACAATTTTTAAGAACCGGGGACAAAGTCCTCATGAATCCGATATGTTTCTGTAGTTTTGCAACATCAGTTTGCTCAATACCATTTCCATGGTGATGGTAATTTCCTGAGCCCCCTCTTTGCCCTCTGTTCCATTTCCTTGAGTGTAACTATTTTAGGTCAGTGAACACAGGGATGACGGATGAGTGGGGTTTACTCCAAGTTAGAGTGAAAACAGAGTTTGAAAAGGTTTCTAGCACAGAAGAATTATCCAATCTGACACAGTAAAAGCCAAATGACCCATCATGCCTGGACCTGCTTTTTGAGAAAGTCTTTTCAAATATTATTATTGAACCTCTTTACCTCACTCTTTTCAAATTATTTTAAATTGTAGCAACTGACTCTTTAAAAAAACTCATCCTTTCCTCATTCTCTTGCCAATAATCTGAATCAAAATTGGATCCTCGCTTGTTACTGACCCACCAACAGTTTATCCTTATTTACTCCCTTTAAACCATTCATCCACTCAAACACCTGTATTAAATTTTCCCTTGATCTTAACTTTCTCCCTGGAGCAAGCAAAGTTGATCTAGTCTACCCAAATTAACCACCATTGTTAATGTTCCCATTTCATCCAACTGCAAATCCAATTGGAAGAATTCCTGTTTCTTCCGACTTCAAGAGTCACCTGCGAATTCCAGGATATTTAGCTTCTCCAGACAATGGAAGGTGAGGAGTTTAAATTTTTTGTGTGATCATTTTCTGGCACTGCCCTTGAAGTTACATTATCAATCAAGATATTAATGATGCATTTCCAATGGGACAAGATAAAGTGAAATTCATCAACCCTTCACAAACTAGATAATTACAGTTCTCAGGGCAAAAGAAAAACTTACCCTTGTTTTTCAAACTCGTTATTTTTCTTGAATTTTCTTAAATGTAAGCTCTTTAATGTGTTTAAATCTCTGAAGAGTTACTTCAATTTGAATTTAACAGCTGCCATTTCAATTTGTTAATGTAAGGATGTGATAAAGTGGTCACTGTGGAGACTGGCTATGGAACATTGATATTTCATATCCTTAGCCTGACTGAATTAGTAAGAGTTGTGCTTAAGGAAAGGTTGCTTAAATTTATTCCTGCTGAATAAACAATTCTGCACAGTTCCACAATGAATAACCCTTACTGTGTTGATTAAACAACAGCTCTGTACAGCTGCACAGTGAGTAACCCTTGCCTTGCTGTGTGACTGTAGTTACACAATGAGTAATCCTTACCCAGTTTGTAGACATTGAATAAAGGGTACTCCATAGAGCTCCGTCATGTGTGCAACATTTGACTTGCTTAGCTTTTCTACTCCAGGATATCCCAGATGTCCTCCTACTTCAAAGACCATAATTTTCCCTCCCCTGTGATCAACAGTGCCCTCAACCACATCTCCTCCATTTCCCGCACCTCCGCCCTCAAACTCCACACCCCAAATCCAACAAGGATAGAATCCACCTGGTCCTCATATTCCACTCCACCAATCTCCATATCCAGCGCATCATCCTCCACCACTTCCACCACCCACACTCAGACCCCACCACCAAAAATATATTTCCCTACCCAGTCATATCTGCATTCCACAGGGACTGTTCCAGCTGCGACTCCCTTGTTAGGTCCACTCTCTTCAACCACCCTCCAATCTACACCTGGCGCCTTCCCCTTCCCCTTAAGAGATATAAAACCTGTGCACACACCTCCACCACATCTCAGTCCAAGGCCCTAAATTGGCTCCCGCTCTCACTCCCCTAAGGACATATGCATTCTGGGCCTTCTCCATCACCTACACAAGGCGACCCACAAACTGAAGGAGGAACACCTCATCTTCCGCCTCGGGAGCATACAACCACATGATATGAACATTGAATTTATCAGTTTCCATGTTTCCTCTCCCCCCCACCCCATCCCAGATCCAACCCTCTGACTCAGATCCCCCTTCTTGACCTGACCTACCCGTCCATCTTCCTTCCTACCTATCCGCTCCTCACTTCACCATCACCTCCTACCTGCACTCACCTATTGCCATACAACCTACCTTTCCACTAACCCCAAGCCCCCTGCCCATATTTATCTCTCAGTTCCCTTCCCCGTCCCTAATCCTGAAGAAGGTTCCAGCCCGAAATGTTGACTCTCTTGCTCCTCTGATGCTGCCTGACCTACACCACATAGTGTTGGGTACATTAGTCAGGGGAATGGGTCTGGGTGGATTACTCTTCGGAGGGTCGGTGTGGACTTGTTTCCACACAGTAGATAATCTAATCTAAGATTGAATGAGGTCCCACAACAGTGAAGAAATTACAATATAGTTGGTGATTTAGATGGACCAGAAGGAGACACTATGAATAATTAAGACACATGAATCAAAGAACATCATCATATTTCCTAGTTACTATTCAATGTTCTTCTCAAATATTTCTTATGCCCAGTTTGTTGTTTTGTAACAAGTGAGGCTTTGCTTTATAGTCATTGCATTCAGCCAGGGATGTGTCATTGTTGGCCTTCTATTATAATGGAACCCTATTTTGAGTCAATATGTTTCCTTGACAAAGTCTTGCTGTGCTGTGTTATCAGTCAAAAGGCAATATGTGCCATTCAAAAATTATTAACCTACAAAATATTATTAAGCTGGAGGCAGCTAGTGTGGAACCAAAGCTGAAGATAGTTGGGATTATGTGGAAAGTATAATATAGCTAGTAAATTAACACAGTCACATGAAGCAGATACTCGTTTAGCCAGAAATACTTTAAAAATTCAAATTGCCCGTGGGAAGCTCAGACTTAGTGTGTAGTTGGCAAGAGGCTGGGATGACAGCTGGTTCAGCATTTTAAGCAGAGTCTGTACCAGCTGATCTCTGTGTAATTAAACTGAATGCTTAGGCAGAGGATGGGTGTTCGTTCTTATTCTGAACTGACTGAAATGTGCTGATGTCCTTAATCTCCTGCGGTAGATGAGTATCTATCATCAACTGAAGTTGCCAAGCTTACATATCAATTATTCAGAATACCAAATGACAACAACAAGACTATTTTATCACACTTGTCATTAAAATCAAAGCTAACTTTAAACCTAATATTGTACATTAATGCAAGCTTACCAAGCAAGCTTAAATTTCAAAACTTATATTGTTATCAGATTTTTTGAACTGCATCAAAAGGTAATGAAGCTTAGGAAATGCAGTGTCTACATGCAAATCAAATTGACAATCAAATTTCAGACATGCTAAGAAAATGATGTGGACAATTGTTATTCCCATGGGATATTTTATATGACAGTATTCCTAACCAAAGACTTTTTTGGTATCAAGACAGCTCAGTGACAATTCTGTCACTGTCACATTCAGCTTGTTAGTTAATTCCTCTTTAATTTGCTGACACTACTGACAGTTCATAAATAAACTGCATTAATCAAGTCAACAATGATTCACTAGGTAACACACTGACCTCCAAATCAGTCAGGTTATAAATACAAATACCACGCATGAACATGGGATTGAGAATTGAAATTTTGAGCATGTAATTTGGATTGAAATGCTGAGAGAAGGTGTGCCGCTCTCTTGGAGATACTGTCTTTTGGTTGACATGAAACATTGAAAAGTGGCTTCTCAGATCAGGGGGATGATGGTATACTGGTAATAGTTACTGGACTAATCAAGAAACCCAGGCTAGTCTCAGTAATAGTGACCACTAAACTGTTATGTATTGTCACAAAGATCCATCCAGTTTACTGATGAGAGACTTTATGAAAAGAAATATGCCATCCTTATCAGGTCTACATGTGGTGTTGTCTCAATATTTCTTTGAAATGGTCCAACAACCACATAAGGGGCAATTTGGAATGGGCAACCCATCCCAGCATTGCCCAATGTTGTTTAAATCCAATGAAATATTAACATAAATATAGATACATAAGGAATTTCTAGGACAATATTTTGAAGAAGAGTAGGTGAGTTCTCCCTGCTGTACTGCTCAATATTCATCCTCCTACTAACATCACTTTTAAAAACAATGCTGGTACAATGTTGTTTATGGAGCTTGTAGTGAGCAAATTGATTATTGTATTTCCTACATGACACAGTGGTTACAGTTTAAAAGTACTTAATTGGCCATAATGTCTTTGAAACATCCTCAGCTAGTGAAAACATTATTACATAATTACAAGTTCTTTCTTTCTTTATAGAACCTGACCCATTCTATATCAATGAGATTCTACCTTGCTACACAAGGCACCTTTCACAAAATCAAAACAATGTCGCCAAATTGATAGATGTGGAGCATGGCAGAAACCATTGCTGACCTTGACAGTAGCACTTTCATTTTATGAATTAATAAATGTAAACCTGGAATTTTAAAAGACCTGACCTCTTCCTGTGGGAGGGACAGAGTTAAAATTGGGCTTAAGGTGTTAACTTGTCATGGTTATTGAATCAACAATGTAAACAAGGTATTCTTGAAACCCATTTTAAGTTAAAGCTCTAAAATCTGAAGAACATGCAGTATCTTGTTTTAGGAGTAATTAAAATTACTTTCAAGAATTGATTCTCTTGTTCATGCAGTATTACATTACAAGCTCTACAAGCTTAAGATACAGACCATTAAGGATAGAACTGTCAGCCTAATAGAAGCAATGCACATCAATGTATTTCTGCTTGCTATAATATCTTTTTAAACTATGTCCTGGGACAGATAAGGTGAGCAAGCAATCTGTCACCGGTGGAGACTAATACACTTATTATGAATTACAGTAATTTTCACCTTGGCTTGATTAGCTGTGCAGTCTACTGAGGATGTAAGATTGTTACTTTAACCTTTGCTGCATCTTGATGAATAAGAGCCCATAGCATTATGGAGTTATAGAGTCACACAGCAAGGAAACAGACCCTTCAGTCCAACCAGTCCATACCAACCATAATCCTAAACTAAACTAGCCCCATCTGCCTATGCTTGGCCCATATCCTCCAAACATTTCTTGTTCATGTACTTATACAATGTTTAAAAGACATTTGGTTCTGCACCCACATCCACACTTCCTCTGGAACTTCATTCCACACACGAACTACCCTCTGTGTAAAAAAGTTGCCACTCATGTCTTTTTTAAATCTTTCTCCTCTCACCTATGCTCTCTAGTCTTGAAATCCCCCACCCTAGGGAAAAGACACCTGCTATTCACCTTATCTAAGCTGCTCATGATTTTATAAACTTCCATAAGGTTACCCCTCAACCTCCTATGCTCCAGTGAAAAATGTTCCAGCCTATTCAGCCTCTCCGTATAACTCAATTTATAATTATAACTCCATTGCCAGCAACATCTTGGTATACCTCTTCTGAATACTCTCCAGCATAATAACATCTTTCCTATAACAGGGCAATCAGAACTGGGCAAAGTACTCCAGAAGAGTCTTCACCAATGTCTCCTGTACAACCTCAACATGACATCCCAACTCCTCTACTCAAAATTTCTGATCAATGTAAGCAAGCATGCCCTCTTAACCATCCTGTCTATGTGTGACACAAACTTCAAATGTACCTGAACCACCTGGTCTCTCTGTTCTACATACTCCCAAAGGCCCTACTTTTAATTGTGTAAGTCCTACACTTCTTTATTTTAATGAAATGCAATATCTCACATTAATCCAAATTAAACTCATCTGCTATGATCAAAATCTTTTTGTAATCTTAGATAACTTTCTTCATGGTCCTCTATACCACCACTTTTGGTGTCATCTATAAACTTTCTAACCATGCTTTCTAAATTTTCGTCCAAATGATTTATATAAATGATAAACAAAAAGAGGACCCAGCATCGATCCCTGTGGAATGTTGATTACAGGCCTCCAGTCCAAAAAACTTCCCTTCCACCACCACTCTCTGTTTCTTGCACTTAGCCAATTTTGTATCCAATTGGCAAGCTCACCCTGAATCCCACGTTATCTAACTTTACTACTTCATATACCATGCAGAACCTGACCAAAGGTTTTACTAAAGTCCAGATAAATAACGTCTACCATTCTGCCCTCATCATTCTTTGGTTACTTGCTCAAACAAACCTCAATCAAGCTTGTGAGACATGATTTCCCTCGTTCAATACCATGCTGACTATTCCTAATCAATCCTTGCCTTTCCAAATGCATATAAAACTCATCTTTCAGAATCATCTCCAACAACTTACCCACCACTAACGTCAGACTGACAGGTCTATAGTTCCCAGACTTCTCCTTACATCCCTTCTTAAACAAAGGCACATTAGCTACTCTCCAATCATCTGGCACCTCACCTGTAGTAATAGATGATACAAATATTTCTGGAAGGAGCCCCACAACTTCCTCCCTATCTTCCCACAATGTCCTGAGATACAGTAGATCAGGTCCTGGAGATTTACCACCTTTATATTTTCCAAAACCTCCAGCATTTCCTCTTCTGTAATGTGAACTGTTTTCAAACAGCAATATTTATTTGCCTGAGTTCTCTAGCCTTTATTTCTTTCTCCACAGTAAAAACTGAATTGAAATTTTCATTTAATATTTCTCCCATCTCCTGAGGTTCAAAACAAAGATGATCTCGTTGATCTTTAAGGGGTCCTCCTCTCTCTATCTAGTTGCTCTCTTGCTCTTATCATGCTTACAGAATCTCTTTGAATTATCTTTAACTGTATTTGTCAAGGCTATTTCATATCCCCACTTTGCTTTCTTGATGTGCCTCTTAATGCCCCTACACACTTTATACTGTTCAAGAGATTCATTTGAATCCAGTTGTCTATATCTATGATTTATTGTTATTTTTAACCAAAACCTCAACATCTTTAATCATCCATTGTTCTCTAATCCTATCAGCCTTACACTAACAGGAACGTAATGACTCTGAACTCTCGTTTGAAAGCCTCCCATTTATCAGACCTCCCTTTACCTGTGAACAATCTACTCCAATTGACTTTTGAAAGTTCTCGTCTCATACCATTAAAATTTGTGTTACGCCACTTAAAAACTATAATTTTTTCGGAAGATTTAGTCTTTTCCATAACTTTCCAAAATTAGTAGAATTATGGTCACTGGACTCAAAGTGCTCCCCTACCAGCAATTCAGTCACTTGTCCTGCCTTATTACTCAAGAGAAGGTCAAGTTTTGCTCCTTCTCAAGTATGAACATTTACATGTTGATAAAGAAAATTTTCTTGAACACATTTAACAAATTCTTTACCATTTAAACTTTTAATATTATGGTATTCCCAGTCAATGTTTGGAAAATTAAAATCTCCTATTATTAAAACCTTATTTTTCTTCCATATATCTGAGATCGCTTTACATATTGTTTCCTCAGTTTCCCTCTGACCTTTTGGAGACCTATAATACAACCCCATCAAGATGATCATTCCTTTCTTATTTCTAATTTCAACCCATATATTTTCACTGGATGGTTTTTCAGAAATATCTTCTCTTGTTACAGCAGTAATGTTTTCCTTAATCATAGAACATAGAACATAGAACAATACAGCGCAGAACAGGCCCTTCAGCCCTTGATGTTGCATCGACCCATTAACTATTTTCAACTCGTCCCCCTACACTATCCCATCATCAACCATGTGCTTATCCAAGGATTGTTAAAGTCTCCCTAATGTGGCTGAGTTAACTACATTGGCAGGTAGGGAATTCCAAGCCCTTACCACTCTCTGAGTAAAGAACCTGCCTCTGACACCTGTCTTAAATCTATCACTCCCCAATTTGTAGCTATGCCCGTCGTACAAGCTGACGTCATCATCCTTGGAAACAGACTTTCACTGTCTACCCTATCTAGTCCTCTGACCATCTTGTATGTCTCTATCAAATCTCCTCTTAGCCTTCTTCTTTGCAATGAGAACAAGTCTCTCAGCCTTTCCTCATAAGATCAAAAATGCCACTCCCCCTCCTCTTTTGTCTCCCTTTCTATCCTTCTTATAGCATCTGAAATTTGGAACATTGAGCTGCCAGTCTTGCCTATCACTCAGCCAAGTTCTGTAATAGCTATGATGTCGCAGTCCCATGTTCCCAAACATGCTCTGAGTTGATCATCCTTACTTGTAAGATCTTTTGCATTGAAATAAATGCAGTTTAATTCTTCATAATAACAGAAATGTTACAAAGATGAGGAAATTCTTCTTGTAAAGGTCCAAGTTCAGTAAAAGCAGGGCAAAATAGTACAATAAAATAAAATCCAGACCAAAAAGATTTCGACATGAAGTTTGAGGATAAAAGATTAGTTAAAAAGAGCTTTGTAATGAACTTAGATCAGGTCATCAAATTATATTAAGATCTGGCTTTCTTCCTTACTGGCTTAAACTTTAATTTGTAAGCTTCAGAAACAAGTTAATAAGCATTAAGTAGAGTCATAATAGAGATATACAGCACAGAAACAGACCTTTCAGTCCAACTCGTCCATGTCAACGAGATATCTTAACCGAATTTAGTCCTATTTGCCAGCATTTGGCCCATATCCCTCTAAATCCTTCCTAGTCAGATACCTATCCAGATGTCTTTTAAATGCTGTAATTGTACCAGCCTCCACCACTTCCTCTGGGAGTACAGCAGTTTTAATTGTCTCATTATCTGAGGACTGTACTTCTGAGAGAGTAGAATAAACATCCATCGTTTTACCTGTGAGGACATTTTGTCGCATAACAGTTCACAAATCCATTGGCCACTTTAATTTTTTTAGAGACAAAAAATCTGCAGATGCTGGAATCCAAAGTAGGCAAACAAGAGGCTGGAAGAACACAGCAAGCCAGGCAGCATCAGGAAGGGTTATACCTGAAACATTGATTTCTCCACTTCCTGATGCTGCTTGGCTTGCTGTCTTCCTCTAGCTTGCTTTTTGTCTACTTCAATTTTTTTAGCTATTTTTTCCAAAAGAGGGTAAATATTTTTCTGTCCCATGATAGAGAGAGCCAGTTATTGTGCAGTTTTGGGATTATCATTCCCTACATAAAATATCCAAATGTGACTGCTAAATGGAATTTTTCTCCATTATGAAAGAGCTGCAAAGTGTACCACACCAACAAAGCTATCTGCAATTCAAGAAACAAGTTGAAATTTAAAGCTTGCACACTGTAGCATGTTTGAGTAGCATTTCAGAAAACCATAAAAGAGCTAAAACATTCCATTATGGCCACTACTAGTATGCACTGCACGTGCAATTCTATAATTGCTTGCATATTAACTTTAACAGATAGACAATTATGATCTAAGAACCTGTGATTTTTAACCCATATAAAGTTAAAGCAAAGAAGATGATTTACTTTTGTTTTGTTTGGTCATAACCAACATTCATTGTCCTTCCCTAATTGCCCAATAGAAGGTAGTGGCAGCATACCTTCTGAAACTACTGCAAGCCCTGGGGAATATGGACACCCACAGTGCTGTCAGAAAGGGAATTCTGGTTTTGATATAACAACAGTGAAGGTGCCACAATATATAGCCACGCTATTTATACGATTGATCCAATTAAGTTTCTAGTCACTGGTAACCTACATTCCCTCCAAATTGTCCTGCTGCTGCATGGACCATTGAAGTTTGTGTGCAACAGAGACTACAACAACCAGAAGTCAATGCATCTCGCATGCTGATTGGCATGTGCAGACCTGCTGTGTCGCTATGTGGCCCCAGAGCTTAGAGGAAGCATTGATGGTAACCCCAAGGACGCTAATAGTTGTAGATTCAGCAAAGGTAATGTCATTGAATATCAGGGATGTCAAGACTTTTTTCATTGGAGATGGCCGTTGTCTGGCAAATTGTGTGGCCAATTGATACTTTCCATCTATCAGCCAAAGCTGTTGTCCTGGATGTTTTAAATATTGAGTTATGCCAGACTCTAAATATGAACTATTTTCCTCTGCACAAATACTTCCAGATCATGGAGTTTCTAAGTTATTTTGTCTTTTTAATTATCACAAAGCTAGTCCCTTTTTTTTCTAAAAGCTGTTACTTGGTTCAAGGAGATTCTGTCCTTGATCTTTTTCAGAGGGGCAATAAACTGGGCCGGACTCCACTCAGTCTGGTTTGGGACAGAGATGAAAATGATTTTGAGAGGCCTTTTGTTTATATGTAAACAGATGAGACTTCAGGCCAAAGTGGTCATGCTTTAGAAGTGACCTGTATAATGAAAGGGGAGTGGTCAGCTCTCTAGCCAGCTGAGCTAAGCAGTTTTAGCTCAGTCTTAAACTGTTAAGTTCAACAGGGAGCTGTGTGGAAATTCTCTCTCTTTTCTGCCCTTCATCTTCAACCTGTAAGTATGTGTTCCATTTAAACTGGGTTTTAAAGGGAGTTTGCTCACTGGGACAGTTATGTATATTCAGAACAGCAAAATTAAGTCTAGCTGGATAAGTTGAGTTCTGTAGGGGTTCTTTATTCTATTCTTTGTGTTTCATTGTGTAATCTTGTAAATAATTTTTTTGTCTGTTCTAAAATCTAGTAGTCAACCTAGCTATCTTACTCCAGGTAATTTTCACTGTACACTTATTGAAACAAATTGCAAAGCTAGGTCTAGGGCTGCCTGCTTTAGAATGTTTTGAGTGGCCTGGCTTAGTCCATAACAGACTGGGGGCTCATCCGGGATTTTAAACAGCGAGTAGTAGGTGCTAGTGTCTTTATTTCGGGTGCTGGTTTGGTTGGGTAGACAAAGCTTGGGATAGTAATGGCCCTTTCAGTTGCCAAAAGTCTTCTGGATGTGGATGTAGTGACTTTGGAATTTTTGTAAAAAGCGAATAAGACCAAGTTGCAAGAATTAGCAGAGAAGCTGGAATTGGAACTGTCTGCTTCTATGAGGAAAGTAGAGATAATTACAGAAGTAGCTCAGCATTTAAACTTGCTGGAGAAACCATCAGAATCAATAGAGAAGGCAAGAATTCAATTGCAAATGAAGTGACTCGAGTTAGAAGAGAGAGATAGGGAAAGGGCAGCAGAGATCAAATAGTTTGAGCTACGATTAGAAGCAGGAGAGAGAGAAAAAAAGAGAGCTTTTGAACTTCAAAAACGGACACTTAAAAAGGAAAGTCAGCGTAAAAGGCTAGACATAAAGGCTGAGGGTAGGCTTAGTGTGGAAGAGAGTGAAGATGAGCAAGCCCCTGATAGTCAGAAGTTTAATAAGAAACTGTTTAAGCATTGCCCAAATTTGATGAGAAGGATGTGAAAGCCTTTTTCATCATTTGAAAAGGTGGCTAAACAAATGCAGTGGCCAGTGGCAATGTGGGTTCTGTTGATCCAAATGAAACTTGTAGGTAGGGCTCATGAGGTTTTCGCATCACTATCAGAGGAGGTCTCTGGAGAGTCTGAGGATGTGAAAGAAGCCATTTTGAATGTATATAAGCTTGTACCAGAAGCCTATAGTCAACATTTCAGGGATCTAAGGAGGGACCCTGGTCAAACCTATATTGAGTTTTAAAGGATCAAACAGAGTAATTTCGATAGATGGATAAGAGCTTTAAAAATTCAGCAAATCTTTGAGGCCTTAGAGAGGTAATTATTTTGGAGGAATTCAAAATAATCACCGCCTGAAGTAGTGCAAACTCATGTGGAAGAGCAGAGAGTTAAAACAGCGAGGTTAGCAGCTGAAGTGGCTGATGTTTATAAGCTGGTCCGTAACACTCAGTTTGGCTTCCAGAATCAATTTCACTCCATGAGGGATAGAAATTGGGACAAAGAGAAATCCTGATGTGGAAAGGGAAAGGTAGATCTCAGTGAAGATCATAAGGATAATTTAGCACAGGGTATAAAAGAAACCCTAGAGAGGGACAAAGAAGTCAAAAAGCTTTGATGTTTTTATTGTAATAAAGTAGGCCACAAGAAATCACAGTGTTGGTGGGCTAGGACAAAGCCAGATGTAGGAAAACCAGACAAGCCTGGGTGTATTGTTGGACTAATAACAAAAAGCACAAGGAAAGTTAGACATCTGCCTCAGAGTGTACAAGATGATCAGAGGTTGGTTCAGGAGGAAGTGCCAGATCTGCTTAAAAAATATACATGCAATGGTAAAGTTTATTCACATGGGCCAGGTAGTAAGGAGGTAACAATATTAAGGGACACAGGATCTTCTCAGTCTGTAATGCTGAAAGATGAGGAGATGTGCGCTCCTGAAGGACTATTGCCAGAGAAGGTACTGATAACAGGAATTCATGGTGAGATAAAAAGAGCTCAGTTATGTAAAGTGAGGTTAGTCAGTCAGAGAAGAGTGGAGAATTTGTGGTAGGACTACTAGACAAACTCTCAGCTCCAGGAATAAATTGTGTACTTGCAAATGATACAGCTGATTCACCGGTAGGCATGCTGCCTATTCTATTTGAAAAGCCTGTGGAGACACAGGCAACTGAAGACTTGGGGAATGTTTATCCAGGAATTTTCCCTGATTTTGTGATCACAAGATCACAGGGAAACAGGCTGAAGCAGAAGAGATCAAAATGCACAGATAAGGAAGCTGATGTAGTGTTATCCAAAACTTTCTTTGATCAGATAAGTGCAACAGAAAAGAAGCAAATAGGTAAACATGCAAGTAATGTTATCTCTCCTAAGCTGATTGAATTACAGCAGGAAGATGAGGAGTTAAAACTGTTATTTCAAAAAGCATTTACAAAGAAAGAAAGTTAATGCATTCCAGTGTGTTATTACTTAACAAATGATGTCGTAATGAGGAAATGGAGACATATTCAAGCAGATGAAAAATGGGCAGAGATTCATCAAATTGTTTTTCCAGCAGGATATAGAAAGGAGGTGCTGTGAGTGGCGCATGAACTAACACTTGAAGGTCATTTAGGGGGTGAGGAAAACACAGGCTAAACTACAAAGACATTTTTATTGGCTGTTGTTGAATTTTGCCAGATATGTCATACATGCCAGCTAATCGGAAAACCACAGGCAGTAATAAAACCTGAACCTTTAGTATCTATTCCAGCATTTGAGGAACCTTTCACAAGAGTTTTGATTGATTGTGTATATCCCCAACCTCAAACAAAAAGTGGGAATAAGCATTTATTAACAATAATGGATGTGTCGACGAGATTTTCAGAGGCAATCCCATTATGCAACATCACAGCTAAAAGAGTTGTAGAAGAATTACTTATTTCTTTTACGAGATATGGTCTACCAATAGAGATCCAGTCAGATCAAATATCAAACTTCACATCCAAATTATTCAAGGAGGTTATAGATAACTTGGGAATAAAGCAATGCAGATCCACTACGTACCATCTGGATTCGCGGGCAGCGCTAGAGAAATGGCATCAAACACTAAAGATCATGTTGAGGGCTTAAGGTCAGGATTATCTAGAAGATTGGGATAAGGAAATTCCATTTGTACTTTTTGCGATCAGAGATGCACCAAATGAATCGACTAAATTCAGTCCGTTTCAAGTAATATTTCGGCATGAAGTAAGAGCACCATTAAAATCGATTAAGGAGAAATTAATAAGTCAGAATTCAGAGACCATACAGTTGGACTATGTGTCAAATTTTAGAGAACGATTAAATAGAGCTGAAGAGTTGGCTAGACAGCATTTAAAGGTATCACAGCATACAACGAAACAAGAAGTGGATAAGAAATCACAAATTTGCAATTTTGTAATCGGGGATAAGGTATTGGTTTACTTCCAGTAACAGATGACCCTTTAAAAGCAAGGTTTAGTGGACTATATCAAATTGAGAAGAAATTGAGTGAGGTGAACTACTTGATAAGGACTCCAGACAGGAGGAAACCTCACAGATGTGAATATGCTCAAAAGGTATTTTGATAGGGAAGGAAAACAAGAGGAGAAGTTAATGATTACAGCACAGAAGGAAGATCCAAGTTCAGAGGATTCTGAATTAGACATTCCTCAAATCAAATTGGACAATGAGGAAGTTGTCAAACATTGGGATAAATTATTGAGTTACTTTCCAAAAGAATATCGAAATGACCTGTAAGAGTTATTACTATCACATGGGAAGATATGCGGAAATAAACTGGGACTTACTAACCTAATTGTGCATGATGTAGATATAAGAGATGCTGTTCCGATTAAGCAACATCCTTATAGGCATAACCCCCTAAGGGGATTGGCACAGGTTCAGAAGGAGATAGAGTGCATGCTCCAAGATGACATAATCGAAGTGAGTTATAGTGCCTGGAGCTCACCCATAGTCAAGATGTCAAAGCCAGATGGTACCCAATGGTTATGTTTGGACTATCACAAAGTCAACGCCATTACAAAGACTGATGCATATCCAATTCCACGTTTGGAGGACTGTGTTGAAAAAGTGGGACAAGCAACTTACATTTCAAAGTTGGTCTTGCTACTGGCTACTGGCAAGTACCTCCATCAGAGAGAGCAAAGGCGATTTCGGCTTTCGTAACTCCAAATGGACTACATCAGCTCAAAGTCATGTTATTTGGTATGAAAAACACTCCAGCCACATTTCAGAGACTGACTAACAAGGTCATTGACGGATTACCCAACTGTGGTGTATATTGATGACCTGGTGATTTTTAGTCACTTGTAGAAGGAACATTTACAACATTTATCAGATTTGTTCAATCGACATTGGAAGGCAGGCTTGGTGGTAAATGTAACTAAAAGTGAATTTGCCAAAGCACAAGTCACTTTCCTGGGCCATGATATTGGACATGGACAAATGGCTCCATGAGATGCCAAAATGAAAGTAATTGGGGAATTTCCCACACCATCGACAAAAGAAGCGGTACCACAATTCCTGGGATTGAGTGGATTTTACCGAACGTTTGTGCTGAACTTTAACAGTGTGGCTGCTCCAACTCACCAAATTATTAAAAAAGGACAAGAAGTTTCAGTAGACAATGGATTGTCAAAAGGCATTTGTAAGCCCAGAAACTGTGTTAACCACTGTCCCAGTGTTAGCCACACCGGATTACACAAAGCCTTTCAAGGTGGCTATTGATGCCAGTGATGTGGCTGTCGGTGCAGTGCTCCTGCAGGAGGATATCGAAGGAATAGAAAAACCCATAGGGTACTTTTCCAGGAAGTTGAACATTTTTCAACAGAAATATTGAACAGTGGAGAAAGAAACTTTAAGCTTGGTGTTGGCAACATTTCAGTGTTTATATTACCAGCAAAGCATCTGAGACAATCTTATACTCTGATCACAACCCATTAACATTTGTGGAAAAATTTAAGGACAAAAATGCTAGACTGTTTAAATAGAGCTTGTTGTTGCAGCCATTCAATTTGACAATTGTGCATGTGGCAGGTCGTGAAAACGTGATTGCTGATGCATTATCAAGACTCGAATGAGATACGGAGGCGTTCGGTGGTGGGTGTGCCATGGCCTGAATTTGCATGGGGTTCTGAATATTGGAATTATTATGAGCATGTTTATAGTTTGAACAGTATATGTGTGTGTTTAGACTACTAACCGGATTTTGAAGGGTTAAAAATGAAGCCATCTTTTGGTATTGATGGGTTTTTTTTAAGGGGGAGGTGTCACAAAGCTATTCCCTTTTTTTCTAAAAGCTGTTCCTTGGCTCAAAGAGACTCTGTCCTTGATCTTTTTCAGAGGGGCAATAAACCAGGCCAGACTCTGCTCA
This sequence comes from Chiloscyllium plagiosum, assembly GCF_037043375.1. Lineage (NCBI taxonomy): Eukaryota > Metazoa > Chordata > Chondrichthyes > Orectolobiformes > Hemiscylliidae > Chiloscyllium > Chiloscyllium plagiosum. Next base: position 21,031,773 of record NW_028270168.1, read on the forward strand.
GTCTGGTTTGGGGCAGAGGTGAAAAGGATTTTGAGAGGCCTTTTGTTTATATGTAAACAGAGAAGATCTCAGGCCAAAGTGGTCATGCTTTAGAAGTGACTTGTATAATGAAAGGGGAGTGGTCAGCTCTCTAGCTAGCTGAGCTGAGCAGTTTTAGCTCAGTCTTGATCTGGGAAGTTCAATAGGAAGCTGTGTGGAATCTCTCTGTCTTTTCTGCCTTTCAACTTCAACACGTAAGCATGTGTTCCATTTATACTGGGTTTTAAAGGGAGTTTGCTAATTGGGACAGTTGTGTGTATTCGGAACAACCTAATTAAGTTTAGCTGAATAGGTTGAGTTCTGTAGGGGTTCTTTATTCTGTTTTTTGTTTTTCATTGTGTAATTTGTGTATAATTTTTTTGTCTGTTCTAAAATCTAGTAGTTAACCTCGCTATCTTACTCCAGGTAATTTTCACTGTACACTTACCGAAGTGAATTGTAAAGTTAGGCCTAGGACTGCCTGCTTAAGAATTTTTTGAGGGCTCTGGCCTAGTTCATAACATATTTCAGATTTCCAGTATCTGCAGTATTTTGCCTTCATTTGAATATTTTCCAGGTGTCACTGCATTTGGACTTAAAGAGTGGTGAATGGTGCTGAACGCTGTCCCTGGTGGAATGTTATCTTTGATGGGGGATGTGTCAGTGGACTTGCCAGTTCTTGAGACAACCAGGACCCTCAAGTAGCTTATTATTGGTAGACCCTTGTTGCTACAGGTTCAGGGATGGAGGTTCCACCATCAGATAGAGCAGCCTCTACTTGACCCTGCTGTCACCTCCAAAATGCAGTCACCCCAACCCCTATTGCGGTCACCCCCCAACCCCCATTACTGCAGTCACTCCCAATTCTTAGGAATTGTCTGTAATCCCAACAGTGGCAACCATTCCCAATAGTGCTGCCATGATGGGAGTCCCACCCTTGTGATTCATTGGTAGCTCTTGGAAGTGGGACATCTTCCCAGAAGAGGCATGAGTACTAGCAGTTACATTCCTCATGACTTTCAAATCAGATCATGTGTTCCTAGCCTGACAGGGGCGGATTCACCCCTGAATTTCCAACCAGTGGGTACAGCCACCAGCTTTGCACAAAATACAGGGTTCAGTTAAATTGGAACATTTTAAAGGACCTTTTTAAAGGAAATGAGGGACCCAGACAGCTGAAGTCACAGCTGACAACAGTGTGCAATTACAATTGGAAGTGAGCAAAACACAAAATTTGGAGGAATGCAGAGATTCTGGATGTGAGTGAGGCTGGAGGAGGGGGATAGGAACATGAAGAGGTTCAAATAGTTCTCAGTAATTTTGGCACTAATATAAGACCATAAGACATAGGAACAGAAATTGGGCCATTTGGCCAATCGAGTTTTCTCCGCCATTCAATCGTGGCAAATAGGTTTTTTATGCTTTCTCTCCATAAGCTTTGATCCCCATGGCAATCAAGAACTTATCTACCTCTGTTTTAAATATACTCAATAACCTGACCTCCACAATGAATTCCAAAACTTCACCACTCTCTGGCTAAAGAAGTTTCTCCTTATCTCCATTCAAAAAGATCTTCCCTTTAAACTAAGGCTGTGCCCTCGGGTCCTCGTCTTTCCAGCCTTTGGAAACATCTTCCCAACATCCACTCTGTGCAGGCTGTCCAGTATTCTGAAGGTTTGAATCAGATACCCCCTCATCCTTCTAAACCCCATTGAATACAGTCCCAGAGTCCTCTTATATTAAGCCTTTCATTCCTGGGATAATTCTCATGAACTCCTCTGATCTGCTGTAGGGCCAATACATCTTTTCTGAGGTATGGGGCCCAAAATTGCTCACAATACTCTAAATGTGGTCTGACTAGAGCCTAATAAATCCTCAGAAGTACATCCCAGCTTTTATATTCTAGTCCTTTCGAGATGAATGACAACATTGTATTTGCCTTTCTAACTACTGACTCAACCTTCAAGTTTACCTTAAGAAAAAGCTGGACTAGGACTATTAGTAAATACGCCTTCACCCAGAGTGATGAACATGTTGAATAAACTTCCAGATACAGCAGTGGATGCAAAAGAAAATCCCAGAAAAACTTAAGAAAAGAATGGTCTGCTCTGATGAGAGGACCTGTTATTATTTCACTAATTAGATAAATTAAAATGGGCTAAATTGTCTTCTTCACCTTCAATGATTTTGCGAGCTTTGAGACTGAATAAGTTATGAAGAAAACTTAAACTGTTTACCAGGGATATATGCTGGGCAACCAAGAGTTAGTCAGTCAAGATAAAAGCTAGAATTCAGCAGAGAATTCTACTGGTATTTGCAGAATTTATGTCGTCATAGGCTCGATTAAATTACAGCCTGTCACTCAGTGGCTGCTCTCTAATAGAAGAATGTTGGATTCAGAAGGACTATTCTGCTTCCTTTGACAGTCCTAGCCTGTGATCAGTAATACATTCTTCAATGCCCCGAGTCCTGTGATATCTTCATTAGTATAAATTACACAAAATAATCATTTTTAAGGATGCCCCCTGATAAACAATTGAGGATTTACGAACACAGAACTTGGATGGGTTTCAGCAAGATACAATATGAGTGAATCCATTGCTGGATCAGCCTTGACCTTTCTGACTTTGGGGCTGTGTTACCTGGGAAACAAAATGTACTGTGTCGTAAAAAATTCATGACCAGCTTTATGTGAACAGCATTACATCTTTTTTTAATATGCAATTTTATTTATTTTTTTCACTCCTTCATCTCCTTTAGATTTCAACCTTATCACATGGTGCGCATCAAAAAGTGGCTATTTGTGATCGGTTGCTCAGCCAATGTTTTAAGATTGCCAATTCACACTCCAGGATTGCCCTGAAGTCTCCAAGAATTAAAAATTAGTCTCTAGGATACTGCTGCAAGAAAAAAGCACTAAAGAAAATTCCAAGGGTTAATTAAAAATTACTCAAGATAACTGTGTATACTGTATTGGAGAGAAAATTATTTGGTGTGGTAAAATGTTTTTTGAATGGGAGTGAGAGAGATTATTTATAGAATCCCCAGTGTGGAAGCAGGACATTTGGCTCATTGAGTCCACACCCACCCTCCAAAGAGCATCCCACTCAGACCCACTCCCCATCCTATCCTATTCATAGCAACCACTGCCACATTGGAATTTGCAATTCCAAAATCTTTTGACTTAACACAACTGGGGAATGGGAGCCATAGTTTGGGAAGTTCTGGATTAGAGCCTAGATGAAGACATAGCTGCCAATAGTGAATCATGAAAGTCAGGGATCCATGAGGCTGAATTGTCCCTGAAACAACAATATAACGCTGCATTTCCCATGGCTAATCCACCCAGCCTACATATCTCTGGATACCATGGACAATTTAGTACGGCAATCCACTAACCTGCACATCTTTGGACTGTGGAAGGAAACCAGAGCACCAAGAGGAAACCCATGCAGAATGTGCAAACCTCCAAGAATGGAATTGAACTAGAGACCCGAGTGCTGTGAGGCAGCAGTGCTAACCACTGAGCCACTATGCCACCCTTTCAATTCGACACTGGTATTCTATTTGATTTCTGGTTGGATTTGAGGTGCATTTTGAGGATAGACAGGTTGGACAACCAGTGGTGGGAGTGTGGGGCTCAGTGACTGAAATGGCATAATTTACCATCTAAGTTTCCAGAAATATGTCTTGGTAACAATTTCAAAATGGACACATAAAGGACACACCAGGTTCAAAGAGCAGAGAGGATAGGTGGAGATTCAGAGGTAGAGCAATGCTTCAAAAACTGAATCCCTGTGTGACCCCATTTTTGTGCCTCAGACTGTGAGATCTGAGGGTGCAAATTTGGAAGGTGAAGAATTGTTGAGCAGGGGTGGGGAAGGGAGAGGCTTCAATTGTTCAACAGGGGTCAAAAGTGTACCTCACCATTCCCTCCTTCACTCCCCCATCCTTCTTCCTCTCCTTCACAAGGGTGATAGAGACTGGACGAGTGAAAAACACACTTTCTTTACAAAATAAAGTGAGCACCTACCTTTTCATAGGCTTGTTTTTGGCAGGAGCAGTAATGTAGTCTCAAAACAAGTCTACTAGGTCAAATCAACCACAAAATTTCTTGAGGATTTAAAAAGGACTGACAGCAGTTAGAAAGCAGTTTAAAATTCACAGCAACCACTGCTGCATTGGAATTTGCAATTCCAAAATCGTTTGACTTTACACAACTGGGGAATGGGAGCCAGAGTTTGGGAAGTTCTGGGTTAGAGCCTAGATGAAGACATAGCTGCCAATGGTGGATCATAAAAGTGAGGGATCCATGAGGCTGAATTGTCCCTGAAACAATTATGCTGGATCTACTGTAGTCAAATAACCACAGAACTGAAAACCTGAATCTAATGTTTTAAAGAGCTTATTTGTTTCTTTTCTTTTGGATTTTCCATGGTTTTCCATATACCAATCAATGGATGTCATAATCCAGGAAAATCATCACTCTGCTACCATGCTCCATTGCATACCACATACAGAACTGTAACCAGAAAAAAAATATGTAAAATAAGAAGTAAAAACACCCCACATAAATGCTGCTATCAGTATTTTGATATTCCTGCACATTATCTTGAAGGCACTCAATTATGTTCCATTATGACTAACAGGATAGATAGCAATACATGTAAATGGTTTAGTGTTATTGCAGAAAAGCACAATAATAATTGAATGTTGAAGGATAAAGTAAACATGGTGCTTACAACATTAAAGGAATTTGACATGAAGGAATAATTTCATTAAGATGAAATTAAATGACGTTTCATTGAAGTGAAGTTGAGGTAAAAGTTCAGCAATCAGCTAATTGATTGGCAGATCAAGCTCAGGAGCCTGAATGACTAATTCCTACTTTTAACGCCCTTCAAACTTGGTTAGGTTAAGATGCAAATCAACAATGAGTTCTGAATATCCACTGCTTCTCCTCAGGGAGGTGAACTTAGTATTGTGATTGCTTGCTTGACATTTGGACTCTGTAAAAACATTTTTGACCATTCCCCAGGTTGTCTGTCAAAACACCTTTTGCCTCCCTGTTGTCATCCCTCAGTTGTTGCCAAAGATTCAGCCCAGGCCTGTCAATTCAGACCTCTCTTCTCCATCACTGTCTCACATCTCAGAATTCTCTGGAACTGGATATGATATTAGCTTGACCACAGCTAGAACACCATGCACAGTTCTGGTCACATGACAGGAAAAATATGATTGCATTGGAGGGGTTGCAGAGGCAGATTATTAAGTTATAAATTAGAAGGCCTGGATAAAATAAATAGATAGAATTTTTTAAAAATCTAAGAGGTATTTAAAATAATTAACAGAAAGATTGGAAAGGTACATGAGGAAGTATTTATGCACCCTAAAGGTGTTAGGGACCTGTAAAGAGTGATAGGGGCAGAAATTTTCACTACACTTAGAAAGTACTGGAATATTTACATGAAGAACCTAAGGCTATGGAGCAGGTGTAGGAATTTGGGGTTAGACTGGGTAAGGGTTTGTTGACTGGTGTGGACACAATGGGCCAATAGCCTCTTCTGTATCAAACTTTCTGAGGTCTCCATATGCTTCAGCTTTTGCATCCCTGCGCACTTCAAATAACTCATTTATGCTTCTCATGTCATCTGGAATTCTCTAACATCACACCTCCTGTCACTCCTCTTGTGACTTTATGCAACTGTCTTTGATTTCTGATTCAGAAACATCTTGAATGTAAATTACCCTTGAACAATGCCTAACGTTACTTATGCACCAGACATCACAACTAGATGGAAAATGCTTAGATGGTCCATTTATTTTCTGTGTGTAATTTTCATTTGTTTGTGTAATGCCCTATATCCCTGTGACAAAGACATTCCGAGAAAGTGTCTTACAAGGTCAAAATCAAAAACTTAGAATATAATCTCACTTCCATTTATTTGAATAATACATATCTTTTCATGTGTGAAGTTTACTCTAATTTTAGATACAATCCCAGTCCTCTCCATTCTGTGATGAATTTTGTTTGTTAATTTAGGGGCACCATTTTGTAGATTGTAATCTTTGGATTAGAGGAACTTGTTTCTCAATCCTCCTGTTTAACTCATTGGTAAGATGGTGACAGTCAGACAAAGAACTAATCATCCCCATCGTATTATTAATGAAAATAAAATATATATTTATGCCACTTGCCAATGTATCTTTATTTATATATTATTACACAATGTTCCCCTGTTCAAGAATTGTACTTAAATATCAGCTACACTTACACACATTAAGTACTGTATCATTGAGAATCATGGATCCAACTGATTGAAAAATCTGATCCCAGAATCTTTAAATTTTTACAAAACATAATCAGACCAACTTATAGTGTTTGCTCAAACAGAAAGCCAGAACTCATAAATTATTGAAGTCCATTTCAAATTGGACATTAGGAAAGATGTAATTAAAATACAATTTTTCTCAATGAAGTATGTTGCACTTTTAAGCATTTCAAATCAATTGGGCTATTTTACTGGAAGAGAGAGCATATCTGACACAAAACTGTAAATTTCTAAAGGGTTTCAAAAGGGTGAACACACAGGAAGAACTTCCACTTACTTCTGAATCCAGAATAAGGGAGCAGACATGTAAGATGGCATTAACAAGAAAAATTATGATTTTTAGAGGAATTTCTTTATACAGAAAGTGGAGTTCACAGTCACATGGAGCTATTGAAGCAAAGAGTATTGATATAATTGAAAGCAGGTAAATTTGCAAAGAAGGAAATGACAAAATTTTGTGAAAATGTGGAAAGACATCATGAGTGGGAGGAGCCTCCTGCCCAACTCATTTCAAATCTAATTAAGGAAAAGATGACAAGAAATTTCTTCACCCTTGAGAGTGGTGAACCTGTGGAATCCTCTGCCACAGAAAACTGTTGAGGCAAAACATAAAATATTTCTAAGCAAGATGCAGATTTCATTCTTAGGACTAAAGGAACGCAAGTATATGAAAAGAAAACGGGAAATGGATACTGAGTTAGATGATGGGTTGAACAGGTTCAAAGGTCAGAATGGCCTAATCCTGCTCCTATATTTTGTGTTTCTTTGAAAAAAGGCAGTCACTTATCACAAAGCAAGATACAACAAATGGCAGTGTGATAATAATCAGGCAGTTTGTTACAAAGGGATGTTGGTTGAAGAGCAAGTGCAGGACAGGACATTGTGATAAATGTCCCCTTGCTGGTTTTGAATGTTGCCATGGAATTGCTTGGCAGATGGCCACCTGGTTTAATGTTTCATCCTAAAGATGGTTCATTTGAATCCCCCAGTATTATACTGGAGTCTCAGCCCAGATCGTGTGTTCAAGCTTTTGAAGGCAAGACCTTTGAACTCACAACTTTTTTGAATCAGAGATGAAAATGGTACCCACTGAACTCTGGTTGACATTTAATATACAGCTCTTTGAAATCAGAACCTAAAAACCAAGTGGGACACGAGAACACCAGATGTTGGAAAGTGGTAGCAGACGGCTGAGGCTTGTACTCACAAGACGTTAAGATTCTGCCTTTCATTTAACATGGTAATTGCATTTCGCTTCTTACTATTCAGACATCAAAGACCTATTGGGTAAGATGGTGTTATATTCCTGCCAAAACATATTGAAGTTATATGGAGTATCATAATTTTTATTTAAAAACAGGTTTGTAGGGCAAAATATGTTTAACAATGTTGATGTTCTTGGCAAAACTAGATTTCGTATGATAAAGCCTGTTGCCAAGACTGATCCATTCAGAGATTTCAATCGGTTAAATCTTGATAAGTCAAATATCTCATGTCAGCTACACATTAACTACTTATGTTTTCATCCAAGAGAAAGTAAAACCTTTATTCAAATATCATCTTGCATGGTTTCAGGATAGCCAAAAGTGTTAGTCTACTCACTGCTATAAATGTAAGAGGTACAGCAACCAGTTCAAACACAGCAAACTCCCAGAGACTGCATTGTGGTCATTGTAATACAATATAATCGTTCCAAAGGGCTTAATGTTACATTAGTTGACCCATATTACCAATGTAACTCACATCCTGTATTGGAGACAAGGAGTTCCTGTCTAGCTTTGTTTTTTCAGGAGCAGATGTATCTCTGCCAGTTCTCAAACCAGCCCTGTAATTATGTCTAACCAAATGGAGTTATACTTCCATCATGCATTAAACTTTCTTGGTATGTAAGAACAGAGCCTCTTCTGTAGAAACTCTGCAGTGGTGTAAATTCTATTACCAATCACAAGCTAGATTCAAGACAAGCCAAAGTCAAAGGAAGATTGGTGACAATGAGCTACCTAAAAGAAACCCTTACCCAACGTCACACACTGGTAGAAGTAGCAGAAGCCACAAGATGCCTACAGTGCTCATCTGGAAAAAAAGTCACAATAACAACCAAATCATCTGTTTTATTGATCGTGTGATAGTGTTCAAAGCACTGAGGTGAACCTCCCTGTTTTTCTTTTGAATCTTGCCATGGGATAACTGAGAAAGGGCTTTGGTTTCAGGTCTCAGTTGAAAGTTGGTAGTGCACCATTCCCTCACAGTTCTGCACTGTGAGCATCAGTCTATGCCAGAACTGAGAGGTTACAAATAGCAGGAAATTATGAAAGGCTGAACCCTTCTTTATCCAGAAAGCAGAAGGCTGAGGGATGACTTGATAAAGGACATCAAAATTATGAAAATTTTGAGAAGATGTTTCCTCTAGATGTCATAAATAAGACAACTCCAAACAAATACAATAGGCATTAAGAAGGGGAAAATATCTTTACTCGCAAAATAGTGATAACACGGAAGCACACGGAGTCATTGATGTGTATAGCATTGCTACATTTAGGGGGTAATTAGTGAGTGCACGTGGAAGAAAGGAATAGTAAGATTTCTTGATGAAATTGGGTGATTCCTGAAGAAGGGCTTATGCCTGAAACGTCGATTCTCCTGTTCCCTGGATGCTGCCTGACCTGCTGCGCTTTTCCAGCAACACATTTTCAGCTCTGATCTCCAGCATCTGCAGACCTCACTTTCTCCTGAGAGACAGTTGCATGGAGACTAATCATTGGCATAGATCAGGTAGATTGCATTGCCTGAATTGGTGCGGTAATCTCTATCTAAACACTTTTCTGTAAGTAAAAAGGAATGGAATGGGAGAAATAGTGAGAATAAGTTTCTGCCTCAAAACCTTGTGGGTTGTAGAAAGGAGGTAAATGAAAGGTGAGGACAATGGGTGACTTGAGGAATTCCACAGTGCTGGACTCTGGATTGGAGTATGAAGTCTGAATATCGACAATGTAAAGAAGCAATTGGCAAAACAAGAGCAAGTAGGACTATATTGTTTCCTCTTTATTCCTCATGTAATATGGGCACCATTGATAAGGCCATCATTTATAACCCACCCTGCATTGGGCTTGAATCAAGTGGCTTGCTTCACCATTGCAGACGGTCGTTCAAAGTCAACCACCTTGCAGGAGTCACATAGATCAGGTAAGGATGGTAGTTTTTCTCTAAAAAGAGATTAGTAAACCAGATAAGTTTTTACAATATAAGTTGTTATACTCAACATTTCCAAAACTAGATTTATGTTCCTGTTATATTAATTGAATTTAAATTCCACCAGGTGCCATGGTGGGATTTGAATCCATGCCCCCAGAGCAATAGCCTGAGCTTCTTAATTACTGTAGTACCAAAACATTACCATCTTCCCAAAGATTTCTAAGTTTCAGAAGAACAAATCCAAGGGAAACACAAAAAGGAATTATTCAATTCTCAACTTCCATCACGCGATTGTAACTGGCGCATTATCCGGTTTCCCTCACTTGTGGAGATGCTTATCAACAATAACTCTGTATTACAGTGCCTGATTAATCACAGTGGGAGTCAGCAGATTGCTCCTGCTCCTCCATCTGTTCACCCATTCCTCATGGCCCCTTGGCCAGATGTATACTGCAGTTAATTGTACAACAGACAGGAATAATTTGTGATGTTTAGCCATATGCTCTCCATTTTAATTATCGCTTTCACTTCCAAAACTATTTTATCTCAATTTCGGGATGAGGGGGGGAGTGGGTTTGGGTGTGGGGTGGGGGGTGGAAATAACATGCAACATTCTTCTTTCCACCAATATTTCCTTAACATGTCAGCCACAAACCTTAATAGTCAGTGTAACCTGGATCCATTAAAATCTTCATGGTCTTAGATGTGTAGAAATAAAGTTGGTTATTTGTTTCTTTAATTTTAGGCCTCAGTCCACTATTCAATGTGTGGACATACGAATCAGCAGTGGAGGTATGTCATTTGGGCCATCAAGCCTCCTCCACTATCCAATAAGTTCACAGCCAATTGTTTTTGTTTCAAATTCCACCTTCCCATCTACTCCAATAATTTTTAATTATCTTGGCAAATAAGAGTCAACCTACCTTGCCTTACAAATAATCAATGACCCTGCCTCTTCCATCTTCTGAGGCACAGAATTTCAACGATCACAATTCTCTGAAAATAATTCCCCTCTTCTTTGTCCAATAGGGTGACCTCAAATTTTAACATGATGGGCACACTCTTGCACCTTCTGAACAAAGTGAAACACAGTGAGAAATTTGGGGAAATCAGGTAAAATATCCCATGAAGACTTTCCAACTTCAAGATCAAAAAGTCCAATTTTCCAACCAAACGTTAGATGATGAGATGAGATTTTCACTAATGAAGCCTATCTATATGGATTGTCATTCATTATCACCCTACCCTATCCTATCATTACTATCTAATCTCATCCCATTAATAAGCAGATTCTCATTCTCCCACATATAGAATAGAAACTAGACACCAAGAAATCAGAGCAGATACCTTTCAATTCCAGTTCACCATTTGCTCTTCGAAACCTCCAACATGGACACCAGACACTAACTTCTCACTTCATGGGGAGCACCCATACAAACTCCAAACACAATGGAATCCAACACATACCAGCCTCACCCCATCAGCATCGTGCATCTCATCCACTAAAAAGCACAGTTTTGCATTTCAGTCAACACTACAATTTAGAGCTCACTGGCATCTCTCGTTACAATGCTGCTGCCAGGACAGTTTAGTTGGAAGGACAGGCAGCTAGCTTGTGAAATGCACCCTGGTCCAAACCATGACTCATTCTCTTAGCATTTACTCACTTTGTGCCTATTTTGAGACTCATAGTATCCCCATTCCTTGCATTCTCGTTTCCCAGCCAGGTCCTACCTTGCCTTATGGTGCTTTGTCCCCTCTGCCAGAGATTAAAAATTGATTGTCATCCTATCCTGACTTGGCTTTTAGTACAGACACAAAGCCAGGCAGATTGTCATGCCAGCAATCATCCATCACCGAAGTGGGTGTGATGCTGCATGGTAGCGCGGTACATTAATGTTACATCTGTACCACATGCCAGCTATATACACGCCAAACATATTGCATGTGCTTCATGTAAACTGACTCAGTGGTTAGCATTGTTGCCTCACACTTCTCGGGACCTGGGTTTGATTCCAGCCTCGAGCGACTGTCTGTGTGGAGTTTGCACATTCTCCTCGTATCTACGTGGATTTCCTCTGGGTGCTCCAGCTGTCTCCCTCAATCCAAAGATGTGCAGGTAGGGTGAATTGGCCACACTAAATTGCTCATAGTGTTCAGGAATGTGTAGGTTAGGTGCATTAGTCTGGAGTAAATGTACAGTAGTAGGGGAATGGGATCTGGGTGGGATTCTCTTCAGATGGTCAGTGTGGACTTATTGGGCTGAAGGGCCTGTTTCCACACTGTAGGAATTCTATTCTATTCTATAAACAGCTGCGACTTAAAGTTTCATGGGAGTGGTCCTCAGTCAAGTCCAAGGAGACACCCTTTAGTTAGGAGATCCTGTCACAGTAAGTCCAGGGCCATGGACACAGTCAACCGCTCAGGCAGTGAGGATCAGGGGTATCTCTATTATCTATCGAGTGGGACACAGTCAGCCGTATAGGTCCAGTTTGGGGAGTTGTAAGAAGATGGTCAAGGAGCTGTACAGATACCAGTTAAGAGTCAGTCACTCACCATTCATAGCTGTCTGTCTAAGTTGCTCAAGGGACTGGGCAAAGTCAGTACTGGGTCTGTCCACCAAAATCAGGGTATGGGAGTTATTACAGCTGGGGAACTCAAGTGTGGGGATAGGAGGCAGATGCTGAAATGCAGACGAGATTACAATTGTGAAAGAGGCAACTCAATATATAAGGGGGGAGCAGGAGACAATACAGCATGTGAGGGAATGGGGTAGTTGACAGTCGGCAGTGGCATGCAGGCTTCAAAGTGTGGTGGGGATTGGGGCAAGGTGGGTCTTGGGAGGAGACAGTGATGAGGGTAGGGTGGTGAGGAAGAGGAGGAACACTAGCTTTAGCCTGTTTATTTGATATGTCTGGACAAGACGACTGAAGTGGTCAGGTGAAGATTTAGATAGACCATTTGGAAATCTTCAAAATTAATAGGGGATTAAACAGGGAGGGCTACCAGAAAGTAATGTTTACATTTGAAGCTCACTAATGTTAACAGTCTAAGCCTCAGACTCTCAGGCAGTGGAGTGACCATTGGTTTCTCTCCATTGTGCTCAAAAAAGTAGTGCTCAATGGAGTTGAAATTGTGTATGACCACACCCAGAATGGGTGGGGTAAGTGTTTCTTTCTGTGAGGGATGGGGCTTCAATTTCGAATGATGTGACGCCCTTCAAAAGGCAAGCAACATAGATACCCATACACTGAAGCTGGAAACACTCCTGGAGGCATTATATGCAATGTGAACCTTAGGCATTAACCAATCGTGTGGAGTTTAAGTCCTTGTCCCACATACTCTTGACCAGTATTATGCAGCAATCTAAATTATTCCTACTAATGCACTAGCAATATTTGCCACCTGGAAAAGTTGACCCTAGTTGGCAAAGTAACAACCACTTGGCATTTACCCCTTGGCTGCACATAGGAGCTGCACATTTTGCACCTCGGGCCATGAAACATAGTGTAATGCTAAGGATGGCTGCTCCTCTGTAACTTCAATGTTATAGTTATGGCTAGACAGACATTTGCTCACGTGGCTGCTAAAGAAAAGTGAACATAGATTTTCAATTGCAAGAATGTGATATGTCCCCTCTGCCACTTCTGTGCCCTCAGAGAGTTGTCTTCATTGTTTCTCTCTCACTAGATCTCAGTGCTGGTGAGAGCTTGCCTCATGGTGAAGACCATTGGCTTTGGAGATTTGATATGATGGCTGCAACAGTGCTTGTTGTCATATTCGAAAAAGGTTGTCATGAATGCAGTGAAGCACTGAAGTCTGGAGCTGCCCAGCATGTTTTGAGACATTTGTCCTGGGCATGGCAGACAAGGAGAAATTGGCACCTTGCTTTATGGGCAGGGACCTGGTGGTCTTAGTAGACAGAATGGTGCAGAGGAGGACCATCTTCCTTCTCAGGGTTGGAAGAGAAGGCCATGATACCAGACCATGTCAGCCTAATTGGAGGTTGCCAGGTACATCGGTGTAGTACCATCCATCCAGACATGTAGCCAGCAGTGCTCCAAGAAGGTTAATCACCTTCTCCCCTCTGCCAGGGTAAGTACTACCTTCTTTCTGCTCCATCACCTTCACTATCTCTGCTGCTGCACATATCTCCGACCATGGCTCATAGGAGACAGTGAGGTCTGCAGATGCTGGAGATCAGAGTTGAGACTGTGTTGCTGGATAAGGACAGGAGATCAGGCAGCATTTGAGGAGCATGAAAATTGACGTTTTGGGCCGGAGCATTTCCGGCCCGAAACATCAATTTTCCTACTCCTCAAATGCTGCCTGACCTCCTGTGCTTTTCCAGCAACACACTCTCAACTACCATGCCTCATGCTCTACCTTTTTCATGATCACATGTGGCATCTTCCCTTACTCATTTTTTACCAATCTCAACCTTCCCCAAATTACTAACACTGCTCAGTCTCTGTACTAGTTGCTCACTCACTTGGGATACCTCACCTGTAACAGTATGAACATTTGTGCCATCCACTTTCATCTCACTCAATCCCTCCCTTATTTCATTACAGAAAAAACTGACTCACAGTAGGTTCCAAAGAGTTAAAATGGATAGTGGAGTGCCTAACACTCTGTCCCTTGCTCCCTGTAAGGAGAGGATCTTGGTACTCAACAGTGAAAACCAGGACCTGTCCTGTGAGATATAGAAACATCCATGCCTCAGCAATCAAGTAGGAAGCATTGTCCATTGCTGTGCTCCCTCCTATTAGCCCCACTGTGAATATATTATCAATATACCACTAAAGCTATTCCTTCTGAATGACAGTTTGTCTCTGTGCAGGCATCAGTGGCATTACCATGGTCTCCCTGGTCAAGAGGACAGCAAAAATCACTCATTCCTGAGGAAGAGAGCACTGGTGTCTCGGAGCATACACCATCAAGGCTGCGGCCTAGAGCCTCCACCAGCACAGACACTAACACCTCAAAGTGTACTTTGGCTGGATTAGAGTCATGAGCACTTCGCTGTCACATTTCCACAGCTCTAAACTCTAGTGAAAACAAGACCAGCTTGTCCATATTTCTTTCATCTTTTGGGAATTTAATTTAACACTTCTACTACCTCTTACTGTTTTCATTCCAGAACATGTTAGCTCTAATTTTGAAAGTATGTTCCTATATGTTTTTGGTCTCACAATAGAAAATGTATTCAAAAATATTGAAGCCATAATCATCTCAGCCATGATCTTATTGAATGGCAGAACAAGCTTGATGGGCTGAATGGCCTGCTCTAATTCCTTTCTTTTTCATCTAATTCTAGTCAATTTGTTTAGCATCTTAAATACCTTAGATGAGATCATCCCTCACTCTTCCACGTTAATGAGGATCGTGACATGTTTAAGTAATCTATCCTCACAACTTAACACCTATGTTTTAAGTCTTTTTAATCAGTACTCTGTTCTGCAGCAGTCATGTTTGAACAACGAAGAAAGATTTACTGGGATATTTGTAAACAGAACATTAAAAATTAAAGACATTTACAAAAAAATCTGTTCTCAGTCATCATCTTACTGTCCACAGTACTGGTTAGATTTAGATCAGTATGATACAATAGTCTTTGTAATTACCCACAAACCATGAAGGACCATAGAGACAATTGGTTACATAGCTCGGAATATTTCATTCTACATCAAGCATGAGGGAAGGCAAGGAGATACGTTTCCAAAACTACCACAGCCAGTGCAGAAATTGAACCCATGGTCAGTCTGTATAGCTATCTGGTCAATTGTGCTAACTGGTCTTGACAGCTAGAAATGGACTTCAATGCAATCATGGACTGTCAGAGAGAACAACTTCAAGAGAAACTCGATTGAACTTGATCCATATCTAAAGTTTAAAAAACTCCTTTGCAATTGAAACAGATGAAATAAAAGCATAAAATGTTGGTGACTGCTGAGAAATACAAGGGACTTGCAATTTGAAAGCTGAAGACCTGAAACATTCACTCTGGTTCTTTCCCCATAAATATTTCTCAACGAGCTGTATGCTTCCAGAATGTTAATGTTTTTATTTCAGATTTGTAGTATCTGCAGTATTTCGCATATAACCTTAAGACAGATGAACTTGTAAGTTTTTATGTGGGATATTGTTACAAGCAACTTGACTGTCAAGTTTGTTACATTACATTAGTCACCATATTATTATAGGGAATGTACCAGTTAAATTATATACAGCAAACTCCCACAAACAGTAATAAAATAACTAATCAGATAATTTGTTTCAGTGGTGTTGAGTTAGAGGCAACAACCGGCCAGGACAAAGCCCTTGTTCTTAAAAACAATGCCGTAGAATCTTTCACATTCACCTGAGAAAGCAGGTTAAGACCTCAGTTTATCTTTTCCTTCAAAAATAAAGCACCTCATCACCCTACTGGATTGCTATCCGCAGAGTCACAACTGATAGGGGCCAAGCATTTTTCAAGTGTTGAAGTTGTGCTTGGAGGACTCACACCAGCTGCTTTATGTAAGCACACACTGAATTAATATATCAGAATGTCACCACTTTGCATTAATTTACATAATTTTAAATGGACTAATAACCCTAATAAATGCACAAAGTGTTGCTATGAACTCGCTAAAATATTCTCAGCCCAATGAATATGTAAGTTTTGTTTGAACATAACGAAAAATAGGCACATCTTGCCCATTGCTTTTCTAAGTTAAGCATTAATATTTTTAAAATAAAACTCCTTCCTTTGTAGTGGATAGCGCTGATATCCCCTCGGTCTCTTGAGAAAGTGGTGCTGGGCTTTCTATTTGAACGGCTACAGTAATGTGTGGAGAGGAAGTCCCACAGTCTTTGTTGGGTAAGGAATTTCAGGACTTTATCTGAGAGACAATAAAGGAATGGAAATATGTATTGAAGGCAGGATGGAGTGTGTAACCTGGTGGGAAACTGGGGGTGTTGCTGTTTTTGGAGGTGTTGCTTGCTGCCCTTGTCCTTTCAGGTGGCTTCTCTTGGGTGAGAGGTGCTGTCACATATTTTGTCTGTGTACTTCCTTTGATATTAAGTTGGAAAGTGCTCCCATTGCAGGGCTATGGTCTACACCACTGGGATTTGCGGTGTTGTAGAGATGAAATGGGGAAATAGAAGAGCCAAAAATAAATAGAATACAAGTAGACCAATCAACACAAGGTTTTGGCTTTCCATTTACTACTTAGCAGGCATGGAGGCTAAATGATTGAGACTCATTGTGCAGGCCACAGGCAAAGTTGGAAAACAGAGGAGACCAGGCAAAATAAATTAAGAAATACTGATTGAAAGAATCTGGAAATTTATCCGTACTTTTATTCAAATGAAATGGTTAGTATGAGAAATTTTAAAAATGCACTTTTAAATTGTGCTCAAACTGCACACCAACAGCAATCTGTGCAGTCAAAGGTTAAGATTTGAGCAGATGCAGATCTGAACATCAAAGCAAACATTTTTTTCAAATCCATTAGTTGAATTTATTTAATTCCCACTGGAATCCTATTGAAAGGAGAGGTCCTATTACCTGTTTACTATTACATGCTTACAAGTGACTGCATACACATATCCTGGGAAAGTGGCTCTTTTTCCATTAGCTTACTGATTTACAATTTGTTTAATTAATTACTGAAGATTCTATTACTGCTCACTGCCACAGAATGTGTCCCTACCTCTTATAATCCTGATTTGATGACAGCGACAATAGTGCTGAGTGTTGAGAACAATCCACTCAGCTTTCTAAATCAGAAGATCTTAATCTATGTGTCCTCTCAGATGGACAAAACATATCTTATTGTCACTACTTCCAAATAGAACAGGGATGATCGGCCCGAAGTTCGGGGACAATATATCACTCAGGTGACATCCTTCTGGCTGTTTATTACATTGATGCTGTTTCAGGGAGTTTGCTGTCCACAGTTTGGCTGACCTGTTTTCTACGTTACAATAGTGCCCACGCTACGAAGCATTTAATTGGCTCTAAAGTGTTTGGGGTATCTTGATGTTACGAAAGGCACTACAGACATGTATTGTTTTTAAAAGGATGCCCATTCTTGTAATGAGAAGCCTACTCTATAAAGGAAAAATTAAACAGGCTGAGCTTAAAGAATGAGATATTGAGAGGATATTTTCTTTTGTGAACGGCACTAGAACAAAGGGACAGTTTAAAAATAAAAGGTTTCCATTTGAAGACAGAGTGAGGACAATTACCTTTCTTAGAAGATTGCTAGGCCATGGAAGTATTTTCCCCAGAAAGTAGTAAAGGCTGTGCCATTAAATTTGTTCAGTGTTGAGTGAGATAGATTATTGACAGGCAAGGGACACCAGGTGATTTTTATTGAAAGCACAGTAGTTTCAAATGGCTAAATGGCCCAATATTGCTCCGAAGTCCTATGATCCTACAATTTAAACTTTGCTGAATAAATGTTAAATTTACTGCATCTCAAATAATATGTGAACTTATGAAAGTATTGGACACAAATGAGTAGCTCTATCACCAAACCTGAACTATCTTCAGGATATCTAGAGAACCATTACTAGACAGTTCCTATTCCCTCTCCTCCAGCCTCACAGCATGTAATCTTCCAAGAGAAGCAAAGAAATGAGTGACAAAAGAAAACCCACAGCCAATAAAAGAGAAGAACCTCTGGAAAATTCCTCTTTAACTCCAGCAGGTGATCAAAATATAATCTGAGAGAATTGGAGTCCTGGGGAAGGGTATGATACAATATCAAAATAAACAAGTCCATGTAGGAATATGTGCAACTGCTTTATTCCAGCATCTGAAAGCTTCTATCAATAAGATACATTCAGTATCAACAGTATCAGCGTGTCTATTGATATCATTATGTCAACAAATGAGTTAGACAATCATTGACTTATGGTAGGGTAATATGTAAAATCCATTTGCTCATTAGAATCTGTTTAAACAGCAAACACAGTGTATAGAATCTATTTACAAAGCATATAGTCAAACTACAACAAGCCAAACCCATGACTGAAACTGCAGCAACTTCTCCTGATGAAGTTAAGGCAATTTCTTCAGGAAAATGCAGGAATTGGAAGAAAGTTCCATACAAATTGTATGATTAGAGTCAATTGTAGTCACTTGCAATGGTGAGGCGACAACGGTGAATCTTGTAACAGCTGGAAAATTGGCTTGTTGCAAAGTGTAACCCTAATAAGGCAGACCAATGATGTGGAACTATTACATATACTTACCAATATTTGACTAACAACATGTAAATATAAGGATATCCAAGCTTCTTGACAGAAAGATATTTGTTAAGGTGATGCCAGCAGATGAACAAATGCTGACCATGACACCAGGGAGAACTTCCCTGCTCTTCTTTAAAACAGTGCCATGGGATCTTCCACATTCATGAGACGATAAGCTTGGTTTGACATAACATCAGAAAAACAGCACACACAATAAAGCAGCTCTCTCTCAGTATTCTACTGAAGTACCAAGGTCCATGTTCCTTACTTTTTCAAGTAGGAATTAATCCATAATTTTGAATCAGAGACAAGCATGCAATCCACTGTGTCATTTTTGATACACTATTGAATTAAGAGATACGACATTCAGTAACAATAGAAGAAAAAAAAGAGTTACTACCACAAAACGCTTAGTCACTTCAGGAAACCCCCAACTATTTAAATAATGATACTGCCAATACGGTACACTTTACTTGAGTCATAGAGTTGTACAGCATGGAAACAGACCCTTCAGTCCAACTCATCTATGCCTACTAAATACCCTAAATTAATCTAGTCCCATTTGCCAGCATTTGGTTGATATCCATTTAAACCCTTCCTATTCATGTACTTATCCCAATGCCTTTTAAATGTTGTAATTGTACCAGCCTCCACCACTTCCTCTGGCATTCATTACATGCACTACCCTCGGCATGAAAAGGCTATCCCTTAGATCCTTTTTAAATCTTTGCCCTGTCACCTTGAACCTATGCCCTCTAATTCTGGACCCCGCCAACCCTGGGAGAAAGACTTTGACTATTCACTCGATGATAGTCATGCTCTTCATGATGTTATAAACCTCTATAAGGTCACCTCTCAACCTCCAACGCTCCAAGGAAAATAGCCCCAGTTTATTTAGCCTTCCATTATAGCTCAAAACTTTCAATCCCGGCAACTTCCTTGTCAATCTTTTCTGAACCCTTTCAAGTTTAATAATATCTTTCCTATAGCAGAATTGAATGCATTATTCCAGAACCTAACCAATCTCCTGTACAGCTGCAACATGACCTCCCAACTCTTGTAATCAATGCCTTGACCAATAAAGGCAAGCTTTCTTTACTACCCTGGCTACCTGTGACTCCACCTTCAATGACCAATGAACCTATATCCCAAGGTCTCTTTATTTGGCAACATGCCTCAGGACAGGATCTTTTAACTGTATAGGTCCTGCCCTGATTTGCCTTACCAAAATGCAACACCTCACATTTATCTAAATCAAACTATATCTGCCACTCCTCGGCCAATTTGATCAAGGTCCCATTGTACTCTGAAGTAACTTTCTTCACTGTCCACTATACCTGTAATTTTGGTGTCATCTGCAAACTTACGAACCATTCCTCCTGTATTCACATCGAACGTCTTTATATAAATGAAAAAGCAGTGGACTCAGCACTGAACCTTGTAGCACACCACTGGTCACAGGCTTCCAGTCTAGCAAAGAACCCTCCACCACCACTCTGTCTCCTCCCGTCAAGCCAATTTTGTATCCAAATAGCTCACTGTCCCTGGATTCCATTGATATAACCTTGCTAACCTTGTGCAACAGTTTCTTCCCCTAAGCCATCAGGCTCCTTAACATAGTATAATCGGACACTTTCCGATCTGAAATTCTTTCGTATTGCTGCTAGAAAAATGTCAATTATCCATCATTCTTCTTTTACACTGTAATGTACGTGTTTTGCACTTTTATGCACTTTATGCCATGTACGTGTGTAGTTTGTGCTTTCCATGTAGCACCCTCAGCACTGAGGAACGCTGTCTCGTTTTTACTGTATCAGTTGTATATGGTAGAAAAGACTACTTTACTCTCTAACCACTTTACCATGTGGAAACTTGTCTAACGCCCTACTAAAGTCCTAATAGGCATTGTCCACTGCTCTGCCTTCATCAATCTTCCTTGCCACTAGCTGATTTCAACAGTGCACAGCAGTCCTGCTGAACTTTCCTGACAGTAGGCTGCTAATTGACTTGAGGTGGAACTTTCACCTCGAACAATAGGAAGGTCCCAACTCAGACAGCTGCTGACCAATTAAGATTGACAGCTTTCCAGTATTGGTAATGCTACCAGAAGTGATGGTTATTGCTGGTATTAGAATGCAGGGAAAGCTGCTGAGCTTGATACTTTGGCAAAGAGCTTCTCCCATCATTGGTTAATCCCAGCCTGCTGAGGTGTTCAAGTGTATATTAATTCCCCACTTAAGGGCTTCAGTTTTCCTGAGGGCAAGCAGGCCATGTGAAGTCGCAACCCATCCACCCTGCCACTGCTACTAGCAAAATTGCAGTAGGTGCAATGGCAGATGAGTAGGCTGTAGGTATAGTGCCTGTTAGATTTTAACATGTCCCTGCTCCTCACTTTGAAATTCAGCAAAACAAAAATTAACCCAAAGAAGTTTTTTTGCCTGACAGTTCAGGGATTCTCAACCAAAGGACATTTAAAGGGGCCTACCAAAAAAAGGCATACACAGGTCAGAGGTTAACATTTAAAATCAGTGATCAGAATTAGAATAGTGCCCCTTGACATTGGCTGTCTTTTGGGAATTGCAACTATCAAGGTCTAACATTCAGCATCATATCAGTCTCTGGTTTATTCATTTTAACAGTGCCTCACCTTGAACCTCAGAGAGTTAGAGAACCTATCCATGAACAAATTCCTTTCAGATGGTGGTCCATATTGTTGGATCCAGCGAACAAGGAGAAACAGATTAAACTGTCACTCAGACTCATCCATTTATATTGTGTTTTTCAATGTCACACCTGATTCTTTCTGCTTCAGCTGCAAAATGTTTGTAGTCACAGAATGATGAAGATCTCTTTCATACAACCCTTCAATCTCACCAAAATAACAGATCAAGAGCTTTCAATTCACTGCCCCTTTCAAATCAATAATATTAAATATTATGTGATACCATGGATAGCTTCATAAGGGCCAAGAATTAAAAACAATGTCCAGATACGAGTTCTAAACTTGTATCCCTGACAGATAGATTCTACTAATCTGACTAGAGGTTTCAAATGTCACAGTGGAGTTTACCCAACATAGCCAGGCTGATTCCCAGTGCAGAGAACTGCAATGATTTTCACTTACTCAGTCTCCAGTTAATGTCTCCAGTAGTTTTCCTCCTAAGTCTCAAGAGTTCCATATTTAGCTATAAAATGGGGCAAATGCCTTCTATACAGTGGAATGGGACGCACAGGGCTAACGGTGTCACTCACCTTGATGTACTCAATGTTTAAGCTATGCCATTTACCAGTCACACTCACCAAGTAGGCCATAGGAAGCACACAGCCCAAATCAGTGGATTTCGTCAAGGTAGGAGAAAGTGAGGACTGCAGATGCTGGAGATCAGAGTCGAGAGTGTGGTGCTGGAAAAGCATAGCAGGTCAGGCAGCATCCAAGGAGCAGGCAAATTGATGTTATGGGCATAAGCCCTTCATCAGGAATGAAGGGCTTTTGCCGGAAACATCCATTCTCCTGCTACTGGGATGCTGCCTGATTGGCTGTGCCTTTCCAGCACCACACTTTCGATTTTGTCAAGGTATCCTCACCTTGGGATTGATCTTCTCTCCCAGGTATTCTTGACCAGGAGTTTCCTCTCGAAGCAACCATTTCCTTTCTTATCTGAGAGTTCTCTCATTCCTTGGTCATTGATCTGGTAAGTGAAGCATAGGGACTCCTTCTACTTGATGAGGTTGAGACTTCTAGTGATTCACAAAGTCTGGAATGAAAGGAAATATGTGCCCTGGACAAAAAGCAGATCCTGTTGCACTTCCATTTTCACAGGGAGGCCTTTACAGGCTCCTGGCAAAAGGTTGGACTGAGCCAAAGAACTGCTGATGATGTAAGACCTGGAGGATTGTTATTGTCATAGAGTCATAGTCATAGAGATGTACCGTCAATTGGGATGTAGGTTTGGAAGAAAATAAGAGATACTTGGCAGACATTTTATTGTGGAGAAAGTGAGGTCTGCAGATGCTGGAGATCAGAGATGGAAATGTGTTGCTGGAAAAGCGCAGCAGGTCAGGCAGCATCTAGGGAACAGGAGAATCGACGTTTCGGGCATTAGCCCTTCTTCAGGAACATTTTATTGTACTCACTGATCCTGAGGAATTGGGCACTGGACAACTTATATAAGGAATGATAAAATGGAAAGAATAAACAAATTTGAGGCATTTGGGGTGTAGAATCTAACACTAGTCAGCAATCACTAATGAGAACAGATAAACGGATGTGGCATACATGTGGAAGGACTTTGGATGGATTGAGGTTTAGAATGTATAGGCAATGGGAAAGTGCTCAGAAGAATATCAGAATGGCCAAGTCTGGAGACAATGAAAGAGTGTTTCAATGGCAGGGTGGCTGAGGCAGTGGTCAAGATGACTGACACTACCAAGGTGCATGTAAGTGATGTTTATGGTGGAGAGGATGGGTGGTTTTCTGCCTAACCCTTACTCCCTGAAGTTCCCTCTCTAAACTTGACTGCCTCTTGACCATATATTTTTAATTTAAAAGGTGTTCCTCAAAATTGAACTCTTTAACCAAACTTTTGCTCACCACTCCTAATAAAATCATATGACACAATGTTAATTATTTGTTTGTTCATTCTCCTGCGTAGGACAATGCAGATTTACTAAAATAAATAAGTGTTATATAAATGTAAGTTATGGTCTTTCTTAATGTTTGTCCTAACCCTTCACAAAACCCTAGGACTTCTGGTCTTGTTCTGCATTCACTTGCTCAATCCTTTTAGAAACAGCCAGAACTAAGTTGAAATATGAGAGGTCCCTCACAGGAGGAGATGGAGAGATAAAGACCATACATCACAGCTGCCAGCACAGCTGAACAGAGACAGAGAACATTGGGTAGCTATGAATTTAACAACACTGCAAAACACGCTGAATAAATAAAAAGGGAATCATCATCACTGCACCCTGAAGACAGGCTTCTGACTTTTATGGAGTAAGTTAGACACAATATTGACTTCTTCAGAGGTGGTGTATTTAATAATACATGTGTTAATGTTTGATTAGTGGCAGGTTGAGCATTGATTTTACCTCCTTTTCTTTCCCTACCTCCAGGTCTCAAACTGTTTAAGTTCCATACACTTTTACTCTTGTATTGATTGTGTTTTACTTACCCTGCTGATATTTAACAGAATGCTGTACAAGCTTAACCTGTTGGAAATGTAGAGCTTGAAACTCAGCACCTCCTCTCCTCCATCACTCACCCCTGGCTCCATGTCCTCCGAATAGCAAGTGGGAGAAGGGATTAACTCTGCATTTCCCCCAGTACACCAGTGATCAATTCTCTCTTTGCTCATAGATAAAGAATATCCATCAGGGTCAGGCTGCACAAGTAACTTGGCATTATTTGGAACTATATAACCAGAGGTCATGTTTTAAAGATATTTGTCAAAAGAGCCGGAGAAAGGCATAAAGAAGATAATGTTAATCACCATAATCTGGAAAACACTGCCTGGAACATTTAGTGGAGCAGATTCAATTGTAACAATTGAAGAGGAGATTGAATAAATATTTAAGAAAGAAAAGATCTGCTTAATCAGATGGAAGCAGTAAGATTAATTGTAGAACACGTTTGAAGAGCCAGCATAGACTAGAGGTCCAAATCTGGGCGCAATATATTTCTATGACTCTAAACATTTTCATGCCCCAATTAAAGATCAGGGACAACTTTATAGATGTCTTTAATCTTCAGTGAAAACATCAGTAGAATACATGGCAAATGTGTGATGCACCAAATGGCCTTATTCTGTACTGTTTGATCCAGCTTCCAACATCAGAAAGGGAGTAGAGAGTGGTGGTGGAGATGTTTGCTGGGGTTGATGGGATGTGGGCAGGGTCTGTGTTATGAAAATCAGTTGGGGGCTGTAAGAAAAGCATGTTGTAGTACACAGGGAGGAATAGATTTGAACAAGGTGAAACAAAAAACGTTAGATACTCAGCCAACAGCTTGAACCTGCTTAACTGTGACATTGTAATTCTACCTTGTGATGGAGACAAAGTCTATTGGCCAATCGATACAGTGGTAGAGATGAAATGAAGTCCAGGGAGATAACAGTATGTAAATCATAAAATGATCACTCAACATTCCAATAAATGTTTTCTAGATGGAAGACCAGATAGCTGGGAAGGAGTCACAAGGCTGTAACACAATCTCTGGGTTGTGGAAAACATTTGAAAGCAATTAAATCAATGCTTGAGTGGTTTACACCAGACACTGGAGCTGTATTTCCAAAGCAATCTCTCAGGATGTTGGTAGAATGTTCAGGAGCTGAGCCATTCCTTAATTTAATAATCATAATTAAAACATTCTGGAGAAAAATTTATTTTTGCAAGAGTTCCATGAAAGTTAAAATGTGTGTATGTCAAATGTAAAGGTCTTCTTAGCGTATAAGGGAAATAACACGGAGCTGACTGTTACTTTCTGTATACAAGATAGTTTAATTACTTTCAGACAAAGTTGTGTTTATAATGCATATTTTATGACATTCCAAACATACTACAGCCAATAAAGAACTTGAGGCAAATACAGAATGCTGGTGACGTATCTTTGAAGTGGAGCTACTGTTGTTATATAGGAACTGGGGCAGCAAAATGTGCACAGCAAACTCTCACTAGTGGCAAGATTATTGATATTAACATATTAACATTGCTGTGGACACTAGTGACCACACCACTAGTAATTTTCAAAGCAGTACTATGGCATTTTCTTATCGAAGAGGCTTTTTAGGGTCTTTGTTTAATGTTTCATCCCAATGAAGGCACCTCTGATGGTACAGAACTCCCTCCCTCATGGACTGGGAGTGTCAGCTTTGGTTATGAATTCAAATTTCTGTAGGGGAATACACAACCTTTTCTAGCACTTTTATGTTAGAATTAGAAGGTAGACTTCTTGCTCCAGGTCAAGAATCAGAATATGGAGCATTATTCCTTACTTACATGTTGTTTATTATTTCTATCCAGTGATCTCCTATGGGAATCAGAATGTGTAGGACTTGGATGAAAGCCAAGTTAGGATTCTTCATAACGCTTCCTATTCAAGCTTTGCCCATGGACCATGAACATATTTGGTTTGTATTCCCTGTAGTTTAAGAATATTGAGGAATGTAAAACAAATTTGATAAGGTGAATAGAGAGAATTATTATATATGGTGGTAAACTCAAAATAAGCAGGTACACAATTGTAAAATTAAATCCAGGTCACTTAGGAGTACAATCCAGAAGGATTTTTACTCTCTTCTTCAAAAACCTGTGATTCAACATTTTCAAGATTGAGACTGCTAGAGTTTGTGAGACAAGTATGAGGCAAAGTTGACAAATGGAGTTGAGTTACAGAATAACCATAACACAACTGAGTGGTGGATGTGCTGCAGAATCCATGTAACATATCAGAGTAACAAGCTTGATGAGCAGAATAGTATTGTCCTAATCCAATTCATGTATGGCCACTTGGATTAGGCACTGCAAAGTCACTAACAACTAGGGAAGCAAATGTCAAGCTTTGCACCTCACTCAGCATCAGTGCTATTATTGAAGCTAATATATTGAGACCCCTGTTTTCCAGTGGCATTGCTGAATTAATTATTATCTTGACTTATTCTTCATAACTCTACAAATTTCTTCCTTGGAAAGTACTAGGTACTGACATAAGGAAGACTATAACTTATCCAAGAACTAGTACCAGGAAATTGAGGTGATCTGGAAAACAAAAAAAGCATCATATATTTGGATACGCAGGTTAAGTTATACATTAACAAAACTCCGAGGCTGGATAAGTAACAGGAATAAATTTTTTAAAAATCTTTACATAAAGTGCTTGGAATATAAGACTGCTGCCACATAAAATGATTGAATAGCATAAATACATTTAAGGGAAAGGTCTATAAATAAATGAGAGAAAAAGGGATAGAAGGATATATTGATTGGAAAGAGCAAGGGAGGATTGCAAATTTCATAAACAGTGGTTAAATGTCTAATTCTGCGCAGCAGATTGTGTGTAATCCTGCCCAATGTTTTGATAATATTAACAATTAATGTCAGTGGGACCATAGGTCATTTGGACAGAGGAATGGAATATATTCCTTAACTGGTGTCAATTACCACAGCAAAATTCTGGTCTTCTATTTGTGGAATTTACTTAATAAATCACTAGAGTCAATGCATGGTTGGTTTTCATCAAATTAAATGAAAAAGTGTTTTGGTATGCTAAACTTTATCACTCTCTATATATTTTTTCCAGTGGGTCTATTTTTCGGCTGAGGGGTTTGACTTTGTGGTCGGGAGATGTAGAATGTTCTACCATGTTGAAAGTTTGCTCGCTGAGCTGGAAGATTTGTTCTCAGAAGTTTTGTCACCATGCTAGGTAACATCATCAGTGAGCCTCCATTGAAGCACTGGTGTTCTGTCCTGCTTTCTATTGATGTATCTTGGTCTGTTGTGGTGGGCAATATCACTTCCGATTCTTTTGCTGAGAGGTGATCCCATGGGTGTCTCGTTGATTTGTTTGTCAGTCTTATTGTTGAAGATGAAGTGGGTTGTGGATTCTTGGCAGAACAATGGGTACCTGATAAGCACAGTCTGCCGATTCTTACACAACAGACCTAAACAAGAAGACGCAACATGCCCAGAGACTCTAGCCACCCTGCCATACATTTAAGTCATCTCGGAGATGACGACCAGACTACTCCGGCCCCTTGGCATCATGGTAGCTCATAAACCTACCACCACACTGAAACAGCTCCTGATGAATTTAAAGGACCCCGTACCAACAACCATCAGAACAAATGTTATGTACAAAATACCCTGCAAGGACTGCAACAACCATTACATTGGACAGATGGGCAGGAAACTAGCCACCAGGATACACAAGCATCAACTAGCCACCAAAAGACACGACTAATTATCACTAGTATCCTTACACATAGACAATGAGGGACACCAGTTCGACTGGGACAATACATCCATCCTGGGACAGGCTAAACAAAGACACGCACGGGAATTCCTACAGATCATGCATTCAAAGCGGAACTCCATTAACAAACATATTGATTTGGACCCAATTTACCAACCTCCCAGCAAAAGAACCGGAAGTGATATCAACCACCACAACAGACCAAGACACTTAAATAGCAAACAGGACAGAGCACCAGTGCTTCATCGGAGGCTCACTGATGATGTTACCTAGCATGGTGACAAAACGTCTGAGAACAAATCTTACAGCTCAGCAAGCAAACTTACATCCTGAACCACAACCTGTGCTACAAATTTTCTCAAACATCACAATGTTCTACTATTTTTGGCATCCACTATCATAGGATTCCCACAGTGTGGAAGCAGGCCATTTGGCCAATCAAGTTCACATTGACTGTCTGAACAGTATCCCACACACACTCAGGCCTCCTACCCTATCCTGTAATCCTGCATTTCTTTTGGCTAATCTATATAGCTTGCACATTCCTGGCTACTTTGGGCAATTTAGTTCTACCAGTCTACCTAACCTGCCCATCTCTGGACTGCGGGAGGAAGCCGGAGCACCTCGAGGAAACCCACGTAGACACGGGGAGAATGTGCGAACTCCACACAGACTTCCCCCAAGGCTGGAATTGAACCTGGGTCCCTGCAATCTGAAGCTGCAGTGCTAATCACTGACCCAGTCAGGAATAAAAATTTGCAATCTTGAAATCCTGTTCTCCTATAAACATAAATTTGACATTCAAGCTGAGAAGCAACTATAGTTTGTTGCTAATGCTTTTTCATCCTGCCATTATTATGGGCTGAGTGAACTTGCAATTCAGCAACAAATTATAGTCAGGTTAAAACTCTGCTCTGTTCTAAGGTATTTTAAGAATATTTCAGTTTGACTTACATTGCCAGCTTGGCTCAATTAACATTACTTAAGCTTCCAAAGTCATTTTGACGAGAACCATTATAGATATTGAAGCATAATATAGTCTCAATCCCCGATGTTCATTCTTCTATCTTCAACTTGTTTTCCAATGCAGTCCATTAGATGTACAGCATTCACATAGTTATTTCTTTGGAAATGAATCACATAAAAACTAATGCTGCAACAGCATGTCGTATGAAGATATTTTCTATCCAGGCCACCAGTTCAGAGATAGAGACACTACCACTGCTCCACAAGACCCACAGCATGGCTTGTAAATGCTTTGAACACTGCATCTTTTCAGGTGCAGTCCTAAAGTGGGCAAACTGTCAACACACTCTCTAAGTAAGAGAACTCATTTCCATGATGGAAGCATTAAAAACCCCTAGTAATCTCAAGTGGACAGCGTAACGAGTCATATGGATTGTAATATTCCAGGGAAATATGACTTTTTCATGTAAATATGAAATCTTTAAAATTGCACAATTGAAAGTGCAACAAATGTGACACCGTTTTTTGAAGATGTACTAAAGTCTTCCATTTGATAGACATCCAGGAAATTCAGGTGAAATTCAGGTGACTCCCAATGGCAAAAGCATTTCAGCTTCCACCTGATTTATTCAGTTTCAGCAAATATCATCATCATGACACACTCCTTCTAGCTGCATTGAGAATACTCCTGCCACAGTTTGTGTATCACAGCAATAAACCACCCAGTACTATTTCTATCTTCATTGTGATAGCATCAGACCTGGGCCACAGAAAACTCACAGCAAGTCTCACCACACATTGACAGGAAGTTGCAGCAGTAATTCAGGTGTTTCTGTTGATAGCTATCAATGAGTCTAGGTAAAGCAATACACAGCATAAGGAAAAACCCTTTTCGATCTCCCAGTTTGTTAATTCTGATTCAAGTCAGACAGGCATTCAAAAACTTTGTGGATGAAGTTTATTAACTATTTAATAGATATTATTCACCAATCTGTTCTAGATGTTTTATAGCACAACGCTGGAGCAGGTGAACTTTATCCCAGATCTTCTGGTTCAGAGGTAGGAACATTACCACTGCACTACAAGAATCATCTTAACTGCCTGTGTGTATATGCACACACTCAAATAAAAAACCTTCAAAGGCACACAAACAATCCTTGACCAAAACTAATAGAAAGTAAAATGATTCTTTTCCACATTCAATATCTTACTTATAATAATGTCAAAACAGTAACAAATGTCTTTTTTTTTTCATATTTCCCTTTCTTTGAGTAAAGAAAAATCTTATCAGGTTTAATCACAAAGTGATGGAAATGTGTTGCTGGAAAAGCGCAGCAGGTCAGGCAGCATCTAGGGAACAGAAGAATCGACGTTTCGGGCATTATCCCTTCTTCAGGAATTAATCACATTAATCACAAAGTGACCCAAACAAGTATAGATGTTTCATGTTTTAGTTTATAAATTTCATGTGCCACCAGATGTACCTCTTCAAGGATGTCCAATAATTTCTTGTAGCAAGCAGCATTGCTGTGAAATAGTCAGATAACCAGTGATTTTCATCAACCCATTTCATTTTGCAAATATATTTTCTTTCTACCATGTTCTTTCTGCTAGCAAAGTCAATCCTCAACTTTTTCTCAATGACATGGTTTATTGAGTGCATACTGCCCCAAAGAGAATTGTTACCCACATAACATTCCATGGGAACCCTTTTCTCAGGTTGCCCCTTGAGTAAGATTTCCTTTAAAGTACTGTAGAAGTACATCCTTTTATCCAAAGGCTGTACTTGTGATGATGTTCCATTAGCTAAGATACTTTTATCTATCTTTTTAATTTTCTTGACTCCCAGACCAAAGAACAGTTATTATTCTTTCTTCACAAAGGATATGATAAATCCTGTTGTACTCAAAATAGCCATCTGGAAGATTGGCATATAAGGCATCACTATAAGGAAAGGACAAGATTCATAGCTTCTGGATCATCCAAGCCTGAAAACTTGAGTGTGCGTTTCTCTGAATTTAATTTCTTTAGCATTTTATTTAATCTCAAGACATCAATAGTAGCATGTTTCATCATACCATTTTCATCATACTATTTGGTTCCAATACGTTACAACTGGCATCAGTTCTAGCTCAATGCACAATCAATTTAATGTCCCATCAAACTTCTTTTCTTGTCTGTTTCTTCTTACACAGAAAATCATCTTTCTGCAAAGACCTGGCCTGAGTTTTTGGAATGTTATTAACACTTTCTAAGTTAGACTGTTGTTTCGAAGTCTCTCCACATTTATTCTATTTAATGTCCAACTCTATATATTCAAAGGCCCTGGAGTTTGACTTCCAATTTTAAGTTCCCTTTCTATATTATCTGTTTCACATCACTCTAAATTCTATAGAACCTCTCTGTAAAAGTTCATTAACGTACATCATAAAGATACCTGCCAGTTTCTATCTGTGAAATCAGAAGAGCTTTGCTGAGTCTGCTTAAGCTAAATGCAACTAATTGTCAACAAAATGGACCTAACAGAAATCCTGCTGCATCATTTTAATTGTTTCATTTCCATAGTTTCTCTTCCATATAAATTGCTACTTCAGCAGATTTCAAAAATGTTCCGCTCTGAATATTTTTTGCAAGAAAAGTGCATTCTTTTTGTCAACTGACTTACATGCAGAGGAACATGTTGTGGAAACAACTAAGAAAGTCTTCAAGATCACTTTTCCATCATGACCATTAAGTATCTCTTCAAAATCCTGAGCAACTAGTCTAGATTTAGCCTTACACAACCTATTAAGGAGCATATTTTCTGTACCTATCCACTCGAGTGGTAAGGCTAATGCTCCCCTATCTGGTGCTTAGCAAATTCATCAAATTATTTTCAGTTCTCCAGCTCTTTTTATTTGAGATCCTTTATCAATTAATCTTCTACTTTGTTTGTAAGCACTCAATCTTGTTGACCATAAGGACTTAGCCTTCTTGTATTATTCCCAATGATTTCCATACTCTTTGTTTTGGTCAATCTACAACCTCTACTAGTCCTCCTAATTCTGCTACAACCACCACCACTGCCATTACCTTTTATCACCACCTCCATTACAAGATCTACCCCTCACATCAGAATGCCTTTTGCAAGATTGTGAGTTTTCCTTGGGTCATGTTGACTTCCATGTCCGCTTTCAGATCTTTTACCGTGCTTTCTGGCACATCTTTACATTATGTTGTAAATCCATGGATCTTACTTTTTTTTAACTTCTTCTTGCATGTTTAACTAATGTTTGTATTTACCAGTGGCTTTCCCTGCTCTCCTTATGATGGTGGTATTTCTCCATTCACTGGCACCTTTGGCATTTACATTACTTTGGTGCCAACTTTCAAGTCATTGTCCTCTTGGGGAAAATAGTCTTGTCCTGCAGCTATGTGTAACTATTCAAATTCCATCAGCCTTTCATTTGTCATAATCTGGTCCTCACAACTGTCCCAACATATGTGTATGGAAGATGTGTGGTGCATCATCACTTTCTATAACTTGCTCATATACTGTAAGTATATAATCACTGCCAAATAACCTTGGGGACTAACCATGCCAGAGCTGATTGTATCTTACACCTGAGTTGGTCCATTAGGTTCATATATTCCATTAATAAAGGGAACTCTTGCTGTCCTGTTCATTACCACAATGTTCATATTTTCAAATAAACCCTAACTTCTACATTGGTAAATTTTGTCCCCACCCTGCTGTTATTGACAGTTAAATTCAGTTATCTTGCCCATCATGACCATTATTGTAGACTATCTATTCTATCTATTATTGTAGACTGACTAAATCCATTTGTAATTTTTTCCCCCTAAAATGTTTATTTTCTCACTTGTCTCAGACCTTTACAACTTAATTATGGTCTCTTTCTAATAGGCTATAGGCTCCTGAAGGTATCCTCCCATATTTGTACTGACTTCACATTTGTCAGCAATCTCTTCTGCAAGCTTAGTATATTCATTGTACTTCTGAGGACTTCAGTTGAATGTTTAACCTATGAGCAGATGGTTAGGCGAATTGCTGATGTAGTTTTAAGCTGATTAACCATTTTGCCTTTAAACTCCTATCTCTTGATGTCAATTAGACCTACTAAATATTTTAATTAGAGAAGCCAGGTCTTGTTAAAGGATAATAATAATTCCTGGTTTATATAAACTGTAAATATACTGACTTCCGAAAAGCAATTACCCTCTATGTTCTATATGCAGGTTCACTGGAGTCTTTTTCATAGGCAGCCTGCTCAACAGAAAGGTATTTCACTTACCTGTGACTTTATATCTGTGCTGATAAGTTAGTTTACCTCAGGTATTTTACAGGAAATTACCACTCTGTAGTTATTTCAGCATGTTGACACCACAAACTGGAAACAGATAGAATTCTCAAATTTCTTAACCTTACTTCAGTCTTTATTATTTAAATAATCCAGCTGACATTTTAACCAGGAGAAAGTGAGGACTGCAGATGCTGGAGATTAGTCAAAACGTGTGGCGCTGGAAAAGCACAGCCGGTCAGGCTGCATCCGAGAAGGAGCAGAAGAGTTGACATTTAGTTCCTGATGAAAAGCTTATGCTCGAAATGTCAACTCTCCTGCTCCTCGGATGCTGCCTGACTGGCTGTGCTTTTCCAGCACCACACTTTTGGACTCTAACATTTTAACCAGTTCAATCCACTTTCAGTGGAGGCATATTCACTGTCTATGTCAATTCAATTGAATTAGTCTGTGACTAAAACAAATCATGATTAACTGAAGCTTCTTGTAAGTAGTATCACCACTTCTCCTTCCAAACCTTTCATATTATTGCTTAATTTAGGAATATTCACTCCAAGTAACATGTAAACACCTGTTGATCATACACTGGGCATTCCTGGGTTCAGTCTTCTGTTAAGTTCTCAATTCCACTTGTTTTAATTGCTAAACATATCTCTGCCTTCACTCCTATTAGTTATGATTTCCCTTTGGTAATGATACTTTCTGCCTGTAACTGGACAGTTTCACATGACTATGACAATTAAATCCACCTTATTTTTGAATGTCCCATTTGAATCAACAAGGCTACTAGGAATGAATATTTTCCCAGAATTTTTTTAAGGTTTCTAATTGTACCAGCCTCCACCACTCCCTCTGGCAGCTCATTCCATACATGTACCACTCTCTGCGTGAAAAAGTTGCCCTTTCCCCCTCTCACCCTAAACCTGTGCTTCTAGTTCTGGACTCCCCCACCCCAGGGAAAAGACTTTGTCTATTTATCCTATCCATGCCACTCATGATTTTATAAACCTCTATAAGGTCACCCCTCAGCCTCCAATACACCAGGGAAAACAACCCCAACCTATTCAATCTCTCCCACTAGCTCAAATCCCCTGTCTACCATAGCTGACAGATTAGCACAGTCCAACAATTTAAGGCAAGCACTGAGTTAGGTGTAATTAAGTAGAATTTGTTTTTGCAATCTTGGATATAATCTGTTAAATTCATTTATACATTCTTCTATGGAATAGCCATTCCACATTCTAAATTTATCAAAGTCTGATCATACTGCAAATGCATGTAACAGGTCATCTTTCATATACATTTTGTCTATGAATTTTAATAGAATTTCTAAACTTCCTCAGTATCCAGTTATGGATCCTCTAGCCCTGAGAATACTCAACATCTGACCTTGCTCCTTGTAGGAAGTGACAGTTCTTGGTAATAATGAAACCCAAGTCCATATCTCCACTTTATTATTCCATTGTTTGTAAAGGTTAGCTTCAATAAGAATCATATCCTAACACTTTCTCTTGGCTTCAGTCATTGTTCTCTAAAGCAGCTTCAATTATAATCTTCAGTCTTAAAATAGTTTCCAGCTTCTAATGTTCACCTTTAGGCATTGGTCCACTTCTAACAATGTCAATTTAGATCCAAACCATTTCAGAGAGATAAAAATTATGACACCTATCTTTGTGGATAGAAATTATGAACTACTCAATATTACAGTTCCTACAATATGGCAGTCCCACCTGTTCCCCCTCTATACCTGACTAGTCAATAATTCATCAATTAATCCTAATCATCTGCTTAACATTTGCTAGCTTGACATCTATGTCTTCTTCTTACACATTTCATCTCTCATTCTCACTTTACCTACTTCTCTCTTCCTCAATCCCACCATCCTCCCTGTTCCTTGCTTTCACCATATACTTCTCTTACACACTTTCTTTCAGCTTCATTCACTGTTTTCCTTTCCGTTTCATCTTTGAGAGTTTTCACTCTCTCTCTTCACATTTCTTATCCTTTCTATTTGTCTTTCTATCCTCTTATTCTTCCTCTAACTTCCCATTTTCTCTGTTTCCTTTTTTCTCTCTCTTTGACACTGCCTGCCTTCCCCACTCTCTGTCTGTCTGCCTCTCTCACTTTCAACCCTTTACTCTCTATCTTGCTTGTCCTTCTTCCCATTTCTTTTTTGAGTATTCTCCATTTTTCCTTCTTTCTTACTGTTCCTGCAGGGTCATCACTGTCAATATTTATACTTCAACTGGGTAGCAGTTGGTTTTGCACACATCATCCGTTCACCTCTGCAGCTTTGGGAAAGTTAACTCCATCATTTTTAACTGAAATGAAATAAATTATGTTTACATAGCACCATAAGCACACACCCAGAGATTTTCAAAGAGCAATTAACATTTGCGGCTTTACCTCTTGAGTTTGTTGGTTTGTAGGCAAATATAGTATGTTGTCTATGGTATCTATGTATGATAAGATGAAATAAACAGCAAATAAACATCCAAATAATTGGTAGTCTTGGTTAAGTAAAGAATGCTTGTAACTTGGCTTTGAATTGTACAATGATATATGACTAATATCCATCGAGCAAAAGCACTTCCCAGGGAAAGAACCAAAATAGAAAGGAATTTGTAAACCAATGGCAACGTTTGAACAATTCTGAAGAGAAAAGGAAAGACACACAATTACAGAGCAACTTTAATCTTCTCAGGGATCACCTTGGCAGCAAATTGATCACTTTTGTGAAATGTTGATAAGGAGAAAATGGGGTGGTTCATTTGAGAATAGAAAGATTCCACAAACAGTTATGTGATAACAGTCAGACAACATGTTTTAAGATTGTGGGAGTAATCTCATTCAGGACATCAAAGTGAATTCCCCTGTTTTTCTTTGACATGTCATGCAATCTATTACATTGACCTGAGAAGGCAGACATGCAGTCAGTTTAAGAACTCATTTGAAAGAGGACACCTCTGACAGTACAGCATGCCCTTGGTATTGTATTGGTGCATTAGCTGTGATTTTATGTTCATGCCTCTAGAGGTGGATTTGCATGCTGATCCCGGGCAGGGTTTGTATTGACCAGGGCACTGTAAAGTTTGAACAAAATATTTTCTAACTTTCATTTGACAAGTTTAACAATTTTTTCATCTCCTGATTCTAATTCTTTTCATTTTGAGTTATTTTGCAGGTGCTTTTGCCATAGACACCTGAACATCCATCATAGCTACATCTTCTGACCTGAGTTTTGATATCACATGATAGGAATTCGTGAACTGCTGCTCTTCCTTAGTGCCTTGTGATGGAAGAGCTGTGTTGTGAGAGGGACAGTTTTATGAGAAGCTGAATTGTACTGCTTTATTGGGGTTTTGATTGGCCTCTCTATGCTGCCAGGCTATTTCTGTGCTGGGAGATATTGGATTTTTAACTACCTTGTTCTTGTGTTTCCTTCACTTTCTCTGTCTAGCTAGAATTTAGCATCATTCTCCAAAGCAATTTTGTGGCAGGAAGAGCACTGAATTGGGTTTGAGAGGAGTGGGTGGGGACCTCATTACCTTCTCAGCTGCCCCAACACCAATTCAGGCAGTTCATTGTGCAATGATTGCCCATTTATGGGGCTCCTCTGTCCCTGCGCTGGCATTTAGCTAGGACTCTCACCCACATGGCAAGAGGGTAAAGTAAACACTGTTAAGATTTTTTCCAGGTTCCAGGAAAGGTTAGGGAAGGTGGAATCCCTCATTCGAAGGCACTCAATGCCTAATGGAGGGACCTGGGATTGAGGAGATAGTTGGATCCTGCTTTAAGCCAGCATCCTTCTCTTGCTGTCTTCATCTCCAGGCAACCCCCATCCCAGGAGGTCTGTCCTTTACTTTGGTGCATGTTTGTGCCCTTCTCCATCCATCTCTCTGCCTTCTTGCTGCTTCTTTCGCAAATTCACTACATTTCTTCTTTCTGTCTCTCCTATTTCTTACGCTTCTGTCACCTTCCTCTTGCTTTCTTTTCACAGCCTTTTTTTTTAAACTGATCTGCTCTAACTTTCCTTCATTATCTATCTTATCTTGCTTTGTTTCCGATCCTCTCATTTCCTCTTTGTCTGCTCTTCTAATTTCACTTTGAAAAACTGTGCCAGCTGTAGCTCAGTTAGTGGCACTCGTGCCTTGAATCAGCCATTTGTGGACTCAAGGGTGCAGGACAAAATAACTGTGCAGTACAGAGGGAGTGCTGCATTGTCAGAGATCTCATCTTTCAAATGAAACATTATGGCAAGGGCCTGTAAGATGGATCATTGAATCCCTACAGTGTTAAACATGGCCATTCAGCCCAAATTCACACTGACCCACCAAAGAACATCCCACCCAGACCCACCTTATCCCTGTATTTCCCATAGCAATTTAACACAGCCTAACCTGCTCATCTTTGTATTGTGAGAGGGGAATCTGGATCACCCAGACGAAACCCACAGCAGACACAGGGAGAATGTGCAAACTCCACACAAACAGTCGCCCATGAGTAGAATTAAACACAGGCCCCTGGTGCTGTGGCACAGCAGTGTTAGCCACTGAACCACTATGCTGCCTTCATGGCATGTTCAAAGACCAGCCGGAGAATTGTCCCTAGTGTTCTAGATAATGTTTATCTTTTAACCAGCATTACTTAAACCAATTATCACATCTTTATCACATTTCTATAGGTGGGAGATTGCAGTCATGTTCCCTACACACTACAAGGATTACATTTCAAAAGTACTTCATTAGTTGTAAGGTGCTTGCAGATGTCCAGCAGCTATGAAAGGTGATATATAAATGCAAGCCTCTTTCTTTTTCTCCTTACTCCCCACACAACAATGCAGGATTTAAGATGTTAAAACTTTCTGTGATTATAGTAAAGATCTCACAAATCTGTGTCTGATTCATCTAATACCAAAGGAAGCTAGAAACTCCCAAATCCACAAAGCCACTGTGAACATTTAACAACTGGGATCCTGTTTGTGACAAAACATCTGTGTGTGGGCATGTTTTCTATCACTATTTATAGTGAGATAATAAATGCATTTAAATAGTGCCTATCATTGTCCTATGATGTTCTAAACAACTGATGAAACCTTTTCGAAGTGTCATAGAAAATGTGTCAACCAGTTTGCAGATGGAAGAACATAAGAAATAAGTAAGAGTAGCAGTTGGCTATTCAATCCATTGAGTTTAATCTGTCATTATTGAAGACCATGGCTGAACTTCTACCTTGACTACACCTTCCTACATTATTCCCATATCCCTTGGTATCTCAACATCAATTGATCAATGACTGAGTAATCTTCCTGGATAGGAAAATTGGCACAGATCATGTCCCCACATTAGCATATTGTCTTTTTTCAGCAATCACTTAAGTTCTGTGTAACCAAACAATTCATGAAGATGCTTTGTTGATTAAAATGTTGTTGATTGAGGAAATATTATTGGTTGGAAGTTGTTCTTTGAAGTAATATTGCAAGATTACATAGATCCACCTGAGAAAGCATTAAGGCCTCAGTTTTACTTCCTCTTCCAAAAGAAAACACCTCCAACAGTGCAGCACTTCCTTGGCAATGAACTGGGAATATCAACCTAGATATTTGTGATCAATCCTGGGAATCTGCATGACAGAAAGGGAGCTGTGGACAATATTAAAAACCATGGCTCAAAATTTCAATCAAAATAGATCCCTGAAGTAATCTTCCTCCCAAGTATTGTTGGTCTTCATGCCCAACAATGTACTAATGACCAGATAATCCGTCCCTTAATAAAAACCAAAAGAACAGCGGATGCTGTAAATCAGAACCAAAAATTGAAGTTGCTGGAAAAGCTCAGTTTTGGCAGCATCTGTGAAGAGAAAGCAGGGTTGACATTTCAGGTAAGGTGACCCTTACTCAGAACTGACGGGGGGTAGCTAGGAAGCTGTCATCGGGGAAGGAGTAAGGAGTAAACAATGGGTGGGAATAGAGCCCAAAGAGAGGGAAGAGCAGTTGGACAGACTAAGGAGTAGATAATGATCTGGCTAGGAAAGTGCATAGCTGTAAAAGGAGACTGTTAATGGCTAACAGTATGTAGTGTGTGATGACAGACTATGTGATACAAGCTGAAAAATGTGTTGCTGGAAAAGCGCAGCAGATCAGGCAGCATCCAAGGAGCAGGAGAATCGACGTTTCGGGCATAAGCCCTTCTTCAGGAATAAGTCTTCCTGAAGAAGGGCTTATGCCCAAAACGTCAATTCTCCTGCTCCTTGGATGCTGCCTGACCTGCTGCGCTTTCCCAGCAACACATTTTTCAGCTCTGATCTCCAGCATCTGCAGTCCTCACTTTCTCCTATGTGATACAAGGCCTGGTGTTTGGGCATGGGAGAACTCAGGCCCTAAAATTATTGAATTCAATATTGAGTCTGGAGGGCTGCAGCGTTCCCAAGCAGAAAATGAGGTGCTGTTCTTCCAGCTTGCACTGAGCTACGCTGGATTTATATGGACTTCAGTAAGGCATTCGGCAAGGTTCCCCATGGGAGACTGATTAGCAAGGTTAGATCTCATGGAATACAGGGAGAACTAGCCGTTTGGATACAGAACTGGCTCAATGGTAGAAGACAGAGGGTGGTGGTGGAGGGTTGTTTTTTAGACTGCAGGTCTGTGACCAGTGGAGTGCCATAAGGATCGGTGCTGGGTCCTCTACTTTTTGTCATTTACATAAATGATTTTGATGCGAGCAAAAGTGGTACAGTTAGTAAGTTTGCAGATGACACCAAAATTGGAGTTGTCGTGGACAGTGAAGAGGGTTACCTCAGATTACAACAGGATCTTGACCAGATGGGCCAATGGGCTGAGAAGTGGCAGATGGAGTTTAATTCAGATAAATGTGAGGTGCTGCATTTTGAGAATGCAAATCTTAGCAGGAGTTATACACTTAATAGTAAGGTCCTAGGGATTGTTCCTGAACAAAGAGACCTTGGAGTGCAGGTTCATAGCTCCTTGAAAGTGGAGTCGCAGGTAGATAGGATAGTGAAGAAGGCATTTGGTATGCTTTCCTCGATTGGTCAGAGTAATGAGAACAGGAGTTGGGAAGTCATGTTGCGGCTGTACAGGACATTGGTTAGGCCACTGTTGGAATATTGCATGCAATTCTGGTCTCCTTCCTATCAGAAAGATGTTGTGAAACTTGAAAGGGTTCAAAAAAGATTTACAAGGATGTTGCCAGGGTTGGAGGATTTGAGCTACAGGGAGAAGCTGAACAGGCTGGGGCTGTTTTCCCTGGAGCATCGGAGGCTGAGGGCTGACCTTATAAAGGTTTACAAAATTATGAGGGGCATGGATAGGGTAAATAGGCAAAGTCTTTTCCCTGGGGTTGGGGAGTACAGAACTGGAGGGCATAGGTTTAGGGTGAGAGGGGAAATATATTAAAGGGACCTAAGCGGCAGCTTTTTCATGCAGAGTTTGGTACGAGTATGGAATGTGCTGCCAGAGGATGTGGTGGAGGCTGGTACAATTGCAACATTTAAGAGTCATTTGGATGGGTATATGAATAGGAAGGGTTTGGAGGGATATGGGCCGGGTGCTGGCAGGTGGGACTAGGTTGGGTTGGGATATCTGTTTGGCATGGGTGGGTTGGACCGAAGGGTCTGTCCCCATGCTGTACATCTCTATGACTCTGTGACCCATTGTTTCTGCCTGCTCCTGCGCCCACAGAACTTATATCTTCCTACCTTCATTCGAAGTTTTCTCCCCTAGTCCATTTCCATCGACAAACCCTCTGACGCCTTACTCCAGTTTCGGAATTTCCGGTTTGCAACCTCCAGCCACCTCCTCTTTCCCGTGGACGTGCAATCCCTTTACACATCCATCCGCCATTAGGATGGTCTCAGGGCTTTCTGCTTTTTCCTGGAGTAAAGGCCTACACCATCCCCACCCACCATCACCTTCCCCCACTTGGCTCCTCCTCATCCTCACCCTCAACAATTTCTTTTTTAACTCCTCACATTTCCTTCAGGTCAGAGGGATGGCCATGCTCATGGGCTCCAGTTATACCTGTGTCTTCATGGGGTCCATGGAATATTCTTGATTCCAGTTCTAATCTGGCGCCCACCCATCGGTCTTTCTCCGATAAATCAATATCACCAGTGTTGCTTTCTTTTCTTATCTAGAATTGGAAAAGTTCATCAATTGTCCTTCCAATTTTCACACCACCCTCACTCTCACCTGGTCTATCTCTGACTTCTTCCCTTTCCCCGACATCTCTGTTTGTATTTCTGGGGATAATATCCACAATAAACCTATTGACTCCCAAAGCAATTTGGACTATTCATTCTTGCTCCCTGCTTCCTGTAAAGACTCCATTCCATTCTCCCAGTTCCTCTGTCTCCATCAGACAGGTTCTGATGAGGCCAACTTCATCAAGAGAGACTTCGACATGTCCACCTTCTTCCTCAACCAAGGATTCCCCACCACCATTAT
The DNA here is from genome assembly GCF_037043375.1 of Chiloscyllium plagiosum. Lineage (NCBI taxonomy): Eukaryota > Metazoa > Chordata > Chondrichthyes > Orectolobiformes > Hemiscylliidae > Chiloscyllium > Chiloscyllium plagiosum. Next base: position 21,073,257 of record NW_028270168.1, read on the forward strand.
CAAAAAGGGTCTCAACTGGGTCCAACCCATCTCCTGCACTCGTGCCCTCACCCCCTCTCTTCCCTCCCGCAACAGTCATAAAGTTTCCATTGTCCTTGCCAATCATCCCACCAGCGGACCATTCCCTTTTGGATACCCTGGTCCACTTTTCCTTCACTCCCAACACAGCCCTACAGCATCTTCCCAGCAACTGCTGCAGGTTAACACCTCACCACTTATCTCCTCCCTCCTCAGTATCCAAGAGCCCAAACATACCTTCCAGGTGAAGCAACACTTTACCGGCACCTCCTTACCTGGTCTGGCCTACACGTAACTCCAGTAACACAGCAATGTAATTGACTCTTATCTTAGGGATGGGCGATAAATGCTGACTCAGCAAGTGACACCTTCATCCCATGAATGAATAAAACAAAATCACAGAATTTAGACAACTGCATTCGCTGCTCACATTATTGTTTCCTCTACATTGGGGAAACAAAGCGTAGACTGGATGACCGTTTTGCAGAGCATCTATGTTCTGTCTGCAAAAAAGATTCTGAGCTTCTAGCTGCCTGCCACTCTAACACCCCACCCTGTTCCCTGACCAGCATCTCTGTCTCAACTTGCTGCAGTGCTCCAGCAAAGCTCAGCAGGAGCTGGAAGAACAGCACCTCATTTTCCAGTTTGAGGTCCTGCAGCCTTCCAAACTCAATATTGAGTTCAATCATATTCGGATCATTGGTCTGCCTGAAGGTAAGGAAAGTGAGCGGCCTGTGGAATTTATTGAGTACTGGCTGCCAAACTTCCTTAACTTGGAGGCTGGCATGAGAGGCTTGAAGATCGAGAGGGCACATCGGGTCATGGCTCAGAGATTAGGTTTGGGTCAATGTCCTCATCCTCTCCTGGTGCAGTTTCACGTCTCTAGAGATAAGGAGAGAATTGTGCAACCTTCCAGAATCCAGGGAAAGGATCCGGAGGCCCTAACTTATGAGAGCTCTAGGATTATGTTCTTCTAGGACTTCTCAGTGGTGGTGATCCAGAAAAGAAAATCTTATAAAGATGTAAAGAGAAGACTGAAGGAGCTTGGGATTCAGTACTCTCTGAGGTGCTTCGGTTTACCTTAGATGGATCCGTACATCTCTTTGACATGTCGGAGAAGGCAAGAGACTTTGTGGACAAACTAACCTAATCTGAACAATAGTATGTATAAATAGTAGTATTGTTTGGGTACATGTTTGTTGTTTCTAAAGAAAACAGTGAAAGTTCGGTTGGAGCTTTCTTTTCCTATTCTTTCTATTGGTAATAATTTGGTTTAAACAATGTTTTGTTGTAGTTGAGATATGAAGTTTCAATTACTAAGTTAAGTTCTACCAAAGGATAGGTGGGGTATTTACCCCCTTTTCTTCTTTAAAAAATGTTTTTTTTTTTCTTTACTCATATTGCCATTTTATGGTATATTTACTTTCTTTCCTGCTTGTGTTTGTGGTGCGGCTCTAGCCAGGAAGAGGGAAAATGGTTGGGATGGCTGGATGCCTACTTATGGCCAGTTTGAGGTGGGTAGTTACCCCTTTGGGCAGGGGGTGAGTAGCCCTGTTCAGTGCCATTAGCACTTTATATGTTGGTTTGTTTTTTGTTTTTTGTTGTTTTTAATCTTTGATAGTTTTGTAGAATTGTTAAATGTAGTAGTTTTAGTTTATGTAGTTTTTATATTTGATGGATCATGTGCACTAAGGCTCAGCAATTTGTGGTTCAAGTTCCTCCTCTTTGGAATTTGAATGGCACTGCAGAAGGTTATGGCTAATGATTTGATTAAATGGTATACCTGAAATATCAAGGGAAGTCACTCACCAATTAAGAGGAAGAAGGTACTTTTGAGTCTTAGAAAGAAGTAGGTGGATATTGCTTTGTTACAGGAAACACGGTTGAATGGTAGGGAGCATTTAAAACTACAGAATGGCTTTGATCGGGCTTACTTTTCATCATTTAATAAAGGAAGTAGGCGAGTGGTTAAATTGGTTAGGAAGAATCTCCCGTTTAAGTTACTAGAGTGTGTTAAAGGCACACACGGGATGTTTGTAATTCTTAAAGACTTGATAACTGGGGAAGAATATGACCTTTAAAATGTTTATTGCCCTCCAGCTCATCCCCTCAAATTTTTGGTCGATGCATTTTTTAAATTGATCAATCTCGAGTCCCGGTATATCATTATAGGAGGAGATTTTAACTGTCTCATGGATCCCACAGTAGACAGGTTGCCCAAAGGCCCCTCGATACTCTCTGCACCAACTAAACAACTAGTGGTTCTGTGTGTGGAGTTAGGGTTGCTGGACATCTGGGGGCGTCTCCACCCTACAGACAAGGGTTTTACATTTTTTCCAATCCGCACAGATGTCACACCAGGACTGATTTTTGACTGACCCTGTGGCAACCCTGGATTTGGTGGTATCTTGTGCAAATAGTAATATTACCATCTCTGATCATGCTCCAGTGTACCTGTTGGTTAAGATTAAGGATGTTACAGGGGTTCGAGGCACTGGCGAATGATCCCTTTATCCTTAAATATAACAAGCTTGTGAAGTATGTCTCTAAGGAATTTCAGGCATTCCAAAACATTAACTCAGGCTCGGTTAACAGTCCATCTATCGTTTGGGAAACTGCCAAAGCCTATGCCAGGGGGTTAGTTATTTCCTACTCTGCCAGTAGGAAGCGGCAGAAGGGTGAGCAGCAACATCTCCTCAAAGTACGGTTGAAGGCAGCCGAGAAGGCCTACTTGGACAGGCCTGTGTTGGTCAAGTTACAGAGGATCATGGCGCTGCGGTCTGCATTGAATTCTGTGCTCACGCAAATGGCGAAGAAGGAGCTTACCTTTGCAAAGCATAGGTTATATGAGCGTGGTGACAGGCCAGGTAAATACTTAGCATATCTCGCCAGGGAAAGGTGTGCCCCACAAGCCATTATGATGATTAGGGAAGGATCTGGAAATTTAACATGTGACTCCAAAAAGATTAATGTGGCATTCCAGAGATTTTACTTTAAGTTATATCAATCTGAGGATTAAGAGGAGAAAGGGCCAAAATGGAATCTTTTTTTAAGGATCTGGAGCTCCCAGGCAAGAACCCCGAACTAGAGTCCTTTCTCAATGCCCCCTTATCAGAGCAAGAGGTGCAGGAAGCTGTGAGGCAGCTTCAGAATGGAAAGGCGCCTGGTCCTGATGGACTTCTCAGCAAATTCTATAAGGAATTTATAAGCATGTTGTCAGGCCGATGCTCAACATGGTCAATAACTCATACAGTCGTGATTGTCTCCCGCTATCTCTGAGAGAGGCCAATATTTCACTTATTCTTAAAAAAGGGAAGGTCGGAGGATTGTGTTTCATACAGAGTCAAGATTAGAGTGGTGCTGCACAAGCACAACAGGTCAGGCGGCATCCTACCTTCCCCTCCTGGCCACTGCAGGAATTGCAAAACCTGCGCCCAAACCTCCCCCTCACCTCTATCCAATGCCCCAAAGGAGCTTTCCACATCCATGAAAGTTTCACCTGCACTTCCACAAATATGTACCCATTGCTCCCAACGTGGCCTCCTTTACATTGAGGAGACTGGACGCCATTCTCGCAGGACGCTTTAGGCAACATCTCTGGAACAGCCCTCCCACCAGTCCCAGTGCCCCGTGGCCGAGCATTTCAACTCCCTCTCCCATTCTGCTGAGGACATGCAGGTCCTGGGCCTCCTACACCGCCACTCCGTCACCACCCGTCGCCTGGAGGAAGAACGCCTCATCTTCTGCCTCGGAACACTTCAACCCCAGGGTATCAATGTGGACTTCTCCAGTTTCCTCATTTCCCATCCCCCACCTTACACCAGTTCCAACCTGCCAGCTCAGCACCATCCTCGTGACGTGTCCTACCTGCCAGTCTTCCTTCCCACCTATTCACTCCATCCTCCTCTCCGACCTATCACCTTCATCCCCACCTCCATCCACCTATTGCACTCTTAGCAACCTTCTCCCCAGCCCCACCCCTATCCCCTCCCATTTATCTCTCCAACCCGGAGGCTCCCAGCCTCATTCCTGATGAAAGGCTCCTGCCCGAAACATCGATTTTTCTGTATCTCGGATGCTGCTTAACCTGCTGAGCTTTTCCAGCACCAATCTAATCTTGACTCTGATCTCCAGCATCTGCAGTCCTCACTTTCGCCTAGTGCTTCATGCAGGCCCATTTCACTCCTAAATGCACACTTTCAAATCCTCTCTATAACTCTCGCTATAAGGTTGGAGACTGTTACCCACTATTGTTAAAGAGGATCAGACGGACTTCATAAAGGGCCAAAAATCCTCCAATAATGTTAGGAGGCCGCTTAATATAATTCAAGCATGACAACAACAGTCAATACAGGGATTGGTGATTTCTCTAGATGCAGAGAAGGCATTTGACCGAGTTGAGTGGCCGTACCTTTTCTATACTCTGGAGCAGTTTGGCTTGGGCAAAATCTTTATAAGATGGGTCAAGGTTCTCTACAGTGGCCCTCTTGTTGTGGTCATCATCAATGGGGTACGATCAAGTAATCTTAACATTTTTAGGGGCAACTGGCAGGGCTGTCCTCTTTTGCCACAGCTTTTTACATTGGTGATTGAACCTTTGGCAGAGACCAATTGTCGGGCTCCCAATATATCAGCTCCAGAAGTGGGGTCAAAATTACATAAGATTTTGTTGCGTGTGGACGATGTCCTAATTTTTAAAATCAAATCCAGCAGTTTCAGTGTCTCGCCTGATACGATGCATCTGCGCATTTGGCGTCTTTTTGGGGTACAAGATTAATTTTGCTAAATCAGAGGCTATGCCTACAGGTGGTCTTACGAAAGGTCTTGAGGGTGAATATTAATTCCTATTTAGGTGGTCACAGGGGGGTTTTGTGTAGTTGGGTATGTTCATTACTCCATTTCTGGATCGGCTGTTCAAAGCTAATTTTGATCAATTATTTGACAAAATCAAGTAAGACCTTCAAAGATGGGAGGTGCTTCCGTTCTCGTGGTTGAGTCAGATAGCTCTTATCAAGATGAATATTCTCCCCTATTTGTTATAACCTATACGGATGCTCCCCCTGATTTTCAATAAGCAAATATTTCGGAGACTGAACAGCTGGTTCAGCTCCTTTATTTGGCATCATAAGCGGTCCCTCATTAAATTAGCTAAATTGCAACTGCCTCACAGATTGGGGGGAGTGGACCTTCCAGACATTAAAAGCTACCAACTAATCTCGTTTCTATCCTCCGTGAGTGATTGAACTTGAGGGAACCCTCTTTCAATATGGTTAGATATTGAAGCCTCCCAGGCAGGGCGTCCCTTACAAGCTTGCTGTTTTTGGACAAAATGAGGACAGTTAGGGAATATTGCCATAACCCAATAGTTATCAATACTGTTAAAGCATGGAGGGCAATTTGGCAGAGGGAAAGCAATATTGGCAAAACATCTTCTTTTATACCTTTAGTGCGTATGCCGGGTTTTCAACCGCAGATGATAGATTCAAATATTGGGCAGCTAGGGGTGTGTCTTGCACGGGCAATTTATTTGAGGGAGACAAAATGATGTCCTTCGATCAGTTAGCATGGAAATACGAGTTACTCAACAGGATTATTTAGTAAATAAACGGAAAGTGTTGAAGACATTTCGCAGGAAACAGAGTTGTTTCAAGCTCAGTAACCTTTTATCAGTACATTCCGTAAACAGACAGAAATCTAGAAGCCCCCTTGGAGAGATAAATATGGTTGTAAACTTCAGCTCCATAATGTTTGGTGGCCAAAATGTCCAGGTAATGTTGACCGTTCTGATGAAGGGTCACTGGACTTGAAAGATTAACTCTGTTTCTCTCTTTCCCGATGCTGCCAGACCTGCTGAATTTCTGCAGCACTTTCCGTTTTTAGAACATAAACGCTAGTTTTTCTTTCTTCTATTGAACATCTGTGGCCAAGAAAGATAAAGAAACCAGACCAATATTTACTTCAAAGATGCAATATCAGACATATAAGTGTAATAAGAGAAAGTGAGGACTGCAGATGCTGGAGATCAGAGCTGAAAATGGTTGCTGGAAAAGCGCAGCAGGTCAAGCAGCATCCAAGGAGTAGGAGAATCAATGTTTCGGACATGAGCTTGAAGAAGGGCTCATGCCCGAAACGTCGATTCTCCTGCTCCTTGGATGCTGCCTGACCTGCTGCGCTTTTCCCGCAACACATATAAATGTAATAGGTAAGAAAAAATCAACTTGTCCATCAGGTCTGTCACATGGGAACAATGACAGGGGTGTAACAAGCAAAATGACTGTAGTGAACATTCCTACCCAATGCCCCAAGATTTCCCTCTCTCACAGGTTTATTTGAGGAATGCGTTGGTGTAGCCAATGTCAAATCAGAAAATGACTTTGTGTTGATGCCAGCCATGAGTTATGCCTGTGTGGTATTCCATGTTGAATGATGCAGGGAAGAATTTCCCCTCTGGCTATTTATTGTGCTAGGCAGTCCTGCACAATCATCTCTTTCATGCCACTGTTTATAACCTCTCCCCATTGCTAAACATTGACAGAATCTCTTTTGCAGTTTCAAAAGAAAGACTTGCATTTATACAGACAGGCTCACATCCAATTGGCTCGACATTTTCCAGGGTCAATCTTGTTAATGTGTTTAAAGTCAGAGTAGTAACCCAGCCCATTTGAGTGGGGTAACCACTAACGGAGCCTTAAAACTCTAACCAGTTCAGGACTGGAATGGAGCACAGGTTGGGAATAATCCAAACCTGAGCACGAAGCTCAAAACTGAAAAATTTAGAGCAGATTTTTGAAATCCTAGCTGCCTGCCTTTTCTCCACATTCCATAACATCTACAGAAGCAAAGGAACCTGCAGCAGGCCAATTAACCCCTTGACCCTAATCCACCATATAAATATGTCAAAGCTGATTTGTATTGTAACTCAATCTACTTACCTTGACTTCATAACCCTTAATACCCTGTCTAAAAAAACATTATCTGCACCATTTTTGAACTTTTTGCTTAAATATCATACCAGGGTTCTTTCTTTTATTCACTGTATTTTAATTTGGCATTATTTCCAGTTCTGAGGGACTGTAATGTTCAGAAGGGGAAGGAAGAAAAAAGAATCAACAACTATTATTCAACAAGGACATTATATCTTTCTTCTAAAACCAAGTTACTCAGGTTGATAGAGATCACATGAGAATTGTTTTGTCTCTCAATTGCAAAAATAAGTGGCAAAATGTCATCGAATGATTCCTGGTGCCTGGTTCTAGAATGTTCCTGCTGACTCCAATATATTTTATCTTTTCCACATCATTCTCTGTTTTATTCTGGTGTCAACATGACTTAAAATAAGTTTCATATCATGTATTTGCTTTTTAAAAAGGAAACCCAGTAGGTCTGATTTGCCTGTCTGTGAATTGCTGAGCACCAGGTTTTATAAGTGTTAGGTTATTAATCAAAGCATTACATTTCATAAAGAGTAAAAGTGTTCTGTGCCATATGGGCCTGCCTCATGAGAACAAATAGAATTCAATCTACACAAGGTATTCAATTAAACACGCTCCTTATGAGAAGCTACCTAGGGGAATTGTAAACAATTGCCTACAGGAGATGACAGGATTAAAATCTTTTCAACTACTATGATCTTCGTGCTGCTCAAGGACAGAGGTTATGTACCTATGGATACAGAATCCACAATGCGATGATGCAAAAACACTGCAAACCAGACTCTGAAAGGTGTCAGCAGTTCCACAATGTTTATGTGTTCTTTCAGAATTCTTTGGATTAAGACTTAAATTTGAAGACCTAACTAATCATTCCTTTTGAATTCCTAGAAACCAGATGCAACAATTGCAAGAGCAAGGAACACTGTTTTAAAGGCAAATTCAGTAAAATGGATAGTCTTGCATGCAATTCTAGCAGCAGGAAGAGAACCTCAGCTTTTAGTTGTTACAGAGAGAGGAATAAGAGCTTCCACATCCAGCTTCAAGACCACAGCTACACAGAAAGCTAAAAGTAAACATCCTGGTTCTGTGGGAGCTTGACCCTACCCAATCAGGTTACTCCTATTGTTCCCAAATTTAAAAAAAAAGTCTCACAAGCTGTTTACTTTATCAGCTTTGAGCACGTTTCTTCACAAGAAAAGGACTTACTCGCATTGATAGCCACCTTGAATGGCCTTGCATAATTAAGTGTGGCTAACATTGGAGCAATGGTTAACACAGTCTTCAGACTGTCAAATGTCTTCTGATATTCCTCCGGTCAGCAAAATTTTCTGTACTTTTTCAATAAGTCAATCAGTGGAGCAACTGCTAAAATTCAGTATGAACTTCCGAATAAAAAACACTACGTCCCAGGAATCATTGTACTTCCCTCTTCGTCGATGATATGGGAAATTCCCCAGTGACCTTCTTTTTCACATCCCGTGGGGCCATTTGGCCATATCCAATAACATGACCCAGAATTGTGACTTGGGCTTTTGCGAGCTCAGTCCTTATCCATGTTTACCACCAAGCCTGCCTCCTAAAGTTGATCAAACAATTCTAATACATGCTCCAAATGTTCCTTCCATGTGTGACTGAAAATTACCAGATCTTCAATGTACCACACATGATTGGGTAATCTTGAAATGATTGGTCTTTGAAATGTGGCTGGCACATGTTTTGTATGAAATGGCATAACTCCAAACTAGTACAGTCCATTTGGTGTCACGAAAGCCGAAATTTCCTTTGCTGTTTCAGATAAAATTATCTGCCGATATCCTCTGGGTAAGTCCAACTTTGAAATATAAGTTGCTTGTTCCACTTTCTCAATACGGTCTTCCAAATGTGGAATAGCATATAAATTAGATTTTGAAACTGCATTTACGATAGCCTGCACATAATTGTAGGGTAACATCTGGTTTTGGCACCATTAGTATGGGTGGGCTACATTCACTGCAACTCACTTCAATTATATTGTCTTTGAGCATCCATTACTCCCTTGAATAACTTGATCTGATTGTATTGCTGTGGATAGCCCGTGTCCAATAAAACATTTGAATAACTTTTCCTCAATGCTTTTAGCTGTGATACTATATAATAGAATGGCCTCTGGAAATATAGTAAACACATTCATTATGGTCAACACATATTAATTCCAACTTTCTGTTTTAGGTAGGGGTCCTATACAATCAATTAAGACTCTTGTAAAGGATTCCTCAAACGCAGAAATGAGTCTTAATGGTGCTAATTTCATCACTGCCTGAGATTTTCCAGTGACCAATTCTGAATTACAGATCTCCTCATCAAAGATTGACTTGCTCCCATGTTTTTTATAATCTTAATTTCTTTACCTACTTCTCCTAGCCTATGTGAGTAAAACTTATCCATGCAAATAAATTCTTTAAAGAGATCTGAAATTTTCTTCTCAACCAACCCTTAATCAGGTTGCACTTTCTTGTGCAGCTTTTTCGCTTTCACAGTGCTTTCCTCTAATACTTCAACAAAACTTATCCTGTTTCCCCACATCCATCTTACCAGCACTTCTTCTATACCACTTAACCACTTTATCCCTTTGCATTTAGGAGAATGAGGGGTGACCTTAATGAAACACACAAGATTTTTAGGGAGCCTGACAGACTAGATTTTGAGAAGATATTTCCAGCAGTTGGGCAGTCTCAAACTAGGGGGCATAGTTACAAAATAAGGGAACAATCAATTAAAATTGAGAGGCAAAGGAATTTCTTCTCTCAGAGGGCAGTGAATATTTGGAGTTCTCAACTCCTGACAATTGTGGAGATTAGATGACTGAAAGTATTTGAAGAGAAATATTGAAGAGTTGAGGACAATGAAGAGCTGACACAAATGAGGTTCTGTTGCCTCGGGCAAATCAGCCATTGTCTTTGAAAACGGCTGGACAGGCTTGACGGACTGAAAGGCCTACTCCTCCAATTTCTTATGTTCTAATAATAATGAGGTGAGGTTCAATGTTAATGAGGTGATAATGAGCAATTATTCCCAGTAATAGGCACCTCACTTCTCCTTAGTGTGAATCTTGTCTCAACATCCAGAACCCTTCTGAAAAATGTAACTAGTTGCTCCTGACATATAGGACTCATTAAGTTTGCATGTAATGCTCCCAGTTTCATCATGATGAACCATGGTATCTTTCAGGGCTTTATAAGATTACACGCATAGAATCTTACAAACTGTCAGAAGCCAATCAGTCCATTGTTTCGAAGAGGTAATCAGTGCAACACCCCAGCTATTTCACTAAACCCACGAAAATTAGGTCTCTTCAAATACATGTTCAATTAACTTCAGAGTGTTCATACAGAATCTGATCTCAACATCCTTTCAGAGGTGTACCAGACCTTAATAATCTCTGTGTAAAAAAATTTCCTCTCACTCCCACCTCTATTTTGTCAGTTATTTATATATGTTCTTTGGTTCTTGATTCCTTGCAAGAAACATTTCCTACTAACATGCTCTATTATAACATGTTAAAATTTTCAGTAACTCTATTTGGTGTCCCCTAAGCCTTCTCTGCTACTAAAAGAACAAGTCTCATTTCTCCAAAATTTCATGTAAGTGGGATTTCTTATCCTGGTACCACCCTGGTACCTCTGGCGCTCTATAGGCCTTGATTTTGTCCCTGACGTTTGCTACGATATATCAGATGAGAGCTTACCAGTGATTTATAAAGGGTTAGCATGATTAATTGCTGACCAGGACACTGAGGAGAACTACTCTTGCCTGTCGTTTGTTTCTTATGTATTGAAAGAAACTTTTACAATCATTTCTAATATTATTGGCCAGCCTACCTTCATATTTGATCCTCTCCTTCCTTATTTCTCTCTTTGTTATCCTCTGTTTGTTTTTGTAGCTTTCCCGATCTTCTGATTTCCCAGTGCTCTTGGCCTCAGATCATCGTGAATGATTATGATGTGGTAGGCATCACAGAGACGTGGTTACAGGGGGGTCAGGACTGGCAGTTAAACATCCAAGGGTTTTCAACTTATCGAAAAGACAGGGAGGTGGGCAGAGGGAGCAGGGTTGTCTTGTTAGTTAAGAACAAAATTAAATCTATGGCACTGAATGACATAGCGTCGGATGATGTGGAGTCTGTGTGGGTGGAATTGAGGAACCACAAAGGCAAAAAAACCATAATGGGAGTTATGTACAGACCTCCTAACAGTGGTCAGGACCAGGGGCGCAACATGTACCGGGAAATAGAGAAGGCATGTCAGAAAGGCAAGGTCATGGTGATCATGGGAGACTTCAATATGCAGGTGGACTGGGTAAATAATGTTGCCAGTGGATCCAAAGAAAGGGAATTCATGGAATGCTTACAGGATGGCTTTTTGGAACAGCTTGTCATGGAGCCCACAAGGGAGCAGGCTATTCTAGACCTAGTGCTATGTAATGAATCAGATTTTATAAAAAAATCTTAAAGTAAGGGAACACTTAGGAAGCAGCAATCATAATATGATAGAGTTCAGTCTGCAGTTTGAAAGAGAGAAGGCAAAATCGGATGTAATGGTGTTACAATTAAATAAAGGTAATTATGAGGGCATGAGAGAGGAACTGATGAAAATAGACTGGTAGCAGAGCCTAGCAGGGAAGACAGTAGAGCAAAAATGGCAGGAGTTTGTGGGTAAAATTGAGGACACTGTACAGAGTTCATCCCCAAGAAGAGAAAGATTATCCGGGGAGGGATTAGACAGCCATGGCTGACAAAGGAAGTCAGAAAATCTATCAAAGAAAAAGAGAGATCCTATAAAGTGGCCAAGAGCACTGGGAAATCAGAAGATTGGGAAGGCTACGAAAACAAACAGAGGATAACAAAGAGAGAAATAAGGAAGGAGAGGATCAAATATGAAGGTAGGTTAGCCAGTAATATTAGAAATTTCATTACATAAAAAACAAACGACAGACAAGAGTAGACATTGGGCCACTTCAAACTGATGCTGGAAGTTTAGTGATGGGAGATAAGGAATTAGCAGGAGAACTTAATAAGTACTTTGCATCAGTCTTCACAGTGGAAGACATGAGTAATATCCCAACAATTAAAAGGAGTCAGGGGGCTGAGTTGAGTATGGTTGCCATTACAAAAGAGAAAGTGCTAGAAAAGCTAAAAGGTCTTAAAATTGATAAATCTCCTGGTCCCGATGCGCTACATCCTAGAGTTCTGGGGGAGGTGGCTGAGGAAATAGCGGAGTCGTTGGTTGAGATCTTTCAAAAGTCACTGGAGTCAGGGAAAGTCCCGGATGATTGAACGATCGCTGTTGTAACCCCCTTGTTCAAGAAAGGATGAAAGCAAAAGATGGAAAATTATAGGCCAATTAGCCTAACCTCGGTTGTTGTAAAATTCTAGAATCCATCATTAAGGATGAGGTTTCTAAATTCTTGCAAGAGCAGGGTCGGATTAGAACAAGTCAACATGGATTTAGTAAGGGGAGGTCGTGCCTGACAAACCTGTTGGAGTTCTTTGAAGAGGTGACAAGTAGGTTAGACCAGGGAAACCCAGTGGATGTGGTCTACCTAGACTTCCAAAAGGCCTTTGATAAGGTGCCACACGGGAGGCTGCTGAGCAAGGTGAGGGCCCATGATGTTCGAGGTGAGCTACTGGTATGGATTGAGAATTGGCTGTCTGACAGAAGGCAGAGAGTTGGGATAAAAGGTTCTTTTTCGGAATGGCAGCCGGTGACAAGCGGTGTCCCGCAGGGTTCAGTGTTGGGGCTGCAGCTGTTCACATTATATATTAATGATCTGGATGAAGGGATTGGGGGCATTCTAGCGAAGTTTGCCGATGATACAAAGTTAGGTGGACAGGCAGGTAGTACTGAGGAAGTTGGGAGGCTGCAGAAGGATCTAGACAGTTTGGAAGAGTGGTCCAGGAAATGGTTGATGGAATTCAATGTGAGCAAATGCGAGTCTTGCATTTTGGAAAAAAGAATACAAGTATGGACTACTTTCTAAACGGTGAGAAAATTCATAAAGCCAAAGTACAAAGGGATCTGGGAGTGCTAGTTGAGGATTCTCTAAAGGTAAACATGCAGGTTGAGTCCGTGATTAAGAAAGCGAATGCAATGTTGTCAATTATCTCAAGTGGGTTGGAATATAAAAGCACCGTTGTGCTACTGAGACTTTATAAATCTCTGGTTAGGCCCCATTTGGAGTACTGTGTCCAGTTTTGGTCCTTACACCTCACGAAGGACATACTGGCACTGGAGCGTGTCCAGCGGAGATTCACACGGATGATCCCTGGAATGGTAGGTCTAACATATGAGGAACGGCTGAAGATCTTGGGATTGTATTCATTGGAGTTTAGAAGATTAAGGGGAGATCTAATAGAAACTTACAAGATAATACATGGCTTGGAGAGGGTGGACGCTAGGAAATTGTTTCCGTTAGGCGAGGAGACTAGGACCCGTGGACACAGCCTTAGAATTAGAGGGGGTAAATTCAGAACAGAAATGCGGAGACATTTCTTCAGCCAGAGAGTGGTGGGCCTGTGGAATTCATTGCCGCAGAGTGCAGTGGAGGCTGGGACGCTAAATGTCTTCAAGGCAGAAATTGATAAATTCTTGATGTCACAAGGAATTAAGGGCTATGGGGAGAATGCGGGTAAGTGGAGTTGAAATGCCCATCAGCCATGATTGAATGGCGGAGTGGACTCGATGGGCCGAATGGCCTTACTTCCGCTCCTATGTGTTATGGTCTTATGGTCTTATGCTCTTCTCTTCTTTGAGGAAGGCTGCCTTCAGATAGGAAACCTTTCTATTTGCTTTAACATACTTGACTTACTCTGGAGCCATGAGAAGTAGAAATGCTTCGTCTCACCTACATAGTGCGACTGCAATCCACTCCCAGATCACATCTCTATCCTCATTATTCATCTCCCCTCCTAGGGCCTACAAATGAGGATTGTTGCTAGGCCCTTAGTCTCCACATTTTGATTCATTTTCCATCTCAGGACCTACCTGGCGGTAGGTATAGTCCAAAATACCAGGGGAAACTGGTCCATTGCCTCAGAATGCTTGATAGATGCTTGCAGCTCACTGGAATCTTTCTGATGATGATTTAGACACAATTTTAGATAATCTCAGCTTCTGGCACCAAGTGACCAATTCCGAGAACAGATTTAAATAAGAACTTCTCGCCAAGAAATGAATCCAGTGTCTCATTCACCAACAATATCTTCTCACCTGATTTTTAAGGGGGGGGAAAGATGATTTTCTCAGTGATTCTAGAAGTATTTAGTGTGGATTTTTGGAAATGGAAAAATATGATAACTTAAGATATGATTGTTGAAAATGGCTATTTAGCATTTTAATCAGTTTCTTCAATGGCACATGCAGAAACCACTTAGTAATGGATCCAACTCCATTCGCTAAGTTTCACTAAATTCCTTTCCTTGCCAAGATAATTAAATGAAACTTCAGATTGTCTACCCAAGCTTATTTCTTTCATTATTCAGCTTTGACTGATTGTTTTATAATGGCACAGAAGCTCAGGAACCATTAGGTTCTATCAGATATTCCATCATCCTCGTCTCCAATTACCTTTATAACCTTCAATCTTAATTCCCAATCAGATATTTGGTTAGCTCTTGAAGAAATTAATTGACACAGTGCTAAAAGTTTCTCACAATTGTTTGGGGTCAATTTGAGCAGTGTGAGTATTGTAAAAAATCAGTTCTTTTTTAATGACCTCTGTAACGGGTCAAGTGTATTACTGACCTGCAAGGAACAAATATCATTCACTGGTGCTAATGAGGTGAAAATGAATGACATCAAAGACCAAAGGTATTCTCGGGGATTACTGTGAGGTTTTTACATCTTGAAGGCAATCTTCAAGTCTGCTGTATCAACAACAAGATGTCAATAATTCAATAAATCAGCTTTACGCCTATCATCTTGAAGCTTGTGTATTAAATGTCAAATTTGTTGTCTTTACATGTTCCAAGACACTCAGCGTAAGTTATTTGGAGTTTTGAGTGCCTTCTATGATCAGCTATGATTATAATGAATGGCAGAACAGGCTTGAAGAGCTGAATGGCCTTCTTCAGCTCCTATTTTGAATGTATTTTTTCTAATTTGTTTCTCAAGCTAGGAAGCACTTCCACATACAAAACGTGGTAACAGTTTGGAACTCTCTTCTACAAACAGTAATGGATGCTGGATTACTTGTTTATTTTAAATCTGAAATTGATCATTTTTTGTTGAGCTAATGTATTAAGGAGTATTAATGTTTTTTTGGAGTTGGCCACACATTAGCCACGATGTCATTGAATGGTGGAACAAGCTGAAGGGGCTGAATGGCCTACTCCTATTTCTATGTTCCTATGAGTCAGGATGTTCATGGATCATCATGGTGATAATCTAAAGAGCAGAATCAGTGTCCACTAATCTCCTGAAGCTTTCTCAGCAGATTTAACCTGGGAAATATGTCACCTGGAAAATATAATGAAGCAATTTTATAGAATGGGTTAACCTTTGGGATAATATCGGTTATGGATCACTGTTGTCACATTGTAAGTCAGAAAATGCCCGACAGTAAGTCATCAAGTAAAATTTCCCAAATGAATGTTTTAACACTAAACCCTTCAGCACAGAATAGACACAGAGGATTCCTCTCAGAACTATTAAAAATTGTGTTAGAATGCCATTGCTAATGATGATGTGGAGGTGTCAGTGTTGGACTGGGGTGGACAAAGCTAAAAATCACACAACACCAGGTTATAGTCCAACAGGTTTATTTGGAAGTACTGGCTTTCAGAGCACTGCTCCTTCGTCAGGTAGCTGTTGAAGGAGCAGCGCTCAGAAAGCTAGTACCTCCAAGTAAACTTGTTGGGCTATAACTTGGTGTTATGTGATTTTTAATATTGGTAATGGTGATTTTGTAATTTACATAGAAATAGAAGCAGGAATAGGCTGTCCAACCTCTCAAGTCTGCTCCACCATTCATTCTGATCATGGCTGATCATTGAGCTCCATGCCCTAATTCCTCCCTTCCCAATATCCCTTAATCCCTTCAGCCCCAAGAACTATACCTACCTCCTTCTTGAAAACACGTAATGTTTTAGCCTCAATCACTTTCTGTAGTAATAAGTACCACATACTCATCAATCTCTGGGTAAAGACATTTCTCCTCATCTTGGTCCTAAAACATTTATTCCTTAACCTTAAATTATGACCTCTGGTTCTGGACTCCCCCACCATCAGGAAAATCCTACCTGCATTTAACCTATCACGTCCTGTTAGAATTTTATAGATTTCTATGAGATCCCCCCACATTCTTCTAAACTCCAGTGAATACAATCCTAACTCACTCAAACTCTCTTCTGTCAACCCAGGAATGAATTTGGTAAACCTTCGCTGCACTCCCTCTCTAGCAAGAACATCTTTCCTCAGATAAGGGGACCAACTGCACACAATACTCCAGATGTGGTCTCACTAACGCCTTGTAAAATTGCAGCAAGACATCCTTCCTCCTGTACTCAAATCTTCTTGCTATGAAAGCTAATATACTGTTTGCCTTCTTTACCTTCTGTTGTACCTGCGCGCTTATTTTCAGTGACTGGTGCACAAGGACATACAGGCCTCGTTCAACATTTCTGCTCTCAATTTACAGCTATTCAAACAATAATCTGCCTTCCTATTTTTGCTACCAAAGTGGATAACCTGTGTCATTCATTTGTCCACTGACTCAGCTTGTTTAAAATCACACTGTAACATCTCTGCACCTGCTTTACAGCTGACCCTCACACCCAGATTTGTGTCATCTGCAAATTTTGAGATATTACATTTAGTTCCCTCATTTAACTCAGTAACATATTGTGAATAGCTGAGGTCCTACTACCGATCCCTGCAGTACCCCACTAGTTAATGCCTGCCATTCATAAAAATTCCTATTCTATGTTTCCCGTCAGCTAACCAATTTTCTTTCCAATTCAATACATTATCCCCAATCCCAAGTGCTTTAATTTTACACATTAATCTCTTATTTGGGATTTTGTCCAAAGTCTTCTGAAAGTCCAAATAAACCACACCTACTACCTTCCCACTAACTGTATGAGTTACATTCATCAAAGAATTCCAGAAGATTTGTCAAGCATTATTTCCGTTTTGGAAATCCATGACAACTGTCTCTGAGTCTACCACTGTTTTCTAACTGCTCTGCTATAAAATTTTGATAGTGGACTCTAACACCTTACCCACTACCAATGTCAGACTCACTGGTCTATAATTCTCTGTTTTCTCTCTCTATCTCCCTTTTTAAATAGTGGGGTTACATCAGCCACCCTTCAATCTGGAGGAACTGTTCCAGAGTTTAAAGAATTTTGAAAGATGACCACGAAAACATCCAGTATTTCTACATTCACTTCCTTAAGTACTCTGTGAAGTAGAACATCAAGCCCTGGGGATTTATCAGCCTTCAGTCCCATCACTTTCTCTAATATCATTTCTCTATTCATACAAATTTGCTTCGGTTCCTCCTCACTAAACCCTGTGTTCTCCATTATTTCTGAGGTGTATGTTTTGTTGGTTCACATTGATATGGTGGACCAAAGGAAATGTTTCTATGTTGCATGACTCTACAACTTGATAAGCATTCCTCCCCAGTGAAATTTTAGTAACTGGCATAATAACCAGCGAATGATTAATAAGATTACTTAATAAGTTTGAATGTGGTGGGGGATCTGAGTAAAAGGAAATAAAGCATTTCTTTTAATTTGAAAGCTTTTCAACATTGAATTTTAATACCAGCTTTTAAGGAAGTGTAAATGGATGGCTCTGAACACTGATTCATTCAATAAAACAGTGGAATTCAACAAAAAGTATTAACAGCAACGGACTTGACCAAAATCAAATCAAAAGGCATGAATGGAATATTACAAATGTAAATGAATTGACAGGCAGGAAATGGTGCATAAGAGTGTAACATCTTGTCGAAAGATTTCTTCATACTGCTCACCTCCTCTTACCTCTCAGACCCTAAAGAGAAAAGAAAATAATTTCTTCCTTTCATGAGTTTATCTAGCTTCCCCTTTAATGAATATGTGCCATTTGGCACAGTTACTTTATGTGGTAGCACATACAATGTTCTTACATTCAAACTGTCCCAAGGAAATTCATAGGAGTATTAGCAAAAGTTAGCACCAAAACAACTGAAGAGATATTAGGTTGCTAAAGAGGTAGCCTTTAAGGCATCTTCTAAAGGAGAAGGAAAAGTTAAAGGGGTAAGGAGTTCATGCTAGTTGGCTTCTGAAAGAGGGCAACTTACCTCACTACCATCAAACTAAGAGTATCTATCAGCCAGCTGTACACTACGGCAATCTGAAGGCGAGTTCCTGGCTTACATTATCTAATGTATATGTATTTCTGGTTCAAATATTGTGCCAGTGACGTGATTGTTAGAAAGGCGCAGCACTGGAAAGCAATTTTGTCTCGCTTATATATAAGAAGGACATCAAAGAGGACAGTTACATAATGAGTTGACATTACCAACAAATTTTCTTTCCTCTGGTTTCAATTGCCAACACTGAAATAATGACCTGTAATTAAATTACACCTTTCAGAAAATCAGGGCATCCCAACATACCTTAAAATGAATGAAGTCCTTTTCAAAGAGTGTCCTCTGCCATAACGTCAGAATCACAGCAGCCAATTCGCACACAGCAATCCCTCTCAACGCACAATGCAGCAGTGATCGGATAATGCGGTTGTGACATAAATGTCAGCCAGGACAGAGGACTCTCCTGTTCTTCTTTGAACAGGTATTCATGAGGACAGTCAAAAGACAACACCTCAAACTGCAAGAGTGCAGTTTTTGAATTTCATGTGCTTAAATCTCAGAATTGAGCTTTGAACCCGTGGCCATCTGACTCAGAAGTAAGGATGCCACCCACTGAAAAATGGCTTACTTATAACAGAAAAAGAAATTTGCAGTAAATAAGGCAGTCACAGTTTTGACATTTTGGGAAATAATCATGCAACCAGGAGACCAAGTGAGATATAGTCTTTAACACATAATGAGGCACATAGATTTGGAAAGTTTTGTGATTTTCTAACAGTGAAAGTGTAGCCCTCTAATTCACTGCTTTAATCCATCTCAGACAGTGATACTATATGATCAGAGACATATTGGAAAAAAGGAATTATCCCAGTAAAATACAGAAACAAACTAAGGTTAAGAGATTTTTGATCTGAAGGGGAGGCCATCACAAATTGTCTGGTATATTGAGATTCTTGGCCATCTATCCTATGGGACTATGAATGATTCTTCCAGATCGGCAATTCATTGCATCTTGATTAATGTTTTACAAAGCATACTATTTTTCTTGTTCTGCTCTGAGTTTTGTTAAATCCAAGTCCTTGACACTCGCACCAAGGTTATTCTGACAGTCTGGTCAATTTACTCACTTTTTTGATCAATCAGATTTCTCTTGCGCATAATGGGGTTGGATAGTTTGCCACATAAATTTGTGTAATCCTTTGACATAGCCACAGGGCACAAATATAATTAATCTGCACAGATGTTTTTCCAGTTTCTCATTGTTTGCTCCCTATACCTTTCAATATTCCTTTTCTTCAAGCAAATATCCAGGTCCTTTTGAGAAGTTCAGAATGATGAATTTCACAGCACAAATGGTGGCCATTTTATCCATGATGCCTCTGTTGGCTTTTTTACAAACCTATCCAATTAGTCCAACCCCAATCTTTTTCCTCATAGCCCGACAATCTCTACCATTGATGAGTGGAGCAGATCCATATTAAATCAATAAGTGAATAAAAAGTTCCTTCTACTGATGTTTTTATGCGAGTTTCATAATACCTTCTTGTGATTTTATTCTATATCCTCTAAATTCAATAGCAAGTATTGGAATTTCAGTCACATT
The DNA here is from genome assembly GCF_037043375.1 of Chiloscyllium plagiosum. NCBI lineage: Eukaryota > Metazoa > Chordata > Chondrichthyes > Orectolobiformes > Hemiscylliidae > Chiloscyllium > Chiloscyllium plagiosum. The sequence continues at coordinate 21,093,147 of NW_028270168.1, forward strand.
AGCTACTCACATTGTTTCCTTTATCTAGTTTTTTTTAATCTGTACACCAAGATCATTCTGCCTCTCCAATGCCTTCAATTCATTCCATACAGATACCCATTGGTTCTCCATCCACGCAATGCAATAATGTCAGCATTTAGCAAATTGTTCTGTCTGTAACTCACCTTAAAATGTTTCATTGCATTGTTCAAAAGAAGAGAAGGAAAGTTAAGAGTCTATTCGACCCATCCAACTCAGGGTGTACATAACAATAATTAGCATGCATTCAAACTCAAGACATGCACACATAAGTAAAATGGACATGCTGTTTTAAATTGAGTGACCAGTTACTGTTCCTGCAAAACATAATGCATTCTTTGACTTACCATGATTCCTTTTACAAGACATTCCATTTTTTTCTGTTTTAACCTCTTCTAAAATGATTTATCCTCAACCCAATTTTATTGAGATAATATTCTGATTTTACCTTGTTATAGCTGTTACATTGTGGGAAGAGTAAAATCCATAGATCTGATATAATAGCATAGACAATGTAAATTTTGAGAGTGTGTGGAGCATCAAAAATACTTAATTTTCAAATGAAGCAATAACTTATCCCTCCATTTATACTACCAGTTGAGTAACTACATTAGTTACAGAACAGACAAAGAACATTAAAGGGCATGCAGGAACCTCGCATTAACACAAAAGACAATTTCACTTGGAAAAGAACAGATGGGAAAGACACTACGATCAGCACTGCCCACATTGCCAGAGCAATGTAATTGATACAATCATAATCGTATCAATATATTATTAATTATTATGAACCATCCATGGAGACTGACTCTTAATCCTTTTTTCGTCTGCTCTGAAATATCCTATCTTCTGAAAGGTTATCCAGAAGGGTTTATATCTTAAATGTAAGCTAATCTATTCTAAATTGCAAAATAAAATGTGTTGGTCCAAAGGTTTCTTCTGCTCTAAAGGTTAACTAAATTCCAAAAGTTTGTTTTATGCTGTAAATTTGTTTGGTTTGGATCTCAGATATTTGTGGTTTCATTCTAATTTGTTTCACATCTAAAAGATGTCTACATCCAAACCTCAAGCATGTAGCTGTCATCAGAAGGACAGTGATTGGAAGGTTTGCAAATGGCATCAATGCATCAATAAGATGCAGGGTGGATGGCATCAAGAGACCAGCCAGTGTTCTTTCTCCTGGATGTTTACCAGCAAATTCCAGCTAGGAAGAGCACATCATGTCTAGGTGTCAAAACACATTGAAAAGATGGATTGGGTTACATGGGAACAAAATTAAAATTAAGATTGAAAATACTGAAAGTAAAACAAGAAATCAGGACAGGAATTAATGATAGCTGAAGCAGAATTAATTTTCTTTATTCTCGATTGGAATGTGTGCTGCTAGCTTGATTGCCTATCCCTCATTGCCTTTCAGGATCAGGATGATGTGTAACGGGAAGGGAAATTTTACGATATTTCCATGTGCACGCTATCCTGCTTTTGCTGGTGGTGGAAGATCAAGTTTGAGAAGTGCTTAAAAGACATGCGAATTTTAATACTCTAATGTTCAATAATATACAAATAAAATTATTCCTGATTCTTGTACAATGTGTGGCTTCAATATTAGGGTCTGATCCATCATGACATTACACACGCTGAAAAAAAGAGTCATCACTAGAAAACAGAAACATTTCTGGACATTTATAGGATTAGATAGAGAGGAATGCTTCTGCTAACAGAATGGGCACCTCAGCACCTCACTCTATCGCAAACCCACGGATAACCTCACAATGCTACACTTCTCCAGCTTCCACCCAAAACATATTAAAATAGCCATCCCCTATGGGCAAGCCCTACGCATACACAGGATCTGATCAGATGAGGAGGAATGTGATGGGCACCTGGAAGTACTCAGTGATGCCCTCATAAGAACGGGGTATGATGCTCAACTCATCAACTGCCAGTTCCAACGTGCCACAGCAAGGAACCATAATGGTCTCCTCAGGAGACAGACACATGCTGCAACCGACAGGGTACCCTTCGTTGTCCAGTACCTCTCAAGAGCCGAAAAACTATGCTATGTTCTTCACAGCCTGCAACACATTATCAATGAGGATGAGCACCTTGCCAAGAATTTCCCCACACCTCCACTGCTCACCTTTAAACAACCACCAAACCTTAAACAGATCATTGTTTGTAGCAAACTGCCCAGCTTTCAGGACAACTCCATACAATCCCATCACAGTAGATGCTGCAAGACGTGTCAGAGTATGGACATGGATACCACCAATATGCATGGGGACACTTCCCTCCGTGTATATGGCAGGTACTCATGAGACTCAGCAAACATTGTCTACCTCATAAGCTGCAGGCAAGGATGCCCTGAGGCATGGTACATTGGTGAAACCGAGCAGAGGCTATGGCAACGGATGAATGGGCACTGCACAGCAATCAACAGATAGGAGTATTCCCTCCCAGTTGGAGAAGACTTCACCGGTCTGGGACATTCAACCTCAGATCTTCAGGTGGCCATCCCCCAAGGCAGACTTCGAGACAGGCAGCAGTGAAAAGTGGCCAAGCAGACTCTGATAGGTAAGTTCGGAACCCATAGGGATGGCCTCAAATGGGACCTTGGGTTCATGTCACACTACAGGTACCCCATTGCACTATACACACATAGACACTCCTACATACAAATACACACACACACACAGGTACTCCTATACACACAGACACACACACACTCCTACAGACACACACACACAGTCCCACACTCACACATGCACCCTCTCACAGACTTAGACCCTTTTACACTCACACACATACACACACATATATACTCTCTCTCACAGCTACTCAGAACTCCCCTTCGCCTCTCTCCGCCCCCCCCCCCCCCACCACACACACACAAACAAACCCACATGCACCATACACATATACATTTGTGGGGTGAATTTGTACTTGCAGAGTTACATTGTATTTTGCTCAAAAACTGCATGAATCCATGCAAGATTCTGTTAATTCATTTTTTAGATTAGAATCAGCCTAAACATTATGGCACAGACAGTAGCACACATGGAGGCTAACGCCTTCAATACATTATCTGGGCTGACACCAATTGTTAAAGTTCGCTTGAGAATGTAACTTTTAAAAACCGTTTGATGATTTACATATGAAAGAAATGAAACTATCATGGTCATTCTAACAGATGAGAAACCTAACAAACAATCAAGGTATTTTTCAATGTACAATTTCAGTTACATCACACTGTAAACGTTTGCTATAAATTCTGTGTCTTACAATTGTGTACTCCACAACCACCTGATGAAGGAGCAGCGCTGCGAAAGCTAGTGCTTTCAGTTAAACCTGTTGGACTATAACTTCATGTTGTGTGATTTTTAACTCTGCTAACAAAAGGTATATGGATACAGCAGTAGTTTCAAGTAGTTAAAAATGCAACGCATAGGTTTAATAAAGGTCATGTCCGAGTTTTCACAATGATGCTAAGGTTTTCCAGCTTAACCAAGATGTCACTTGTGCTCAATTCCAAAAGTCCCACCCCAAACTCAGTAGCCATCATTTGCATTGGAAGCTAAGGGAAGCTCAGTGAGTTATAATTTGCACATCCATGGCTCACTAGAGGGATACAACATTTTCGTTGGACACATTTCAGGAGAAAGTTTAAAGCTGTTAGTATTATTTGGAGATGTAGGATATCTTTTAGAGAGGGAATGAACCATTTTGAACAGTTCTAGTGGTATTTTTGAGAGAGGTCAGACCCCTCTAGGAATTGCTAAAAATAGAGATGAATGTGCAGGAAAAGTGGTTAGATTTGTCAGTGCTGTCAAGTTGTTAAAATGTTTAAATCTCATTGGAACTGTCAAAGTGTCAAGACATTTAAATCACCTAATTCAATAAAGACAGTCTTCAGTTTGTAAGAAATATCAAATTGCTCTTTTACTTTGTTGACACAAGCCTGAGAGCTACCATTATAGGGTTTGTACTGCATGACTGATTACATAAACTTTTATTATCGCAGTGGGGTAAGGGCAATGGGTATTGGGTGAAGGGGCATGGGTCAGCAGCAAGTTGGCTTAGGGGCTAGAAACAGCCATGGGAGTTGGTGGAAGGGTGTAGGTTGTTATGCAGGGTAGGAGATGACTTTGGGATGGATGGTTGTGGAACAATGTATGTTTTGTATAGAAGGCAAAAGGTGGCATGGGTTGACAAGTATTAGGCATTGTGTGAGCATGGAGCTAAAGAGATATGAGGGATGAGGACCGGTGGGCTACCTATGTTTTACAGTTTAATTTATACTGGGATGAAATCCCAGAGCATTGAGGTGGGGCTTTCAGAAAGTCTGTCTCTACAGCCTGGCAAAGCCTATCGCTGCCTCCCATGTTTCCAGGGCATGGGCCTGGTTTCTGTCAACACATCCTCACCACCGAGAACTCAAATTTAGAACATCAGGAGCAATTTCTCCTGAACTTGGAATTTGCTTGACTCTATGCTCTTAACCTGGTTCAAGAATTCAGGCCCATGAAGGAGCCAAACCAGTTTTCTGGCTTGCTTTGTGTGCGCTGATCTTATCAAAGTTGAATGGAAAGGGTTAAGATTCCTGCAGCTGATCACAATCCAGTGATACCAGCTGGGGAAGTTTGGCCACAGACTTTGAATAACAATAGAATTAGGATCAGTTGTGCTTGTACGGGAAATGGGTATTTTAGTGACACACTGGAGGGCAACCAACATCTATATAAATCAATCCCTGTCTCCAATAATAACAATAACTTGTATTTCTATATCCTTTAGCATTATAAAATGTCCCAAAGTGTTTCCTAATATGATGGCGAAGTCAGTTACTTGATTGGAACAAACAGATAATGCATTTTAATTGAACATCTTTGAGCACATAAAGCAACAAACTGGGACCCTGAGATTTACAGTGAGATGATATGTAAGGCACCATTAATGAGAAAACAATACTGTAAATAAAAGCTATGTATCCTGGTTCCTCATTCATCACTAGGTGTGCATCCATTTATCACACGGAGTCCTTTGAAAGCAAAATATGCAACAGAGTCACCAGATTAAATATTAGAGCAGGTGACCAAAAGGTTGGTTAGAGAAATAGATTTTAGCAAGAAAAGGAAAGATAGAGAAGTGAAGGGGGTTATATAGTGTTATAAAATGGAGTTTTAACCCCCCCCCCCCGAGAACTAAAACTGAAACACCCAAAGAGGAGCACCTCACCTTATAATTTAGATTAGATTGCCTATAGTATGGAAACAGGCCCTTCAGCCCAACAAGTCTACACCAACCCTCTCTGAAGAGTAGCCCAGCCAGATCCATTCCATTAGCCTACATTTACCCTTGATTAATGCACCAAACACTATGGGCAATTTAGCATGGTCAATTCACCTGACCTGCACATCTTTGGATTGTGGGAAACCAGAACCCCCGAAGGAAACCCACGCAGACACGAGGAGAATGTGCAAACTCCACACAGACAGTCACCCGAGGCGGGAATCAAATCCAGGTCCCTGGCACTATGGGGGAGCAGTGCGAACCACTGAGACACCATGCCATCTGTAAGAAGTATGTGAAAAGTGGTGTAACCCACTTTTCAGCAACTTCCAGTGGTTAAATAAAATAAATCCCTGACACTTACTTTAAAATCAGTAAGTAACAATTTATTTATTTAACTCTAACAGTTGGCAAATTAACTAAGCTATTAACAAACTGAATAAATCTCTTTTAACTAATAACTATTCCTAAATAAAACAAGATTATCATGGTATGCTGTTCCAATAAGTATACAGTTGTCTCATATACAAAAAAAAACAGAATCTAGTCTCTCAAAATTACAGCCTGGTTACTTGTCCATCAGAATGTTCTGCACCTCCTCTGTTGTTGGTACCAATATTATTTAGATGGAGCTTTCATTTATACATAGATGACCATGAGAGCTGACCTCACTTGAGAGAGATGGGGGCCATAAGCTCTGGTGGGTGGCAATTAGCTCTGGGGTCTTTGTCCAACTGCGCCTTTCTTGATGATATATAAATATTTCCTACAATAGGATTGGTCCCATGGTATCAAAGCCATCAGATTTAAATTTAGTAGGTTTTTGGTATCTAAATGCCTAGATCAAATTGACTGGCTAAATTCAAAAATCTGTTGTCTTGGTGAAAACTGCTGCTTGGCCTGCTATGTGTACAGCCTTTTGATACAAATGTTTTAGTTCAGGCTCTCTATGTACTTGCGTTTTAAAACTCTACGCATAGAAGAAAACTCCATCTTTTAAAGGGACATGCAATGTCTTACCTCCATTCTACAATTTTACAAATACCAAATTCTAACTTCCTGCCTTCCGATCTACAATTACTCTATCCGACTTCACAAAAATACGAAATCTCAGAGCTTAGGAGCTCAGCAACTGAAGACCTGTTACCAATCATGGAGAATTAAAATTAGGGATGCTTAAGAAGCCACAGTTAGTTGAGCGCAGATAAATGCACGAATAGTGATTCTGGATGACCAACAGTTCATGGAAAGTAGAAAGCAGAGAACAGTCAAAAGCACTAAAGAAGGTGCAGAACAAATTTACAAGGATGATGCCTGAACCAATTCTAATGAACTAGCAAATCAGAAAAGTGCAATGGTGGTGTGGTAGCAATGTCACTGGCCTGGCAACTCAAAGACCTAGGTTGATGCTTTTGAGACATGAACTTCAATTTTACCAGAGCAGTGAGTTGAGTTTAGAGTTCTATCGATAAATAACTCATCTGGTTTGCTAACACCTTTTTCAGAAGGAAATCTGCCATTTCTACCCAATTTGGCTACATGTCACTCGAGACAAGAGCTATGTGGTTAACTCTTAACACTCTGTGCAATGATCTAGCAAGCAATTCAGTACAAGGGCAATTAGGGATGGACAATAAATGTTGGTCTTACCAGTGATGTTAACATCCCGTAAAAGAATAGAGTAGCAAAAGGCTGGGACTCTGTTCTCTGGTAGGGAATCATCAAATCCCTACAGTGTGGAAACAGGCCATTTGGTCCATCAAATCCACACCAATCCTCTGAAACGCATTCCACCCAGACCCATCCCTGTATGGTTAATCCATCTAACCTGCATCCATGGACACTGCAGGCAATTTACATGGCCAATCCACCTAACCTACACATCTTTGAACTGCAGAAGGAAACAAGAAGGAGGAAACCCACACAGACACAGGGAGAATGTGCAAACTCCACACAGATAGTCGCCCAAGGCTGGAATCAAACCTGTGTCCCTGGCATTGTGAGGGAGCAGTGTTAACTACTGAGCCAGCATGCTGCCCCACAATAAGAGGCAGAAAGATAAGTTAATTAAAGAACTTTAAAACAATGGAAATTTTAGACATAGAGAAGGTGTTTCTAATCAAGGGTGATGCCAGAACTAAGGATTATAAATTTATGATAGTCACTATAATCTAATAGAAGACTCAGGAGAAGTTATTTACCAATAGGGTGGTGAGACTGTGGAAATTGTTACCGTATGGAGTAGTTAAAATGATTGGCTTGGATGTATTTACGGAGAATCTGAGTAAGTATACAAGACAGGAATGACGAGAAGATGATGATAATGCAGGGATTGATGTAAGGAGGGAGGAATTGTATTGTAAAGCATAAATGCCAGCATAGACCAGTTGGACTGAGTGGTCTGTAACTGTGTAATAAATGATATGTGAAAATCAAAAACCCTGCAAAATCTTGTTCTGACAACAGCTTTGCTGCAGTTGGTTATTTATAGATTTGTATTTATTGTAAAATGACACATTTGGAATAAGAAACACAAATATTTCCATAGACTGGCATAAATCCATAGCATAACTGTAGGAACGTGATCATTTTATTGATAAATGGGAAAGGAAGCTTTCGTTGTAATGCACGGTGTTGAATTAGTTATAAGCATTCCTTTGAAATGTTTTTCTCTCACTGTTCAAATGTAACAGGACTGAGACAAAAACTGATAGCAAAGCAAATGATTATCAATCACACGCAAACTTTTTACCTCCCCTCCCTGACAGAGGGATGATAATCTGATCCAGAGAGGTTTGGAACGTAATTCATAATCATACAACACACATATTTCAACATGAATCTCATTTGGTGCAAGGCATAAATCTACGTCTATGAATTATAGATGCCCTACATCATTCCAACCTTCCAACTTACTTTCTTTATTAAAACTCTGTCGGTATGGATTTTATTTCTCCTATGCTGTTCTGAAAACTGAAATGTTATACATTGAACAATACTTCCAGCCGAGAAAGTAGCCTAACAGAGCCAAAATAGGATCTCTTATTGACTCCTTCTACCTACTCTTTCTTCCTCTAAAGTATGTTGCCATTTGCCTCTTAGTTATATCTGCCCTTTAAGTTTAAAGATGTTTATGGCCAGTGTTAAATGCCATCAGTCAGAAAATAAGAATTGCTGGACGAATAAAGACCAAGGTCCACCTCGTCCTAGTTGGCCTTCTATCATCCTGACAGAACATGACAGAATAGTAATGGAATTGTTGACCGATTGTTATCAATCAACCTCATATCAATCAATCTACAACAGATCCAAATATGAGGCAAGGAAAGTTCCTCAGGTGAGAGTTTTGAAAATCATCAGTCCCAAGTCACATGATCTTCTCAATCATGCACCTATCAAAAAAAATTATACGCCCAACTAATAATCTAAAATAATAATCAACACAAATATTTCTGCAAAATCCATTGTAATGGCGTTTAGCTGAAAGGTTGTTTATTCCATTGCAAACACCTATGCTCCCCCTACATCTCCTCACAGAGGTCGTTTCCTTTCCATCAGGGACAATATCTCTAACTTTCATTCCTCTCCCCACCTCCATATTCTTAATCTTACCAGTTCCCACAGGCACTGGGATAAGATAAGGAGCTCATTGAACATGTTTGATTCTGCCAAACGTTAATGTCACAAAAGTTTCTGTATAAATCAGTTTATTCTGCGCATTTGACACTAATGAACACAGCATAAAATTACTGGAGTATTGTTTTCAGGTTTGGGCATCTTTTTATGAAAAAGAAACCTCCATCCTAAATACCTAGCTTAGACAAAAATCACTTCATTCATCATGCCTGTGCTCGCTTATCAATTTCAGTTAGTCATGAACTCAGTGTCATCTTTCTCAAACACTATGCGCTTGTTTGCTGGAATGTTAACCGACAAAAACCATCCTATTAAAACTGCTGACAAATTCAAACACAAAATAATTTGATAGCCAAACTTGCTGGCTTTGCCAATCTACTAAAGAGCTATGAATATTGTGCTTGCACTTGAGTTAATTCACACTAAGCTGATGGATTTTCACCTACAGTCTACATTGCAATTGTTTCTGACATATTGAGCTAATCGCCTTCCTCTTGTTACCAGCCTTCCTAAAATGGAGTTGCACATATTCCTCATTTGGATGTGGAAGTAAATTTATTCAACAGATTTTGTGGCAAAACCAAGTTGAAAACTGACTCTGATTTGTACTGCACCCTATGAGATCCTATTAGCCTGACCTCTCCTGATTTCTTTGACTTAGTGTGGTTTGAAAGTTGGCTGCAGTTACCTCCATAAATCAGCATTGCAACTCCCGTCCTACAGATCGGCAACCGAGATTCACTTAGGCACATTGCAGTTGGTGACTTCACTTCCACTGGTGAATTGGAGAGAGTCCAAAGATGTGCAGGTTAGGTGGATTAGCCATACTAAATTGGACTGTAATGTCCAGGGATGTGTAGGCTAGGTGGATTAGCCATAATAAATATGGGGATATGGGATAGGGAGTGGGAATGAGGGATGGGTCTGGGTGGGATGCTGTTTGGAAATTGCAGTAGACTCAATGGGCCAAACGACCTCTATCTGCACTGTAGGGATTCTGTGATAAGCTTTGAGTCTCAAATCCATGAAGAGGAATATTGAGCTTGAATATTCATTGACAGGAACAGTGAGCAGTGAATAATCAATGACCGTGATATTGTGCTAGGAGATACCATCTAAGACCAATTTTCCAAACTGAGCAAAGAGGATTTGCAGGATTATGATTACACAGCAGAAGAATGGTCTAAATGGGTAACTCCTTCAACGAGAAGTTCACACACACTAAGTTCTAATGTTATCCTCTGTGCTGAATGATTCCTTGATACCATGAAATGCACGGAAACGAAATTTGTAGAAAATACATTAATTATATGTTATGGTTAGAATAATGAACATAGACAGTTGGACAAAAGGATAAACTGAGATTCCTAGGAGATGGTGAGGTCTGCAGATACTGGAGATCAGAGTTGAGAGTGTGGTGCTGTAAAAGCACAGCAGGTCAGGCAGCATCTGAGGAGCAGGAAAATCAATGTTTCGGGGTTGGAGCCCTTCACCAGGAATGAGGCTGGGAGCCTTGGGGGTGGAGAGATAAATGGGACGGGGTGGGGCTAGGGAGAAGGTAGCTGAGAGTGCAATAGATGGATGGAGATGGGGGTAAAGGTCAGAGGGGAGGGTGGGGCGGATAGGTGGGAAGGAAGATTGATAGGTTGGACAGGTCATGAGGGCAGTGCTAAGCTGGCAGGTTGGAACTGGGGTAAGTTGGGCGGAGGGAAAATGAGGAACTGGTGAAGTCCACATTGATGCCCTGGGGTTGAAGGGTCCCAAGGTGGAAGATAAGGCTTTCATCCTGCAGGCGTCGGGTGGTGAGGGAGTGGAGATGGAGGAGGCCCAGGACCTGCTTGTCCTCAGCAGAGTGGGAGGGGGAGTTGGAATGTTCAGCCACGGGGTGGTGGGGTTGATTGGTGCGAGTGTCCCGAGATGTTCTCTAAAGCGCTCTGCGAGACGCGTCCAGTCTCCTCAGTCTCAACGATTCTGCATCGGGAGCAATGGATAGAATAAATGACATGTGTGGAAATGCAGGTGAAACTTTGATGGATGTGGAAGGCTCCTTTGGGGCCTTGGACTGAGGTAAAGGGGAAGATGTGGGCGCAGGTTTTGCAATTCCTGCGGTGGCAGGGGAAGGTGCGGGAGGGGAGGATGCCTTGGTAGGGGGCATGGACCTGACCAGGTAGTCGAGAGGGAATGGTCTTTCTGGAAAGTGGATAGGGGATTTTTAAAAAGTAGAAATACAGAGGTCCGCTGCAGGTCTGGGAAAGTAAGGCTCTGGGGCAGGACTGACTGCAGGTAGAGTAGATGGCGGCACATGGCTAATGGTCCTCACTTTCCACCCCACCAGCCTCCGCATAAATCGCATCATCTGCTGATATTTCTGCCACCTACAAATGGATCCCACCACCAGGGATATATTTCCCTCCCCACCTCTATCTGCTTTCCGCAAAGACCGTTTCCTCTGCAACTACCTGGTCAGGTCCACGCCTCCTAACAACCCACCATCCCCTCCTGGCACCTTCCCCTGCCACTGCAGGAATTGCAAAACCTGCGGCCACACCTCCCCCCTTACCTCCGTCCAAGGCCCCAAAGGAGCCTTCCATATCCATCAAAGTTTCACCTGCACTTCCACACATGTCATTTATTGTATCTTTTGCCCCCAATGCGGTCTCCTCTACATTGGGGAGATTGGACGCCTTCTCGCAGAACGCTTTAGAGAACGTGCACCAATCAATCCCACCACCCCGTGGCCAAACATTTCAGCTCCCCCTCCCACTCTGCCAAGGACATGCAGGTCTTGGGCCTCGCCCATTGCCACTCCCTCACCACCCAGCGCTTGGAGGAAGAATGCCTCATCTTCTGCCTTGGAACTCTTCAACCCCAGGGCATCAATGTGGACTTCACCAGTTTCCTCATTTCCCCTCCCCCCACCTTATCCCAGTTCCAACCTTCCAGCTCAGCACTGCCCGCATGACCTGTCCGACCTGCCAATCTTCCTTCCCACCTATCTGCTCCACCCTCCTTTCTGACCTATCACCTTTACCCCCACCTCCATCCACCTATTACACTCTCAGCCACCTTCTCCCCGTCCCCACCACCCTTCCCAATTATCTCTCCACCCCCGAGGCTCCCAGCCTCATTCCTGATGAAGGGCTCCGGCCTGCTCCTCGGATGCTGTCTGACCTGCTGTGCCTTTCCAGCAAAACACTCTAAACTGAGACTCTGTCTGTCTTACATGGATATCAAAGATCACACAGCATTATTTGAACAGCCTGTGTCCCCCCTCTGGTGTCCTGTCAAATATTTAGCCTCCAAACAAAATCACGAAACCAGATTATCTTGTTGCCCATTTCATGGCTGTTGTATGAGCATTTGTTCCTGCAGATTGGCTGCTGCATTACTTATACTACATGGCTACACAGATTCAAATATTATTAACTGCTTATAAAAGACTTTAGGATATCCTGAGGTTGTGAGAGATTTTGTATAAATGCAAGATCATTCCTTTAATTGGGATCCCTATTTTGTCACTGTGAAAAATGTTTCGACAGTAGTACACATATTAATGTAATGTTATGTCTCCATTAAAATGCACAACTTTAGAATTAAATTCCCTGGACAGTAGTTTGAACAAAGAAAACTGAGAGAGAATCTGGGATTACAGACAATACCTCCAACTGCAATTGGAGAGAGCCACGCAAACAATCATTTTCACTCATTTTCATCTCATTTTAAACTGTGATTAAGCTAGTAATGGAGAGAATTGCTGAAATCTGTTCATGCTGCAAAGTGACTGCAATTGCCAAGGGTGGAAAAGAGAAACAAAGTAACTGTTTGTGAAATTATTCTAATTAGCAATGCTTCCTAGGCAGAGTTCCTTTTTGCCGATTTATAGATACAAGGAGCTCAGCTGAGCACAGATTGTCTCAAATTGCTCGAGAGTAAGTTATCTTTACTTGTTTCTCCTTTCTTTCGAATCACGAAATCACAAAGGATTTGGATTATTAGGATAGAGGATGAAAATAATCAAGGAATGCTTATTAAGTGCCGTCAAGCTTGTATTTTAGAAGTTTAGACTTACAGAATCTTAAAGCCTAGAAATAATTTACTTGGATCTTTGTGCCTACATAAACTTTTGAAAAGAGGCATACAACTAATCTAATTTTCCTTTCTGTCCCAACATACCTGCAGTTTCACTCACAGGATGAGGGCATCACTGGCTGGGCCAGCATTTATTGCCCATCCCTAATTTCCCAGAGGGCAGTTAAGAGTCAACCACCTTGCTGTGGGTCTAGAGACACAAGTAGGCCAAACCCATTAATGATGATAGCCTTCCTTCCCTAAAGGTCATTAGTGAACCAGATTTCATGGTCATCATTAAACTCTTATTTCCAGACTATTATTGAATTCAACTCCCAATATCTGCCATGGCGGGATTCAAACGCAGGTCCTCAGAATTTTATCTGGATTTCTGAATTAATAGTCTAGCAATAATCAGATTCAAATATACCTAATTGTTTTGTTAAGTACAGGCTATCGCCTCCCCTCTTGAGGCTTTGAGAAAGAACATGTTGCTTAAAGATATTCAATACAATGGAATTGGTGATAGAACAGCCTTCCACTATTTGCTAATGGTACTGTAAAGAGAATCGACACAGGTCTTGTAGCTAAGTTCTCCCCTGTCAGAAAAAATGGGCTTGTCGAACCAGCAGTGTGTGTATTCACTATTGTCTCACTATGGAGACGTACTGCAGCTCTTTTTCCTAAGGACCCCACAGAAGCTGAAGGGAATCAGAGTCTCTGGAAGGTAAGGGGTTAAGACAGATAACCCCCAATCTACAGATCTGCGGAGTGGTGATTCAACCTCCTGCAGTTGTGGGATAAAGCACATTACATCACAAACACAAATATGTTTTCAGCTATTAATATACTATTAACAAGAGTAAATTATTTACTATGTTTAAGCTGTTCAAATTCCAGGAGTCAAATACAAAGTAAAAATTCAGAACTTAAGGCAAGTTATGAAGCAAATCACCAAGAAAGGCTACTGAAGAGGGCAATAGGTAATTATATAGATACTTGAAGGAAATAAACTTGCAGGGCTACTGTGATAAATCAAGGGAGTGGGACTGACTGAATTATACCACAGAGAGTATGCACAGACTCGATGAGATGAATGGCCTTCTTGTTTACTGTAAATAATTCTATGAGATTAGCTTCTCATGAGGGATAATTAATACCTTGGAGAAAGTGAGGTATTTAACAGGAATACAAATAAGAGTTAGATGGAGGTCGTAATGGCGAATGGCTCATTCTTGTTAATTTATTCCTTAAAATTTATTTATTGGTAATAAATTCATTTTTCAACAATTAAAACCATGGAGATGTGGCAATAAGATACAAGTTGATAGTTCTAAATGGTGAAGTACAGCTGCAAAAACAGAATGAACTCAGAAAAAAAGAATGTCAATATTTATTTTAAACTTAATGTTTGTTTATACATGTCATAACATGTGAAAACAGGACACAAAGGAAAATTGGAGTCATACTAGAATATAGATGTCTTCCCCAGAATACAAAGACCACAGACTATGCTGTAGAGGTCACATTATACGAATACTGCTGAAAGTATCTGAGTTACACTGGTGAAGAGGAATACACATTGTAACATGAAGGGGCACATACCATACAGAATAATATGAGGGTCATACTGGAATGTCAGCCATCCTCCAATGAGTCCATCATCACAGAAGCCAGTCTTCATCCAGTTTAATTTATTCCATGTGATATCAATAAAATAGCTGATCTCACTGGATACATCAAAGCCAATGGACCTGAACAACATCCTGACTGCAGTATTAAAGACTTGTGTTCCAAATTCTGCCTCTTGTCAAGCTGTTTCAGTACAGATAATACATAGAAATCTATGCAACAAGGTGGAAAATTGTTCAAGTATGTTTGATCCACATGAAGGAGTACATATCCATTCCAGCCATCATCACTAGAGTCATAGTCATAGAGTCATAGAGATGTACAGCATGGAAACAGACCCCTCGGTCCAACCCATCTATGCCAAGATATCCCAATCCAATCTAGTCCCACATGCCAGCACCCAGCCCATCCCTCTAAACCCTTCCTATTCATATACCCATCCAAATGCCTCCTAAATGTTGCAATTGTACCAGCCTCCACCACATCCTCTGGCAGCTCATTCCTTACACGTACCAGCCTCTGTGTGAAAATGTTGCCCCTCTCACCCTAAACCTATGCCCTCTAGTTCTGGACTCACCGACCCCAGGTAAAAGACTTTGCCTATTTACCCTATCCATGCCCCTCATAATTTTGTAAAGCTCTATAAGGTCAATCCTCATCCTCCAACGCTTCATGAAAAACAGCTCCAGCCTGTTCAGCCTCTCCCTATAGATCAAATCCTCCAAACCTGGCAACATCCTTGTAAATCTTTTCTGAACCCTTTCAAGTTTCACAACATCCTTCCGATAGGAAAGAGACCAGAATTGCACGCAATATTCCAACAGTGGCCTAACCAATGTCCTGTATGGCTGCAACATGACCTCCCAACTCCTGTACTCAATACTCTGACCAATAAAGGAAAGCATACCAAATGCCTTCTTCACCATCTATCTACTTGCGATTCCACTTTCAAGGAGCTATGAACCTGCACTCCAAGGTCTCTTTGTTCAGAAACACTCCCTAGGACCTTACCATTAAGTGTATAAGTCCTGCTAAGATTTGCTTTCCCAAAATGCAGCATCTCGCATTTATCTGAATTAAACTCCATCTGCCACTTCTCAGCCAATTGGCCCATCTGGTCAAGATTCTGTTGTAATCTGAGGTAACCCTCTTCACTGTCCACTACACCTCCAATTTTGGTGTCATCTGCAAACCTACTAACTGTACCTCTTATGCTCGCATCCAAATCATTTATGTAAATGACAAAAAGTAGAGGACCCAGCACCGATCCTTGTGGCACTCCACTGGTCACAGGCTTCCAGTCTGAAAAATAACCCTCTACCACCACCCTCTATCTTCTACCTTTGAGCCAGTTCTGTATCCAAATGGCTAGTTCTCCCTATATTCATTGAGATCTAACCTTGCTAATTAGTCTCCCATGGGGAACCTTGTCGAACGCCTTACTGAAGTCCATATAGATCACATCTACTGCTCTGCCCTCATCAATCCTCTTTGTTACTTCTTCAAAAAACTCAATCAAGTTTGGGAGACATGATTTCCCTCGCACAAAACCATGTTGACTATCCCGAATCAGTCCTTGCTTTTCCAAATACATGTACATCCTGTCCCTCAGAATTCCCTCCAGCAACTTGCCCACCACCGACATCAGGCTCACTGATCTATAGTTCCCAGGCTTGTCCTTACTACCCTTCTTAAACAGTGGCACCACGTTAGCCAACCTCCAGTCTTCCAGTACCTCACCTGTGACTATCGACGATACAAATATCTCAGCAAGAGGCCCAGCAATCACTTCTCTAGCTTCCCACAGAGTTCTAGGGTACACCTGATCCGGTCCTGGGATTTATCCACTTTTATGCGTTTCAAGACATCCAGCACTTCCTCCTCTGTAATATGGACATTTTGCAAGATATCACCATCTATTTCCCTATAGTCTATATCTTCCATATCCTTTTCCACAGTGAATACTGATGCAAAATACTCATCTAGTAAAACCCCCATTTTCTGCGGCTCCACACAAAGGCCGCCTTGCTGATCTTTGAGGGGCCCTATTCTCTCTCTAGTTACCCTTTTGTCCTTAATGTACTTCTAAAACTCTTTGGATCCTCCTTAATTCTATTTGCCAAAGCTATCTCATGTCCCCTTTTTGCCCTTATGATTTCCCTCTTAAGTATACTCCCACTTCCTTTATACTCTTCTAAGGATTCACTCAATCTATCCTATCTATATCTTACATATGTTTCCTTCTTTTTCTTAACCAAATCCTCAATTTCTTTAGTCATTTAGCATTCCCTATACCTACCAGTCTTTCCTTTCACCCTAACAGGAATATACTTTCTCTGGATTCTCGTTATCTCATTTCTGAAGGCTTCCCATTTTCCAGCCGTCCCTTTACTGCGAACATCTGCCCCCAATCAGCTTTTGAAAGTTCTAAACTAATACCGTCAAAATTGTCCTTTCTCCAATTTAGAACTTCAACTTTTAGATCTGGTCTATCCTTTTCCATCATTATTTTGAATGTATTAGATTTATGGTCGTTGGCCCCAAAGTGCTCCCCCACTGACACCTCAGTCACCTGTCCTGCCTTATTTCCCAAGAGTAAGTCAAGTTTTGCACCTTCTCTAGTAAGTCCTTCCACACACTAAATCAGAAAATTGTCTTGTACACACTTAACAAATTCCTCCCCATCTAAACCCTTAACACAATGGCAGTCCCAGTCTATGTTTGGAAAGTTAAAATCCCCGACCATAACCACCCTATTTTTCTTACAGATTGTTATCTGCTCTCCTTCAATGTCAGGTTTAACATAGAACATAGAACATTATAGCGCAGTACAGGCCCTTCGACCCTCGATGTTGCACCACCCTGTCATACTAATCTGACGCCCATCCCACCTACACTATTCCATGTACGTCCAAATGCACTTAAACTTGGCGAATCTACTACTATTGCAGGCAAAGCATTCCATACCCTTACTACTCTCTGAGTAAAGAAATTACCTCTGACATCCGTCTTATACCTATCTCCCCTCACTTTAAACTTGTGTCCCCTTGTGTTTGCCATTCCCATACTTGGAAAAAGGCTCTCCCTGTCCACCCAATCTAACCCTCTGATTATCTTGTACGTCTCTATTAAGTCACCTCTCAACCTTCTTCTCTCTGGCGAGAACAGCCTCAAGGCCCTCAGCCTTTCCTCGTAAGACATTCCTTCCATACCAGGCAACATCCTAGTAAATCTCCTCTGCACCCTTTCCAAAGCTTCCACATCCTTCTTATAATGCGGTGACCAGAACTGTACACAATTCTCCAGGTGTGGCTGTACCAGGGCTTTGTACAGCTGCAGCATAACCTCCTGGTTCCGGAACTCAATTCCCCTATTTATAAAGGCCAAAACACTGTATGCCTTCAGTGTATGCCTTAACAACCCTGTCAATCTGGGTGGCAACTTTCAGGGATCTGTGTACATGGACACCGAGATCTCTCTGCTCATCTGCATTTCCAAGAATCTTACCATTAGCCCAGTACTTTGCATTCCAATTACTCCGTCCAAAGTGTATCACCTCACACTTGTCCACATTAAACTCCATTTGCCACCTCTCAGCCCAGCTCTGCATCCTATGTCTCTCTGCAACCTACTACATCCTTTGTCACTATCCACAACTCCACCGACCTTAGTGTCATCCGCAAATTTACTAACCCACCCTTCTAAGCCTTCATCCAGGTCATTTATAAAAATGACGAACAGCAGTGGACCCAACACCGACCCTTGCGGTACACTGCTAGTAACTGGACACCAAGATGAATGTGTTCCATCAACTACAACCCTCTGTTTTCTTTCAGCAAGCCAAATACTGATCTAAATTGCTATGTCTCCCACAATCCCATTCCTCCACTGAGATCTCCTTACAAGTTTGTTTCTCAATTTCCCTCTGATTATTAGGGGGTCTATAATACAATCTCAATAAGTGTATCATCGCTTTCTTATTTCTCAGTTCCCCCCAAATAACTTCCCTGGATGTATTTCCAGGAATATCCTCCCTCAGCACAGCTGCAATGCTATCCCTTATCAAAAATGTCACCCCCTCCTCTCTTGCCTCCCTTTCTATCCTTCCTGTAGCATTTGTATCCTGGAACATTAAGCTGTCAGTCCTGCCCATCCCTGAGCCATGTTTCTGTAATTGCTATGATATCCCAGTCCCATGTTCCTAACCACGCCCTGAGTTCATCTGCCTTCCCTGTTAGGCCCCTTGCATTGAGATAAATGCAGTTTAATTTATTAGTCCTATCTTGTCCCTGCCTGCCCTGAATGTTTGACTCGCTTCTGTTCTCAACTGTATCAGTCTCAGATTGATTGCTTTCCTCACTATCTCCCACCCCCCACTTTCCTCCCAAGCAGCTCGAGCAAATCTCCCTGCCAGTATATTAGTCCCCTTCCACTTTAGGTGCAATCCGTCCTTCTTGTACAAGTCACTTCTACCCCAAAAGAGATTCCAATGATCCAAAAATGTGAATCCTTCCCCCATACACCAGCTCCTCAGCTGGTGTATGAATCCAGATAGATTCATCTGCTCTATTCTCCCATTCCTGCCCTCACTAGCTCATAGCACCGGGAGTAATCCAGATATTACTACTCTTGAGGACCTCCTTTTTAAATTTCTGCCTAGCTCTCTGTAATCTCCCTTCAGAATCTCAAACTTTTCCCTTCCTATGTCGTTGGTTCCAATGTGGACAATGACCTCCTGCTGGCCCCTCTCCCCCATGAGAACATTCTGCACCCTCTCTGAGACATCCTTGATCCTGGCACCAGGGAAGCAACATACCATTCTACTTCATCACTTTACTCTGAATCACACTCCAAAACTGAGGGAATGTGTCATTGACAGTGCTATATCATAATGTGCTTACCATTCCTCAGTTTAGGTTCTCCCGAGGTTGCTCTGTTTCAAACGTTATTACAGTCTTTTTCCAAATGTTGATAAAAGAACTGAATCCAGGAAGTGAGGTGAAAATGACTGCCCTTGCCATCAAGACACGTCTGACTGAATGTGACATCGAGGCTTGCTTCCGCTCCTATGCCTTATGTTCTTCTGATCTTAAGGACCCCAAATGAAATTGAAGTCAATGATAATCAAAGGATTATCTCTGAAGAAAGATGGTTAGAAGCTAATCATCTCAGCTCCAGGATATCAATGCAGGAGATCCTCAGGACAGTGCACAAAATTCAACCATTTTCAGCAGTTTTGTCAATTACCTTCCTTCCATGAAGTCAGAGATTGGAATGTTCACTAATTGTATAGTTTTCAGTCTCATTTGTCACTCCTGAGATAACGAAGTTACCTACATACAGCAGAGTCTGGACAACATTCAGGCTTGGGCTAATAAGTGGCAAGCTTCCTTCATGCCACAGATGTGTCAATGAATGACAATCCCAGAAGGAAATTCTTAGCACCTCCCCAACATTTGTCAGAATTACGATTGTGAACCCTCCACCATTAACATCCTGGAAGCCACCCTTGACTAGAAAAGGAATGGAACCAACACACAAGTACTGTGTCTACATTAATAAGTCAGAGTTTTGGAAATGTTTAGTGAGTGATGCCCTAAAGCTAGCATCCACATGGCCAGGTAAGGAGTGTGGTAGGACGCTCTCGCGTGCATGTGTGTACAGCAACATTCAAGACAGAAAGAGAGAAAGAAAGGGAGAAGGAAAGAGAGAAAGAGAGGAAGGAAGGAAAGAGAGAAAGAGTGGAAGGAAGGAAGGACCTTCACAATCTCAGAACCTTCCAGAGCAATTAAGTTAAGTGAGGCCATTAAACTAATTCAGACAGTTAGATATTTTAGGAGAGTACTCACTGTTGGAATGTAAAAAAGAAAGCAGCTAATTTGAATATCATGGAAATTAGTGCATCATTTCTTCTGGTTCAAGTATGAAACAAATAGATTTTCAGCTTGGTTAAGATTCTTCCATATATTTAGAATTTCAATAGAGATATGGAATGTAACAGCTGCAGCAGAAAGTATCAGGTTTACTAAATCATCTGACTTTTATTGAAAAATATGTCAAATGTCTTTCTTTCCCAAGACAGTGCAGCTCACGGATGAGCTCAGGATGAAATGCTTAAATATATCAAATCAAGTTTCATTCATTGCTTTCATTTCTGATGCAAGTATATTCTTTAGTACACAGTGTTCATCCAAGCATTAAACTAAGTCCCATTCATCATGTTTCCATTGCTTGAACACACTGCATCTTGGCATTTTTGTGATCTTCACCTAAAGACAACTTGATATTAGAAAATAAATCCTTTGACGCAATAAAATACTTGCATTTACATAGCAGCTTTCACAACCTTAGGGCAAGCCATAGTGCTTCACAACCAATGGAGTACTTTGTGAGCACAATCACTTTTATAATACAAGGATAAACACCAGCCAATTTGCTGAGAATTTGAATTCAGTTTAGGAAAAACTTGAAGATATGAATTCAGTGTCAGTAAAAGTGACTGTGAAGCTGTGGGACTGTGGAATCTAACTGGTTCACTAATGTACTTTAGTAAGGGAAACCTCCCATCTCTACCTACCCGAGACTTTTATGTGACTGCAGTCTCCACAGTAACACTTTTGCCACACACCTGCCTTCTGGTGTGGTCAACAGCAAAGTTGCTACATCCAAAATATCAAACATTCACTACAGGGGTTCAAGATGGCAACTAACCACTCAACCTCTCAGGGCAATTAGGATTAACAATAAATGTCAGCATTGCCAGTGATGCCCACATCCTGAAACAAACTTATTTTTAAAAATGTGATATTGACATGCCCGACCTGATAAATAAATTGTCTGACTAACCACAAGCAAAGCTGTTCCAAAACTAACCATGCAAATGTTCTTCCTGAAACCCTTTCACTTACTCATAAAGGCAAATGCAGTTGTACATCTTTATCGGCGAGAAAGGGTTCCCCTTGATTAACCTGGCCTCTATCAATCTAAATATTTGAATCTGCATTTGAGCTCCCAAGTTAGAAATGTACCTGGCTGTGCAAACCCATCTTGGGAAAAAATACTTCGTCTAGTCTAATTTTGGTTCTAGGGGAGGGAGTTGTTAATTGGAATTGGATTGACTGCTTCAGGAAAGATTTCCAAGGCAGGCACAAGGGCAGCTGAATGCAGAGGGTGAACTTAGGGAAAGGCTTGCCTCATCAATCTTCATCACAGCTATTTAAAATTGAAGAATAAAACAGCCCTCTGCTTCTTACTCCTCACATCTCTCACCATCTAATACACTCCCCATACCCCAATCATCTCAATGAATATCATCTAATGCCCCCAGCAACACTCCATGGCCCCTAACACCCACCATACCAATCTATGTTGCATTACCCAATCACTGTGGCGCTTTGCAGGCCCTATTCCAACTTAACACTAACTCATGCTACCACGTGTCTCCCCACCTGTGACCTTTACACCTACTGTGCCAATGCACCGGTATTTACCCTGGACAGACTTCAGGATCAACACTGAGATTAATTAAAATAAAGTTATAAACATTAGTTCATAAGTTCACTAGCTTAGTAAGATCTCATTTAAAAAAAAATCCTCTACAGGCAGTTCCCATGTTGCAAATGGGTCTGTTCCTGATTATGCTTGCAAGTCAATTTGTACACAAGCCAGAACACAATACAAGACATTATAAAGCAGCTGCTTATACGTACAGGAAATTTTCGCATGTCAGATATTTTAAATTACACTCCTTTATGGAATCATAATTGTAAGTACATGCATTCATGAGTTCGACATTCATAAATTAGGACACTCTGTATACTTAATTTCCTTCTACTTGTTAATCCCTTATGAAAACAGTACTTGTGTTCATAGTCTCACTTCAAAGACCCAATGAACACTTCAAGCTGTCAATCAAAGTGTGAACTGACAGGCACACCATTGTGTTAATGGTAGATTGTGAAATCAATCATGCAGCATAAATGCCATAATTCTAAAACCCATTTGTCAACAAACACAATGAAGTAACAACCTTTTTTTATACAATGTTGACTTTTTTTGTCAAAAATTTAAAGACCACATTTATGTGTACTTTAGCAATTCCAAAAGGCACTTCACCCCTTCTAAACATCTCTTGACCTCATCCAAAGGGCATCTTACCTCTCCCAATGTCTCTTACCTTATGAAAGGGATACCTGGCTAAACAAAAAATTACTTTACCTCTCCAAATAACTCTGGCAGCAGTAAACCTTCTTTTAAAAAGTGTAAATACCACAAGAACAATTGGATCTGTTTGAAGGCAGCTGTATATTTCAATTTGCTATTATCTCTGTGAACCACAGATGTGCAAACAACAACTTGTCCCAACTCCCACACCAACCATCCCAACCCCAAAGAAAAGGATACATGCAGATTTGGGCAGATTTGTAGACTGCTAGAATTGGGCTCTGACACCACCTCAACTAAGCCAGAGAGCTTCTCCAATGGAAGATTCAAAATCATGTTTGATTTATAGAATATTTATATTTTAGCAGAAGAGTTTGATCAGCAAGAGAGGCTGATTTCAAATCTAGCATCGGCAGCATTTTTATATAATTAACTTCATCCTTTCCTGAACAGATGATGATATGGACTCAGGCTTTGCATGACACCAAATTTATCTAAATGTTTTGAGGATGCAGTTCAGTTTGGATAAAACACAGCCACTTTTGTGGCAAGAGCAAAGCCAAGTTGGTAAACACATTTTTGTCTGTGCACGTTGCATCCAGTTTTGCTGAAACAAGCCAAGCAAAACTGGGAAAGAAGATGCAAAATATTTCCTTTGGCTTCTAACTATGTACTCGCATTATCCCAATTCATTTCAACAAAAAATGCACCCTTGCAGAAATCTAAATAACTCCAGTAATGAACTCATTCGTTATCTGATTGAAGACCCTAACTGGTCTGAACAGGTGGTCAATACTGTTGTAGGCAGTTTGATGACTTCAGAGCCAAGCTTTATCTTAAACATCAAGACTGCTATGTCTCATAGTAATAAACAGATGAACAAGAAAATGTTAGAGTCCTCAACTCAACTGCTTGCATTTATATAGTATAGCACCTATAATGGAGTAAAACATCCCAAAGCATTTCACAACAGTATTATTGTTATGACCAAATAAGCTGGGGTGAATTGGGTCTCCTCTTATTAACTCCCTCAATCAGTCACAAAGAATATTTTTATTTCTTTCTCCAACTATATCTTTCAGTGGGAGAAAATGAAATTTATGAATTACAGATCCTGAGAAAAATAATTAAACATGGTGTCATTGCCCACACACAGAGACAAACACATGTTTGTGAATGTCTTGTATATTTAACAGTTGTGGAATTTGTACAATTTTGGAGTTCTTAGTGATTCTCAGATATTTTCACAATTTGTTCTATCACCCCTGCTGGTTTCTGAGATGCTGAGAAGAAAGTAGGGTGAGGAATAGGATCTATCAACACTTAGTGTTACCAATCTGTGATTATTTTCTCATTTCCCTGGAAGTTTTCATCTGAAATATGATTTACTTGTGCATTCCCGAGTCTCATGTCACTGTTATTCTCAAACTGAATAATCTGTGCAGGCATTTTCATTTCACTATGCCTAACTTACTGATAAGTGTAAATCAAAAAAAAAAGGAGACAAAGATTTTTCCATGCCTAACTGAGTTTCAATGCCTTTAGATAAAGTATTAGTCTAATTTCAAACTGTCTTTGTTTATTTCACATTGAATTCAGGAACTTGGTTCAACCTGGTCAGGTTAATACTTTTCTCTTCATTAAAACTATTTTAGTCCGTGAAAGATCTCAGGTATTATAGTCAGATATTGGAAGATGAAAATTGATTGTTCATATTTTACTACTACTGTGACATTACCAAGCAAAAATGGAAACCAGGAATAAGGCTTGAAAAGTGGATTTATTTTTATTGTTTCATGGGATTTGGGTATTGCCGGTTAGGGCAGAATTTAATGGCCATCAAGAATTATCCAGATGGCCCAGGAGTCACATGTAGACCAGACCAGGTAAAGATGGCAGAATTCAATCCTTAAAAGGGGGTTAGTCAACCAGTTGGGTTTTTACAACAATTGACAATGGTTACATAGCATCATTGATTCCTGAAGAAGGGCTTATGCCCGAAACGTCGATTCTCCTGTTCCCTGGATGCTGCCTGACCTGCTGCGCTTTTCCAGCAACACATTTTCAGCTCTGATCTCCAGCATCTGCAGACCTCACTTTCTCCACATAGCATCATTAGGCCAGCTGTTTGTTCCAAATGTGATTGCATTCAAATTTCATCATCTGTTATAGTGGGATTCAAACCCATGTCCCCAGAATATTAACTTAGGGTTTTGGATTGCTGATTCACTGACATCACCAATACATTATTGCCTCCCCTATCATTCTGTTTAATTCTTCTTTTAACTCCCACAAATGCGACGGGCAGAATTATCTGTGCTTCTGTGAGGAGATATCAGGTTACTGCTTATGACAAGTTACAGTTTAGTAAAGGAGGTAGATTTTAAGAACCATTGTTGATAAAGAGTGTTAAGTGGGTAAAAAAGATTTAGGGTGGGAATTCCACACCTAACCAATTAAATATCTGAAGGGACAACTGCCAATGGTGGGATGAAGGAAAAGAGGATTTCCCAAGAGGCCGATTGCACTCCTCCTCTTGTACTATTGTGTTGTGAATCCTTCTGTAGTAGTATGTAATATTCAATAGTTGTAGATTCAATAATAAAGTTAGCAACACATTACATTCCTGCACCATAGAGTCAGCGTTACAAAGCAAAAAAGAACAAGTTTGCAATCAATATGAAACATGCTTCCTTTTTGAAAGATAGGATTCTTTCAGCATCTTGGGTCCGTCCCATCAATTAATTAGACTATGCCTGATCCATATTTAATTTCCATCTACTGGTATTGATTCTGTGATCCTTACTTAACATGGTAATTCAATAAAAACCTATCAATCTCAGATATCAACGTTCAATTGACGTCACCCTGGCCTCCAACTCTTTTTGAGGAAAGAGTTCCAAATTCCAATACTTTTCGTATGACACAATGCTTCCTGCTATCACCCCTCAATGTCTGAGCTCTAATTATAAGGCCCTGTTGTTCTACACTTCCAACACCAGAGATAATGTTATCTCTCTATCTATCACACCTTTAATCATCTTAAACACCTCAAATAGATTGCTCTCAATTTCTATGCTCAAGGAAATACAAGTCTCATTGCTTCTGTCATCCAATTAGGTTAAGACCTTGGCTGAAAACAATATAATTATTTTCACAAAGCCATCTGAGGGAGCCACTGGGAATTTATTGGGTTCTATGTGTCAGGCATACGTAAACAATGCAAGGGTAATGCTCTTCCATCAGGCTTCAGTTGGCAAGATCTTTACAGACTGTTTAACATTGACACCGTATCACTGAATTCTCCAAAGGCTACACATCCCTTTTTATATAAGCAACCAGTTGGTAACAACACCCTGAGCATCTCTGGAGGGCTGTCATCTGGACAGCTACAATTTGGCAAGTCAGAACCCTCTGTGAAGCCTAGCAAAATCCCAATTACGTGCCTCCAAAATATAGCCTTGTTCACAGTCTAGGTTCCCAAACACTGAAACATTTTCTGAATTGGTTAAAAATGCTTGATGGTGTATTCCTCACAGCCAAAGTCAAAACCTACTTTTCAGCATTCATTGTGATGTCAATGGCCACCTTTGTAATGCCAGATGCTTCATTGTTTATATGGCTATTATGACAACCTGTTTTTGTAGCTATTGGTTTATGTTTTCATACTTCTCAATTAGTACACTGCTATTCTACCCTACAACCCTCTTACAGATCAGACATTAAAACAAAATCCGTTTAACCTCCAAGGTGGATGTAAATGATTCACTGATCTTGTTTGGAAGATTGGCGAATTCTTCATGGAGTCTTGGCCAATATTAATTCTGAAACCCACATCACTAAAAAGGAAAGATCAACCAATCATGATTAGTGTTCGTTTTCTTCCTTCATTAATATTATCTAACTGACCTCACATTCTAGTCATCAGCAAGACTTGATGCGTATTAAAATAACAATTCTCAGCAAAGTTCAATGCAAGCTGTAAGACTTACCTGGCAGGAAAGGGCTAGCTTGGTAGCGGATGGCAATCGATTGTGTAGTAACTACATTGCTGACACCTTGGCCATCAAATATAAGTAGACTTCTTTGGAGTGCATTCAGTTAATGCATTTTTTAATTCATCCACAGCAGAAATGGGCTGCCAAACCCATACAGTAGAAGCTGCCCAGAGTGTAAAGGAGACACTGAACAATAACAAAACTTGCATTTCTACAAGACCTTGCAGGAGAAGAGAGAGGTAGAAAAATATAAAGGTTTTAGGGAGGGCATTCCAATGGCTACGGCCTAGACAGCTGAAGGACATGTCTACCAATGATGGAGAAATGAAATAGGGATCAGCAAGTGTCCAGAATTGGATTAAAGCAAAGATGTTGGAAAGAAACAGAACTTGTGAGGTTACAGAGATAGAACAGGGGGCAAGGCTAATGATGGATTGACATAAACTGCAGTTCCTGTTCTCTGTTTTCCATGTTGCACAATCTGCACTGACTCGGCTAAAAGATCACTGTGTCTCTATCAATTGCTCAAACTGTGTAATCCTGTCAATGATTATGTTCTGAATAACTTGCTGCTAGGTAAATGATACTCCTGAATTTAAATCAGCCACTCTCTAGCTTCATAGACCCACACCAGAACCTCAACATTAAGGTAAATAACTAACACTACTCCAGTTTGCACTGCTAGAGGTGTCTTTGGATCCAATGTTAAACAATGGCCCCTTCTGCCTTTTCAGGTGGATACTAAAAATCCCACACCACAGTTTGAAACATCAAAACATAAATACTTCGAAAATAAGAGCAGGAGTGGGCTATTTGGCCATTTGAAACCATTCAATATGGTGATAGCTGATCATCCAACTCTGTACCCTATTCCTGTATTTCTCCCATATCCATTCATCCCTTTAGCATAAGAACTACATCTTTCACCTTCTTGAAAATATTCAATGTTTTGGCCTCAACCGCTTTTGGTAGCGAAGAATTCCACAGGCTCACCACTCTCTGGGTGAAGAAATTTCTCCTTATCTAAATGGCCTACTCCATAGCCTTTTACTGTGATCCCTGTTTCTGGATTCCTTGGTCATTGGGAACATCCTTCCTGAGTTTACCTGTTTAGTCTTGCTGGAATTTTATAGGTTTCTATGAAATCCCATCTCATTTTTCTGAACCCCAGAGAACATGGTTCTAACTGATCTAATTGTTCTTCAAATGTCAGGCCTGCCATCCCAGGTAGAAACAAAGAAGGAAGCCATTTCAGCTGTCCTGGCTAAAATTAATTCCTCAATCAATATAAAACAAGTAGAATATCTGGCCATTATTTAATTCTGTGTGCAAACTGGCTGCTGCATTTTCTACATTATAACTGATTTCAAAAGTATTTCAATGGCTGTTAGGCACTTTCAGATGTCTTGTGCTCATAAAATATGAATTTTTCCTTTCTCATATTGAAGTTTCTCTCAAATTCATTTTGGATTATTAGTGCCTATCTTATATTGAAGGGCTTTAGTTTTGAACTTGTTGTAAATAGAAAGGTCTTCACTACATCTTCACTTTTAAATTCCTTCGTCTATCAGGTCACCCCTCAGCTTTCACTTTTTCAGAAAAAGAGAGACATCGTTTGTTCAATCTTTACTGATAGCTACAATTTCTCAATTGTAGTATGCAGAAGGCTGCAGAAAGTTTTGGACAGGCTAGGAGAGCGGTCAAAAAATGGCAGATGGAATACAATATGGGAAATTGTGAAGTTATACACTTTGGTAAGAAGGAAAAAGCCAAAGACTATTTTCTAAATGGAGAAAAGCTTTGGAAATCTGAAGCACAAAGGGCCATCGGGGTCCTAATTCAGGATTCTTTTAAGGCTAATATGCAGGTTCATTTGAAAATTGGAAGGCAAATACAATGTTAGCATTCATCAAGACGGCTAGAATACAAGAGCAAAGATATATTGCTGAAGCTGTATAAGGCTCTGCTCAGACTGCATTTGGAATACCGTAATGCTGTTTTGGAGCCTGTATCGAAGGAAGGGTGTGCTGGCACTGGAGCAGGTCCAGAGGAGGTTTACAAGAATGATATGATGAAGAGCTTGTCATATGAGGTGCGGTTGAGAACTCTGGGTTTGTTCTCAATGAAGTTCAGAAGGTTGAAGGGGGATCTGATTGAAAGTTTCGTAATACTGAGAGGCCTGGATAAAGTGGATGTGGTGAAGACATTTCCACTAGTAGGAGAGACTAGGATCTGAAACTACAGGCTCAGAGTGAAAAGACAACACTTCAGAACTGAGATGAGTAGGAATTTCCTCAGCTAGTTGGTGGTTAATCAATGGAACTCATTGCCACAGACGGCTGTGAAGGCTAAGTCATTGAGTGTATTTAAAACAGAGATAAATAGGTTCTCAATTTTTAAAGGAATCAAGGATTATGGGGAGAAGGTAGGAGAATGGTGTTGAGAAACATATCAGCCATGATTGAATGGCAGAGCAGGAGTGATGGGTTGAATGGCCAAATTCTGCTCCTATATCTTACGGTCTTTAGTCTTTGGTATAGTTTTTGTAAATTTTACTTTTACTTTCTCCAGTGCCTTGAAATTCTTTCTCTAATATGGGAACCAGAACTGTGTGTAATTAACCAGGTGTGATCGAGCCAATGCCATATACAAGTTAAAGAAATATTGTCTAATTTGTAATTATTTTCCTCTAGAAATAAATTACATATTTACTTACTGTTTATGAACAAGTGTATCTATGTGCACAATCACATGATCAAATTATGAATATGAATTTCTATTGATTGATGAGCAAAGAGATATGAAGTGCAGATATACAAACTGCATGTAAGGATTCAGAATAAATTTACATCAGGGTGAACAAATTCCCCCTAAATCACTAGAATTGTAATAGAACATAGAAAATAATGTAGAACCATATTCTATCCATTTACTTCAGTGTCTCCTGATGTGGAGATGTTAGTTTATTAAGGTCCTCAATGAATTTTCACTATCAGCAAGAAAATATCTCCACAATTCGCTGCAGGATGCTCTATTAAATATGTGACAGAGAAGTGCTGAGTGCTGCTTTTGCCCGTGTTATCTTCACAAACAGAGAGACCAGCACAATTCTGCAAGTTTCTTGTTATTTTCGTCTGACTTCATGACTCATTGCTAGCTTTCATCTGATGCTGAACACATACTGACTGCTGAATGCTGACTCAATATTCAAACTGTTGTTTTCATTTAGAATTAGACTTTTATGTTTACATATTTATTGCTGTGTTTCTTTAGTAAAGAGCCAGTGGTATTATTTTCAAGAAGCATAGTGAAGTTCACACCCCTTAAACAAAAGACAGTGTCACTGAAGCAATAAGGATGGATAGAAGAAAATTTGTGCACATGACATGAATCGAAGGATTATCTGCTTTTTCAGTAATGCTGGTTTAGAGATAAATATTACTCAGAAATTTCCTGCTTTTCTTCAAAATAGTGCTATGTGGTGTTTTATGTCCACCTCTGCTGACAGACTGCGCCTCACTGTAACAGCGTGTTTAAAAGATTGCACCACCAATGATGAAACACTCCCTCATTGACTCATCCTAAACATGCCTCCCTGCCTCAGGTGGAATAGGGGCAAAAGCCAAGTCTGTAGGTGGACCAGGGTTCTCCTTGAAACTCTTCCCAATGTGGGAGCAGTTGCTGTGACAACCAGCCCAAAAAGTCAAATATTTTTAGAGGTGAGGTGAATGCCCCAGTCCATTGAACATACATTTTGTGCTTTCATCCCACATATTTTCACTCCATAGAACCGCATCACAACAAAATAGGCCATTCAGCTTAATACATTTGAAAACTATCTAATTGGTTCTACTTCCTCATTTTCTGTATAGCCTTGCCACTTCTTTTTCCTTTTAAAGCATATACAGTTTTATTTTAACATTGCTGTTGAATTTGCTTCCAACAACCTTTCAGATTCTGCTTGGATCTGCCTGATCCTTCCAGATCATAACAACTCATTTTGTTCAAGAACTTCTCATCATCTTCCTCCGCTTCATTTGCCAATTCTGTTCAATCTAGATCCTCTGTGTAACTACCTCACTGGCAGTTTCTCCTCATTTACTCATTTACTCTGTAAAGAAATGCAGCCCACAATTTTGCAATGCTATTAAGTCTCTACCTAACTTTCACTGCTTTATGAGGATAACTATCCCAGATTTCAAGATTTCATACTCTTATTTTAATCAAATGTCAGCTGCGTAGACATTTTAACTTGTGAATTTCCACAAAATCATATGTTTTCTACCATCTTGAGACTATAAATCAAAGATTTTTCTTATTTTTTAAGTGTGTGCCAGTTTCTGCAGATGCTCCTCCACCATCACTGAGCTTGTCATGGTGAAATAGAGAAAGCAAATTTCTTCTTCAAAGTGCAGCCCTTTAAATGCTGTTGTAATCCATAACTACAATTGCTCCCTTGCACCCCACCCTTATATGCCAACCCTAAACTGCTCCATCAGCCATGTGTTCAGATTTCAGTGATTTTGGACAAATGATGTGGAGACCTCAACCAATCAGTTGAGCTTGGGCTCGCAGGGTTTATAGGGTCTTCTCAATTACTCACCTCAAGTGTGACATCCAGACTTTGTTGAATGTGTGTAAACATTAGCCTCCATCAGTAGCTCTTGTGGCACAGTGGTAGTGGACCAGGAGCGTTGACCTCATGTCCCACCTGCTCCAGTGATATGTCATAACATCTCTGAATAGATTGAATAGGAAAATATTTGTCAGCTCTATCCTAGTGGGCTTTAGCTAACTGACATTTATTTCATGTGTCTGAAGGCCTGAGCAGACAATGCAGCTGGACATTTCACTGCAGGACCGAAAGAGATCTGTACTGTCAGAGGTGCCCTCCTTCAGATGATACCATGGCCATGTAAGTCCTCTCAGATGCACATAAATGATGTTTTGGGACTGTCTAAGACAAGCGGAGAAGTGCTCCCTGGAATACTAATCACTATTTCCTCTTCAGTCAATACCAAAGATTACCTCATGATTCTCACATTGCTGTGAGAAAGTTGCAGTCATGTATTCTACACTACAACACTGACCACACCTAATTGGTTGCAAAACACTTTGGAACATTCTGAGGTATTGAAAGGCATTACATAAATGCAGATTTTCCTTTTCTTTAGAGTCTAGTTACTCATACATATGTTCCTTCTGCTGGGTCCCTGTCTGCTGCTGAATGCAATGGATTTTGGATCAAATGAGGGGAAGCCTTACCTCTTTTGAAAAAATTCAGGGATCTTTATCATTTCTGGATAGCAACCCCAAAACAATCATAGGTGTACTAACCTGGGGGAATCTTACAGATTGCCTTGTGTTTGCCTTCCAGTAAAGGATAATGCGCTGTTTCATGTGGCAGGAGACCCAGACAGAGAGCCTGAAGCCTTGGAGAAGTTGCAGCCATAATAGGTGAGATGTACACTCCTCGGGCAGGCAGGAGAGCAGAACTAAGTCTAAGATGGAGGCATCGTCAGAAATCTGCTGCAGATTCAACAATAAAGATGTCTGAGAATGTTTTTTTGCCATCAGTATGGAAGGGAAAACATTCAAGGGAATGGTCATAGCCATGGCTGGCGACCTCTGTGTTCATAGTGTTCAATAATGGGCAAACAAAATGGCAGATTGAAAACTGCCCAGCCTGCCACAGGACATCATCTTCCAGTTACTGCTAATCTCCACCTTCACCAGGACAATAGAGCTGGAAAATCTAGGTTCCATTTTTCAGCTAGGCTCGAAGTAGAGATAATTAACCTTCAATGATTACTCAACAGATAGCTGCTACCATTTAGAGCCAATCTTTGGCAAATACACATTGAAGTAGTAACATATTGAAGATTAATTTGCAAATTTTAAAATTTTAAATCCACTTCCAAAACATCCTCTGCAAAGTGGAAAAGATTTTGCTCATGGTCTTGATTTTTTTTCTCCCCTTTGTTAGTTAAATTGTTCTCCACATTTGTGTTACAATTCTACATTTGCAAAGTTTAAAAGAAAAATGTTTTTATAAACCAACTCAAAATGAATGATGACTGCTGTTAAAGAGCTGCCTCTGCCTGACTCCAAACTATCAGTCATATTGCAATTCCTTCTCCTTTAACGGTTATGTCACCATCGTTCTGGGTTGCCCATCTCCCAGAAGCAACCTTTAGAACAAAACAATATTGTCTTGCCTTTGCAATCCATTATAGATGGTGTTTTCAAACAACAGAACCCTTCCCAGATGCTTTCAAGTCCATTTTCAGAATCTCCCTATTGGCAAGAAGTTAGATGTCTGAAAATTAAAGCATATCAGGATCAACTGTAAGGAAAGAGACATTGCATTATTTAAGGAAGAACAGGGATTCTTCTGTTGAATTTCTAGTTAAAATGAAGTCTTGCACATTAACTTGGCATCTCAAATTCCAGACTTTTGCACACCCCAATTTACATCAGTTGATCATTGGCAGTCATTCCTTCAACAGCCTTGGCCAATGCTCTGGAAGTCTTTAGCCTCTCTGGTTCTTTGTCCAATGTTTTGATTAATTGTCTAATATCTGCCATTTGCATTTCACTGTGAAAATTTGTTTAATAATTTTCCCATGGCACATTTTAAAATATTAAAGACCTGGGACATAATCTTGTAGGGGTGTCTGAGAGATGTGGGCTCTGGAGAGATGTGTGACAGAATCAGACAAGATTCTGATGAGATCAGATGTGAAGTCTGGCAGGGCCTATCTCAACGTCAGGAGTAACTTGCAGGTGGGTCAACCTGCATCTGTAAGCATACCAGTGGCATGCCTGGCCCGTCCAAAAAAAAGCTCCCTCACAATCACCCCAAAAAAACCTCCTGGGCTAACTGGCTTCACTGCTGACCAGACTACCTCCATTCCCACTGTGGGACCAGGGGTACACAAAGACACAGTGGCAAAGGAGAGAAAGCAGAAAATCTAGTGAGGGTACTTTGGTGGTGTGGGCAACAATAACTTGTACATGCTAACAGAATATGTTTATGCATTAATTGTACTTGCGGTGGTTAGTCTTTCTGTGTCATTCTAAAACACATAGTCACACCATCCAGCATCAATTCATGGCCACAGGCAAAGCTCAATGGATGGAAATCTGCAATGAGAGCTTACTGTGCAATCTGAAAGCAAGGAGAACAATGTGTATACATGACAATAGCTCATGGTAAAAAACCATTGGTGCTCTTTGTTCAACATCTTTACTGTTCAACCTCTTCTGTATGCAAAGGTATCAATGAACTATCCAGCAGTAGCTGTGCCAGGGAAAGGCAACACACAGGGAGGGCCAATACCATAGGATGGGCAGGGAGTAGGCAGCTGTCTTCCAAACAGTGCTTGGCCTGTGACCAATTTTTTTTATCTTTAAAAACTCTATGATCAGTAGTTGCTGAAACCCCCTCCCTCAGAGGTCGAGTCATATCGATGTCCCCTCCATGTGTCCTCACAGCCATTTTCTTTCCCATTGTGGACTTTTTATTTCCAGCACAATGGAAGCAACAGTCAGTGCTCCTCTGCCAGTGGCTTCCAGCTTCAGCCTGAACATATCAGGCTGAACAAACCCTGGGTATCCACAACCCTTCATAGTCAGGAATTCCATTAACGCCATAAGCTTCACACTTGCCCAAGTCTTCATCCAACATGTCTACATGTCCCTATACATATCTATCTTTCCCACCCAGCCCCTAGACTGTGAGGTGACCATGTCTGCTGCATGATACACCACTCCCACCAGCACTTCTCCCTCTCCCCCACATCTCCCTGCTCCTGACTCTGGATGACACCCCTGCTCCCCCCTCACTGACCCCCACATTAATTCCTTTCCAGCCATGCTCTACCATATCTCCTCTTTGGGTCCTGCTGCCCCACCACTGTCATGACAATTATACCCTCAACCAAAGAATCAGACGAGAAGTCTGGCGGGACCCATCTCAATGTTGGGAGTAACTTGCTCCAGCTTTTGTGCTTTATTTGTGCAGCCTCCACCAAAGGTTGAAGGGGACCTCAGTGCTGATGTATAAGGCTGATTCCCACAGCAATGACCAACCTTGAGAAAAGGCTGCCTATTTGATGCATTGTAGGGTGTTTGCCACATAAGCTGCTAACACATGGTGCAGATTGGCAAGACACATTGCCATGTAGCATGTTGTGCACATACCTGACTCAGGACTGCTGAGCAGCAAAGCAAGTTGTGTGACTGAACTAGTAATTCAAGGCAAGACAGGGCATGCATGCTGCAGGGCATGCTGGTAAGCACTCAGTGAGCAAGCACTAAAAGAGCAATGCAAGCAGTCCTGAGATGCAGCATAGTCTAATCCATGAGCTGTGTGCCTGTCCCTATGCACAAAGTGGTCTTCCTGCAGCTTGTCAATGTTAGTTGCCAGTGTGTCCTGTAACACAAAGCAGTGTTTCCAGAGTGCACTGATAGTGCATCAGTACAAGAATGGTTGTGAGGGGTCTTAAGAAGCTGCAGGCCAGTACCTATGAAAGAAATTGCTGCTCATGGATTGTGCCGTGGGCTGTGATTCGTTGAAGGCGACAGAAGGTCACTCAGAGCCGTAACGTGCTGAATCTGCCAGATATACTCTTTGGTCTCCGTGGCAAGTTTTCCTATCTTCCAGCTTGTTTGGTGAATTTGGTAAGCTAGGAGGCTGAATGTCGATGAGGTGAACTGGGCCATCAACAACTGTTTAACAAGCAATATTCCCCCTTAATTGGCAACTCACTGCTGACTCGTAGGAAACTTGCATTGCTGCACAAAAAAAGCACAAAGTACTATCCTAGTAGTCGGAATCCCCCACTCCTTTATGATAACCCAGAAACTTCTTTCCTTTTCAAGTATTTATTCAATTTCCTTTTGAAAGTTACTATTGAGTCTGTCTCCACTAGCCTTTAAGATTGTGCATCCATTAATAAAAACACCTCCACATTTCACCTTTGACTTGGTTATA
The DNA here is from genome assembly GCF_037043375.1 of Chiloscyllium plagiosum. Lineage (NCBI taxonomy): Eukaryota > Metazoa > Chordata > Chondrichthyes > Orectolobiformes > Hemiscylliidae > Chiloscyllium > Chiloscyllium plagiosum. The sequence goes on from NW_028270168.1 coordinate 21,128,949, forward strand.
CAAATGGTATTGTTATTTTATAAATGCGCTTATGAAATATAAGGAAAAAGAGACACACTTAGTGATAAATTGTCTCATTACATTTCAGAGTCAAGTGCACAGAATAATCACACCACAGTGAAAACAGAAATAACCAGAAAATCATTTTTATTGATCATGATTGAGGGATACCAGGAGAATTTCCCGTTCTTCTTCAATTAACACAGCTTTTAAACCACTGGAAAACCAAATGGGACTCGCTGTTTAAAATGACATCAGAAGGACAGCACCTCAAATAACATAGCATTCCCTTGGAGTGTCAGCTTGGCTTAGGGTACACTTGTACACTTTTTTTATTTGTTTATGAGATTTGAATGTCACTTGCTAGGCCAACATTTGTTAGCCTTTCCTAATTGCCTTTCAGAAGCTGGTGGAGGGTCACCTTCTTGAACTGCTGCAGTCCATCTGTAAAGGTACACCCATACTGCTATTAGGGGCAGTTTCCAAGAATTTGTCCCAGGCACAGTGAAGGAACAGAGATTGGTTTCAAGCCAGGACTGTGAGTGACTTGGAGAAGCAACTTACCTGCAGTAATGTTTCCCAATGTCTTCAGCTACCGTTCTGTTTCCAGCTGTTGAGATTATGGATTTGGAAGGTGCTATCAAAGAGGCCTTGATAAGTTGCTTCAGTGAACTCTGTATGCTCACATTATGCCTTAGTGGTGGAGGGAGTGACTGTTTGTGGTGGTCAAAGTGGTGCCAGTTAGACAGGCTGTCTTATCCTGGATATGTTGAGCTTCTTGAGTATTAAAATCCCTACAGTGTGGAAACAGGCCCTTCAGCCTAACAAAGCCACACCCAGCCTCTGAAGAGTACCCCATCCAAACCTATTCCCCCACCCTATTACTCTACATTTTCCCCTGGCTAATACCCCTAATCTACACATCCCTGAATTCTATGGGCAACTTAGCATGGCCAACGCACCTAACCTGCACATCTTTGGATTATGGGAGGAAACCAGAGCACCCAGAGGACACCTACGCAGATACAGGGAGAATGTGCAAACTCCACACAGTCACCTGAGGCAGGAATCGAACACAGGTCCCTGGCACTGTGAAGCAGCAGTGCTAACCACTGAGCCACAGTGCCACCAAAGCTGCACTCATCCAGTCAAAAAATTGTAGATGGTAGACATGAATGAGGAGACAAGTCACCCTCAAAAGATCTCCTGAGTTCTGACATGCTATTGTAGCCATTGTCTACTTGTGGCTAATCAGTTATGTTTCTGATCAATGGTAACTCCCCAAGTTAACGATGATGGCAATTCAGTAATGGTAATGCTTTTGAATATGAAGAGAATGGTTAAATTGAAACAGTCATTATCTGGGTTTACTGTTGCTGAGATGTTACTTACCCTTTATCAGTCCAAGCCTAAATACTAACCAGCAAATGGGACTAGGTCATATTGGATGTCTGGTGGGCATGAACGAATCAGACCAAAGGATCTGTTTCCATGCCAAATGACTTTATGACTCTAGTTCTAGCTCCCTGTGGATTTAAACTACTTTGGTATCTAAGAAGTTAACAAGGCATGAAACATTGTGGGATCATCAGCCACTTTTTTCTACTTTTAACCAAAAGATAGAGGGAAGCTCATCAATAAAGGAGTTGAGGATTATTGGGCTTAAAATCCTTCCCTGAGGAATTTCGGCAATCTGATACAGTTTGCTTCCAACAGCCATAATCACCTTCTTTAGTGTTACATGTGATTCAATCAAGTGGACAGCACCCCTAAGATTTTTCTGGGTTCCCTTGATGCCACTGAGTCGACTGCTGTCTTGGTATTAAGTCAGTCATGCTCACCTCGCCTCCTGAATTCAGCACTTACATCCATGTTTGGAACAAAAATTTGCTGTGGTCTGGAACTATATGACTCTAGGAGATCACAAAGCATCAATGAGCAGGTACCTTGTAATTGATCACTTAACTGCTGCTTGGTAGCACTTTTGGTGTGACCTTCCATCAGTTTGCTTCTGATTGAGAGCAGACGGATAGGGCAAATCCAATCCAGCCAATCACCACCCTGTCTTCTATGCAGCCTACCAACCAAGACAATTTTCCACATTGTCAGTTAAGTACCATAAGCTGTAAGAGCAGAATTAGGCCATTCAGCCCATCAAATCTGCTTTGCCATTTGATCATGCTGGCTGGTACCAGTGTTGTAGTTGTACTGAAATTGCCCACGTATTCAATGCATAGAAGCTGCAGTGTGGTCAGAGTCCATGGCCCTTGTATATTCAAGCACAGGGTCATTTCCTAATATCATCTGAAGTGAATTGAATGGTGAATGTTTCTTGAACTTACAGACAACAATGCTACTGTCTTGAGCTGTGCTGACAACTGAAAAACAGGATTGACAGAGGTGTAATTTTGTCACTTATTAAAAATTGAACTTGTTGAAGCTGATTGGCAAACTTCATGCTCATTGTCACAAACCGATTTACAATCAGAACATATGAATGTTCAATTCAGCTAGTGTTGTAGTCTGCTCTCATCTCTCAGATATTAATACAGTCTCTCTATTTCAATGATTTATCTGTACACTTGCTGGTGTGTCTCAGCCAAGACCCTATTTCTTTTTCAATGGTTCAGTAGAATGTGAAAAATCCCATGTTAAGAATGTTCTTTCCGGTGAAGTGGGAGAAAGTGAGGACTGCAGATGCTGGACAGTCAAGAATCAAAAAGCATGGTGCTGGAAAAAGCACAGCAGGTCAGGCAGCATCTGGGGAGCAGGAGAGTCAATGTTTCAGGCGTTAGCCCTTTCAGAAATGAAGTGGTCGACAAATGTCCATCAACCAATACTACCAAAGACAGATTAACTAATTATTCCTCTCATTCATTTTGGTGGGATTGGGCTTTACACAGAATGGCTGCCACATTTTTCTACATGTTAACAGCAACTGCATTTCCAGCTAATCCATTGCATGTGAAATGCTTTGGGATGCCTCAATAGTACACAATATAAATGAAAGTTCCTTCTTTTGTGGCAGAATTCATGTACCCTTCTATAAACTGTTACTGATAGTTTAATATCTATCGCATGTTTTGAGAGTTTGTTATTATTTATCATATATTGGTATGTACAATAAGGTTCTTCTTTTCCAAATTTAAACAAGGAATAATTTAAATGGACTTCAAACTCTCCGGCAGAATTTGAGCCAGGAGGCATGGGTTCAAGTCCCACCTGCTCCAGAGGTGTGTAATAACATCTCAGAAGGGGTAGTTTTAAAAATAAAAATAAATCAGACACGAAGGGCTTCTGTGGCACAGTGTCTGTGTCCTACCCTTGCATCAGGATGCCTGGGTTCCAGTCCTTCCTGCTCCAGAGGTGTGTAATAACATCTCTAAACAGGTTGATTAGAAAATATCATAAAGCAGATGCATAGGGAGAGGTGGGCACTGTGGGGGATTCAGTGCTTTATTTCCCCCTCTAAATCCATTTTGACTTAGCCCCTCCCCACTCTGCCACACTTTTGATGGCTTGCATTGCCAATAATGGGCTTTGCATGCTAAGTATCCAATTGGCTACAGGGGTGATTTACTGGCGGTGGTTGACTGTTAAAAGCAGAAAAAAAAGTTACAATGATTTGGTGGTGGGAAAATGGTTCACAAAGAGCACTTCTGGATATATGCAAAAAAAACAGACACAGGGATGGATCTGCAGAACTGTCAGTCCGAGACTGGGACTAGCCAATATACTGGCCATAAGTAGAGGCTCTATTTTGGTGTTCAACAATGAATGTTGTTCCTTTCCAGTCAGGCTTCCTGAATTATCACACTTCAGTTGTCCCAAGGCTGGTTAGCTTTCCTCCTTGAACCTTTGCTATTTTGTTTTTGGTAATGATGATCCAGGATCCACCAACGACAATGAAAGCATGGTTATGTAAGTCCAGATCAGCATTGGGAGATCCTTAAGCGGTATCAGCAGCACAAGCCATCTTTACTTTTCCCTCCATTCGTACCTCAGCAGCAGCTTTACCAATTGTGATGCCTTTACTGCCATTCTGGCATACATCAGAGAGAAGAAGCAAACATCCACCAAAATAAAATGATTGGCACCTAAAGTCCAAGGAATTTCAATTAATAATTCATACTCACCCAAGGCAACAGATCTTTACTCCATCCAACTATCCTCTCAACATGTCCATCAGCAACTTTCCCATAGAACATAGGAACAGGAGTAGGCCATTCAGCCCCTGGAGCCTGTTCCACTATTCAATGAGATTGTGGCTGATAAGTGGTCTAATTCCATTTCCCTGCCTTTGGCCCATATTCCTTAATACCTTTACTTAACAAAAATTTAGCTGGCTCAGATTTAAAATTAACAACTGAACCTGCATCCACTGCCATTTGTGGAAGAGGGACACATACTGTATTTAACTTCATACCATCTAGAAAATACCCTGATCTATCTTTTCTCAGTCCAAATGCATGACCTCCAAATGCTATCATTTACACTGTATACAATGCCATCTAACAGTATGTCTTCAGCAAATTTGGATATATGGCTATCAATGCCTTTACCTAAGTCATTAATAAATAATGTGAATAATTGAGGCCCTAACACAGGTCCTTATGGGACACCACTTGTCACGTCCTGTTAGTATGAGTACCTACCCATTATCCCTACTTTCTGTCACCTGCCACTCAACCAATTTCCCAGCCATGTCAGTAATTTGCCCTCAATTCAGTGGGATTCTACCTTAGTTACTGTCTCTTATGTGGATTGATGCCTTCTGGAAATCCATATAAACAACATCCATAGGCATTCCCCTGTCCACTACCTTTGCCATCTCTTCAATAAGATTTGTCAGGCATGACCTACCTATCATGAATCCATGCAGCCTTTCCCTGATTAATTGAAAATTTCCAATGAATTCAATTACCTCATCCTTGTTTATAGATTCAGTAAGTTCCCCACCACAGATGTTAGGCTAACAGTCTGTAATTCCCTGGAGCTCCTTTCACATTTCTTAAAAAGTGGACTGACACGTGCAATTTTCCAATTCAGAGGGATGACTCTTGAATATGAGGGACTCTGAAAGATTATAGTTAGGGCATCCACAATGTGCTTTCCTTCTTACTTTAACATCCTCAGATAAAAAGTGCAAGGTCCCAGGGATTTGTCTCTCTTTAATTCCATTAATTTCCTCATTACCAATGTTTTACTCACTTAATTTTATTCAGTCCCTGTTCCCACTATTAATTTCCTCAGGACTTCAGGCAAGCTATCGTCTTGTTCTACTGTAAATACTGAGGCAAAGTAATTATTCAACATACGTGTCATTTCCCCATAGTCATTGACAATATTCCCATTTCCAGACTTTAGTGGGCCAATATTGCGCCTTTTCCCCCTTTATGTATCTTTTTTCTTATTAGTTTTGATGTCCCTGGTAAATTTCATTTCATAATCCCTAAGGTACTTTGGAGCCCTTTACTGGTCTTTGTATCTTTGCTATTCAGCAGGATTTGTGCTGAACTTTGCATGTTAATAAGCCCTGTGTTAGTATTATGCCTTCCCTTATCTCTTTAATTGTCCATGCTTGTTTTTTTCTCTGTGAAATGGAGCTTTTCTCTCTCAGGGATTTAACTGGTTTTGTATTGTGTTAAATGTTTCTTTAACATCCTCCGCTGTCCTTCAGTTGTTTTACCCATTAGCAGATTTTCCCAGTTTACTGTGAACAGTCTCTGTCTCATCTCATTAAAATTGGCTTTACCAAAATCTAAAACTTTAGAAACTGATTCATGCTTTTCGCTCTCAAATTTTACATTGAATTCCATTATGTTACAATCACTATTTGATGAATGTTCATGCACAATTAGGTTACTGATTAAACCCAGCTCATAACTCATTACTAAATTCAATATTGCTTGGCCCCTTGTTACATCAAAGACATATTGCTGCAGGAAACTATCCCTGATACTCTCCAGAAATCCACAACCCCCCGGATGCTTGTCTGCCTATTCCAATCTATATTAAAGTAAAATCCCCCATTAATACAATTCTGCCTTTGGAACACTTGCTTATTTTCTGCATTTAAACAATCTAGCACTTCAGAGCTGCTACTAGGGGGGTCCATACACAACATCTATTACAGTTTTAGATACTTTATTATTCCTCAGTTCATCCACATGGTCTCCACTGAATTTTTTCCCCTCATTATATCCTCCCTTAACATTGAAGCAATTTTGTTTCTAATCTGTAAGTTTATTCCACCTCATCTGCCACTTTCCCTGTCCATCCTGCAAACCTTATAACCTGGTACATTTAGTTCCTAATCCTGACGCCATGTCTCAGTAATGACTACTATATCATAATCTCCAATTTGAATTTGTGCCTGCAGCTCATTTAATGTATTCCCTACACTCTGTGCATTCACATATAGAACTCTTATTTGAGCCATATACTGTAATTGGTCCCTCAAGCACCAATGCTTTTTTCACCTGTTTATTATTTCTCTCATAGAATCCCTACAGTGTAGGATCAACTCTCCAAGGAGCATCCCACCCAGACCCACCCACCTAACCTATAACCCATTTCCCATGCCCAATACATCTAACCTGCACATGTATGCACTATGGGAGGAAACCTACGCCGACACAGAGAGAATGTGCAATCTCCAAACACAGTTACACAAGGCTGGAATCGAATCCGGGTTCCTGGTGCTGTGACACAGCAGTGTTAACCACTGAGCCACCATGTCACTCTTCCAGTTAATCAATACACTTCTTATGATGTGTATAGGAATGCTTGCAGAATCTGATCCATGTTCCACATTTTATTGGACTTTCCCAATGAGTGTTTTCACAATTTTATTACCTTAAACAAAATGTTTGTTTCCTTGACTCTCACTCTTCCATTTTGAACCGTGTGTCACCCAGGTACATGAATCCGTTTTGTCAAAATGAACAATTTTTCTTAATTGTACCTCTTAATCTTAAAAGTTAACTGAGTTAACCCAAAAGTCTCTCTTTTGTGTTTTTCAGAGAGGAGAAGGCCACCTGTCACAATCTGAATATTTTACCCTTACTCTTCTCTTTAATGCTCCATGTGGTATCCTCTGAAGAGCAGCAATATGTTGGTCTGATTATAGCACTTTGCTAAGTGATGCTAATATCTTATTCATCAACAATCTAGTTTCTTTAAATTTGTGTAACAGCATGTGAAAACTTCTCTTCCTCATCCTCTCAGTCAGTAACTGAAACAAATTCTCTGCTGAGTTAATTGAGATTGTTGTATCCAAAATTTATGACAGCCCAAAGATATCCAGAAAGAAACAGAATAGTTTTCAAGCTTATGATAATACTTAATAACTGATATTCTTAAATTGATGCAGTCTTGGAAAAGCTCAGTCTCAAATATGGCAATGAAACTTACCAGACAAAAAAAAATTCTGAGCCTGTTCATTGTCTCAGAATCTCTCCAGAACAAAGACCAGTAAGAAAATTGGCATGATCAATGGAGAGTCCCAGATGCAAAAGAGGGCAGCGGACTGTAAAGCATGTTTAATGATGACTTAAAACACACAAAAGAATAACTGCCTGACAGGAGGTATGCCTCAAAGGTGACTGAATGTGAACTTGGCAAAGTGCAGTAACACTGTCCAGTGAAGAGCCTGCCTTAGGGTACTGAGAATGACTGAAAACAATTATATGTTTGGTAAATAATTGACAGAGAACATGGCTATGCTTTTGAGGCAGACTTTTTTTTGTGTATTGATGGAATTTAAGTTTAACATTTAAGAATCCACTAACTCCTAAATTTTTGTCTAGCTCTAGGTTAATATAAGCATTATATCCTTTAAGCAGTAATTTGCTTATATCCTTTAAGTTCTTACCTCTGAGAATTTGTGGTATCACTTCCTCTGGTCATTTTGTTCTCAATCTACATTTCACACTAGCATTGCATTCTTAGGCCATCTGCAGTCTCCCTGTATACCTGACTCAGTCCTCTGTCTTCTTTAGCCTAATCCAGTTAATATTGCCTTGTGGAGTTAACCCTAGTCTCCAATGCCAGTTTATAGTTTGGTCCCATTGTTGACCTGACATGCAACCAGCCAATAGAACCTGTGATCCAGAAGGAGTGAGTAGCACCCAGTACCTTATGGCCCTCTCTCCAATCATTTAAGCACCTTCACTTTAATACGCATTCTAGAGGCCTCAGTTATTGATCTTTAGCAGGTAGCATCAATTGAAATAAAGTGTCTTAGTGGGCAGGAGCAAGTGTCAATGGCAATGATCAGAAATAATCTATTGATTTGATGAGCCATTAATGTCCATTGCTCTTCCCTAAATACGCAAGTCTGATGAAATTGGGCAGATGAACCATGCCGAACAGTGATTGCTATCCAGTGAGTGTGGGAAGGAAACTGAGGCTCCCAATGACCATTGCTATTGTGATTTGTTTGGTGATGTGTGCTCAGCATATTACCTATTATAGCTGTGCTGACCTGGAACATGCTAGCAGCAGAATGGTTGGACACTGATAAACCTGATTTCCACTAGAGGTGCTTTCGTGTGGTAAGAAGAAACATAGGAGGTGTAGAAGAGTGAGGTTGAATCACCATCAGCATATAAATCATCAACCTTTTAAAAAGTTGCACTTAAGACAATATTTCAATTTGCCATTATATATGACTATTGATTGAAACTAATATTAAAATTAATTGTTCAGATAAAATCTTCAAATACTGGAAATCAGAAATAAAAACTGAAAATGTCAAAAATAGACAGATTGATCAGCATCTGAAAGAGACAGTAAGGACATAAGCATTACTGATGAAATGGTCACCTACCTTTTCACTTTCAGATGCTAATTGCTTTTATTCATCTTCAGTTTTTATTAGCTTTTGCTTAGTCTTGTCTTATCTCTGTTAGAAGGAGCAGCCTCACATACAATCAGCTCCCACTTGGACATTTCCAGAAAACAATGTGAGTCTTCATTAACCAGAGGATGTGCATCTCTTCCTAATGGCCCATGAGTGAAATTATGGGGTAAGAGAGAGGTGCAAAATCATGGCTTATCTCCATTTAGCAAATGGCCAGTTGATTGGTCAGCAACTGGGAAGATTTGTGAGATATCAGACATGAGCTGACATTTGTGGCACCATGATCAGCCTGAGGCAGTGGACCAAATGGGAAAAATGAAGAGGTTTTTAATCACTGTAAAAATGATTAGATGAAAACTGGAATTGAGATTGAGGCAAATACAATTTTCAACCAATAAAAATACTCAAGACCACAAAACAGCAGAAGGGTAAATTCAGGATTTTATGTCTTCTGGGTTTTTAATGATTTGAAACACACGGCCTGTCAATGTGCTGAAAACATGTTCAACAAAAACTTTCAAATGGCAATTAGATATGTACTTGAAAGGGGAAAAATTCCAGTGTTATGATGGAGGAATAGGATAGTACGACAAAACAATTAGTTCTAACAGAAATATGGCACAGTCATTTTGTGCTGAATGGCCTACTTCTATTATTTTGTTATTTTATGAAATAGAGCTAATGACAGTTTATATATCATCCATATTATAACAAACTGTTTGATATTGAAAGGGTAAAACCAACATTCCAAAAGCATATCAATAATCTGCCACAGTAATATCAGAGTTCATAGGCTAGCATTAGCATGCAAAGCTAAAACACAATCCCCGCTGGTCAGATTACTGTCATACCCATTATTAATGTGCTTGGTTATAGACTCTAGCAGTGAAAAATGTAGTAATTAGGACAACAGAATGCAAACTTCCTCTGGGGCTGGCTTATCCAAATGACCATGCATTAGCTAGTGTTCACAATTCCCTGACCTCCATCATTCTGCTTCTCAGCCTCCAGGACCCGCTTAACTCCCCACCCACCTTGAACCACAGCCCATCTTTTCCTATTCTAACATGAGCATGCTTTCTGATGACCTTCTTGGATGCAGTTATCTTGTGCAATGCACTTCATTGAGGTGCAATTTTAAACACAGCAGAGGAGAGGAAGAAGTAAGAGGAGAGGCAGTCAGAAGATCAAAGAGCCTGGGTTTCACAGAGGGTTTTAAAAGAGGAAAAGGAGGAGAAGAGGAAAAAGAATTTGGGGAGGCTATTTCAGTGCTTTTATATAAAGGGGCCGAAAGGGCCACTCCTAATAGTTGGTAGGAGGGAATCACCAGTGGGAACGGGGGTGAGGAGAAATGCGGAAGAAGCCAGAGTTAGTCGGATGAAGAGGTTTTGTTTCGATGGGTAAGGGATATGGTTGTAGCCCTGTTGGAGGTTAGTGATTTAGGGGGAGATAAGCTCAAATAGAAACAAAAAGAAAATTTTAACCAATAGGTGTCCGATCCACTTACATTAATGCTCTGGTGGCAGGTGAAATTTACTCCCAAGGGTGAATTGTTTAAATTTGAGGATTTCCAAGACTGAAAGGACATAGTAGATTGGCAAGAGTAAGGGTAATGGACATGCATATGACTTGGTCCAGGGTAGGATAATTGCATTGGAGCTTTTGAGTTCTCCCAGGAGAATGAGGTTTGTTCTCCTCAGACATAAGAAAGTTAATGGAACACTTACAAATTATGAAAGCTTTTGATAAAGTAAATAAGGGAATTTGATTTCTATTGGCAGAAGTGTCAGAAAACAAACAAATCAGCTCATTGGCAAAAGAATCAGATGCAAGGATAGGACAGTTTTATCCAAGCAGTGAGTTGTTATGATCTAGAATGCAGAACCTGAAAGAACAGTGGAAGCAGAATACATACTTCTTTTCTGAGTAAATACTCAAAAAGGAAAATTCTCTGCAGAAAGAACAAGGGACAGGACCTAATTGGATTACTGTTTTAATGAACTGGCATGGACATGAAGCACCGAATTGCCTCTTCCCATACTTTATCTCTTCACACGTTGACAATTACATGTACTTGTTTCCAAAAAAAATTTTACTCATAAAATCTATGGAAGTACCTAGCATAATCAATTTAAAGTTGAAATTACATGAAATGGAAAACAAATCATTTTTTTCTTTGCAGTATGTGGTACTCTAAGGTGCCTCATGGCATTCACATTTAAAGATTAATTTTCATGTCAACCATACAGGTGATGTTTTACCGAGTTCCCAAACTTGCAGTGAGACTCTTAGTCCACTGAACTTAACCATTAACTTATTTAGAATAACCAACCTCAGCTTTAGTTAAGATAGTCAATACCAAGAACACTCTGGTTCGTCTGCTGCCATCATTCAGTGATGCCAAGAGGCATATACTGAAAAAAATCACTAATAATGAAGCATTGTACTGCTGCAATTGCTGCCTTGTAGTTACAGCATTAGATATGTTAAAATAAGGTTGATCTGACCTTTTTAAAATGGACATAGCAATTTAATAGAGGCCTCCTGTATGTCATATGATTGTACTTTATAATTTACTGTTAACTAAAGAGGAAGCAGACTGGCATAACATCTCAACATCAATTATAAAAGGGAGCCATTTAGAATTCAGTTAACTGCTGGACAAACCAATGGTCTATTACAAGTGTGAGAAATTAAAGCTTCTGAATCAAACAGGGCTTCACGCAGGGAATATCAGCATTACTGACATTGAATAATGATTAAAAGTTAACATAGCTGACCTCTTATGTATCTATAGGTATCAATTAAAACCCGGGGATTCAACAGAGAGACTATACTTAGCAAAACAAAAAAACTGATCATTGACTTCTGGAAGAAAGGAAGAGGACACGCCCCTAACTACATCAACAGAGCTGAGGTGGGAAGGGTCGAGAGTGTCAAGTTCCTAGAAATGACAATAACCAATCATCTGTCCTGAACCTCCCCCGTAGATGTGATGGTCAAGAAGGGACAACAATGCCTCTTCTTCGTCAGGCAGCTTAGGAAATTCGGCATGTCCGTAATGACCCTCAGCAACTTTTACAGATGCACCATTGAAACCATCTGTTCAAGCGCATAATGGCTTGGTTCGCCAACTGCTCTGCCCAGGACTGTAAGAAACTACAGAAAGTTGTGTGCACAGCCCAAACCATCACGTAAACCAATCTCCCATTCATGCATTCCATTTACACTTTTCATTGCCACAAAAAGCTTGCCAACATTTGGCGCAGCACGGTGGCTCAGTGGTTAGCACTGCTGCCTTGCAGCACCAGGGACCCAGGTTCAATTCCAACTTGGGCGACTGTCTGTGTGGAGTTTGTACATTGCTCCATGTCTGCATGCGTTTCCTCTGGATTCTCCGGTTTCCTCCCACAATCCAAAGATGTGCAGGTTAGGTGAATTGCCCATGCTAAATTGCCCATGGTGATAGGTGCATTAGTAGGGGAATGGGTTTGGGTGGTTTACTCTTTGGAGGGTCGGTGTGGACTTGTTAGGCTGAAGGGCCTTCTCCGCACTGTAGGGAATCTAATCCAATCATCAAAGACTCCCCCACCCCAGTAATGCTCTCTTCCATCAGGCAGAAGATGTAGAAGCTTGAACATGTGCACTAACAGGTTCAAGAACAGCTTCCTTCTTGCTGTTATTAGACTGCTGAATGGACCTCTCTAATTTCAAATAATATTGATCTTGCTTTGTGCACCTCCTATGCAGCCATAACCTTGTATGCCTCATTCTATCTAAGCACCCTATGATCTGTATGTCCTTGTTTGCTTTGATCTGCCTGTACTGCTCGCAAAACAAAACTTTTCACTGTTCTTAGCCGCATGTGACAACAATAAATCAAATAAAATAAAATCTCAATCAAAGAAGGCCCAAAGAGAAATGCTTTCAGAAAGCAACCATAGACTGCTGAAAGAGTCAAGGCAATCTGCAAGTATTGCAATTATAGAAATAGGAACAGAAATCTCTCTTTCACACAAAGCTTGCTCTATTAACTGAGGCCACATGTGCAAACAACTTGCAAGTGTCCAACTCAGAAGCCATCACAGCTCCTAACATTGATTTTACATTTTTCAACACATTCACCATGGAAAGAGTAATCTTTAAGCCTGGAACAAGCCTGCAACAACAACAGACCGGTATTAATATCATCTTCATATCTGGCTCAAATGAAGTTGATGGTTGTAGTTATTGGAGATTAGTTATCTCAGCTCCAGGATAATTTGCAGGAGCTCCTCAGGGTCATGTCGTAGGCCCAATCAGCTTCAGCTGTTTGATTAATGACCTTCCCTCCATCATAACATCAGAAGTCACTGACAATTGCACAAAGATCAGTAGCATTTGCAACTCTTTGGATACAGAAGCAGCCAATGTCCAAACCAGCAAAATATGGACATTACCTAGATTTGTGCAAACAAGTGGCAAGTGATAGACTGTGACTATCTCCAGCAAGATAGAAACTAACCATGACTCTCTGACATTCAATGGCAGTGCCACTACTGAATCCTTCACTAACAACATCCTGGTGCTACCATTAACCAGCAATGGAAAGGACTAGCCACGTGAATATAGCTACAAAAGCAGGTCAGAGACTAAGAGCTCTGCAGTGATTAAGTCACCTGTTGACTCACCCAAACCTCTCCACTAGCTCCAAACAGAAGTCAGAAGTGTGATAGAGCACTCCTCACTTACATGGATAAGTGCAGCTCTAACAACATTCAAAAAGCTTAACACGCTCTGGGACAAAATAGCCTGCTTGTTACACCCATTGACTTCCTCCATCTTTGATCATCAGTAGCAGTAGTATGCACTATTTATCACAAACAAACACAGAAAATTCTGGAGAAATCCAGCAGGTCTGGCAGCATCTGTGGAAAGGGAAAAAGAGTTAACGTTGTGGTTTGATATGATTCTTCTTTAGAATTCTATCATCCAGTAGTCGAAGACTTTGCTTCTCACTAAGTGGTAGTGTCCCTGCTCTTGAACTGAGACCTTGGTTCAAGTCCCACAAGAGGTGTATAATAATATTTCTGAACAGGTTGATTAGGAAAAGCAGGTTAATATATAAATAAAAATCTTTCAAGCAGACCTAGGGCTGGGAATGTATATGTGTTCTTCTTGAGCTGGGATTAGCCTATGTATTCCATGAGTATTTATTTAGGCTTTATTTAGGGTGGCACAGTGACTCAGTGATCAGCACTGCTGACTCACAGTGCCAGGGATCCAGGTTCAATTCCTGCCTCGGGCAACTGTCTGTGTGGAGTTTGCACATTCTCCCTGTGTCTGCGTGGGTTTCCTCCGACAGTCCAAAAATGTGCAGGTCAGGTGAACTGCCATACTAAATTGCCCATAGTGTTAGGTGCATTAGTCAGGGGGAATGGGTCTGGGTGGGTTGCTCTTCGGAGGGTCGGTGTGGATTTGTTGGGCCAAAGGGCCTGTTTCCACATTGTAGGGAATCTAATCTAATTTAATCTAACCTATTTACCACAGTACCAGGTTTTGTGCCACGTGCAGACCTACTGATCATTTCTTCTTCATTCATGCCTCGATCAATAATTACGCAATAGACTGTAAGGATCCAGCATCAAACCCTGTGGTATGCCACCAGACGCAGACTTCCAGTCACAAAAATCCACCCTTCGACCAGTACCTTTTGCCTCCAGCCACTGAGCCAATTTTGGATTCAATTTGTCAAACTGCCCTGGATGGAAGTTGTTCACATGGAATCCCCATTGGAGCAGCCTGCAATGGAATTGCCTGGGAAACTGAACATTCTGCTTGACAGTTACTCTACAACTGGAACCCTCTGAGAGTCTCCATTTGAATGGCAAATTAGAAACATTCCCATGAAGTTAAGCAAATAGCTACTCAGGAAAGTTGAATACATAGGCTACTGAACAGCTGCCGAACTGGCTGTCTGGACCTTAATGTCAAATGTGGGATAATAAGTGGCAAGTTACATCTGCACCTTGCAAATGCCAGACAATGACCAGCTCCAAAAGGAGAGAATCTAACCATCACTCCATGATATTCAATGGCATTATCATTGCTTAATCACAACTATAACATCCTTAGGATTACCATTGATTGGAAATTGAACTGACCAGCCAATGTGGCTGCAAATTCACAGGCAAGTAAATTCCCTTCTGACTCCCTAAAGCTTGTCCACCACCTTCAAGACACAAGTCAAAAGTGTGATGGAATACTCTCCACTTCTCTGGGTGGTGTAGCACCAGTAGTGCTCAAGAAGATCAAAGCCACTCAGGCCAAAGCAGCTAACTTGATTTTCACCCCATCGCCGCATTCAGTTCCTCCACCAACGATGCACATCAATAGCAGTCTGTATCATCTACAAGATGTATTGCAGAAACTCACTGAGTCTTTTCGAGCAGAATCTTCCAAACGCATGACCACTACGTTCTAGAAGGACAATAGTAGCAGACGCATGAGAACATTACCACCTGCAAATTCCATTCCAAGCTACACACCATCCTGAATTGGAAATATACCACTGTTCTTTCACTGTGACTTGGGTCAAAATCCTGGGATTGTCTTCCAACAGCTAAAGACTGCAGTTGATCAAAAAGGCAGCAATCCATCAGATTCATAACAGCAATTGAAGGTAGGCAATAAACGATGGCTTAGCCAAGAAAGCCCACATCCCATGAATTAATAAAATTATGTTCTAAAGAAGGATCTTAAAACTTGACTCTGGTTCTCTCCACAAATACTGCCAGATCTGCTGGGTTTCTCTGGCAATTTCTACTTTTGAATAATTTTCGGGGGTTTGGCCCCAACACAGTGTTCAAAGAGCTCTTATCAAAGTCACAAATGTCATGACAAATTATCTTTCCTAAGCCTTCTTAAACTTAGCTATAGCATTTGACACCACACCATCGACTTGCATTTTCAAACAGTTGGAAATGTTCCTTCTTGGTTCCATTCTTAGCTACCAGCCAGATTCTCAGCCAGATAACTGCCAGAAATGCTGCTCTCTCCACTCCCACATTGTTACCCCAATGTAGGAGCAAATTCATCTAGACTCAAAATGTCAGCTCTCCATGGATGCTGCCTGACCCGTTCTGATCTCCAGTATTTTTTTGCATCCAGTTTATCTCAGTGTTATCTAAAGATTTACCTTGGCTACCTTCCATTTCTTATTGACATGCTGCCCCCTGGTGACAACATCAAAAAGTAGTGTAAATTTTAGCATCCACACTTTTGACACCCAGCTTTACTTCACCGTCACTTCTCTTGACCCCTTGAAGTTGTCTAACGACTTGACCAACATCCACATCAGAGCCTGAACCTCTGTAACCTGTTCCAGCTGGGGCTGACAAGTGGCAAATAGTGTTTGTGCCACAAAAATGCCAGGCAATGGCCAACTCCAATAAGAGACAATCTAACCATTGCCCTTTGACATTCAATGGTGTTACCATCACTGAATCCCCCACTACTAACATCCTGGAGGTTACCATTGACCAGAAGCTCAACTGGACTTGCCACAGAAATTCAGTGGCTACAAGAGCAGGTTAGAGGCTAGGAATACTTCAGCAAGTAACTCACCTCCTGACTCCCCAGAGCCTGTCCACTACCTATAAGCCACAAATCAGGAGTATGATGGAACACTCCCCACTTGTCTGGATGGGTACAGCTCCAACAATACTCATGAAGCTTGACACCATCCAGGACAAATCAACCCACATGTTTGGCACCATAAGTATAGGCATCCATTACCTCCGCCACTGATACTTAGTAGCAGCAGTGTGTACTGTCTTCAAGATGCACTGCAGAAATTTACCAAAAAACCTCAGATAGAACCCTCCAAACCCAGGACCACTTCTCTCTAGAAGGTCAAATACAGCAGACACATGGGAACACCATCACCTTCAAGTTCCCCACCAAGTCTCTCATCATCCTGACTTGGAAATATATCATCATTCCTTCACTGTCACTGGGTCAAAATCCTGGAATTCCCTCCCTAAGGAAATTGTGGATCAACATACAGTATGTGGAATGGTTGAAGAAGGCAGCTCACTACCACCTTCTCAAGTGCAATAGGGAGATGTAATAAATACTGGCCAGCCAGCAATGCCCACGACCCATGAATGAATTTTTAAAAAACCCACAACCTTCTGAGTTATCTTCACTCCTCCAAATCTGCCCTTCTATGAGCTATTCTGATTTTAGAGTGTAGGTTTGCTCGCTGAGCTGTAGGTTTGATATCCAGACGTTTCATTACCTGGCTAGGTAACATCATCAGTGGCGACCTCCAAGTGAAGCGAAGCTGTTGTCTCCTGCTTTCTATTTATATCTTTCTCCTGGATGGGGTTCCTGGGGTTTGTGGTGATGTCGTTTTCTGAGGGGTTGATAGATCTATGTGCTTGTTTATGGCGTTGTGGTTGGAGTGCCAGGCCTCTAGGAATTCTCTGGCATGTCTTTGCTTAGCCTGTTCCAGGATAGATGTGTTGTCCCAGTCAAAATGGTGGTTTTTTTCATTCGTGTGTAGGGCTATGAGGAGGGGGAATCGTGTCTTTTTGTGGCTAGCTGGTGTTCATGTATCCTGGTGGCTAACTTTCTTCCTGTTTGTCCTACGTAGTGTTTGTGGCAGTCCTTGCATGGAATTTTATAGATGACATTGGTTTTGTCCATGGGTTGTACTGGGTCTTTTAAGTTTGTTAGTTTTTGTTTGAGAGTGTTGGTGGGTTTGTGTGCTACTAGGATTCCGAGGGGTCTCAGTAGTCTGGCTGTCATTTCTGAAACTTCTTTGATATATAGTAAGGTGGTTAGGGTTTCTGGCTGTGTTTTGTCTGCTTGTCATGGTTTGTTCTTGAGGAATCTGCGCACTGTGTTTTTTAAGTATCCGTTCTTCTTGAATATGTCGTATAGGTGGTTCTCCTCTGTTTTTCGAAGTTCGTCTGTGCTGCAGTGTGTGGTGGCTCGTTGGAATAGTGCTCTGATACAGCTTTGTTTGTGTGTGTTGGGATGGTTGCTGGTGTAGTTGAGTATTTGGTCAGTGTTTGTCGGTTTTCTGTATACGCAGGTTTGTAATTCTCCCTTGTCCTTTCTACTGTGACGTCCAGAAATATGAGTTGTCAGTTTTTTTCATGGAAGAAACACAGCAAACGATCAGACAGACAGTTGCATCTACTCTGAGCCGAAAGAGGGAAGGAAACAAACTGAACACACAAGAAAAGAAAGCCCTAGAAAACCTCACAAAAGACTAAAACATTGTTATATTACCTGCAGACAAAGGTCGGCTCACAGTCATCCTGAACAGAAGGGACTACATCGAGAAAGCCAATGCACTACTCGCAGACACCAACAGCTACTAAAAGGTGGCGCTAGACCCGACCCCACAATTAGGAAACAAAATTACATATCTCCTAAGAAAATTACACAATTCCAGACAATTAAACAAGACGGAATTCCAGAAAATGAAACCCGACGGGACCAACACCCCACGATTCTACGGACTACCAAAAATCCATAAACCAGGAGCCCCCCTCAGACCTATAGTCTCACTACCCGGAACACCAACTTACAGACTGGCCAAAGAACTACACGCAAGACTAAGTACCTAGTAGAAGAGTCACAGCACTCCATCCACTCCACCCAGGAATTCCTAAAAACCATCAAAAACACCAAAATAGAGGGAGACGAAGCAATGATTTCATTCGATGTAACAGCACTGTTCACCTCCATCAACACTGACCTGGCAAAGGAAACACTCGCCACACTTTTAGAACAGACCATCACACACACACCAACCACCATCAATCACATTACCAACGAAAACATCATGAAGCTAGTGGACCTGTGCCTCACCTCCCACTTCACTTTCAACAACATAGTCTACAAAAAAACCAACGGCACATCCATGGAATCTCTGCTATCAGGATTCATAGCAGAAGTGGTAATGCAAAGGCTAGAACAAACAGCCCTACCAATCATCAAATCAAAAATCTGGGTCCGCTACGTAGATGACACTTTTGTCATCACAAAACGAAACAAAATAGAAGAGACATTTAATATCATCAACAACACCCTCACAGGCATAAAGTTCACCAAGGAGGAAGAAACTGACAACAAACTGGATATCAAACCTACAGCTCAGCGAGCAAACCTACACCCTAAACCTCAACCTGAGCTACAAACCTTCACAAACCTTATTCTGATTTTAATTGTTCCAATTGCCTGAGCCCTAAACACTTTACTTCACATCTTCATCTCTCTTTTCTAATTCAAAGATGCTCCATAAAATCTACCTCTGAACCAAACCTTTGATCTTCTAGTCTAATATCTCCTTATATATAATGATGTTGATTCGATTAAAAGTAATGTGCAGTACTTTTGGATTTTTTTAACATCAAAGGTGCTGTATAAAGACAAGTTGTTGCTTCAAATTTCCAAATTGAATGAAATCGTTGTTAGACTTAAACACAGCCATCTAGTTTTGATTATAGAGTAATGGATTTTTATTCAATGAAAGCAACTAATTATTTTTTATTTTGGGAGTTCAATCACATTCTTTCATGGAATTTATAATTTGTTTAATAATCAAAAGCTTAGGAGAAGAAAGGCTTACAGGCCACATCCTAGATCTTTCCTAGTAACATTCTGATACTAGGCACTTCCCGAACCAAACAGGCAACATTAAAACATGGTGGCCAATATGAATGACCGTCTTCCTATTTTAACCCTGGATTTATGGCGGACAATGTTTATTCACAGATTCTCATTTCTTGCCCTTGTCTTTATTATCTGTTTTCAGGGGGAGCCTGCCACTGCCTGGTTTAGCACTTAATGGGGTAGGCCTTTACAGAACTTTAACTTGTATGCAAGGCCTATCCTTTGCCATAACTATTTTAAAACTAGTAGAATTATGATCACTGGTCCCAAAATGAATAACTTATTAACACTTCAGTCACTTGTCCTGCCTTAATACCCAGGAGAAGGTCAAGATTTGCTCCTTTATCAATGTGTAGTAGGTATATCTACACATTGATAAAGAAAATATTCTTGAACACATTTAACAAGTTCCTCCCCATTCAAGCCTTTAACAATATGGCAGTCCCAGTCTATGTTTGGAAAGTTGGAATCCCCACTATTACGACTCTTATTTTTACACACATCTGAGATCTCTTTACTTATTTACTCTTCAATTTCCCGCTGACTATTGGAGGGGGGAGGGGCAATGGTTCAATCCCATCATGGTGACCATCTCCTTCTTATTTCTCAATGCCACCATATAGCTTCACTGGATGATCTCCCAACAATATCCTCTCACTAAGTACAGCAATTTTTGTTTTAAATCAAAAATGCCACATCTCCTCCCTCTTGCCTCCCTTTCTGTCCTTCCTATAGCATTTAAACCTTGGAACATTGAGCTGCTAGTCCTGCCCCTCCCTCAGGCATGTTTCTGTAATAGCTATGACATCCCATGGTGCTGACTTCCTTCTTCTCTCCTCCCTCAATTTGTAAGTTTATAACCACATCAACTGCTTCTTGTGTTTAACCACAAAGTTTCTTGAATTCTTCATCTCAGTTCCTCAAAACTAAAAATGAGTCGAGTAGAGGATTTCTGCTTCTTTAAATGAAAACACAAATGAATGGCTACATAAGTACAAAAAAATACACATCTCAATTTATCTAATTCTTAGACATGATATCAGAAATGTAAAATCCTCTTTCTCAGCACAGGAGAGATAAATTGAAACAATTTTACTTTAGTAACCCTATTCCTCGTAAACAGAAATAAAATCTAATATCAAAAATGTTTGAAACACGTAATATTTAATAGAAAGTGTAATGCCAATGTTATTAGCACCAGTAATGATTGCAGAATACATTAGGACAGTTTAGCCTTCCAGGCATTTTAGACTCAAATGGAAATTTTTCTGAACTCTATCCCATTTGGGACAGCCTGGAGAATTTTTGAAATTGGAGGAAAGTTGCTGGAAGACACTGGCAACCTTGGGGGGTCAGATTTGAATTTAAAGATTGCTCCACATTGTACACTTTAATCACTTTGCAAACGTTTATCTAAGTTTTTCTTAATTTCTTCTCTCCTCATCACAGGTTGATAAGGTCACTTCCAATTTCACTTCTAAATGGCCTACATCTAAATGTAAGGTTGTGCACTCCTGTTCTGGGTTCCTAATCACAATATATCAGTGACTACACTTCAAAAATACTTCAGTAAAGCATATTGGGACATCCTGAAATCACGAGAAATGATACTTAAATGCAAGCTCTTATTTTTTTGTTTTGCTTAATGAATTGATGTATTGAACATGGAAATTGCTAGAAGAAGCCAAGAATGATCTAGGTTACTTTCTGATCTTCTCTCCTTTATATAAACAATTTACTCTCCACTCTTATTGCTGGTATTTGCCGCTGGAGACATCACCTTCTACCCATCACCTCCTCAAAATAGCCCTGCATAAGTCTAGACAATAAGAGTCAACGGGCCAATTGAACATAGGGCGATTGCATCCAACTCCCAATCCTATACACCAATCATGTTCTCACAACTAGTATCAGTGGATTGCAATCATCTTTGGAATCAATGCTGATTACTCCCTATCCTGAGGTCTATTCCTTACTGTCATGTGGAGTCACTACTATTGGTCAGAAGCTGACTAAAGTACCCAACCTGGGATCTTCCTAGTCCATAGGATCTAGTACCATTTTAGGTGGTGCATTCTGCTCATCTAGTAATTATATTTTCAAGCTCTCATCTGTCAATGACCTGGCTTTGAATGGGGTCTTGTGGTGCAATGATATTTTTGGGTCAGGGTTTCAGATCCACCTGCCCTGGATGTATGTCATAACCATATCTGAACAGATTGATTACAATAGCTACATATCAGTTTAAGGACTAAGGTTATACCAGGTGGAGTGACAGGAAGCTATTGTAACATACAAACAATGAATATATTGCTCGGTTGTGTTGAATGTTCTGTTTCTGTTCTGCATCATGTAATTCACCTTTGAAACAACCCTTATGATCTAAACACCAGGAGGAGCCACACACAATTCCACCCCAGCCTGATTTCAGGGATGGTCATGTTTGAAAGAGAGTGGGAAGGGGAATTAAAATGGTGTTGACTAGCAGGTCAGGTTGGCCCCTACGAGCCCAGCTGAGATGCTCGGCGAAATTACCACATCCGGACCACCAGATACTGTAAACTAAGTTGGAGAAGCAGGTGAACCTCTATCTCACCTGGAAGGATTGTTTGGGGCCTTTGATGGAGGTGAGGTGTGCTGACAGGTTTTGCATCATTTACAGTTGCAGAGGAATGTATCTTGGGATTTGGGGGGAGGGGTTGGTCGGGAGAGTGGTGCAAACCAAGGATTGGCGAAGGGAATGGTCCTTGCAGAAGGCAGAGAGGGTTGGTACCTTCCCATGCAACTGTAAAAGAAGGGCTCCCAAACAGTCCTCCGTGCTCCCAATGTGGAATTTCTCTACATCGGGGAGACCAAACATACACTCAGGGCACATTTCGCTGAGCATCTCAGCTGGGCCCACAGGAGCATACCTGACCTCCCAGTCACCGCCCATTTAATTCCCCTTCCCACTCCCTTTCCAATATGACCATCCTTGACCTCCTAAACTGCCACAGCAAATCAGACTGCAAATTGGAGGAAAACATCTCATGTTCTGCCTGGGCAGCCTACAGCCTGGAGGCCTTGATATTGAGTTCTCCAATTTCAAATTGCTTCCATTCCCATCCCTGGACTCCCTTCCCAGCTCCCCCCCCCTTCCAATCCTATGATCAACCCTTCCTTCCAGCTACCAACCAGATCATACCCTCTACCTGTGTTCACCTATCGCTACCTCACCACTGCATCCCCTCTAACCCCTTTATCTGCAGCTTCCCCTACACCCATCCCCAGTCCTGAAGAAGGGGTACACCTGAAACGTTGACTGTTCCACCTCCACCTCCTGGTGCTGCCTGGCTTGCTGTGTTCATCCAGTCTCCTGCTTGGCTACCTTGGATTCCAGCATCTGCAGGGTTTTTTTGTCTCTAACGATGGGCTGAATTCCATTATTTTGTGAAATCATTCAAGATGGCATTGGATGTTTCTGAAGAAAGATCACCTTCATCCAAAATATTAACTCTGCTTTGTCCCCACAAATGCTACCAGATCTGCTGAGCATTTCTAGCAAATTCTGGTTTTGTTTCTGATTTCCAGCATCCGCGTTATGTTTGTATTGACATTGGATTATTGTTGGGCGAGAAATAATATACACGGATATAGGGAAAATATAAGCGATTGACACTATGTAACGACGGATGAAGTGCTCCAGCCCAAGAGGTCGATTTTCCTGCTTCTCGGATGCTGCCTGACCTGCTGTGCTTTTCCAACATCACACTCTCAACTATGTAATGACGGTCACCTGGAGAGCCGATGGATGATGGGCCGAACGGCGTCCTTCTGTGATTCGGTGAGGTGCCAACGGAGGGCGCTGCTGTGCTCCTGTGTTCCACGGCCGCGGGCGGTGGCAGGAAGGGATCGCGATGCAGTATGGGAGTTGTAGTCCTTTACCCACTGCGGCCCTCCCTGGTGAGGAAGCTGTGGTGAAACTGCAGTTCCCGGCGTGCCCCTGATAGCCCGAGGACGGAGCAAGGAAGAGACAAGGATAGGTCCGTGGAAGAGGTCAGGACACCGGCAGACTGCAGGAAAGAAGAGGGAGAAGGAAGGTAATTATTCCCGGCATCTGGGTAGGAAAGTATTGAGGGAAAAATTGCCTGAACTTTTAAGGCGTCAAGGGAAACTTTTAGTTTCCCCTTTTTGGGGGAATTTTGGTTGAATGCGATTTAAATAGGTCGCATGGAAGTATTAAGTGTTCTTTATTGTCCTTTTTTTTTAAAAGGAACAGTGACTTCAACAAGGTTACATTTGATCAAGCCTTCCTGGGTTGTGTGCAAACAGACTAATTGAGACCAGTGGGGAGAGAGGGAAGGAAGGTAGGTAAGTAAAGAGAAGGACAAGGGAACGCTCAATGCCAAGACTTGGAAGAATGGAGGAAAGGGTTTGCTACAAGAACATATGGTTTAAATGCACCTTGTCTGTGTGGCTCATTGTGACATGAATTGTGCAATGGATCTATGTATCCAAAACACAAATACGTGAACTCTGTTCTCTACTAATGTGCTTTACATTCAGTGCAGTCTGAACAGCGATACTGAGAAGTCACAAAATAGAAACTGGTCAGCCTTGTTTGTTGCTTAATCCTCCACTCAAATAAGTTCCAAGTACAGTACTAGATGTTTTCATTATAGCTTTTGATTCTAAGGCACAGCTGTTATTTATTTTGATGGTATCTCTCTGTGTGAATGGAACCCTTCAGCTATTGTGAAAAGTGTGGAGCCAGTGCCCACTGGGTCCTGTATTATTAATCTTAGCTTTAAGCACCATACTTTTCTATATGACAGAAATAAATTTATTTCATTGTAAAGAAGGTGGATTCTGCTGTTTCATGGGCATTGTTGTTACAGCATTGAACATGAACAAAAATGCACTTGTGGAAAATCTTCTCTGTGCCAATTTAGTGGTAGGTCAGCAAACTAGATGGTGCTTATGTAAACAATGTGTTTACTGATTTATAGAGAAACAAAGGAACTGGGAAACTTCACATTGTCCAGTGGAAATATGCCCTGGAGATTTCTGGATACCTGATGGCAGATGGATCTGAAACTGTGCTTTCCATTATGTTCAAATACTTGCTTGCCCACTCAGATATTGGCTTTATCCAGTGAGCTTTTGAACCCCAGTTGACAAGCTCGAGGTTTAAACCCAGCTTAATGTTATCAGATACTCAGTGGAGCTACTATATTTTGCTTCAGAATCATTGGGTTTGGGAGAGGAAAAGTTGAATAAAGTTCTTGCTCTTGCCCACTGTCCAATAATCCCCTTTGGTTGGGGTGTGAGAGTATGGATGTTGTGAGAGAAATTCAGCTCAGGTTTGATTTCCCCCACCCCACAGTCAAATTTTGTATAGTTTTTGATATGTAGACTGCTAACATTTAAAAATTGTACTGTGAGTGCGTGAGAGGAGAGGTGATGGCCTAGTAGTATTATCACTGGATTGTTAATCCAGAGACCGAGGTAATGTTTTGGGGACCCACGTTCAATTCCACCACAGCATATGGTGAAATTTGCATTCAATAAAAATCTGGAATTGGGAATTTCACAATGACCATGAAACCATTGTCGACTGTTGGGAAAATGTCCTTTAACTGGTCTGGCCTCTGGCAATGTGGTTGACTCTTAATGCCCTCTGGCCAGTTAGGGATGGGCAATAAATGTTGGCCTAGCTGGCTATGCCCTCATCCCATGAAGGAATAAACGAAAAAAGAGCCTGTGGAGCAATTAGAGAGGAAAAGTTTAAAGAACAATGACCTTGGTTTTAAATTGTTGAAAAAACGCGAGGACGGCACAGACAAGTTGGACCGAAAGGTCTGTTTCTGTGCTGTACTTCTCTCTGACTCTATTTATCTGGGAAGAAAGTAATGGACAGAGTTTGAAGGCTGCAAAAGAATGCAGACATTTTGATTGCTGCTTTTCAGAAGTGTATTAGAGCTGGTTGAAACTGTTCACCCAATCCTTTGGGTGACTGGGTTCACACAGACTTTCAAAACTTTTTGTGGATTGGTAATGATATAACTACATGTTGCAGGATTCTTACAATGGGATAAAGTTTAGCTTTGGAGTCTGGAATGTGTCAGTCTCTCTCTATCATAGTTATTTACAACACTTAGGCAACAAGACAAAACAGTAAACATTATTTTTGTTGTCTTATGCATCATAGGAAGTGGATTCAACGCTACAATTTGGAAAAAAATATGGGTGGGGTGCAATCCCTGGGATTGCCTTCTGCGACAGGACCCCATAAAGTTGGCTGCACAGATATCATGACTGATCACAGAAGGCAGGTAAGGTGGAGACATGTTTCAGCAGGGAATCAAGTTTAATAAATAGAGTTGCTGCAGTATATCTAGTCCTAGATGGAGGGAGTGGATGCATAAATTACTGGATAAGGTGAAAATCCAGTGTGTTATTTTGTCCTTTGTGGCGTCAAGCATCTTGAATGCTGTCACAACTATACCCATCTAGACAAGCGGAGTTTGTCCATCATGCTCTTAACTTTGTACTTGATAGATGGTAGAGTGGTTTTGGAGAGTCACCTTCTTTAGAATATCAACACACTTAGCTGTTCCAGTATGCATGCCATTTATGTGGCTAATCCAAATAGATCCTGGTCTGTGGTGACCCTAAGGATATTAGATTTGTTGCACAATGTGAAATCACTTACTGTTCCTGTATTAGGGCAGATGCCTAATGGGAGACCTACACTGTGACACATGCAACAGAACTCCGACATGTTGCAAGGATCTTTTTAAGAGGAATGGTTCTGATGTACCTGTGAGATTGGCTCCTGATGGGGCAATAGGAAGTCAGGGTATTTGTTCTTCAAGTGCAAATCTGCAAACAAATAATGGACCTGCATCCATCTATCTGGCCTCTACTGACAGATTGCTGTTTGAATGTGAGATGTCTCAGAAGGGCTCCTCTTTGTCTGTCCCCAGCAGGTATGTGAGCTCTGGGTTCTGGATTGGTTTCTTATCTCTTTATTCCTGTTCAGTGAGGCCAATTTCAACTTCACTATCGCTGCCCCGTTAACTCAGCCTCATATGAATGATTTGTAGTGTTCCCAATACCCGAACTAATGCACTTACTTGTTTGTCGTAGAGTCATAGAGATGTACAGCATGAAACAAACTCTTCAGTCCAACCCGTCCATGCCTACCAGATATCCCAACAATCTAGTCCCACCTGCCAGCACCTGGCTTATATCCCTCCAAACCCTCCCTATTCACATACCCATCCAAATGCCTTTTAAATGTTGCAATTGAACCAGCCTCCACCACTTCCTCTGGCAGCTCATTCCGTACATGTACCACCCTCTGCATGAAAAAGTTGCCCCTTAGGTCCCTTTTATATCTTTCCCCTCTCACGCTAAACCTATGCCCTCTAGTTCTGGACTCCCCGACCCCAGGGAAAAGACTTTGTCTATATACCCTATCCATGCCTTTCATAAGTTTGTAAACCTCTATAAGGTCACCCCTCAGCCTCTAAAGCTCCAGGGAAAACAGCCCCAGCCTGTTCAGCCTCTCCCTATAGCTCAAATGCTCCAACCCTGGCAACATCCTTGTAAATCTTTTCTGAACCCTTTCAAGTTTCACAACATCTTTCCGATAGGAAGGAGACCCAGAATTGCAAGCAATATTTCAACAGTGGCCTAACCAATGTCCTGTACAGCCGCAACATGACATCCCAACTCCTGTACTCGATTCTCTGACCAATAAAAGAAAGCATACCAAACGCCTTCTACACTATCCTATTTACCTGCGACTCTACTTTCAAGGAGCTATGAACCTGCACTCCAAGGTCTCTTTGTTCAGCAACACTCCCTAGGACCTTACCATTAAGTGTATAAGTCCTGCTAAGATTTGCTTTCTCAAAATGGAGCACCTCTCATTTATCTAAATTAAACTCCATCTGCCACTTCTCAGCCCTTGGCCCATCTGGTCAAGATCCTGTTGTAATCTAAGGTAACCACCTTCGTCGTCTACTACACCTCCAATTTTGGTGTCATCTGCAAACTTACTAACTATACCTCTTATGCTCGCATCCAAATCATTTGTGTAAATGACAAAAAGTAGAGGACCCAGCACTGATCCTTGTGGCACTCCACTGGTCACAGGCCTCCAGTCTGAAAAACAACCCTCCACCACCACCCTCTGTTTTCTACCTTTGAGCCAGTTCTGTATCCAAATAGCTAGTTCTCCCTGTATTCCATGAGAACCAAACAACACTTTCAATGAAGTAATTTGTCAAAACTATTGATGTACCTGGAAAGGTAAGGATTGTGTGTGGTCAGATGGGCCACACAAGGTATTTGTGAAGTCAAGCCCTCAGTAGAATAAGCTTGATGCTCTATTTGATCTCAGCCCTCACAGAAATAAGATAGGAACAAATGGATGCAATCAGCTCCACTGAATCTATTTGGTTCCTCAAACCTATTTCAACAGCAGTGCGGCCACGATTGATCTGTTAACCTGCCTGCCTAACTCTCTTTTCTCAACTGTAACACTGTAGAATGCTGCTTGTTCAGAGATTTTATTGCTATACAAACTGATGTGATAATGGAAAGTAAGGTGGGTAGATTGCACCTGCTTACCTTTAGTTTTGCAGAAGCTGCTTTATATAATAAGGAAGTTCTTAACATTTACATCAACTGCTGTTTAACTGCATGTCTTGTACTTTTTAGATTTTGGGCTTTCATCATTTGAGTTTCAATGTTTGTCATCTGTTGTCTCTGGTTGTGAAATGCACACCGCAAAGTCTCACTTAGTTTGTTTTATGATTAATGTCGGTATGCACAGAATTGCTGCAGTACAGAAAGACGACATCCAGCCCATCGGGTCTGTATTGACTCTCCGAAGAGCATTCCACCCAGACCCACCCTATCCCCTTAGCCCTGCCATATTCTGGGAATCAGATCCATGGCATTGATTTTGCTGTTCTTCCAATTCCTGCCTTTTTTGCATCCTCTATCTCCTGAGTAACTGGTTGGACCTTCAACTGCTTTGACTTTAAGTTCTCAATTCTCCCATAAAGCTCTCCAACTCTTGAGCCATCTCTTCCTTTTTAAGATGCTCACTGTAACCTACCTTTTTGATCACTTGATATTAAGGGATGATGTGAAATTTGGTTAGATAATTGCACCTGCAAAATGTATGGGCATTTTTACAACATCAAAGGCACAGTATAAATGCAAATTATCAAAAAGGAATTGACTTTAGGAAAATAGGGATGTACTTCAGTGGCAAATTTAGGGTAACAAGAATATATTAATTGAGCTGAATAGCACTTTCCTGTCCTTAGTTCCTATTTTTCCTTTGGTTCTTCTCATGTGACTTATAAGATGGATTTACATAAAACATCACCTGAGGGAATCTGCAGGAAGCATAATTTAGAGGTCGATTTTCTCTGCCCATTCCTGGAAATAAAATATTATTACAGACATGTAGCATGTCCCAAACCATCAAAATGCTCCCCTGTATGTAATTTTTCTAAGTATTAGAAAGGCGTAACACTGAGACATAGGATTATAAACTGGTTTCTGTTGAGGTTTGTCAGCTTGGTACCTTAATCATATTGGTTCGCTTGAGCTGCTTATTCTGTGTTACTCAAGTCTGTATATCATATGCAAATTAAGTTGAGAGTTTTGCTGCTGAATATGTTGCCCGTTGTGATACCAACATATGAGCTGAACAAGCCCCGGCTTCTATTCCTGTCTGACTTATCTCCAGTCACAGTTCAACAGGAAGAAAATGAGCCAGTACATTTTCTGAGAAATAAAGAAAGATAGGAAACATATACTATCTGAGAAAACCTAAAAAGTTGAGAAGGTTAGAGAGCTCCAAGCATTAGTAAACATGGAAAATGGTCAAAGGTGGCCTGAGTTATTGTTAAAGCTATTTGTTTTTATATAAAAAAAAGTATGAAGGTAACTACGTTTATTCTGTTGGTATCCTTTCACATCAAAAATCACAGATTTTGTCCCTGATGAATTGAAACAGTAATTGTAAAGAAAAAGGATATGGTAAAGGGTCAGATAAATGGGCCAACATTAATAGTTCTTCTTGAGCAAAGGAACAAACTGAATGAACTGAGCTCTCCTCAGTGCTATGAAATTCTGAGATCCTAGAGGGACATAAAATCAACCTCTATTCCCTGAGTTAGGAATTCTCTGAGCTAAAGATTCAGACCACTATCCAGTCACCCCGGCTAGAAAGGATGTGAGGAAGAGTGAATAAAACACTTAGGAGTTAAGTAATCTGCTGGTGGCTGCTGCTTAGATTCTCACATTAAAAGTGGCCAAGTGATTGGGAAGCAGTTGAAGCTGATAGACAGGTCAGCACCTTAGAACTGAAGCAGAAGCTTAATGAGGGAAGTGAAACATCTCATTTGCAAATTTTCATGTGACAGGCACTCGCAAGATGGAGTGTTTTTGGGACTGTCAGCAGACACGGACTACAACTATCATGTAATACGTGTGGGTAGTGTTGACTCACCAAAATCTTACTGTCTTGATCGGCCATATCCATAACATCTTTCCCCAATTGTGTCCCACAGTCCTTGGCTTGGACTCGAACTGTGCTCCTTTCAGCATCAGTGTTTTGTCTGGGAATATTTGACAGGGGCAATGCAGAGGGGTTTGCTCTATATATAATCTATACTATACATGACTGGGATTGTTTCAGACAGTATAAAGGGAGCTTTGCTTTGTGTCTAACTTGTGTTGTACTTGTCCTGTGGGTATTTTACTGAGAAGGAGCTTTACTCTGCTATAAAAACAGAAAATACTTAAAATTCTCCACAGTTCTGGCAGTATCTGTGGACAGAAATGGATTTAATTATTTTGAGCTCAATATGACTCCAGAACTGAAGGAAGAAATGCAGTAAGTTATATGCCGTTGAAATGGGGTCCGGGAGGTAGGAAAAAAGGAAAGGTCTGAAAGAAATTCGAAAGTCAAAGAAATTAAATGTCAAACATGTTACATAGAAAAGGGAGTCATTATGGTTATAATAACAAAATAAAGCATTTTTTGCAGAATGATTGTAAATGGTAGAATTATAAACAGCTGTCCATAAGCAGATTAACATGAAAAACATTTGCAAATAAATCAGAATCAAAGTGAGTGACCGATTTCCATGGTCTTAAATTTTTGAACCCCATGTTGAGTCTAATTTATATATAACACGCAGACCCATTAAGTCCAAAAGCAATAAAATGCCTAATTGGCAGAGGCGGTGCTATTCCTCAAGGTTGCATTGAGTTTCACTGCAACAGTGTAGCAGGATAAGAAGAGAAAGGTGAGCATGAGGCGGTGAAATAAAACAATCAGAAGCTCAGGGTCATTCCTGTGGACTGAACACGCATACATGGCAGATCAGTCACCCAATCTGCATTTTTTTCAACCCCCCCCCAATGTAAAGACACAGAATGAAATTTTAAGAAGTACATGCAAATTGCTGCTTCACCTGAAATGTGTTTTTGTGGTTTTGGATGGTGAGGAAATATAAGATAAGGTTGATTGAGGAATAGATCAGGGTGTCACAAGTTAATGGATCCTGTGGAATGCTGACAGGGAGGGAAGTGGTGAGCGCAGGTGGGGTTGGACATAGTTGAGGGCTCTGTAATCCAGTTATAGGAGGACTCCTCAACCAAGAAAATGAGAGGACACACCAAAAATGCTGTAGAAAATACACAACAACCTGCTCAAAAATGAAAGTATCTGCACCCAGCCTGGGAGTGTTTAATACCATGTAAAAGGAGCTTTGTTCTGTATCTACCCTGTTTTGTAACTCATTATGTAATTTATGCTAACATTTAGTGTCTAAAATAGATGTTGACATTGAATTTTTCTCTTACATTGTGCAAAGAAACATGAAAAATTGCGAAAGACAAATCTTACAAAAGGAACTGTTCCTTCCATATTGTCAGCCTTCAACTGTTCATTTAATGTTCTTGCTATAACTTGTTGAGAAAATCATTACCTAAGTGACTGACAGCTTTGTCAGAACATTTGTGGAAAAACCTGAAAGAGTTTTTTGGCTTTGACTTGCATTAGTTTATGCAGGGACTTGTTCTGCATTGTAAAGAATTGGTTATTTTGTCACAGTTGGAAGAAATCAGGTGCACACCGATTCAATGCTTTAGAAATGGTAAAAATATAAAATACAGAATATTAACTTGAGAAGCGCCCTAATTGTGTCTAAAAATCAAGATCTTGATAGAGTCTTGTGATGCAGCGATAATGTCCCTACCTCGAGACTCCAAGTTTCAAGTGCAAACTCAGAATTTAATTGGCATTGAGATGTGTCATAAAATGTGCAAATACAATAATTTCTTCAAAAAAAACAGAACTCACACACGGTCTGATGTAAAACTCAGAGCTGGAAATTCTTCTTGGGCTATTTCAAGGTCTGATTTGGAGTAATATTAAACTGAAGCAGTGCCTCTTCTCAGTTAAAAGCATATGAGGTTCAGTGACACTATTTTGATGATAAATAATAAGTTCTCACTCGTCTCCTGGACAACATTTGTCCCTCAACCAATGTTCTGTGAAACAGATCATCCTGTTGTTATCACATGGGTGTTTGTTGTGCACACATTGCCATAATTTCTACATTGCACATCAAAGTATTTAATTTGGTTGCAAGTACTTCAGAGAATTCTTAGATCAGGAAAGTTAATATATAAATGCAAGTATTTCTCTGTTGCTTGCTCGTCTTGTATCCTTAAAAACAAACTTCAATTTGTTTCAGGGCAGTTTCTTTCGTTTGTACTATCCCTGTGAGGCTTGTGGAGAAGTGAAGCACCCACTATGGATTCCCAACTACGAGTATTGCAAAGGCCTTGCAGATTATCTGAACAGAGACAAGAGGTGGTGTGCTCCCTTGCTCAACATGGCATTTGGTGAGAACAACCCAACATAATGGCTGAGGTTCTGAGCTGTGCAATCAAAATAGTTGAGCAGAAGTTCCCAAACTGGAGAACGTGTCCACAGAGAGAAAGGGCACATCAGGGGTGGGTGTGTATTGAAGTTAGGTGTCGCTGAATGTATGCAAAGTGTTCTTTGAACAATCTGATGAGAGATCCAACAATGCAGCCATCCGAAACCAGAATAACTGTACTTTGAAAGGCACTCTTGCTATAAGCTTGGCCGTTGGACCAAGTGGAATGCACTGGTCATCATTGACCTGTGATGGGTCCAATGGCCAAGTCTTGAAGTTGATATGGAATTAAAGGTGCCCCTGATGTGCTGAGCCAGCAGCATTTCGGATGTGGATGGTTCTCTGCTGAACATTCTTGGCCCAAATCAGAACGTTTGACTCTCAACGTTAAAGGTTAAGAACAAAATGCAGGCTGATGCATGTGATGCTAATACTGCAATAGGCTGTACTGTCAGAGTTGCTATCTTTTGGATAAGATCTTAAACTGAGGCTCCTTCAGCTCTCGGATGTGAAAGATACACTCACAGTTCAAAACAGATCAGGAATGTTCTCTTTGGTACAGTGGTCAATATTTATTCCTCAACAAATGTTATTAAAATAAATTCCTCAACAAATGTTTCTGGTTATCAACTCATATCTGGCAGCCAATTTGCTTGCAGCATTCCTACATTAACAGCACTGACTTCATTACAAAAGTACTTCATTGGCTGTAAAATAGGTTGGATTTTTTTTTTGGCCCCTTGGCCATGAGCTTTTGTATAATGCCTTTGCTATAGGGAAGCATACCAACTTATTTCAGAGGAGTATTATCAAATCATGTTTCACACCAAACCATTATAAAGGGGTGATCAAAATCTCAAAAGATCTGGGTGTTAAAGATATTCTTATAAAGGACAAGGGAGAATGGCTGAGAGATTTAGGAGAAGTATTCCAGAGCTTGGAGCCATTCAGTGGTCATGAATAGTAGAGGATTGAAAATTGGTGTACAAGAACCAGCAGTAGTGGCGTATCTCAGAGGAGTTGTCAGGTCCGACAAGGATTCAGGGAGACACTGGGTGAAGTTGTTGGAGATTTGAACAGGGGATGAGCTTTTGTAAAGTCAAGGTATTGCCGGGGAAGGAATCAATGTATGACAATGGAGCAATAGATGAATGAGATCTAGTGTAAGTCAAGATATAGACAGCAGAGTTGTGACAAATCACAAGTTTACGCAGAATGGGCAAGGGGGAAAGAATTGTAATAGTTGAAATAATGGGTAGTATGGTAAGGGTGAGAGTATCAGCAGTAGATTGTCTGAGCTGAGGTAGTTGACCTCACCGGATTGATTCAAGTTGCACTCAAGGAGGGTAGATGCTGAGGTGAAAGTGCTTTCTCTCACTGGACAGCAAAGCATAGACAGAAAGACACAAGACACGGTGTGAGAAATTTGAACAATTAGTGGTCATACCAAGAGGTCTGGAGAGATTGTGCCAAGTGCAGAGGGAAAATTGATCTTGTCCATATACATGACCTACTCGTGTATTGTAACCTACCATGGTTTTTTGATTTCATTGTAATAGCACCTGTGTAAATTATTACCAAGATGAAATTACAGTCCAGACCCAAGTATTCATACCACTTTTGCCAACCAGTGTTATCTTTTCATGCCCTATCTTTTGTTTATCATTCTGTAGGTTATTATGAAGTCCCGGTTGGATGGGATGCTTCTTTCAGAGCTGCAGAGAAGTACCCACTGATTATATTTTCTCACGGTCTTGGGGCTTTCAGGTAGAGTGCCAAATCTTATGACAACTGGTTTTCATTTCTGAAATCTAGAATATCAGAGCAGGAGTATGCCATTCATTCAGTTCTTTGAACTTGCTCCACCATTCACTATGATCATCCAACTCACTGCCCTGTTCTTGCTTTCACCCCATACCCTTTTTGATCCCTTTAGCCCTAAGAACTATATCTAATTCCTGTTGAAAACATTCAGTGTTTTGGCCTCAACTGCTTTTGATGACAGAGAATTTCACAGGCTCACCACTTTATGGGTGAAGAAATGTCTCCTTATCTCAGTCCTAAATGCCTGACTCTGTATCTTTAAACTATGATCCTGGTTCTGAACTCCCTGGTCATTGGGAACATCCTTCCTGTGTTTACACTGTACAGTCATGTTAGAATGTTATAGGCTTCTATGACATCTCCACCCCAACCCATCTCCCCTCATTCCTTTAAACTCCACTGAGTACAGTCCTAACTAATCCAGTCTCTCTGAAGTTTAACTTCTGTCAATTTTGCCACAACTTATTTAGTACCACCAGGCTATTTCTTCAGCCTCTTTTCCAGGACTAACAAAGTCATACAGCATGGAAACAGACCCTTCAGTCTAACTAGTCCTTGCTGAAAATAATCCCACTTGCCTGCTCCTGACCCACATCCCTCCAAACCTTTCCTATTCACGTACTTACCCAAATGAGGGATCCAACAGTTGGTTGGTCACCTCCTTTATCCACTTTTGTTTCTTTTTCATCTCTCTTACTCTTTTTTTTTTTTGCCAAACTCTTGTTTGTACACTTATCTTTTTTCTTGTCCTCTCCCACTTTTTTCTTCTCTGTAATGACATACCTGTATCATGCAGCCTCATTTCTCCATTTGATGCAGTATTCCTGTCCTATATGCCGTAGCCACTCCTTTTTCCAAGGCACTACATCTCCTGTTCAGTCCTCATATAATGGACATTGCTTGTGTGCTACCCCCTTCCTTTTATATGATTGTTCCCAATCCCTCACTGACAAATAGCAGGCAGCCAGTACTGCTGTGAGAGGATCATGGTGCTAAAGTATCTCACTATTTAGACAATAGACAATAGGTGCAGGAGTAGGCCATTCTGCCCTTCGAGCCTGCACCACCATTCAATATGATCATGGCTGATCATCCTTAATCAGTATCCTGTTCCTGCCTTATCTCCATAACCCTTGATTCCACTATCCTTGAGAGCTCTATCCAACTCTTTCTTAAATGAATCCAGAGACTGGGCCTCCACTGCCCTCTGGGGAAGAGCATTCCACACAGCCACCACTCTCTGGGTGAAGAAGTTTCTCCTCACCTCTGTCCTAAATGGTCTACCCCGTATTTTTAAGCTGTGTCCTCTGGTTCGGCACTCACCCATCAGTGGAAACATGTTTCCTGCCGCCAGAGTGTCCAAACCTTTAATAATCCTATATGTCTCAATCAGATCCCCTCTCAGTCTTCTAAACTCAAGGATATACAAGCCCAGTCGCTCCAGTCTTTCAGTGTAAGGTAATCCCGCCATTCCAGGAATTGACCTCGTGAACCTACGCTGCACTCCCTCAATAGCCAGAATGTCTTTCCTCAAATTTGGAGACCAGAACTGCACACAGTACTCCAGGTGTGGTCTCACCAGGGCCCTATACAGCTGCAGAAGAACCTCTTTGCTTCTATACTCAATCCTCTTGTTATGAAGGCCAGCCTGCTATTAGCCTTCTTCACTACCTGCTGTACCTGCATGCTTACCTTCATTGACTGGTGTACAAGAACACCCAGATCTCTCTGTACTGCCCCTTTACCTAAATTGATTCGATTTAGGCAGTAATCTGTCTTCCTGTTCTTGCCACCAAAGTGAATAACCATACATTTATCCACATTAAACTGCATCTGACCACTCACCTAACTTGTCCAGGTCACCCTGTAATCTCCTAACATCCTCCTCACATTTCACCCTGCCACCCAGCTTAGTATCATCAGCAAATTTGCTAATGTTATTGCTAATACCATCTTCTATATCATTAACATATATTGTAAAAAACTGCGGTCCTAGTACTGATCCCTGCGGTACCCCACTGGTCACTGCCTGCCATTCCGAAATGGAGCCGTTTATCACTACTCTTTGTTTCCTATCAGCCAACCAACTTTCAATCCAAGTTAGTACTTTGCCCCCAATACCATGTGCCCTAATTTTGCTCACTAACCTCCTATGTGGGACTTTATCAAAAGCTTTCTGGAAGTCCAGGTACACCACATCTACTGGATCTCCCTCGTCTATCTTCAGAGTTACATCCTCAAAAAATTCCAGAAGATTAGTCAAGCATGATTTCCCCTTCATAAATCCATGCCGACTCTGACCTATCCTGTTACTACTATCCAGATGTGTCGTAATTTCATCCTTTATAATAGACTCCAGCATCTTTCCCACCACTGAGGTCAGACTAACTGGTCTATAATTTCCTGCTTTCTCTCTCCCACCTTTCTTAAAAAATGGTATAACATTAGCCACCGTCCAATCCGCAGGAACTGATCCCGAATCTATCAAATTCTGGAAAATAATCACCAACGCATCCACGATTTCTTGAGCCACCTCCTTCAGTACCCTGGAATGTAGACCATCAGGCCCCGGGGACTTATCAACCTTCAGACCTAACAGTCTCTCCAACACCAATTCCTGGCAAATATAAATTCCCTTCAGTTCAGATCCTTCAGCCACTATTACCTCAGGGAGATTGCTTGTGTTTTCCCCAGTGAACACAGATCTGAAGTACCAATTCAATTCTTCTGCCATTTCTTTGTTTCCCGTAATATATTCCCCTGTTTCTGTCGTCAAGACCCCAATTTTAGTCTTCACCATTTTTTTGCTTTTCACATACCTAAAAAAGCTTTTACTATCCTCCTTTATATTATTGGTCAGTTTACCTTCGTACCTCATTTTTTCTCTGTGTATTTCCTTCTTAGTAATCCTCTGTTGTTCTTTAAAAGTTTCCCAGTCCTCCATTTTCCCACTTATCTTTGCTATGTTATACTTTTTCTCTTTTAACTTTATATGTTTCTTAATTTCCCTCGTCAGCCACGGCCACCCATGCATCCTCCTAGGATCTTTCTTCCTTTTTGAAATGAACTGATCCTGCAATTTTTGCATTATACACAGAAATATCCGCCATTGTTCCTTCACTGTCATCCCTGCTAAGGTATTGCACCATTGAACTTTGGCTAGCTCCATAGTTCCCTTCATTCAACAGAAATATTGTCACTTCCGATTGTACTCTTTCCCTTTCAAATTGCAGATTGAAGCTTATAGTATTCTGGTCACTACTTCCCAATGGCTCCTTCACTTCGAGGTCCCTGACCAATTCTGGTTTGTTGCACAATACCAGATCCAGAATTGCCTTCTCCCTGGTAGGCTCCAGCACCAGCTGTTCTAAGAATCTATCTCGGAGGCACTCCACAAAGTCTCTTTCTTGAGGACCAATACTATCCTGATTCTCCAAGTCTACCTGCTTGTTGAAATCCCCCATAACAACTGTAGTAACATCTTTGCGACAGGCCAATTTCAGCTCCTGATTCAACTTACATCCGACATCCATGTTTGGGGGCCTATAGATGACTCCCAAGAAGGTCGTCTTACCCTTAGTATTTCTAAGGGTATATCCACACTGACTCTATAACCCCTGATTCTAGGTCCCCCCGCGCAAGGGACTGAATATCATCCCTTACCAACATGGCCATCCCACCCCCTTTGCCTGTCAGTCTGTCCTTACGAGAGCACGTGTAGCCTTGAATATTCATTCCCAGACCCTGTCCACTTGAAGCCACATCTCAGTTATCCCCACAAAATTATATCTGCCAATTTCCAAAAGAGCCTCAAGCTCATCCATCTTATTTCTAATGCTTTGTGCATTCATGTATAGTATTTTTAATTTGTTACTGCCCTCACCCTTCCCATCAACTCCTATTTCACTCAACCTTACAGCATGATCCCTTTCTGAGTTTTTTGCCTCATTAATACAGTTGTCTTTCTTGACTTCTCTTGTTCTAACTTTTCCTTCAATTTCCTTCTTAAACATCCAGTTTGTCCCCTTCCCCCCGCTACTTAGTTTAAACGTAGCTGTGTTGCAGTAGCAAACCTGCCTGCCAGAATGCTGTTCCCTAACCTATTAAGGTGCAAACCGTCTCTCTAATAGAATTTAAGCTTAACACAAAACATAGCCCAGTGATCCAAGAATTTAAATCCTTGCTTCCT
This sequence comes from Chiloscyllium plagiosum, assembly GCF_037043375.1. Classification (NCBI taxonomy): domain Eukaryota; kingdom Metazoa; phylum Chordata; class Chondrichthyes; order Orectolobiformes; family Hemiscylliidae; genus Chiloscyllium; species Chiloscyllium plagiosum. Next base: position 21,167,467 of record NW_028270168.1, read on the forward strand.
GCACCAGTTCCCCAGCCAAACGTTCATGTCCATTATCTCCCTGTTTCTGGCCTCACCAGCCCAAGGAACTGGAAGCAAACCGGAGATAACCACCTTGGACGTCCTGCTTTTCAGCCTTCTTCCTAGTTCTCGAAGTCCCGCTGTAGCATGTTCCTCCTCTTCTTCCTGACATCATTTGTGTCGACATGTACCCCACCTCTGGCTCTTCACCTTCGTCTTTGAGGATTTCCTGCTCTCTGTGATGTCTTTAACCCTGGCACCAGGAAGGCAACACACCATCCTTAAGTCCCGTCTGCTGCCACAGAAATCCTGGTCAGTTCCTCTCACTATGGAGTCCCCTATTACCATGGCTCTGTGCGATGTCCGACTCTTCCGCTCTGTCTCTGCGCCAACGTTTGATTGACAGACCTGGCCGCCTCGCAGACTGGCAGTGTCATCTGTCTCTACTGTTTCCAAAAGATTTTTGATTGTTTTTCACGTGACAGGACCGTGTACTCTGCTGTCTGCATCGAGTTGGCATCTCAAGGATTTATTGTCGCTGCTGTTGAGCACAGGTTAGTGACTTTAAGAAGGCCTTGACACTTATGTAGCATTCAGATATGTTCAGTGAGCTCACTACGACTTTAGAGAGTCTGTCAACAGTCTGTTCCAATGTAGGATCATGCATTAGGTAATGCCTCTTGGGTTATGAGCTATGTCAAACCCCTGAGACAATGTAGAAAGATGGAACTATATTCTGCGCCTAATCTGTGCTCCACCTATTGTGTACGTAGAACATACAACACAGCACAGTACAGCCCCTTTGGCCCTTGATGTTATGCCAATCTCTTATCCTACTCTAAGATCAAACTAACCTACATACCCTTCATTTTACTACCATCCATTTGCCTATCCAACAGTTGCTTAAATGTCAGTAATGTATCTGACTCTACTACCACTGCTGGCAGTGCATTCCATGCATCCACCACATTCTGTGTAAAGAGCCCACCTCTGACATCACTCCTAAATCTTCCTCCACTCACCTTAAAATTATGCCCCTTATGATAGCCATTTCTGCTTTGGGGAAAAGTCTCTGGCTATCCACTCTATTTATGCTCCTCATTATCTTGCACACCTCTAACGAGTCACTTTTCTTTTTCTCTCCAATGAGAAAAGCCTGAGCTCCCTCAACTTTTCTTCATAAGACATGCTCTCCAGTCCAGGCAGCATCCCAGTAAATTTCCTCTGCACCCTTTCTAAAGCTTCCACATCCTTTCTATAATGAGGCATCCAGAACTGAACACAATATTCCAGGTATCCAAGGTAAACAAGCAGGAGGCTGGAAGAACACAGCAAGCCAGGCAGCATCAGGAGGTGGAGAAGTCAACATTTTAGGTGTAACTCTTCAGGACTGAAACTCAATCCCCCTGCCAATGTGAGCCAACACACCATACACCTTCTTAACAACCCTATCAACTTGGATGGCAACAGAGATCTATGGACATGGACCCAAATATCCTCTGTACCTCCAAACTGCCAAGAATCCAGCCTTTAACCATGTATTCTGCATTCAAATTTGAACTTCCAAAATGAATCACTTCACACTTTTCCAGGTTGAACTCAATCTGCCACTTCTCAGCCCATCTCCGCATTCTATCAGTGTTCCGTTGCAACCTACAACAGCCCTCCACACTATCCACAACTCCTCCAACCATCATGTTATCGGCAAATTACTAACCCATCCTTCCATTTCCTCATCCAAGTCATTTACAAAAATCACAATGATACTTATAATTTATATTACACATACAAGATTGGACTCAGGCTGTAATATTGCAATATTTGTGTTGGATTTTGCTGATATAAACTTCATGTCTTGCTAAACCAGATTTACAACTTGTGTTAAAAACCGAAAGAATTGTGGATGCTGGAAATCAGAAACAAAAACAGAAATTGCTGGAAAACATCAGAACTGTTCTGAGTAAGGGTCACTAGATCTGAAACGTTATCTCTGATTTCTCTCCACAGTTGCTGCCAGATCTGTTGAGCTTTCCAGCAATTTCTGTTTTTGTTCCACAACTTTTATTTCCATCTTCCTGCTCTTTGACTAATGGCTCAGGCCTCAATTGCTCTTCTTTCTGTAGGCTTTACCTTGTGTCAAGCCTGTCCTGGAAGTGTTCAGAGAGTCTAACTTTGCTATAAAGAATTCATTGTAACTGCCTCTGTGGTCTATTAATTATTTTTATTATTTGTTTTGGATCAGAGATGAATCAGCTTGCACAACCTTTTTTCTAAAGTCTTCTGTTGAGAATTTGGAGCCATCAATTGGAGCAACAACTGCACTAGAGCAGTCTCTTGAGGGATCTGAGATCCCCCCAGCATCTCTAGCTGAGATGGAAGAAGAATGGCTCCCATATAGGAAACCAGATACAGCTGAGGAAGATTTTGCCCTCCGGAATAAACAGGTATGTTTAAAATCCAGGAACCAAAATGCAAGACCAGCAGACTTGCTCCATTGAATATTCCAATTTCAGTCTCGGCACTGGGGAAGGGTACTAAATGTGTCAGCAAATTTGTTTCTTGACTCCCTGATTATGTTTCTCTGCACGAATGCAATTCTTATCAACTGATTTTAGTGGTTTATTTTAGTGCTGGGAAACACTTAGAGCCAGAATGTCTGCAGCTTCTTATTGACCTCTGAAGGAACTTGGGCAATAATTTACTTCACTATAAATGTGACTTATAAAACTCAGAGCTATATGCCTATTGTTGCAGTAGAATTAGTTGTTGTGTTTAAATACTGCTTCCAATAAGCTATTTCATGAGACTAACTAGCAGAGGTTACAAAGAAGACAGGTGCACATTTACGCAGCCCTTTTCACAATCTCAGAACATCCCAAAGTGCATTATAGCCAAAGAAGTATTTTCTGGAGTGCGGTCACTGTTGTTATGCAGGAAATGTAGCCCTCAATTTTAATACAGCAGAACCCCACAAACACCAAAGTGGTGATGGTTGAGAGAAACATTTTGGCACGGACAGTAGGGAGAGTTCACTTGCACTTCTTTGAAATAATGTTGTAGGTTCTTTTGCATCCCCTTGAGAAAGCAAGCTGGGTCGCTGTTTAATGTCACATCCAAAGTAAGTGATTCCAATTGTAAAGTAATCAGCTGGACTTTGTGCTGTGGTCTCAAATGAAACTGGAATTCATGACCTTGTGACTCAGAAGTAGGGGGTCGTGGTGGAGGGTTGCTTTTCAGACTGGAGGTCTGTGACTGTGCCACAAGGATTGGTGCTGGATCCACTGCCTTTTATCATTGATATCAATGATTTGGATGTGAACAAAAGAGATATAGTTAGTAATTTTGCAGATGAGACCAAAATTGGAGGTGTAGTGGACAGCAAAGAAGGTTACTTCAAAGTACAGCAGGATCTTGATCAGATGGGTCACTAGGTCGAGGAGTGGCAGATGGAGTTTAATTTAGATAAATGAGAGGTGCTACATTTTAGAAAGACAAATCAGGGCAGGCCTTATACATTTAATGGTAAGGTACTGCTGAACAAAGAGACCTGGGAGTGCAGGTTCATACTTGCTTGAAAGTGGAGTCTCAGGTAGATAGGATAGTCAAGAAGGCATTTAGTATGCTTTCCTTTATTGGTCAGGGCATTGAGTATAGGAGTTGGGAGGTCATGTTGCAGCTGTACAAAACATTGGTTAGGCCACTTTTGGAATATTGTGTGCAATTCTGGTCTCCCTGCTATAGGGGAAGGGTGTTGTAAAACTTGAAAGGGTTCAGCAAAGATTTCCAAGGATGTTTCCAGGGTAATCTAGTCTAATATTTGGAGGGTTTGAGCTATATGGTGAGGCTGAATAGGCTAAGACTGTATTCCCTAGAGCATCAGGGGCTGAGAGATGACTTTTATAGAGGTATATAAAATCACGAGGGGCATGGATAGGGTAAATAGACAAGGTCTTTTCCCCAGGGTGGGGGTGTCCAGAACTAGTAGGTTTAGGGTGAGAGGGGAAAGATTTAGAAGGGCCTTAATGTGCAACCTTTTCACGCAGAGGGTGGTATGTGTCTGGAATGAGCTGCCAGAGGAAGTGGTGGAGGCTGGTACAATTACAACAATTAAAAGGCATCTGGATGGGTACATGAATAGGAAGGTTTAGAGGGATATGGGCCAAGCGCTGGCAAATGGGACTAGATTAATTTGGGACATCTGGTTGGCATGGACGAGTTGGACCTGCAGCTGCAGGTTGCAATGTTTGCTCATGTCTCATTCACCTCTGTGCCACTGAACTACAGTGGCTCCTCGTTAAGCAATGCATCAATATTTTTAAAAGCATATCACTGTTTACAAAACCCTCCATGTCCTCTGCCTTATCTTTCTAATGCCCTCCGACCCCACAAGCTAATCTCTAATTCTGGTCTTTTGAGCATGTCTGATTTTAATCACTCCACTATCGCTTGTCCATCTCTGAGGACCCAAAGCTCTTATCTTGCTTCCAACATTCCCTCTAAACTGGCTGATTGTGAGAGTGTGCAGCCACTCCGATGTTGTGGGCACACTTATAACATTGACGTCTGGTTCCTCAGACGGCAATACAGCCAGAAAGAAAATTCAAGGAAATGCTGCTTGCTTCCCTAAACCAATCTGTTTCTCCACCTCTCCAGCTACTTTACGTTAGTCCTTAAAATCAACCTCTCTGATCCAGCTATTGGTCATCTACCCTATTGATTTATGTGGCTCAGTGTCAAATTCTGCCTGAATATTTTTGTGAAGCACTTTGAGCATTACTCTGTGAAAGATGCAACTTGTTGTTGCTCTCTAAAATAAGGAGGCAATGGAAAAATAGGTAGACAACCGTTTTAGTTACTGATATTAAAAAAAGCTTTAAAAAGAAGTAATAATAGTGGGGTACTGCTACTTTTATATCTAAACATATAATAATAAAAGGGTCAGCCATTTTGGACTGAGTTTTTTTTACTTATTCACGGTATGAGGGTGTCGCTGAATAACAAGCATTTATTGTCCATCGCAGCGGGCAGTTAAAAGTCAAATATATTGCTGTGAGTCTGCAGTCACATGTTGGTCAGACCAGATAAGGACAGCAGCTTCCTTCCCTAAAGGACATTAGTGAACCAGATGGGTTTTTCCAAACAATCAACAATGGATTCTTGGTCATCACAGGCTCTTGACTCCAGATATTTATTGAATTCAAATTCCACCATCTGCCATGGCAAGATTCAAACCTGGGTCCCCAGAACATTACCTGGGTCTCTGGGTTAAGAGTCCAGTGATAATACCACTAGGCCTTTGCCTCCCCTGGTTAGAGGAGGTTAGATTTCTTCACTTTTTTTTTTGAAGCTTTGAAACACTTCACCAGAAATGGTGAGGATCTTCAAGGTTGAAATCTGTAGAATTTGGAATGTGAAAGGAATTGAAAGATCCAGTGAGAGTACAGGAGCATGAAGCTGAACTGAAAGATCAGGTATTAATGAATGGTAGAATACACTCAAGGAGCAAGAATGGTCAACTTGTCCTATTTTTCTCCAAGTTATAGAGAGGTATTTTTCAGAATATCTGCTGGCTTCTTCTTTCTCTACTTCTATCCTTCAAAGTTTTACCAATGTTTATAAAAACCAATTGTGGTACAGATTAGGAAGCTGGGAGTAGGATGTATGTAGTTAGGTGAAATGACTTTGCAATGGTCAATAGTTGTACTGACTGAAGAAATGACAAACTTATTGGATCATGAAAATAACAGGCCATTCAGCCCTGAAAGTCTGTTCCATGATTCACCTTTTGCTCGATATCCCTCAGTGCTCACTTGTTAAAAATGCATTGATCTCCGGATTAAAGATTAATCCCCAATAAACAGTGTTTTGAGGGAAGAGTTTGAGAATTTCCGTAGCACATTGTACAAAGGCAAACTTCTTGATTTTAAAATTATGCCCTTTTGATCTGGTTCCCCACCCGAGGATATATTTTCTCTATGTCTAATGCCATTGAATCCTTTAAACATTTTAAACATCTCAATCTGATGATACCTCAAACAGATGAATTTGAAGGAATATAAAGCAAATTAACACAAATTGGGGTCATAATTTAACATTTTTAGGCCCTAATAACATTTTGGTGAATCCTGCTGAACTATAATATAAATGTAATGGATCATAAGTACCGTACATCTAGGAAAGGTGGAAAGTTAACTATCCCCCCTGCATGAGGCACACATGATCTAAAGATTAAATGATCCACGGTTGTCCGAGTTAAGCAGTGCAATGGAGGGAGTCTGCCGGAAATGTAGTGCTCCTGACATCTGGTGGCAGCTTTATGTTCTGCAGCAGCATTAGGAAGTATCAGACGTAGATGGAAAGTAGTCAACAAAATTACATTGATGTATTCTTCAAAGGAGCCGCGCAGTCTAATCCCAGTCTTCATACTCAGGCACTTTAATATTTTCCAAAGGAAATAGCTTCCCTTCCAAGGGCAGTGTATCCATCCTGAGTTGATTCCCAAATTGAATTAAATCTTCTAGTTGTGATTTCAACAATACTCGTGAAGCTGCAACTAAAATTCAATTAATCACTTTGATTTCTGTTTGTGTCAACTTGTTAATTTCCAGTGATTTGTAGACATCAACCCTTAAATTTATTTCTGCACAGTTCCTTTCATTTTTAACAATAGTAAAATGTTGCATCAAAATAATTGAAGCAATATTGTTTTGTTGCTCCTCTGTCTCCCAGCTGTGCCATCGAATGGAGGAGTGCAGCCGGGTTTTGGATGTACTTACAGACATCCACAATGGAAAATTCATCAAAAACTACCTTCCTGGTCATTTGGATCTCTCCATTATGAAGGTGGGTATATTTGGACCCAGACACCTTTCCCGCTTTCTCTTTCGAATAAATCCTGAGCCTGCTGCTGTCACTATTCCCCCAAACAGCAGGAACATACATTTACACATGTGCAGAAATTGGTGGTAGAGGACATGAAGAAAAATAAAGTATTCAGAAGCATCTTTTATGATCTCAGGATGTTCCAAAACATTTTATAACCAATGAAGTATCATAATTGATGACTTAAAGTTGTAATTGGGTTCCTGAAAATCTGACTTTGAGCAAATTGCATTTTACCATGAAAAGCTGCAGTAAGCCTGACCTCATCAGAAATAAAATTTCAAAACATTTAAACATTTATGCCCTGTAAGGTGAAATGCTTAACATTACCAAATTCCTCAGTTGGCAAATGAGATAGCTTGAAAAGTGAACTAAAATATGGAAATATAAAAGAGATATGCTAACTTTCTATTGATAATAGCCCACTCTTGTTACAAGTCTTGCTTTCTAAATCTCTCACTTGCCATTCACCTCATCCTTCTGCTTTCTGCAAACCTTTTCTTCTGTTCCCTAACTGTTACTCTTGTTGCCAAATCTCTAACTTCTGCAGCCTGAGAATCAGGAAGAAGCAGATAATGCACATTTTGAGAGTCAGCAGCAAAAGGGGTGTGGTCAGGGAGATGGAGAGGCCATTGGATGGTCTGAAGATGGGAGAGGCTGCTCCAAAATGCTGCCAGTCAGTTCATGAAGGTTGGTGTGAACCAACCTTAAAGTGAATCTTGTGACATTAAGCAAGAATAGATGTTTCATTTACCATCAGGCAAAGCAATATTAAATTGGCCAACATTAAATGAGAAGTTATTGTTATAAGTTGAGTGTGTGTTGTAATCTGGAATGTGCAGCTGAAAGTGGGGGGTGAAAATAAGTTACTTAAGTTTGAAATTAAAATTGGATAAATACTACTTGAAGTGTAAAAGATTGCAAGATTGTGGTGCAAGAATAGGGAATTGGAATCAATAGAATAAATTAACAAATTGCCTACAATGGATATGATTGGCTGATTTGCTTTTGTCCAATGCTGCATCATTATATCATTCTATAATGATAGGGTGCACTGTTACCACGCTGGTATTATTCCAGTTAGAATGGGCGCATTGATGTTAGAAAGGGGGAATCTGTTTCAAATGGACTTGGATTAATGGAAATAGAAGGTCCAAGATTGGCCAATGGCTTTCAGTGCAAACAACTGCAGGATTAATGTCCACAATAAAGATACTGACAATCCATAGTTTATAGAATCAAGCCCTCTGACTGAGACTAGCTACCTCCATGGATTTCGGGGATTTAGTCAGGACATATTGGATTTATGGCTTTAGAGGCGCATTGCCCAGTTGTGGGTGGGAGGGAACTTGGGAGGATTGAAAGTTGAGATGATGGTCTTTGTTCCCACAGGCCTGCATTGACCTGAAGAGGGTGGCAGTGATGGGTCATTCATTTGGAGGCTCCACATCAATTCTGGCAATTACTAGGGACTCACGGTTCAGGTGTGTCTAGTGTTTTTGTTTCATCATTTGTATTAGGGGAAGCATAATCGAAGAGTGCTATGTTCAGAAATACTTCATCCTGCTAATGTAGTGAGGCATATTGGCTTCATGCTGTGGAATGATTCAAATGTGAAACTGTTATCACACCCAGAAAGACTGTGATCTCCATGGTGCTATTAGTCTCATAAAATGTAGAATCAGTGCATGAAGAGGTAAAGATGAGCTTAAATAAAATGTCTGTTAGAGTACTGCATGTTATATTAGACAAAAAACTCAACTGTAGCTCGTTTCCTGACTCCCCAGAGGCTCCACCACCTACAAGGTACAAGTTAGGGATAAGTTCATTTTTTTTAGCTTGTTTTATGTGGGCATGCTGCAACAGTACTAAGGAAGCTCAATATCATCCAGGTTTAAGCAGTTGCTGGATTGGCAACCTAGTAAACATCCACTCCTTCCCACACCCACAGCCCAGCATATATAGTGTGTACCATTTACAAGATGGTTGGTAACCTCTTGCTCAGGCTCCTTTTGGTAGTATCTCCCAAACCTGCAACCACTTCTATCCCCAAGGACAAGGGCAACAACTGCATGGACTTGGGTGTCCATAGTCTGTTCCTTCATAGCACTAGTAACATTACATAATTGGTGTTGAATTTGAGGAAGCCATGAAAGGGAGCTCTTAAGACATTTACCCCTCAAGATCCTAAGCACTGAGGTGCATCTGATCTGACAACATTTCTAGTCACCTTGATTGGGTGCAGGAGAAGTGAATGCACTGCTTCTTTAGTGTCTTTGCCGAGTGATCATTTCTTTAAATCTAACAAAAGACAGGATTGAGAAATCTGCGCAGAGCTAGTGTTTTGGGATCCATTAATTGCTCTTCCTTATTTGTGATGTGTACATTGCCCAACACTCCTACATCAAAAGGATCTTTCTCTGCCATTTCAGATAACTCCAGCAGAATGCCGCAATCAAACACATCTTCCCCTCAATTCCCCTGTCTGCAGTTCGCAGGGATTGTTCCCGGCGGGACATCCTAGTCTATTTCACAACCACCAACACTACCTCATCTTCCCACAGCACCTTCCCGCATAACCGCAGAAGGTGCAATACCTGCCCCTTCATCTCCTCCCTGCTCACCATCCAAGCGTCCAATCAGTCTTTCCAGGTGAAGCAGCATTTCACCTGCACCACCTCCAATCTTGTGTATTGTATTTGCTGCACCCAATGTAGCCTACTCCTATATTGGAGAAACCAAATGCAAACTGGGTGACTGTTTTGCAGAACACCTCTGGTCTGTGTGCAAGCATGACCCGACTTTTCCGTAGCCAGTCGTTTTAACACAGCATCCTGTTTGCATGCCCACTTGTCTGTCCTTGGCATGCTGTAGTGTTCCAGTGAATCACAGCACAAAATGGAGGACCAACATCTCATCTTCACACTAGGCACTTTACAGCTTTCTGGACTTAATATAGAGTTCCATACCTTCAAATTGTGAACCAACTCCCATTTCTTCCCTTTTAGCTTTACTTGTTACATTCTCTGTCACCATGTCCTCTCTCCCCACTCCCCCATACCAGTGGGACCGTTTTCTCTTTCAAGTCCGGCAGTTAGATACACCATTGTTCTACCATTCTGACATTCTAATCACTTAATCTGAACTATCAACATCTTTTCTCTTCCAGCACACTACACCCCAACGCCTATTGCATAAATGCTGTTCACTCCACACTTCACTTCAGCTCTGATGAAAATTCATCTAGACTCGAAATGTTAGCTTGCTGTTTCTCCAAGGATGCTGTCTGACCCACTGTGATCTCTAGCATTTGTTGTTTTAAGTTCAGATTCCAGCATTTGCAGTAATTTGCTCCTACATTGTTCTCATGTGTGCTGTGCTTGTTATCTGTAAATGTCCTCTTGCCCTGCAGATGTGCAGTGGCCTTGGATAGCTGGATGTTCCCGCTGACGGATGATATTTATTCCAAAGCGTTGCGTCCTGTGTTCTTTGTGAACTCTGAGAAATTCCAGACCAATGACAGCATTGATAAAATGAAGAGGTTGCGTTCTAATAACAATGAGATCAAAATCATCACCATAATGTAAGTAAAAAGGGTGGCATGCTATAGAATTGAGTGTCAAGGATTTGGAGAGAAATTAGAAGGAACTTTGGAAGTATTACATTGATACTTCATTGGCTACAATGTACCTTACATATCTTATAGATAAGAAAGGAGCTATATAATTGCATTCCTTCCAAGATGGTTTGAGTTTCTATCTCAGATTGTGGAATTGTGGATGAGTTGTGGAATAAAGAGCAAATGACAAACTCTCACTAATATAACACCACATTTTATATCTCTAGGAAGTGAATTGCTGGCTACTTACCTAGCAACTGATGGTGTAGGTAACCATAGCAGTTATATTTATGCACAACAAGATCTCATCAACTGCAAAGAGTTGAATTGCCGGGTGATCAATACCAGGCAAAGCCACTGATATGGCTGTGTGAATTAGTGGTGAAACATGTGATTGTTTGGTGGGGTGGATGGGGGGACGAGAGAGATATGTGGCATGTAATGAGAAAGTTGAGTTTGCCTTTAGCTAAAGAGCCAGGGAATTGTGGGCACCTCAGTCATCTTTTCTGCTCCTAAATATTCTACCGTTCTTGTTTCAGAGGATCAGTGCATCAGAGTCAGACGGACTTCACATTACTGACTGGGCAGTTGCTCAGCTTGGCTTTTGAAACAAAGGGAACCATAGATCCTATAATGGGTCTGAACATCACCAATAAAGCCTCTTTGGCTTTCTTGCAGAGACATCTGGGTAAGATGGTCCTAAAAATAACATAATTAGATTCTTGCATCACATATGGAGACCATTCAGCCCATAGTACCTGTAGCGGTGCTTTGAAAGACCTGTCCACATAACCCACTCTCCCTGCTCTTTCCTCAGTGCCCTGGAATTTTTTTCTGTTTGAGTATTTAACCCATTTCCTTATGAAACCTGCTACTAAATCTTCTTTTCAGACAATGCATTCCAAACCATCATGTTCTTCTCCTCTCCCTTTTCCCAAGTTTCTTTTAATTGCTGCCCAGTAAAAAAAAAAAAGCAGCTTTGCTTGTTTGCTCAATCAAACCTCTTCTTTAGACAGCACCTTCCACACCCCCAATCTCTGCCATCCAGCAGGACAAAGGCATCATGTACAATGGGGACAAGGTCCTCTCCTAGGTACGTTCCAAGTCTGTCACATCTTGACTTGGACATGTATTAAACATTCTTTTATTGTCACTGGATCAAAATCCTGAAACTCCCTACCTTACAGAATCATGGGAGTACCTTCACCAGAGGCTTTAAGAAGATAGCTCACTGCCACTTTCCAAAGAGCAAGTCGGATGGGCAATAAAGGCTGGCATTGCAATACTGTTCACATGCTGTGTAGTTAACACTCATTTTGCACTATGCATTGAACAATGCTACATAAATCCAATTATTCGACTAACTAGAATGCATGGTTATGGTCCCAAGCTATGGGTCTGCAATCAACTATACTCTGCCTGTTTGAAGTGCTAAGGGGTGGGGTGGGGGGGGGGGGGAAGAGTGGTGATAGGGAATGGACATTGCTGTGAGCCAAAACATTGATGCTGGATTAGATCTTGTGGCAAACAGCCAACTCCAGAGCAAAGTGTTTAATCAGATACCCGTGCATTTAATATGCACATGTACAAACTGAAGCAAGCAAGCCTTGTGAAGACAGTATCGCATGGTAATAGCAAGGTTATTTCCTGAGCAGCTGCACAAGACATAGATTAGGCCACTTTTACAATTCTGTGTTCAATTCTGATCTCTCTGCTAGAGGAAAGATGTAGTTAAATTTGAAAAGATTTACACGGGTGTTGCCAGGATTGGGGGGGATTTGAGCTATCGGGAGAGGCTAAATACGCTGGGAATTTTTCCCTGCAATGTCAGAGGCTGAGGGGTGACCTTATAGCCGTCTATAAAATCATTAGGGGTATGGATAGGGTAAAAAGCCAAGGTATTTTTTCCCAGTTTAGAGGAGTCCAAAACTAGACAGCATAGATTTAATGTGAGAAGGGAAAATGTTTCACTCAGAGGATTGGGTGTGTATGGAACGAACTGCCAGAGGAACTGGTAAAGGTGTGTACAATTACAACATTTTAAAAGGCATCTAGATGGATAGTTGAATTCGAAGTGTTTAGAGCGATATGAGTCAAATGTGGCTAATGGGACTAAATCAGTTTAGTATATCAGATCTGCACAGATGAATTAAACTGAACGGTCTGTTATCGTGCTGCACAATTCAATGACTCTAAGTGCAGAGTGTCAAGGATCATGAGATCATACAAATTACTTGCAATAAACCAGTACCAGTCATTTGCAGTAGTGGAGTTTCCAGCATGATTGACAATGGAGAACTGTGAAACCATCACCACATTCAGCCCAAAAAAACGCAGCCAAAACAGTGAGCCTAAGTTTTCTGCTTTAGGTTCCTGTCCATTGATAACGACTCGACCGAAACATGACGCAGGTACTATGGTCCAGACTTTCGGCAATCAATATTAGGGTTAGCACTAGATGAGATAAAGCCATGAAATAACTATGTGGCTGATCCTGAAGTTATTGCTAGTGAAATTGTTTCAAAAATCTCTGGCAAAAGTTAAACATATTTTTCATTTTTTTCCTATATTTTTAGATCTACAAAAGGACTTTGATCAGTGGGATGCTCTTTTAGAAGGGAATGGAGAACATGTGGCACCTGTAAACTGAACCCCATCTTCAGGACCATTTTGATGTTTGACATGGAATCCAACTGATTATTGATGCGAATGCTGATGAAATTGTGCATCGATGACTGATCCTCTGTGGGTTAAGTAATTGGATCTTATGTTTGTGATCCTACATGATACATGGTGTGAAACTGCTGTCACTCGTGCACAACATTTGACCTGCATCAAATGAATGTATTTGCTTCCTGTAAAACACTCTCAATATTCAGCATATGACAAGCTCCCTTTAATCAGCACATATAACTTTAAAGAAAATCACCTTTATTTCCTGAATGATGGAATTGGATGTTTGTGTTGACTGCAGTGCTGTAGTCACTGAATGCGAGTTGGCATTCATTCGATCTGAGCCTTTGCAACAATCAGCACTTTTGAGAGCTGTGATGAACATAGTTTCCATGTGTTTTCATTGGGCTGTGGTTACAGGACTGAACTGCAATTGTCAAGAATTATCTGATGAATCCAAGAAAATGGAAACATTTGAAGATTGCAAAGCTTCTCCATGGACAATGGCAATACCTGCATCTTTAAGGAATGCAGGGCTTTCTGACCATGCTCAGTTTTGTATTGAAATTATTTTGTGTATTTCTTGAGTACTATTGAGAATTTGCAGCTCTGTCCACCAATAACTGGCACAGGATTAATCTGCACACTGTTCATATATTAGAATCATAAATGTTTTGAAGAATTAATTAATTGTTATTTTAATGCTAGCATCTCCATAATTCTGATTTCAATCTTCCAAGGAAAACCAATTGCATTAAGCAATCTTCATTGATCTGCTTTGGAGATGGAGAAGTTGCGTCTGTCACACTGAGGGTTGTTGCCTTCAGTTACTGCACCTCAACAACTTCTTCAGAGAGTATGCAAAGTTAACAACATTGTGAGTGAGAACAGTAACATGAAAGAAAGAGCTTGCATTCATTTATATAGAACAACTTCAGGACATTCCAAAATGTTTTGAAACCAATTAAGTACTTTTTAAAAAGTGTTGTTACTGCTGCTTATGTATCTAATTTGCACATAGCAAGATTCCACAAATGGCAATGACTACGTTATGTATTTTAATAATATTGAAGAAGGCCTTCTTTCATCCTAATATTCTGCTCTTCCATTAGTTCCATGGGATCAGAGGATAGTACGTGTATGGAATGAGCTGCCAGAGGATATGGTGGAGGCTGGTACAATTGCAACATTTAAAAGGCATTTGAATGGGTATATGAATAGGAAGGGTTTGGCGGGATATGGGCCAGGTCCTGGCAGGTGGGACTAGATTGGGTTGGGATATCTGGTCAGCATGGATGGGTTGGACCGAAGGGTCTGTTTCCATGCTGTACATCTCTGTGACTCAATAACATCCAGTTCTTCCTTAAAGTGAATTACATGAGATTTTCATGACAATCTTAGCTCAATGATCAATTTTACTGATATCAGCTTCTTATTTGCAGAGTTTCACATTTTTAAATTATACCATTCAATTGGGAAATGATTGAAAGCTTGATCAGAGGTACATTTGAAGGAGTGTCTCCAAGGGGAACAGCAAGGAAGAGAGGCAGAAAGATTCATGGAAGGAATTTCCGATCTCCAGGCCAAGGGAGCTGACGAGACTCGAATGAAGAAAGCTGGGTATATGCAAGAGGCCCATTTGAGGACCGAGATCTTAAAGGGTTGTCAGGCTGGAGGAAGTTAGAGATGGAGAGTGAGGAGGCCAGGTGGAGATTTAAAACAAGATTGAGAATTTTGAAATTGACAAGGTTAGAGAGAGAATCTAGGTCAGTGAGCACACATTAATAAATGAATGGGGCTGAGTTCAATATTGCTGTAAACAATGTTAACTCAACCTACTTTGATCAGACAGGGCAGACAAAAAAACTGTTTTCTCTGAGAAGGGAACCTTGGACTTATTGGACACAGACTAATTCTGGATTCCCACTCCCAGGGCTGGCCATTTTCACCAGTGTGGGATAAGAGTTCTGGTAACAAGCCTTCACCCTATACTCCTGACCTAGCTAGTTCCATTGCAAGTGATAGGCACCTCTTTTCCTCAAATCTTATGGAATTAGGCCAGCTTCTTAGTAACATGTGGTCGATGGATTCTGAATTCAGGATGTTTAGAAAGCCTCATTCCTGTCATCTCCATGTCTACTCACAATATACAGTATGCATTATGTACAGAACAAATTAGGCATATAATGACTATACCAAATTTTGAAATGCTAATCATTGAGGAAAACAATGCCCGTTCAAAACTCTTCATTGAAAAAGTTGCTTTTGCAACTCGATAAAGGTGTTAATATGACAGATCCATTATACAGTCACAATCATAGATTCATACAGCACAGAAACAGATGCCTTGACCAGACATTCCAATCTGACCTAGTCCCATTTGCCAGCATTTGGCCCATATACCTCTTAAACTCTTCCTACTTATATACCCATCTGCCTGTCTTTTAAATGTTGTAAATTGTATACATCTCCATCACTTCATTTAGCATCCCACCATAGGAAAAAGATCTTGGCTATTCATTGTATCCATGCTCCTCATGATTTTATAAATCTCCATAAGGTCACCACTCAGCCTCTGGCAGTCCAGGGAAAAAAGCCACAGTTTGTTCAGCCTCTCCCAAAATTCAAACCCTCCAGTCCCAGCAAAATCCTTGTAAACATTTTCTGCACTCATTCAAGTTTAACAACATCGATAACTGAAACTCTTACCTCATTTCACACCTGTTGATTTTGTCCAAATAAATGCAGATATTAAAATAAAGGGAAAGAAATATTAACTTCTTATAACCTTGCAAAGTTGTCAATAAATCAAACACTTCAGCCTGTGAAAACTGACCCTTGTTGTACTAATCTGTTTTGAGTCTTGGACCTCCATTCATCATGATGCCACCTGACAAGTGCATCAAGAAAACTATACATCTTTTTCTCCAGATGACCTCTGGATTTTTTTGGCAGTTTCTGGGCTTCATGGGGGTGGGGAATGGCAGTTACATGAAAAGTGTGTATGGGTCTTTAATACAACTGGCATTTATTACAGGAGAACAGGTGAGCTTTCTAACCAGCCAGCCTCTGCAATCAACTACTTATGTTGCCATAAGAAACTGCTTCCAGAGTCAGCGGACTAAATTCAATCCTGCCCCTGCCTCGCCATTGTGAATATAACACATGAAAGATGCACCTGTTCAGGGGTGAGTCTGCCAAGCTAGGAGGTTTTCTAATCGGAGTTTCCTGTATCGGTGAAAATCCAGCCGAAAAAAACATTTATGCACACAAAAGACAGTAGCAGTTTAGAAATAACAGTTGATGCACGATCTATTTTTAACTTCAGATCTAAAATGAATAGAATTTTGTTAATCAAAGATATTAAGGCATATGTGGGGAAAGACTGATATGTAAAATTAGGTAACATCAACCATGGAACACGCTGAAGGGATTAAATGGCTAGAATAGTAACGGGGGGGAAGGGGTGGAGATTCGGCTGCTTGTAATCTCTGGACAGGGACATGTTTGTTTGTCTCCAGTATCAGTTACCTCGTTAAAGCTGACCAGCTACCTACCTGTGGTTTAAAAGTGGATAATGCGAAAGAGCAGTGAATAAACTGATTAATTGGCAACATTTATTCTGCTTACTGAGCTTGGCTGGAGTTCATTTCACACCTGCTCTGAAATTTAACTGAGAAATGAATGTGAAATAGCAGCTAAGTAGGAGTAGGTTACAGGCTGGAATCTAATCAAAGGCTTTGGGTGATTTACACATAAAATAGCCTACTGCCTAGCCAGTGCATCGCAAGAATGAATTAATTTTTCAAATGTTGTTTTAACAGACTAGAGCTTCAACTTTTTTATCTTTTGACTGATTCATAATGCAGCCTACATTGCTGGAGGAATTTACACCTCATTTCAAATCTGGATCAGAAGAGCAGGCTATCAACATAAAAGCTAAGAAGGGTTTGAAAGAGACGCTAGATAGACTAGAGCTGAGTATTTGATCCTGAGGCACCTGAGTATAAGATCCTGAGCTAACAAAGTGAATGTGGAAAGGATATTTTTTTCTTTGAGGGGAATCTAGATCTAGGGATAAGTATTTAAGAATTAGGGGTTACCAATATAGATTAGATACCCTACAGTGTGGAAACAGGCCCTTCGGCCCAACCAGTCCACACCGACCCTCCGAAGAGTAACCCACCCAGACCCATTTCCCTCTGACTAATGCACCTAACACTGTGGGCAATTTAGCATAGCCAATTCACCTGACCTGCACATCTTTGTGACTGTGGGAGGAAACCGGAATACCCGGAGGAAACCCACGCAGACACTGGGTGAATGTGCAAACTCCACACAGACATTCGCCCAAGGCTGGAATTGAACCTGGAACCCTGGTGCTGTGAGGCAGCAGTGGTAACCACGGAGCCACCATGCTGCACCAGATGAGAATGATTTTCTGAGGATTGTGATGAAAAGTGTGCAATTTGCACATAGTTTGGTTTTGAGCTAGAGGCATATGTGATGGTCTATTTTTATGAAGGGATTCAAAAGTTAACTAGGTTAGTCTTTCAGGAGCCAGTATTTTAAACAAATATGTGCCTCCAGGAGTGTTAATGGAAGATTGGTTATGCTGTGGCGGTTTACAACCAGTGATAGAAAATATAAAGTGATTAGCTCAGCAGGGTCTAGGATGGATACATTTTGTTTTAATTTAGTTCAAAAGCTTTTCAGATAGTTTAAAGGAGGCTTGACTGGGGTCGTAAGCAAGTATAGTTGTTCTTAAGAAAACCAGATTGTTTAGAACAGTTAAGGAAATAAGTTGCCTTAGTGAAAAAGTCACATTTGTGAAATATCCAGACCAGAAATGTTTGGTTAGAAATCTGCAGATTATTAAAAGACTGAGAAGTTATAAACTCTCGGTCGTGAATTATCAAGGGAAAGGGCCTTCCTAACTCAGAAGACTCAGTTAAGTCCAACCTAGAGATTTGATAAGGAAGGAATTGCTCTGGAGTTTGAGTAAAAGGTAAAGTCGCCATAGCCAACACGGTCTACATCTTCCATAGGTATGTATGTATATGTGGGTATTGAACCTACACTTTTGGCATCACTCTACATCACAATCCAGCCATAAAGCTCACTATTCTTGAATAACAATAATATGATGGCATTGGGAAGTTGATGGGACTTTATTTTGCCATTGTTTTTAAATCAGACAAACTGTTATATGTAGGTCACTTTGTCCATTTTACTTTTTTGTGTAATAAAATGTTTTATATTTAAAACCAAATCTGCAGCCTTATGTGCTTATGTTACAGTGAAGGGCTATGGATATTGAATTAGAAAAAAACAAAATATGATCTATTAAGCCTGATCTCATTCTTGGTTCAGCCTTTTTCAGTAATGGCATCAACTTTCATTACAATAATCTTTTTTTTTCAGGCAATAGAAGCAGGACCTTTCAATATTTTAAGGCAGATGTAAATAGATTTTTGCTAAGCAAGGGGTGAAAGATTATCAGGGGTAGGTGAGAATTTGGAGATCAGCCGTGATTTTATGGAATGGTGGATGAGGCTTGAAGGGTCAAGCGGCCTATTCAAATTCCTAATTTGAATGTTTATATGTATGTTTGCCAGTGTATCTATGGAAACTGATCCCATGGTTTCAAATGATGTTGCTAAGGGGCAGCCTGAAAATGAGGAAATAGAGAGATGGTGCAAGGTGAGATTTTTGGGTTATTCTGCGCCACTATAGGAGATATTTTGACTACATTTGGAAAGACAAGAGTGGAACTGATTGAGCATTGAACTGAGGATATCTCTAATAGAGAAGATGCCTTTTCAGGAGGATGATAAGGTTGACATCATGAAAGAAAGACAAGATAATGCACCATAATGGCTGTCACAGAGAATGCTATTTGTAACTTTAGGATACTAAATTGCTATCAATTTTTGATCATTGTTACTTTGTTTGGAGAACAAGCATGTGTCTCTTCATGTTTGTATTTTAGTTTGTCTGATGAAAAGCTAACGACTCTATACTATTCCATGGAGGGTTTGTCACAGACAGCAGCTCATGAACAAGCTGCCGTGTTTCCCATATTTAGAGCAGTGACTACACATCAAGAATACTTATTGGCTCTAATGTGTTTTGGGACATACTGAGCTTGTGTTGAAGTGCTCTACAAACTCCAAACTGTTTTTTTTCTCCTTGACCTATGTTGATTGAAGAAGGGGAAGTTTGCTTGAGTTCTTGTTGCTGTTTGCTGCTGAGTTATCCCTGCTGGAAAATATTTTGGGTTTGGATGAGGATGAGAGTGCAGTCAGGCCCTGAGGTGAAGCCATTTATAGTAGAATAGCATACAAAGGTTTGATGTCTCAGTACACATCTGAATAGTGGTCACTTTGAATGAGGTAACACAGGAATGTACTCGAGCAGGAAGCCAGCATCTTTGGGATAGAGGAAGCTATCAGTAGAAGTGTAAATGAAGTATTGCTTTAGCTCAATTAAAAAGAATGTTAAACCTTCATGTTGCAACTACAATTGATGGAACGCAAGACCCAATTTTATTTATGATATATTGCATGTAATCTTTAAATTTTTATAATTTGCATTTTAATTGCTATTATATGAAAACAAAGCGAAAATATTAATGCCTTAGTGCCTTCTATTGCTCCCAAAAAGCTAATTAGCTTTTAAGTTCCCAAAGGGTTAAAGGTTGTAGAACATAACAGTTCCCTAGATCAATCCTGTCGCTTCAGGCTGGATCTGTCAAACCAGAATGCAACACGTTTGATGTTCAATTCTTGATAGTCCTGCCTGTTCCTGAGCTGCTGTCTGTGGCAAACCCTCCCTGGAATAGTGTGGAGTCATTAGCTTTTCAACAGACGTTCTCAAATACACATACAAAATGACATACTCATGTATGCAACAAGATAGGAGAGAGAGATGCACCAACTCAGACATGTAACTGAGCCAATTCAACACAAAGCGATATACAGGAGAGACGCACAGGAATGTCTTTATCTCAGGCACTCTATGAAAAACCATGGACTAGTTGTAGCAGAGGCATTAACTGAGACATGCACACCAAGAAAGATTCACAGAGAAACTATTAGAAGGTTGCAAGTTTGGGGTCTACGACACTGGAACTAAATGACAGTCTTGAGCCCACATTTGACAACGGGATAATTGGTTGCCTCTTTTCTCAGTGTCTTATTAAAAATAGTAGGTGAGCTCTCATTGTTGCCAGTCCAGCCAAAGACTAGCCTCAGCAGTACCACTGACAGAAGTAGGTGCTGCTGAGGCAAGTCACAGACTGCAAAGGCACCTCAGCATGACAGTATCCTCAGCGATGTAAATTTAAGTAATTACAACTTCTGAAGCCATGAGGAACCTCAGAGTAGGGGAGGAAGCCCTCTGAAGAGGATTATTTTTATTAGGGCTGTGATTTTTCCTGTTTGCAGCTCTATTACTGGGAGATATTGAACCTCTGCCTCTGACATGGGCTCAAGACTGTCATTTAGTTCCAATGTCGTAGTCCCCAAGCTTACAACCTTCTAATGGTTTCTCTCTCTGAACCTTTCTTGGTGTGTGTGTCTCCGTTAATACCTCTATTGAATTTGCAGCCTCCGAATATGGCAGAGGAGTGGCCTGGCTGCCAGAAAAATGCTACCAAAGCTGCAAAACCGTCCTTATTCAAGATCCTTCAATACGTTAGTTGGTTGCTGCTTCTGGGAAAGTTTCCTGGTGATAGAAATATATTAGGGTGTGGCTTGCCTTTATTTTCCTGGCTCACCCTTCCAGTCTATAAACCTGCCACCACCAGTCTGGGAAAATTAATTCCACTGGCAGAGATCTCTTCTTAAGGAGGTAAAGTGGAGAGCAGCAGAAATTGGGGATAAGCTAGATGTAGATGAATGGTGATGCCACAGAGTAGTTGTAGTGATGGACACGTGTGAGGATTGCACAAGAGAGAGGAGTGTCGCAGATTTCCTGGCAGTAGCAACTATGAACGGCAGGCAAGGTAAACAGAACCAGATACGTACACGCACAAAGAAGCTGGCATATATTCAGGCACACATTTACACACATAGAATGTCGCATTCAAATAGGTGGAGACAGATATTAAGCCTTGCCCCCACCCCTCTCCAGGCATTCACACACAGACACGATGCAAGTGTAAACATGATTAACATGCAGCAGACACACAAGAGCACAGGCTTACACGTGCTGTTTTCTCTCTGTGAATCCTTCAGAGTTGTGATTGACCCTTCTGTAACTATGACAACGTGCTGTTGAGTATGTAATTGGTGTGAATGTGCAGCACCAGGAGGTGGTTGTATGCAAGGCAGCACAAAGACAAAGACAAGCAATTCCTTTGTGTGCTCTCTCTGCATGCAGCTTAAAAAGACACATCATAAAATTAACACAAATCACATTTCATCAGAGGAAAGGGTGAGGATGTGACTTGTGATTACAGTTTGTTCAAGATGGAAAGTTGTGGAAATCATAGATTGCTAAAATCTCCATGTAACAAGATGGTGAAATAATGAAGAAAAATAAAATTTATTGGGTTTTAAAAAATATATAAATTATGCTTAATTCTCAAGAGCAGTTTTCATTCTAGAAATTTCTGGTAGGTGGGACTGGGGGATAGGAATACTAGGAAGCCGAGAGAGCAAGAGGAAGCTAGATAAGGCTGTGTGTGTGATGGATTGAGTGCTTGAATTGTGTGTGCTTTGGGTTATAAACAGAGCTTGGGACTGATGGGAACTATGAGGAAATCTAAATAACACCAACTTGTTTGAGTTACAATTAAATATTAGTCTTTTTTTCACTTCAATTATAGAAGCGAAGGACTGATCTCAACATAAGACACCGAGTAATTATATTTACGTGGAGATTAGTACAGCAATGAAACTAATAATGTTTCTACTGCATTAAAAAGAGTCTCCTAGACAATATTCCATGGGGAAACTGATGTAAAATGAAAGATGGCAGAGAGCCGAACTAATTATAAAAGATTATTCTACGCCTGGAGTCCGCTCTCCCTTGCTGAACAATGTCCTTGAAATAACTCCACACAGATGGACCGTTTTTAATACAGAAAGACACCACAAAAACAAGATTCTGTTTGGAGGGAAACATTTAATACAAAATGAGACTCTAAAGATTTTCAGAACAGAAAGTCCAATTTTCTGTCCACACAAGGAAAAGCTCAGACAAATAGCATCAAAATAAAACAGAATTATATACAACAGAAAGGCATGTGGCTTCTTGTATTTTTGTCAGCTTTTTGGTAAAGCTATCCAAATAACTTGCCTTTCCTATTTTCTTTTAAATATTTATCTTTGAAAATTTCTTTATTTTTGGGTATTGCAGGTAAGGTCAGCAGTAAGTCCATAAGACCATGTTAAATAGAAACAGGAGCAGGCCTTTTGACCCCTCGAGACTGATCTGATTTCAATAGGATCAAGGCTGATCTGACATTCCTCATGTCCACTTTCCTGTGTTTTCCTCATAACCCATGATCCCCCTACTGATCAAGAATCTATTTATCTCAGCTTTAAATATGCACAAGGTCTTTGCCCCCACAGCTCTCTGTGGCAAGACGTTCCATGACTGGATTCCCTGAAGTTCATGGGATTATTATGGTTACAGACATGTCTATTCAGATCATATCCATGAGCATCAATTCATTCATGAATAGCAGAGTTCACTCTCAATTTGCATCTGACCTGAGATTCCAGACACTGACTTACATCTCGGTAAAGAATTACTATTACCACTGATTGCTATTCTGACAGTTCCCAGAATTCATTCACATTAGCTGCAAAACACATTGCTGCTGTTTAGCCTCTATACATTATTTCTGCTATTTTGAAAATTTGAAAAGAGGTTTATTTTAAGCAGCATCATAGCTACAGGTTCTTAAATGGAATATTAGGGAATACTACCTTATGTCATGTTAGCAAGGAAACTCATAGTTTATAATCAATGACAGTGAAGAGATGATGTGTGACTTGGAAGGCTTGTTTCCCATTGTTAATTGCATTTGAATGGAGTGGTTTGCTAGACTATTTCAGAGACCAGTTAACAGTGAACCATATTGTTTTGGATCTGGAGTGACAGATAGGTCAGACTGATTAAGAACAACAGATTTCCTTCCCTCAAGGATATTAGTGAATCAGATGGTATTTTAAGCAATAGTTATATTGTCACTATTCACCTTTAATTCCAGATTTTATTCAATTCAGATTTTATTAGTTGCCATAATGAATTTCAAACCCATGGCCCCAGCCTGTGCTTTTGGATTACTAGCCCAGTGACATTACCACTATGCTGCTGCCTTCTCCATAAATCTAGTTATGTTTTCAACATTGCTATTGAATCGGGTACAATTATGCTTTTAGGTAATCCAGATTGTGTGAATTAGATATATATATGAATGATTAAAAAGATATGCAACTAAGGTTAGGTGAAAAGGGGGTTTCTGTGGCATGCAAATACCAACATGGTCCAGTCCTATTGAATGACCGGTATTGGTCCTTGATGTTCTCGGTAAAGTATGGCAAAAATACTAACACAGGTGAAGGTTCAATGTCTACAGTGCAGGATGCCAATAAATTTGAGGTGTTTTTAGGATCTTTATAGGCTTGGAACATTCCAGAATGCACCAACCTTGGCCAGCTGCCTGTTAATCAGTGAGAAGCTGCCAAATCAGCAATGAATCTGTCAGCTGGCTGTAATTGTTTGTAAGTATATATTTGTGTGCCTGTAAATGTATTGTACATATTGTGTTTGTGTGTATTTTACGAGAAGGGTTATTTTTTATTTGTACTGTTATTTCACTTGAGGTTTCTAATGCCTCCGGTTCACTTATAAAATGTGTCACGTGAAAGACAAGAAGCCTGAGCCAAAATTTGAATGTCAGTGTAATCCCAAGAGGAATCTTCTGCCGTTTAACTGCATTTAAACATATCCTGTGCCTTTCACCTTCTGCCTTTATATGCAAGATTTTTAATTTTATCATCTAGCTTCTATTCGCCTCCATCCTTCCTGTCTTAGCTTATAGATTTTACACTTGCCTTCTCCCTGTCTTTCAAGTTCCCCTCTGTTTGTTTCTCTGATTCCTGTTTTTGTATCTCTCACTCTGCCTCTCAGACACGTGCCTTCCCTCTATATTCTCTGTGCTTTGAATTAGCTGATGTAATCTTTACTGGCGATAGATGATGTTACTCTGTTCTCAGCTCTGCTTGGTCATGGATGTGAATTAACATCAGCCAAGTTCCCGGCTCCTTTTCATTACAGTATATGATGACTGTGACCGAAAGGTGACCCCACATTATCTTACCTATGGTAACCCCTAGCTGGGCAACTTTGAACACAAAATCTAGGCTGACCTCCTTAGAGCCTTAATGGGAATGTATTTAATTTCCTTTCATGTTTAGAAAATGTCTTTTAATTGCAACTGGATTGAAGTTTTAATGAGGGATGTTAAAATTCTACAGTATTTTCTGCAAAGTCTGTGCAGACCCGTTTTTCACTTGTTGTATTTACTTATAGATAATGTATGAATAAAATAGATTTTGAAATAACAATAAAACACTAGCTGACAATTCAGTTCTGGGCGATGCTGTACTATCAGACGTGCCATCTTTCGACAGAGATATTAAATTAATCCCAAGACACTGTTCAAAAAAGTGAAGGGGAAACATTCCTGGAGACCTTTGCTAAGACGTATCCCTCAATCAATATCTTGAAAACATTATCTGGTCATCATTTTGCTGTTTGTAAGTGCTTGCTGTGTGCACATAAGCTACTCAATTTCCTGCATTACAACAGTGACTACACTTCAAAAATACATATTCAACTGTAGTGCATTTTGGGATATTGTAATGTCATAAACGGTACTATAAAAATGCATATCCTTTATTTCTTTGGTCTCTACTGATGAAGAATGTCTGCTTGCATTGACTGACATTCATGTGACTAGGTCCCTGGTGACGATCATGGACAGGAGCAAAACAAAATGGCCGGATTAAACATTAAAAATCAGCTGGTGAGAAGCTAAAAAGATTTTCATGTGAATAACTCACTACTATTATTTTCCTCCCCCTCCCCCACTACTAAACAGATTGTAGCTGTTATTTTCACAGTCACCCTTTTTTCTCAGTTCTCCCATTTCCATCTTTCTTATTACCAATGCTGAGATTATCACCATTTTTCTCTTACCCTCCACATCTTTTGCATAACTGTACAGCTTAGAGATTTTTCTTTCTCACTCTTGCCCCCTGTCTCATATATCTGCAAAGGTTGTTGCTAAATCCTCTTCCTATGTGCAGTATAAACAAATTCTCATCGTTAACCAAGTGTTTATAAGGTGTTTGAACTCACAGTCTGGTCCTATTTGGTAAATCACAATGAGAGGAATTGGCTGCATTTCCTGCAGCAGCGAATCCAGACCCTATCGTTGAGCTGTTTGTGTGACATGGATAGGCAGTTGGGGGCGGGGAAAGACTTCCGGCTGCACAAAGCTTTTGTACAAACCGCTTTAGAAATCTTCACTGGCAATGACACACATAGAGCACTCTCCTGTCAGATAGATTTGAATCTGACTCTGCCTGCCTCCTGACCTGTGAGGAATTTGTTTCAGCTGCCACTCTCATCCCGAAAACCCTTCACTCTGCTGCATCTTTCCCACTTTCCACGGTTTTGTCGACTACAGCTAAGGTTTTCTCCCCTGACTTGCCTAAACTCCACACAATATCAATTCCAAGAATGCTTCCACTTTAATCATTCTCATCCCCTTGTTTTTAGATCCTATCAAGGCCACCCTCTCTCTCTAATTGCTTTCATCCGAATAGCTTCCTGTGGTCTCAGCACTCTGTAACTCAGATTGTGCATCCTGGATTATCAACTTTGGCAAATGTATCTTTAGCCACCTGAATCCTAAAAATTGGTGGTCCTTCCCTGAAAGTCTCCAACTTTCTTCCTCTCCACATTGTACCTGAGATATTAAGATCAAGCAGCCAATGTGTGAGCCTATAGCAGGAGATCAGTAGAACATAAAGAGATTAAAGTTAAAGATGATTTTCTCAACTAGACAGCATATCCTCCTTGAAAGCCTGATATCATTGAGCTCCCTTTCTCCTATCGTCATCCCTAAACTGTGGACTCAAGCTATTTGGCATCAGTCTGCCTCTTTTGGAAGTGTGCAATCTTCATATATGAGTCTAGATAGTGAAAGTCAGTAGAGTCGGTAGATTAATATCCCCTC
The DNA here is from genome assembly GCF_037043375.1 of Chiloscyllium plagiosum. Lineage (NCBI taxonomy): Eukaryota > Metazoa > Chordata > Chondrichthyes > Orectolobiformes > Hemiscylliidae > Chiloscyllium > Chiloscyllium plagiosum. Next base: position 21,193,905 of record NW_028270168.1, read on the forward strand.
CCTAGTAACACAGGGGAATTACATTCACCACATGGATAAAATAGAAGATTCGCACCACCATCAACTTAAGAGCAATTAGAGGATCCCTAATAAATATTAGGCTTGTCTGGGATGGCTATATCCTAGGAATATTAAAATTCTAAATAATTTCCAATGTTATGTTTACAGAAGTGGACAAACAGTTGGCATTCTAATCATTAAAACTAGATGCAACTGTGCTCAAACAATTCTTAATGCATCACAATTATATGATGGAGTAAAAACAAAGTAAGAGGCAAATGGTTCTTCTCTTTATGGTATGGTCATAAATACATACTCTCATCTGGCCTACCTTGGTTAGATTAAAGCCCAGGTGTCAGGAATTGCGAGAGTTGACTGTTTGTGCTAGACTGATCACGTTCTCCCAACCTCTCCAGCTTTTCGAAGCCGAATTTCCTTTTATTATAGGATGATTGTGGAAATCTGAAACAAAAACAGAAGTTGTCCTGAAGAGTCACTAGACTTGAAATGTTAACTCTGCTTTCTCTCCACAGATGATGCCAGACCTGCTGAGTTTCTCCATCAACAATTTGTTACATTTCCAAACAGGACATCCCAAAATGTTAAGCTCCCATGTGAGGAGGGATGAATTGGCTCCCTTTCATTATTCACCAACATCTAACCCCCCCTTCCCCACACACAAGCCTTGATTGATTGCAACGGATTGATTGACGAACAGATACTTTTTCTTGTGATATCTTTCTCCCAGGTCTAAATGAACTTATGTTTTATAAGGAGACAGCTTAAGGAGGCTTTCTTGAGTTAGCAAAAAGTGAATTTGTTAATTACTAAATGCAAGAAAAGTTAGTAACACAACACACATGCATGGAGATTAGAAATATTAGTCAGTCCAAAAATATATACGTTAAAAAAGAAAACAATATATGGATTAGAATCCGAAATATTATGAAAAATAGATGGTTGAACATTGTAGCTTCTCAGTAGATTCAATGGTGCTGTGGACATTAGTTGTTGAACAGTTGATATCAAGATTTGCACATTGGTTGGGATTCTGTTATTGTAAATCCTTTTTCCCATGCTTGAGCTCTGTTATTCAGGGTGGGTGAGAATCCTTTTGTTGTTATATTAATTTTGTCTAGCTTGCTACTTAGTTGACTTCCATCACTCAGAGTGAGGGAGCCTTTTTATCTACAAAACAGAGATGACTAGAGTATGGTTACTGACTTATAATCATAGAGATCTACAGCACAGAGAAAGGCCTTTCAGCCCATCGCATCCATACTGGTCAAAAACACCCACCTAGCTATTCTAATCACAATTTCCAGTACATGACCCATTGCCTTGTAAGCCTTGACATCAAAAGTGCATATCTAAATACTCCTTAAATATTATGACGGTTTCTGCCTCTACCACCCTTACAGGCAGTGAATTCTAAATTTCTACTATCCTCTGAGTAAAAAGGTTTTTCCTCACCTCTCTTCTAAAACCCTTACTTAAAACTATGCTTCCAGTCATCGATCCCTCTTTTAAGGGGAAATGCTCCTTCCTGTCTACCCCATTCATACCTCCCCATAATTTTATACATCATAATCATGTCCCCTGTCAATCTCCATAGCTCCAAGGAAAACAGCCCCAAGCTATCCAATCTTTCTTTATAACTGTATCTCTCCAGCGCAGCCAATATCCTGTAAATCTCCTTTGCAGAACTATACTGTATCCTTCGAAAGTCTTGGCAAGGTGAAATACTTGTCCATCATTGAATTTTCCACATTACTACATATGTTGGCACAGGAATTTCATGTGCCACTCACAATCTCTCCTTCTGACGTTTGGGTGGTACCACTATATGATGAGGAATCATTCATTTTTCATCCCACGTCTATGAGAATGTCTCCATTTCCCCGCCAGATCTCCATTCTTAGTACAATAACACTCCTTTTACTCTGGAAAACCTTGGAATTGACACTTTACTAAGTCTTAATGCAAATATGACAGTTGTATGCCAAAAAAGAAAATAAAATTACTTGTTGAGGGTGACCATGGTGTGGTTAGAAAGAGAGGAATTGATAACCCACTCCTCACCAGGTTTTAACACTAGTCATTATCATATTGTTGTTTATGGTAGTTCATTGTACATAAATTGGTGCCACATTTCCTACGATTCAATAGTCATTAGAACTCTTAAAAAGTTTTCATTGACTGTAAGTATGTTATGACTTACTGAGTTTGTGAAAGATGCACTAAAAGTACAATTTTCATTCCTTACCTCCTTCATTTTCAATTTTTTTTCTTCTTTTCCATTAAATTTTCTGTCTCACACAGGTCCCAAGGGAAAGGTGATGAGCCAGATTGAGAAATTGGATTGCCATCAGTAAAAACATATGTCACTAACACAGGATGCTGTGGGGAGCGTTACTAAGTGACTGAAGCAGCTGAATTAACATTGATAAAGACACTGTCACTAACATAGCGGGTTCAGGGGTGAGTTTCTAAGTATAACACTGCTAGTATAAGAGAATTGAATTAGTCACAACAAAGCCACAGTCAGTAACATTGGGTACTCAGATAATGGTAAAATGACACTTTGAAGGAGCTACTTTCACATCAGTTGAGATATATTCATTGTGTAAAATAGGCCCTGGCTACACATTTGATGATTCTATGGATTACCCCAAGATCTGTCTAATTAATTTACAATTTTCCAATTTTGCCTGCAGCATTCAAATGTTTAATATAAATTCTGTTCTGCATATCATTTCCTTCGTTGCAGATCAGCTTTTATGGTGCTTCTTGTGTTTCCTGCACACGTTGTACGTGACTCTGTGCTGAAGGTGTGGTTACCAAACATAGAACTCTGTGATAAACATGTTAGCTCTGCACAAATGAGCAGCAGGCGTCTGCCTGTAAGCTGGTGGCATTGTTTCTGGCCTCAGGAGGTGTGTGTTTTTCATGTAATGAGTCTGCAGCACAGTGGCAGGGAGTTGAGGGCCAATGAGAATCTAGGATCCACTCTGTTATTATATGGCACTCAAGCAGGCATACTTCCCAGTAGAATGCACTAAATTGACACTGAGGCCAATGGTTGCACACCCTCTCTTTGGTCTTGGCTGAGTTTAGTTAGAAATTCTCAACCACACTTCTGTTCTCTCTAGATCTGATTATTCTAGTGCTCCTCTAGATGAACCCCACCTTCCACTCTCTGTTAACTTGAAATGACCTAAAATTCGATTGCACATATTCTAACTGGCACAAAGAACAATGCACCACTCTGTGCATTTAAATTTACATTGGTTCCTGGTCAAGTTAAACATCAATTTTAAATTTCTCATCATTCTCTTAAATTCTATCCTGGGTCTTGTGCTCCCATCCTTTCCCTCAAACTACCTTTCCGATCTCTGTAACTACCTCTGGCCCTATAATGATTTGAGCTTTATGGACTCCTATTCTGGCTACTTCAATATTCATGATTTCCTTTGCTCCATTAATGATGATAATGCCTTAGCTATCTGGGCCCCAAGTTCTAGGATTTCTTTCCAAGCCTCTGTGCCTCTCCCCACCTTCTAAATGCTTCTAAAACCTCACTCTTTTGCCAAGCTTTTGATTACCTGTACTAATATGTTATTATGTGGCTGAATGTCAAATTATGTCTGATTGTCCTCCTATGAAGTATGTTGTGTTATACTTAATTAAAGGGGCTATAAAAATGCAGGCCATTGTTCAATTGCAAATTGGTGAAAGCTTTTTAATTACAAGCCCCATGAACTATAAAACTACAGAACAGATGGTGTTATTTGTTGGATACAGGTTGAAGGGGATGAAGAATTCAAGATTCCCCTGAAGTGTAGCCTGCGTTGGATCAATATAGTAGAAGGTCTGGTGGCCATCTGGTACCTTTGACTGGGAGGAGTTCACAGGAAGCACTGTAACAGACATTGACATGGATAATGACAATACAGTGATTGACAAAAAGCCATGAAAACCAATTAATGATAGGCAAAAGAAACAAGAATATGCATTACACAATATATTTCACATCCTAGTGGCATGTCAAAGTGCTCTGATGCCAACAAGGTACCTTTTTTTAAGTTTAGTCACTATCGTTTTGCAAGGTACAAAGAATTATTGAGAAAACTCAGGGGTTTTAAAGTCCTGGGAATTACAACAATTTAAACATGATCCCTCCTCAGATCAAGTCAATTCAATTTTTAGCTGGAGACAGAATCATTTTGAAAGCTAAAAACTGAGGTCTGTCCATTTGAAGATATCAGATTGCTTTGGGATGATTCAAACCAGATAGATTCCTTATATACAATCAATGTTTGCTGTCTGACTGTGTTGTCAAATCTATTATTAAATCGTCAGTAGACACACAGTGCAGTCCCGTCGATATGTGTTAGTTGGAATGCACCTTTAAATAGAAACATAACATACTTGTCTAAATAATTAATATGAATAAATGGGACTGGGATGGCAATATAGGAGCCTGGAGTATATTGCAATTTTCTTTCTTTAGAATCTGACACAGCTATTTTCTGGGTGAAAACAATATACTGCAGATGTAGGAAGTCAACTATTTTCTCGATAAGTATAAAAATCATAACATTCAGGAATGATACAATACATATGTGCCACCTCTCTGAAAGATATATAACATTATCCTCATTCACCTATGTTCATAGCCCTACCATTTTCCCCTTTCAAGCATTTATCCAATTCTCTTTTGAATGTTACTATTGACTCTATATCTCGACCCTTTCATGTTCCAAACGTACATTTCAAAACATAACAACTTTTCAGGTCAGAACAAATTCTCTTCATCTCCCCTCCATCGTTTGATTGTGAGTTTGTAGAAGCTCACAGTGAGGTGAATCTTGACAAAAGTGTGAAATATGACAGTGAATTGGCGGCCCATTATACATCTCTCCTCATTTTAATTTCCATTGATTGCAAAGGAAAAAATACACGAGGCAATGTAAAATGGGGCTGCCAATTCACTATTATGGATTTTGTACTTTTGTCTAAAGTTAAAATCTAGTCCCTTGAGATTAGAGTGGTGCTGGAAAAGCACAGCAGATCAGGCAGCATCCAAGGAGCAGGAAAATCAATGTTTCAGGCAAAAGCCCTTCATCAGGAAACTTTTCCAGCATCACTCTAATCTTGGTTCTAATCTCCAGCATCTGCAGTACCCATCTCTAGCCCCTTAAGTCTACTGGCTCAATCATGAGCCCCATGAAGGGAACTGGATGTTGTAAACCCAATGTGCACTGAAGCCTGCTGCAATTTCAATTCACATCATAGAGTACCTAGCACAATGAAAGTTGCAAAACTGTTTGAAAGGACAAGGTCTCAAGTTATGCTATTGGACTAATAATTTAGAGAATGTCAGTTCAACTCTCATCAAGGCATTTTGAGAATTGAAACTCCATTTTCAGAAAAACTCTGGAAATAAAGTCTGCATCAGGAAAGGTGATTTATGGTTGCAATTGCAATTTATGGAATTGCAATTTAAAGTTTCTTCTCATTTTTGTCAGTTATGAAAGACAAGTTGCCATGAATTTGTTATATTCAGGTTTTGAATTTAACTTGTTCCAACTTTTCTGGAGAAGGAATCCTTCCCTTCCTTGCCTGATCTGGTGTACATGTAGCTCCAGTCCCCACACTGACTCCTTATTTTCCTATGAATTTCCTTTGCAATAACCTTAATTACACCAAACTGTGACAAAGAATACCTTCTGGGCAACAAGGTATGGGCAATATATTCTGGGCTTGAATAACCTATTTAAAAGAATGCTAATGTGTCTCATAAAAACACAACAGTTCACAGACATCAGGCAGAACTGGGAAAGGACACCAAAATGAAAGAGAAGTATCTGATCATTTAATCTGTGTCAAAACAGAGACATCTGCAACACTGGACCAGCTGAATTGGGTATAGAATTCTCCCTGCCACAATGTAATAAGACAAAATAACTTTCAAATTGTATTCATTACTCCCCACCCCATTCCCTTTTCCAGGCGTTAGCGGTTGGCGTGATATTAATACAGGAAAGAGACAGACCTGAAGGTCATTGTGAAGAAAAAAAGAAACACCTGCCATCTTTCAACAGAAGGCTTTTAGTGCCAAGCTAGGGACTGCCGGCAGATGGAGTTCTTTCAGACAAATTGTCCATGCCACAGACAAGAGCTTATGATTGGTATTGGTGTAAGCTGCTTTAGAATTGTGACTAACAAAAGAAAATATTTCAAGCGTGATTGAATGTGCTCAGGATTAAAGTTGCTCAGCAAGGAACCAGGAAAGGGATAAAGTCTGACATGGATGGGACGAAGGGAGGCTGATCCAACAGCTGTGCCCATGGCAACGCTGAAGACACTCAATTACAGTCTTGTCAGCTATTTGTGAGCTTCTGCTGTTTCCTCAATTTGTCAGAAATTGAAGCTTTTTCCTCTGGAGGCCTTAGCAGGAACGTTTCAGAGAACCATCTCCGGGACATACGCACTAATCAACCCCACCACCCTGTGACTGAACACTTCAACTTCCCTTCCCACTCCGCCAAGGATATGCAAGTACTGGGCCTCCTCCACTGCCAAATCCTAGCCACCCAATGCTTGGAGGAAGAACACCTCATCTTCTGACCCTCCAACTACATGGGACCAATGTCGATTTCACCAGTTTCCTGATCTCTCCTCCCCCCACCTTATCCCAGATCGAACCTTCCAACTCAGCACTTCCCTCTTGAACTGTCCTTTCTGTCCATCTTCCTTCCCAGCTATCAGGTCCACCCTCCATTCCGACCTATCACCATCAACCCCCATGTCCAACTACCTATCACGTTCTCAGCTAACGTTCCCCCAGCCACACCCCCTTCCATTTATCTCTCAGCCACATAGCACCCCCCCCCGCCTCCCACTTCCCCACCACCCCTGCCACGTTCCTGATGAAGAGCTTATGCTCGAAATGTCGACTCTCCTGCTCCTCGGATGCTGCCTGACCAGCTGTGCTTTTCCAGCACCACACTTTTTGATTATCTCCAGCATCTGCGCTCCTCACTTTCTCCTTAGTAGGTTATGCCACAGCTAATAAGAACTGAACCAGACAGATCGAAAGGTCCCAGTTTAATTATCAGTCAGAGACATGTGAGCTTCCTGATCTCCGAGCTGGGTACAACAGTGGGTCACTGTACTAGTACACCAAGAGTGTTGTGTTCCACAATATTTCATCAAGCAGAAAGGTACACTCAGTTATACATTTGGACTATAAGCCTTGCTTTTATACTCAATAGTGGGCTTTGAACCCACAAACATGTGATTGAAGCTACTACTCATTGAGCCATATTTGACACCTTATTCCAGATAATAAATACGTGACCAGGAATGAATGAAAACAACTCCGTTTTACTATCCTAAAAACAAAGCTATGAACAAAACCATGAAGATGTCTTTCTTGCATGAATGCTTCACTGAAGACTAACCACAATCACTTGCACACCCCTGATTACATACTTTGCAAGAAGTATGTATTTTACAATCATTCAACAACACATAGGAAGAGGTCACAGAAAAAATCCTTTATAATTATATTATAGAGATGGAATGGTCAGCCACTTATAGTCCATCAATTACATAGGATGTTTATCCCTGAAAGTACAGCTCCCACTTACAGTAAAGTGCGAGGAACCTCTGAATCTATTCGTATACGACTGAACTGTCAAACTGACCATCCTGAATCAAATGCCATCTAAGCCTAAAGACAGAAAGGTGTGTTTCCTAGACTGTAATGTACAATATTCTGTACCTGGCAGAAACAGTTAGCAGTAACTCCCTATGCTGGGACTAATCAAGGCTAATTTAACATGGTCAAAAATCCCTCTTCTCATGAAGAAAAAGATTGAGATCAACTTTGATGCTCATTTAGAGGAATGTCATATTAACACATATGATCCAGACTTGATTTTGGAGATTGTCTACTTGAATGAGCAGCGACATGTAGAAACATCATTCAGAAAGAGTCAGTACCTTTAGGTGAGAAAAGTCAAAATCCTACAGAAATAGCAATTAAATTATTCCTGGAGGTGCTCTGCACTCAAACCCTTCTTCAAAAAGTAAGTAAATGGTCCAAAGAAATATTTGCTTAACTATTTTTTTTAAAAGTGTATATATTTGTAAGATGTGGATGTTGCCAGTCAGGACTCCATTTACTGCACAGAACTGGTTGCCTTAATAATGGAACTCCTTGACCAGCTGAGGCAGCTGAATGACTTCTTCAGCCCTTTGAGGGCAGCTAAGAGTCAGGCACGTTGCTGTGGAATTGGGGTCACACTTAGCCCCAGAGTGGGTAAGAGCAGCTGGTTTCCTTCCCTGAGGGACAGTTACTCTACCATCTGTTGAGCTTTCAAACAATACTACGTTTCCTGTTACTTGCTATTTGCTGTGCATGTTACTGCTGTCTTGTCACTTTGGCAACTGTAGGTCCCTTTACTAACCTCAACAGGCTGTTAGAAAGATAGTTGTTACTTAATGTATTTTTCTGTACAGTATTTTCCCTCATTGATGCCCCATAACATTGTTTGTTCATGCTGGAAAACTTTCTCCTTGCTGAGATGGTCTTTCTTTCCTGTGTGAGCTTGTAAAATTTATGTTAACAAACTATTTAACCAAGATGGGTACAAGACGCAGTCATTGGGCTCAGTAGGACTGGCTCTTTCAGTCACATCTAAAAATCCTGTCATGACTCACCACTGTGACCAGAACCCAGTGACAACAGCAGCAGCAACAACAACAACTTGTATTTATATAGTACCTTTATAGCAAAACATCCCAAAAATGCTTCACAGGAGTGAAAATCTCACAAAATCTGACACTGAACCTCATCAAGAGATGGTTCATGGTGACAGATTTTCAGAAATCTTGAGGGAGGAAAGGTAAGTAGAGAGGCAGGGAGGTTTAGGAAGGAAATGATGCAAGAGACTCTGGTCTCGACAGCTGAAGGTAAGAGCACCATTGGAGGAATGACAAAAGTCAGGGATGTGTGGGAGGCCAGAGCTGAAGAAGCACAAAGATCTTAGAGGATACCAGGGCTGAAGGAGGATACAGTGATCAGGCAGAATGTGTGAACATAAAGAAATTTTTGAGTTGTCAGGTCACTGAGCACAAGGATGTGTGTATGGAACTCGGTAGAAGTTGGGATACAATCTACTGATAGAAGATTCTGATATTGCTATAATTTGAAGTAACCCGAAGGAAGATGTGCAAGGCATACAAATAAAATGCGCACTAGCGATCAACAGCTTCCTGCTTAGACTGATTAAAGCATTAGGGAAGTATTTGAGTTAAATGTGCTGAATTACTGGATATGAGCACATGGCATTACCACTCATTAAAGATGAATTCACATAAATGTCTGAATCCAACCTGATGGCTGTGTGTTAAGGTTTTAAGGCTTTCTGAGTTCCAGGGTTACATACTCTCAAGGATCATCCTGGAGTATCCAGAACTTAAAATTAATATGCTAGGCACAGCTGTGAACAACCCGAGTGAGAAAAAGGACATTGTAACAATAGTGTGTTTGTTTCACTTTCTTGGAATGCTTTCATTACCACATTGAAAATACAATTGTAGATGGAGGTGGGATACAGACTGTTTAATCAGGCAAGTTGGTTAAAAACAGGAGCTCATGTAATGAAACTTTTAGGTATATATACATCACGGTTGACAACGCTACTTTTCCTATTCTTAAAGAGTTTCTAGTTGGGTCTCAACAAGGAAACCATATACTCCATGGGAAAGGATGTCATGAACAGAGAGGTTAGGTGGGAGGATGTGGGAGCAAATATTGAAAAATTGGCATTGCCCCTCTTCAATAGACCAAGAACAGGACTGGAATCTTTGTTGGTCCAGGCCATCTCAAATCACTCACTAAACTGACTGACAGAGGTCAATGGAAAGCATTGTGTGAAAGAAGAAAGAGATGATCAAATTGGCCAATGTGCTGAGGAGTGGCAGATGGAGTTTAATTCAGATAAATGTATTTTGGGAAAACTAATCTGAGCAGGACTTATACACTTAATGGTAAGGTCCTAGGGTGTGTTGCTGAACAAAGAGACCTTAGAGTGCAGGTCCATGGAATTTCAGAGGGTCACTCCGAAAGCTAGTGTGCTTCCAATTAAACCTGTTAGACTATAACCTGGTGTTGTGTGAGTTAAAACTTTATTGATCAGAGTATTGAGTATAGAAGTTAGGAGGTCATGTTGCAACTGTACAGGACATTGGTTAGGCTACTTTTGGAGTATTGCATGCATTTCTGGTCTCCTTCCTATTGGAAAGATGTTGTGAAACTTGAAAGGCTTCAGAAAAGATTTACAAGGATGTTGACAGGTTTGGAGAATTTGAGCTATAGGGAGAGGTTGAATAGGTTGGGGCTGTTTTCCCTGGAGCGTCGGAAGCTGAAGGGTGACCTTATAGAGGTTTATAAAATCATGAGGGGCATGGATAGGGTAAATAGACAAGGTCTTTTCCCTGGGCTGGGGGAGTCCAGAACTAGAGGGCATACGTTTAGGGTGAGAGGGGAAAGATATAAAAGAAACCTACAGGGCAACTATTTCATGCAGAGGGTGGTGCATGTATGGAAGGAGCTGCCAAAGGAAGTAGTGGAGGCTGATACAGTTGCAACACTTAAAAAGCATCTGGATGGACATATGAATAGGAAGGGTTTGGATGGATCTGGGCCAGGTGCTGGCAGGTGGGATTAGATTAGGTTGGGATATCTGGTCAGCGTGGACGATTTGGACTGAAGGGTCTGTTTCTGTGCTGTACATCTCTATGATTCTATGATTCTAAAAGATTTAATGAATAAATATCAATCAATTATACGTAAGGCTTTAATAATCAAAATTCCACATACAAATCTCTATATTTTAATGCTTGTAAAGATTGAATTTTACAGGACAGACGGAGACCTTTTGGCCCATCGTCTCTGTACCAGCTTCCAAAAGAGCTACCCAGCTAGTCCCATTCTCTGGCCTTGTCTCCATAGCCCTCTAAATTAATCACTTTTTCAAATATATATCCAGCACTCTTTTGAAATCTCCCATGCCTCAGGTAATGCATTCCAAATCCAAACAACACTTGAAGAATTGTAGAAATTTATCCTCCATTCATTTTTGAATGACCAACTCTTTATCCTGACAGCATGATATCAGAAATAGGAACAGATATAGACCATTCAACCCCTCAATCCTGCTCTATCTTTTAATAAGAGCATGCCGATCTTTTGTAGTGTTATTCGGTGCACCTATCTGCTTGGCTCATACTGCTTCCTTCCTTTGTCAATTAAAAACCTGTCTAACTGATCTTTGGATATTTTCAACAACCTCAGTCAGAACTGAAAAAAAATCATTTCAGACTCAAAACCATATCTCTATTTCTGTCTGCCAGACTTGCTGAGCTTTTCCAGCACTCTGTGGTTTTTGCATATTTCCAGCATTCACAGTGTTTTGCCTTTATGTTTTCTTAGTTTTCTCATACTAGGGTAAATTCATTGCCAATATTTTCAGTTTTTGTCAACTTTATATTGTTACTGTACAGGCATTTAAGTGGAAATATATATTTCAAAAGCCTTCTCCCAGGAATGTAACCCCAATTCATACCATTGCATCTGTAGTAAATTATATAGTACTCATAATGTTGTTTCACATCATGTTGCATTTTCCTGGAACCAATTAACTATGTTATGCAAGGGCCTCCTGCAATTAAAAGCCTAGCTCAGGACCATATAACAATGCAATCAGCATCCTGTAAACAGTACGTCGAAACCCCACTGCGTGAGGAGATTGCCAAATGATTGGAGGCAACATCCCAATGTTGGCTAGGGAAATGCTTTATGAAACAAAGAGGAAGCTGTGGACAAGGAAGGGAACCTTCACGTTCAGAACAATGCTGTAGGTCCAGAAGTCCAGACTGCTCCATATTTCCAAGCATTGACGCACATCTGCCAGTGGTACTACTAGGCCCTTTGCTAGGATCCACAGCTCCTAAGTGTGAATTGCTGTCCTTTATCAGACAGCAAGCCCCCTGGCAGACACGTAATTAGTTGCTACTTGTACTGTATGGCTCTGACGCTCACCATCTGCATAAGCAGAGACCCTACCTCATCCTCATTTTCAGTTACAGTGGCAGAGCTCCTTCCAACTCTGGAAAATTCCACCCCATGTTTCCATTGCTCACAGCAGTCATTCTACAATCACACACTGTACCAGATTTACATTTAGCACTAAACTGCTGTGCACTTGTCCCAGAGGAGAGCTTGCATCATTCTTACTCATTCTGTCTCGGCTTATAGCTTGTATAACAAGCCTTTGCCTTGTTGTAGGTTGGAAACTGACCTTTCATCTCTGGGTCTGATGCCATCTGTAGCCAGGACTGAAGGAACAAAGATGGTCTAGGTTTGAATATCTCCAATAGAAAATATATTTAAATGCTCAATTCAATTGTTATTGATCAGTGAGTATACATAACAGTTTTGAAATACATTAGTTAGATTTCAAGAACCAATAGGATAAAAATAAATCACACAAATAAATAAAATATTAAGAAATAAACAGATGTACCAGCTTGGTGAGTAATCTGTTAGGTTGGTGATTAACGCTCAGAAAAAAAACCCATTCAATTCCCCAGAATCATGTCATAGTGTTAATTAGCATCATTCCCAAATAGAAAAATTATATCATGATTTGATTTTGGAGCTGAGGACTGTAAGAGCTTAAACCAAAGCAGAGGTGATGTAATTAACCAACTGTATCATATTCCATAAATTTCTTTAGTGATTCCATGTCAATAAAAGCTAACCATGGACACTTTTCAGCAGGGATCAAGGTACGGTAGTCAGGTTGATTTCTCTTCCTCCCATGCTAGAGCTGATTACAATTGTAGCATTCCCTATGAAGAATTGCATGGATTCTTCATTGGAGCTCCAATGCCTATTAGATTTCTGCGCAAAGATTTCAAGGCTCCATTAGTGTCTTCCCAGTTCAGTGTGCAGACATTTTAAATTAAGTTTAACATGAATTCTTTAAGGTTACAGTTTTCAGGTTATCGTATCCACTCATAGATTTCCACCCCAAATCACCAACAACATCAGTACAATATCACTGCAGAGCCTGACCTAGCTGATGACACAGGGCCTAAGGAACTGGGCAATCATTGCTTAACCCAGGTCTCATGCTCAATACTCCAGTGGTATATTGAAAAAGGATATGGTCTCAGCAGCACTGTATCAGCTCCAGTGACAGATTACCAACCCTCAGAGTGACAGACGACCAACACACAGTGTTAGATGGGATCTTACAGTTGTTTTAATGCAAGAAGGGACCTCAGAGCCAAAGAAGAGTGAACCCTTGCCCTGTGCAAGCCTGGACGAGAAACACTAAATCAACTTGGGTTAAGGATAGAGTGTAAGACCATCCTAGATTGTATGGAATTAGAATGCAGAATGTACTCAATGAAACATTGGGAAACTTTGCACTATTTTGAACCAAATGTTGCTTCTCATTGGGTAGAATTTGCCTTCATTTTAACATAAAATGCATTTACAGTCTGTTTAACTTTCTTTTCCAAAGCCGCCTTTTCATTGATAGACTATAAATGTTCTGTCACTTGCTTTGTTCTAATTATTATAATGAATTTATACTCCCAGCTTTCTGGACTAATGACTGTTCCATCTCTACTGATCCAGAGCTAACTTTTGTTTGAAGCCCACTTGAGATCCCTGTGCTCTACCAGTTCTGGCCTCTCATACATTTACATACAGGGTAGGCAATGGCTGAGTGGCATTATCGCAAGACTATTAATCCAGAAACCCAGGTAATATCTTGGGGTCCAAGTTTAAATTTTGCCATGGCAGCTAGTGGAATTTGAATTTGAATTTAATAATAATCTGGAAATAAGAGTCTAATGAAGACATTGTTGATTGTCAGGAAAAAACCCATCTGATTCACTGATGTCCTTTAGGGAAGGCAATCTGCTGTCCTTACCTGGTCTGGTGTACATGTGACTCCAGACGCATAGCAATGCGAGTGCCTCTCAAATGCCCCCTGAGCAATTAGAGATGGACAATAAATGCTGGCCTAACCAGTGATGCTTTCATCCTGTGAATCAATGAAAAAAACCGTTGTCATTCAAACATTGGCAATTGGCAACCATCCCTTCAACTCAGTAGATTTTAAAATCCAGAATTTCTTCCACAAATGTCATCCTATCACTACATCTCTCTTCCTTGCTTTACAATTATCCTTAAAACCTTTCTGTTCAAACTATCTAATATCTCTGCATGTGACAAGTATGCTTTATTAACATTCCGATGAAGTACCTTTGAAGGGTTTACTATTTTAAAGAGGCTACATAACTACAAATTTGGAATATTGAGTGAAATTGATTGTTAGACATATTGCAACATAACTTATCATGAATTAGGAGCTTGTTTCATCTGATTGACATCAAAGGAAAAGAAAATTTGTTGGGTTAAAATTAGTGGTCAATTCAATATTTTACACTATACATGGAGACCAATTTCACTTCCATTTATTTTTTAAAGGTTAACATAGGCAATGTGTCCTTCTGACGGGTGACCAATCATAACCTGCCAATTTCCTGAGTGGTCTTACAAGCCAGGTGGCATCCCTTTAACCATGTTTAATCAATAATATGCTGAAATTTACTTCTGTGATAATCATTCCTTACATTTTTATTCTAATTCAACCTCTAAGAAATGAGTAAGAAAGCCCATTTGAAATACCAGAGGGCCCCTCAAAAGACCATTGTCAGGAAGTTGCAACTAGCTCTTCCAGTTAACACAGGAGGAACAAAATAATATTAGCCAACCATTGATAATTCATGATCACCCAAGTTCGATCTGAGATGCCAAACCTTCAGCCCCGATTAACCTATGGCATAGACTGAGATTTTGCAAAATCTAGGTCACAAGATTCGATTTGATAATTATAGTAATTCCGGAAAGGAATCTTTCATTAGGTCAAAAGTATGCAAACACTTGAAGAGTATAAACATTGCTGCAGTAGGGACATTGAATTAATTATGTTTATGTTAATTCTTATGAAATGAGCATCACTGAAAGGCATTGATTCACTGCCCTGAAAGGATTTACTGTCCTTGTACTGCTTTCTTGAACTGTACTGACCATACTGACAAAAACGGACGTCAGGATTTTGGTCCAGCAACAATGAAATCATAGAATATTAAGTGTCCAATTCAGAATAATGTATAACTTGGAGTGGAATTTTACGATTGTGGTTATCCAATGCACTTGCTGCTCTCACCTTCTACTTGATGAACATAGAACATAGAAAAATACAGCGCAGTACAGGCCCTTTGGCCCTCGATGTTGCGCCGATCCAAGCCCACCTAACCTACACTAGCCCACTATCCTCCATATGCCTATCCAATGCCCGTTTAAATGCCCATAAAGAGGGAGAGTCCACCACTGCTACTGGCAGGGCATTCCATGTCACAAGTCACAAGTTTGGAAGAAGCCATTTAAGAAGACTTGGCAAGTAATAAATTCTGAATTAGAGTTACACTATACTCACAGCTTATTACAAAAAAATGATTTTCTATGGAAAAAACTTTTCATATATCTCCTAGGAAATATTCATATTGTGTTTCTTGATGTGCTCCTTTCATGTCTTATCCAATCTGCTGTTTGGCGCATAATTTTCAAAAATGCATTCAAAGGCTATTGGACAATGGCAAGAAAGCAACAACACAACCAAATCTGATCATCTTTTAAACTACTTAATGGCAATCTGGCTGGAGGCCGTAGTTTATTTCTCCCCCTGCCCACTGGCAATCTAGAGAAACTGACTGCAGAAATAGCATTGCAACCTGTCTGAAATGAACAAGCTTGCACCAAATAACACTTTACATTCAAATCTATCTGCAAAATATAACTCAGTTCCATATTGTGCATTAGCAAGCAGAACTTAAAACATTGCTCCAAACCTTGAGGAACCTGCCAAAAGTAATCATGGCAAAAGTAAGCTATGAATTAATAATATTTCATAATTGCAAATTCAAATACTTATGAAATCAGATTCCAGTAATCCAAAAATGTAACTACTTGATTCAAAGAACCTGAAGGTCAATGTTACCCTTACTGGATGCTTTGATATCTATTTTGTATTTATAGCTTGTAGTTTTGGTTTTTTGTGTGATTGGGCAAAAGGAATATTTCAATATTATCTGGAAGAGATAGCAAAAAAAAACAGCTATAGACAGTCAGCAATATCTAGAACAGTGGGTGAAAGGAGCACTCAGAGAGAGTGAACATCATCTTGCATCAGACTGCAAGGGAGCAGCTTTGACCACAAAGCTATAAATCTTGGGTGAATCTAGAAGCTTACACCACTTATCTGGGAGGTGGAGAGTTGTACAACCTAGCTTCCCAGAACAGGCCTCTGATGAGTTTGAAAATAATGTGAAGAAAGCAATGGTGACCACACATAAAATCTGTAAAGTCATTGGTTGGTGAGGAACTGCCATTAGGATTGCCTTTAAGTTGCTTCAGATGGCTTTATCAATGGAATACAGAGCAAGGAGGTTATACTGAACTTGTACATTTTATCTGTTTGACCTCAGCTGGAGTATTGTGTATAATTTTGGGCGCCACACTAAAGGATGGATGTGAATACATCAGGGAGAATGCAGAATTGCAATTACAAAATTAATTCCAGGGATGAGAAACAAATGAGGTTGAGGATAGATTGGAGGAAGGTTGGAACTGTTCACCTTGCAGAGATAAGTAGGCTAAAAGGTGACTTGATAGAGGTTTTCAAAATCCTGGGAGGTTTGGATTGATAGGGACAAACTGTTCCCGCTTGTTAAAGGATCAAGCATGAGATGGCACAGTAGGCAGCACGGTGGCACAGTGGTTAGCACTGCTGCTTCACAGCGCCAGAGACCCGGGTTCAGTTCCCGCCTCAGGCGACTGTGTGGAGTTTGCACGTTCTCCCCGTGTCTGCGTGGGTTTCCTCCGGGTGCTCCGGTTTCCTCCCACAGTCCAAAGATGTGCAGGGTCAGGTGAATTGGCCATACTAAAATGCCCGTAGTGTTAGGTAAGGGGTAAATGTAGGGGTATGGGGTGGGTTTCGCTTCGGCGGGTCGGTGTGGACTTGTTGGGCCGAAGGGCCTGTTTCCACACTGTAATGTAATCTAATCTAATGTAATGTAATCTAATCTAATCTAATGGCATAGATCTAAAGTGATTTGCAAAGGTGAAAAATGTAAAGTGAGAAAAACCTTTTTGACATGAGCGAACAGGTACAGTTACAACGTTTAAAAGACATTTGGATAAATTCATGAATAGGAAACATTTTAAGGGATATAGGCCAAACTCAGTAAGGTGCAACTAGTTTAGTTAGGGAATATGGTCGGCATGGACTGGTTGGACCGGATGGTCTGTTTCCATGTTGTCTGACTCTATGACTCTATCTGAATAAGTGGTTTGAATCTATGAGTGGTTTGGGCATGAAATGCACTGCCAGGCAGTGTGGTGAAACAGAATCAATTCAATAAGGTATTGGATGATAATTTGAATAAAAATCATTGTGCAAGGGTATGAGGAGCAGAGAGGAGAATGGAACTAAATCAAAATGCCTGCTGGTGAGCTGGTGCAGACATAATGAGCCAAATAGCTCACTTCTGTGGCATAACAATTCTGTGATTCTAATATTGACCCGAACAAACCCCGGATAATGATAAGTGTCTTTTTGGTCTTTTCTCAGTTTTCTCACTTACAGAAAACTTAGTCTGTTCAGCTATTCCTATTAAATAGATCCTCTCAATTCTGGTATCATCCTTGTAAATGTTTTTTGCATCTTCTCCAACACCTTCATGTTTGAACATATAATACAATGAACAGAATTTTGCAGTCCTCTATATTCTGAAATTGTTCAATTTATTAAATTTACACAAGGCAGAGATTAGAACATGTGGAAATAGAATATGGGGACACAGTATGAAATGAGCCTTGCCAAACATTATGAGTGCTAGCTTGGGAATTTGGTGCAGAAAGGAATTCAGCGCAGAGAAGTGGTTACAGCTCTTTGTCTTTTCATTCAACTTCTAAAGGCTGATCAGTATTCAAGGCTTTAATTAGGTAAGCAGGGAGATAATTGTGAGTTTTTAACATTTTGTCCCTGTTAAACCTGGGCAGTAATTTAATCAGTTCTAGGGGATACAAGTATTGAGTTAAATTAACAGTTCGGTTACACTACGTGGGGAATTACAGACAACAATTGAGTGATATTTCTAAATGTGAAACCTAATTGTTGAACTTAAACACAATAAAGATGTAGGACAGGTGATGTACTTCATCTGTAACATGTGGAACTTATGGATACTCATAGCAACTGCATCTGCAAAAAGTGTCTGCCGTTTGAGGAACTGCAATTCTGAATTAATAGATCAGAATCTTTCGTTCTCTCTTATACATCATTTTATATAATTGTAACAACAATGACAATTACTGGACAAAACGTACTCAGAAAACTAATGGAACTAAAGGCTAACAAGTCCCAGACAGCCTGTATGCTCGGGTCTGCATTAGTTATGGTATTCAAACATTCCACAGATTTTCCAAAGGTTCTAGCGGGTTGGAAAACCATATTTGTAGCATTAATATTCAAGTAAGGAGAGAGACAGAAAACGCAAAACTATACACCAATTAGTCTGACATTTGATATGGGAAAGTTCCAGAATACATCATCAAGGAATAAAAGTAAACTTTTAGTGTTGGAGAAAAAAACCTAGTTCTGACAGCATCTGTGGAGAGAAAGAAGTAGAGTTAATGCTTTAACCACTATTGACTGTTGTTCAGAATGGAAAAGAGTTGGAAAGGATGGCTTTTATGGAGTTGACAAAGAAAGAAAATGAGTGAATAGAACAAATGGTGAGGATTCCCAGAACAAAAAAAAAACAAAGGGGTGCAAGATGCAAAACAGGTACAACAGAAGTTAGGCCACTTTTGGAATATTGTGTGCAATTCTGGTCTCCCTCCTAAAGGAAGGATGTTGTGAAACTTGAAAGGGTTCAGAAAAGATTTACAAAGATGTTGCCAGGATTGGAGGTTTTGAGCTATAGGGAGAGGCCAATTAGGCTGGGGCTGTTTTCCCTGGAGTGTCAGAGGCTGAGGTGACCTTTTGGATGTTTAGAAAATCATGAGGGGCATAGATAGGTTAAGTAGACAAGGTCTTTTCCCTGGGTGGGGGAATCCAGAACTAAGGGCATAGGTTTTGGGTGAGAGGGGAAAGATTTAAAAGGGACCTAAGGGTCAACGTTTTCACACAAAAGGTGATGCGTGTATGGAATGGGCTGCCAGAAGATGTGGTGGAGGCTGATACAACTACAACATTTAAAATGGCATCAAGCTGGCTACATGAATAGGAAAGGTTTTGAGGGATATGGGCCAAGTGCTGGATTAACTTACAATATCTGGTCAGCGTGAATGAGTTGGACTAAAGGGTCTTTTCCATGCTGTACATCTCTATGATTCTATGACTCTAAATAGTGAATAGTCAAAAGTAGACCAGCTTTACTGAGAGCAAATCCGTGCAAACAAGATACTGGTGAGGGAGGGGATATAATCAAAATGGAGGACAGTGTTCATGCTCTGAAGTTGTTGAACTCAATAGTGATTCCTGAAGGTTGTAAAATATTCTAAGAAGTTAGTCACAGAACATTTAGAACATCCTAAGACTTTCAGGCAGAGTCAACATGACTTTGTGAAAGGAAAATTGTGTTTGACAAATTTAGTTTTTTTTAAAATTTAAAACATAAGAAACAGGGGCAATAGTAGGACATTTAGCTCCTCAAGCCTGTCATTCTATTAGATCATGGCTGACCTGCCTCAATTCTCAACATTTGTGTCATACCAATACCTAACACCTTCACACTTCAAAATGATTGACCTACCTATTGACTTTCTATGATCCATCTCCACAATTCTATGCAGGAGATAATTCCAGATATCCACTATATATCTTTAAAGAAGAAATTTCTTTGCATCTCAGTTTTAAATATCCCCTTATTCTGTAACTATATCATCGAGTTTGAGATTTCCTCATTAGTGGAAACGTCTCTGAACATCTACCCAGTCAAACCTTTGCAAAGTCTTATATGTTTCAATAAGATCACCACTCATTCAACTAAACTCTAATGAATAAAGGCCTAATCTATTTAGCTGTCTTGATATGTCCACTTTTTGAAATCAAGGAATTAGCCTAATGAATCTCATTTGAACTACCTCCAATGCCAATATATTCTTTCTTAAATATAGGGATCAAAATTGTACTCAGTACTATAGGTGCCATTTCACCAACAGCCTGTATGATTATAACAAAAACTCTATAGTTAAACTCCAACCCCTCCAATTGGCAATAAAGGCCAAAAGTCCATTTCCCTTATTAATTAATGGCTGTACCTACATGCTAACTTTGTGTTTCATTGGTGAGAACATACAAATCCCTCTGTGCTGCACATTGTTGGAATCTCTCCATTTAAATAATAGACTGTCTTTTGATTCTTCCCACTAAAATGCATGATCTCACACTTTTCTACATTAATTTCTGTCTGCTAGGTTTTTGCCCACTCATTCGACTTATCTATATAACTTTAAAATTCTATATGTCTTCATCACAATGTGCCCTTCCAGTTTTTTGCTATTGACAGCAAATTTGGATAAATTAGACTATGGCCCCTCCTCCAAGCCATTGATAAGGCTCTATATGGCTCTGGCCAGACCATGTTAGGAGTATTGTGTGCAGTTTTGGGCCCCATACCTCAGGAAGGATGTATTGGCCCCAGAGCATGTTCAGAGGAGGTTCACAAGAATGGTCCCAGGAATGAAAAGCTTAACATATGAAGAATGTTTGAGGATTCTTGGTTTGTACTCAATGGAGTTTAGAAGGATGAAGGGGGATCTAATTGAAACCTACAGAATACTGAATGTCGTGGACAGCGTGGATGTTAGGAAGATCTTTCCATTTGTAGGAGAGACTTGGACCCGAGGGCACAGCTTTAGAGTAAAGGGAAGAAAGACCCTTTACAGTGGAGATAAGGAGAAACTTCTTCAACCAGAGAGTGGTGAATCTATGGAATTTATTGCCACAGAACACTGTGGAGGTCAGGTCATTGAGTGTATTTAAGACTGAGATAATAGTTTCTTGATTATCAAGGGTTTCAGGGAGAAAGTGGAAGAATAGGGTTGATTCAATGGCGGAGCAGACACAATGGGCTGAATGGCCTAATTTCTGCTCCTATGTCTCACGGTCTTATATGGATAATAAGTATTTGAAGCTGTTGGACTGAATTTTGTGGCACTTCACTAGTTACATCTTTTCATCCATGAATCATAGGTGATCCTGAGTCTTCTATGAGTTACACAATCCTCAATTCATGCTAAACACTAACCCTCAATACAGTGAGCTTCTATCTTGTGCAATAACTTTTTATCTGGCTGATCAACTGATGTAAGCAGAGTTGGAGGATGAGGATGCATAGGGAAGCCTGCTGAAAATTTGAATAACGTAACTTGATTAAGTGAGCAGATAACTATTGGCAGATGGAGTATTATTTGAGAAAATGCAAAACTTGTCCATTCTAGCAGGAATAAAAAAAATGCAGCATCCTATTTAAATGAGGAAGATTGCAGAGCTCTGTGCAGGGGTGATCTGAGTATCCTGCTATATGAATCGCCTACAGTTAGTATGCAGTTACAGCAAGCAAGTAGGAAGACAAATAAAGTGTCATTTATTTGTCTTGTAAAGCCTCGGACAACTGTCTGTGTGGAGTTTGCACATTCTCCCCGTGTTTGTGTGCGTTTCCTCCGAGTGCTCCAGTTTCCTCCCACGATCCAAAGTTGTGCAGGTTAGGTGAATTAGCCATGCTAAATTGCCCATAGTGTTCAGGGATGTGTAGGTTAGGTGCATTGGTCAGGGGTAAATATAGGATAATAGGGTAGGGGAATGGGTCTGGGTGGGTTACTTTTTGGAGGGTCAGTGTGGACATGTTTCTACACTGTAGGGATTCCGTGATTCTACAATTCACTGTAAAATACAACATGGAAACAGACCCTTTGGTCTAACTGGTCCATGCTGAACATCTCGAATACTGTGTAAAGTTTTGGTTTCCTAATTTAAGAAATGACATAATTGCATAAGAAGAAGTTCAGAGAAAGTCCATGTGATTGATTCTTGGGATGAGGGGGTTACCTTAATGAGGGAAGCATGGGTCAGAAAAATGAGAAATTATCTGATTGGTGCACATTAGATCATGTGGGAGTTTGACAGAGTGGATGTAGAAGGGACCTTTCCCCTTGTAAGAGAGGCAAGAAGTAGGGGACATTGTTTAAAAATAAGAGGTGTCCCACTTAAATGGAGATTAGGAGAAATTCTTCCTCTCGCATGTTTTGAGTCTGTGAAACACCCTTCCACAGAGACTGGTAGAGGCAGGGTCATTTAATACTCTTTATTGCATAAGAGTCTTGACGATCAAGGGAGCTACAGGGTATTGGGATAGGCAGGCAACGCTGGGTTCCTGCTAAATTCACTCAGAGTAATGAGGCAACAAATCCTTCTTTCATCATATCTGACCTAGTGGCACCATCCTGAGAAAGACTCATTTTGCTTTTTTTTAAACACTACTTAAAATAGACATGAACTCACGATCTTGGCTGATGCTCCCAGCCTAGTACTGAGGAAGCACTTCACTTTTAAAGGTATCATCTTTCAGATCAGACATTAAGCAGAACATCCAGCTGCCCTCACAGGTGCAGACTAACAATCCTATGGTTTATTGGGAAACAAGTAGTGGAATCCTCTCTGGTTTTGTGGTCTAACACTTAACACTCAAGCAAAATTGTTTAAAAAAAAGTCAGCGTTCCTAATCATTGTCACATTGCTGTTTGCAGGATCTAGTGATGTGCAAATTGGTAATAATGCTTCCTAAGTTTGATTATCATTAAGGGTCAATAGGGGAACCCCACAGGGAAACTTGCTTTTCAAATAATGTTAATCAGAAACTTTTGTTATGTACTGTCCCAATTATCTTATAATTGAAATGGATAACATTCATTGGAGCCATTTCCAAAGAGGAAATGCTGCACTTCAATTAATATTATTTACAGAACACACATTATGTCCAGATCTTCAGAATAACATGAATTCTTACTAATTCTCCTCCAAAAGGAGGCTAAAAAAAATCAGAGGACGTTTTTTAGTTTAACCTATTTTTCTAATCAACCTATTCAGACATGTTATTACACAGCCCTGGAGCAGTGTAACTTCAACTTGGGCCTCCTAGTTCAGATTTAGAGACACTACTACTGCACCACAAGCACCCTATAGGACATGGATTCAAAGTGATTGACAAAAGAACCACAGGTGAGTTGAGGAGAATATTTTTATGTAGCAATTTCTGGAACATATTGCTTGGAAGAGTGGTGGAAGCCTAATTGGGTAGTTCTTTCAATAGTCAGCGCCCAGAAGGATTGGCTGAATGGTACTCTATAATCTTCTGATTCCTGAGGAATAGCAGAGCAGCTGGGTGCAAATCATTTAACATATGGGGCGCCTACTTGAGCTGGAAATTGCAACAGCAGATCCAAATTTGTCAGAAGCATTGCTGACAGTGAAACATGTAAGAGGCATACAGGTGTTTACTGTGCTGAAACTGAGGTCGCACCATTTGGGCTGTACCAGGAATATCTGCTTATTACTTCCAAAAAAATCTATATTCAATAGCTTTATGCTGCATTTCCCATTTATGTCAAAAATCACGGATTTCTTAAGCAGTAGCACTGGAACATTTTTGCAACTTAATTTCAAATTATTGGTATAGAAATTCAAGTTTGTTCCAAGATACCTACCCCAGGTTCAGAAGTATCAGTCATTATTCGGTGATTTCAGTACGTTTGGTTCTGACATAACACGATAGTTCTGTTCCCCTGTGATCCTTCATTACAAGAAAATTGTGTAATAGCAGCACCATTTAAACTAATGGGGCTAGAATTGCATTATAACCAATACAAGTAAGGAAAGTTCACAGTCTACAAACAATGGTCTAAATTATTCAGTTGTGTTACAGCCAATTTGCGTTGAAGAAATGCGCGTCATAGCAGAAAAGCCTGTACTGAGAAACCCAAATTTTTCATTCAAAATAGCAGTAAGGCTGATAGCACTTACAATTGTGGGTGGTAATAAATGGTACAGTAATTCCAGACACAAGGCAGATGCATGGTCAAATGTCTAAAGTTGGTGTCTATGTCCTATTATTTTGCCATTAGCTGTGCGTTATTGAAATGCATTGGATGGAGTGCTGTTACTGTATTTGAATAGCATTTTGGAACTCAACCTACAGCAAAAGTTGAATCTTTAATTCCATTCCATGTAGTCTTAACAGCACAAGTGCTGATTATAGCCATTGACACTGAGAAAATTAATTATTATAAGTATGGATATCATTGCCATGTTTTAATTTTTCTTGGATATTTTAAAAATATCAAGTTTTAAATGAATATTTTCACTTTGTCTTTCCAATTCTTTACTGCCTCGTTTTCCTTTCTTTTCCCCCCTCTTTACTTTTCTCTTTCTATAGTTGGATTTAAAACTGAATTTAGCCACTAATTTAAAAATTCCTTCTCACACATTGATAGATTCTGAAACTAACAGTGCAATGTGGTTAGTTGCAGAGATATTCAGTTGTTTGTTGTATTCACTCACTTTCCAGTTGAGCTGATTCCTTCACTACATTCCCATCTTAATTTTAAAATCCTAAACATATAGCGGTATGTCTAATAATAGGCAGATGCTGTATATGCCCAATTCCAATAGAATTTACCTTACTGTTTCTCATTGCTTAGAGTCATAGAGTCATAGAGATGTACAGCATGGAAACAGACCCTTTGGTCCAACCCGTCCATGCCGACCAGATATCCCAACCCAATCTAGTCCCACCTGCCAGCACCCAGCCCATATCCCTCCAAACCCTTCCTATTCATATACCCATCCAAATGCCGCTTAAATATTACAATCGTACCAGTCTCCACCACTTCCTCTGGCAGCTCATTCCATACACGTACCACCCTCTGCGTGAAAACGTTGCCCCTTAGGTCTCTTTTATATGTTTCCCCTCTTACCCTAAATCTATGCCCTCTAGTTCTGGACTCCCCAACTCCAGGGAAAAGACTTTGTCTATTTATTCTATCCATGCCCCTCATAATATTGTAAACCTCTATAAGGTCACCCCTCAGCCTCCGACGCTCTAGGGATAGCAGCCCCAGCTTATTCAACCTCTCCCTATAGCTCAAATCCTCCACCCTGGCAATGTCCTTGTAGATCTTTTCTGAACCCTTTCAAGTTTCACAACATGTTTCCGAATATTGACCGCAATATTCCAACATTGGCCTAACCAATGTCCTGTTCAGCCGCAACATGACCTCCCAACTCCTGTACTCAATACTATGACCAATAAAGGAAAGCATACCAAACGCCTTCTTCACTATCCTATCTACCTGTGACTCCACTTTCAAGTAGCTATGAACCTGCACTCCAAGGTCTCTTTGTTCAGCAACACTCTCTAGGACCTTACCATTAAGTGTATAAGTCCTGCTAAGATTTGCTTTCCCAAAATGCAGCACCTCGTATTTATCTGAATTAAACTCCATCTGCCACTTCTCAGCCCATTGGCCCATCTGGTCCAGATCCTGTTGTAATCTGAGGTAACCCCCTTCACTGTCCACTACACCTCCAATTTTGGTGTCATCTGCAAACTTACTAACTGTACCTCTTATGCTCGCATCCAAATCATTTATGTAAATGACAAAAAGTAGAGGACCCAGCACTGATCCTTGTGGCACTCCACTGGTCACAGGCCTCCAGTCTGAAAAACAACCCTCCACCACCACTCTCTGTCTTCTACCTTTGAGCCAGTTCTGTATCCAAATGGATAGGTCTCCCTGTATTCCATAAGATCTAACCTTGCTAATCAGTCTCCCATGGGGAACCTTGTCGAATGCCTTACTGAAGTCCATATAGATCACATCTACTGCTCTGCCCTCATCAATCCTTTTTGTTACTTCTTCAAAAAACTCAATCAAGTTTGTGAGACATGATTTCCCACGCACAAAGCCATGCTGACTATCCCTAATCAGTCCTTGCTTTTCCAAATACATGTACATCCTGTCCCTCAGGATTCCCTTCAACAACTTGCCCACCACCGAGGTCAGACTCACCGGTCTATAGTTCCCTGACTTGACTTTACCGCCCTTCTTAAACAGTGGCACCATGTTTGCCAACCTCCAGTCTTCCGGCACCTCACCTGTGACTATTGATGATACAAATATCTCAGCAAGAGGCCCAGCAATCATTTCACTGGCTTCGCACAGAGTTCTCGGGTACACCTGATCAGGTCCTGGGGATTTATCCACCTTTACACTTTTCAAGACATCCAGCACTTCCTCCTCTGTAATCTGGACATTTTGCAAGATGTCACCATCTATTTCCCTACAGTCTATATCTTCCATATCCTTTTCCACAGTTATTTTCTGTCTCTCTGTATTTGCATGTGGAGTATGTTAATTAGAGAGGTTGTCAGCTGTGGCTACCACGTGGCTCTGACTAACCAGGAAACTCTCCCGATCTTCCTGCTTGTCATAGGCATATTGAAGGATTTACCATTGATAACCAACTTGTTGGCTTTCTTAAACGTACACCCCATGGCCATCAAATCCTGAAGTAGAACTTTATTCCAGAGTTTCTTGCCCAGATGTAAGGATGCTTCCATTGTGCCACAAGACCTCCCATCAAGTGTCTTGGCAGGCTCATGTTTGGATGTGACTCTTTGCCCTTTATCTTTGCAGATATTGATTGCCCTGTTGTCATTCAAGCACACACCATTGTTTGAATTTCTATTCCACTCTCTGTAAGTGTCTCTCCACTGCTTTCTATTAATGTGCTTGTCCCATCTTTTATTTCTAGTCTCTATTTTATCTTGCAAACTCTTTCGCTCTGAATCTTTCCCTATTTGGCACTGCCTTTTTTTTTCTATTTCTACATCATTCTTGTTTGTTTTTGAAGTACTTGGCCTATTCTATACTGTGACAACATGCCAAAAATACTAAGTCAATGACTATGCCAATGGTTGTAGCCATGGATTAGTGTGCTTGTATTGTGGCATGTTGTTAGAGCTGCAATTGTACTGCTGTATTTCACATTCAGCCTTTAATAACTTGTACAGAATAGTATCAGTCATATTTCAGAAGGAATAAAGGAGCTCGGAAATAGGCTACTTTAAAGGTTGTTCTTCCACAGCACACATTTTGTTAGTGCAAATTCATTATAACACCATTGTTGAATTTGGAACACTGTTTTTAATGCGCGAACTCTTAAAGCATGTATTGGTTTTAACTCTATTCCAGCCTCACTAGTTTTAATGGTGCTGCTATTATGCAATTTTCTTATAACATGGCATTGCATGAGAACTGAACTACTACGTCATAGCAGAACTGACTGTACCTTATTGCCAACACCATCTCTTATGGGTTGATGTGCCTGTTTTGTTTATCCTGCACACTGCCTGCCTTAAGCATACTTGAAGTAATAGCTGTGCAGTAGTTAAACTAACCCGAGGTTTTCTATGATATCAATATACCACAATTACTAAAAAAGAACTCTAGTTTTTAAAAATATTCTAATACATCTAACCTCCTCAACCTTCTCATCTAACGCAAAAAGAAAACCAGAGATGAGCCCTTAATTGACGTGGAGACAGATTTCCTGTCCACTTCGAGCCATTGTGGGCAGGAATGGGGTTGGATCAGATCAAGTGTGGGATCCAATTTGATATCTCATGGCAGCAATGACAGCAGCTGCTGGGTGTCCCAAATGAAAGATCTGCAATTTGTGCCAAAACTTCCCACTGCAGCAGACAGAAGTGAGATGTCACAGGCTGGATTCCTGTTATCTCGGTACATCAGTCCCTCACTTTAATTGCAGCTGCCCTGGATGTAATCCTGAAGGATATGAGGGAGAGGAGAGAGTTTTTCTTCCTGAAGGGTGGCAGGTGGAGTCCATCTTGACATGCAACAGGGGCACCTCAGAATCATCTCCCTCAGCCTCCTGTTTCTCCTCCCCTTTTACATTCTGCTGAGCCCATGTCCTCCTCTAGTTCCTTACTGTTCTCAAGGCTCTGGAAGGTCTTGTTACACATCAAACAAGCCACAGCAATGAGTAGGACCCTTGAAGGAGGACTTTAGAAGATACTACCTAACCAGTCCAGGCATTGGAAGTGAACCTTTAGAAGCCCAGTGGTCTATTTATTGGTTGTTCTACTGACCAGATGGCATTGGTCGTATCATCTATTTGTTTTGTCCTTTGTAGAGAGATCAATGGCCACCTCTTCAATGGATTTCCCTTGTTCCCAACAATCCATCCACATACTTTGTACATTGGACTGATGATCTGAGGCAACCTGGACTGATGGAGAATAAAGGAGACATGGCAGCTGCCAGAAAGCAAGGAGGAAACTCTTGTAACCGACGCGGTGGACAATGAAGAGGTGAAAGCCCTTTCTCACAGGGCTTTGATGCCTTGATGGTCACATGCATGTAGTTCCTGCTCTGCATTTAAGGTAATCCAGTGATGGAGAAGACACATGCTGTCCATTGTGCCTGTGAGAATATGTCAATAAAATTCATAGAGATGTACAGCATGGAAACAGACCCTTCGGTCCAACTCATCCATGCCGACCAGATATCCCAACTCAGTCTAGTCCCACGTGCAAGCACCTGGTCCATATCCCTCCAAACCTTTCCTATTCATATACCCATCTAAATGCCTCTTAAATGTTGCAATAGTACTAGCCTCCACCACTTCCTCTGGCAGCTCATTCCATACATGTACTACCCTCTTTGTGAAAAAATTGCCCCTTAGGTCTCTTTTATATCTTTCCCCTCTCACCCTAAACCAATGCCCTCTAATTCTGCACTCCCCCACCCCAGGGAAAAGGCCTTGTCTATTTATCCTATCCTTCCCCTCATGATTTTATAAACCTCTATAAGGTCACCCCTCAGCCTCTGATGCTCCAAAGAAAATAGCCCCAGCCTATTCAACTTCTCCCTCAAATCCTCAAATAGCTCAAATCCTCCAACTCTGGCCACATCTTTGTTAAGTGAATGTGTTGTAAACATCAGGCAAAGAGGGCATCAATAATCAGTCAGAGGTAGTGATGAAAACAGGTTTTGAAATGTCATTTAAGACTGATGCTGATTTTTGGAAGGAACCAGAAGTGAAGAAGTTCAAAGTCACTGACTTTGAGGACCACAAACAGGGCCTGATGACAAGTGCAGCAATATGCCATTCACCGCCTGAAAGTATGAAATGAGCTTTTTCTTATTCTCTCAATTGACCTAATGAAAGGAGAGCAAGATTCCAATCCTGCCCTCATCTTTTAATAGTTCATTGTTGCCAGATCTAGGATTGATGGCCTGCACTCTACACTAGCTGCCCAACCCTGGTATCATCAGGTCCTTCCACCCTGTTCCCTATCCACTTCTGACTTATCTTCAGAGGCGAGGGAGAGGCAACCCTTGGATAAGGCAAGGAAAGAACATCCTTGCAGATTGCCCAGTTCATCTTTATTCTTGATCCATGTCTTTTTTAATAATATATCTATATTTATCTCTTAACTCAAGTTATTTTTACCACAGTATCAGTCAGTACAGAATCAGTTTATGAGCAGTTATCCTTTCAAGGTAGGTCAGACCTTGTGCAATTTACAGGCTAGAACTAATAAAGCCTCCCAGACATGTTACACTCAGCAGTGCTGCCTGTGTTTCTGGGCTAGTATTGACAGTCCACAGCATTGCAGAAGTTTTAGCATGATCCAGGGGATAAGGGCCATTTCATCCATCACAGTTAAAATGTGATATTCTTGCTCAAGTTTTGATCTGGCCTGAAGCAAGTTAACTGTTTTTTCCTGGATACTACAGCCTGAAGATAAGGTTTGGATTTTTTGAATCCCATAAGATTCAGCCAAGAATCTTTTCTTAGATCAGTTTTTTTTTTACCTTTTTCAATTCTCTCTCATAAAGCAGATGCTGTTTAAAGTCTTAATGCTGAATAAAAGGACATCTGCAGAAGATGCAACAATAACTTGTATTTATGTAGTGCCTTAGTATAGAACTATCTCCAAAGGCACTTCAAAAGAGCACCATCAAACACTATTTGGTCAAAAGAATAGATTTAAAGAGAATTAGAGAAATGGTTTCGGAAGGGAATTCAGGTAGTCAGTGGTGAGGAGATGCAAACTGGATGTACAAGAGGCTAGAACTATTGAATGAAGAGATCTTCATGTAAGGTTGACAGAGTTTGCAGAGGTAAGGAGAGATGAATCCTTGGAGGAATATGAAAACCAGGATGAGAAGTTAAACATTTAAGGCATTGCTGGATCAGGAGCCAATGTATGTCAGCCAGTACACAGATGGATTGGACTTTTTGCAAATCAGAATTTGGGAATCAACAGTTTTGGATGGGGCTCAGTTCACAGATGGTACAGGTGTAAGACTGGCCAGCTGGATTAAGGAATAGTCAGGCCTGGAACTAAGTAAAGTCACAAGTGACAATTTTAAAAGCAGATTAACTGAAGCAGAATTGGAGATGGATGAATTTATGGAGGTGGAAATAAGCAGTCTATGTGACGGAAAGGATTTGTGACTAGAAGTTGAGGTCAGGGTCATATACCCATGGCAAACAAATATCTACCAATCTTTTATAGACCATTTTAAAAAGTGATTCTTTGACTTGGCTGCACTGGCAGAACATCCTGTGTGTGCTAACACCTAATATAAGAAACATTCTAAAATAACCAGTTATGCTCTTTACATGAACCATTTATGCGTCTTACAAGTATTCTTACACAATAACCCATTCCCTGAAAACAAAAGGAATACATTCAAGTCTCGCTCTTTGAATTAGCTCAAAGCATGAAGCCTTCTCTTCCCTGTTACTTTTTCCATGGCAACATTGCCAATCATAGCTGACTTGTCAAGTAATCTAAATCCCTTTTCCTCTGCAGTTTAAATTCTTATGGTTGTACGAAATTTGGCATTCTTGCATTAGTCCTGATGATTGCAAGATGAAAGCTTTGTTATCATGTCTCTCTTCAATAGTAAGTGAAATCAAAAATGAGGGTGAAAGCATAAGTCATCAATCTATAAATTATTGGTTGCGATGTTCGTATTAAATATATTAAGATTTCAACATGAAATTCCTTTCTTATTTTACTGAAGATTTTAGCTTTTCTAAAGATAAGGTGTTAGCAGTTCTCTTAAATTAAAAGAGATTAAAAAAACAGTGGAAAAGTTCTAGTTTTGACTCCATTTTAAAGTAATATTTGGATCTAGCGTTTCAGAGACCTCCACACACATCATCTATTGCATCCTCTGCACCCGATGTGGCCTCCTCTATATTGGGGAGACAGGCCGCCGACTTGCAGAGCATTTCAGAGAACACCTCTGGGACACCCGGACCAACCAACCCAACGACCCTGTGGCTCAACACTTCAACTCCCCCTCCCACTCCACCAAGGATATGCAGGTCTTTGGACTCCTCCATCGCCAGACCACAACAACACGACGGTTGGAGGAAGAGCGCCTCATCTTCCGCCTAGGAACCCTCCAACCACAAGGGATGAACTCAGATTTCACCAGTTTCCTCATTTCCCCTCCCCCCACCTTGTCTCAGTCAAATCCATCGAACTCAGCACCGCCTTCCTAACCTGCAATCTTCTTCCTGACCTCTCCGCCCCCACCCCAGTCTGACCTATCACCCTCACCTTGACCTCTTTCCACCTATCACATTTCCGACGCCCCTCCCCCAAGTCCCTCCTCCCTACCTTTTATCTTAACCTGCTGGACACACTTTCCTCATTCCTGAAGAAGGGCTTATGCCCGAAACGTCGATTCTCCTGTTCCCTGGATGCTGCCTGACCTGCTGCGCTTTTCCAGCAACACATCTTCAGCTCTGTACCATAAAATCCAGCTTTCACTGTGATACATTCACAAAAATTGCATGTATCTGCCAAACATGTCCACTTTGCAGAAGAAGTAAGCAGATACTGATCAGGTTTAGAACATTTGAACAATCTTAGGCTTTGCCCAGAAAAAGTGAAGCCACTTGCTCCACCTCATTAGTACTACTGGTCAAGACTGGTTAACTGAACACAGGCTAAGGCAAACCCAATTCATAGAGCTTAGTACAATACCAGACAATGAGTCACTACAATAACTTGAAGTATAATTTTAACAGTCAGGCCAAAGTTTTTCAATTTAAAGAATCCTAGAATCCTTACAGTGTGAAAGCAGGTCATTTTGCCCATCAGGTCCACACTGAACCACCGAAGAGCATCCCACCCAGACCCACTCTCCCTACCCTATCCTTATAACCCTACATTTTCCATGACTAATTCACCTAGTGTGCACATCCCTAGACACTATGGACAATTTAGTATAGCCAATCCACCTAACTTGCATATCTTTGGACTGTGGGAGGAAACCAGGGTGCCAGGAGGAAATCCATGCACACATGCAGAATGTGCAAACTCTACAAAGACAGTCACCCAAGAGTGGAATTGAATTGAGGTCCCTGGCACTGTGAGGCAGCAGTGCTAATCACAACTATAATCCATTCATTGTTAGCAATGCAGGCAAAAGTTGGAGCTGCCACATGTGATGGGAAAATAGCTTGGGAACTGTTCCTAATGCACAAATTGGAAAAGTTGCACATCATATTTTGTAAGGAGATTTTCAAGGAACAGGTGGTTGAAATATGGAACAGTATGGCACAGAGGATTATTGAAGCCTTGATGTGTTTGCTTGCAGGATCTTGATTGAGCAACTTGGTATCAGGAAAGGGGCAGGCTCCTGAGAACAAAGCCCCTAACCTTTCTGCTGACCTCTCTCCCCCACAACCCCAATATGTGACTCTTCCTGTTATCACTCCACTCTGTCCAGGTCCCTCTTTGTTCTGAGACTATGAGTGGATGTCAACTCCTTCCCACTGATGATGCTGATCATTGAATTGTTTTCAGCAACTGTCTCCGGGGTTCATGATGTCTATCAATGGCCTGTTAAGTTCCTGAATGGAATGTTTCACTTAAACAGGCAATGCAGAGGTTTTTTCAGCTCTCTAGTGAGTTGGGAGACACCCCTGATGGTTCCATAAGGTTCCACCCTATATATTTCAATGTGATCACTCCATATTGAGTAATTACCTGGAGTTCTACTGCCGAATTCTGTTCTTTACCCTGTGCCAGTATCTTGAGAGACAATAATAATGCAAACTCCTCAAGTGAGGGAGGATAAAATTAGGAAGGGATGTGTGTTTAATCCCATATAATTATGATGATGTCATAAACCATTTGCAGTGCTCCTGAATAATTGCACCATATAAGAACGGCGTGGTTTACAAAAAAAAAAAGGTGACTGAGTTACAGCCTGAATTTCATAGTGGTGAGACCACTATGTAATTTTCAGATGACTTTACTTGGGTTTGAATTGATTAGCCATGGTCTTGACTCACTGCTCCTTTTAAAGGAACTCCTTACAAGGTGATATGCAGCCAATGCATGAAGCACTCCGTGCAATCCACATATTCCTATGAGAGTCAGCTAATCTTCTGTTATTGCTGTTGCCTGAAGTCAGAAATTAATAAATTGAAAGGCTGTGTCAAGAAATGAGGACAAATTATCAAGAACAAAAGTTATGTTCTGAGAAAGGATATTTAACTAGGTGTGAAGTAACAATATTCTTAATTATTGCATTTAATTTTCTTTATGTATCAGGTTCATATACAAAAACTGATGCCTGGAGGACGTCTTGAATCTAATTTAGATGAAGCTCAATTTATTCATAAATGGCAAAATAGATGCCCTACAGGAGGTATACGCAGGAGGCTAATCAACGGTCTCAGGTTGTTTGTACGTAAAATGAAAGCAATGAGGTGTGGGTTGGAACCTAATCGAGGGCATTAAATACTTTATATACAGAATGAAAGATTGCTTTGGACCTGCGTGGTTTGTTAAAAAGATAATAAATGGTTAGATTTAGGATATATTTTTCATGTAATTTTGTATTAGGAAATAAAACGTTTCAAATTGGAGACAAGCATTCTAAATGATTGCTTAAGGTCTTAAATATGTATCCTTTCCAAAGTGGTCCCTGAGCAATTCTTTAAAACACCCCAATAAGGGACTGAGATCATCTGACAAAGCTGCCTTATTAAAACCCCTCCTCCCCATTGTTTATAATTGGCAAAAGCAAGGAGGAGGGGATTTGCTGTACACATCATTCATTCAAAAGTGAAAAGAATTTATTTTTTCCCATGCTGGATAGTTTAATCCATATAATAGTGGAAACCTTAGGAGAATTGATCCAGCTAAGAGAGAAGAAATTTACCCCAAGATCACCTCAGGATATTAGTGTGATTAGCAACCATCAATGCTAAATGAAAAATGCACTTTTAAGTGTTCTTGGGTGAAAAGGTAAGAGTGACAGGGCTGGATCTTGCTGAAGCTCAGCTTCTCCTGAGATAAGCCAGTATTTGGACTATCCTCTCAAAATTCCTTTGTGCTCAAAACTGTAGGAATTCAAGTTAATCAGTGTTGCAAGGGTAAAAATACACCTGTGGCTGAATTTTCAAAGATTAACAGAGGCCTCCAGAGGTACGCAGGCCAGTATACTGATTTGTCTGCACTTATCTGCATTACTTGTATTTTTGAAAGAATACTTTGCAATTTTGCAGAAGATTTGTAGCTCAGGTTGTGAATCAGATTGTACGTTTGCTCACTGAGCTGTAGATTTCTTCTCAGAAATTTTGTCACAATGCTAGGTAACATTATCAGTGAGCCTCTGGTGATGCGCTGGTGTTCTGTCCTGCTTGCTATATTTACGTATCTTGGTCTGTTGTAGTGGGCGATATCACTTCCAATTCTCTTTCTGAGAAGTTGGTAAATGGGGTCCAAATCGATATGTTTGTTAATGGAGTTCTGGTTTGAATGCCAGGCCTTTAGGTCTTCCCGTGAGTGTCTTTGTTTAGCCTGTCCCAGGATGGATGTATTGTCCCAGTCGAACTCAAACTAGTAGACCTGTGCCTCACAACCACTTCACCTTCAATGACAGGATCTATGAACAAATCAACAGGACCTTATGGGATCACCAAGTCCTAGCAGAAGCAGTTATGCAGAGGTTAGAACGAACAGCCCTTCCCATGATCCAGCTCAAGTTTTGGGTGCACTATGTGGATGACACCTCTGTCATCACAAAACGCAATAAACTAGAAGAAACCCACAAACAACAACCTTACCAATAAAAGTTCACCAAAGAGGAAGACAGCAACAACAGACTCCCCTTCTTAGACGTCACAGTAGAACAAAAAGCCAATGGATTGCTTTTTCCTGGTATTTACAGGAAAGCCACATGCACTGATCAGATACTGAACTACAGGAGCGACTGTCCCAACACCCACAAACCGAGCTGCATCAGGACATTATTTAAACGAGCCATAACATACTGTAGCACCCAGGAACTACGAGAAGCCAAGGAAAAACACCGATACAATGTACTCAGGTACAACGGGTACCTGATAAGTGCAGTCCGCCGATTCCTACACAACAGACCTAAACGAGAAGACACAACATGCCCAGAGATTCTCGCCACCCTGCCATACATTAAAGACATTTCAGAGATGATGACCAGACTACTCTGGCTCCTTGGCATCATGGTAGCACACAATCCTACCACCACACTGAAACAGATCCTGATGAATTTAAACAATCCTGTACCAACAACCAGCAGAATGAACATCATATACAAAATACCCTGCAAGAACTGCAACAAACATTACATTGGACAGATGGGCAGGAAACTAGCCAACAGGATACATGAGCACCAACTAGCCACCAAAAGACATGACCAACTATCACCAGTATCCATACACACAGACGAAGAGAACACTAGTTCGACTGGGCCAATACATCCATCCTGGGACAGGCTAAACAAAGACATGCACAGGAATTCCTAGAGGCCTGGCAGTCAAACCGGAACTCCATTAACAAATATATTGATTTGGACCCCACTTACCAACCTCTTAGAAAAAGAACCGGTAGTGATATTGCCCACCACAACAGACCAAGACAGATAAATAGCAAACGGGACAGAACACCAGTGTTTCAATGGAGGCTCACTGATGATGTTACCTAGCACAGTGACAAAACATCTGAGGTGACAAAACATCTGAGAACAAATCTACCAGCTCAGCGAACAAAATTACAACCCTGAGCCCAGGATACTGTCCACAGTAGCGGTTAACCAGTTAAAGTGTTAGGCTGCTTTTCTGTATCGATTAGAATTTTCTTTTAGACAAACGGCCAAAGGTGGTTGAAACACAAAATCAGAGGAGGCAGCCTCTCTGTGGAAGCTACTGTGCTGTGACTGCAGGCCATTCTGTGCAAAGGCTTCTCCTTCCATGAGGGCGACCTCATTCTATTTTCATTGGTGAGCTCCTCTCGACAGATGTGCTGTCCTTCTCCTCCATACATCAGTAGCACTTACCTCTGTGTCATTTCTTGAGGGCTTTTTAATGGGCTAACCTGAGGAGCCCATCGACTGTTATTATCCGAATGGGAAACATTCTCTCTGATAGTAATTAACCCAGCAATGATTAATTCATCAGTTTTCTAGAGCTGGCAAACACCTGAGAATGAGTCCCATGAGCTTTTGAAGTAGTCCAAGAACAGTTTAAACTAACAAAAAATCTCCCAAACAGTTGTGAAACAAAAAGCAGAAAAATGTGCCAGGGCTCATACCCTTCAGCCAGGAGACAACATCTTAGTACTTTCAGCACCACGTGAACACTTAAAGGCCCAGTTCAGTGGACCATATAAAGTAACAAAGAAGCTCAGCAACTTGAACGATCTAGTTGAGACCATGGATTGGGAGAGGGGAGACAATGGCTTTGTGTAACTATATGATAAAACAATACCACTGCTGAGAAGGGGATAAGCAGATAACAGTCTGTCCCGTTGTCACCAACCCAGAAGACAAGGATAGCAGTGGGGATAGGTTTTGAAGAAGGTGTGGGGGAGGTTACTCATAAGTTGTCCCCTGCCAGATAATGTACAAAAATAAGCTTAAAGGTGCCATACACTGAACAGATCATGTACTACAAAAAATTGATTAGTTGACCTTAAGCATGTCAGAACTCAGGAGTTCTTTTGAGAATAACTTGTCTCCTCATTCATGTCTACCATCTACAAGACATAGCTGAGAACGTAATGGAATATTTTCCATTTGACTGGATGAGTGCAGCTCTGGGTGGAACGGTGGGTCATTGATTAGCACTGCTGCCTCACAGTGCCAGGGACTGGGGTTCGATTCCTGCCTTGGGTGACTCTCTGTGTGGTGTTTGCACATTCTCCCCATGTCTTCGTGGGTTTCCTTCGGGTGCTCCGGTTTCCTCCCACAATCCAAAGTTGTGCAGTTTAGGTGAATTGGCCATGCTAAATTGCCCATAGTGCTAGGTGCATTAGTCATTGGTAAATATAGGGTAGGGGAATGGGTCTGGGTGGGTTACTGTTTGGAGGGTCGGTGTGGACTTGTTGGGCCAAATGACCTGTTTCCATACTGTAATGAATCTAATCTAAAAAAAAAGGCCAGGTGACAACTCATCCAATGCAATCAATGTGAATAACATTCAAACAAAATAGTGTTGAACAATCTAGACAAACAAACAGACTACTAAGCATAAATATGTATCCAACTTTATACAGTGCTTTTAGACTATACCTTGGATACTGTGTTCAATTTTGGTCATGTGTTATTGGAAGCAGAGTAGAAAAGAGGCACAAAGCTGGTATTGAGTCTTTGAAGCATGAGTTACGGGGAAAACGTGACAAATTTAAGGTTTTAAAAGTGAAAGAGAGAAATCCTTCTCATCAAGTAATGGAATATGTAAATCTGGACTATACTTTAAATTATTTTAAAGCTTTTGAAATTTTACTGGACACAAATTGTTCAATACAACAGATAGTGGAGACAATAACTCGAGTTAATTAGACAAGCTGTGCAGCTTCTTTAAGCAACTGACATGCAGAGAAATAAATACAACTTCCAATCAGTTCCTCAGGGTAGAAAAGTAATCATTCCGTCCCTATATGCTCTACAAACTGTTAAAGAAAGCTCAAGTTCTTGAGAGGCCACTTCCCATAAATGGTGCCATTGATGATTTATTTATGATTATTATGTGATACTGTGAAAACGGCCCTCAGGAATGAGATACTTCGCTAAAATCACCAGATGCCAACTTATTTGTCAACTTGGCTTATCATCCCACTTGTTATCTCAAGACTGTCTTGGCTATCTTGTTTCACCGTGTGGCCACAAATATAAATCACCAGTACTAATCTCACAGTCTGCAGTTTCAGCAAAAGCTAAACAACACAGGCAGCTAAATTGGATCCTGATCCATTAAACCAGAGGTGGGGAACCTTTTCATGTTGGAAGGCCGCATTATGTTAGTTGTAATCTAATAAGGCCGCATTCAAGAAACTTCAATTATATATTCATCAAAATTCACATTATTTTGTAAAGATCTAACTACTATGTACTAACTAACTAAAAAAAATGAAAAAAATGTTAATTCTAAAGTTAACTAACCTTTTAATGACTTTATTGTGACTGCTTTTTGTAGGAAAGCATTTGAATATTTGGTTGCAGCGTAGAGATCTGCAGTTTTAGCTGATCCTCTAGATGGGTATCCACCATTTGTGACCTTAAGGGCATCTTGATTTTGGTTAAGTAGGAGAATTCTTTTACTCTCTGGTATTTTAAATAAATTCATTTTAAGATTAAAATAAAAATAATAAAGGACGATAAACAACATATTAATAAAAAATAAAAGATTTGTTCTGCAAAATTTGGATTCATTTAAAAGGCCACACACAATGGCCTAGAAGGCCGTAGGTTTCCCACCCCAGCATTAAACTCTAAAGTATTTTTAGGAATAAAAAAGCTTCAATCACTTCATTATTTCTAACTACATTACAAATCTACAAGCTACTTATAATTAAAAGGAAAATAAAAACTATGATCACAAAATTTATCCAAATCCTTTAAGAATGGATGTCTGCATGATTACGCTATTTTACAGTCCGAAGAGCAAGTGTTGTTGACAATATTCATTTACTTTTGCCAATGCTGAGCCTTACAACCAGGATGCTGTGCCCTGCCTGACAGGATATTATATTATCATAATGGTTGAGGCATGGACAAAACTATAAATGAGCTGCAAAAGAAACTTGAAGTCCACAGTACAGTATACGGAAGTTCTTTGCTGTATTTTAACGTTAAACAACAAAAAGACCTTTCAATTATTTTTAATGCTAAATCTTAATTTCAGATAATATTAGAAATTAAAATCTGTATTTTATAAAAGAATCAAGTGAATGCAGGCTGCTTTGCTCATGTAGTTGCGTTTTTACAAAAATCTGTAATCATATTTCCTCACACTCTATTTGCTAAATCATGATGAGCAAGTTTCTGGTTACATCTGCCACTAAACTGTTAAAATTGATTGATGCAAGTGTTGGACTGTACAGACTGTTATAGCTGGACAGGCAAATATTGAGCCATTTGTTTTAGAGGCTACACTGTTAAACCAGCCCCTCTATTTAATGGAGACAAATACACACCCTTCAGCCATTTGTCACAATGGCTCTGTTTAGGCATTGCTCTTTTTCCTGGAAGATGAATGTAATTAATGTCACTCATTTTAATTTCCTTTCATGTACTTCTTGGAAATAAATTGGAGATTCTAGCCAACCTCATTTGTGAGCTCAAAGTGGCGTACAGTGCTTTGTGTCATATCGAAAGGATGGACTTCTTTGTGTAACATCTTGTGATGTTCTAATAACAGTAGAGGTTTTATCCTTTTATCAATATCATTGTTTTCTTTAACACCTTTTCTTTCATTCAAATTTATCATCCTGAGAACTCTTTCTCCTCTCATTCTCACTATGTTGAATCGAGGCCTTGCCTCCACCACTCTTTTAGGTAGTGAGCCATAAATCTGAGAAGAGTCTCTTTGTTACCAGACTTGTCTGATGATTAGTGCACCCCTGCGTCACGCTGGTAAATTGCCCAACAGTGAACAATGATTAGAATAAAAATGCACTATATTTGAATTCTACATTGTGCTGGGTCTCTTTATGTCATAGGTTAGAGTGAAGAAATGAAAAGGTATGCTCATTGAGGAAATATGAAGCATAAAGTAAGGACAGGAAATTTGTGAAGATGCATGGAGTGAGAAGTATATGATAAAAGGATGCCTGATTCAGACATGTGGAAGCTTTCCTTGAGAACCTCAATGATCTGTTTGATAATGGTCCCAGTTTTTTGCATGAGCACTCTTACCTGGTCATGGTTGTGACAGGAAAATGAGTGATAGTATTGATCTCTCTGGGGGTATCCTTCTGTTCTCAAATAAGAATGAAACGGATCATAGTCTTAAACAAGAGGATTATACAACAGCAGGACCCCTAGACGAGGGAGTGGAATTTGGCCATCATTCCCACTTATGATGAATATCCAGGATCCTATTCTAGAAAGTTTACAGCAATGGATACTTGAGTTTAGTTTGAATAATCCCACTCTCTGTCAAAAATGACTCTGCACATTTGACTGGGCCCCATGGAACTCTAATCCCCAATAAGCATTCAACTATTTCTGAAAGAGAAGACTTGAGAGATGAGAACACATTAATATGTTGAGCAGAGTCTGCCTATGATCTTGCATTGTGACAAAGATGAGAGGGTATCTTATTGTCAAGTCAATCTGACAACTACATTTCTGAAATCTCATGAGAAGAAAGGGGAGTGGATTAACAATCATTTAAACATCAAGGCTAATCACATGCTAATATACTCGCTGATCCGCGTTAAACTAATCCGCATGTTTGCATGTTAAATCACCAAAATCACCACTGATGTTTGAACATTCAGCTGGAAAATTTAAACTTATGACTATATTTTTAAAGAAAGAGATAATAACATATATTTTATTTGATGCTCAGAAGCGGCTATTCGCCACATTATTACAGTATTTCTAGGGAGATGTAGATTAGTCCAATAGAGGGAAAAACAACATCGATAATGGTTGGATGAGGAGGGCGTTGGAGGACATTTAGACGCTGAATATATTGTCCACTGCAAATAACAAACTAAAAGGGATAGTTTACATTGATCCTAACTTAGAGTCATAGAGATGTACAGCAGGGAAACAGACCGTTCGGTCCAATTCGTCCATGCTGACCAGATATCCCAATCTAATCTAGTCCCATTTGCCAGCAGTTGGCCCATATCCCTCTAAACATTTCCTATTCATACCCATCCAGATGCCTTTAAAATGTTGCAATTGTACCAGCCTCCACCACTTCCTCTGGCAGCTCATTCCATACACGCACCACCCTCTGCTTGAAAAAGTTGCACGCAGGTCCCTTTTATATCTTTCCCCTCTCATCTAAACCTATGCCCTCTAGTTCTGGACTCCCCCACCCTAGGGAAAATACTTTGTCTATTTATCCTATCCATGCCCCTCATGATTTTATGAACTTCTATGAGGTCACCTCTCAACCTCCAACGCTCCAGGGAAAACAGCTCCAGCCTTTTCAGCCTCTCCTTATAGCTTAAATCTTCTAAACCTGGCAACATCCTTGTAAATCTTTTCTGAACCCTTTCAAGTTTCACAACATCTTTCCTATAGCAGGGAGACCAGAATTGCACGCAATATTCCAAAAGTGGCTTAACCATTGTCCTCTACAGCCGCAACATGACCTCCCAACTCCTGTACTCAATACTCTGACCAATTGTTCACTGCAAATAACAAACTAAAAGGAATAGTTTACATTGATCTTAACTTAGTCATAGAGATGTACAGCACAGAAACAGACCGTTCGGACCAATTTGTCCATGCTGACCAGATAACCTAATCTGATCTAGTTCCATTTGCCAGCACTTGGCCCATATCCCTCTAAACCTTTCCTATTCATATACCAATCCAGATGCCTTTTAAATGGGTGGCACGGTGGCACAGTGGTTAGCACTGCTGCCTCACAGCACCAGAGACCCTGGTTCAATTCCCACCTCAGGCAATTGTGTGGAGTTTGCACATTCTCCCCTTGTCTGCGTGGGTTTCCTCCCAGTGCTCTGGCTTCCTCTCACAGTCCAAAAATGTGCAGGTTAGTTGAATTGGCCATGCTAATGGGTCTAGGTGGGTTTGCTTTGGCGGGTCGGTTTGGACTTGTTGGGCCGAAGGGCCTGTTTCCACACTGTAACTAATCTAATCTAATCAAATGTTGCAATTGTTCCAGCCTCCACCACTTATTCTGGCAGCTCATTCCATACACGCACCACCCTCTGCTTGAAAAAGTTGCACGCAGGTCCCTTTTATATCTCAATTTTGGACAGCACATCTATTATATACGTAGGTTACAATGTTCTGTAAAAGGCTTTCTCCTGGTCCAGACAAAGCAAGTGTTCACTAGTGCTGCACTACACTATCAGATTATATATAACACACTACGGAGGAGGAAATGCTGGATGTTTTGAAATGCATAAAAGTGGATAAATCCACAGGACCTGATCAGCTGTACCCTAGAACTCTGTGGGAAGCTAAGGAAGTGATTGCTGGGCCTCTTGCTGACATATTTGTATCATCAATATTCACAGGTGAGATGCCAGAACATGAGAGGTTGGCTAACGTAGTACCATTATTTAAGAAAGGTGGTAGGACAAGTCAGGGAACTACACACTGGTGAGCCTGACGTCAGTGGTTGGCAAGTTGTTGGAGGGAATCCTGAGGGACAGGATGTACATGTATTTGGAAAGGCCAGGACTGATTAGGAATAGTCAACATGGCTTTGTGTGTGGGAAATCATGTCTCACAAACTTAATTGAGTTTTTTTGAAGAAGTAACGAAGAGGATTGATGAGGGCAAAGGGGTAGACGTGAAAGCATATCAAATGCCTTCTTCACTATCCTATCTACCTGTGACTCCACTTTCAAGGAGCTAAGAACCTGCACTCCAAGGTCTCTTTGTTCAGCAACACTGCCCCAGACCTTACCATTAAGTATATAAGTCCTGCTAAGATTTGCTTTCCCAAAATGCAGTACCTGAATTAAACTCCATCTGCCTCTTCTCAGCCCATTGGCCCATTTGAGCAAGATCCCATTGTAATCCGAGGTAACCTTCTTCGCTGTCTACTACATCTCCAATTTTGGTGTCATCTGCAAACTTACTAACTATACCTCATATGTTCATATCCAAATCATTTATATAAATGACGAAAAGTAGTGGACCCAGCACCGATACTTGTGGCACTCCACTGGTCACAGGCCTCCAGTCTCAAAAACAACCCTCCACTACCACCCTCTGTCTTCTACTTTGAGCCAGTTCTGTATTCAAATGGCTAGTTTTCCCTGTATTCCATGTGATCTAACCTTGCTAATCAGTCTCCCATGAGGAACCTTGTCGAATGCCAGACTGAAGTCAGTACAGATCACGCCTACCCCTCTGCCCTCACCAATCCTCTTTGTTACTTCTTCAAAAAATGCAATTAAGTCTGTGAGACATGATTTCCCACACACAAAGCCACGTTGACTATTTCTAATCAGTCCTGGCCTTTCCAAAAACATGTACATCCTTTCCTTCAGGATTCCTTCCAACAACTTGCCAACCACTGCTCACCAGTCTGTAGTTTCCTAGCTTGTCCTACCATCTTTCTTAAATACGTTAGCCAACCTCTCATGTTCTGGCATCTCACCTGTGAGTATTGATGATACAAATACCTCAGCAAGAGGCCCAACAATCACTTCCTTAGCTTCCCACAGAGTTCTAGGGTACAGCTGATCAGGTCCTGGGGATTTATCCACTTTTATGCATTTCAAGACATCCAGCATTTCCTCCTCCGTAGTGTGTTATATATAATCTGACAGTGTAGTGCAGCATTAGTGAACACTTGCCTTGTCATTCTGGACCAGGAGAAAGCCTTTTACAGAACATTGTAACCTACATATATAATATTGTGCTGTCTAAAATTGAGTTTGGGGATAGAATTCACAATGCGCTCATTACACAACTTAGACAAGCATCAGTAGCTCAGTCTCAATCAATGAATGGGGATCAGAAAACTTTTCAATCAAGTCTGGAGTCAAGCAGGACTACCCTCTTTTCCCTGCTCTGTTTTGTATTGTATAGAACCCTTTCCTCTCAGTGTTATCGTACATAGCGCAGGCCTGGCTGATTTCTCATTTATGGAGACAGTGAGGTCTGCAGATGCTGGAGATCAGTGCTGGAAAAGCACAGCAGGTCAAGCAGCATCTGAGGAGCAGGATAATTGATGTTTCAGGCCGGAGCCCTTCATCAGGATTCGTCCGGCCCAAAATGTCGATTTTCCTGCTGCTTGGATGCTGCCTGGCCTACTGATTTTTC
Organism: Chiloscyllium plagiosum; assembly: GCF_037043375.1. NCBI lineage: Eukaryota > Metazoa > Chordata > Chondrichthyes > Orectolobiformes > Hemiscylliidae > Chiloscyllium > Chiloscyllium plagiosum. The sequence goes on from NW_028270168.1 coordinate 21,238,504, forward strand.
ATTTATGCATGGTGACTATTCAAGCCAATTTTTGCTTAATTTGGAGGTCATGAATGGACTTTGTTCACAGGGATGTGCAAACTTTGAGATGAAGGAGAAAAAGACATGCCCTACATTCCCCTCATCATGATGGCTACTTTTGTGTACAGTTGCATCAAATTGTTTGTGCACACTCTGTACACAAACACACTGAGATTCTACCTGCCTGAGTGTTGTGAAGGGTTGGTCTAGCAAATTGCTGTAGAACATACCAAGTAGTTGGAAGATGTCATCAAAACTTTTAGAGTAGTTTATGCACAGAAACACCTTAGCCAACAAATGCATCAAGCAGTCAGTCAGCATGTAACTTCCTTAAGGCTCTGTTGGAAATCCTATGAAAAAGTTCCCCACAGTATCTCTATTAACCCTTGGGCAGCAGTGACAATAATATGATTAAATTTTTAGAGTTTGAGTCAAAGGAGGGTGGATGTAGGACCAGTATTTTAAACTTAAATAAAGGCAATAGTGAAGACGTGAAAGCAGAGCTAACTAAAATTCCCTGGCAAATTAGGCTAAGGGGTGGGTCAATATAGATGCAGTGTTGGACAGTGAAGGAATAACTTGAAATACATAGAACAGATACTTCCTAAAAAGAAAGAAAAATTTCAAGACAGAAGCCAACAGCTGTGGTTCCAAGAAAAAATTAAAAGTAGTATCAAACCTAAATGCTTAGAATCATACAAATATGTAAATCAGATCAGAAAATTGAACAGAATATAAAAAACAGCAAATAATGATAAAAAGATGAATAAGAAGAGAAAAATTAGAGTGCTAGCAAAGGCTGGCTAGAAATATAAAAAACAGATACTAAGAGTTTCTCTAGTTTTTATAAAAGGGAAAGAGTTGGAAAATTGAATATCGATCCTTTGGAAAGTAAGTCTGTGAAATTTATAAGGGAATGCAAGGAATGGACAGATACATTGAACAAGTATTTGCACTGGTTGATTCATTATAGAGGAGATATGTAATATCTCAGAAACAGCTCTAAATCAGGAATGGAAGGGAATGAAGAACATAGGAAAAGTAAGGGATGTGGTAATGACCAAATTGTTTGAACTATAGGCTAACAGGCCCCAGGTCCTGATAGACTTCACCCAGGAACTTAAAATAAATGGCTAGTGAAATAGTTGATACATTGGTTTTAGTTTCCCAAAATTCCACAGTTTTGGGAAGGTTCCTTTTTTTAGATTAGAAAGTAATTAAGGTTTCTGCTGTCTTCAAAAAAAAGAGGGATACAAAGCTGGAAACTATAGGCCAGGTAGCTAAATATCTTTCATCAGGAATGTGTTAGAAGCCATTATTAAAAATATTTTAGCAGGGAATTTAGAAAAAAATCAAGATAGGTAGGCAAACACAATGGTTTTGAGAAAGAGAAATCATGTTTAACCACTTTGTTGCAGTTTTTGAGGAAGTAACCTGCTTTGGATAATGGGGATCTGGTGAATATACTGTATTTCAATTTCCAGAAGGCATTTGAGATGGCACATCAAAGTTTATTGTTGAAAATAAAATCTTTGTGTTGACAATAGGATATTGACGTGGATGGAAGATTGGCTAGAAAGCAGCAGGCGACTGCAGTGATTCAAGTAGTTACAAATCACACAGCACCACCCCAGTCCAACACCAGTACCTCCGCATCATGGTTCAAGAAGGCAGCTCACCACCACTTTCTCTGGGGCAAATAGGGATTGGCATTAAAATGCTGACCCAGTCCACAAAATGAATTTTTTAAAAAAGCAGGAAATAGAAAGTAGACACGAGTAATTTTCTGGTTGGCAAGATGTAATACCACAGAAGCAAGATGTAATACCAAGAAGCATACCACAGATCAGGGCTGGGGTCTCAACTTACAATGAATGTAGTTGAGTTGGATGAAGAGATCAAAGGTATATTTTCTACATTTACTAATGACACAAAAATAGATTGAAAAGTAAGTTGTAAAGGAGACATGAGGAGGTTACAAAGGAATAGGTTAAGAGGGTGGACGAAGATCTAGAAAATTTAGTATGATGTGATTAAAATGTTAAATTGTTCATTTTGGTGACAACAATTAAAAAGAAACATATTACTAACTTGAGAGATTGAACATTTCAGATGCAGATCAAATGTCTAACTGCTTGTATTGCAAAAGCTTAGTAGGCAGGTATAGCATGTAATTAGGGAGAGGTGATGGCCTAGTGGTATTATTGCTGCTCTGTTAATGCAGTGACCTAAGTAATATTCTGAGGATCCAGGTACCAATCTTGCTACTGCAGATGATGGAATTTGAATTCAATTAAAACATATGGAATTAAGAGTCTAATGCTGACCATGAATCCATTGTTAATTGTCAGAAAAACCCATCTGGTTCACCAATGTCCTTTAGGGAAGAAAACTGCCATTCTTACCCGATCTGGCTTACATGTAACAGCAATGTGGTTGCCTCTTAACTGCTCTTTGGGCAATTTGGGTTGGGCAACAAATGCTGGCCTAGCCAGTGACACCCGGATCCTATGAATGAATTTTAAAAATTTATAATCTAACAGAATGTGATGGTTTATTGTGAGGGAATCGAATAAGCTTGTATTTCAGTTGTAAGGGTATTGATAAGACTACATCTAGGGTTCTTTGTACAGCATTTGTCTCCCTTTAGATGGAAAAATGTAAATGCATTGGAGGCAGTTCAGAGATTTACCACACAACTTTCTGGACTTTATTATGAGGAGAAACTCACTTGCATCCACTGAAGTTTAGCAAGGTAAGAGACATCTTGACTAAAGCATATAAAATCTTGAGGGACCTTGGCAGTGTGTGATAAACAGGGTGTTTCCTCCTGTGGAAGATTCTAAAGCTAGGGGTCACTATTTCTAAATAAGGGGTCACACATTTAAGATAGAGATATGGAGATTTTTTTTCTCATTATGAAACTTGGGTATTCTCTTTGCAAAAGGTGATGGAAGCCTTGAATATACTTAAGGCACAAATTCCTGATAAGCCAGGGGTGTAATATTATCATAATAGCAAAATAGTTTCAACGGCTGAAGACCTCATGATCCTAAAGCCTGTGCAAGTGTCACACCCCAGGCAAAGAACTTTTCTGGTCTCAATTGCAGCGATATTGTAAAATACATAAAAACATGAGAGGCAATAGGAAGATTTCATAGGATGGTGCAAGTGCCAAAATTAGTGACATCAAAGTTTCAGGACCAGCCACTACTGCAAGGTCTGGAATTTGCAGAATAAGAGATCATATGTTTTCCATTTTTGGGACTATAAACTGAAATGAAAGATGAATACTAGAAATGTTTTGGAACTTGAAAAATCAAGTGCTGCATATATTGTAGATCAGGGCAGTATGTGAAGCAGCAAGAAGGAAAATTTGAGATTGAGCAGCGCAAAGAATCTTCCAAGTTAAGCATTCTGCCTGATAAAAGCCCTCTGGTTCAGCCAAGAACAGTAGGGAGTGGAAGAATCCAGAGCCTGCAGACAAATAGTATTCATTTCTCTCACTGTCTCTGTGGGGAAAAGGCATTTTAAAAACCCAGGAAAGCTTAAAAGAAAGAATTCCTTTAAGAAAATGACTAAATTTCCCTGATCAAAGAATTGAAGAACCACAGTCACCATAAGGAAAACAGTGTGGCAACATTGCAAAAAATCTAAAGGACAAGGACGTATACAGTTAATGATAAGGCTGTCTGGAGTGCTGCCGAACAAAGAAACCTAGGGTTGTCATTACATAGTTCCTCAAAACTGGAGTTGTGAGTAGGCAGGGTGGTGAAGAAGGTGTTTGGCACAGTTGCCTTCATTGGTCAATGCATTGAATATGGGAGTTGGGACATCATGATGCAGCTGTACAATTCTGGTCTTGTTGCTCTAGGAAAGATGTTGATGAACTTGAAAGGGTGCAGAAAAGATTTACAAGGATATTACTAGCATTGGGGGTTTGAGCTATAGGCAGAGGCTGATTCGGCTGGGGCTTTTTCCCCTGGTGCATCAAGGCTGAGGGGTGACCTTATAGAGGTTTATAAAATGAGGGATATGGATATGGTGAATAGCCAAGGTCTTTTTTCCCAGAGTAGAAGAATCCAAAACTAGAGTTTTGAACATAGGCTTAAGGGGAAAGTAGAAAGATTTAAAAGAACCAAAGGGGCAACTTTTTCATGCAGGAGGTGGTGCATGTATGGAACAAACTGCCGGAGGAGGTGGAGTAAAGGGCATTTGGATTGGTACATGAATAGGAAGGGTTTGAGGGATATGGGCTACATACTAGCAAATGGGACTAGATCAGTTTAGGATATCTGTTTAAGGCAGACAAGTTGGACGGAAAGTTGTGTTTCTGTGCTCTATGATTTTGACTGTGAGAAAATAACCTTCTACTTTGCGGTCTTGACTTTTGATTATTGGATTTACCCTGTCTATATATTTTCCAACCTCAGTGTATGTGGTAAATTGTAGTCTTCTGTCTAACTTAAATATGATTGTGTGTATGTTTATAAGAAATCTTTTGATTAGATTAGATTAGATTACTTTACAGTGTGGAAACAGGCCCTTCGGCCCAACAAGTCCACACCGACCCGCCGAAGCGCAAACCACCCATACCCCTACATTTACCCTTTACCTAACACTACGGACAATTTAGCATGGCCAATTCACCTGACCTGCACATCTTTGGACTGTGGGAGGAAACCGGAGCACCAGGAGGAAACCCACGCAGACACGGGGAGAATGTGCAAACTCCACACAGTCAGTCGCCTGAGGCGGGAATTGAACCCGGGTCTCTGGCGCTGTGAGGCAGCAGTGCTAACCACTGTGCCACCGTGCTGCCCTTTTTCTTATTACTGCTCTTGTTAAATTAAAATGTGCTACAATAAATAGTTTTTACTGTTACTGAACTAACCTGGTGTGAATTGCTTTTGTTTTTACTAGCAGTTAGTTGAGAAAATTGGTCATTTTGGTGTCTCATTAGGATTTCATGTTTTGTGACGACTTGTGAAACAGTGGAGCATGGTATTAGGCACAGTCTTCCAAGTACGATGTAACAGTTATTAGACAGCAGGAGATAATAGACAGGATCTCATGGGATTGATCCCTGACCATCAGATTTTTGGTAAAGTCTGGGGCCAATCAAAAATGATGGAGGAAGAACACTAACATTCTGTCCCAGCCTATAAAGAAGCAGTTAAAAAAAAATCTACCTGCGCCTCCCCTAACTATTGTGCCCCTTCCTGACAGAAAGTGTTGTGGTGGATATGGAGTGAGATTGAATCCAAGCTTCTTATTCAAGCTTCAAGTTAAAATTGCAAACTGTCCACCGTGACATCAATGAGCCCTGTTCTGAATATTTTAGTAAGCCTGCCTGTCACTTCCAAGAGATCAGAGTAATCTGAGATCAAATCTTTTTAACTGCCCACTCACGCTACTGTCTAGAACCACCCTTTTTTCCCCTACCTTCCTGGCCTGGTTTCATAGGCTGAATTAAAATCAGGCCGAACTTGTTACCTTGCCTTCAAAACAAATTCTCAAAGGATAAACTGAAGGTTTATCCTGTTACCAAAGTTGTGAAGTATTTGGGGGAGCATGTTTAGTATTAGTAAAAAAAATTTCACTTAGAAAAATAAGTTGACATTGGAGGGAGTCCAGAGAAGGATCACTACGTTGACTCTGGGAATGGAGGGATTTCGTTGAGGAGAGGTTGAGCATGTACTCAATGAACTTTAGGAGAATGAGAGGTGATCTTCCTGACTGTTGATTCAGAGAAGTTGTTTTCCTTTGGAGAGTCTAGGACCAGGGGACATTAATAATACATTTTCCATTTATGATAGAAATTTCTTCTCTGAGATGATGATGAATCTACAAAATTATTTACAACAAAGAGCTTTCTCCGGTGGGTTGTTCAGTATATTCAAGGCTGAGATAGACACAGATTTTTAATTAGGAAGGGAATGAAAGGTTAACAAAGAGATATGGTCAAAGTGGAATTGAATATTATCATCAGCCACGATCTGATTCAATGGCTAAGCAGACTCAATGTGCCCAATAGCATACTTCTGCTTCTATGTCTTATGATGTAAGTGGGAATGATAGTAATCAGATGGGGTGGCATTGTGGCTCAGTAGTTAGCATTGTTGCTTCACAGCACAAGGGTCCCGGTTTGATTCCAGCCTCGGGGTGACTGTGTGGAGTTTGCACATTCTCCCCGTGTCTGCTTGAGTTTCCTTCGGGTGCTCCAGTTTCCCACAATCCAAAGATGTGCAGGTTAGGTGAATTGGCCATGCTAAATTGCCATAGTGTTCAGGGATTAGGTGCATTAGGTTAGGTGCATTAATCAGTGGTAAATATAGAGTAATGGGGAATGGGTTTAGATGGGATACTCATACTCTTTGGAGGGTCAGCGTGGACTTGTTGGGTCGAAGGGCCTGTTTCCACACTGTAGCGGTTCTATTCAATGATTCAGATAAATCATGATCTTAATAATAACCGAAAGAACTGCAGATGCTGTAGATCAGAAACTAAAATAGAAAGAACAAGAACAGTTCAGCAGGTCTGGCAGCATCTCAGGAGAGAAATCGGAGTTAACGTTTCGGCTGAAGCGACATTTCCTCGGAACTACAAACATTTTATCGAATATGGAAACAAACTCATGTACCTTGACGAGGCGGCTATTGCTCTGCCACGAACCAATAATAATTGTCGCTAGCCAAACATTTCTAAACTAGTCAGCATACACTGAACTCAGATAGCCTTGCTGTTAATTCAGCAACATTATACTAACACCATCTCCACACAGTCTCAGGTCCAAATGACCAGAATAGCATCTACACAGGCTGGTGAAATTAACCTTTATTTAAATATTATGGCGACATTGTGATTGTTTCGTCAGGCGGCAAGATCCCTTGACCAATAAGAATGCAGCAAGGACTGGAGAGCAAAACAGCCAATCAGTGAAAAAAAGGGGACCGTCTTAGCCAACCAGGGTTGGAATTCTCAAGTCACAAACCAATGAATGTACACCGCCGTCGTAGTAAATCTTGGTTGGATGGAGTATATTGAAAAGGACCAATAGAATCGACATACCGTTGTTTGCGCCCTTCATGTGTTGCAGTTCATTACCAATGGGAGAGCGCGAATGTTGTCACGTGGTGTATTTTTGGCGGTCTTTATTCGGTGGAGTGGCGGGGGGCGCTTTGGCAATTGAAAGCGGGTTTGTGCAGAGCGCGGGAGACAAAGGGAACAAGAAAGGAGCAAGGGTAAGGGGAAGCGTGTTAGGCATATGCATGCTCTTCGTTAGGTGGGATTAACCAATTCATCTTTTGGGTTTTTTTTTCAGGAGTTATTTTGGAATTTTACAGTTTCGTGCCGATGCAACAGATAAGTCTGAGAACGAGCGGGCTAATTGGGGTTAATGTATATCTGTTGCATATTGAGATGCTGCTTGTTTTAGCTTAAGATGCAAAACAAAGCTACTGTGATCATTTTTGTTGAAAAGGAATGAAATTGATGCATGTATTCAATGCGATTAAATTTCTTGGGCGATCTAATTTTCCAGAGGTGCATATTGCAATAGGTACAAAGGATGGGGGGCGAGGGCGCTGCCTATTTTGAGCAAGATGTCTACTCGAAATTCTATAAAATGATTTTAATGAGTCTTCAATGTTTTGAAACGTCGTACATCCATTTATAAAAAAAATCCGAAAAATTCAGAGCCGTGTTTTATTTTTGCCTAACTTCACTAATTTTTTTGTTATTGTCTGGAAATAGTCATCAAAAGAATAAGGGAGGGGCACCTTCTAACTAGACAATTGGGGAGGAGAATTTAAAGCCAATAAATATTTCTAGGTATCAGTTGCAACATTCCATTAATTTTTTATGTTGCAACATCTATTGCACCTGTCTGAATTATTACTTAGCTTGTCCGTTTTTAAGCGCACGCTAGCTTGTATTATTTGCTTTCCGTATGATTTTCAATGCCACTGTTTTTTAGCCGTCAAGAAATACAGTGACTCTTTGTTCTGAAATAACGTTTGAGTGTTTTTCCTATCTTGGCACAAAGGGTTGATATAAAAGCTGCATACAAAAACAAAGGCCAATGCTTGTTTTGAATTTCTATCAAAGCTGAATATTTGCCCTTTTTTAACAAAGCGATATTTATTACCAGACCCATTGTACCCAAAGAATCGCTTTGTATACCTATGGTTTAATGATGGGGATGGACCAGCAGTTGACTTTCGTGTACCGTTTTGGGATGAATTCGATCTTACTAGTCGTATTTACTTCTAAAACTGGATAATTGCTTAAAAATCTTTTTTTTTAAATTTGTACAAAATCTGTTTTCAAATCCACTTAGGTTTGCCATATTTAGGTTGGGTGTTGCCCGCTGTTGATTTTCAGTAACTTGATCCGATCAGTTTTTTTAAACCTAGAAAATACACTTAACTGATGTTATAAAGTGTCTGTTTATGATCATTAATGCACTGGGCACCTTACTGGCACCAAAGCAACTAGACTGTATTTTTGTCATAGTCAGATGAATAAAAGCATGTTTTCACATCTGCCTTACTCTTGTGTTGCCAACCATTTTCTTCGGCTTCAGGTGGCGCTCGAGTCTTGTTGCTGTCTACAATGTCTATTACATAGGTTTCAGATTTATCATCGTCTCGAGAGAGTCGGGACTGTTTTGTTTGGGTTAAACCATCACGTTTTGCCCCAGCTTGAGTTGAGCTATCTAAAGGCGAGAAATTAGATTGAAGAGCAACAGTTTTGTCTTGAGACTGTTAACATGCAGCAACGAATTGAAGTCTTGTGGGGTGTAGCTTTTATTTTGGAAACTGGAGGTTTGTTTGACTGCTTTGGGAAATTAATCAAACGAGTTATTCGAATATCTTAAAAGCAGATGTATATTTTACTCCAGTACCGAAAGTGAATAATTTACGTTTCGTATCCAACGGATGATCTAAATGAGCGGTTAATTTGAAAATAAAATAGCGAGGGCGGGCACAGTTGGCCGTCTGCCAGAGTCACTTGAGACAAGAGTTCGGTCCCTAAATAATACAGCGCAAAAATACTCCGCCAATCGCGCCTGTGCCAGCTCTGTCGAAGAGTTTTTAAATAATAATTATTTTTTCGTCATTGCACCTTTCAGAACATAACTATTAAAACGTTTAATCACTCGAGTCTTTTAGCATTAACTAAAGCGGGAGCGATTGAAAACCATTTATTTGTTTACTCACATTGAAACTCTATTCTTTCAAATGTTTTTTTTTGTTTTCTCTCTAAAGGAGAACAGCTCCCAGCTGGTCAAGTCCTCTTCAGATACTGAAGGTTACTCCTGATGTTGACAATCTCATATCCCTGACACTTTTCATGATTAGATTAGATTAGATTACTTAGTGTGGAAACAGGCCCTTCGGCCCAACAAGTCCACACCGCCCCACCCATACATTTACCCCTTACCTAACACTACGGGCAATTTAGCATGGCCAATTCACCTTACCTGCACATCTTTGGAATGTGGGAGGAAACCGGAGCACCCGGAGGAAACCCACGCAGACACGGGGAGAACGTGCAAACTCCACACAGTCAGTCGCCTGGGGCGGGAATTGAACCCGGGTCTCTGGCGCTGTGAGGCAGCAGTGCTAACCACTGTGCCACCGTGCCCACTGCACTTTTTTAAAACAAAACTTCCTCTCTATTGGAATCAGTTTGGAATCTCATTGACTTATTTAGATCCTAGCTCTGACCTACTTTGACAGACTCTTTCCATCCATGCACACTTGGTCATATCACATTGGACCCAAAAATTAGTGTTATTCCATGTTATCAGCCATAGAGGTTTGTAATTAGAGATGTGCTTTTTTCCCCAATATATTTAAGGCTCCATACAATGGATGTTTTATGTAGTGACATTGTCCTGAGCCAACTTGTTAAGTTAGATGGATTCTTGCATACCCATGCATTGTCCAAGCCTTTTGCATTGCTATACTACCTTGAAGATCACTTCTGTTTAAATCAATATTCTTGTAAACTTTCATATGTAGTTGCATAATGGTGCCCTTTCCTGATTTGAACTTTTATCTAGTAGGCTAATATCTATTTCAAATATTAGTCAATAAAACGTGAATTACTAAAATGTCTGTATGCTAGGTCAAATTCGGATTATCCAAGCTGTACTTCAGTTGGCCTTACATTGATTGTTCTTAAAAGAACACATTCGGGAAGTGGCTACTTACCTGAATTATATGGATAAATATAATTTTGTAGTGAATATATTAATGCATGTCAGCTCCCTTTTTAACAGTGCAGTTTAGTGTCAGTGGTGGTGTAAATGCAAAATAGGTTTTGTTTGAAGGAATTTTGGTAGTGTAATGCTTTGCCATTTTCCAAAGCACTTAACTGCTCTAATGTATTATAAATTTGGTTTTGATTTCATTTGGTGTAAATAGTGCTGCCTGTTGTTACCAGTGTCATTGTGCCAATGGTTGTCTAGAATTTCCAAGTGATTAGACAGTGCCAAACCCTACATTTGCTGAAACATTAAATTGTCAAGGGAGCTTTTTAGATTTTTGAGCTTAAAACAAAACGGTTTTGAAGTCATAGTCACCAAAAGATTAAATATCTTGTTTGGCTTCCTTGAGGCTGCATCTGGTCTTTTTTTGTTAATCCTTCCTTTTCAATTTGCTGGCTGATTCTGAAAAACAATGGTGTAATTCAAAATAATTGCATCTTCTGATTAGGATGCTTAATTTTGGCAAAGAGAACAAATTGTCTGTGTTTATCTCTACACTTGGTGTAGCATCAGATGGAAAACACTGCTATTTTGTAATGCTTACTAATCTTATGAAGTCATATAACTATATCATAGCTGTTGCAACCTTGCTGAAATTGATTGATCTTCTGTTTCTAAAATGTTTAGTCAAGTTGAATGAAAGATAATTGGCGATCTAATTTTTTTTCATAGACCTTGCATGTTTGGTGGATGCTTCAGATTCCTAGACAGACTGAAACTAATCTAATTCAGGCTAGAATAAAAAATTGAGCTTAAAACTAAGGCATTCCACTGGAGTACAGAAATACTCACTAGCTTTGTTCTTGCAATTAAAATCTGTTTAACACACTTCTGGCTACTTGTGTTTCACTGGGGTTTCTTTCTGTCATGACATGGGTATTTAAAATGGTGAAATGTACATGGCATCTTTTTCTATTCTATTATCTAAATAGCTATTTCCCCACTGGTTATTGATAAACATGTAGTACTTATTCAAAGTATCAACCTGAGTTGAGTCTTCAGTTGATGTTGTTTATACAATAACATTTCAAAATGCTGAATATATGAAATAAAAACAAAATGCTGGCAGCAAGTATTTCTGGGTACTATCATAACTAATGCTTTAAGTCTGAAATATCTAATATTTAAGGTCACAAACATGAAATCTTAGTTATTTGAAAGACCACTGAGCGGAATCATTAATTCTTTCTCTTTTTTACAGATGTTTGCTCTCAAATCTCTTTTAATATTGCCACACTTCTACTGTAGGTAGAACTACAGTAGTTTTGACCTTATTTTGACTTTTATTTTTGGTTTCATTGTCCTAATTTTGTAGCTGTAAATATAAACCTGAGGTTCTTTGCCCAGTTGTAATATCTTGTGGTATTTCTATGCACTGACACCTCATCCCTAATTGAGGTGTCCCCTCTGTGGCATAGCATAGGCCAAATGGTGCTGGTTTCTGAAACATCCATGTGATGACTTGTCGCACATGGGTAGGGGAATGTAGATTTGAGGTTGCAATCAAGATCAGCCATAAAATCATCAAATGTTTGAACGGCCTGTTCTTTGTTTTTATGTTCATATGCAATAATTGTGGACAAGCTATAAATCATCCCAGTGAATTAGATTCCCTACAGCGTGGAAACAGGCTCTTCGCCCCAACAAGTCCACACTGACCCTCTGAAGAATAACCCATCAAGACCCATTTCCCTCTGACTAATGCACATAACACTATGGGCAATTTAAAATGGCCAGTTCACCTGACCTGCACATCTTTGGAATGTGGGAGGAAACCGGAGCACCCAGAGGAAACCTATGCAGACACTGGGAGAATGTGCACACAGACAGTTGCCTAAGGCTGGAATCTAATCTGGGACCCTGGTGCTGTGAGGCACCAGTACTAACCACTGAGCCACCATGCTGCCAACAGTGGAGTTGTAATTGGATTTTTATATCTTGATTACTTCAGATCAGCAACTACAATGACTTGTGTTATCCTACAATACAATAAGATGTCCTTTTTGTGACTTAGCTCCAGGCAAAGATCCTTAGACAACACCTTCCAAATCCATGACTGCTTCCCTCTAGAAGGACAGGGGCATCAGATATGGAGAAAAGCCACACTCCATCTTGACTTGCAAATATATTCCTTCATTGTTGCTGGTCACAATCCTGGAATTCTCTTAAAGGCATTGTGGGGCAACCTATGGCATGTGGATTACAGCAATTCAAGAAGGTAGCTCATCATCACTTTAGGAGCAATTAAGTTTGGGCAATAAATGCTGGCTAAACAGCGGTGCCCACAAAGTTACTCAAAAGGGCAGCCATTAAATTTGAGGATATAATACTTATGTTGAAAATGTGGCATGATCTTAATATCTCAATGCTCCCATTTTAAGGCTTATCATACTCTGATACATTTGAGAAATGAAGCTCAAGTGAGCAACTGCAAAGTCAAACCTTTTTGAGGTTGAGTTTCTCCCAATTGCTATAAAGTTGCTGTGCTCAAGAGGTCCTTGCAACTTGTTTCTGCTATGTGCAGATTTGGACATGTACGACGAACCTGTCATTTGATACAAATGGTTTTGATGTGAATGCAATATTTATTTTCCTTCTCATTTATAATACAGCTCTGTTCTTTCAACTTTTTGTTCCTCAGCTTTCATCACATTTTGCACTTGGAATGTAAATGGTACTTTGATAATGTTAACGTTTTTAACAATGTTCTGACCACAGGATCTGCTGCACAAGTTGGACAGTGTTCAACACTTGGAAGTTAGCAACCCATCTGGTCTTGTTCCATTATGGCATCTGCATCAGCTGGTAAGTACAAATATATCCATAAGTTCCAGGTTATGACCATCTACAAATGGGGGAATCTAACCACCATTAACATTCAGTTGCATTACCATTGTTGAATCCCTGACTATCAATATCCTGAGGTTACTACTAACCAGAAAATGAACTGAATTAGCCCTATAAATATTTGAATAAAAGCAATTTCATTAGTGGGCTAAGGGCATCACTGGCTAGGCTAGCATTTATTTCTCAACACTAAATACCCAGAGGGCAGTTGAGAGTCAACCACACTGGTGTAGGTCTCTAGTCACGTCACAAGTAGGCTAGACCAGGTAAGGATGGCAGTTTCCTTCTATGAAGGACATTAGTGAACCAGATGGGTTTTTTTGTTAATTGGCATTAGACCCTTAATTCCAGGTTTTTTTTAATGAATTGTTCTGCCATCTGCAGTGGTGAGGTTTGAGCCCAGGTCCCCAGAACATTGTGATTCTCTGGATTAACAGTCCAGCGATAAAACCACTAGCCACCGCCTCCTCTCCACAATACAGATGCAAGAAATGTTGAACAAATAAAGGAAGCTGGAGAAACTCACCAGGTCTGGAGACCCCTGAAGAGAGACTGTTCACATTTCAAGGCTAGTATGACTCTTGGCAGTGAAGATCAAGAGTTGTGCCAGACTCTCAACTATTTCTGTCTCTACGGATGTTGCCAGGCCTGTTGAGTGTCTTGAACATTCTTTGTAGCTGTGTAAAACTCTATTGCGGCTGAGAAGGCAGCCAGAAATCCTGCAACTCATCACCTGTCTAAAGTTTGTGAGAAGATTTGTAGCTCGGGTGCTCGTTGTTTTGGTTCTGTTTGCCGAGCTGGGAATTTGTGTTGCAGACGTTTCGTCCCCTGAAACATCACAGAAGCGCTTCACAGGAGGCTCCCAAACACTGAGGATGTCACCTAGACATGGGACGAAACGTCTGCAACACAAATTCCCAGCTTGGTGAACAGAACCACAACATCACCTGTCTGTCCAAAGTATGTCCTCTACTTTACAAAGCCCAAGGCAGGACTGATGAATACTTTTCACTATCTTGGATGAATTCAATTTCAACAGCATTTAAGAAGCTTGACACCATTCAGGAGAAAGCAGCATGCATTATTAGCTCTATGCCCACAAACATTGACTCCCTTCACTACCAAAGCTCAGCAGCAATGTGCATCACCTACAAGATGCACTCTGGAATTCAATACAGTCTTCCTTCACCGTGCCCTCCAAATACGTGACCACTGACATCTGGGAGAACGAGGGTATCAGCTACATGGGAATTCTACCTGCAATTTCCCCTCCAAGCCACTCGCCTGGAAACTGGGAGCAGGAAAAGGCCATTCAACCCTATGAGCCTGCTTTGGCTTTCAATATGATTGTGGATGATCCTCTGTTAATGCCATATTCCAGCTTTCTCTTCACATCTCTTGATATCCTTTATTATTGAAATTTCTGTCTCTCTAATATACTCAGACTTGACTTCCACAATGGAGAGGCTTCTACTGTTGACTGTTCCTTCTTGTCTTAAATGGACTCTCCTGTATCCAAAGACTGTGATCCCTAATTCCAGACTCTTCAACCATGGAAAGCATACTCTCTGCATCTAATCTATCCAGCTATGTTAGAATTTTATGCACTTCAATCAGACCCTGCCCTTCCCAATGAAATTCAATTTTTATATACTCTGGTTCAACTGAGCCTATATTCACTAATCATAAGAACATACCTAGTTCCAGATTCTCTGGTCATTGGAAACAATCCTTCCTGCATTTACCTTGTCTTGTCCTGTTGGAATTTTATAGGTTTCTGGGACCATCTGTCTTAACTCCAGAGAATATAATTGTAACTGATTCAGTTTCTCTTCACTAGACAGTCCTGCCATCCTAGGAATAAGTCTGAAACCTTTACAATATTCCCTTGATAGTCGCAACATCCTTTGTCAGATAAGGATTACAAACCTGCATGTAGTACACTGAAGTGTGGTAAAACTGTAGTAAGGCATTCCTGCTCTGTACTTGAATCTTGTTGTGAAGGTCAGTGTCATACTTGCTGCCTTCACTAGCTGCTGCAGCTGCATGCTTGCTTTCAATAACTGGTGTACAAGGGCACCTATCTAGTTGCACCTCATCTTTTCCCAATCTCTCACTGTACAACAGTCTTGCCTTTCCTGGCATCAGCTTAGTGATGTACTGTTCTTTCTATATTGCAAGTCCTCTTAGGGTGACCAAAACTGTTTAATTCTCCAACTGGAATCTCACCAAGACAGTATAACTGCAGGAAGATGTCTCTTTCTGAACACTCCCCTCAGAGTGACATATAACTTGTCTTTCTAATTGCTGTCCCTGCCTGTTTACTTGGCGAAAGTGAGGACTGCCGATGCTGGAGATTAGAGTTGTGTGGTGCTGGAAAAGCACAGCAGGTCAGGCAGCATCAGAGGAGCTGTTCACTTTACTTGACTGTTTTACAAAGCTACTCAGATTTGCATGTCAACATTTTCCATCATATCACCATTTAGTGGGCGGCACGGTGGCACAGTGGTTAGCACTGCTGCCTCACAGCGCCAGAGACCCGGGTTCAATTCCCGACTCGGGCGACTGACTGTGTGGAGTTTGCACGTTCTCCCCGTGTCTGCGTGGGTTTCCTCCGGGTGCTCCGGTTTCCTCCCGCAATCCAAAAATGTGCGGGTCAGGTGAATTGGCCATGCTAAATTGCCCGTAGTGTTAGGTTAAAGGGGTAAATGTAGGGGTATGGGTGGGTTGCGCTTCGGCGGGTCGGTGTGGACTTGTTGGGCCGAAGGGCCTGTTTCCACACTAAGTAATCTAATCTAATTTAAGTGTTGTCCTTCTATTTTTCATACTGAAATGTATGACTTCACATTTATCTGTGTATTTCTACACAGTCATAATGTGTGCCCATATGTTCAACTTGTTTACATTGACCTGAAGCCTCTGCATCCTCATCAATTCAAACCCATTCCGTTGTCATCAGCAGACTTGGAAATATTGTATTTTAATTAAGTTGAGTGAGGGGCCTGAGCACTGATCCCTGTAATACAACACTAACAACTGCCTGTCGCATGGAAAAGACCCACCTATTCCTCTGTTTCCAATCTGTCAAGCAATTCTCAATCCATGCTGACTTGAAAAATATTGTTACTCCTTCAATATCATTTGTCAGTCCTGGAGTTCTGTCACTATGCCCACCTAAACCAAAAGAACTGCAGAGCTGAAAAATGTGTTGCTGGAAAAGCGCAGCAGGTCAGGCAGCATCCAAGGAGCAGGAGAATCGACATTTCGGGCATAAGCCCTTCTTCAGAAAGGACTTATGCCCGAAATTTTGATTCTCCTGCTCCTTGGATGCTGCCTGACCTGCTGTGCTTTTCCAGCAATACATTTTTCAGCTCTCATCTCCAGCATCTGCAGTCCTCACCTTTTTTCCAAAAGAACTGCAGTCAAGGAGGCACCTCATCACCTCCATCTGAAGGCATGAGTTGGACAATAAAATTTAGCCTAGCTAGCAACGCCCACATCTCTTGAAATGATTTATAGCCTGGTAGATAAAGGGGAGAAATGTTTTGTAAGTCAAGCTTTCATTGATCAATGCACGCTGTGGAAGTTGATCAGTAAGGTTTTCAACATGAGTTAGACTAATCAGATATCTATAGATGTTACAACTAAACTGTTCTAGAATCATGGGCATCACATTGATTAGCACTGCTGCCTCAGTGCCAGAGATCCGGTTCAACTCGCACCTCAGGCAACTGTTTGTGTGGAGTTTGCACATTCTCCCCGTGTCTGCATGGGTTTCCTCTGGGTGTTCCGGTTTCCTCCCACAGTTCAAAAACATGTGGGTTAGGTGAATTGGCCATGCTAAATTGTCCGTAGTGTTAGGGGAAGGGGGTCTGAGTGGGTTGCTCTTCGGAGGGTCGGTGTGGACTCATTGGGCCGAAGGGCCTGTTTCCACACTAAGTAATCTAATCAGCAATTTTTTTGTGACTGTCTTACGGAAGAATGAATTGGACTTGATTCCACTAGTTGTAGCACAGTGTACGGTTTTAATTTGTAATGTGCTATATCTTTAAATTCTAAATGCGAAACGCAAAACTAGATGATCTATCAGATGGTGAGGTTAATCTTGCTTAATCAACATCTTCACATGCTACAATGTGCACAACTGAAACAATACTCAACTGTCACTGAAGCACAATGTTGCTTTGTCAACCACAATAAACAATATTCTGAGACATACTGGATCTAACAAGTGGGCAGATTCAAAATTCAATTGATTTTCTGCATTCAGCTTGGGGCATTCTTTATTGCCTGATTGTCATCAAAACAATATGCCAAATTTAAAATGTTATTCTCCTGTGATAATGGATTGTCATGAGACAGCTTTTCCTGACTGCAGTCATTCTTTGAAATTGTCACCAAGTTTGAGGTCCAATTACTTCTAGTAAGCTAGAATGTTGGAGCAGTACTGAGTAGATGTGTTTCTTAGATATCAAGGTGAAAGAATTGGACAAGAGATCTTCTGGACAGGCTTTTGAGTTGATCCTGAGTCCACCTGCAGCTGAAGCTATTCCAGAGTTTCCCCTCTCTCCTCCTAAGAAAAAGGATCTTTCATTGGAAGAAATCCAGCGTAAACATGAAGCTGCAGAAATCAGGCGAAAGGTACACAAATCTGAGAAACTAAAATTTGTATGATTGAATTCTCATCTGTGCTTTTTTTAAAAAAAATCATTACTGGTGTCCTGGCTTTCAAGTACTACAGGATTAGATTGGGCATCACCTTTGTTCTATTACATGCTGAACTAACTGGTTTGACTTTCCAAAAGGATAGTAATTTTCTTGTAGCAGTTTGAAATACCCTTGCTTATGGTATTGCACTTCTTAACTAACTTTACCTTGTCAAATTTGTTTATAATCTATTCTATGCTATTAACAGCATGATGTAGCTCATTTAGCTAAATGCTAAGTAAAGTATTTCAAAAACAATGGTTATCTGTTCAGTCAATATCTAACAAGACAAGCTGATTGTCTCTGGCAGAGACTCTCTGGATTTAGCAAAAGATGATAGATAAACTTTTCACTTAATGCAATGATTAAAAAAAAATTAACTGGCTTGATAAATGTCTTAAATCTATAACTATTTTCAAGCTGGAAAATGTGAAAAGTGATTGATAGATGAAAAATGTTACTGCTGGGATGTCATCAGGATGTACAGCATGGAAACAGACCCTTCGGTTCAACCTGTCCATGCCGACCAGATATCCCAACCCAATCTAGTCCCACCTGCCAGCACCTGACCCATATCCCTCCAAACCCTTCCTATTCTTATACCCATCCAAATGCCTCTGAAATGTTGCAATTGTACCAGCCTCCACCACTTCCTCTGGCAGCTCATTCCATCTAACAGAGCTGTTCTTGCACTTAACTTTTTTCTTTTCAGCTGTTCTATCAGCTAACTCATTTGCTGTTTAAAAAAAATTAAATTTCCAGGCTTTTATCCAACTGCCTTCCTCACCCCATCAGTTCTAAAAAGGAAATGTTTAATCTATTTACAGAACTGATCAAACAGCAGCTTTACTGAATTTATGGACAGCTTGCTTAAGCCATGCAACTTGGCTGTTTTCCCTACAAAATATACAAAATGTCTTTCTTGTATTGATTGGTTTCTTTCTTGGTGATACCTTTTATTTAAAGGTCTGTGATGTACATACTGAAGCTACCTCAATACAGTAATATGTTCAGTTTGTTTACCCATGAAGGCTACAGTAAGCTTGTTGTACAGAACTAGAAGCAGTTAATGTGCAAGTGTTTCTTTTTTGGTATCAATGCAAAACTTGAATCTTTTGGGCACTGAGGTTTCTCTAGTAATGCAGTCTTATTTGAAATTTATTTTCGGCTCTTTAGTCACATGAGGCAGAAGTGCTAAAGCAGTTGGCTGAAAAACGTGAGCATGAAAAGGAAGTGCTCCAGAAAGCTATTGAAGAAAACAATAATTTCCGGAAAATGGCAGAAGAGAAACTGACCACCAAGATGGAAGCTAACAAAGAAAATCGTGAAGCTCAACTAGCAGCCAAACTGGAGCGCCTAAGGGAGAAGGTAACAATTAAACTAGTGGATATCTTGTCATAATCGTTGCTACATGCAGAGTGGAATTCAACATTACTTGGAATGACACCATCAGCTAAAATCACCATTGTTGTTTTTTCTCTCTTATTCCCCACCTCTTCTCTGAAGACCAATATGATTTGGTTTCTGTGGTGTTGGCAGTCTACCAAGCTATTTTGTAGTGAAGAATTAATTTTTGTTTTATGCTTTTAGGTACTATCCTGTCCTTTATAGCAGTAACTCTAAAAATTTGTTTGGTATCAAATGGAAGCAAGAATTATTTTCCCTATATTTCCCAATGAATCTCTATTCTAGATGCTCTTTTAGTACAAGTACTATAAAAGTTGGGATAGTTAAATCCTAGGTGTATCCCCTCACACTAGCAAGCTGTTTTTCAATGTTTAATCCACAGTTACCCTGAAAAATGTTCCCTGTCTCTTAGTCCTCTATTTAAGGACCAACCACATGAATACTGAGAATGTGTCCTAATTATCAATTTGATTTGACCAAGTGTTTCTGGAAAAATTGTGGCATAGGTGGTTTATTGAATCTTGTTTTGTGACTTAATTTTTTTTATTTTTAGGAAAAGCGGATGGAAGAAGTGCGAAAGAGTAAAGAGATCAAAGAAGAAAGTGAAGATTAGCTCCATGTCAATACTTTTTGTTTGGAATTTGAGGATTTTCAAACATCCAAAGATGTGTTTTTTTTTAAATGGCCAGTGTGTTATTGGGAACTCCTAATTTGTAATAATGCTGTTAAGTGTGCAACTGCGAGCCAAAAGCTGACCAGTGTGGAAGCTTGTATTTTGTATGCTTTTCACTTTTTTTTGTAAGCAATCTTGTGGATTATTCTTCCCTTGTTTTCCCCTTTCTACCCCCAGCCAAACCCCATGTAGATAAATGGAGCTCCTGCGTTTTTTTTCTACAAGTAGTGAATTGAATGGAATTGCTGGTTCAAGTTTTTCCTTTTGTGAAATGTGTAACTTACGCATGCTTTACTGATGTGTTACACGTCTAGTCTGTGTGTAACTGTGTAAACCTGACTAACCTTTACGTCTGCCTTGGTTTCAATAAAACTGCACCATTGATGTTAATATGCCTTTTTATTCCATGGAGGAACAGAGCAAATTCTTTTTGTACAAGGCTGCTGCAGTTTGATACAATGTGTAGTAATTTCATTCCTATTAACATAAGCCATGTCTTACTACCTGAATACTTTTTGCATTGAATATTCACAATACTAGATAAAATGCTTTTGAGTCTGGAAGAGAGTCCCACTAGATCAAGCAATACACAACATTCTTATCCCAAATTGCCTCAGTGGGAACTGGGCTCTGATGCTATTTCTACTGACTTCATGCAAACTTTAAGCTCTGGGTACTGTTGGCAGTTAAACTGGTAAAATATTTCTGTAAGAGACATTACGTGTGGATGGAGATTGCTGGGCCTCATCGGCAAGATGGTCAAACAGTTGTTGGATAGTGCATTCCTGCACCTCAAAACTTTGGAAACCCTCTACCATTGTTTTCACAGGTGTACCTGAGGAAGAAATAGGTATGAATGATACCAGATGGTATCATATCTACTTGGCTCTCTGGGAAGTGATGCATATTAACTACACCTAGAGCAAACCCTGACCTGCAAGCCAGTCCTTCAAAGCATTAGCTGGCATTGTTTTACGCTGTCAGTCTTGAGTGGACTATGGAAACTTTTTCCACTAGGAAGCCCACTTTTTATTTGGAGATGCCAGTGTTGGACTGGGGTGTACAAAGTGAAAAATCACACAACACCAGGTTACAGTCCAACAGGTTTAATTGAAATTTATTGTTAAGCCTTTCATCTGTTAGAATACAGTGATAGTTTCACTTCTTTCACACATGAAAGAAGTGAAACTATCACTGTATTCTAACAGATGAAAGGCTTAACAGACAATCAATTTTTTAATGTGTAATTTCAGTTACAGCACACTGCAAATTTTTGCTATAAATTGTGTTACGATCGAGCCCTCCACTATCACCTGATGAAGGAGCGTCGCTCCAAAAGCTAGTGTGCTTCCAATTAAACCTGTTGGACTATAACCTGGTGTTGTGATTTTTCACTTTTTATTTAACTGACAGCTACAATTTTAAGCCCCCTGAATCAGTGTGGGGTGAGGTGTATGAAACCTGAAGCATGTCCCCAGCTAGGTAATCTGGTGAGCAAAGCAGACTTGTTTAAGGTTGTTCAGTAAAGTTATATGGCTTCAGTGGTAAAAATACTATAGAAATATGTCCATAATATTTCTATCCATATTTCTATCCATTCAAAATTCTACAATACCAATTTAACACTGCTAGTAACATAATTGTGAAGTATTGAATGTGGTCTACTGGTGGATTTTTTTTTTGTAACATCACCCTTTCTAGATAATACTTCAATGTAAGAGTACATCCTGAGTTAAATACCAAGATTATCTTTTAAAGTTTTGTTTTTTTCCTCCGTTTATAAGCAGCTAACACCTGCAAAAGGTCCTGCAGAGGATTTCTAGATTGTAGAATGAATGGTGAAAATCCCATAAGTTTGTCAGATAATTCTTTGTAGCTGCATGCAATATAAATCAAATTGACAAATCATTCTAGACACAGGAAAGGTCTCTGGTGAACTTTTGGAATGGTAGATTCCAAGTCACGTTACCTTTATACTCAAAGTGTCATTACTTTTTGGAAACAAGTCCAATATGTGTAAATTGATATTAACTGCCTAAGCAGCTTGCTCAGTACATTTAATAATGTTCAGCTATGAAATTCTTTTGATTTTCTTTTGCAGGGATTTGTGACCTCTGGTATTTGTCAGTGAAATGGGTCTTGCTGGTCAGTATGTTGACCCTCTGAATTCTGATTCTTCATAGCAATCAACTGCTAATTATTAGCTTTGACATTCTTTGAACGCCTTCTCCTTGCCCCTGATCCATAATTTCCAGGCATCTCATGTTACTTATTGTGCCATATCAATATAGTACTACAGGTTAACCAGGTTATGAGCATCATCTATCAAACGCAATTGATCTCTAGCTGGCTCTTTAATGTACCTATTTGCGATAATTCGTGTCAGCCAAATGCAAGTTTTGTTCTGCAGCATAATAAATCCTGTAATAATCAGTACTTCGCACAACCCATAAATGTAAAACCGCGTTATTACCCCTACTCGAGCAGCGTCCTGCGTGACCCTGGCGATGCCTTCCAACACCTGTTCAGCGATTCGACGTTTTCTGCCTTTCGACCTAATTTTATGGTTGGAGGGGGTATTTTCATACTCTTGTTCGCGTTTTGTTTTAATGTACCGAATATAAATTTCGTTTTGCTTCTTTATAAAGATCCGGTTCCCTGAAATGCACGTGACACGATGGGAATAACCCAAAAGTACCAGGTGTGGGAATTAAACCAGATGTCGAGCAAATATATTGTTTATATTTTTTTAAAAAAATACGTCTTTGGAACATTTAATTTTTTTTTGAGGTCTTGCCGTTAAGCCGTTAGATGTTGACCGTTACCCGTTGACCACGAGGTTGGTTTGAATGTAAAGAGGCGGAGCCCGTGGCGTGGCGCGCGATCCCGGGAGGGGAAGCAGTAGCTGTTGAGCTGAGGTGAGGGGAACATGTTGGCAGGGCTACATGTGATCGCAGTTAGCCCCCAGCGACGTTTATTCATGCTTGATGTTCGGACGGGTGGATGTAATGATCTTAACTGACTTGTGATTCCCCCACCCATCTGATGCCCGCTGTCTTTTGACTAGCAACCGGCTTGGTATTTTAAAGGGTAATCAAAAACTGGTGTCAGCAAATTGTCGGTGTTTTGTGTATGTGATTGTCCCAAGGTCTGTCTTCACTCTCCCACAGACTTCATTTCGGTGAATCCACTTCGGTGACCTGCTTTGGTTGCCGTTCAGTTAACCAAGAGTGTGGCGATGGAAAAGGACAGCAGATAATCCGAGGAGTAGGATGCTCCTAATCTCCAGCATCTGCAGTCCTCACTTTCGCCTTCGTTCGGTTAACCCAATTCCATTTCTTTTGGATAAAGAGCTTGGTTTGAATTAGGGATAGTTGTGATGCTTCCTCCAATTGATTAGATTAGCAGTGCTACCAGTGAGGATGGCTAGTACCTGCCAGGGCTTCCAGGGATGTTGGTAAATAATTTGTCAGGCCGAATCCAAAACTTTCCTGAACAGGTTTTTCTATTTGTCAAACCTCTTTGTAATTTAAAAGTAACATTAGTATTGTCTGGGGTAAAATTAATACCCGTTTTCTTTTTAGAAGTTGGTCAGTTTTCATGGTTATCATTTGAATATTGGTCATAATTCTTCGTTGGTAAGTGTGGATCAAATATAAATAAGCTTGTGTTGAAGTAATTTCCCTTGGAAAGGAAGTGTGCTGAAGATAATTAGTTATACTGGTGAAATTTATTTGTTGGAAAATTGCTTTAATTTGAAAGTTAACTATTATAAACCTGCTAGCATTTTAATATACAATATCAAAAAGTGCTGCATTATCTGAAAACAGTTGTGTAACTTTACCTTTTTTTAAACTTCTTTTTAAAGTAGCATTTTGCTTTCCAAAAATACATGGGTATATGAATAGGAAGGGTTTGGAGGGATATGGACCAGGTGCTGGCTGGTGGGACGAGATTGGGCTGGGAATCTGGTCGGCATGGACGAGTTGGACCGAAGGGTCTGTTTCCATGCTGTACATCTCTATGACTAAGTGAGAAATGATGTGCTTTGATAGGAGAAAAGATGTCTCAATATAATATGTATTTTCTTTCTCTTTTTAAAGCAGATGCAAGAAAGAATCTTGGATGTGCTTGAGTTGTATTCTTTGAACGTGTCAGGATAAGTTTTTTTTTAAATGTGAATGAAGCTGGACTTTATGAGTAGAACCATAGAATACAAAAGCAAAGAAGTACATCTATATAAAATGCTGATTTGAATTCTAAGGTTTTGTGTCCACTTTTAATACCATGCTTAAGGTATTAGGTTGACTACTTTAGAGACATTACAAAAGTTATTATTAAAATCATTTCAGCAATGTGGAATTCCATTTATGAGGATAGATTACTGAGGCTGGATTCTTCTTGGAGATAATGTTAAATGGAGAACTAAAATAATAAAATTATGAAGTGGTTAGAATAAATCATGGAACCCTTGATTGGCCTACGGGTTAATGGTCAGAAGACGCAGATTTGAAGTGATTGACAAAAGAGCAAGAATCGCCTTGTCATTGTCTGGTTATTTTGGTACTAGTTTATAAATCTGTCAGTGTTGGCAACATGAGGAAAGGGGTTTTACACAACAAATCGCTGAAATTTGCTGATGGGATGGTGGAAAAGATTTCAAGAAGTAGCTTTTTGGGAGGAAATTTGAACAAGAAAATACTGTCATGATGTATAAAATGTGGGAGAATGGGACTAACTGTACTGCTCTTTAAAAGAGCAGATAATATTTTCAATGAACCAAGTTAATTCCTGTGCTCTACCTTCTGATTCTGTCTGTAACAAAATCAGGACAACCAGAAACACGCTGTAGTAATGGTAACATCTACAGAGTGAAAAGGCAAATTCATATTCCAGAGTCAATAGATGTGAAGCTGGAAAAGCACAGTAGATCAAACTACATTCAAGGAGCAGGAAAGTCAATGTTTTGGGCCAAAACCCTTCGTCAGGACTGGGGATGGTTGTGGGGCTGGGGGAAGGATAGGAGGGATGGTGATAGTTGGATGAATGTAGAGGGTTATTATGATTGGTCAGTGGGAAGGGTGGTTAGAACAGGTCAGGGAGGAGAGGAGGAGGGATGGCTAGATATGGGATAAGGCTGGGAGAAGAGGGACTTTGAAACTGGTGAAGTTGATGTTGGGACCATTGGGCTGTAAAGCTTCCCAGGCGAAATATAAGATGTTCCTTCAGTTTCTGTTAAGCCTCACTCTGACAGTGGAGGAGGCCAAGGGTGGACATGTCACTGAAGGAGTGGGAGGAGGCATTAAAGTGGATGGCAACAGGAAGATCAGGTTGGTTAGTGCATGCAGAGCGCAGATGCTCTGTGAACCAGTTCCCAAGCCTGCATTTGGTTTCCTTGATAAAGAGGTGACCACATCAGGAGCAACTGATGCAGTAAATGAGGTTAGATAATTGGGTCCGGAAGGATTGTTTAGGACCTTGGATGGAGGTAAGAGGGAAGGTGTGGGGTCAGGTGTTGCACCTGTTGTGGTTGCAAGGAAAGGAGAAGTTGATAGGGAGTGTAGAGTTGAGGGTGTCATGGAGTGAGTGGTACCTGCAGAAAGCAGGCAAGTGGGGAAGAAAACCTCTTTTTGGCCGTGGGGTCTGATTGTAGATGGCGAAAATGTCGGAGGACAATGCATTAGATTCGGAGGTTGATGGGATGGTGTGTGAGGACTAAGGGACTGTGTTATAATCCTCTCTGTCATCTTTCCTGTAAGATCCTATATGTGATTTTACCTTTTTTTGCCAAGGGGATGTTTATGGGAATGTTGCAGGTATTTGGAACGCATTATTAAGTTGCAATAGAGTCAATTGGGTTTTCAGATAAGTTATTCTAAATTCTGTAATTAAATTCTGTTTTATTTAAAACTGAGTGGTTGGGCCAGCTGCATCACTCCTGGAATATCCACCATACACCTGCTTAAAACCACTAGAAAAGTTAGGATCTGGGCTATCTTCTTGAAATGTTTTGAGGGGGTCTGGCCTGGTCTATAAGAGATTGGGGGTTCGTTTGGGATTTGTTATATAGTTCCAAATTGGGAACAGGGTTGCTGGACTAAGGCAGCCAGTGAGAGGTGTGAGCGTCTTTTGTTCTGGGTGTTGAATTTGCTTGGTTTAAACAGTGCTTGGTGTGGAAATGACTCTTTTAGTCAGAGTTTTCTGGGGTGGAAGAAGTGGCTTTGGGGGGTTTTACAAAAAGTGAACAAAGCAAAGTTGCTGGAATTGGCAGTCAAGCTGGAGTTGGAGTTACCTTCCATCTGTAAGAAGAGGAGAGATAATTACAAAATTAGCTCAGCTTTTAAATTTGCTGGAAACACCATCGGAATCTTTTGTGATGGCTAAAATTCAATTGAAAATGAAGCAGCTTGAGTTAGAAAAAAAAAGAAACTGTTTGAATTACAATTAAAAGTAAAGGAGAAAAAGAATGAAGGCTGTAACAGAACAAAAAGAAAAGAACTGAATCGCTTAAGCAGAACAAGGAGGGAGAGAGGAAAGGAAGAAAAAGAGGGAATTTGAACTTCAGAAATTGGCACTTAAACAGGAAAGTCAGCTCAAAACGAAAGGATGAAGGTTTGAAGGTAAGTTTTTAGTGAGGATGAGCAAACCCATGGTAGCTAAAGGCACGGTGGAGATCTATTTAAGTATATTCAAGCATTGTCTGAATTTGATGAGGAGGATATAGAAGCCTTTTCACCTCATTTGAAAAGGTGGCTAATCAAGTGTAGTGGCCAGTGACCATGTGGATTTTGTTGATTCAAACAAAAATTGTAGGTAGAGCTAATGAGGTATTTGCATAAATATCAGGAGGGATCTGGGGCATATGAGGAGGTGAAGAAAGCCATTTTAAAGTGTATTTGAGCTTGTGCCTAAAGCCTACAGACAATCTAAGGAGGGACCCTGGTCAAACCTATATTGAGTTTGGAAGGATCAAACAAAGTAATTTTGATAGGTAGATAAGGGGGTTAAAAATAGAGCAAACTTCTGACACTCTTGGATGATTATTTTGGAGGAGTTTAAAAATTCACTTCCTGAGGTAGTGAGAATTCATGGAAGAGCAGAGAGTTAAAATGGCAAGATTAGCAGCTGAAATGGTTGATGATTGAGTTGGTACATAAATCAAAATTTGGCTTCCAACATCAATTTCAATCCATGAGGAGTAGAATTTAGGGAAAAGAGAAATCCTCGTTGTGTTAAGGGAAAGGTAGATCTTAGTGAAGCTCATAAGGATAATTTACCACAGGGTAAAAAGGAAGTCCTTGCAGAGGAAAGAAGTTTCAAAAGTTCCAGTGTTTTCACTGCAATTAAGTAGGTCATGTGAATCAGTATTGGTAGGTTAGAAAATGCACTGGGAAGTCAAATATAGGAAAAAAGGATAAACCAGTAAATTTCGTTGGAATGGTAACAGAAAGCCCAGTGGAGGCTAAAAAGCTGCACCAGAATGTACAACCTGAGCAGAGGGTGGTTAAGAAAGCAGTATCAGACCTCCTTAAACCACATACTTGTGAAAAGAAAGTTTACTCGCGTAGGCCAGGAGCAGCAGGTAAAGAGGTTACAGTATTAAGAGATACAGGATCCTCTAATCTGATGTTGAAAGATGAGATATCTACTCTGAGGGACTATTGCCAGAAAAAGTGCTAATAACGGGAATTCATGGTGAGACAAGAAGTGCTCAATTGTGTAGAGTGAGATTAGTGTCGAATGAAGAGTGAAATAGTTGTGATGGAAGTACTGGACAAACTCTTAGCTCCAGGAACACAATTTGTCCTTTCTAATGATACAGCTGGCTCACAGGTAGGAGTGCTGCGTACTGTGGTTGAAAAGTCAGTGGAAACTTGGGCAACTGAACTATTAGAGGAAGCCTTTCCTGGGATTTTTCCTGACTGTGGTAATGAGGTCACAAAGTCACCAGTTGAAACAGGGGAGATCAAATAGTACAGATAAGGAAGTTGAAGTACAATTAGCAGAGAGAGACCCTGTTTGATGAGATGGTTGAGACAAATGGATGAAAAAGTAGAAATCATTTTAGCTCAAATTAACTGAGTTACAGCAGAAAGATGAGAAACTAAAGTAATTGGAACGGAGCACAGTACAGGCCCTTTGGCCCTCCATGTTGTGCCACCCATTTATCCTACTCTAAGATCAAGCTAGCTACATATTCTTAATTTTACTGTCATCCATGTGCCTATCTAAGAGTCACTTAAATGTCCCTAACCTATCTGACTCAACTACCACTGCTGGCAGTGCATTCTACACACCCACCACTCTGACTAAAGAACCTACCTCTGACATCTCCCCTAAACTTTCCTCCAATCACCTTAAAATTATGCCCTCTCGTTATAGTCCATTTCACCATGGGATAACGTCTCAGGTTATCCACTCTACCTATTGCCTCCCATCCTTCTTTGCTCCAATGAGAAGAGCCCTAGTTCCCTCCACCTTTCTTTGTAAGATATGCCCCCCAGTCCAGGCAGCATTCTGGTGAATCTGTTCTGTACCCTCTCTAAAGCTTTCACATCCCTATAATGAAGCAACCAGACCTGAATATAATGTTCCAAGTGTGGCCTAACCAGGGCATTATAGAGCTGCAGCATAACCTTGCGGCTCAAACTCAATTCCCCTGCTAATGAAAGCCAACACACCATACGCCTTCTTATAACCACCTTATCAACTTGGGTGGCAACTTTGATGGATCTGTGAATGTGGACCCCGTGATTCCTCTGTTCTTCCACATTGCCAAGAATTCTGCCTGTAATCCTGTAATCTGCATTCAAATTTGACCTTCCAAAATGAATCACTTCACACTTTTCCAGATTGAACTTCCATCTGCCACTTCTTAACCCAGCTCTGCATCCTGTCAATGTCCCATTGCAACCTACAACAGCACTCCACACTATGAACAACTCCTCCAACCTTGGTGTCATCGGCAAACTTTCTAACCCACCCTTCCACTTCTTCATCCAAGTCACTTATGAAAATCACAAAGTGCAGAGGTCCCAGAACAGACCCCTGCGGAACACCATTGCTCACTGAGCTCCAGGCTGAATACTTTCCATCTACAACCACCGTCTGGCTTCTATGGGCCTGTATCCAGACAACCAAATTTCCCTGTATCCCATCCCGCCT
The DNA here is from genome assembly GCF_037043375.1 of Chiloscyllium plagiosum. Taxonomy (NCBI): domain Eukaryota; kingdom Metazoa; phylum Chordata; class Chondrichthyes; order Orectolobiformes; family Hemiscylliidae; genus Chiloscyllium; species Chiloscyllium plagiosum. Next base: position 21,267,603 of record NW_028270168.1, read on the forward strand.
AACTTTCTGAATGAGCCTACCACGGGGAACCTTATCAAATGCATTGTTAAAATACATATACACCACTTCCACCGCTCGTCAATGTGTTTTGTCACATCCTCAAAAATTCAGTAAGGCTTGTGAGGCATGACCTGCCCCTCTCAAAGCCATGGTAACTATTTCTAATCCAGTTCTAATCAAATAATCAGAAATCCTCTCCAATAATTTGCACATGACTGACTGTCTCTAATTCCCAGCATTATCCCGATTTCCTTTCTTGAACAAGGAGATAACATTTGCTGCTGTCCAATCATCTGGTACTACTCCAGTGGACAGTGAGGACGCAAAGATCATCGGCAAAGGTGCAGCAATCTCTTTCCTCATTTCCCGTAGTAACCGTGGATATATCCCATCTGGCCCAGCGGGCTTATCTATCCTCATGTTTTTCAAAATTTTCAGCATATCCTCCTTAACATCAACATGTTCGAGCATATAAGCCTGATTCATGCTGTCCTCTTAAATGACAAGGTCCCTCTCGCCCGTGAATACTGAAGCCAAGTATTCATTAAGTACCTCCAACTCCAGGCGTAAGTTCCCTCCACTATCCCTCACTCTCGCCATCATCATATTCTTCCCAACTGTAGAATGCCTTGGGGTTTTCCTTAATCCTACCCGCCAAGGTTTTTCATGCCCCATTCTAGCTCTCCTAAGTCAATTCTTCAGTTCCTTCTTGGCTGCCTTATAACCTTTTAGAGCCCTGTCTGGTACTTGCTCCCTCAACCTTTAGTCAAGACGAAGAAGAAAGCTTACTAGATGTTCCACATATCTTGTCATCCAAGGTTCCTTCATCCTACTATATCCCTTCTTTGCCTCAGTGGGACACACCTAACAAACACTATCAGCAAATGCTCCCTAAAGAACCTCCACATTTCTGTTGTGTATTTCCCTGGGAATATCTGTTTACCAATTTATGCTTCACATTTCCTGTATTTGTAATCCCACACCCCCACCCCCAATTAAATACTTTCCCATACCGTCTGCTCCTATCCCTCTCTATGACTATAGTAAGGAGTTGTGATCATAATCACCGAAATGCTCTCCCATCGAGAGATCTGACACCTGACCTGGTTCATTGCCAAGCACCAAATCCAGTATGGCCTTCCATCTCACTGGCCTATCTGCATATTGAGTCAGGAATCCTTCCTGGACACACCTGACAAAATCTGTTCCATCCAAGCTATTTGCTATTGGCGGGGGGGGGTCTATAGAAACCTCCCAATAAAGTGACTGCTCTTTTCCTATTTTTTGACTTCCGCCATACTGACTCAGTAGACAAATCCTCCTACAACCTCCCTTTCTGCAGCTGTGATACTATCCCTGATCCCACCTCTTTTAGCTCCCTCCCTATTCCTTTTGAAAGATCTAAACCCTGGAACATCCAACAACCATTCCTGGCCCTGTGACATCCATCTCTCCATTATGGCCATAACATTGTAGCTCCAAGTACTGATCCATGCTCTAAGTTCATCATCCTTATTCCTGACACTTGCACTAAAAGAGAAATACTTCAACCCATCACACTGACTGCAACTTTGCTCTATCAACTGTCTATCTGTCCTCTCAGACTCTCCGCATGCTGTATCTGCCTGTTCATCAGTTACCCCATCCTCTGATCTGTAACTCTGGTCCCTAACCCCCTGCCAAACTAATTTAAACCTCCCAAAGAGCTCTAGCAAACCACCTGTCCAGCATATTGGTGTCCCTCCAGTTCAGGTGCAACCAGTCCTCCTTGTACAGGTCCTACCTTCCTCAACGTATCCCACTGATCCACATATCTGACGTCCTCCCTCTTACACCAGCTCTGCAGCTACACTTGCTCTCTGTACCTAGCCCCACTAGCCCGTGGCACTGGTAGCAATCCTAAGATTACTACTCTGCTCATCCTGCCTTTTAGCTTCTAACCTAACTCCCTATATTAAGTTTTCAGGTCCTCATCCCTTTTCCTACCAGTGTCGTTGGTATCGATGTGTACCACAACTTCTCGCTTCCCCCTTAAGAATTCTGTAGACTCAATCTGAGACATTCCTGACCCTGGCACCTGGAAGACAACATACCATCCAGGACTCTCGGTCGCAACCACAGAATCTCCTGTCTGTTCCTATAACCATTGAATCTCCTATCACTATCGCTTTCCTATTCTCCCGCTACCCTTCCGAGCCACAGAGCCAGGCTCAGTGCCAGAAACCTGGCTGCTGTGTTTTTCCCCTAGTAGGTCATCCACACCTCCCAACAGTATCCAAAGCGGTATACTTATTATTGAGGGCAACGGCCACAGGGGATCCCTGCACTGTCTGCTTATTCCCTATACTTCTCCTGATGATCACTCAGCTACTTTTATCCCGTAACTTAGGTGTGACTATCTCCCTATAACTCCTCTCCATCATCCCGTCAGCCTCCTGAATGATCCGAAGTTCATCCAGCTCCAGTTCTGTGAGAAGCTGGAGTTGAATGCACTTCTTGCAGGTGAAGTCAGCAGGGACACTCATGGTGATCCTTACTCTCCACATCATGCAAGAGGAGTGTGCAACTGCCCTAACTTTCATCTCCTTTGCTCTAAATTGCCAAAAGAGATTTAAAAAAAACCTTAATAGCCTTCCAAACAGAGTCTTTGCTTTGTGTCAAAAAGTATACATGGAAGAAGTATCCTGACATGCCACTATCTTAAAAATTATGTCTTAATGAGGAAATGGAGACCATCACATATTCGGGCAGATGAGAAATAGGCAAAAGTTCATTAAGTGGTATTAAGAGAAAGGAGGTGTTGCGGGTAGCACATGAACTACCAGCAGGAGCTCATTTAGGGGTAAGAAAATCTCAAGCTAAAATACAAAAATGTTTTTACTGTCCTGGACTGCACATGGATAAAGCTGAATTTTGCCAGACATGTCATACATATCAGGTAATTGGAAAACCACAGGCAGTAATAAAATCCACACCTTTAATACCTATTGCTGCATTTGAAGAACCTTTTTACACGAGTCTTAATTGATTGTGTACAGCTCCTACCTAAAATACAAAGTGGGAATCAGTATTTGTTAACAATAATGAATGTGTCCACTAGATTTCCAGCGGTCACCCCATTAAGCAATATCACAGCTAAAAGGATTATAGAGGAGTTATTCAAATGTTTCACTAGAGGTGGACTACCCACAGAGATACAATCAGATCAAGGGTCAAATTTTACATCAAAATTTTTCAAGGAAGTTATGGACAGTTTAGGAATAAAACAACTCCAATCTACAGCATACCATCCAGAATCATAGGGACCACTAGAAACGTGGCATCAAACATTAATGACCACGTTGAGGTCTTAGTCAAGAATATGAGAGAGAGAGCAAGAAACTGACGCCACAGGGAACCTGCACAGTTACTGCCTTTGCTGTTTGAATTCATGTATCGCTGGACATCGGAGTGTGTCTGAGAAAATTAACAAATACTGAAATTCACAACTGATCTTGGAGGAACTGTTTGGGTGAAGTTCATAGCACAGAAACAGGTAAGTGAATTGTTTTAAGTGTGTGAGTTCTTTCTTGATTATATGTTTTTTGAAATATATCTCTTGATTAAATTTAAAATTTTAGCCAAAACTATTAATTTCACCTGGGGCAGTGTTTTGTAGATGAATAAACAGTGTTATTTTCTGGGTCTGTAGATTGTGAAGGAGCAAAAATGGCCTGTAAGTAGTGATATGCGCTCCTTGTCAGATGTGGGAGTTTAAAGAGAGTTTAAGGGTTACTGCGGATTATATCTGCATTAAATGCTGTTCGTTGCAAATCCTGTCAGATTGAATGGATCAGTTGGAGAGTTAGAAGCAGTGAGAAATTTGCAACACGAACACTATATGATGAAAGTCGCAGATACAGTCACATAGATGGGTTAACTCTTGGAAAGGTAAGAGAGGTAGGCAGCTAGTGTAGGACCTTCTGTGGCTATCCCATTTCGACAAGTATGCTGTTTTGTAAAATGTAGGGGGTGATGGATTCTCAGGGGAACATAGCACGAACAGCCAAGTTTCTGGTATTGAGACTAGCTCTAATGCAACATTAGGTTCCAAGAGATCAATTGTGTTAGGGGACTCTCCTAGTTCTAGGTCAGGACTTATACACTTAATGGTAAGGTCCTAGGGAGTGTTGCTGAACAAAGAGACCTTGGATTGCAGGTTCATAGCTTCTTGAAAGTGGAGTTGCAGATAGATAGGATAGTGAAGATGGCGTTTGGTATGCTTTCCTTTATTGGTCAGAGTATTGAGTACAGGGGTTGGGAGGTCATGTTGCGGCTGTGCAGGACATTGGTTCGGCAAATGTTGGAATATTGCATGCAAATCTGGTTTCCTTCCTATCGGAAAGATGTTGTGAAATTTGAAAGGGTTCAGAAAAGATTTACAAGGATGTTGCCAGGGTTGGAGGATTTGAGCTATAGGGAGAGGCTGAACAGGCTGGGACTGTTTTCCCTGGAGCGTCGGAGGCTGAGGGGTGACCTTATAGAGGTTTACAAAATTATGAGAGGCATGGATAGGATAAATAGACAAAGTCTTTTCCCTGGAGTGGGAGAGTCCAGAACTAGAGGAGCATAGATTTATGGTGAGAGGGGAAAGATATAAAAGAGACCTAAGGGGCAACATTTTCACACAGAAGGTGATATGTTTATGGAAGGAGCTGCCAGAGAAAGTGATGGAGGTTGGTACATTTGCAACATTTAAAAGGCATTTGGATGGGTATATGAATGGGAAGGGTTTGGAGGGATATGGGCTGGGTGCTGGCCTAGATTGGGTTGGGACTAGATTGGGTTGGGATATCTGGTCGGCATGGACGGGTTGGACTGAAAGGTCTGTTTCCATGCTATACATCTCTATGACTCTAATATCCAGATGATTGGAATAAAGGAATTCTGATTGTGCTTTTTGCCATCAGGTGCACTAAATGAATCAGTCAAATTCAGTCCATTTGAGTTAGTTTTTGGGCATGAAGTGATAGGACTGCTAAAATTGATTAAGGAGAAATTGGTGAGTCAGAATTCAGAGACCACATGTTTGAAATGTCAAATTTTAGGGAATGGTTAACATTTAAAAGTATCAGCATATAATGAAACGGAAAGCAGGCAATAAATCAAAAACTCTCAATTTTGCTATTGGAAATAGTGTTAGTGTAATTCCAGTGATAGGTGAAACTTTAAAAGCAAGCTTTAGTGGACCATATCAAGTCAAAAGGAGATTGAACTATTTGATAAGGATTCTGGACAGAAATCTGTCTGTCATGTAAATATGCTGAAAAGGTATTTTGACAGGGAAGGAAAGCAAAAGGAGACTGTGTTACTTGTTCCAATAAAAAGTGAACAACCAAATTCTCTGAATTGCCGATTTCCCCAAATAAAATTGGACAATGAGGAAGTTGTCAAAAATTGGGATAAATTATTGAGTTACCTTCCAGAGGAAAATCAATGACCTGAGAGAGTTATTGCTATCGCATGGGGAGATATGTGGAAATAAGCTGGGGAGTACTAACCTAAGTATGCATGATGTAGATATAGGAAATGCTGTTATGATTAAGCAACAATCTTATAGGCATAACCCTCTAAAGTTGGCACAGGTTCAAAAGGAGATTGCATGCTCCAAGGCGACAATAATCGAAGTGCATTATAGTGACTGGAGCTCACCCATAGTAATGGTGCCAAAGTCAGATAGTACCCGATGGTTGTGTGTGGACTGTTACAAAAACTGATGCATATCCAATTCCACATTTGGAAGACTGGATTGAACGGATGAGACAAGCAGCTTAGAAATATAAGTTGGACTTGCTCAGAGTTTACTAGCAGGTACCTTTTGTCCAAAAGAACTAAGTCAATTTTAGCTTACATAACGTCAAATGGACTATCAATTTAAAGTCATGCCATTTGATATGAAAAATGTGCCAGCCACATTTCAAAGACTAACCAATAAGGTCATTTCCGGATTACCGAATTGTGTCGTACATTTTGATGACAAGGTGATTTTTAGTCGCACATGGAAAGAACATTTGCAGCATTTATTAGAATTGTTTGATAGACTTCGGGAGGCTTGGTGGTTAAACCTGGCTAAAAGTGAATTTGTCAAAGCCCATGTCACCTTCCTGAGCTATGTTATTGAACGTAGACAAATGGCTCCACTGAATGCAAAAACAAAGGTAATTGGGGAATTTCCCCTACCATTCGACAAAAAGAGCAGTACTACAGTTCCTGGGTTTTATTGGAAATTGAATGAGATCGTGAAGCTGCTCATTCCTGCCCAGCAACGCAGCTGCTGCTGCTGTTCCTCTGTCTGAATAAAGATGGAGCATCACCCAAACTGAACCTCCTCTCTCCACCATCTGGCAGCACAGCACTGGCTTTTATGTTTCTGTCCATTTCCTTGATTTTAAATTCTGGGATTAAGTGATTAACTTGTAGAAGCTGAAGGGAAAGGAATTTAACTTTGGAAGGGGGCAGACATCGTGCAGGACAAGATGTGTTTATCATCGATTTCAACAGGAGGATTGGTGAGATTGTGGACCAGCGGCTGCTGGGAAGGTAAATTTTCCTGTTAAATACTTAACTCGTGAATAGGCGGAGCGCAGGCTCAACAGGAGTGAACATGGACATGGGGACAGCTGGGTATGTGAACTGGTATACTCTGGTTGTTGCTGAACCGAAGACACTACATGTGTAGTGTCTCTCACCTGTCGTCCTCCTCTAACCAAAAAAAAGACTGTGTGTGGAGGGTTGGTAAGGTAAGATTTTTATTTATTCAATCTCTCTTGGCAATTTAGAGCAGAAGGGATAGAAACTAGGGCAGTTGCATGCTCCTGTTTCGTGATGTGATGTGCAACTTCACCTGTGAAAAGTGCACCCGACTCCAGCTCCTCTTAGACTGTATTAGGGAACTAGAGCCGGGTGAGCCTCTGATTATTCGGGAGGCTGGGAGGAGATAGAGAGGAGTTAAAGGGAAGTAGTTACTCTTAAGTTACAGGGTAAAGGTCGCTGGGTGACCGTCAGGAAAGGGAAAGGGAATAGGCAGACAGTGCAGAGACCCTTTGTGGCCATTCCCCTAAACAATAAGTATACTGTTTTGGATTCTCTTGGAGGGGGTTGATGTACTAGGGGAAAGCCTCAGCAGCCAGTTTTCTGGTACTGAGCCTGGCTCTGTGGCTCAGAAGGAATGGGGGGAGAATAAGAGAGCGGTAGTGATAGGAGATTCAACGGTGAGAGGAACAGATAGGAGATTCTTTGGTCGTGAACAAGATTTCTGGATGGTATGTTGCCTCCCGAGTGCCAGGATCAAGGATGTCTCAGATCAAGGTTACAGAATTCATAAGGGGGAGGGAGAGCAGCCAGAAGTCGTGGTGCACATCAGTACCAATGACATAGCTAAGAAAAGGAGTGAGGACCTGAAATGTGTATATAGGGGGTTAGGTTGGAAGCTAAAAGGCAGAACGAGCAGAGTAGTAATCTCAGGATTGCTACCGGTGCCAAGGGCTAATGAGGCTAGGAACAGGGAGCAACTACAGTTGAACATGTGGCTGCAGAGCTGGTAAAGGAGGGAGGGTTTTAGGTATGTGGATCATTGGATACCTTCTCGGGAAGGTGAGACCTGTAAAAGAAGGATGGGTTGCACCTGATGTGGAGGGGCACCAATATCCTGGGTGGGGGTTTGCCTAGAGGCCTTCAGGAGTTTGCAAACTAGTTTGGCAGGGGAATAGGAACTGGAGCTACAGATCGGAGAATGGAGTAGATAGTGAACAGCCAGATACGGCGTGCAGAGAGTCTGTGAGGAAGGATAGACAGTTGATAGGGCAAAGTTGCAGTCAGTGTGATGGGTCTGTTTTAACCCAAGAAGTATCAGAAATAGGGGTGATGAGCTCAGCATGGAACTATTATGTTGTGGCCATCATGGAGACTTGGATATCACAGGAACAGAAATGATTGTTGGATGTTCCAGGATTAAGATGTTTCAAAAAGAATAGAGGGGGAGGTAAAAGAGGTGAGGGAGTGTCATTTCTAATCGGACACAGTGGCACAGCTGCAAAGGAGGAGCTTGTCGAGGTGGGTTTGTGTACAGAGTCCGTATGGGTGGAAGTCGAACAAGAAAGGAGCTGTAAGAAGGAAGTTTACTTAACGTTGAAGAGGCAGGGATCTGTCAGGGCTCGAGAGGGTAATAAGGTAGCCATTAAGGAACTGAAGAATGGACTTTGAGCTAGAAGGGGACATGGAAAGGCTTTAGCGGGTTGGATTAAGGAAAACCCTAAGGCGTCCTACACTTGTGTGAGGAGCAAGAGGATGGCCAGAGTGAGAGTAGGGCCGATCCGGGATAGTGGAGAGAACTTGTGCCTGGAGTTGGAGCAGGTTGGGGTGATCCTTAATGAATACTCTATTTCGGTAGTCACTACTGAGAGGGACCTTTTCATTTGTGTTGTTACGGAGGATGTGCTGAAAATTTTGAAAAACATAAGTATAGGTAAGTCTCTTGTACCCAAAACATTGATTCTCCTGCTCCTCAGATGCTGCCTGAGCTGCGTTGCTTTTCCAGCCCCACTCTTTTTGACTCTGACTCAACAGCATCTGCAGCCATCACTTTCTTCCAGACAGAATATACCCAAAGTTACCACAGGAAACGAGGGAAGCGATTGCTGTGCCTTTGGCGATGATCTTTGCATCCTCCCACAGTCCAAAATTGTGCAGGTTAGGTGAATTGGCCATGCTAAATTGACCATAGTGTTAGGGTCGAAGGGCCTGTTTCCACACTGTAAGTAATCTAATCTCACTGTTCACTAGAGTAGTGCCAGATGATTGGAGGGTGACAAATGTTATTCCCTTGTTCAAGAAAGGAAATAGGGATAATCCTGGGAATTACAGACCAGTCAGTCTTACGTTGGTAGTGGGCAAATTGTTGGCGAGGATTCGGAGAGTCAGGATTTATGATTACTTGGAAAACCAAGTTTGATTAAAGGTAATCAGAATGGCTTCCTGAAGGGAAGGTCATGCCTCTCAAGCCTTACTGAATTCTTTGAGGATGTGACAAAACATGTTGATGAAGATCAAGCAGTGGATGTGTTGTACGTGGATTTTAGCAAGGTGTTTGATAAGGTTCCTCAAGGTAGGTTCATTCACTCAGTACAGAGGCATGGGATACATGGAAATTTCACTGTCTGCATACAGAATCAACTGGCCGTTAGAAAACAGAGGATGGTAGTAGAATGGAAAGTATTCAACCTGGAGCTCTGTGACCAGTGGTGTTCTGCAGGGATCTGTTCTGGGACCTCTGCACTTTGTGATTTTTATAAATGACTTGGATGAGGAAGTGGAAGGTTGGATTAGTAAGTTTGCCAATATCATGAAGCTTGGTGGATGTACATAGTCTGGAGGGCTACTCTCAGTTGCAATGGGACATTGACAGGATGCAGAACTGGGCTGGTAAGTGGAAAAGTGTGAAGTGATTAATTTTGGAAGGTCAAATTTGAATGCAGACTACAGAGTTAAAGGCAGGATTCTTGGCAGTGTGGAAGAACAGAGGAATCACTGGGTCCATGTCCATAGATCCCTCAGTGTTGCACCCAAGTTGATAGGGTCATTAAGAAGGCTTGTGGAGTGTTGGCTTTCATTAGCAGAGGGATTGAGTTTGAGAGCCGCGAGGTTATGCTGCAGCTCTATAAAGCACTGGTTAGACCACATTTGGAACATTATGTTCAGTTCTGATCGCCTCATTAAAGGAAGGATGTGGAAGCTTTAAAGAGGGTGCAGAGGAGATTTATCAGGATGCTTCCTGGACTGAAGGGCATGTCTTGTGAAGAAAGGGTGAGCGAGCTAGGGCTTTTCTCATTGGGGTGAAGAAGGGTGAGCGGTGACTTGATAGAGATGTACAAGACGATGAGAGGCATAGATAGAGTGAAAGAGACATTTTCCTATGGCAGAAATGGCTATCACAAGGGGGCATAATTTTAAGGTGATTGGAGGAAGATAGATTCTTTACACAAAGAGTGGAGGGTGTGTGAAACACACTGCGAGAGTGGTGCTAGTAGAGTCCGATGCATTCGGGACATTTAAGCGACTCTTGGATAGGCACATGGAAAATGGAGGGTATGTGGTTAGTTTGATCTTAGAGAAAGATAAAAGTTCGGTGCAACATCAAGGCCCTGTACTATGTTGTATGTTCAATGTTCATCCCAAATTTTAGCAATGTGGCTGCTCCACTCACTGAATTACTAAAGAAAGCAAGAAGTTTCAATGGACAGCGGACTGTCAGCAGGCATTTGACAGCCTGAAAGCTGTGTTAACCACTATCCCGGTATTAGACACACCCTATTACGCAAAGAGAACTAAATTTAGAATAACTCAACCTATCTTAAAACCCAATTGACTCATCTTAATGAGGCTGTTCCATTAAGATGAGTCGATTGGGTTTTAAGATAGGTTAAGTTATTCTAAATTTAGTTCTCTTTTGTTTGTGTTTCTTTCATTAGTCTGCAAATAAATTCTGTCTTGTTTAAAATTGAGTGGTTGAGCCAGCAGCATCACTCCTGGAATATCCACTTTTTAAATTGTTTTAAGCAGGTGTAAAGTTAGGGTCTGGGCTACTACTAGAAATGTTTTGAGGGGGGTCTGACCTGGTGCAGAACACTATTACAGAACACTATTATTGTTTTTGTCGTTTTCCAGTTGAAAGTTTGCTATCTGTTGTGACTAAATTGTTGGCATGCCTCAGTAGTTGGACAACTCTTCTGTTATGAGGTTGTTTGTTCTTCTACACTTAGTTACAGCTGTCTCATTCATAAACAAGACTTGGCTTGTTACCTAGTCAATTCTAAAGAAATAATTATTTGATTTCTACTGAAATTCCTTGAAAAAGCCTGGATGTTTTGAAATAAGTGGTATTAGTTTATAAATCTGTCTGGGGGGTGGGGAACCTGGTGTGGTTTGGTGGTTGTACAGGTGAAACTTAATTTATAACTGGAAATTTCTGTTTGAGAATGGTCATTGTGGCCACTAAGAACTGTGGTTGGTGAACACCAGCAATAAAATAGGAAATCAAGTAGGATTAATGTAATTGATTTCTGAACAATATCAGTTTTTGTTCACAATCCCCAAAATATTGTTCTATCAGGTAATTAGATCGTGCCAACACTTAATTTTGGTCAAGTTTTCTTTTTATCCCTGTTACAGAAGCTATAAAGAAAAATGTCTAAAACTAAAGCTTTCCATGATTGTGATTAAATCTTGTGAATATTATTGTGTTGCTTGCTGAATTCTTTCTTGGCCAGGTGAGTGCAAGATGAATAGCTTTGACGAAAAGTGTATTTTTTCAGTAATAGTCAAAGACTTTGAATATCAAATCATAGCCAGGGAATCACATCCAAGGTCCCCCGCCAAACCATGTACTGATAAACCCAGGAGTTCCCCAACTTCAAAGAAATCAAAGGAAAAATGTTTAATGTCCATATTACAGAGGAGGAAGTGCTGGATGGCTTAAAACGCTTAAAAATGGCTTAAAAGTGGATGAATCCCTGGGACCTGAACAGGTGTATCCTAGGACTCTGGGAAGCTAAGGAAGTGATTGCTGGCTCCCTTGCTGAGATACTTGTATCATTGATAGTCACAGGTGAGGTGCCGGAAGTTTGGAGGTGGTTAATGTGATGCCACTATTTAAGAAAGATGGTAAGGAAAAGTGAGGGAACCATAGACTGGGGTGCCTGACATCGATGATGGTCAAGTTGTTGGAGGGTATCCTGAGGGACAGGATTTACATGAATTTGGAAAGGCATAGACTGATTAGGGATAGTCAACATGGCTTTGTGTGTGGGAAATCATGTCTCACTGCCTTGATTCAGTTTTTTGAAAAAGTAACAGAAAATTGAGGGCAGAGCAGTGGACGTGATCTATATGGACTTCAGTAAGGTGTTCGACAAAGTTCATCATGGTAGACTGGTTAGCAAAGTTAGGAATACAGGGAGAACTAGCCATTTGGATGCAGAATGGGCCCGAAGGTAGGAGACAAGGTGATGGTGGAGGGTTGCTTTTTAGACTGGAGGTGTGTGACCAGCTGTGTGTTACATGGTTCGCTGCTGGGTCCACTGCTTTTCATCATTTATATAAATATAGGAGGAATGGTTAGTAAATTTACAGATGACACAAAAATTGGAGGTTTAGTGCACAATGAAGAAGTACAGAGTACAACGGGATCTTAGTCAATGGGCCGAGGAGTGGCAGAGGGAGGTTAATTTAGGTAAATGTGAGGTGCTACGTTTTGGAAAAGCAAATCAGAGTAGGACTTAATGGGACGGTCATGGGGAGTGTTGTTGAACAAAGAGACCTTGGAGTGCAGGTTCATAGTTCCTTGAAAGTGGAGTACTAGGTCGAAAGGACAGTGAAGGCATTTTGTATGCTTGCCTTTATTGGTCACTGCTATGAGTATAGGAGTTGGGAGGTCATGTTGAAGTTGTACAGGACATTGGTTAGGCCACTTTTGGTCTACTGTGTACAATTCTGGTCTCCCTGCTATAGGGCAGATGTTGTGAGACTTGAAAGGGTTCAGGAAAGATTTACAAGGATGTTGCCAGGATTGGACGGTTAGATGAATAGGAAAGATTTCAAGGAATATAGGCTAAATGCTAGCAAATGGGACTAGATTTATCTAGGATATCTAGTCGGCATGGACGAGTTGGACCATAGGCTCTGTTTTCATGTTATATATCTCTGACTCTGACTGTATGTCTTGAATGTATGTACTCAATGTCTCAGCTGTCCACAACCTTCTGAGGAAGAGATTACAAATGTTACAATCCTTTGAGTGAAAGCAATTACTCCTCATCTGGGCGGCATGGTGGCTCAGTGGTTAACATTGCTGCCTCACAGCACCAGGGTCCTGGGTTCGATACCCGCCCATCTGTGTGGAGTTTGCACATTCTCCCCGTGTCTGCATGGGTTTCCTCCAGGTGCTCCGGTTTCGTCCCACAATCCAAAAATGTGCAGGTTATGAATTGGCCATGCTAAATTGCCTGTAGTGTTAGGTGAAGGGGTAAATGTAGGGGAATGTGTCTAGGTGGGTTGTGCTTTGGCGGGTCGGTGTGGACTTGTTGGGCCGAAGGGCCTGTTTCCACACTGTAAGTAATCAAATCTCCGCCTTAATGTGGCTTGCCCTAAAAGGCATTTATCCTCACAAGCCCTTTTAAGTGTTTGATGCAATGATATGCCTCCTATCTTTCAAATTCCATGGAATATCTGTACACTTTACTCAATCTCTGTTCATAAAGTAACAAATAATTAATCAAGTAAACATTTATTGCTTAAGGTAATCATACCAAATGTGCTCCAATTCTTCATCTCTGTTATATCGTGAACAAATGTTTTATTAATTTTGTTCAGCTCTATGAATGGTTTCCTATTTTAAGGGACCTGTATAAATACACATTCTTGAATGAATTTGGAACAATGCAACCACTAGATCAAGTCACGCTGGACCTAAAACATAAACTCTGTTTCCCTCTCCACAGATGCTGCTAGACCTGTTGAGTTCCTCCAGCACTTTGATTCTCTTAACTAGAGCAAGCTCCAGTTTGTCTCAGCTTTTGAAAAAAATTGTTTCCTTTTAGTCTGTATGACTTGAGCAGTTAGATTTCTGAAACGTCAGCGGCTTGGAATGACCATTTTTAAAATGCCATTATATGATTATCTTACAGGTTCTATCCTTCTCGTTGAGCATTTTTCTGAGGTGTCCACTTTAGTTTCTGTTCCATTTTGTTGAGCATGGCTTGCACTGGTAAGTGTTACCTGATTTAGTACACGTAATTCTGGACATTTGGATGTCACATTATGAATACATGGTAATTTCTTTTTTGAGGATACAGAATATGAAGGCAAGAACAAAATTAAATGCAAGAAATAGCACAAGGAGTAGTAATGTGTTGCATATCTGTCTGACAGCTTTTGCTCTGAACTTTTCATGTTTTTGTTTTTCAGTCTAAAAGCTACTTTGCTTGTCTGCAGTCATAATTTAACTTATTCTATTCTACTTTTGTTTACAGTGCACCTCTTTTTGAGGCAGTTTTCACAAGCTGGGAAGATAAATCAATCTTGAACAGAACTAACCAAAAAAGATCTCAATTTTTCACATTCATAACATCAAATTCAGTAGTTTGGCTTTTAGGAACAAGAATCGACCATTCAGTCTCTTGGATCTTGGATCTCTTAGATCTTGGCTAATTTCATTTACCTATCTGTCCCCTGTATTCCTGGATCTAATGTGATAATAGGTGCGATGGGAAGGAAAAGGAGGATTAGCAGCTGTTTTTGATTGAAGATTAAATTAGAATGCTGGAAAAAATCTTTCCTAGGAAGTACAAAGACAGAATATTTGGTGAGAGATAAGGTACTCTAGAGGTAACACCAACCAGCAGGAAAGATAGAAGACAAGGCACTTGCAAGCAATTTACAGAGGTGCAAAAACTACAATTGTAATGGATGATCTGAATTATCCCTATATAGACTGTGATAACAGTAGCATAAATCAGAGGGGGAGTTTCTAAAATTTAATCTGGGTAATGATATATACATGTAGTATGTCATCACTTAAAATTGCGGTTGCCTTCCTGAAAATTGCAACTTTAAGCGTAATTACTTGAAATTTCCATAGTTTTTTTTCATTCATGCATATGATATTACTGGCTAAGCTAATTTGCATTGAGAAGGTGTTGGTGAGCTGCTGCTTTGAACAACTGCAGTCCTTGAGGTGTAGGGACACCCACAGTACTGTTAGAAGGGAGTTCCAAAATTTGAACTAGTGACAGTGAAGAGTCAGAGATATGGATCCAAATCAGGATAGCATGTGCCTTAGATGAGAACTTGCAGGTGATGGTGTTGTTATGTATCTGCCTTTGTTCTACTGGGTGATACAGATCATGGCTTTGGATGGTGCTGTCAGAGGAGTCTTGTGGTAGATGGTACTTATCACTGCTACTGTGTGTCTGTGATGAAGGGAGCGCATGTTGAATGTGGTGAATGAAATGGCATCAAGTGGGCTGCTTTGTCCTGGGCGGTATCATGCTGCTTGATCATAGTTGGAGTTGTACACATCCAGGCTAGTGGGGAGTATTCCAACTCACTCTTAACTGGTGCCTTGCGGATGGTGGACATTTTCTGGGGTGACAGAGATATTCACTGCAGAATTCCTGGCTTCTGATCTGCCCTTGTAGCCACAGTTCAGTTCAGTTTCTTGTCAGTGGTAATTTCCTGGATGTTAGTGGGGGATTCAGTGATAGTAATTGCCATTAAATGTTAAGAGATGATGGTTAAAATCTGTTTTGTTGGTGATAGTCATTGCTTGGCACTTGTGTGATGCAAATGTTACTTTCAACCTATTAGCTCAAGCCTGAATGTTATCCAGGTCTTACTGTAAATGAACATTGACTGCTACAGTATCGGAGTGCCATGACATTGAGCATAGTGCGATTATCCGCAAACTTCCCTACTTCTGACTTTATGTTGGAAGGAAGGTAGTAGGATCTTACTATTTGTTTCCAAAAAAATCAATGTTAAAACTGTTTTTGGGTTCTGTAGGCTCTTCCTTAACAGTAAGAAACAATAAAATATTATACCCCGTAGGTTGAAATACTTAACATTGCTACATTCCTGCATTGTTGAATGAACTAACTTTTAAAATGAAAAGTTTTCCCTTTCTTGCATCCAAGCTGTAGGAGAGGTACTTTTGATACGAAATGCACTGCAAGAGCAGATTTCTCAGTCATTTTAAAAATAAAGGATAATAATCATTCCAGTTTAGCACTTCGGCATCTTTTGGAACCTGCACTATCACAAGCTCAGAACATTGGATCAAAGCTGGATCTTGAATGGGAGCACTGATTTTTAAGTCATGGAGCAGGAGATTTGGTAAAATGGTAGGTCAGATATTTGGAGATGCTGCAAGATGCGGCAGGTCAGGCAGAAAGATTGCGAGTCACAGAGCTGACAAGGCCACTTCAAAATGTTAACAATTGGGTCGTGTGGAAAATGGCATTAAAATGAATCTAACATCATTGAGCATATAGTCTGCATTGTCCTATTGGCATTAAGGCTAAACAATGTTAAAAAAGAACTTACTCCACATCATTGTTTCCAGTCCCAGAGAAAGGAGGCATTGGTGGATCTGGTTCACTTGAATAAAATAAGGAAATCCAACATAAATTTGTAAAAGGAAGTACATGATTAAGTAATTTGTTTGAATTCTTTTGATGCTGTAACAGAGAAGGTTGATGAGAATGATATATTTCATATGGTGGACGTTAAATATTGAAATCTATTTGATAAAGTACCACATAACAGGCATCTCACAAAAGATGAAGATTATTGAATAAAATGGACAGTGGCAGCGTGAATACAGAGGAGATTGAGTGACAGGAAATGGAGTGGTCACTTTTCAGGAAATGGAGGAAAGTATATTTATGAGATTCCCTCAGCTCCAGTATTGAACCATTGTTTTTCTTGAATCAAATTAATTACCTAGACTTGGGTGTATAGGTCAGGTTTTAAAGTTTGCGATGATGCAAAACTTGAATATATTGCGAATTGTGAGCTCTTTTGCAATATACTTCAGTACAATGTAGATTAGTAGAATAGATTGACATGTAGAAGGTGAAACTGAATATATAGAAGTATGAGGTGATGCATTTTAGGATGTTGCACAAAGGAGAGGCAATATAAGTAAGGAATACAACTCTAAAAGATTCATATTTTATTTGCCTGAATCAGCTCCTTAATTTAGTATATTCATTGAAATATTTGAGACATAAGGAACTACATAAATGCAAATTGTCATCCAGAAGAATTAAGATTTTAATGTTGTAGCTGCTTTATTTATTATGTTGCGGTAGCATATCAATGAATAATGTAGCTGTAAACATTGCAGAATGAAGTGCACTGGCTAAGAGAAGCCAGTTAACATATAATGAGGATGATTGTGATTAATTTAACTGATAGAAATTTTCATATACACCAATTCCTGTGGTTTCTTGAACCCAATGGTTCTTCCTTTTATACTAGTTTTTTAATGTTCAGCAATATTTTCTTTGCAAATAAATCATTATGTTGGCTACTAATATACATTTAATAACTATTTCAAAGGAGTGTTTGAAGCATTCAAAAATAAGACTACAAATCATTTTGCTGTCATGTATGTTTTGTTAACATGAGTTTACTGTAATGCAATTGATTAATTGGAAACACTGTTTCTGAAATGCAAACTTTAAAAACATTTGCTGATTGTAACTTGGTTACATTGCCAACTTTAAGAGCTGTTTCTAACGTGAAATTTTACTATAATGCGGGGTTGCACAAGAATGCAACCATTGCGTTATAGAAGAACTACCTGTATGCATCTTTCGTTGGTTTTGTATTCCCTAAAGGAGGAAATAAGTTTTTGTGTACTGGAAAGAGATTCAATATGGTAAATTCCTCAGTTGGATCACCACTCAGCCTGCTCAACTTGAACAAATACAAGTAATATTTATGCAGTTAGTCCTTTTTAAAATTGGTATCATTCTGATGCATCTGCAATGTAACCTTTCCAAGACCATCTACCTGAGAAACAAAAATTCTTCAGTTTCTTTTGTTGTAAAATTTAACCCTTAATTAATGTAGCATTATGTCATTTAATATCTTAATGTCAGAAAGCCCTGACAGCAATCTTGTTATTTGACTTGCACAGTTAATATATTTAGGAGTTATGTTGGTCAGAATGGACTTGGGTTAATGCTCTCATGCCATTTCTTAAAAAATATATATAACTCATTTCAGACATTAAAGTAAAAGAGCTAGACAAGCGTTCTTCAGGCCAGGCTTTTGAGATCATTCTGAGCCCCACTGCTGAAACAATTCCAGAATTTCCTCTTTCTCCCAAGAAAGATCGGTCACTTGAAGATCTTCAAAAAAAAATGGAAGCAGCAGAGAACAGACGAAAGGTACTTAAATGGAATACAGTATGAGCATAGTATGAAGTACATGGTACTTAAAAGTGTATTGGATAGAAGGCCCTTTTGACCAGCTAACATGTGCTGCCTAAAATGATAGGTGTTTCCTTCTGAATTGTCAGTACTGTGCAGTGATTGCTTACTTTAGATACTGAGCAGTGCTCCTGTGCTTTGCATTTCTGAATTTGAGTGCTAAAAATTAAAACTGGAGAAATACTATACATTGTCAACAACTCTTCTTGAGAAAAATAACACTTGCCATGTATAGGAATTGGGTTGGGTATTTGGTCGGCATGGACGAGCTGGACCGAAGGGTCTGTTTCCATGCTGTAACTCTCTATGACACTATAACAAAGATCAAATGGAGAATACACCTATGTTACCCTAACCTTGTGGAGCAATCTAGTATTTATCTTGGTTTTGCACTTTGGTCGTCCTTGAAAAGTGCTGAGCAGGAGATTACTGTGATTTTGAGGCTGCAGGGACTGAACCAATATTTCCTGAAATGATTGTACAGCTTTTGTAGTTACTATAGGAGAATTTTCATCTCTTTGCTTTGGGCTAGCTAGATTGAAACAAATTTTAGAATTAAAGAAAAAAGGGTTGAGAGGCTATTTCTCAACATTTACAAACTGGGCCTGTGTATAATGTGCTCAGATTCTTATTCCATGTAATTTTATTAAGTAGAAATGTTAAAATGCTGAAGATCTGTAACAATGAGTATTAGAAAGGCATAGTATTAAAATGAAGTATGCATGTAATTATTTTTGAGATCCTTTTTGACATTTGAAGAATTTAGTCCAAAACATTAGCTTAACTTCTTCCTGATTTGTATATTTCTTTATAATTCTGACCTTTATTGACATTACACTACTGTTCCACCTCCAAATGTAATGGAACAATTATTAGTTGCCTGGACAACATGTTTTTCTACCAAAAGACCTCCACAGACAACTATCTTTTTAAATAATTTTTGTTAAGATTCAAACTTTTTTTCTTTGCAAAAATACTTGATACCAGAATGTGACTTACATCTCTGAATATACCGAACTAACCTTGTGGTATTGATGTTCAATTGAACAATTGGTCTCTCTTCTTTCCCTAGTCACATGAAGCAGAAGTTCTGAAACAGTTGGCTGAAAAACAAGAGCATGTAAAGGAAGTGCTTCAGAGAGCTATTGAAGAAAATACCAAATTCAGCAAAATGGCAGAAGAAAGACTGATCACCAAGATGGAACTTATTAAGGAGAACCGTGAGGCTCAATTAGCTGCCAAGCTCGAGCGTCTACGTGAAAAGGCAAATTAACTTTTAACACCCTTTTTACATGGTCGAGATGAAATCCAAAATGACTTATTTTTGTTACTCTTACTGCTCTTTTAGGACTGTGACTGGTGAATTCCCATAGGTGACAGAAGTCCTCCAAGTTCCATATCTAATTTGCCAGTTTTCATGAGTCTAGACCAGGTCTGGCAAAACATTTTTGATGGAGGTGCCACATAATGTTTTTTCCTTTTCGTGCATTGCAGATAGGAGGGCTGGAGGACAAATTTCAGAAAGATAAAACTTTTCACAACAGTAAATGAATTTCAGGAAAACATTCCAAAGTAATAAATCAATAATTTTATAAATGAATAGTTAATAACAACATGACCATTAAAATATCACAAGTAGCAGAGCTAACTAATAAACCCTCTCTCTTGCCTTTCAATTAAGAAGTAGAGCTGTGGAGAGATAGAATAGGTCTCAAGTCCTGATCATCAGGGGCCAGGTGGGGACAGGGACCAAGCTAAGCAGTTGTGTTTAACTAATGCTGACATTGTGTTTTCTCTGGTGATGTACACACTTTGGGCTGACCTAGGCAGAGTTTGTATGAAAATGAGAGCCAGAAGTGAATCACCTTTCAGCATCCTTTTCAAAGTTCTCTATTCTGGACACGTTTTTGGAGATGGAAGAAGAGGAAGGCAGGTCTAAATGTGTGTCCAGCTCACTATTGGTCTTAGGACTGTCACATTCTCCCTTTCCCACTTTACATGCACAGTTTTATTTTTTCCTCCTCCCATGCACACATTCTCTTCACTCGTGCTTCCTCCCACATCATCTCAAATACTCTCTCTCCCCTTGCCCACTTACCCCGCTCCTTCATTCGCATAATTGGAAGCCATTTTGATGGCCTTAAGAAACCCGGTGCTGCACAGAAAGAAGAATCTTGTATTACCCACTACTGGCTCCTCAGTTCAGACCCTATTTCCCTCAAACCACCTGACAACTTGAAATCTACTTGCACAATAGTCTGGAGGCTCTGAGCCAATTTTACCACATATACCTGCATGCATGCTTGCCGTCCTTCTCGGCAGACCTGCCTTTGCCACTGCTGGTGTGCAGGTCTGTAGCTTGATTATGCTACTCACGTTCGTATGTTTCACTACTCTTCCAATCAGAGACTGTTTTTCTCCAGTGTTATCAGAGAAAGGGCCTCTGATTGGAAGAACACCTCCTTGTAGAATCTTCTATATTCACTTTCTGTATTTAGAAATTTGGTGGTAGGCCTTTTAGACAAGATTGTTCTTGATAGTGAGTGCTAACAACTTATTGAAGCCTGATGGGTTACTGAAGGTAAATCTGTTTCTGTCTATCACTGCCATGTTCAGTCTGTGACACATTGCAACCCTGGCAACAGAAGCGTAGTGCACATGTTGAACTTTGTGGTCAGAGCCAGTGCCATGTGGTTTATTTACCCATTGAGTTATTGAGGGTACCTGTTGGAAAATGCCAATATATTAATTCCTTGCAGTGACAAGGTAAGTCTTATCTGAGTGCTCTTGCTGATATGTTTGTAGTTTATCAACCAGAGTGGATAATGATTTAGGAAATCCTGAAACTGTATTAGGAATATGAAAACACTTTCTGAAGAAGTAAAATAATGTTGCAATAATGTTCTGAACAGATTTTCTGTAATACAGTATACAGTGTTGCTCAGCATGCTAGAAGAAAGATATTAGGTTTGAGAGGGTGTATTATGTGGCAACTAAGGTGGTACAGGATTCAGAAACTCTAGAAATGTACTCATTTACTCTTGGGATAAGTGGATCATAAATTAATCACATTACTTACATTGGAGATTTCAGAAGCTGGGGCATATTTTATATTAAGTAAATATAGTTTAGACAGGACTATTTTTCACAAAGGCAGAGAGGTTTCAGAAAGAGGAAGGGTACTGGATCATGTTCTCGATCGATCAAAGAGAAATGTGACCAAATATCACTATCTAAATAACAAAAGTGAGGAAAGGCCTGTATTGTCATAGAGTCAGAGGTATACAGCACCGAAACAGACCCTTCGGTCCAACTTGTCCATGCCGACCAGGTAACTCGACCTAACCTAGTCCCCGATGCCTCCAAACCCTTCCTATTCATTTACTCATCCAGATGCCTTTTAAATATTGTAATTGTACCAGCCTCCACCACTTTCTCTGGCAGCTCATTCCATACATGCACCACCCTCTGCATGAAAAGTTGCCCCTTAAGTCTCTTTTATATCTTCCCCTTCTGACTGAAAACCTATACCCTCTACTTCTGGACTCCCACATCCCAGGGAAAAGACTTTGTCTATTTGTCTTAAACATGCCCTTCATGATTCAACCCCTCCCTATAGCTCAAATCCTCCAACCATGGCAACATCCTTGCAAGTCTTTTCTGAACCCTTTCAAGTTTCACAGCATCCTTCTGATAAGAAGGAGACCAGAATTGCATGCAATATTCTAAAAGTGGCCTAACCTATGTTGTACCTGTTTTGCATTTTGCACCCCTTTGTTTTTTGCTCTGCGCAAACGTCTTGTCCAGCTGCAACATGATCTCCCAACCCCTGTACTCAAATACTCTTGACTAATAAAGGAAAGCATCCAAACGCATTCTTCACTATCCTATCTACCTGCGGCTCTACTTTCAAGGAGCTATGAACCTGCACTCCAAGGTCTCTTTGTTCAGCAACACTCCCTAGGACCTTACCATTAAGTGTATAAGTCCTGGTAAGATTTGCTTTCCCAAAATGCAGCACCTCGCATTTATCTAAATTAAACTCCCATCTACCACACCTCAGCCCATTGGCCCATCTGATCAAGATCCCGTTGTAATCTGAGGTAACCGTATTCACTGTCCACTATACCTCCAATTTTGGTGTCATCTGCAAACTTACTGATTATACCTTCTATGTTCATAAATGATGAAAAAAAGTAATGGACCCAGCACCGATCCTTGTGGCACTCCACTGGTCACAGGCCTCCAATTTGAAAAACAACCCTCCACCACTATCCTCTGTCTTCTACCTTCGAGCCAGTTCTGTATCCAAGTGGCTAGCTCTCCCTGTAATCCATGCGATCTAATCTAGCTAACCAGTCTCCCATGTGGGGAACCTTGTTGAATGCCTTACTGAAGTTCATATAGATCCCGTCCGCCACTCTGCCCTCATCAATCCTGTGTGTTACATCTTCAAAAAACTCAATCAAGTTTGTGAGACATGATTTCCTACACAAAGCCATGTTGACTATGCCTAATCAGTCTTTGCCTTTCCAAATACCTGTAAATCCTGTCCCTCAGGATTCCTTCTAACAACTTGCCTACCAGCGATGTCAGGCTCACCAGTCTACAGTTCCCTGACTTGTCCTGACTACCTTTCTTAAATAGTGGTACCACGTTAGCTAACCTCCAGTCTTCTGGCACCTCACCTGTGACTATCGACAATACAAAAATCTCAGCAAGGGACCCAGCAATCACTTCCCTAGCTTCCTACAGAGTTCTAGGGTACACCTGGTCAGGTCCTGGCGATTTATCCACCTTTATGCATTTCAAGACATCCAGCACTTTTTCCTCTGTAATATGGACATTTTTCAAGATGTCATCTTCTATTTCCCTACATTCTATATCTTCTATGCCTTTCTCCTTAGTAAACACTTATGCAAAATACTCGTTTAGTATCTCCTCATTTCCTGCGGCTCCACACAAAGGCCGCCTTGCTGATCTTTGAGGGGCCCTATTTAGTCCATAGTTATCCTTTTGTCCTTCATGTATTTTAAAAACCCTTTGGATTCTCCTTAACTCTATTTGCCAAAGCTATCTCATGTCCCCTTTTTGCCCTCCTGATTTCCTTCTGAAGTGTACTCCTGCCTTTAGACTCTTCTGAGGATTCACTCGATATATCCTGTCTATACGGGACATATGCTTCCTTATTTTTCTTAACCAAGCCCTCAATTTCTCCAGTCACCCAGCATTTCCTACACCTACCAGCCTTTCCTTTCACCCGAACAGGAATATACTGTCTCTGACTCTCGTTATCTCATTTTTGAAGGCTTCCCATTTTCTAGCTATTCCTTTACCTGTGAACATCTGCTCCCAATTAGCTTTTGAAAGTTCTTGCCTAATTCTTCAAAATTAGCCTTCCTCCAATTTAGAACTTCGACTTTTAGATCTGGTCTACCCTTTACCATCACTATTTTAAAACGAATAGAATTATAGTCGCTGGCCCCAAAGTGCTCCCCCACTGACACCTCAGTCATCTGCCCTGTCTTATTTCCCAAGAGTAGGTCAAGTTTTGCACTTCCTCTGGTAGGTATATCCACACTGAATCAGAAAATGTTCTTGTACACACTTAACAAGTTCCTCTCCATCCAAACCCTTAACACTATGGCAATCCCAGTCCTTGTTTGGAAAGTTAAAATGCCCTACCATAACCACCCTATTATTTTTACAGATAACTGAAATCTGTTTCTCAATTTTCCTCTGACTATTAGGGGGTCTATAATACAATCCCTTTCTTATTTCTCAGTTCCACCCAAATAACTTCCCTGGATGTATTTCCGGGAATATCCTCCCTCAGTACAGCTGTAACACTATCCCTTGTCAAAAACGCCACTCCCCCTCTTCTCTTGCCTCCCTTTCTGTCCTTCCTGTAGCATTTGTATCCTGGAACATTAAGCTGCCAGTCCTGTCCATTCCTGACCAACGTCTCTGTAATTGCTATGATAGCCCAGTCCAATGTTCCTAACCATGCCCTGAGTTAACCTGCCTTCCCTGTTAGGCCTCTTGCATTGAAATGAATGCAGCTCACTTCATCAGTCCTACCTGGTTCTGTAGTTTAGAAGAGACACAGGGGATTTAAATGAAATATGTTATCCTGAGGGGACTTGACTGAGTGGATGTTGAAAGGATGTTCCTCTTGTGAGAGAATCTAGTTTAAAAATAAGACATTGCCCATTTAAGACAGCAATGAAGAAACATTTTCTTTTCTCTCAGAGGGTTATGAGGTTTGGTATTTCCTTCCTGAAAAGGTGTTTGGAGAATCTTTAAAAGTTTTTGAGGCAGAGGTAGATAGGTTCTTGATTACCAAGGAGATGAAAGATTATCAGGGGGATGTACGAATGTAGAGTTGAGGTTAAAATCCGATTGGCCGTGTGCTTTAATGCATGGTGGAGCAAGCGTGAAGGGCTGCGTGTTCTGCTCTTGTTCCTTGTTTGAGTGTTAATATGTAGATTTTGGCCTACGTCTGAACAAGAAACAAAATAAAAACCCAATGGGTGAACAGAAATATATTTAAATGTTGTAACTTCTCTACCAGCAAAAATAAAGCTGAATAATATGGGATTGCGTTTGCTCGTACCCAACAAAATGGTGATTTTTGGAAACTTCCTATTGAATGGACTGGAAGTTTGTTACCGAAAGAATAAATGGCGGCAGTGTCCATATTCATGCTAAGTGCAAATATTAATTTCAATGAAAAGATTTACGTTGGTATATTGATGAAGTTGTAATGTCAGCTGCCAGTTTTTAAGCTAGGTTGCAAGTTACTGGAGGAAGTTTTAGTTGTTCATTTGAAGTGCTTTGGAAGTTTGAGCAAGCATAATTGCTGCATTCAAACTTAACTTCCAACATCATAATCTAATTGAAGCACTCAAGTAGCTGAAATGCCATTTGTTGAGCTTAGCTCAATCTTCGTGTATCTCATATTGAGCATTGTTTTTTCCATGGTTTCTGAACTTTGGCATTGCTGGTTCCCCCTATGTATGTTATTGGATTGTCATTGTGCTGATAAATTAACAAAGAATATATCCAAGTTTGAGAGTACACATTTAGCCAAACTTTTTAACAACATAGTGCAGCAAATTGACAAATACAAGTCACTAGCTTATTAGCAATGCAAGTACAAGCCAACATTTTTTTTTGATGGACTGCCATTTTTAAAAAGGGAATGTGGATACCGTCTTGAGGATTAGCAGGTTTGAGGAAAACCCTGCAGTCATTTCATCATGTTGCTTTGGAACAAACTGCTTGAAGTAGAAGGGATCCAAATTGATTTTCTTTTGAGTATGAATTGGCCCAAATTGGAAAGCACCTGCTTTCTTCATGCCTGGGTTGGGAAACTTAGACTAAGAAATATGCACACTAAACAAAGCAATGTTCACCACTAAACTCTTGAATATTTGTCATTACAACCTCCTCTCCAGTTGAAGTTTTTTTTTGCCCTTTAACATGAAGGCTCTTTGTACTCTTTCTGTTTTTCTTCCTGATGACATCAGCCCTTTTCAGTACTCATCTTGTTGAGTCAATGCTGTCAGCAACAACACTGGGTCGATGTGTTAATGATGACGTTCCGATGAATTGGTATTTTAAGTAATTTGAAGAAGCTTTAAGGCAGACATGATTCCTAGTATGTTGCATATTGAATCTTGTTGGCTGTCAATGGGTAAGGAAAATTAAATAATAAAATCTTCTGGGTAGTTTTTAATGTTTCCTGTGTTGAAGAGTATGTCGGCACTGAAAGCTCTCCCTCAATTATCCTTAAATAATTAGTTTATGAATGAGAAAGTGCTTCATTCAGCACATTAACCAAACAGACCACTTGACAATTAGCTACTTTTCAAAAAGCAGTTATTATTATTTATATAAACAAATGTTGGATGGTTAAATTGACTTTAGTGTGATTATTCAGCACCAGTTCAAAACTAGTTTTAATATATTCTCTGCGCTTGTACACATGTTAAATAATTATCTAATTTTCTTTTGTATAATTTAGGACAAACACCTGGAGGAAGTGAGAAAGAATAGAGAAAGCAAAGAAAGTGAAGAAATTGTTTAGCCTTGTCCATTTTTGGAAGTGAGGGTTTTCAAAAGTACTGTTTTTAAAGAAAAATTAAAGTCAATGCGTTTAACAAAACCCTCTTACAATGCTTTAAAAACCTGTAACCAGAAATTACACATTTTGAATTGAGTGATTGGGATGGGGAGGGTGAGGGAAGGGTGGAGATAGCAAAAATTGCAGCATTGAGTTCTACCTTTGCTAGTCATTTCAAGTATTACTGCTGTTTGTTTTTTTTGTATTGCTGATATTATATAGAGTCTAAAATTGAAGAAAATCAGCAGTTTTCACCTTGGTCCTCCAGTAATAGCTGCATTTACTAAATGTTTGATTTTCATGCCCACTGTGTAAGTTGTCCAAACATGCCTAAACTTTATCTTTCAATAAAACTACATTAATTGCTGACCGTGTCTAAGCACATTTTATCTTTTATCCAGTGAGGTATTGCTACATAATTAAAATATGGAGGCAGTTAAACATAAGCCTGCAGAATTCCACCTGGTTCATATTAATGTCTGCTTTACAATGTGAATGCCCTATCCTGAGAATATGTTTGTATGATTTATTTATATATATATATATATATAGTATATATATATATTTTGCACTGTCAGCATTCTGTCCTGAAGAGTTGAGATAAATAGAAATATTGGCTCAGGTCAATGAGGAAAATTTGTATTAATATAGAATGAGGCAGGAGCAGATTACGATTTCATATGATTCAACGGCTTGAATAACTTAGGATCTGATCTTAGATTCAGATTTTTGAGTCCAAATCTGTGTAGATCTGATTGGGCTACATTTATGCCAATAGCAAGTCTTCATACAGGGTATTTGAATTCCTTGCTCTGAATTGGAAAGACTTCACAGATCTTTAAATGAGGGATAGCCAGGCAGTAGAAATCCCACCCCATTTTCAACAAGCCCCCTTTCTTTGGCATTGATGAGGATGGAGATGCAAATTCAGCATGACCACTGAAGTTGATGCTAAGTTCAACAAACAGCAGTCAGAAAGTCAATGTGTACCTGACAGCTCCAGCTCGCTGCTTGCTTCTCCTTGCCTCAGTCTTGACCAGCAGTCTTCAATACCTTAGGGCATGTTCCATGGGTAGGGATTGGCTGCATACTCCCATCCACAAAGATTGGCATCAGACACGCAGCAGCCTCATCACTTCATCACAGAACATCTCCACTCAGAATGCATTTATCTACTTTAATGGTGCATTGTGAAATGCACTGACACTTTTCATTGCAATGCTGCTGCCAGGCACCCATTGTATTTGAGCAGATTCTTATGGGTTCTTTGCTTGTTTGGATGCTTGTAGCATCTCGGCTTTGCCTTGTCTTTTTGCATTTCTCTGCCTCATTCCTCACAGCAGGTCTGCCTTTTATTACAGCACCTAAAGCCCGACTATGGTAGATCCAGGATGAAGAGTATAAGTGACCATAGAGATTAGGAAGCATGAGTTGGCATGGAGTGGATAAAGAGTCATGTCAGATTAGAGAGTATTGGAGCTAAAGGACCTAAGATTTAATAACACACAACTGTGGCGAAGTTATTGATGTAGTACTGATGTTGCTTGCCTGAACTGTGGCTGTTATGCTTTGATTTTGTTCTTTTGGAGTTGGCAGGCCCAACTCCATGCCTCACTTGTCTTCCCATTTTCTCATCACATCCTAGCAACTGTCACAGCAATCTGTGCCTTTTGTTACTCTGAGTCAGGTCTTGTGGAAACCACTGAGTCAAAAGATTTCCTGAATTGGGCTATCTGTCTTGGTTGTAAAAGCCAGAGTATTGACTGGGCAACTCTCATTGATCAGGGTAAACGTAGTTTGAGTTCTTGTGACAACAATTAAGAAACAAAAATTGCTCATGCTGGAAATCAAAAAGAAAATGTTGGAAGTATGTAGGGCAGACCAGGCAGCCTGTATAAAGGGATTTGAAAAGCTGACCTTTTGAGTGTGGACTCCTCAAAGCCGGGAAGTGTTGAACTGTTGGGCCCTCATGTGCAGTGGTAGTGTCCCTATCCCTGGACCAAGAGGTCCAGTTTCAAGTCCCACCTGCTCCAAAGGTGTGTAATTACATCTCTTAACAGATTGACTGGAAAAATAAGTTAAATTTAAAAAAAGGTTGAATAATTATTGTCAAACAAAAATAACCGACATTGTGAGTAGAATTGTGGTAATAGAGGGCAGAAACATTGAGATATTTGAGAAAGGTAACTGTAAGTAGCCAAAATGTAAGAGTCCTGGGAAAATGCAATAAAATTTAAAAATTAATCACAGAAACTTCATTGAATGAAGTGCAGCCAGGTTTTTAAAAATTAACTTTTTGAACTTAATTGTTGTTGCTAAACACTTCACTAGTTCTGAAAAGATAATTTTGTATTTGTGGAATATAAAAAACTTTTTCTTGATGAAGTAAATGTATTTAAAGTAATATTTGCTTTTAAAAATCACGTTAAAACACAAGATAAAATGCTCAAAGTAATTAAATCATTTATTCTGCTTTATCAGAAAAATGAAAATTGGAAGGGTTCAGCATTCCATCTCTCCAGTTTGCTGTAAAAATACTTTGATGCTTTTGGCTGCTTACTTTCCTTGCTGTTATCCCAGCTCCTTAGATCCTTCTGACTTGGAAGCAGATTTAAATATTGTAAGGAAAAGGAGAAATCTGCTGAGCATAAAATCCATGTCATTGAGTACATACTGTACATAATTCCCATTGGATACTGGGAATTAAAATGGCCTGGACAGAATTGGAGAATAATGCACAATGAATGAAAATATTACTAACCTGCAAGCCAGGAATCCAATATTAGGTTTGAATGTTTACTTGGGCTGTACATTATGTTGAGACAGGGGGCCAGATGGTAAGGTAAAAGGAATATAAAAAGGTACAATACAATATTGCAAAGAAGGCTATATAGTGGCAAAGTGGTTGTGTCCCTACCTCTGAGCTAGGAGGCCTGAATTCAATTCTAATCTGTTACAGAGATGTGTAATAAGATCTCTGAACAGGTTGAGTTAAAAATTCTGAAAACTTCCAAAGAGTCTCATAGGTAAGTGGAAAACTTATCTTCGACACTTGTTTTCTTGTAACTAGAGATGTTATGGCAAGGGGTGGGTGAGTAAGTATCTGTAGACAGAACAGGAAAGTAAACCTTCTCAGTTGCCAAGCATTTTTAAAGTTCAAAAAGAGGGAAACTGGTGTAACGACAATTGGGAAGAGAGCTAAAATACTTCTCATCTGCCCTCTAAGCTGTTCAAATTGAAGCTTATCTCCGGTCTTTTTTTTTTGCAAAGCACCCTGTAAGCATTTATCTGAGATGACTTCAGACGTATCCAACTTACAATGATTTCTCTTAACAATGAATCCTATAGGCAGAGTAACGGCATAAAAGTGGAAGATTTTGTCAATTTGCTGATCACTTTCGGATTTGTATCCAAACAGGTCCTCAATACCTTCTGGAGAAGTATGGATACAGTACAGGTATTAGACACCTTGGAAATTAAGTTGCTGTGCACATGCTGACTCCTAAAATTCTTGTTTGTTTCAGTGAAGTAATCACAACCAATGCTTAACATTTCATTATCATTATGACTGAAATCTGGATCGTTCTGTGTTAGGAAATGCATTTTATTTGCTTTAATTTGATGGGAAGTCATCTTTTCCAATCAGTTCTTTCATGAATGAAGTTCTGATAAGTTAAACCAGATCTTGTTTAACTTCTCTTCCCTCTGACCAGTTATTAAATGTTTTGGTATGATCCCAACTGATGTTATTACTGGTCAAGCCAGATCCTAAACTGAAATCTTGCTTAAATAAGAGCAAAATATAATGAAGTGGTCTTTCACTGACACACAAGAACAAAATGCTGCAGATTTGCTTTCAACAATAAAATAGAAATTCACAACACAAAAGAACTGATATTAAAATAGAATTAAACCAAGTTATTTATGTATAACGCGATATAAAAGAGTTTGAAACATGGCAAAATGCAATCCTATCTTATCATGTTCCAGTACTTGAGCACCAGTGAGAATTCCTTCTTTCACAGCTATAAGTTTAATTTAACTGTTCCTTTCAATTCCTAGACTTGAGAGTTGGA
The DNA here is from genome assembly GCF_037043375.1 of Chiloscyllium plagiosum. NCBI lineage: Eukaryota > Metazoa > Chordata > Chondrichthyes > Orectolobiformes > Hemiscylliidae > Chiloscyllium > Chiloscyllium plagiosum. The sequence continues at coordinate 21,297,839 of NW_028270168.1, forward strand.
TAGCTGCTTTCTTGATTATTCACGGAACAGAGCTTAGAATTTTTCAGATTTGATAACTCCTTTGAAGTTCTAACAAAACACTTTTGGTCTGGAGTTTTCGACTAAAACCCTTATGCTGAGGTAATCAAGCTCCTACAATTTCCTGAACTCACTCCTTTTCTTGACGACAAACTTTCATACATCCAATTTCAACTGAAAGTAAGCTAAGGCTCTTCAACGTTTACTCTGTCTACTTGTAAAAATCTCAAAGCAAACAAATTCTCTCCCACACTGGTTTAATAAAAATCACAGCTTCAGAAATATTAAGTTAATCATTAAATCATACACACAACAAAACTCATAAGCCATTAATCAAAATCCAAATTTTAAGATAAATGATATTAAAATGTACAATGTCAATACTGAACAAATCATTGTAGTTAAAATGCCTTTTTATTTATTCTGCAGTTTGAATTTTCCTAGCTCCAAACAGCAATGGCAAATCAGTTTTGAAAATGTGGCAAAACTAGAAAAAATGAGAATCTCAAAGTCCAGGAAAGAGCAAATCTGATTTTTCATCCAAGGATTGAACACTGACAACAGAATCTCACTAGTGAGCAGCAGGAGGCGATTTGCTTATCATACCTAATCTCACCTCATTTACATGAAATTTCCGATTCTCCCAAAGGTGGAGGGAAACTAGACAGCAATAATTCTCCACATGAAAGTCAGAGCAAGTATGTATAGCTCCATTTCTCAATTTTGCACAGTATTCCCCAAATTCTCAGGTCACACTCCAATGGCAAGACTGCCTGAACACACTCTGTCCAAGGAGATTGACATCAGGTAGGCATCAGTCTCACCACATCATTCTGACTAAACAGAATACAGTTCTTCACTTCAATATTGCAGGTTGGGCAACCTTCATTGTAAGGATGCTGAAAGGCCATTTTGAATGCACAGACAAGCATCAATATCATTGCAACAGAACAGGGTGAACCTCAATGCTGTTCGCTTGCTTAGCTCACTCAATTTGTGCCTACTTGAGTGCTTACAGCACATGCCTTGCCTGGTCTTTTGTGCTTTACAGCTTCATTCAGAACTTGAAGTTTTGCAGTACTTCTGTGTGGCATTACCATTAGTGTAGACAGAAACCAGGCAGCTTGTCATGGTTGTCAGCAGTGATGAGTCAAAGGGTCTCCTGTTGCTGCATGTCACCTTTCTACATCAATGCCATTGCTATATCATATAAACAATAAGACATAGGAGTAGAAGGGGTAGCATGGTGGCTCAGTGGTTAGTACTGCTGCCTTAGAGCATCAGGGACCTGGGTTTGATTCCAGCCTCTGCGTGGATTGTGCACATTCTCCCACAGTCCAAAGATATGCAGGCTAGGTGGGCTAGCCATGGGAAATAGAGTTGCAGGGATAGTGGGACGAGGAGGAAGGATGCTCTTCAGTGGGTTGGTTTGGACAGGAAGCTGAATGACCTGCTTCTGCACTCTAGGGATTCTAAAATGTCTGAAAGTTTTCCAGTAAGCCATTGAGTCAGCTCCATCATTTAATAATATCAAAGCTGTAATGACAATCTTTGCTGCCTTAACCCCATAATCTTTCATTCTCTTACTGATTAAAATTCTGTTTATCTTAGCCTTGAACATTCCTAAGAACCCAACATTGTCAGCCCTGTGTGGTATAGAATTTCACAGAGTCACTACCGTTTGGGAGAAGAAATTTCTCATCTATGCATCAAGTGAATGACCCCACACAATGAGATTATACCTTCTAGACCTTCTGGATTCTTACATGTCTCAATAAGATCTCTCTTTTTCTTCCAGATGCCAATGAGTTGAAAGCCAATTTACCCACCTCTCCTCATAAGAAACTGCCTCCATACCTGAAATCAGTCCTGTGAACCTTCTTGGGACTACTAACGCCAGCATATCTTTCCTTAGATAAGGGAACCAATATTTCAGGTGTGGCCTATACAGTTTTAGCAAGACTTGTCCATTTGCATACTACAATCATTCCCTTTGACACAAAGCTATCATTATGAAGCCATTTATTTTCTCTCATCAGTTGCTGTAATTCATGATTTGTAACACGTTAGGGACTTTAAAATGTGTGACCTCGTCATTCTGTGCCTTTGCAAAAAAGTGAAAAGTATCTGGAGGAGAGATCAACAAACAGCCAACCAACATCCCAGCAAACATTGAGGACTGTCACCATATAAACTGCTTTTCCCGTGTTTTTCTTCACTCACAAACTAAAAAATGATTAGTATTATATGTGTGTGTGCGCAGGGGCAATTTAATAATGGGGTTAGAGTTTTAACTATCTCAGAATCTCTACAGCGTGGAAACAGGCCCTTCGACCCAACAAGTCCACACCAACCCTGCAAAGAATATCACACCCAAACCCAATCCCCATTACTCTACATTTACCCCTGATTAATGCACCTAACCTACACATCCCTGCACACAATGGGCAATTTCACACAGCTAATTCACCTGACCTGCTCATCTTTGGACTGTGGGAGGAAACCAGAGCATCCAGAGGAAACCGAGGCAGACACAGGGAGAATGTGCAAACTCCACACAGACAGTCACCCAATGCTGGAATCGAACCAGGGAACTGGCGCTGTGAGGCAGCAGTGCTACCCACTGAGCCACCGTAGTATGATAGACCTATATGTCATCAATTCATAATTGTTTACCTGTAGCTAGAATCTATTTATTTGTAGTTAATAGTAATTCTAGTTAAGTACTGAAACCTGTCTGTGTTTGCTGTTCACCTGAGGCTGAAAGAAAGGTAACTTGGGGAATTTTGCATACTTAAATAAAATCTCTACCCTTTGAGATGGTTCCAGGAAAGGCAGGGCTTGATTTGTAGTGTGCACAATAAAGCATGAGAATTCACCAAGGATCCTCTCAACGCTGGACCCACGAATATTCCATGGTTGTTACCAATGCAATTTCTGCCACATTGCTTCAACTTATTTCCTCATGACGAGATCCATGCAGCTGAACATGCAGTAAGCTTTTCTAACATAACAGATTTCACCAGATGTAGGGTGCTATAGACTATACACACAGCACGTTGAGATGGCCACATCATAACACAGCTGACTTCATCAATAAAAAAACTTCCCTTCAATTAATGTACAAGTCAGCTGAGATCACCAATCCAATACCTTTGAAGTCTGCATCAGGTATGCTGAAAACTGCCATGGTATTTATAAGTTTGAGAACTCCCAGATTCCTGCTTCATACCAAACATGAAATACTTTACAAGGATGTTTACTGGGAGACAAAGTTGTTGGCTCCATTAAGCAACCTCCACCAACATTTCCCCCAACCACTAACACCATCACCCCTCCCAGCTAAAGCTGCATCTCATTTTTCCACCAGGACATTGGTGGAGTAGAATATAGGCCTCATGAAGATGAGATTCCAATGCTTTGCATGGGAGCTTTGCAATACATTCCAGACAGTGTGTGCCATATGATTTTAGCACACACCAGACCCGGCAAAGACGGGATGTGATGGTCCTAAAGATTTGGGATAGCAGCAGTGGTCTTCCAAGGAGAAAGTGAGAACATTGAGCAGGAGAATCAGCACCTTCAATGTGGAAGAGTGCTCCATTACTTGGTACACAAGTCAGACAGGGCCAAATTGACACCCAATTCCAAAATATGTGAATTGGATGCAATGATCTATCATTGATGGTAAACTCGTTATTGCTCAAAGACTAGCGCTCCATTTGTTTTCAGAAGCAAAAGCAACTTTTATTTGTTTACTTTGGTTTCACTGTTCTTCAACAAAAGTGAACTTTTCAACCATTTGAAGATTTTGCAGCATATAATTTTCCCACATAAACAATGAGAACATGTTATGCTACAGTTGCATTAGAGAAAGAGTAACACTGTCTTAGACAGGTTCAAACATGAAATAGGATGGCTAGCTCGTGTAGATTCAGTTGGACAGGTGTTGATGTAAAGTAGCAACACATTTTTGAATGTGAACTTCTACTTGTAATGACATGTCAACCATTTGTACTTTTTGTTTGCTTCCCATTACATGTACTGTGAAGAACTATTTTGGCAGCATTTTACCTGGTGCATTGCTCAGCTTTAAACATGGAATGGCACTTTGCCGACATTTGGTAAAACTCAGCCCTGTATCTCTGGAAAGATGTTAATTCTAGAGCTTGCGTGAATGAACACAATGGCTTCAATTATGAGGCTCAACTTGAAAAGCAGTATGCTTCTTTCCATTGGAACAAAGATTTAAGAGGTTGTGAGATAGCAGTCAAAATGGAGGATTCAATAGGAAAACTTTCAAAAATAGAAATTGCTGGAAAAGTTCAGAAACATCTGGCATATCTGTGGAGAGAAAGCAAAATTGACGTTTCAAGTCCAGTGACCCTTCTTCAGTTGGTCTTTTTTTTTGTTTGGGAAAATTAGCTCCACTGACTGATAACAGGAGGGCATACATTTAAGACTCGGAGTTTTCTTTTCAAGCCCTTGTAAAATTCTGCCAGAATCCATGATGACTAGGTTTTTTTCACAGAGCAGGCACAATGGACTGAAGTGTCTGTTGATTTTGTTTAAATGCCACATTCCTGTATCCTAAACGTCGCTATGGCCAACAATAGCATTCTTATTGCTGTTACAACTGTCTCTATACAAGCTAGCCATCAAATCAGTTATTCATTCCATAGTGAATTTACCAATCAATTTGACTGGGAACCCATTTTTAGTGTCACAATTTACAATGGAGCTTTAGCACCAACTCTGTGCAGGAGAATTTCCATGATTCATCTGAATTTCTCAAGGTTTATTGACAATGACTGTTGGTAAAAGAGGACACTTGTTTTCTGAAAATGCGCGCCTGTTGCTTAGGCACAGTTGGCTTGAACTTGAATCTGAAAATCAGACTGCAAAAGAATCCTGCTAATATGAAGCACTTGCTTGTTAAGTAGAATGTGGTCATTGGATGAATGAGAATTTGACTGAAGGAGAATGTGCACCTATGTAAAACCTGTCACATTTTTAAGTGAGGAAGAAGAAAATTAAGGGATAGGAGCAATTGGATCTATTTCAGGATTCCTTCTGAGATGTAGCTTTGTGCTTGAACAAATGATGGAGCCATTTCTCTGAATAAATATATTTTAAACCGCCCAGAACTTTTATTTATAAAGTCATAGATTCTGGATGTAGGTTTGCTTGCTGAACTGGAAGGTTCATTTCCAGATGTTTCATCACTCTACTAGGAAACATCTACAGTGGACCTCAGGCAAAGCACTGCAGATAATTCCTGCTTTCTATTTATATGTTTGGGTTTCTTTGGGTTGGTGATGTCTTTTCCTGTTGTGATGTCATTTCCTGTGGTGAAGTCACTTCCTGTTATTTTTCTCAGGGGGTTGTAGATGGGATCTAAGTCGATGTGTTTGTTGATAGAGTTCTGGTTGGAATGCCATGCTTCTAGGAATTCTCGTGCGTATCTTTGTTTGGCTTGTCCTAGGATGGAGGTGTTGTTTCAGTCGAAATGGTGTACTTCTTCATCCATATGTAAGGATACTAGTGAGAGGGGGTCTTGTCTTTTTGTGGCTAGTTGGTGTTCATGTATCCTGGTGGCTAGTTTTCTGCCTGTTTGTCCAATGTAGTGTTTGTTACAGTCCTTGCATGGTATTTTGTAAATGATATTAGTTTTGCTTGTTGTCTGAATAGGGTCTTTAAGGTTCATTAGCTGTTGTTTTAATGTGTTGGTGGATTTGTGGGCTACCATGATGCCAAGGGATCTGAGTGGTCTGGCAGTCATTTCCGAGATATCTTTGATGAAGGGGAGAATAGCTAGGGTTTCTGGACAAGTTTTGTCTGCTTGTTTGGGTTTGTTGCTGAGAAATCGGTGGACTGTGTTCATGGGGTACACATTCTTTTTGAATACATGGTATAGGTGATTTTCCTCTGCTCTGCGTAGTTCCTCTGTGCTGCAATGTGTGTTGGCTCGTTGGAGTAATGTTCTGATGCAGGATCATTTGTGGATGTTGGGATGATTGCTTCTGTAAATTAATATTTGGTCTGTATGTGTTGTTTTCCTGTACAAACTCACTAAGTCATAGATTCATACAGCATGGAAACAGACCATTTGATCCAACTCCTCCGTGCCAACCAGACATTTCAATTTGACCTCGTCCCATTTTTCTAGCATTTCGCCCATATCACTCTAAACCCTTCCTATTCAAATATCCATCCAGATGCCTTTTAAATGTTATAATTAACCCAACTTCACCACTTCCTCTGGCAACTCGTTCCATACACGCACCATGCTCTGTGTGAAAAAGTTAGCACTCAGGTCCTTTCGAACTCCCCCTTCACATTAAACTTATGCCCTGTAGGCTTGGACTCCCACAGTCTAGGAAAAAACTATGGCTATTTGCCACCATATCCAGCTGGCCTACCACCACCCTAACCTACCTGGCACCTTACCTCATGTCCTAAATGCTTACCCTTTAATAGCAGTTGTCAAAGTGACTGTGATGCTGGACCTATAAATTACAAAATACTGTAGCAGACTGCTGTATATAAAAAGAGGCATGATTTGCTTACCCTGACTGCTCAATGCTACAAGGGGCCTTCAGAATGGAAGTACGGCTCCATATTTCTGAAGGTGCCCTGATTGGAATTACCTGTGAGAAATGCAGAGGTCTTCTGTAAAAATGGAGTGGAGTGGCATTCTATGTGAGCGTGTCACTCCTCGGAAGATCTGGCCCACATAATGTTTATTGAGTCACATCCAGTGTGAGAACCTCCATGCGCTTCAAGAGGATATTATCATCAGGAAGTTTATTTTATCACCCTGGATAGAAAATTGATTTATTTTCATTGTGCTTGACTTCCACCAAAATGTGACAAAAATGTGCATAATCTGACAAAGCATGTGGTAGCTTTACACCTTTAATTTTAGATTTTCTATCTAAAGATGATATTTTATGTTTCATATTTTCCAATTAAATGATCAGTTTCCCATGAAATTGCACCATTGTCTGCAGTTGTACTTGTCCAGTAGGGAAGGACTCTGCTCTACTGGTACAAAGCCAAGCAAGAATTGTTTGGCCCAACTAATGTTTTGCATCTGGTGTATGAACTCTCCCATGATAGCAAGCAGGTCCCAAATGTATTAACCTCAACAACTTCTTCCAGCAAATTATTAGAGTCATTTTATCTTTTACAGTAGAGGAATTTTTCTCCTACCTTGGGACGTTTTAATTTTTTTTAATCAACTTAAGCTTACTATTTCTGTTTTCTAAACTTGGAGCAATATTCTGGGTTTCCTTATCTTTGCCTATCCATACTTTATCTCCATCTTTCCTGTAGGGTTCAGCCTTCATTAATTATCCATCATAGTTCATTCCCCATTACCTTTTGGATTAATTTTGTTCTCTACAACCTCTCCAATATTTGCACATTTTTCTTTACCTACATAATCATCTGAACATTTACACTTTCCTGTGCCGCTGCATCACAGTATTCTTTAATGCCTTTTGAATTGTTTGCCATATTGACTAGATATGGGTAGAATGGGTATTCCATCCCCATTATTAGCTCTGTCTCAGCCAATCCTGTTCCATTCATTGCATACTTACAATGCACATTAATTCAACTAATCACTGAACTTTACATTTGTTGGCTAAATTTAGAATAAAATTTGCCTTCTCAGTTTGCATAACTAAGTGATTCCTTGAGTTAATCTTCTCGTGCATCATTTCTATCTTCTGTAACTTAATTTTAATTTTGGACAAAGTTAACAAGCTTCAATCCAGTTTTAAGCCATTAATGTTTCCAGGATAATGGCCAGTTCCTACAATTTCCCTCTCCCAATCTCCCCTGGATTGTTCTTATTATTTGAAAACAAGAATTCAAACACTTATTTAAATAGGGCCTCTTTCAAGGTATCCAACCTTAGACCGCATAGCATTTCTCCAATAACTTTATTGCTTTTATTATGAATACCCCATTTTTCTACGTTTTGATTTATTTTGGTTTTAACTGAAGTATTTTACCCAAACTTTTGTCAAGTATTTTCTACAAATCCACTAAATTACCGTAAGGATTTTAACTTTAATGCTTTCAAATAAAATATTTCAGGAAGGGTCTTTACTATAAAAATTGTGCTGAATGCTTCAGTAAATATTGTAAGTAACTGTATTCTGGTCCTTAGACCAAGTTCCAATCCCTCACCAATTATCACAGAGTTATAGGCATATAATTGTTCTGAATTCCACCATTATCCAGTGATAATCTCCTCAGTTCCTACAAATTCCCCCTCTCAGTCTCACCCAGACTTACAAAATTTGTGAATGTATCTTGGAAGATCTATTAATCTTAAATCACATTCAATACTCAAGTATCTGTACCAAACTGATTTCACAGTTTTCTGGAAAGTCTGATGTGCTACAACAACTATATGGCTATATATGTGCAGGGTCTGGTGAACATGATTACACATGCAATGAATAAGACCATAAAAGACAAAAAACAACTTTGTAAAGCATTATTTTCTTTTTAAATAAATCATCAAAACCTACAGCACAGAAGGAAGTCATTCAGCCCATTGTGCCTATGCCAACTTTCCAAGGTTTCCTCGTCCCATGTTCTTCTCCCACGGCTCTGCAGCTTTTATTTCTTTTCAATTGTAAATATCTACCATCTTTTTGAAAGTTGCTATTGAATCTGCTTCCATTACCCTTAAGACAATAGACAGTATATTTCGAACCACAACAGGTTGCAGAAAAATAATTGTCCTCATCATCCCAATTACCATTTTTACTAAGTCTCTAAAACCCAGTCTATTTACACATTCCAACATGAATGTAGTGCTACACTAACAATAGTAATTAGCTGGGTACTAATTCCAAAATGGCAACAGAACAGTTATGAGGGAGAGCCAGTCAATAGGACTTGTATTTTAAATTACAGTTCTGATCTTGTCCGGATATCAAATAAATAAAAATTGAGTCTGATTAAGCAAAAACCTGCTTTAATATCCAGGCCCTTGAAAGGTTCTGAAGATGCAGCGTCATGATTGTTAACAAATATTTAATGAATAAATCATAAATTAAACAAAATTTTTAATTAACATGGCTAAATGTTGAAGTGAAGAGTGAATGAAAAGAGTAACTGGGAAAGTTATATTTAGAAATCCATTGTTCTGTACTAATACAGCAGCACATTGTTTCATTTGGGTAAAACTGATGATATCAGCCAACACACTGGTATCATGTGCTGAATAGAATGTAACTCATTTCATGCAATGGCCATGTTTTCAATTCCTGTTCAGGGTGGGGTGAGGTCAGTGGACAGCAGTACACAATGGTTATAACTTTTAATTACATCATTCATCTTGTGGTATATCTTCAAAGAAAAATTAAATTGGTGTGCATTTCACAGATGTTTGTGAAATTTATTTCCAAGTGGTTGGTGGATAATTTTAATTCAAAAGTATTTCATTGGCTACAATGTGAAATAGGTGTTCTGCAGCTATAAAAGACACAATAAACGTTTTCTTACATGTCCATGTCTATTCAAGATCTCACTCCTCAGCACAGGTACCAAACTGGTTAACTATATCAGAGTTAGGCCCTGTATAATGCAGTGTGACTATGATTATAAGATGAGTTAGGTTTTCAAGTGGTCCATTGAAAGAGCAGTCTAATGGAGAATTGTCTTAAACTGGATCCTTATTAGCCGACTCAGGTAGGCCCTTTGTTGGTTGCATTTATAATTAGCAAATTTACTCCAAGCAAGGAAGTTAGAAATTATATCACGTTGAAACAACAGCAACTTGACGAAGATTAATGGTACACTAGAGAATTGGGACAAGACTGAAAAGAAAAGAGATAAAATAAAATATCAGGATAAACTAGCAAATGACATAAAAGTAAGAGCTTCTTTAAATATATAATAAAGATTAGATAAATCAAAGTGAACATAGCAGAATTGTTGAGTTTTTGCAGAAATTTCTGTGTTTATTTTTGATTTCCAGCATCTGCTGTTTTTTCGGTTATTTTGTTCTGGGGAATTATAAATGCAGAGCCAGGAAATGGCAAAGGAGTTGAATAAATATTTTGCATTAGTCTTCATGGTTGAGGACACTAATAGCATACAAAAGTTATAAATAATCAAGGGACAAAAAAAAGCAATGAAATAGGTATGACTAACACTGGAGAAAAAACACTAGACAAACTAATGATGATCCCCACAAACTAATGAACCCCACCGCCCTTTGGCTGAACACTTTAACTCCCCCTCTCACTTTGCCAAGGACATGCAGGTCCTGGGACTCCTCCATCGCCAACTCCTAACCACCCAATGCCTGGAGGAAGAATGCCTCATTTTCTGCCTTGGGACCCTCCAACCACAAGGAATCAATGTGGATTTCACCAGTTTCTTCATTTCCCCTCCCCTCAACCTTATCCCAGTCCCAATCTCCCAACTCAGTACCGCCCTCTTGAACGGTCCTTCCCATGTATCTGCTCTACCCTCCTCTCCAACCTATTACTTCCACCCCAACCTTCATCTACCTATCACTTTTTCAGCTACCTTCCCCTCAGCCACATCCGTCTCCCATTTATCTCTCAGCCCCACGGCCCACAAGCCTCATTCCTGGTGAAAAGCTTATGCCCAAAGTGTCAACTCTCCTGCTTCTTGGATGCTGCCAGATTGGCTGTGCTTTTCTTGCACCACCTCCTTCGAAACTAATGATGATAAAGACTGGACCTGATGGGTTGCATCCTGGGATTTTAGAGGAAGTAGCCACAGAAATAAAAATCAAAAATACTGAAGAAACTCAGCAGGTTTGGCAGCATCTACCAACTGATAATAAGAGCTTCTTTAAGTGTATAAAAAGGAAGAGAGTGGTCAAAGCATACATAGGTCCTTAAAAATGAATCTGAGGAGTCAGTTATGGGGAACAGGGAAATGGCAGAAGAGTTAATGATATTCTGCATCATTCTTTATGGTAGAAAATACTTTGAAGATCCCATTAATACTAAAGAATATGGGGGCGGGGGGGAATTAAGTACCATCACCATTACTAGACAAGCATATTAGTCAAAATAATGGGTCTAAAGATGGATAAGACCCCTAGCTCCAATGGCTTGCATCTTAGGATTCTTAAGTCTACAGAGATAGAGGATGCATTAGTTATAATTTCCCCAAAATCCTTGGATTCTGCAGAAGTACCAGAGGATTGGAAAACTGAACTGTAACACCCGTACTCAATTAGGGAGGGTGGAAAAAAGCAGATAACTACAGGCCAATTAGCCTAACAAATATTATTTAATTAATTATAAAAGAAAAGACATTTGGAAAATCATAACCTAATTAAACAGTGTTAGAATGGCTTCATGAAAAGGAAATCGTGTTTGACTATTTTGAGATTTCTGAGGAAGTCTCAACCAGAATGGATAGAGGGTAACCAGCAGATAAGTACCACAATTTTCTTCCTAGTTTTCCAATACTCACCTTTCAACCAACTCTGATCGCAACAGGAGTGCTTCATCCAAGTGGCCATTCTGCGGTTATGGAAGAATCTACAGAGACCCATTGTCTCCCCACGATATATACAAACGCTTCCCAACAGTAGCATGGTGGGTCAGTGGGTAGCACTGTTGCCTCACAGTGCTAGGGACCCATGTGCAATTCCAGCCTCAGGCTGTATGGAGTTTGCATATTTTTCTCAAGTCTCTGTGAGTTTCCTCCAGATGTTCCAGTTTCCTCCCACAGTCCAAAGATGTGCAGGATGGGTGTGTTGGCCATGCTGAATTGCCTATAGTATCTAGGGATGTGCAGGCTAGGTGGATGAGCTATGGGAAATGCAGGGTTACAGAGGTAGGAGATGGGTCTGGTTGGGATGCTCTTTGGAGAGTTGGTGTGGGCTGAGTGGCCTGTTTCCATACTGTAGGGATTCTATGATTAACAGAAAGCAATGGGGCCAGGAATTTGTTTCTCCAGCCAGGGCAGCTGAAATAAATTTTATCTCCACCCCTACCTCTCATAGCTAAGATGAGATAACTCAGTATAATTTGGAATCAAGTTAGCTTTCTGGTCTTGTTTAATTAGTTATAAGCTGCCTCATTAGCATGCCCTCCCTAATCCTGTCTACCTCGATATCCTTCATTAAAATACCTACTTAAAGTCCAACTCTTTAATAATGCTTTCGGTCACGTTATTATCTCCACTGGGTCAGAGTCTATTTTGTTCATCCATTTCTCTCTCATGGTGTCACTCCAGTATGCATAAAGGAGAGTGAATATTATATCAAGTGTTATTAGCAAACCAATTTCCCCTGAAATGTCATTGTCCCAGAAAGAAAGAACAGTAAAACATATCAACAGTGCTCCTATACAATCAGAATTAATTTCCAAATGTTACTTTTGTTATACTGCGGATGCTGACAATCTGAAATAAAAACAGAAGTTGCTGGAGAAAATCAGCAGGCCTTTTAGCATCTGCAGAGAGAGAAAGTATTTTTTTGTCCGGGGTTTATATGTCTGAGCTTAGGAATCAAATGCAGCAGATTTGTTGACTGCTAGTGACATTTCTAATTGAATAGTTTGAATGAAAGCCTAGTGATCTGATCCAACATTGCAGATTGCAAAATTTTATTAGCATTACACTGCCACCTCATGTTGGTACAGGATAACCACACTTTTGGTTATTGAATAACCGAGGTGAAGCAAGATCCAATGTATAGGAAACAGATCTACTTAATATTTAATTAATCCATTTAGAACTACTCCATTTCCCTCCCTGCAGTGTTGCAACTAATTATTTCTTTAATGATTGCAGCCTTTCAGACTCTGCCACTGCCTGGAACCGAAATCTAGTGTTGAACCTTGAATCAAAAGGAGGTGATTCATACCCTCTGGCCCATCTTACCATTCAATCTAATCATGACTGATCTCCAGGACCGATCTGTACCTTAACTCTGTTTCCCTGCCATTCTGTATCTTTTAAAACTTTGCTTACCTCAGAAGAATGATCAACCTAAGATTTTAAATTTTCAATTAGAACATAAGAAATAGGAGTAGGTCATCTGGCCCTTCGAGCCTGGTCTACCATTCAATAAGGTCATGGCTGATCTTTCATGGACTCAGCTTCAATTACCCACCCGCTCGCCTGTACCCTTAATTGCTTTACTATTCAAATATCTATCTATCTTTGCCTTAAAAACATTCAATGAGACAGCCTCAACTGCTCCGCTGGGCAGGGAGTTCCACAGATTCACAACCTTTTCGGTAAAGAAGTTCCTTCTCAACTCAGTCCGAAATCTGCTCCACTTTATTTTGAGGCAATGCCCCCTAATTCTGGTTTCACCAACCAGTGGAAACAACCTCCCTGCTTCTATGTTATTTGTTCCCTTCATCTTTTAATATGTCCATTCTTCTAAATTCTAATGAGTACAGTCCCAGTCTGCTCAATCTCTCCTCATTAAGGCAATCCTCTCAATTCCAGAATCAGCCTAGTGAACCTCCTTTGCACCCCCTCCAGTGCCAGTACATTCTTTCTCAAGTAACGAGACCAAAACTGTACACAGTACTCTAGCAGTGGCCTCACCAGCACCCTATACAGCTGCAACATAACCTCTTGACACTAATTTCAATTGCTTCTTGGCATTGAGAGTTCCAGATTTCCACAACGCATTGTGTGAATAAGTGCTTCTTGACATCTGCAATTAGCAAAGGTCCTAGTTAACAGAGTACTTGTCATCTCCATACTCCTATACTGCAGTGAGACCTAGACTGTAGCAGCAACACAGAAGAAAGGCAAGAGAATTTCCAACCCTAGGGTTTCCTCTGCGTCATCTGGTTCCAACAGGCAGACTATCGAGCAAACATTAGTGTCCTTGAAACCAGGTTCATGAGCATTCAGGCAAAACTCCTGAAACATGACCTATAATGGACTAGATCCTGTGCCCAAATGGCCCAAAACATTCCCCAAGGGCTCTTGTCTGAAACGTTGATTCCCCTGCTCCTCAGATGCTTCCTGACCTGCTGTGCTTTTCCAGCATCACACTCTCGACTCTGATCTCCAACATCTGCAGTCCTCACTTTCTCCTAAAACATTCCCCAGACACGTTCTGCTTTCCCAACTCTCAAATGTCCAACATCTGGGGAGGACAAAGAAAATGCTTGAAGTTCACTCTGGAGCTTTCTTTGAAGCACAACATCACCAATATTAATGAATGGAAGAGCTTGGAATGACAACATCTCCTTGGTCAAACTACATGAGCCTTTAAATCACAACATCTTACTGCTGAGGCAGAGTCGCAGCAGAGAAGGAGAGAAAAGGGAGTAAATTTTGTATTCCCAGTTGCTCTACCTTGTGAGATGTCCAACCTCAAAGTATGTCAGTTGAGAACCGACCAGTCACATGAGAAGACCCATGATGGGAACCTGCGCCTCTCAGCACACATCATCCTCAAACAGACAGACAGCCGATAGAGACAGTCTACTGTACTGGAGGCAAAAACCACATGACACTGGGTTATGGTCCAACAGGTTTATTTCAAACTGAAAGCTTTTGGAGCCCTCACTCCTTCCTCAGGCAGCTAGCTACTGAAGGCAATTCAAACTTCTTCGAGATCATTGCTTGCATATGAACTACAACATTTAAATCCAAAATTTACTTCTTGTTTGACACTGTGAGCCTATTTGAAAGGCCAATTGAGCCTTGCACTTTAATCTAAAACAATATTTCAAATTAACTTTCTGCAAATTCATTCGTCTCAACAGGATGACTTCTCAAACACCTTTCAGGGCAAATGTCTCAAACCTCTCCAGTCATCGTAACTCATGTTTTCCAGATTTGGAGATGCTGGTGTTGGACTGGGGTGTACAAAGTTAAAAATCACACAACACCAGGTTATAGTCCAACAGGTTTAGTTGGAAGCACACTAGTTTTCGGAGCGACACTCCACAATCACCTGATGAAGGACCGTCGCTCCGAAAGCTAGTGTGCTTCCAATTAAACCTGTTGGACTATAATCTGGTGTTGTGTGATTTTTTAACCATGTTTTACAGCTTTGAGTGGATCAGACATGTTTTATTTGCATAGTAAGAGCACTTAAAACACACTTGAATTAACATTTGCAAAAAAAAACTGTGAAATAATAAGCAAGGGCAGCACTGGTGTGCAAGGCACCTCAGGCAATTGCAATGTAGGGAGGGTGGAGGGCAAGGCAGGAGGATTAAATCAGGGAGAATTTTGAATTTTCTGTTTTGGGGGGGTTGGGGAGCTGTTGTAAAGCAGCAAGGACCAGGGGAAGATAAGTCATTTGGTGCAGAATGCGATTCAAAGAGCGAAGTCTTCAACAAGTGTAACTTTTCTGAGTGTGTTTTCAATTACTAAAAATGCAACTGTTAAAATGCACCTGGTAGTGATTAAAAGAGACCACAGAACTCTGAAACAAGACAAATCGAAGCAATGCAAATTGCAGAGCACAGATGTAACACAATGCTATCACTGTTTACTTCCCAAAATTGCAGAAAGCAATGTTTTTGCTACTTGGGCATTAGCAATCTTAGAAATTCAGATTTTTTGGCATTATCCTAATATTATGTCCAAAATTAACAGGACAGCCACAATTTTCTGTCAATCTCAATGATAAATGAAAGTCCTGTCAACAGCCAATGTTTTAAATCAGTTGTGGTTCATTTGGGTACACTCTTACCTTGGATTCTTAAGATTTCTGGTTCAAGTCCCAGTCCAGGGATTGAACATAAAAGCTGAGCCTGATGCAGCAGTTTTTTTTTTGTCTTTTTTCAGGCATTGAACCAAGACCGCATCTGCCTGCTTGGTTGGTTGTAAAAGAACCCATGGTACTATTCTGAAGGAGAGCTGCAGTTATCTCTGGTGTCCTGGCCATTACTTAACCCTCCATCAACATCACAAAAAGAAGAGATTATCTGGTCTTTGTTGCATTGCAATTTGTAGGAGCAAAAGTTGTTTTATTCATTCCTATAGAGTCATAGAGATGTACAGCATGTTAACAGACCCTTCGGTCCAACCTGTCCATGCCGACCAGATATCCCAACACAATCTAGTCCCACCTGCCAGCACCCGGCCCATATCCCTCCAAACCCTTCCTATTCATATACCCATCCAGATGCTTCTTAAATGTTGCAATTGTACCAGCCTCCACCACTTCCTCTGGCAGCTATGATGGGACAATAGTCAGCTGGGCCAGCATTTATTGCCCTCCCTAGTTGCCCTTGATAAGGTGCTATTGAGCTGCCTTCTTGAACTGCTGTAGTCCATGTCATGTAGATACATCCACACTGCCCTTGGAGAATGCATTCCAGGATTTTGATCCAGTGACACTGAAGGTGAGGACAATATTGCAGGGTTAACAGGTCTGTGTTGACCATTGTCATTTCTGGTCCATAGAGTTGGTGCTTCCATTGGATGCTCTTGTTCTTCTCGATTGGAGTGATCGTAATGTGGAAGGTGCTACCTAAGAACCTTGGTGAATTTCTGCAGTACATCTGATATATAGTACACACTCTGCTATTGAGCATCAGTGGTGGTGGGACTGAATGTGGATTTGATGCCAATCGAGAGAGTTGCTTTGTCCTGGATGGTATCAAAATTCTTGACTGTTGTTGGAGCTGCACTCTTCCAGGCAAGCAGATCTTTCACACTCCTGACTTGTGCCTTGTAGATGAAATAACTTCACAGAGGCTGGTATTCTGTTGCCAAGTCACTTTTTATTTACACGTGGAAAGTCAATGACACTGATCCAGCTCCCTCAGAGCCAGCTTCAGAGTGAACAGGATGTCTGTCACTCTTGTTTATATCTGTCAGCCAGAGCTCCCTGATTGTACCAGATTAACAGGGAAGTCATATTCCATAAGTTCTGCCTGGCTGACTTTGTTACAATTACTGCAGTAGATGATGGACAGGCTTTGGTTGCTGCATTTCCTACTGTACATCAGTAACTACACTTGAGAAGTGCTTCATTACCTGTAGGAATGCTTTGAGGTGTCTGATGTCACACAAAGTGCTATTTGTTGCACATCTTTTTCTTTCTCAAATGTACGAGCTTAAAATATTTTAGAAAACAGGAATAAGTACACTTACACAGTCCCTCTCATGCAATTAGAATGTTCCAGAGCACCTACAGCCAATGAAGTCATTTTTGAAGTGTAGTTACAGTTGTAATGTGGGAAATATGGCAGCCAATTTACATACAGCAACTCCCAAAAACAGTAAATCAAAAAACATGACAAACTGTTCTGATGAAAAGTAATTTATCTGAAAAGCTTCAAAGTTTCTTTCTTCATAAGTGCTGCCTGATCTGTTGATTTATTTACCATTTTAAATAAAAATTACATAAAGTGCTTTAAGTTTTGGTTAGACTCTGATATGGGGTATGAATCAGATGGCATATTATCTGAGACTGTGCCACACTCGAGGCACGGTCTCAGGGCTTTTGCCTGACACATTGATTTTCCTGCTCCTCGGATGCTGCCTGACCTGATGTGCTTTTCCAGCACCACTCTGATCTAAACTCCCACACTCGAGACAGTTGTCCCTTGTCTTGGGTTGGCTGCAGTGGGGGGGTTCTCTGTTCTGTATTTATATATTTAAATTTCATATCCGCACTCTACTCCTGATGGCACACACTCACAGGTTCCTATAGCAACCTACCCCACCTATTCACGTGGTCTCACGTGCTAAGGCATCTTTTGTATATTTCCCCAGTTGGTCACCCTGAGCTGAGACATTAATTTTGTTTCCCCGTTTACAAATGCTGCCTGATTTGCTCAGTATTTCCAATTTTTATATGTTATTTCAGATCTCTACCATTTGCAGAATTCTGCTGTGACTTTAGCAATGTTGATTATGGATAAATATTGGCCTGACCAATAGATAGAACTCCCTTGTTCTTTTTCAATGCATATAGTTAATTCTACCTGATAGGGAAATTGCAGATTTGTCTATCCTTGGCCTGTAGGTGTAGAAATCTGGATTTGGTTATGCTTTTCTCTCCTACCCCTCTGCGCCATCATTTAATCTGTCAGAACTCTAGGTCCACATATAAAGGGCTGAGGCCGACGATGGGCAGCATGATAGCCAGTAATGGAACAGGACTTCAGTTACCCAATGCCTCCCAGCAGAGGAACTAGTGATAAACACAGTAGCAACTATGCAAAATGCTTAATCTTTGCAAAACGCCCCTCAGTAATCCCACACATACAAAACAAGTGCTGACATGCACACTGAATGGTAAGTCCCTTTCTTCTACTTCCCACAGAACTTACCCACATCTCAATCAAACTTATTTTGTCATGGTATCTGAAAGTTTTGGAATTTGTCAAATTTCAGTCTGGACTTCCTCCTACTTGGGCTGTAAAAACTCAGCCTAATAATTACATCTCTATTTATCTCAATTTTTCTCAACATCAAAGCCTTGCAATTCCACAGCAACTTTAGTGCAGTTTGATAACATAAAGTACTTCACAAGAAATTTGACACTGACGTACACAGGCAGATATTGCAATAAATAATCAGTCAAAGACATAAGTTTTAAAGGGTGGGTGAAATGGGAGAGAGATGAAGAGGCAATGGAAGAAATTGAATGATATTCTTTTCTCACATTTCTCTCCTGGTTAACACCTGATTTGGTATCTAGATCTTTACTTTATGGTCTGCTTCTGAGATTTAAAATTAGTTATTGACAATAAAAAATTTTGTATCATCCAGTAAGTGTAACTTAAGTGGTACATGATAGAGATAATTTAATGCCAATTTAATGTAAATGTTTGCCATTACCAAATAATTTGAGGTAGCCTTCAAATTTGGAAGAGTAGTGCTGTACATCTTTAGAATTTTGATGGTTTAATGTTGAGATGTGAGGATCCAGTTGGAAATACTAGAGTTCAGATATCAGATGACCAATTAAGATAAAAGGAAAACTGGGGGTACTCAAAAGCTTGAATTGGAGGAGCCCAGACATCTCATAGGATTGGAGGAGGTTACAGAGATAGAGAGGAACCAGGGTCATGGAGGGATTTGAACACAAGGGGTGAAATTATCCCATCGCTAATATGGAAGGAGTAATGGTGAGAAAGTTAGGACATTGAAACTAAGAGCAGGAGTAGGCCATTTGGCCTTTCAGCCTGCTCAGCCATTCATCATGATCATGACAGATGCTCTATCTCGATATCATATTCCTGCTTTCACTCCATATCCCCTGATGCCCGTAATATCTAAAAATGTATCAATCACCTTCTACAAAATATAGTGTGAGTGAAAACAAAAATCAGATTCTCAACATGGAGAACCTATTTCCTATTATTCCCTGAAGCCATAAATAGCAACTTCAAAATTTTGCCATTGAGCAGTGACCACTTGCTTTCTACGCATTTGCATCTCATTAAAGTCCCACCTCCCGTTATTTACATGCCACTTCTGATTCAGCAACAAGAAACTAGACAGTGTAGGTTTCTGACGTGTATATCAATGGGAGTATCTGGCTGCTGCAGTTCACCAAATGTTTCTTTGCAACAACCTCCTTGCATGCTGTATGGCCAGTGTCCTTATCAATGCTTCATCCACACTAGTGTTGGCAACCACCAGTCTCACCATATCATCGTGCCTGTTGCCTGGCCACTTCAGTCCTGTAACTTCCGACTCGGATAAGAAAAGCAAATGTATTGCAGCCAAATCTGCAGACAAAGCAAAAATAGGTGGAAAGGCAAGTTATGAGAGGGTATTCAAACTTTAAGTGGGCGGCACGGTGGCACAGTGGTTAGCACTGCTGCCTCACAGCGCCTGAGACCCGGGTTCAATTCCCGCCTCAGGCGACTGACTGTGTGGAGTTTGCACGTTCTCCCCGTGTCTGCGTGGGTTTCCTCCGGGTGCTCCGGTTTCCTCCCACAGTCCAAAAGATGTGCAGGGTCAGGTGAATTGGCCATGCTAAATTGCCCGTAGTGTTAGGTAAGGGGTAAATGTAGGGGTATGGGTGGGTTTCGCTTCGGCGGGTCGGTGTGGACTTGTTGGGCCGAAGGGCCTGTTTCTACACTGTAATGTAATCTAATCTAAAAAAATCTAATTACAGTTTATAGAGAGATGTTGATACATTAATTGAATGAGCAAAATGCTGGCAAATTGAATATAATATGGGATAATGTGAAGTTATTCAGTTTGGAAGAAGAGCAGAAGAACAGTATCACTTAAATGGATCAAAGCTGAAGAAAGCTGCGATATAAAGGGACCTGGGTGTCCTTGTGCATGAACCACAGAAAGCTAGCACACGGATGCATCAGGTAATCAGGAACGATAATGGAATATTGGCTCTGATTTCAAGGTGGGGTTGGAGTAAGGATGTCTTACTGCAACTGTACAAGGTACTGGTGAGACCACATCTGGAGTACTGAGAGCTGTTTTGGTTTGGTTGGCCCCAGGTAAGTAAGAAAAGTGAGTGACCTCCCATATTTCGGGAAAGGTATCATTTCATTGGAGGCTGTTCAGAGATGGTTCACTAAGATGATCCCTGGTATGGAGGAAGAAAGGTTAAACAGATTGGGATTCTACTCACTGGAATTTAGAAGAATGAGAGGTGATGTTATTAAAACATAGAGGATTCTTAAGGGGTTTGTCAGGGTAAATGCTGAGAGGATGTTGCCCCTCATGAGAGAGTCTAGAACCAGAGGATACAATCTTAGAATAAAGGGGCACCAATTTTATCCTGAGGTCTGGAAGAATTTCTTCTCTCAGAGGGTTGAGCGTCTTTGGAACTCCTTGCCAGCTGTGGCAGTGGAGTCCTTGAGTATATTTAAGGGTGAGATAGATGGAGTCTTGTTCGGAGGCCAGCCAAGGAGAAAATGCAGGGAAGTAGTGGTGAGGAAAGTCAGATCAGCCATGGTCCTGTTGAATGGTAGAGCAGGCTTGGGCCGAATCGCCTACACCTGTTCATATTAAATACTAAAATTAAACACTTTTACTTGGCAGCTCAGGGACCCCTTTAATTTATACGTTTCTGTCAGATCATACAGGGACAGATATGCATCTCATTTATCAGCACAGGATGCTGTTGTGCTCACATGGACACATGCCTCTTGCTTTCTTGGTGCTCACTCACTTTTCTTACTTACCTGGGGCCCGCCAGCGTCTGTCTGCTTCACATTGTATTCTTAGCACATACTGATTTCAGCACTGACTGATAGAATGCCAAACTTTGTATGGACACCCTGCTTTCTTAGCACACGGCATCTTTAGTGCTTAGTTATAGACTGCTAGCCACCATGGCTTGTGATGCTTTTAATGCAGAGGGATATGCAGGCAGTATGTGATGGCGGGGTGTACTTAACAGTCTATGAATCTGTTAGATAACAGACGGGTATATTGTTTGCAGACCCTTGCTGCATTCTTACCAGACCTGCAGCATGTGCCAGTAGTTTATGTGGCAAACATTTTGCATTGTGTCTCAAGAAAATGGCCATGCCTGAAAGTCAAAGAGGAGCAGTGCTTAACAGGGTGAAAGTGAAACTACAGTCATTCAGAAGGTACTGTCATATTTAGTCAATATTCTAGTCAAAGGGGTTGGCGACAGTCAGTGAGGCACTTCGTCCTACCTGAGCCTGGAGATCTGAGCACTGGGAGTGGGGCATGGTCAGTCCAGGAGGTCAAGTGAAATCAGTTCAGGCTTGCAGGAAAGTCAGTCAGGATGCTGTTGAAACAACAATCCAGGTTGCTGGAGTATGGTCCATCAGGATTGTCCTGCTAAGTCTGTCTAGGCTGTGGGCCACAATCAGGCCTGGGGGTTGGTCAACAATAGTCAAAGGCTTATCAGGCAGTCATTGAGTCCTGGAGAAAACAGATAGATTTTATTATACTGGATTTCCAAGGGAATGGTTATTGTAATCTGGGGGGTGGGGGAAGGGGGCAACTATAGATAATAGAGTAGGACCGCACATTGATCGGTATAGTAATTTATTGTTACAGGTATTTGTTAAAATACAGCAAAATGTGCAACAATCGCCATAAACCAGGACAGTTTTAATTCCATGAATTATAAAAAGAAATAAATCATACAAAGTTAGGACAAATTATGTTTTATGTTCCATCCACAGCTCCTGGATTTTCGAAGTGGCTACAGGACACACTCCATGGCAGCCAAACCATTCCCCAAGGCCACAACACCAACGAGGAAGCAGTCCCCACTGCTGCTGACTGGACCCAGAACGCCGCCTCTGCCAAAGTCACCTCATCGCCACCGATACTCCAGCCACCGCCACAGCCAGGAGATTGTCCAACCTCTCGAGGACTGGAGCCCATCACAACTTCTGAGAACTGATTGACGGTCCAGATGAACTCTCAGGGACTGAGAGATCATTCACTCTGGTGACATTGCAGACACCGCCGAAACATCAGAGGATAAGAATGGACTCCAATTCATCACTGCTGGAACAAGCAGCTGACACAATGGCCAAGAGGAATGGACTGGATCCTTTGCTCAACAGCTTCCCGCAACCTCTCTCCACCACCACTGTCACAGAAAGAAGAAAAAATAAATTTAATTCAAAAGTTAAATGAAAAAAAATATAATTTAAAAAACAGAGAGATGCAATCAGTTGTGTGAGAGGGAGCAGATGGGCCAGGCGCCTGAATATCTCTTACCTTGCCGCCTCTGCCATCTTGAATGGGAGGGTCTGGGAGCTGTGGGAAGGGTTCATACAGATCACAATAAATTCTGACCTCTACAGTTATCATTCCTCCACTGATTCAGTAATATCAGTCATCTGGCTTCAATGCGAACTTCATTGGCAAATCATTTATGTTCCAATAACACAAATTAGAAATTATAGCCTCAAGAAATGATGAGAATTGCACTGTGTACACTAAGTTCCTCTATGTCACTTCGTTCAAATAAATGTAGTAAGAACAAGACATTTAAGAGCAGAATCTGAAGTTTCCATTTACCAGCCCAGCCAAAGCAGCAACCTCTAGCAGTTGGAAAAGCACCAAGAGAAGATCCCCCAAGGAGGCAGAGATAAAGGATGAGACCCTAGATCTACAGGCTTTATTGTCATTTTCTTCAACTGTCTAAAAAGATGCAGATTAGTGATGTCCCAAAACATCACCTCTGAACTGAGTCATCTGCTGGAGGATTGAAGGTAATTGACAAGTGGCAGGTAATGTTCGCAGTAAAGGGACAGCTGGAAAATAGGAAGCCTTCGGAAATGAGATAACTGAGAGTCCAGAGACAGTCCTGATAGGGAGAAAGGAAAAACTGGTAGGTATAGAGAATGCTGGATGACTAAAGAAATTGAGAGTTTGGTTAAGAAAAAGAAGGAAACATATGTCAGGTATAAACAGGATATATTGAGTGAATCCTTAGAAGAGTGTAAAGGCAGTAGGAGTATACTCAAGAGGGAAATCAGGAGGGCAAAAGGGGGCATGTGATCGCTTTGGCAAATAGAGTTAAGGAGAATCCAAAGGGTTTTTACAAATACATTAAAGACAAAAGGGTAGCGAGGAAGAGAATAGGGCCCTCAAAGATCAGCAAGGCAGCCTTTGTGTGGATCCGCAGGAGATGGGGGAGATACTAAACGAATACAGGTATTTTGCATCAATATTTACTGTGGAAAAGGACATGGAAGATATAGACTGTAGGAAAACAGATGGTGACATCTTGAAAAATGTCCATATCATAGAGGAGGAAGTGCTGGATGTCTTGAAATGCATAAAAGTGGATAAATCCCTGGGACCTGATCAGAGCTCTGTGGGAAGCCGGGGAAGTGATTGCTGGGTTTCTTGCTGAGAAATTTGTATCATCGATAGTCACAGGTGAGGTGCCAAAAGACTGGAGGTTGGCAAACGTGGTGCCACTAGTTAAGGAAGGTGGTAAGGGCAGGCCAGGGAACTAAAGACCAGTGAGCCTGACGTCAGTAGTGGGCAATTTGTTGGAGGCAATCCAGAGGGGCAGGATGTACATGTATTAGGAAAGGCAAGGACTGATTAGGGAAAATCAACATGGCTTTGTGCGTGGGAAATCATGTCTCACAAACTTGCTTGATTTTCTGAAGAAGTAAAAAAGAGGATTAATGAGAGCAGAGAGGTAGACGTGATCTATATGGACTTCAGTAAGGCATTCGACAAGGTTCCTCATGGGAGACTGGTTAGCAAGGTTAGATCTCATGGAATAGGGAGAGAACTAGCCATTTGAATACAGAACTGGCTCAAAGGTAGAAGACAGAGGGTGGTGATGGAGGGTTGTTTTTGAGACTGAAGGTCTGTGACCAGTGGAGTGTCACAAGGATCGGTTCTGGGTTCACTATTTTTCATCGTTTAAATAAATGGTTTGGATGTGAACGTAAGAGGTACAGTTAGTCAGTTTGCAGATGACACCAAAATTGGAGGTGTAGTGGACAGCGAAGAAGGTTACCTCGGATTACAATGGGATTTTGATCAGATGGGCCAATGTGCTGAGGAGTGGCAGATGGAGTTTAATTGAGATAAATGCGAGATGCTGCATTTTGGGAAAGCAAAGTTTAGCAGGACTTATACACTTAATGGTAAGGTCCTTGGGAGTGTTGCTGAACAAAGAGACCTTGGAGTGTAGGTTCATAGCTCCTTGAAACTAGAGTCACATCCTATTTGAAGGATGCTGTGAAACTTGAAAGGGTTCAGAACTGATTTACAAGAATGTTGCCAGGGTTAGAGGATTTGAGCTATAGGGAGAGGTTGAACAGGCTAAGGCTGTTTTCCCTGGAACGTCGGAGGCTGAGGGGTGACCTTTTAGATATTTATAAAATTATTAGGGGCATGGATAGGGCAAATAGACAATGTCTTTTCTCTGGGGTGGGGGAGTCCAGAACTAGAGGGCATAGGTTTAGGATGAGAGGGTAAAGATATAAAAGAGACCTAAGGGGCAACTTTTTCATATAGAGGGTGGTGCGTGTGTGGAATGGGCTGCCAGAGGAAGTGGTGGAGGCTGGTACAATTGCAACATTTAAAAGGCATTTGGATGGGTATATGAATAAGAAGGGTTTGGAGGGATATGGGCCAGGTGTTGGCAGGTGGGTCTAGATTAGGTTGGGATATCTGGTCGGGCATGGAAGAGTTGGACCGAAGGGTCTGTTTCCATGCTGTACATCTCTATTACTCAATGACTCTATGTACTGGCTGGAGGTGGGTAGAAAATTGTTTACTTATTTCCAGAAGATTAGATTACTTAAAATGTGGAAACAGGTCCTTCGGCCCAACAAGTCCACACTGACCCTCCGAAAAGCAACCCACCCAGACCCATTCCCCTATACTTAACACTACGGGTAATTTAGAATGGCCAATTCACCTAACCTGCACATTTTTGGACTGTGGGAGGAAACCGCAGTACCCGGAGGAAACCCACGCAGACACAGGGAGAATGTGCAAACTCCACACAGACAGTTGCCTGAAGTGGGATTTGAACGCAGGTCTCTGGTGCTGTGAGGCAGCAGCTAACCACTGTGCCATCGTGCAACCCCTTACAGAGCAAGGTGTTTAACATCTACTTCAAAATTTGTGCAATCTGAAACTTTGCAGCTCTGGGTTTTCCACTTTCCACTTGTTGGAATAGAAAGTAAAATTAATTCCAAACTTCACTGACGCAACTTATGTTCATGCATGAACACCGACTTCCCATCAGTGCAGATTGTATTAATGATAAGACATGAACTCAGTAGGGAGATTCCAAGCAGACCTAGTTCTCGGTAATTTTGTTCACATTCTGGCTTGTTGGATAGTTGGGACGTTCATATTCGACTGAAGTATTTTTGTTTACAAAACAGAGCTTGTGTCGAGGCTTGGTTCGATCTAATGTGGAGGTGCCAGTGTTGAACTGGGGTGGACAAAGTTAAAAATCACACACCAGGTTATAGTCCAACAGGTTTATTTGGAAGTAAAAGCTTTCAGAGCACTGCTCTTTCATCAGGGAGCTAGTGAGGCAGGATCATTGGACGTAGAATTTATAGTAAAAAATCAAAGTGTCATACAACTGATGTAATGCATTGACCAAAGCTCGATTGCTGTTAAGTCTTTAATCACTTGGAATGTGGTTGCAGGTTTTGATTCATTAATATGTAAATCCCAAAACTTCTTTCAAATCACATTCCTGAGATAACTTAAGGTTTTATTCAAAAAAAGTGATATCTCAGCTCAGACAATGCATTAAAGGTATGAGGTAAGAGTCTGTCTGTATACCAACCTTGAATCAGACTGGTTCTATACAAAACTGCAGTCGTGTATTTGCAAATACACTCTATTTTGTTCACATGTGACAATCTGTAGGCAGTCAATCCACATGACACTTTATCAATTCCTACTTTGGAAATAAAACCAGTCTGACTAGGTTTGTTCAATACATCGCATCAGGTTTATGACACTTTGATCTTGCCCGACTGTGATCCTGCCCCCCTAGGCTACCTGACGAAGGAGCAGTCCACCAAAAGCTTGTACTTCCAAATAAACCTGTTTGACTATAACCTGGTGTTGCATGATTTTTAACTTGGTTAGATCACAATTGATGTGCTGTGTTCAGTTCTGGTGTCCATATTAGGACAAAATAATATAGATGCATGACAAATTTTCAAAGAAAGATTGTACAAGGATGATTTCAAAATTGGAGGATATATCTATAAGGAAAGATTGAACAGGCTGGGGTCCTTTTTTTTTGTCCAGAACAGTAAAGGCTGAGGAATAACTTCATAGAGATCTTTGAAATTAAGGCATGTTGAGAAAATATTTCTCTTTGTGGTGGAGTCCAAAACCAGGAGCTATAAATTTAAGATAGTCTCGAAAAAAAATCCACAAGGAATTCATGAGAAACTGATTTAATCAAAACGTGTTCTGAAGAAGGATCACTGGGCTTGAAGCATTAACTCTGTTTCCTCTCCACAGTTGCTGCCAGGCCTGGTGAGTTTCCAAGCACATTATCACATTGCTGTTTGTGAGATGTTGCAGTGGATTGATTTGCAGCTACGGATTCTATATTACAGAACTGACTACACTTGAACATGACTTTGTTAGTTGCAAAGCAATTTGCACATCCTAAAAATTATGGAAGCCAGTATTGAAATGCAAACATTTCTGTCTTTCATAGCTGTGCATGCAATAAGGAAACAGACTGGAACAACTATGTGAACTTGCATCTACTGGAGATTTTACTTACTCAGGGAGTGATTAGACTCTGGAATCTGTACTATATGGGGCACTTGAGCTGAATATCATAGATTAATTTGAAGAGAAATTGGAAAGAAAAGGAACAAGAAAGAAAAGTTGGAGATGGTTTAGGGAGGAGGCTTGCATGGCACCCAAACCCAACATAGAATAATTGGACCAAATGGCCTGTGATTGTCTTATTTTCAAGACTCATTATCACCTTATAATTCATTCACAGTTTATGGTTGAGATCCTGTGAGAAGGGTTATCATTTGGTTGACAAACAGGACCTTTTGCTGCAGAACTGAGAAGCTCTGAACCACCAGTGGTGCCATCATTTGGATGACGTGTTAAACTCTGTTTCAGTCTACTGTCATGTCAGCTAAATGGTAAAGATGGTATTACTTCAAGGAAGAGCAGGGGGGTTTCCCTGGTATCCTATTATTCATCCTTTTACTAGCTTCAGACGATCTGGTCATTATCACATTACTACTTGTGGAATGTTTTAGTGGATAAATTTGCAGCCATGGATCCTACATTACAGAACTGACTATACTTAAACATGATCTTTGTTAATTGCAAAGCTCTTTGCACATCCTAAAAGTTATGAAAGGCACTACTGAAATGGAAACGCTTCTGTCTTTTACAGATCCGCACGCAATCAGGAACAGGTTGGACTAAACTATGTGAACATGCATTCTACTGGAGATGAGTGTAACAGGAACACTTCCACACTGCCACCCCACCCCCCGCATCTCCCCCGCCAGACATTAGCTTTTAATTAATCTCAGCAATGAATTTCAACTCTGTGCCCAGCTCCATGGGAGTTCCACACTAATCCCAGGCTTCACAATCCATTGCTGAGAAGCATGTAGCTGAGTTGCCAAGAAACGTTACACTTGAATCAGGACTTTGACACCACACGAGTGATTGTAATTGGCTCTTTGGAATTCGGTTGGGTCAGGTATGCGATAATCCAGCCTCAGTTGGAAAGAGAAATTTTTTTGCATGAGCTTTTCAAAGAGACCATTTGTTTCAATTCAACAATCAGAATTAAGCAAAGGATGAACATGTAGTTTGTATCTCTCTTGAGTCTTAGAGTCATTTTTGGGTCCTCAACGCTAATTATCTTTTTGCCCATGTTGTCCCCTCTTCTGCCCCAAAGGCATTTATTGGCATTCAGGGGCCTGAAATATCTCACTGCCACCCCTAATCTTAAATGGATAATATATTTCACATTTAAATTCCAGTAAAATCAAAATCCCAGCAAGATTCTGAGAAGCAGGTTCACCTCCCATGAATGCAATAGAGACTGAAGTAGAATTCACCAAGTCAGTTTAAATAGTCTTGTGACACAAAAATTATAATGGGAATCTGCTGAACACAGTAAAGTCAGCAACTGTAATCCATTGCTCTAATTTTAATGTTTGTGAGTGTGAAGGTGAAACTCATGCAATTCACGAGTACGTTGAACAGTGTCACAGTGAAAATAGTCACAGTCTCAATGGAAACCTTCAAGAAAGTGATGGGTGAAAGTCTCCTCTTCTCTCAAAATCCTGCAATTTACTCTCCTTCAAGTATTGATCCAATTCCATTTTTAATATTACCAGTTTCCTTTGCAGTGCTCCACACAAAACCTAGATTTAAAGAAATTGAGTGGCTGATTATTATAGCACTGATGAAATAAATGGTGAGGTTGTTTTTGCTGAATGAACAGTACTTTGATCATGACTAGCAAAAATGTGGTTCACAATAGCTTAGAATCAGTCAAATATTCAATGACTCAGCAGGTTGCCTGAAAGCAATGCTTTTATGGATTGTTCTCGGGAATCTATGAACTCTATGTTCTTCAGCTCTGGCTCGGTGTGTAGCACACTTGCCTCTGAATCACATGGTTATGCATTGGCGCCCCACTGCAGAATATAAGCATAAAGATCAAGACTGATGTTACACTAGTGAGGGAGGGCTGGAGTGTTTGAGGAGCTGTCTTTCAAACGAGACATGAACCTGATGCCCCATGTGGCTTTTTGGTCAGATGGCATCATTTTAAACAAGTGCAGGGGAGTCATCCTGTTGTCCTGGCCAATATTTATCCTGCAATTAGTATCACAGGGACAGATTACATGGTCATTATTAAAGTATGAGAGGAAGGTAGCTCCAAAAATAAATGCAGATAGCAGATTTTCTAAAGGTACTTAAAAAAGAAAAGAATAAGTAAGATGAGTGTTCTGTAGGGAGTGAGAATGGGGAGTTAACAGTAGATAATAAGGAACTGGTTGATGAAGTGAATAAATATTTTGCTTCTGTCTTCATTATAGGTGATACAAAAGCTGTAAAAGCTATAAGGCTGTAGAAGGGAGAGACAAATCAAGTGAAAAATAACCACCATGGAGGTGGTACTAAGCAAACCAATGGAGCCACAAGACTTCGGTTCCGGAGTCAAATCTCGAGTTTTGACAGAGGTGGCTAATAGGATAATGGATGCGTTGGTGTTAATTTTCCAAAATCCCCTATTTTCTGGAAAGATTCTATTGGTCTGAAAAAGAACAAGTATCGTCGCTCTACTCAAGGAGGGAGGGAGAAAACTGGAAACTATAGGCCAGTTAGCTTGACATCTTTCAAGACAGGTGGACTGAAAAGTGGCAGATAGAGTTTAATTTAGATATATGTGCAGTGCTGCATTTTGGAAAGGCAAATCAGGGTAGGACTTAGGCGCTTAATGGCGAGGTCTTGGGAGTGTTGCTGAACAAAGAGACCTTGGAGTGCAGGTTCATGTAGTATATATAAATGATCTGGAGGAAAATGTGGATGGGCTGATTAGTAAATTTGCAGGTGACACGAAGACTTGGTGGAGTTGCTGATAGAGCCGACAATTGCGAAAGGATACCATAGGAAAAAGCTCGATTGGTGACTTGGGCACAGAAATGGCAGATGGAGTTCAATCCAGACAAATACGAGGTGATGCAGTTTGGAGGATAATAAATTGCAGAACCCTTCGAAAAATTAACATACAGACGGACCTGGGCATGCAGGTCCACAGATCCCTAAAAGTGGCAATACAGGTGACCAAAGTGATGAAGAAGGCATATGGCATGCTTCCCTTCATCAGCCGGGGCATGGAGTACCAGTGTTGGAAAACCATATTGCAGTGATATAAAACCGTTGTTAGACTGCTTTTGGAGTATTGTGTGCAGTTTTGTTCAAGACACAACGAGAAGGACATAGAAGCATTGGAGACAGTGCACAAAAGGTTCACCAGGGTGTTGCCTGATCTCAAGGGCATTGGTTATAAGGAGAGGTTAAAAAGCCTAGGATTATTTTCACTGGAAAGAATTAGTCTAAGAGGAGACCTGATTAACATCTACAAGATTATGAGAGGCATAGATAGGGTGGATAGTCAGAGGCTTTTTCCCAGGGCTGAAGCTTCAATTACAAGAGGATACAAATTCATGGTGAGAGGGGAAATGTTTAAGGAAGATGTGCAAGGGAAATTTTTCACGCAGAGAGTGGTAGGAGCCCGGAACACATTCCCAGAAGAGATGGGGAAGCAGGCATGTTGGTGACATTTAAGAATCATCTGGATGGTAACATGATTGGGAGGGAATAGAAGGATAGGGACTGAAAAAGGGCAGGAGGCTTGTTTTTTAGTTTAGTTAGGGCATGATGATCAGCACAGGCTTGGAGGGTCGAAGATGTACTTCTCTTTGTTCTTTTTTCTCCTTTGTTCATAGTTCCTTGAAACTAGAGTCACAGGTAGACAGGGTAGTGAAGAAGGCATTTGGTATGCTTGTCTGTATTGGTCAGTGCATTGACTGTAGAAGTTGGGAGGTTGTGTTGCGGCTGTACAGGACATTGACTAGGCCATTTTGGGATACTGTGTTCAAGTCTGGTCTCCCTGCTATAGGACTGATGTTGCGAAACTTGACAGGATTCAGAAAAGATTTCCAAGGCTGTTGCCAGGGTTGAGGTTTGAGCTAAAGGGAGAGGCTGAATAGACTGAGGCTGTTTTCCCTAGAGGTTGGAGGCTGAGGGCAGGAACATTTAACAACTTACATCAATGCTGAGGGAAAGCGAAGACATGGTAGATAAATTTGTGGATGACACGCAAATAGTTAGGAAAGCATGTGTGAGGAGGACATAAAGAGTTTGCAGACAGATTTCCATAAGCTAAGTGAATGGCCAAATATTTGAAAGATGGAGTATACTGCAGAAAAATGTGAAGTTGTTCACTTTTACAGGCAGAGTGAAGAGTGGAACATAACATTTTAAAAAATATTCTTTTATGGATATAGTTGACGCTGGTGTCTTTCATCAAGTTGATGGTCCTCCAGATGCAGTTGATGTTTGTCTCAGTATGTATCCTGGCAAAATGAGGGATGCACTAAAGCTAGGGGCAGCTACCACCAAGGCGCGGTGGGGAAAAATGACCATCTGAGGTCTTCCTGCTGAAGGTCTGTACAGTTATCGGATCCTAATGCTTCAAATATATGTAAATATTACTATTGTATGTGTAAGAGAGGTCTTTGATTTTTACCATAAAGTCACAGTCCAACGTTGTGTGTATTTACTTGATATACACAAAGAGATTTTTTTATGAATAAGGTATATTTTTGAAATTTAAAAATAGTAGTCACTGCTGCTGTATGACAGCATGCTTCTAGCAGGTAGCATGTGCAAATTCATGAGGAAATGTATCAAAGTCCTCATCTACAAGTGGAAGGAGGAGAGGGAGGAAATTAGAAATTGGTGACCAATTTCATTGCTGAACGCAGATTACAAAATCCTATCGAAGGTTCAGTGCCAACTGGGTCAGGTTTGCTCTGGGATCAGTGATTCACCCTTACCAAACCTGTATTATTTTACTGGGCAGGACAATCTCTGACAGCATGGCGCTCCTCAGGGATAGAATCTCCTAAGTGCAGGACAGGGGCTGGGTATCTGCCTCATCAGCTTGGAGAGGAGAAGGCCTTTTACAGGATATTGTACATGAGGTACCTGCTGTTCAAAATGGGCTTTGGGGAGGGAATCTGCTCTACATCAACATCGTTAGTGCAGTCTCAATCAATGGGTGGGAATCCAATCAGATCTGGAGTCAATCATGGCTGCCCACTCTCTCCTGTCTTCTTTGTGTTTTGTATAGAGCCTTTTGATGAGTCCATCAGGAAGGATGTGAGTCTGAGAGGCAGCGGAGTCCTGCAGGTCAAAGCCTCCTTGTGCATGGATGACCTCACCTCGAATCCGCTGTCAGTGCACAGGCTTATGAGCATCTGTGATCTGTTCAAACTGGCCTTGGGAGCCAAGATAAATCAAAACATGAATGAAGCTACATTCTTTGGGAATTGGTCCTTTATCCCCTTCACCTGAAGGAGAGATTACCTGAAGGTGCTGGAAATATAGTTTGGGGGTGCTAGGGCATGCACAAAAACTTGGGAGAAGAGTATTGCTAAGGTGAGGCAGAATTTGGGCTTATGGGAGCATTGCTTTGTCTCCATTAAAGCCTGGTCATCAGGTGTGAGGTACTCTCTCTGTTGCTTTAAGTGGCACAGGTCTGGCCCATTCCCAGAATCTGCACCTTTGCAGTCACCAAAGCCATCTTCCACTTCATCAAGAGGTCTAAGATGGACTGTGTCCATAGGAACACCATGTAAAAAACAATGGATAAGGGAGGGAAGAGTGTACCCAATGCTGCCCTCATCCTGATGACCACCTTAATGTGTGGCTGCATCAAGCTGTGCATAGACCTTCAGTACGCAAACACCAAGAGTCACTATGTTCTGAGGTTCTAACTTTCCCTAGTGTTGTGAATGATAGGAGTGACCTCATTGCTGTGAAATGCTTCAAGCAGTTAGACCTTTCTGTATCACCTATCCTTTGTGGAGAAATTTGTAAAGAAAAACACATTTGACCATAAGTCCAACAGGAAATGGTCAGTACCAAGCATCCTCGGTATCCTGGGGGGAAAGGAGAGGGTAGATTCTGTCAGATTGACCCTGAACAGACTGTCAAAGTCATTTGACAGAATGCCTCATCACTGAACTTTCCAAAAAGCAGTAAAACATTGCTTGGCTGGTGATGAGAAGGGCACTACCTGAGAAGTTTCTCATAACTACTCAGACTGCCTGTGCCACTGCACGCTACCTTCAAAGCAGCTGTGGGGGGTGTGGTGGGGGGGAAGTGAGGCAGTTTGGGGGATGGAGGCTGTCACACACTTCCTTCTGAAATATGCCTTTGCAAAGAAAGTTTGGAGAAGATGCAGTGGTTTTGGTCAAGTGTCGGCCCGAGCAGCTCCATGATGCAGGACTCTGTAATCTACAAGCTATTCCCAGCGCACATACCGAATCAAACATTGACTGCATCTAAAGAACCATCAACTTGGTGGAAGATGCTCTTTACTCTTCCTGAAACTTGTTGGTCTTCCAGAGCAAGGAGTTGCAGACTGGCACCTTCCTGGGTCCAGGACTACATGCTGAAGGACGCACTAAAGCTTGGGGCAGCTCTGTGGTCTTTCTGCTGAAGTTAAATGGGAGTCCCTTCAGTGATCAGATACTCTCTGTGAAATATGTGTAAATATAGTCTTGTGCAAGTAAGAAGTGCCTTTGGTTTATTTGCTCGATAGTCAAACTCCAGTGTTTGTTTGTTCATATGCTATTACACAGAGCTAAATTGTGTTTGTGCCAACTATGTATCTAAAGATATTTTAAGAATAAAGTATATTTTTGAAACAAATAAAAGTCATTGCTGGCTAGGCCAGCATTTACTGACCATCCCTAATTGCCTAGAAGGCAGTTAAGAATCAATTACATCACTGTGGGTCTGTTGTCACATTAGGGTCAGACCAGGTAAGGACTGCAGTTCCCTTCACTAAAGGACATTAGTGAACCAAATGGGTTTTTCTGACAATCAACAATGGTTTCTTGTCATCATTAGATTCTAAATTTGAGATTGTTTTATTGAATAAATGTGAGGTAATTCCATTTTGGTAAAACAAACAAGGGCAGGACTTTTACAGTTAAAAGTAGGGCCTTGGGTAGTGCCATAGGACAGAGTGACCTAGGGATTCAGGTGCATAACTCTTTGAAGTTAACATCACATATAGATAAGGTGTTCAAGAAGGTAGTTAGCACATTTGCCTTCATTGCTCAGATCTTTGAATATAGGAGTTGGGATGTTATGTTGAGATTGTACAGAGCATTGATGAGACCTTTTCTGGAGTACTATCAGTTCTAGTCTCCCTGTTATAGGAAGGATATTATTAAAGTGAAGAAGTTTCAGAAGGGATTTATTGGGATGTTGCCGGGAATGGAGGGCTTGAGTTATAAGGACAGGTTGGAGAAGCTGGGACTTTTTTTCACTGGAGTCTAGGAGCTTGAGTGGTGAACTTATAGAGGTTTCTTAAATAATGATTGGTTTCAATAAGGTGAATGGAGGTGTCTTTTCCCTAGGGTGAGGGATTTCAAACTCGGGGGCATTTTTTTAACTTGGGCCAAGCACAGGCTGGTGGGACCAGTTGAGTTTGGGATTATGGCTGGTATGGACTGGTTGGATTGGGGTCTGTTTCCGTGCTGTATGATTCTATGACTTTATGACTCTATGAATTCAAATTCCAAGTTCGACTGCCAAAATCAAAGGTACACTAGATAATTTAGTTTATGGATCACAAAAAAATAGTATGCAGGTATGGCACAAACCAGGAGGACTTATGGATGGTATCCTTTACTATGATAGAAATTGAACATAAAAGCAAAGATGCTATGCTTCACTTATACAGGTTTATGGATAGGCCCCACCTCCAATACTGTGTGCACGTTTGGTCTCCTGCTTTAAGGAAGAATGGAACTGCATTGGAGGCAGTTTAGAGGAGGTTTACTAGATTGATATCTAGATTGAGTAGGTTGTCTTACGAGTATAGGTTGGACAAAGTGGTCTTTGTTTCTGCTGGAGTTTAGAAGAATGTGGGGCTAATTGATTGAAGCCTTTAAGTTGCTGAATGGTCTTGACAAGATGGACATAGAAAGGTTGCTTCGTCTTGTGAGTGAGTCAAGAACTGTGACTACTGATCTAAAATCAGATCCTTTTTAGTCAGAGATGAGGATAAGTTCTTTCTTTCAGTGAGTTCCATGACTTTGGAGCTCTGTGCTCCAGGGGACAGTAGAAGCAGAGTAATTGAATATTTTTACATGAGAGGTAATTAAAATCTTTTTAGATTCTTATTTGTAAAGGATATTTGGAGTAACTGGAATGTGTAATTGAAAAAAACAAAAAGATCAATCACAATCTCTTTGAAAGGAGAAGCGGGTTAGAGGGGCCCAATGGTCTATTTCTATTCTTAATTCATATGATCACATTGCCTTTTGAAATTAGCAATTTAAATTCCTGCATTAAGTAGTGACTACAGTTCAAAAGCACTTCATTGGCTGTGAAGCTTTATGAAATTTCCAGTAGTCATGAAAAACATTATCTAAATGCAAGTCTGTGTTTTTTTCTCATTTGCTGAGCGCGGATTGTAATTAACAGTGAAACATTACAAGGCTAGGCACTCAGTCAGGGGGACTTTCTTTTTTTCTATACAGTCAACGACTTATCCAAATGTTATCACTTTGGACTGATTGCCTCTTCAACATGTTCCCGTTAAATAATGTGCTATTCTGTTCGTGGCTATGCAGCAAACTTTGGTCTGGCAGCTGCTGATCAACATATTGCTTTGCTGTGGCATCTTCAAATTACTTTGCTGTCAACTTAGTTTCATTTTCACCACTAGGCAAACAAGGCCCAAATACAGCCACTCCTCAGTAAATTTCCCATTGCAGTGAATTCAATATTAATTTTCACACTGGGGAAATCAAGCCTTTCACCTCCTGTAACGAGCTTTTTCTTATATCTGCAAAACAGAATGAAATAAATAACCTGTATTTCACATCCTCAGGACATCCCAATGAATTTCTTAGCTAATTATTAATTTTTTTTAGTGTAGTCACCCTGATGTAATGTCAACAAAACGCAGCAGCCAATCTGGTCACAACAATGTTTGATTAATAGCAGATTAAATAATTGGCTAATCTGTTTTAGTGATTGATCAAACAGCAAACAAAGGACAATGGTCTTAAAATGCTGCTCAGTTCACCTTTTCCTTTCTCCGGGGAAATGTCAATAATGTTTTCAATAGACCTGATGTTGCTTAGGGATACATTGTTAAATATTGGTTAGGATGCTAGAGTGAATGCCTCTCCACTTCATCAAATAATTCCATGTATTCTTTTTAAGTCCAACAAGAAGGCAAACAGGGTTTGGGATTTAAAGGGAAGATGGCAACTTGAATAGTTAAGCTCTCATTCGGTTGTGGCATTGAAGTATAGATTTTATATTCACGTTTCTGGAGTCAGACATGACCTATAGATTTCAGACTAAAGGGTGAAAATACTACCACTGCTATGATCTGACAGCATTTGGGTTTAGGCTGATAAGAGTCCAAAACCACACAGTGCCAAGCAATGACTACTTCCAACCACTTCCCTTTGAGATTCAACATCGTTTCCATTATCAAATGTGTGATCACCCTGTGATCATCATTGATGAGAAATGTAACTGCATCAGCAGATACATAGTGTAGCTACAAAAGCAGATCAGAGGCTGGGTATTCAGAGGACAAAGCTTCCTCCTAAATTCCCAAAGCCTTTCCAGTATGGTACAAGTCAGGAATGTAATGGAATAGTTTCCACATACCTAAATGAGTACTAAACCAACAACACTCAAGAAAATCCATATCATTCAGGTCAAAACAGCCTATTGAATGGCACTCCATCCACCTGCAAACATTTACGACCTTCACCACTTAGACAGCATGACTGCACCTTATACCAGCCACATTGCAGCAACTTGCAAATGCATACTTTTCCAAAATCTCCTAAAGTCCTCACCTTCCTCACCCAGAAGGACAAGGATAGCATGTGGGCGGCACGGTGGCACAGTGGTTAGCACTGCTGCCTCACAGCGCCTGAGACCCCGGTTCAATTCTCGCCTCAGGCGACTGACTGTGTGGAGTTTGCACGTTCTCCCCGTGTCTGCATGGGTTTCCTCCGGGTGCTCCGGTTTCCTCCCACAGTCCAAAGATGTGCTAAATTGCCCGTAGTGTTAGGTAAGGGGTAAATGTAAGGGTATGGGTGGGTTACGCTTCGGCGGGTCGGTGTGGACTTGTTGGGCCGAAGGGCCTGTTTCCACACTGTAAGTAATCTAATCTAATCTAATCTAATCTAATTATGACCTACAACTTCTCATCCAAATTATCCATCATCCTAACTTGGAAATACATCATTGTTTCTGCACATGAGTGAATCAAAATCTTGAAGCTCCCTACTTCACAGCACTATGGGACGGCCTGATGTAGCTTTAGGACCAAACACAATTGTCATTAAATATTTCTTTATTCGTTCATGGCTTGTGAGTGTTGCTGGCGGGGTTAATATTTATTCTTTATCCTGAGCTGCCTTTAGGAAGGTTGTGATGAGCTACCTCCTTGAACTGCTGGAGTCCATTTATTGTAGATAAATCCATAATGCCATTAGGGAGAGAGGTCCCAGAATTTGTCCCAGCAACACTGAAGGAACTGTGATATACTTCTGTTATCCTTGTCCTTCTAAATGGTAGTGGTCATGAGTTTGGAAGGTTTCTAAGTATGTTAGGTGAATTTCTGCAGTGCATTTTGTGAATAGTATACACTGCTACTACTCAGGGAGTGCAGGTTACTGGATGTGATATCAAGGGCAATTGTTAGATTATTACTTGTTGGAGTTGATCATTATTTGGCAATTGAGTGGTGTGAATGTTACTTGCCATTGTCAGCCCAGTCTTGGATATTATCCAGATCCTGCTCCTTCAGTATTTGAGGAATCACAAACGGTGCTGCACATTGTGCAATCGTTAGTGAACATCCTCATTTCTGACCTTATGATGGAGGGAAGGTCATTGATGAAACAGTTGAAGATGGTTGGGCTAAGGGCACTACTCTGAGGAACTCCTGCAGAGACATCCTGGAGCTGAGCTGTCAGCTCTCAAACAACCTCAAGAACTATTTTCCTTTTTGGCAGGTATGACTGTAACCAGCTGGGAGTTTTCACCCTCATTCCCATTGACTCTATTTACAGCACAGGTCACAAGCCTTCACTGCCCATGAGACACAGTCAATTGCTGCTATACAGCGTGATATTCTTTCCACCAAAACTGACTGTATACACCACTGGCATCAACTGGCCTCTATGTTCCTGAGCCAGAATAGCTCTCCAATGCCTTCCTGCACTATGACCATCCAGGTGTAAGGCCATTCCCAGGATGTGGGAGTCCCAGTGAAGGAGCTTTCAAGAGAGCTTTCTTCATTTTCTTGTTCCTCACCCAAGAGGAACACTTCTTTTCTGGGGTGTGCCCCCCTCCCACCTTGCTTCACAGGGGACACCAGCGAAGCTATCATCTCTGTCTACCCCTCAACAGAGTTTCTACAATAGTCAGATAGCTCTGATATCTGTCTTCGCATTGATAAGTCGAGACATTTCCCAAATGGCCTGTTTCTGGATCGGGGTATCTCCATCTTTCCTGTAAGGTCTCTTATGTTGATTCCTGGGCTATTACATCAAACAATACAGAACAGGAACAGGCTGTTCGGCCCACCATTTCTCCACCGACTATAATGCCACTTTAAATTAATCCCATCTATTTGCACATGGTTCATATCTCTCCATATGCTGCCTGTTCATGTGTCTATCTAACTGTCTCTTTAATATTGCTATCATATCTGCTTATACCACCTCCCTTGGCAGTGCGTTCCAGGCACTTACCATCATTTGCATAAAAAACATTCCTAACACATCTACTTTCAACTTTTCCTGTCTCATCTTAAACCTATTTCCCCCCTAGTATATGACATTTCCACTCTGGGAAAATGCCTTTGACTATCCACTCTATCCATGCCTCTCATAATTTTATATACATCTTTCAGGTCACTCCTCAGCCTCTGACACTCTAGCAAAAACACCTTATCCAATTGTGTTGCAACTTTAAGGGAGCTATGGACTTGCACCTCAAGGCCCCTCATCAAGGCTCCTAACGGTCCTGCCATTTACTGTATACTTCCCTCTTGCATTTGACCTCATAAAATGTATCACCTCACCATTGGCTGGATTAAATTCCACCTACCTTCCACTCAACTTTACAACGGGGATCTGTATCCTGCTGCATCCTTTGACAAACTTCTCACCATCCAGAACTTCGCCAATTTTCATATCGTCTGCAAACTTACTCATCAGATCATCTAAATTTTCATCCAAATCATAAATCTCAAAAAACACGAGTCACCCACCGATCCTTGTGGAACACCA
The DNA here is from genome assembly GCF_037043375.1 of Chiloscyllium plagiosum. Classification (NCBI taxonomy): domain Eukaryota; kingdom Metazoa; phylum Chordata; class Chondrichthyes; order Orectolobiformes; family Hemiscylliidae; genus Chiloscyllium; species Chiloscyllium plagiosum. Next base: position 21,337,390 of record NW_028270168.1, read on the forward strand.
ATGGTCACATACCTCCAGTCAGAAAAACACCATTCCACATTTATCCTCCATTCTCAATGACCAAGCAGATGTTCCAGCTTTGTCACAGTTATGGTAAATGCCTGGGCTATTTCCTCATCCTCCTCTCCCTACCTGAAGGTCTTTGCCATATGTACTCACTTGTCACAATTTGTAGCTGACCAGATCTAATTTGCAACTGCCTTAATCTGCATCTGATCACACCTTAGTGATCCATTGGAAAATAATAGCCAAATTACTGCCTACTGATAAAGCCAATTACAATACCTTATACGGTAGTTGTGCACCATACCTTCTAAAACCCAAGGATCACAGAAGGGACAGCTGGACATTTCTAAACAAGATACCAGCACTTACTTTATGTACTGTTTACACTGTTATTTGTTCAACCAGTGGGGAAGGTTTAGTTCCAAATGAACGAGCACCAGGGAATGTATACAGCACTATCCCCTTGATTTGTCCGGACTTGTCCGACCTGCCTAGCTCCTTTTCCACCTATCCACTCCACCCTCTCCTCCCTGACCTACCACCTTCATCTCCTCCCCCACTCACCCACTGTACTCTATGCTACTTTCTCCCCACCCCCACCCTCCCCTAGTTTATCTCTCCACGCTTCAGGCTCTCTGCCTTTATTCCTGATGAAGGGCTTTTGCCCGAAACGTCGATTTCGCTGCTCGTTGGATGCTGCCTGAATTGCTGTGCTCTTCCAGCACCACTGATCCAGAATCTGGTTTCCAGCATCTGCAGTTATTGTTTTTACTCCAATGTATACAGTCAGTTCTGTTCTAACATGTGTTTCTTCAATGCGAATTGGCTATGACACGATTGAAGAATTTAGACCATTGTTTGTAGAACATGAACTTTCCTTACCTGTATTGGCTATAACACATTTGTAATCCCATTGGTTTAGACAGTGCGGCTATTACACAAATTTTCTTATAACGCAGGATTGCACAGGAATGGAACTATTGCAGAACAGACTGTATAATGTAGGATTCAGCCACATCTCTGTCTGCCTTAAAAATATTCAAAGATTCTGCTTCTACTGCCTTTCAAAGAAGTGGTACAGGTACAATGGGTTGAATGAGCGTTTATTTCTGTATTGTATCATTCAACGAAGTCACTGCTGCCTTGCTGTTTGTGGGATTTTGCTGTTTTCAATTTGGTTGCTGCCTTTTCTATGTTACAACAATGCCTTTCAGTGTACTTAATTAGTTGTAAACTGCTTTTAATCATTAATGTGTTTGTTAAACAGTGCAATAATAGATGTCCTTTTACATTTTGTTTTAAGAGTCTTTGTGCTTTTTGCAGATCATATGAGAGGAAAGAAATTCAATGATCCTGTTCCCATATGGTACCTGTTTATTCCTGGGAATGATCACAACACTGATATTAACATCCTCTTTTAAAGACTAACATGAATTGAAGGCAAATAGGAAATAAGTTTAGGGACTCTGTTAAAAACTGCATTGCTCCTGCTGGACAGTGACATTTATTTGATATTATAGAATAATATTTTCATACCAAGTAATTTCCTGCCTGCCTGATTGACTTCGGAGAGACATTATCAGTAAATATGTTCTCAAACCAACCAATTGCAGACCATTATTATAACAATTGAGAAATGACTAGCAGTACATGAGAAAATTATAGAAAATAACTGAAAACAAAGTGGAAAGCAGAAATTAATTATGTGCAATCAATTACTGTGTTGTGATCTGTCAAGTGAAGTGAGTCCAAGAAAGAAATGAAACAGATGCAGGAGCCATTGGATGCAGGAAATCAGAGGCAGTGAAGGTGTTGCATCAATATCCAGCAAGGTAAAATTGACACAAGAATAAAAAAAGAACAAGTTGTCTTATGACGGAGAAAAGCTTATGAAAAATCAGATAACTTTCATGAGGTGATTCAAGAAAGTTGAAACAGAGTTCGAGAGAGAAATGGAGATAGAAATGGAAAATCAAGATTTCTTAATCAATGACCATTTCCACAGGGTATCTCAAAGATTGATTTTGAAATTTTAACTTTTTTTTTCAAAATATGGATGTCACTGGCAAGGCTGGTATTTATCCAAATCTAGTTTACCTCCGGTTGTGGAAAATACTCATCTTAAACTTGTGCAATTGTGATGTTAGTTATATAAGAGTTTCAGAATTCTGCACAAGTGACAATAAAGGAATTGAAGGTTATTTTCATTCAGGATGGTGGGTGCTGGGAATGTGATGGCCTTCTCATTAACTTATTGCTTTTGTTATTCAGGGTGGAGGTTGCAGGGGTAGGTATTGCTCATGAAGCACTGTTTTAATGATATCAGTTGAAGGACACTAGTTAAACTCCCTTGCTTTTCTTCAAAATAACCCTGTTGCACCTTTAGATCCACCTGACAGGTTAGAGTCATAGAGTCAAAAAGATGTACAGCATAGAAACAGATCTTTCAGTCTAACTCATCCATGCTGACTAGATATCCTAAATTAGTACTCCTATTGGCCAAAATTTGGCCCATTTCCTATTCATATACCAATCCAGATGCCTTTTAAATGTTGTAATTGTACCAGCCTCCACCACTTCCTCTGGAGGTGGAAAAGTCGACTTTTGGATGTAACCCTTTTGAACTCCCAATGCTGCCTGGCTTGCTGTGTTCTTCCAGCCTCCTATCTGTTTATTTTGGATTCCAGCATCTGCAGTTGTTTTTGTTTCCACCACTTCCTCTGGCAGCTGATTCCATACATGCATTCCCATCTGTGTGAAAAAGTTGCCTCGTAAGTTCCTTTCAAATCATTCCCCTCTCAACTTAAACATAGCTTTGGTCTGAAGTACAACATCACTGACAAAACAAGCACTCTTTTGTTGCCACAGTACTATGTCAACCTAAATTATGTGATTAAGCTATTTGAGTAAACCCACAAGCCTCTGAATTAGAGACACAATTGCTGTCAATTGAGCCAAAGCTGACACTGACAAGAATATATTGGAAAGTTGTTGCTATTATTTGTACTGTTTCACTTAAAATTGCAGAATTATATCCCAGAAGTTGTATTACCAGATCTGACACCTAAATTCAATGGGTGTTCCTTGTTTGGTGAAAAAAACAGGATTAGTGAAGCTGCATTTGTATTTCATGCCATCCTTTCATACTGGCATCCCAGAATTTGAATTAAAATTTAAAGTTTTAATTTTAAAAACAGCTTAAGATACTCTTCAAGGTATTATTAAACCAGCAATAATAAACAGCGATAACACTTTTTAGGAAGTGTTGATCCGATATATCTGTTGTGCTTGTTCTTTTAGGTGATGGAGTTGGTTTGGAAGATGATGTCAAGGAACCTTGGTGAGTTGTTGCGGAGATCACACACCGTTGCAGTTGAGCACTGCTAGTATAGGGAGTGAATGTTGAGCATAGTGGATGTTGGTCCCAATCATGTGGATTGCTTTGTGCAGGATGGTGTCAAGCTTCTTGAGCATTATAGGAGCTACACTCACTCAGGAGAGAAATATTAAATAAGATTTGGGGGAGTCAAGAGGTGACTAACTTGATGCAGAATCTTTGTTGCCTGACTCATTCTTGCAGTTACAGCATTTGTTTGACTGATCCAGTTCAGTTTCCAGTCAATGGTAACTCCAAGGAAGTTGCTGATAGCACCTCTAACTTTTGAATTCCATTTCCTATACTCACATGCTGCAGCATTATTCCTCTTCTGGATAAAGTGACTCACACTAGGGCAGTCACCTTGATCAATGTGGCATTTCTTTCCTATGTCTGTCTGGTAATTGGCCATTTTGTCATGAGATAAGACATGGTGACAAGCTGGAAATGCATGGGTGGAGCTCATTGTTGTTGGAATTATTTTTAATCCGGTTTGGACATGTTGTGTCGCACATCTTCAGCAGTTGGGACTTGAACCTGGGCTGCTGATGTAAATGGATCTGAAAGGGTTAATACTGAGGAATGCCATCTACTGTGATGATGTGCCTTAGATTTGTGGCAGAGCAACTTAAGATCTTTAAGGCGTGAGACCTAACATCTAGCCCTGATCAAATTCCCTGTGAAATAAAGCCTAATGTATCAATATAATCTGTAACTAGTAATCAACATGAAACGTACTTTATCATGCCAACTGCAAAACCCTTTTCTACTTAGACCAGGAAGCTGTTTACCTCTAAACTGAGACAAACACTGTAGATCTGAATCAAACTGAAATTGCTTGAGAAATTCAGCAGGTCTGGAGCTCTATGGAGAACAGTTCTGAAGAAAGGACACTGGATCTGAAATGCTAATTCTGTTTTTATCCATAGATGCTGCCAAACCTGCTGAGGTTTAACAGAAATTGCTGCTTTGGTTTCAGTGGTTCACTTTATCAGTCCAGTAAGCAGACCCAGTAGTTCCCTGCATTTCCCTGAGTGCCAATTACCTCCATCCGTGAGAAACAACATGCATAAGTAATGAACTGGGTATACTCATAAAACAATTACATATTTTCTATGCTCAGAGAGTGGCTATGACTGACTTGCACGTTATCATTCTTCATGGAATGAAAGCCATTCTCAATCCACAGCCCTTCCCTTTTCTTCCCTCTTGTTTTGTTCCTCAGTGACACCCACGACTGGGCGGGGCCTCGCCCGTCCAACCCTTGCGTGTCTCGCTGATTGGCGGTGCGACGCAAGTAGCAAGGAGCTGATTTGCTGCGACGGGAATTTGATTGACAGTTCTATGTTGATTGATTGACAGGGCGTGTCCGGGATTTGGAACACGATGTATCTGCTGGGGGCTGCAGCTGGGGGAGATGCTGTGTATCCGACAGAGGAGAAGTAGCGAGCTCAGCAGCATCCAGGCCGAGATATTCCCTATGGCACTCAGCAGTTAGATGTAATATCTTCAATTTAAAACCGGTATTAAAAAGTTGAACCAAAAATAGAAAACACTGGACTGTCTTTCACTTTAATTTCATTAATCTCATTAATCTCTTGGGTAGATTGCAGGCGAATGTATTTTTGGAAACACCGGCGCTGGCGGCAGCTTTCGGAGAAGGGGATGTGGAGCTGAACTCTGCGCCTGGAAAGTGACAAGGTTTCAATAAATCGGTAAGTGTCAGGGGCAATGACAAGTATTTTTTTCTCCGTCTGGTAAGTAACATGTTAAGTGACTGTGGGGAGCGGCTTTAACAATTTCAGCAATGACAGTTTCACCGGAAAGCGGTTCCCTTTGGATCTTCTCCACTATGTCGCTGGGAGACACAAGCTGCAATTCTTCCAGATTGTTCTGGAGGCTCCCAGTTAGCGTTATGACTGATCTCCAGGACGTGGGGGGCAAAACCGGGATAAACATCAAATGGTTTTGTTTTATTTCCTTTCGGAATATTTTGTCTTGAGGGCTGGTTAGAGATGGGGGCATATCTGATGAAACTTCCAGAAATAGGAGACCTTTTGTTTTCCTTTCACTACCTCAGGAAGCTGCAAAGCACTTTACAGACCCTGAGGTACTTTTTTCTCGACGGTTGTAAGTCACTTGTATTTAAGGAGGTACGTACAGTCAGCTCCCAAACCCAAAAACGTAAATGTCGAAATGATCTTAAATTACAGGACATCTGTGTTCTGAGAAGACGAGAATTTTGAAATTGAGGCCATTGTGTTTTATAGGCGTGTATGTATTTATACAGTACAAATAATCGGGAGGTACCATGAGGGTGAGGAGAGCGATGACATTTTCAAGTTAGTTGAGCTGAAGTGGGCTAAATTAGCCACTTATCGCCTAACCCTTTTCTGGGTGTAACTTTCCCCTTTTAAAAAGCCGGTGGATGACTCAAACAGTATGGAATTACAGGTCCCTCTTTCTCTCTGCTGCCTTTCTTGAGAGCTCTATGGGTGGTGACATTCTTTCCCATACTTCATACTTTATCATACTACCGTATGTCCCTCTGCCAAGAGTAGAACTACACGGAAACTACTTGCTGTTCTGAGTACTGGAGGCTGAGCTATCTTGAGAATATAATTTGAAAGAAGCTCTGGGATTTGCATGTCAAAGAACTGAAACCAGCATAATCCATTATAAAAGATGAAAGTTTTTTTTAGAGATAAGATTAGATTCCCTACAGTTTGGAAACAGGCCCTTCGGCCCCAACCAGTCCGCACTGACCCTCCAAAGAGCAACCCATCCAGACCCATCTCCCTAATGCACCTAGCACTATGGGCAATTTCGCATGGCCAATTCACCTAACCTGCACGTTTTCTGGATTTTGGGAGGAAACCAGAGCACCTGGAGGAAACACAAGGAGAATGTGCAAATTGATGGTGACATCTTGCAAAATGTCCACATTAGAGGAGGAAGTGCTGGATGTCTTGAAACGGTTAAAGGTGGATAAATCCCCAGGACCTGATCAGGTGTACCCGAGAACTCTGTGGGAAGCTAGAGAAGTGATTACTGGGCCTCTTGCTGAGATATTTGTATCATCGATAGTCACAGGTGAGGTGCCGGAAGACTGGAGGCTGGCAAACGTGGTGCCACTGTTTAAGAAGGGTGGTAAGGACAAGCCAGGGAACTATAGACCAGTGAGCCTGACCTCGGTGGTGGGCAAGTTGTTAGAGGGAATCCTGAGGGACAGGATGTACATGTATTTGGAAAAGCAAGGACTGATTAGGGATAGTCAGCATGGATTTGTGTGTGGGAAATCATGTCTCACAAACTTGATTGAGTTTTTTGATGAAGTAACAAAGAAGATTGATGAGGGCAGAGCAGTAGATGTGATCTATATGGACTTCAGTAAGGCGTTTGACAAGGTTCCCCATGGGAGACTGATTAGCAAGGTTAGATCTCATGGAATACAGGGAGAACTAGCCATTTGGATACAGAACTGGCTCAAAGGTAGAAGACAGAGAGTGGTGGTGGAAGGTTGTTTTTCAGACTGGAAGCTTGTGACCAGTGTAGTGCCACAAGGATCGGTGCTGGGTCCTCTACTTTTTGTCATTTACATAAATGATTTGGATGTGAGCATAAAGGTGCAGTTAGTAAGTTTGCAGATGACACCAAAATTGGAGGTGTAGTGGAGAGCGAAGAGGGTTACCTCAGATTACAACAGGATCTGGACCAGATTGGCCAATGGGCTGAGAAGTGGCAGATGGAGTTTAATTTAGATAAATGCGAGGTGCTGCATTTTGGGAAAGCAAATCTTAGCAGGACTTATACGCTTAATGGTAAGGTCCTAGGGAGTGTTGCTGAATTAAGAGATCTTGGAGTGCAGGTTCATAGCTCCTTGAAAGTGGAGTTGCAGGTAGATAGGATAGTGAAGAAGGCGTTTGGTATACTTTCCTTTATTGGTCATAGTATTGAGTACAGGAGTTGGGAGGTCATGTTGTGGCTGTACAGGACATTGGTTATGCCACTGTTGGAATATTGCATGCAATTCTGGTCTCCTTCCTAACGGAAAGATGTTGTGAAACTTGAAAGGGTTCAGAAAAGATTTACAAGGATGTTGCCAGAGTTGGAGGATTTGAGCTACAGGGAGAGGCTGAACACGCTGGGGCTGTTTTCCCTGGAGCGTCGGAGGCTGAGGGGTGACCTTATAGAGGTTTATAAAATTATGAGGGGCATGGATAGGATAAATAGACAAAGTATTTTCCCTGGGGTCAGGGAGTCCAGAACTAGAGGGCATAGGTTAGGATGAGAGGGGAAAGATATAAAAGAGACTTAAGGGGCAACTTTTTCACGCAGAGGGTGGTACGTGTATGGAATGAGCTGCCAGAGGATATGGTGAAGGCTGGTACAATTGCAACATTTAAGAGGCATTTGGATGGGTATATGAATAGGAAGGGTTTGGAGAAATATGGGCTGGGTGCTGGCAGTTAGGACTAAATTAGGTTTGGATATCTGGTCGGCATGGACGGGTTGGACCGAAGTGTCTGTTTTCATGCTGTACATCTCGATGACTCTGACAGGTGTCTGTCTGTGTGGAGTTTGTACATTCTCCCTGTGTCCCCATGCTGGTTGTTTGAAATAGGAAATAGTAAACTCCCCTGATTTCCCCTCCCTCCCCCTCTATAGTGATGAATACTTTTCCCTTTTCAAATATTTTTCTAGTTATAAGTTATTACATTGTCTTTTCAAGTAGCACATTCCAGATCCTGATTTAAATCCTTATTTTCCCCTTCTATTACTGATCTGCCAATACTTTTACTCCTTACTTATTTCTATTATCATTTTGAACTATTAAATCCAATGCCCCCCTCCTGCACTCCCTTAGACCCATTGGGTCTGTGAACAACATAGTTTGTCTATCCCTCCACATAACTGGTATCCCTCATCTCTACTGCATCATATTTAACAGGGTTGTTCGCTTTCTGTATTTGACAACCACTGAAGAAAATGGGCTCTGACACTCTAGATGACCGCTGCATTTTGAGTCGGCAGAGAAACAGAATTGGCCAAGATTCCTTTCATTTCCATCAGATAGCTCTGGCCACTATCTTAAGGTGGAAAACGTAAGAGACTTATTTGAGTGCTCATCACATCCTCGTAAAATAATTTGCTGCAAAAATAATCATTGCCTCATCTCCCCTCTCCCCACCTTATCCAGATCCAACCCTCCAAACTACCTGTTCATCTTCCTTCCCACTTATCCGGTCCACCCTCCACTCCAACCTATTACCATCACCCCCCACCCGCATTTACCTATTGCCTTCCTAGCTACCTCCCCCCAGCCCCAGTCCCTCCTATTTAACTCTCAGCTCCTTCCCTTTCCTGATGAAGAGCTTATGCCTGAAATATTGACTGTGCTGCTCCTTGGATGCTGCCTGACCTGCTGTGCTTTTTCAGTGCCACACATTTTGATCCTAAAATAATTTACAGTTGAATATCATATTAGCTCATCTTCAGCTTCTTGTGGGAGTTAATTCTTTGAGGAAGGGAGCAAATTGAATACGGGACTTTTTATTATAGTTCATGTAAAACATGGTTGATGCAAAAACAGCCTATTTTGAATGGGTGTGGGTGGGTGGAAACGGCCTGACCTGGAGGATTGGTGGGAACTATTTACATGTATGTTTGCATGGGCCACCTGAACTTGTTTTTCACCTCTTTTTTTTTTTGAGGGTTGGAAAAGTAGTACAAACATAGGGTGAAATGGTAATTCATCACATAATCAGGATAGTGCAAAGATCAGGGACTTTATCCCACACTTTGGACTTTCCCCATCAAACCAGACTTGTGACAGTGGGGTCATGGACCTTCACTATTGGACTGGGGTTCATGAACTGGTGTGGTGGAATCTGAGAGCTCCTAATGCCAGCTGTTCCCCAGGAAACTCTGCCAGGCAGACTCCCAATATGGTAAAAACAAGGACTGCAGATGCTGGAAACCACATTCTAGATTAGAGTGGTGCTGGAAAAGCACAACAGTTCAGGCAGCATCCAAGGAGCAGTAAAATCGACGTTTCGGGCAAAGGCCCTTCATCAGACTCCCAATGTGTCTAATAAATTCACTCATTAGTTTGCATATATCTAAAGTAGATCAAGCTAATAAATTTGCTTTATATGAAAACACATGTCATCTTGTATTCATTTTTGATCAGTCCTTAAAGAACTCATGAGGTACTTTCAGGCTAACAATGCAGCACCCTCATTGAAGCAGAAGTGTGAAGAATCAAGAGAGAGGGGAATGTTTTAAATTTATTTTAATTTTAAGAAATTTGCCTGAGAGATTACACATTACAGTGCTCCCTGCTATTCACTTCCCGCTGTACTTCAAAGTCCTCTCCACTGGTGTTTGACATTAACTAACACCTAAAATTATTAACAGCAATTTTGTACACTTGATATTTTGTGTTTTTGATTAATTAATAAAGTGGTAATATCATTGGACTAGTCATCCAGGGCCCAGGCTAATATTTTGGGTAAAGCAGTTCAAATTCCACCGTTGCAGATTTCTTTCACTAGTTTGGTCAACGTGTGATTCCAGATCCGGAATAATTTGTGTTGAGTCTTAACTGTTTTCTGAAATAGCCTGCAAGCACTTCAGCTCAAAATAATGAGTGCCAGCCTCGCCTCCATTGCCTCAGTCCCATGAAAGAATAGAAGAAAATCAAACCTAGGCATACAGTTTTTCAGTTATTTTATTTGAGAGCAAATGAAAGGTTGGAGTTAGAAAACTAACGTGCAGAGTGAATGATTCTGTGCTTCCAGATTTGCATCACCACCTTAATTCAGAATGTTCTGCATTGCATGATGGTCAGTGTTTTCATGTGTCACAAGTTGCTGAAAATCTTCTGCAAGCTGAGGCATGTGACCATGAGCCTCAGCAGTAAGATACCACAACTTTATTCTCTCCACTTTATGTTCCTCCTATGTCTTTCCTGATCTAACACACTTATCTTGTTGACCCAAGTATTATATTTCTCTTGTGAAAATATGGCTTTATTCCTATTTTTATTAGCACTAAATGAAATGTGTTCAACAATTGTAGTTCTGCCTTAGTCTTGAATTTTTTAAACATTTGAGAGTTTATTTTTCATCGCAAAACAATTCTGTGTGGATGGGCAGAGACATTATGTATTAAGTGGCAGTGATTAGGTGAAGCAGGTAACTCCAACTAGTTCAACATCAGTTTGTTAATAAAGTAAAACTTCAAACTGATGTTAGCAATGGAAATATTTTGCCAAAGTTTTCAGGAGGATGGAGTCAAGGAGTTCAGCTGACAATTTTAGAGCATCTTTTAGAAGGAGTGGAAAGCTTTAAGGAGGGAATTCAAGATCTAAAGGCACAGCCTCTGATTGAAAGAATAGTAAATAATAAACTATTTCCAGTGGCAGAAGTTTGGTAACCAATGGGCAGAGTTATGGTAAGTGAGAAAAGAACCAGAGGTAATGTTAGGGAAAACATTTTGAATGGCTAGGATTTGGGATGCACTGCCTAACAAGTTCATGAACACAGATTTAGAAGTTGGCTTCAATAGGAAATTGGATAGATTGTTTGAGGGAGGGAAAAAAATGTAAGAATATGGGGAAACAGCAGGGAAGTGGGGCTAGATAGTTTATTTTTCCAATGTGCCAGTCAAAATTTGAGCTGAATGGTTACCTCCTGAGCTGTACAATTCTATAAGTGTGAGAGTTGGCAAGGGATGCAACAGATGCAAACGTGTGATGTTTAGTATGCTTTAAAAACAAGATTTCAGTTTAGTATATAATGACTTGTGATTCAATGGAGCATCTCCACCACTTAGCCAGAATTGTTAGATTTCTAGGCCAGGACTATGGGCCGTGGGAGTTACGTTCATCAGTTACCAAACTGTAATTCCTTACTAAATGCCAAATGGCTTGTGGTAAGACTTGAAGTGTAAGCCTTGAAAATGAGGTCGGGGTGAAAAAGACAGACATAGGTTATTTGGGTTTCATTTTAACATACACAAGGCTGATGTATTATGTAATTTTTAGTAAAGTACCATTGTTTACATGTTAATTTGTAGACAAAGCACTAATATACAATAAACCACAGATTTGTGACCTTGTTGATAAAGATTAAATATTTATCTTGATAGATCCTGTGTCCTCCTTTCATTGTTCCCTGGTATGAACTCTTTCTTTGAATCTGGTATCTTTTGAATTGCTTGTCACTTCTTTTGCGTCACTGTGTCCTGGCATTGGAGACCTTTAGAGAGGTTTATAAAATCATGAGAGGCACGGATAGAGTAAATAGACAAGGTCTTTTCCCTTGGGTGGGTGAATTCAGAACTAGAGGGCAGAGGTTTATGTTGACAGGGGAAAGATATAAAAGGGACCTAAAGGGTAACTTTTTCATGCAGAGGGTGGCATGTGTATAGAATGAGCTGCTAGAGAAAGTGGTGGAGGTTTGTACAATTATAACATCTAAAAGGTATCTGGATGGGTATATGAATAGGAAGGGTTTAGAGGGATATGGGTCAAATGATGGCCAATGGGACTAGATGAATTTAGGATATCTGGTCATAGTGAACGAGTTGGACTGAAGGTTTCCATGCTGTACACCTCTGACTTTATAAATATGCTAATAGCCCAGGTCATTTTGTCCAAAAATATGAAAAATCTTTCTTTCATGCTCTGACTAGCTAATTAATTCTCAGTATTACTTGTTGGGTTAAATTTGGAGAGGAAAAACAGAGTTTTCTCTGCCCTGCTCCTGGTCCTTCTCTGCTGCCATCTTTCTCCTGTCACACACCAGACCCATCCGCTGTAAAAGAATAAAGAACAGTCCAGCACAGGAACAGGTCCCTATGGCCCACCAAGCCTGTGCCAATACATGGCACCTATCTAAACTAAAAACCTTTTGGCTCTATATGGTCCATGTCCCCAATTCCCTGTCTATTTGTATATCTGTCAAGATGCCACTTAAACATTGCTCCTGTATTCGCCTCCAACGCTTCCTTTGTCAGCAAATTCTAGACACCTACCACCCACTGTGCTTTTAAAACAAAGACTTGCCTGTCGTGTCTTCTCTAAACTTCCCCCTTTTACCTTAAACCTATGTGCCCTAATAATTTACATTTTTTTAGTCTGAGAAAAAGACTCCAACTATCCATTCTATTCCATCCCCCCTCATAATTTTTGCAATTAGGTCACCTTTTAGCCACCAATGTTCAAGTGAAAACAAACCAAGTTTATCTAATCTCTCGTCACAGTCAATATCCCTCAAACCAGACAATGTTCTGGTAAGCCTTTTCTGTAGCTTCTCCAAAGCCACCACATCCTCCTGGTAGTGTAGTAACTCTCCCTTGTGTATCTCCTCCATTGTGCTTTCTTCATGTCACTCCTCACTGAAATAGTGTATTGGGGCATTGCATTTTTCAAGGGGTGGTTTTGGGAGACGAAGGTGCAAAGCTTGGTTATTGATTTGGGCTGTTTATGCACTCCGAGCTCATGTGCAGCATCATACTAATGAGATGGAGGCGCAATTCTGTTCTGCACCTGATTTACAATTTGCCTTGATCCACCAGGATCAGCTGCAAACCCCACAAAATATCTCCCAACCTCCTTTACCCTTGCAAGTTGGATGAAGACAGATTCTGTCTGAGTAGTCGATTAGCCCTTCTGAGTTCATTGAATAGGATTTTGCCATGGTCCTGATATGGGTGCGTAAAGTGAATTGTGGAACCAAATTTCAATATTAGAATATTTTCAGCAGAAGACTTGAGCAGGGCCTGAAGAGAAAGTGGCACGCACAAAATTATTCCCTTTTAGTCTTTTCTTTGGGAATTGTAACTTTTGGAGAAAACATGTTTTTGAATGTATAGTCTCTGCAGACAATGAGAATGCACAGACATTGTAATGGGCTCAAGTCAGACATGCCATCATATGGATTGTAATATATTTGGTAATTTGCCTGTTGTTGTATGGAGAGGAATAAATTTGTTTACTGACAATTAACTAAGGGCACATAGTTTTCTGCAGTTAATTCAAAGTACAGGAGTCTACCATTCTCTGTACCAACAGTTCCTAGTTCACGTCACTCCTTGCAGTTCCTCCCATGATACCAAACTCCAGTTTTTTACTTCATTAAACTTTGTGTGGTGTTCATGTCAGATGAATAGAATGCTACAAATTCTAAGTTGGTATTTACTATCTGCTAAACCAGTAGCTTGGTGAACCTATAGTTCCTCTTTGCTTTGTCACTGGCAACACCTTTGTCAATCAGAGTCAACTTGCCATCCAGTAGGCATTCCTCTTCTCCTATTGTATAAATTGATAAAATCGTTTGAAATTTGGCATTCTTGTGTTTGTCCTGATGAGTTGAAGAGCAAGAGCAACAATATCAACAGGCTAAAGTTAAGCAAAACACTTGCATCTCTGCATGTCTTTCATGGTCTTGGTACATCCCAAAGTGTCTCACAGACGATTAAAGTACTTTTGAAATTTAGCCACTCATGGAATGTAGGAAAGGTAAGAGCAAATTTGCTGTCAAAAACGGCATCATAAAGATGGCCCTTTTAGATATTGGTTGAGGAATAAATATAGACTGAAACTCTGGGGGAGAATTTCCTTGCTTTTTCTCAACTATTCATGTGAAAAAACAAACCGATTTAACATCTCAACCAAAAGACAGTATCTTAGATTATGTGTTATTGAAGGAGTGTCAGTCTAGATCACGTGCTACAGTTTTTTCTGGTGAAGGGCTTATGCCTGTAACATCAACCCTCCTGATCCCCAGATGCTGCCTGACCTGCTGTGCTTTTCCAGTGCCACACTTTTTTTAGACTCCGACGTAGGGATATGAACCCTTACTATCCAACTCGGGCGTGGTACTATCCAATTGGCAACAGGTGACTTGGACTGGAGCCAGTACCATGTCAACCTGAGATCATTGAGGTGTGTTATTGGATGTTGGTGTCGGGTAGGCTTTGAGTGTTTCAAGAATCAGCTGTTCTGTCTCCTAATTAGAAACATTCATTTCTCAACAATTCAAATACCATTATAGTTTCACTTCTTTCATGTGTAAATCACAAAAAACCTTTTTTTTTAAAAAGGTGCATTCTCAGGTTAACTGTAACACTTGGTGTTAGCTAGACAACATAGTTTGTGTTATGGTGAACCAGTTTCAATTGTGCTGCTTCATAGTTGTTTATCTTCCCTCACTCAGTGGCTGCCTCATTGTTCAGGATTTCAGCTAATTCATCAAGGGATTCAATGAGGGTGTCTGCCTTGCCCCAGTGTTTTTTTTTCAAAATGCTAAATGTGATCACTTCTGCAAATTCTGTGAAAATTGTTTTGAAGTGTTCAACCCTGTTCTCCGTTTATTGGTTTGTCATCTAAGGGTGTCAAGAACTTTTCACAGTACTGCTTTTTAATTTGGCCCATGTTATTTCTGTTCCTTGCCTCTCCCTTTCTTTTTTTAAAAAGAATTGTTGTCCATGCCTTTGACCTCTGGACTTCCCAAAGCACTTTACAAACAATGAATTTCTTTTGAAGTGTGGTCACTTTGAGTTTGAAAATGTGGAAGCCAATCTACACTCAGCCAACTCCCACAAAAAGCTATCTGGTAATGAACAGATGTCCTGTATTTATAATGTTGATAAATATTGGCAAGGACACAAAGCATAATTCCCCTGCCCTTTTGAAATAGAGCCTTTAGCACCCACAGAAGCAGGCAGATAGGGCCTGAGTTGAATAGTTCGTTCAGGAGATGACATCTCTGATAGGACAGGAGTACGGCACGGTGGCACAGTGGTTAGCACTGCTGCCTCACAGCGCCAGAGACCCCGGTTCAATTCCCGCCTCAGGCGACTGACTGTGTGGAGTTTGCACGTTCTCCCCGTGTCTGCGTGGGTTTCCTCCGGGTGCTCCGGTTTCCTCCCACAGTCCAAAAGATGTGCAAGTCAGGTCAATTGGCCATGCTAAATTGCCCGTAGTGTTAGGTAAGGGGTAAATGTAGGGGAATGGGTCTGGGTGGGTTGCGCTTCGGCGGGGCGGTGTGGACTTGTTGGGCCGAAGGGCCTGTTTCCATACTGTAAGCAATCTAATCTAATCTATGTCGAAATGTTAACTTCTACTTTTTACGCTGCTGAAACTTGAGGTATCTAGTCACGATGCTCTGGACATTGAGTGTGGGGTCAGCTTAATGGACCACTTGATCTTAACCTGCCTGTTTATTTCATGTGTGAATGTTTGTGATCTAAATGGGTGTATTTCAGTGATCCCTTGGCTGGCTTCCTACCTTGCACTCTGAAAATATTTAAGACTCATTCAAAACTCTGCTACCCATTTTGTAACTGTCCATTCCCCCTGTATTTGATTTCAGCCCTGGCAACACCTTGATTTTTAAGATTCTAATGTTTGTTTATAAATTCCTTCATGATTGCTCACCCCACCTTGCCTCTGTAACCTCCTCCAGCCTTACCACCAACCATAGAGCTAAGATTCTCCACATTCCTGGAATTAAATGCTGCACATTATGTGGAGGAGCTGGTGTTGGACTGGGTGGACAAAATTAAAAATCACACAACACCAGATTATGGTCCAACAGATTAATTTGGAAGTATTAGCTTTCAGTGCACTGCTCCTTCTCGAAAGCTGGTGCTTCCAAATAAACCAGTTGGACTATAACCTGGTGTTGTGATTTTTGAACTTGCTACACACTGGCAGTTGTGCCTTCAGTCAGTTGGGCAATAAGTATTGGAATTCCTTCCCGAAACATCTGCACTTTTGTTTAAAGATGCTCATTAAACTATAAAAATTTAAGATTATGATTACCTGTCCCAATGCTTGTTAGTGATTTGTGTTAAATTTTTATTGGTAACACTCCTGTGAACCACTTACTTGAAGTATTATAAATGCAAATTATAGTCGGGAACTGTCTGGTTGTCATCCTTGTAACTCTATTTCAACAGGTTTGAAGTTGGTTTCATTGCCAGCTCTAGTACAATGTGTCTGTGTCAGTAAAGCTTCCTGTGTGCACCATCGTGGTGAAATTGGAAATCACACAACACCAGGTTATAGTCCAACAGGTTTATTTGGAAGCACTAGCTTTCATTGCACTGCTCCTTCAAAAGGTGGTTGATGAAGGAGCGTCCATCCAACATGGTGTTGTGTGATTTTAACTTTAAAATACGAGGAAGAGAGTTCTGATGTCCTGATTTTCTATGATGATTCGTAGTTGCAGTGTACATGTTTATCAGAATAAGTACATGCAACTTAATGGATTATGAAGCACTTTGGGACATGTCAATTTAGTGAGGAAAAATTCTTCTACACTTCTCCATCAAGTATACTCCGGGCAAGTAAAACTGCAGAACTCTTTAGGTGTTCCACTAATACTGTCTCAGACCTACCTAATGACGATTGGTTCTATATGCAGTGATATTTTTTCATTTCCAATATCATCAGATCTTTTGGGTTGGGATGAGATTGCAAAGCTCTCAGACTTCTTTCTTATCACCTATTCCCAGTTGGATTTGGATCTAGGTTTGTTTGCAAATCTGTTTGATGTAGAATCATTAAACCAAGAGGTTTTCTGCATAATAAGTACTAAGATCTTGCTTTCTTAAATCCTTCTGTAAAACTGCATAAACATTTTCAATATAATGACACAGTCACAAAAAAAATGTTTATTTTGTTTGAGTTTAACAGTGAATACCAATTGGGATACTGGTTTGGAAGGGTTAATTAACTGGCTGATGCAAGAGAGATGAATTATCACCAGCAAATTGTGCTGATTCATTCCTGGAGATGTATCTGAGATTTGGCTCTGCTGCAACTTGATCAGCAGCATCAACCAGTGCTTGTCTGGTGTCATGGAGCCTGTCTAAGCAGGCAATGACATAAAATGAACAAAAGGGTGCTAGTTATGTTAATGTAACTGATTAATTGTTAAAGGGGTCTTGATGATGAGGGTCCATTAACCATCCCAGCGATAATGTCAAAGACATGAAGAAAATGAACTTCTGGAGCTGAGCACTTTGCCCACCTTTACCTCCCTTCATAGTGGCACAGGATGGAGGGAATGGTAACACGTTAGATTTGGGACAGTGTGCTTCGAAACTCTCTACTTGAAAGCTGCTTGATGGTTTCGGGCCATCTGTAGCCCACTGTTGGATCCTAATATTTAAA
Organism: Chiloscyllium plagiosum; assembly: GCF_037043375.1. NCBI lineage: Eukaryota > Metazoa > Chordata > Chondrichthyes > Orectolobiformes > Hemiscylliidae > Chiloscyllium > Chiloscyllium plagiosum. Next base: position 21,354,963 of record NW_028270168.1, read on the forward strand.
CTCACTTTTGGTTTTCACTCAAACTGCTAAACTAGGTAGCATGCCTTGTGGGGGATGGGTCACAAGACAGGATTTTGAGATTGAGAGCTCCAAGGCAACAATGGTGTCCCAGTGAATCCTCTCATTTTTAAATGGTTGGTGCAGACTAACTGAGCAATCTGAGAGGCCTGATGCTTGCTGCAAAAAAAGTGAGCACTTAAAACAAAAAAATCTTGGATGGTTAACATTTCTTTTGCTTCCTTTTCTGCCTGCACCCCACTCCACCCTTCTGCCAGTCAACATTGCAATTTCGAGCCTTGGAATGTAGTCACAGCAGGAGGTAGTTTGAGCGGTACCATACCCTGCCCTCAGCAGACAAAAACTGACAAAAAAGCTCCAGACTACTTTGATTAGTAATGTTTTTCAAAGGACCCCTGATGGAGATAAGCTGTTATATACTTGATGACATAATACAATTGATCCATTTTCTGATCTAATGCTGTCAACAAATTCAAACAGAATCATTTATGACATGCAGGGTAGGAACAGGCATATGGTTTAACCAGTCCACACTGATGTGAATCCATCACTCGCACTTGCTTTTTCTTGTCCTACACTCCATGTAACCTTACCTTTCTTCATGTGCTTTATTTAGCTGGTACTTTAAATGTGTCTACGTTATTTTCCTCAACTGTCTTGTTTTGTGAGTTTAACACTGTTGCTCTGTGTAAAGATGTTGCTTCTAAATTTCCTCTTAATTTGTTTGTGGGATTTTGCTGTGCAGAAATTTCCTATGATACCACAGTTAAGGTACTTCAGCAATGTGCATATGGATGTGAATGTACCCTGGGATGTCCTGAGGCCCCATATGGTACTGCATGTTCCCCTGAAATGAAGTTTGTGTTCAGCCTTAGAGTTAGCACCCGTTGTTTTTGATTGGGTTATGCTCACATTATTCCTTCTTGATCCTATTAACTGTTGTTTTTTTTTGTTTTGTGTTTAAAAGTCTAGATCTTGCAACAGTCCCCAGTGTGACAATGGCAACAGTGGTGATGGATCAGATTGGCAGACTCTTCATCAACATCCAGCAGATCCGTCAGATCCCCAGCCTGGTGGAGCAGTCCATCCCTAGTATGCCGTGCCCCGTGAAGGATTCTGAAGTGCCACAGATATTTCGGGAGCAGTATATCTACTCTGGCTACAGGCCTGTAAAACAGAGTTGGCGCTACTACTTCTTCACCTTGTTCCAGCGGCACAATGAATCTGTCAATGTTTGGACCCACCTTATTGCTGCGCTGGTCGTCCTCCTCAAATTACAGAAGCTGTCCGAGACAGAGGAGTTTTTGTCTGATCCCCATGCGCTGCCACTATTGATCCTTCTCCTCTCTGCCTTCACATACTTGACTTTCAGTTCCTTGGCCCATCTCTTTCACTCAACCTCTGAATTTGCCCACTATTCCTTCTTCTTCTTGGACTATGTTGGCGTGGCCATCTATCAATATGGTAGTGCATTGGTCCATTACTACTACTCTGTTGAAGAGGAGTGGTACCACATTATTAAGCCTTTCTACCTCCCAATGGCTACCATTTTGGCTTGGCTGTCCTGTGTGGGATGCTGCTACTCAAAATCCAATGCTAAGGTGCTGTGCCCTTGGACACGCAAACTCTACCAAGTAGTGCCAGCAGGGCTGGCCTACATATTAGACATTAGCCCTATAGTGCACCGAATAAATAATTGCTATTCCTCTGGTTGCACCGATGACACCATTTGGTACCATTCAGGCCAGATCATCTTCTTCCTCATTAGTGCTCATTTCTTCTCTTGCCCTCACCCAGAGAAGTGGTTCCCGGGGAAGTGTGACATTTTCCTGCAGGGGCATCAGATTTTCCACGTGTTCATTGTCCTGTGTACCCTGGCCCAACTGGAAGCTGTCCATTTGGATTATAAAAACAGACAGCACTTCTATCAGATTTGGCACAGAGATTCCACATGGTCTGTGATCACCAGTTTTGTACTCCTTATCTCCTTCAGCATTGCCACAATGCTTTACATGAGGCACCTCATTAAAATCAAACTGAGCCACAAGGAGAAATGAAGATTGTCACTTCCCGATTTATTATCTTCAACATTTAGGACATTTTCAACTTTGTGTGTGGTTGAAGGGAGAAGAGGGAAGGGTGGCTCTATCCGTTGGGTGGTGGAATGGGGATTTTTATTCTTGGCTTGAACTTGACCTCAATTTGTTTTGCAGTGAGACAAAATAACATGTTCCAAAGTTGCTATTACATAAACAAAATTGTCATGTTAGTGAAGCTCTGTTGCTGAACATTCAGCTTCAGATGTGAACTCAGTGCTGGTTCAAACCACATGTTCTGTTATAATTGATTTGTTCAACAAGTGTTGCTGTGTCAAGTTCAGACAACGAGTGACTTTTGGCCTTGTGTTATTCAATATGGCGTGCCTAACTATGCCTGAATATCAAAAGTGGGTCTGAATTTAATTATTTAACCGAGCAACAATTCCTTGGCCTGTTCACTTAACTTGTCCAACTTTACTCAACTCCGGATGCTGGAAATCTAAAATAGTTCTGGAGAAACTCAGCAGGTCTGGCAGCATCCGTAGGGAGAAAGCAGAGTCAACTTTTTGAATCCTGTGATCCATCTTCAAAACTTGTTCTTCAGGAAGAAGGGTCATTGAAATCTGAAACATTCATTCTTGTTTTCTCTCTACCGACCCTGTGAGACCTGCTGTGTTTCTCCAGCATTTTATTAATTTCCGTGCTTTCTTTAGGTCATATTCAATATTTCCAACTATCCAGAGTTATACTCAAACTGAATAATTTGGCTGATTGACTGATGAAATGCTTTAATGTGTACCAAAGCGAACATTTCAGATTGGTCAAGAAGTTTGCACATTGTCGTGTCATGCTGATCCGTGAGTGATAATTAGTGGTCACCTCCCAATGGTACCTTTTTAATGGTAGAAATGAAATAACATTGGCAAAGCATCCCTGCCAGAATCAGTGCAGCTCCTTTTCTGCTTCTCAACCATTTGGATGTTTCAATTCCATACCAGTGCGTCCCATTCAACTCCTGATTAGCTGACTTGGAGATTTTTTCAGTGACATTGTCCACTACATTTGATATCATTGCAAGCTCAGTTGGTGTAATGTCAGTAGAGGTAGAAAGGAGATTTCCTGATAAACTCCATTAGATTTTCTACACGATTAGAAAATCTTTCAAAAGTCGGTGTACAGTTTGCTAAGTGCTGTTTTCTACCATTTAATGCCAGATATCTTCGACAAATTGTGTTGTTTGTTTGCAATGCTTTACTATTTGAGGCACCTTAGGACAAAAGATTAAATATACTTGCATTTGTGTAGAGTCTGTCATGATCGCATGATGTCCCTCTGTATCCAATTTGAAATTCTTTTAATGAACTGTTGTTGCTCTGATAAATTAGCAAACGTGTATCTAACTTGGATAAAGCACAAACAAATTAGATGATAACAATTAGGGACGTTGGTTGAAACATACAGTATTGGCCAAGATACTGGAGAAAACTCCCTTCTCTACTTTGAAATAATGAAATGGATTGATTATGCCCTCCTGAGACAGTAGGAAAGGTCTCAGTTTAACAATGAAATGATCTCTTCATTTCAACATACCATGAATCCAGAATTGAGAGTATTAGCATACATTTGGAGTAGGATTTGATCCCATGGTCTCTTGATTTGAGGAAAAAGTATTACTTACTAAGCCTTGGATGATCAGGGTGCAGGTTTAAGATCTAACAGTATTGCAGTAAGAAATTGTCACACGTACCAAATAAATTATGCTGCTTATTGCACAAATAGTGAAAGCTAGTTAATTTGTGGTTCAGAAGTGTAGATTTGATTCCCATTCCAGCTGAAGTAGATATATGACCTTCCTGCTCATCTCACCACTAAGGGTGGAAAGCAATGCCAAGACATTCTTGAGAAAAAATGCCAAGGAAACATCTCCATGATGAAGCAACATCAGATAATGGGCTACAGACCTGCCTTTGGTCAGAGCACACATGAATGAACATAGGAGACCTCCAGTTGGTGAATGAAGTCTATTGCAAATGGACCCGTTCTTAATTGGATATGAACGGTGTTGAGTATCTGTGAATGTTCCAAGAGAAATTAATCCATTTGGTGCTGTCTTCCGTGAGCTAAGTGCTGACTTAAGTAGAGATGCTGCCTCTTGTTCCTCATTCCTTAATGCATCATTTTGTTGATGCCCTATTCCTTTGTTGGAAAGTAAAGTGAATTGTGGGCTTCGGCTCTTTCTCTAATAGTCACTTTCAGGAGTGGCAAGGGAACAAATGGAGAGTACATTGATGACGTAAACATTTTTCAGCCTCTCCACTCGTACTTACCCTAAAATAAAAGTTTATTTAAGCCCATTTTTCTGGCCATAGGTATTTTGTAAAGTTCTATTGCAAGTCAGTGAATCATCCCCTCTGTAAAATACTTGTTTGTCACTGAAATATTTTGGGGGAAAAGATGAACTTATTCCTGTAATTTTCTGACCCAATGATCACCAGGCTAGTGATGATGGGGCTGAGCAGCTGCTAACCTAATGAAATGCTCAACATTAACATCAGTTGCGCTTTTAATGGATGTAAGGACCTATTTAGACCGCATTACCAAAGTGAATACCTGGTCAGCTATCTGTTAGAATCCGTATTGCAGGTACTGTGTAATTCTTAGTAGGGCTGTAGCAGATTGGCAAGAATTGACCTGCATATTTGGATTTAACCCGGTCCCTATTCAAAATGCATTTTTTTTTAAAAGGAAAGCCACACAAAAGCCTTTTATTTTCTGTTGATTCTGACCTAGCTTTGCTAAAGGCAGGGTTTATGAGTAGTTGGCAAATCTCGAGAAACTTTCTCCAACAATTGATCTTTAAAAGAGCGGAGGCTGTGAATACAGGTTGTCATGGAGAGCAGTTGAGAATTGGCCCTGAGGGGATAGGCCATCTTCAAAGCCTCCATCTTCAACAGTAACCAGATCCTGTGAAATGGTGTAAACTTGTATATCCCTTTCCCCAGCTGCTGGTGCTGCTAATGGCTGTCAGCCAAAATGGACTGAGCCAGCATTCTGCATCATTCTGATGTGCTGCACCAGTTCTGATGAACACAGATGAGGGAGAAATGACATTGGAAGAATAATGAGATAAATATGTATGACAGCAAGGATGGAACTTTGGTTGAATATGTTCTGACCAGGTGAGGAGGGCTGACACCACTATCTTTTCAACTTCATGAGTTGGTTGTAATAAACATTTAATTTCTTTTTAACACGTAGCTGTACCTTTTCTAGTTATTATTTTACTGTCAGGAATAAGGCAGCAGGGGTTTCTTGAGAAAGAGTGACCTTATTCAATGCTGATCCTGAGAGAAAATTAAATAAGATGCAACATCGAACGTGTGGCTCTTGTGTAGTCACATGACCCTTTCGTAAATAGGTACAAAGTTAAAAGGGGTTATAGTCCAGTAGAAAAGAAAGTGTTATAGTTTTATGGTGTCCTTGAAGTGTAAACTTTTTTTAAAACCTGAAATAGTGATTGGTTGATTTTTGCTTCTTGGAATATCAACAGTAGCAAAGTCTGCACTGACTTTTAAAGTTTCAGCTTCCTTTGCCTGTTTAGAATTTATTGATCACCACCTTTATTAAACAATGAAAAAACCAATAACACTACCACCTCTGCTTTGAGGAACAGAGTTCCAAAATTACACAAACCTTTTGGGGAAGAAAACAAATCTTCATCTCTATAATAAAAGGATGACTCTGAAGTTTAAAATAATGCTTACTAGTTCTAGACTCCCCTTACAAGAGGAAATGTTCTTTTTAATGTCCACCTTATTAACACCCTTCATGAACTTATACACTTCACCCTTTGCTCTTCTAAACTCCAGTGAAAGAACAGCCTGGTACCAACCTAGAAAGCCTCTTCTGAAACACCTCCAATGCATTTACATCCTTGAACAAGCAGACCAAACCTGCGTTCAGTATTCAAAATGTGATCTCCTCAATATCCTGTGAACTGAAGCATGACCTCACTTCACTAGTCAATTCCTTTTGTAATAAAGGATAGCATTCCATTAGCCTTCCTAATTACTTGCTGTATCTGCATATAACGTTTTGATGCATGAAATAGAACATGTAGATCTCTCTGTGCTTCAGAATTCTGCAAACATTCTCCATTTAAGTAACACTTCCTTATTTCTTCCTGCTGAAGTGAACAACTTCATGTTTTCCTACATTGTTCCACCTACTGGACATCTACCCACTCATTCAACGTATTTATATCAGTCTTCAACTTTGTTATGCCTTCTTCACCATTTGTACTTTGTTTTATCTGCAAGTTCAGCTCCCATGCCTTTGATTCCCCTCATTAATATATATTGCAAAAAGCTGAAGCCTCAGCACTGAAACTTGGGACATGCCACTTGTCACAGCATACCAATCAGAAAAACACTATATATATGCTGTTACAGCTAGGCAGGTGTTTTTCTTCGTGAAGTGTTTTGAGGACTGCATCTTAGTTTCAATTCCCTTGCTCAATCAAAGAAGTCCCTTGAAGTTACAGCTGGATGCATATTCTCTGTCTGCTCAAGTTTTTGCTTTCAGGGTTATATTATTGCGGGTGAGGTTCCATCTTTCGCATGTCAAAATTCTCATCATGGTGCAAGTCGAAATAGGAGATAAGGGCTTTTTCTTGCCTCGGGCAAAAACGTTAATTTTATTTCAGGTTATCTATCTTTTGTTTAAAACTGAAATTGCTGGAAAAGCTCAGCAGGTCTGGCAGCACCTGTGGAGAACAATCCGAGTTAACTCAACTGGGTCACCAGACCTGAAATATAAACTCTAATTTCTCTTCACAGATGCTGACAGACCTGAGCTTTTCCAGCAACTTCTGTTTTTGTTTCTGATTTACACATCACAGATCTTTCGGTTTTTATCTTTTATTTAATCCATGTCAGTTTTGTGAAACGTCACCAACCTCTGTGGGTCAGGTAACACCTGTGACCTTTTTTACAAAGAAAATTTACAGCCCAGGAACAAGACCTTCGGCCCTCCAAGCCTGAGCCGATCCAAATGTACTCTCTAAACTTGTTGTCCAATTCCTAAGCATCTGTATCCCTCTGCTCTCCACCTACTCATGCATCTGTCCAGACACATCTGAAATGAATCTACCATGCCTGCCTCCACTACCTCTGCTGGCAACGCTTCCAGGCACCTACCACCCTCTGCGTAAAGTACTTGCCATGTATATCCCCTGAAACTTTTCACCTCTCGCTATGAAAGCGTGACCTCTCTTTATTGCATCCTTCACCTTGGGAAAAAGCTCATCTCTATCTACCCTGTCTCTGTCAATGCTTTAAGTCAATATCTTTTTAAGTCAATGTTTTTGGTCCCTTTTTACAACTATTCCATGACAGTCAAAATTGAGGACAGAGTTCATGGTTTAGAATCATAGAATCCTTACTGTGTGGAAACAGGCCATTCAGCTCATCGAGTCCACACCAACCCTCCAAAGATCATCCCACCCAGACCTATCTCTGTAACCCTGCATTTCCCATGGCTAATCTATCTGCAAGGCAATTTATCATAGCCAATATGCCTAATCAGCACATCTCTGAACTGTGAGAGGAAACCAGAGAACACAGAGGAAACCCCCCCCAGACATGGGGAAAATGTGCAAGCTTCACACAGACAGTCATCCAAAGGTGGAATCAAACCTGGATCCCTGGCACTGTGAAACAATAGTGTTAATCACTGAGCCACGTTTGAAGTTATCAAGCTCAACGTTGAGTCCTGAAGGCTGTAAAGTATTTAAATGGAAAATGAAATGCTATTCTTTCAGCTTGTGCTGGGTTTTCCTGGGCCACTGCAGAATGCCGTGATCAGAAATTTGAGCGTAAGAGCAAGTTGACGCTTGTTTCCACAGTTGCTGGACTTTAAAATTCTGGCACAGGTGACAATGTGCAGTGTATGTTTTAAAATCCATTTTTTACATTAGATTGTGTGATGGAGTGGCCAGTAAATGACACTGACACAAACAGCTGTAACCATGAAAGGACTCTGAGCTGTGAGTAACTGTTTTCATTTCTATTAAACGTACAGCCCATTCATTGTTATATTCAGAATCCCATTGCCAATATTTTACACAAATGTAAGTTAAAACAAATCCTGTTTCAGCTGCAGACCATAAGATACAGGAGCAAAGTTAGGCTTTTCATCCGATGGAGTCTGTTCCAGCTTTCAATCATGGCTGATATGTTTCTCAACCCCATTCTGCATTTCTCAACTTGCCTTCTTGCTGTAACCCTTACTAATCAAGAACCGGAGATAAGCTCATTTCCTGTACTGTAATGGAAACCTCAAGCCATTCCCCTGGAACTGTAAATTGTTCTGTTCACCAGTGGAAAGTTCTAGTAATGAGCTTAAAAGGAATGGGTGAATAAGCAGCAGTCCTTGTCCTTCAGCTGAACTGTTCGGATTCACTACTCTGCTCACTGTCCTTCCACTTTCCACTCTTTGTAAATTTAAGCTCATGAAAATTCCTACCAATTTCCATTCATTGATCATTGGTTTTGCTTGCTAAACTGCATTTACACCTGGTGTGCTGCAAGGCTGTGCTGTAATGGAGTACTCTCTGCTTTCTTGAATGAGTTCAATTCCAACAACACTCCAGAATCTTGACATTATCTTGGACAAAGCAATTCACTTGATTAGCATCTCATCCACCACGTTCACAACTTCACTGTTCATTCCCTTTATCATTGATGGGGCAGTGGCAACTCTGTGCAACATGTACCAGATGTATTGCAGCAATTCACTCAACATCTTTGACAGCACTCTATTTAAGCTGCTCCTTAAAATATATTTAATGGAATAACATTGGTCAGCTGTCCCAAAATCTCTGTGACGTGTCAAAGGTTATCTCAATACTTCCGTGATGGTGATGTTTTTACAATATCAAAGGCACAATGTAAACACAATCAGTGCTGAACACAAAGTCCAGTATTTAGCAGAATTATTTTACAGTTTTGTAAATGACTGAATTTACGTCAGACGTCCTTAGAGCAGAGAGAAATAAGGATAGAATTAATGGAGACATTTAAAATTGTTGTGATGGGACTTCCAGCAGCCAATGGTGACTGTGGGGAGGGCAGTTGAAGTAGTTGAATGGATTCTGGATAGGGAAAGAAAATGTCTTTGGTCGAAGAAAGGCTGATGAAGGGAGAGAAGACAGATAAAGGATTCCTAAAGGAGCATTCCTGAAGAAGGGCTCATGCCTGAAACGTCGATTCTCCTGCTCCTTGGATGCTGCCTGACCTGCTGCGCTTTTCCAGCAACACATTTTTGGCTCTGATCTCTAGCATCTGCAGTTCTCACTTTCTCCTTGTTGATTTTAACCTACTGCAAATCCTATTACAAGGATGCCGTCCTTGAAGAAGCTCTCTTCCTCCCTCTACAAGGATTTCAGTGAGTCCCTCTCTCACTGCATACCCCAGGTCATCTCCTCTGCCCAGAGACAATTCCTGAAGAAGGGCTCGTGCCCGAAATGTCGATTCTCCTGCTCCTTGGATGCTGCCTGACTTGCTGCGCTTTTCCAGCAACACATTTTCAGCAAAGGATTCCTAAATCCAATATAACCCACAGGTTTTGTTCCCTGTGGGTATTATAAATAATTCTTAGTTTATCCTTTAATTTCCCTTCATGTTTATAATGACCCAATACAAATGGAATAAAGAATCTCTGCTTCATGATCTTTGGTTTTCCCATGTGTTTAAATTTTCTGTTACATTTCTGACATAGTCAACACGATTCCATTACACAGGCATGAAATCTTGGTGGAAGGGGGTGAAAGGCGCCTGGCCAAGATAGAGTGGACGGTGGAGGAGTTGAAACTGGTAATGATCATGAGAGAAGTCAAAGCTGCTCCAGGATCATTGGAGTCACAGGTATTGGCAGGAGTAATCTGAACTGGTGCGTTGAATAACCAGGACAGTAGAGAGGGTTGTAAAACGAAAATAGAAGGGTAGGGTTTGGGAAAGGGGAAACATACGTTTTCAAAGCAAAAGGATATGGTGGCATTTCAGCACAGCTATTTAGATAATGATGCCCAGTTTCGAATAGGAATTCAGCTACTTTCAATTGCCCACCAAACAGGGACCAACAGAGACACAATAGCCCATTGAACTCCCACAGTTTCAATTCCAGATCTGATACCGGTCAGGCAAAATTAATAAAAATTGTGGTATCTTTAATCAGATGACTGACCAGGGAGAGGACAAACCCTTACCTGGATGCAGGGAGTTGTGGCTGATGCCTTGCCCTTGCTAACGCCTCATATCAAAGACAGCATTCTGATCGCTATTTCCTATGGTATTTGGAATAAGATTCAGCAGAATGTCACCAATACACCTGTGAGTGAGGTCTCAACCAGATAGTCACCTTTCCTATCTACCTTGGAGTCATGGAGATGTACAGCACAGAAACAGACCCTCAGTCCAACTTGTCCATGCCAACCAGATAGTCTAACCTAATCTAGTCCCATTTGCCAGCACTTGGCCCATATCCCTCTAAACCCTTCCTATTCATATACCTACCCAGATGCCTTTTAAATGTTGTAATTGTACCAACCTCCACCACTTCCTCTGGCAGCTCATTCCATACATGCACCACCCTCTGCATGACAAAGTTGCCCGTTTTCATGTCTCTTGCATGAAAAATTTTCCCCCCTCACCCTAAACCTATGTCCTCTAGTTCTGAACTCCCTCACCCCAGGGAAAACATAAGAACCTCAGTAATCTTCAACTGATTTACATGTGCAGCAGCAGACTGCACCTTTACTGGAAAGTCTAACACCCACCAATGCACTGCCAGCTGATGAAGGAGTCCAAACAGTAACTGTTGAGATGCTGGAAGAAGATAGAATCTGTTATTGGCTGGTGCATTGACAAGGAGAGAGAGAGAGAAAAGCAACTCATCCTTCCTAACAAGCTCAAGTATCAAGTTTTGGCAGCACTTCATGGTCAGGCAAGACACAAAGTGATGGAAAAGACAACTATCTGACCAGAGAGAGGTGTTACTGGCCCAGGATGACTGAGATGTATGTGGCCAAAGCAGGGAAGTGACTTTGAACCAGCATGGGATCTCTGTTCACCAAGGGACCTCTAGGGGTATTTGCAATGGATTTTATGGTCCTTGACCCCAGTAGAAACTGGACTGAGCATGTTCTTGTACTTAGACTTTTTTCACCAAGTTAATGCAGGCCATTCTCATCCAAGGTCAAAGGGCCTCAACTTTAATCTGAATGTTTCATTTGTCTATTTTAATGCTTCAAGTCAGAGTCACAGTGATTAGAAGTGTAACTTTGAGAACAAAGTCCTACAGGCACTTTGCAAGCTCTATGGCATTGCCAACATCTGCTCTGACTTGTAACACCCAGAGAGTAATGAACAGTGTACCTGCACTCTGCATGAACATCTATGTCAGGGCCTTGAGAATAAATAGAAGTGGCCTGGATTATTCTGATAGCACCTCACACTCATTCATGGTCTATTTTCCACACACTCTGTCCTTTTGATGAGACACAGTGCTTCCTATGGCCTATCCCCTTTGGCTCACCATCCCCATGGGCTCCCTATGCCTTCTGATAAGAGATGCCTGAGCATCATACGAGGTTAAACCAGATGTTCAAGATGGTGTCCTAGAGGACTGAGAGAGAACCACTGAGAAGAAAGACATTGACTGATCACAAGAGCTGATCTTCCAATTGACATCAGGGCATTTTTCCAAAATTGGGATATCAGGGATCAGAGGAAGATACAGGATGTGTGGGACCCTGAAACCTACAGAGTCATCTGGACTCAGTCAGCCAAGTTGTTGAACCGATAGCTAGGAGTCAGCCTCAGGTAATAGCTCAGAGAGGGAGAGGATTTGCTGAAGGCCAGGAGTCTGGTGGATGATGAGGAAGCAAGAAGCTCAGTCAGGGATTTTGCAAAACCTGAAGTGTCAGTGCGTGATGTTCAAGAGGGGTGGAGCCGGACAATGATGCATATTATTCCCATGTCAGAAAATGGCTTAAAGAGAAATCGTCAGGAGGCAGAAACTGAAGCTGCATGTGCTGCTGATGTCTGGAGCATTGATTGACCTAGATCCCAATGTTGGTGATCTTCCACAAAGCCCAGAGCCCTTGGAATGTACCAACATAGATAGGAGACTGGAGCAAATGCTAGATATCATCCCAATTTTTACCATTTGCCATGATCAACGATGCAAGAAGAGAAAGAGCCACTAACGTGGGCTTGAACTTTCTAGCCATCATGCCAGAACTGAATCTACTAATCATGCAATTGCTTGACAGTCACTGTGTGCTATTTGTAGTTGTCGAGACGATGCATTTCAAGCAGGGAAGTGTGCAATGGGACCTCCAGCAGCAGGTGGCAGTGATATGGGAGGGCAGTTCTCACTGGATAAATGGGCTAATGAAGGGGGAAGCAGATAAACAAAGGGTTCATCAGCCCAATGTAACATACAGGGTTTGTTCCAAACAGACAGGGTTTGTTCCATGTTTGGTTTGGTTAAGAAAAAGAAGGAAGCATATGTCAGGTATAGACAGGATAGATCGAGTGAATCCTTAGAAGAGTATAAAGGAAGTAGGAGTATACTTAAAAGGGAAATCAGGTGGGCAAAGCGGGGACATGAGATAGCTTTGGCAAATAGAATTAAAGAGAATCCAAAGGGTTTTTACAAATATATGAAGGACAAAAGGGACTAGGGAGAGAATAGGGCCCCTCAAAGATCAGCAAGGCGGCCTTTGTGTGGAGCCACAGATAATGGAGGAGATACTAAATGAATATTTTGCATCAGTATTTACTGTGGAAAAGGATATGGAAGATATAGACTGTAGGGAAATAGATGGTGACATCTTGCAAAATGTCCATATTACAGAGGAGGAAGTGCTGGATGTCTTGAAACGGTTAAAGGTGGATAGATTCCCAAGGACCTGATCAGGTGTACCCGAGAACTCTGTGGGAAGCTGGAGAAGTGATTGCTGGGCCTCTTGCTGAGATAATTGTATCATCGATATTCACAGGTGAGGTGCTGGAAGACTGGAGGTTAGCAAACGTGGTGCCACTATTTAAGAAGGGCAGTAAAGACCAGCCAGGGAACTATAGACCAGTGAGCCTGACCTCGGTGGTGGGCAAGTTGTTGGAGGGAATCCTGAGGGACAGGATGTACATGTATTTGGAAAAGCAAGGACTGGTTAGGGATAGTCAACATGGCTTTGTGCGTGGGAAATCATGTCTTACAAACTTGATTGAGTTTTTTGAAGAAGTAACAAAAAGGATTGATGAGGGCAGAGCAGTAGATGTGATCTATATGGACTTCAGTAAGGCATTCGACAAGGTTCCCATTGGAGACTGATTATCAAGGTTAGATCTTATGGAATACAGGGAGAACTAGCCATTTGGATACAAAACTGGCTCAAAGATAGAAGACAGAGGGTGGTGGTGGAGGGTTGTTTTTCAGACTGGAGGCTTGTGACCAGTGGGGTGCCACAAGGATCGGTGCTGGGTCCTCTACGTTTTGTCATTTACATAAATGATTTGGATGCGAGCATAAGAGGTACAGTTAGTAAGTTGCAGATGACACCAAAATTGGAGGTATAGTAGACAGTGAAGAGAGTTACCTCAGATTGCAACAGGATCTGGACCAGATGGGCCAATTGGCTGAGAAGTGGCAGATGGAGTTTAATTCAGATAAATGCGAGGTGCTGCATTTTGGGAAAGTAAATCTTAGCAGGAGTTATATACTTAATGGTAAGGTCCTAGGGCGTGTTGCTGAACAAAGAGACCTTGTAGTGCAGGTTCATAGCTCCTTGAAAGTGGAGTCACAGGTAGATAGGACAGTGAAGAAGGCATTTGGTATACTTTCCTTTATTGGTCATAGTATTGAGTACAGGAGTTGGGAGGTCATGTTGTGGCTGTACAGGACATTGGTTAGGCCACTGTTGGAATATTGCATGCAATTCTGGTCTCCTTCCTATCGGAAAGATGTTGTGAAACTTGAAAGGGTTCAGAAAAGATTTACAAAGATGTTGCCACGGTTGGAGGATTTGAGCTACAGGGAGAGGCTGAACAGGCTAGGGCTGTTTTCCCTGGAGCGTTGGAGGCTGAGGGGTGACCTTATAGAGGTTTACAAAATTATGAGGGGCATGGATAGGATAAATAGACAAAGTATTTTCCCTCGGGTCGGGGAGTCCAGAACTAGAGGGCATAGGTTAGGATGAGAGGGGAAAGATATAAAAGAGACTTAAGGGGCAACTTTTTCACGCAGAGGGTGGTACGTGTATGGAATGAGCTGCCAGAGGATATGGTGAAGGCTGGTACAATTGCAACATTTAAGAGGCATTTGGACAGGTATATGAATAGGAAGGGTTTGGAGGGATATGGGCTGGGTGCTGGCTGGTGGGACTAGATTGGGTTGGGATATCTGGTCGGCATGGACAGGTTGGACCGAAGGGTCTGTTTCCATGCTGTACATCTCCTTGACTCTATTTTCTATAAGTACTTCCTTGTTTATCCTGAATTTCCCTTTCTGTTTGTAATTAATTGATGCCAGTAGAATAAAGAACTCCTGATTTATCTGTATGTTCAAATCTCATGTTACATTACAATGGGATTGAGTAACTGTTTCCATTGGCAAGAGAGTGAGTCACCAGAGGATGCAGGTGTATGATAATTGACAAAAGGATTCTGGGGTGATGAGAATTTTCGTTATATATTTAGTTGCTCTGATCTGGAATCTGGGTGGTGGAAACAGGTTCAATCATAACTTTCAACAGAACTAGCTAAATACTATTGAGTAGAATTTGCAGGGCTAAGGAACAGATTAGATAAATCTGTCCGGGAGTCATGATGGGCTAAATGGCTGATCTATTTAAGTGAGACTGTGACTTTGGACGTTCTACTCAAAAGTTTGACTTTGTCAGATCAGAATTGACAGGAAATGTCATTTGGTTGCTAAGGGTTAGCGTGGCTCAATGAATAATGTTGTTGCCTCTGAGTCTATGTGCTGTGGGTTTTAAGTCTCACTTGAGAGCATGAAATCCAGGCTGACAGAGTGACATGAATTTGAGTTGTTAAACAGATGCTACATCTCTCCACTCCTTCAGGATGTGTTACTGAACCCAATGAAATCTGAGAAAGATATACTGAAGCTGTGAATTAGGTGGCATTTAATAATTAGTAGATGGAGAAATTTGAAATCTCTCTTCAGCCAATTAAGTGGGAGTTTATCATTGAGGGTGAAAATGCTACCACACAATGGTCAAAGCCTGTAGTGCACTTCATGACCAGATCCCAACTTCAGCTTGTCACACGAAAAAAGGTGCATGTCAAAATCTGTTACAACCATTAATGAGTTTCAGTAGAACTTTTAGCTGGGTACATTTCTGGTGGTTTAATTCAACCTGCTGCCTTGAACCCATCCTCCAGTTACTCTGCCTGCCCATGGCCAATTGGTAACCAAACAGGATCCTTTTTACTTAATTGGACCAATATTGGCAATTACTGACCAAATATGGAATGCAAGCAGCCCATGTAAATACAATGGCTACAAGAGTACGTCTGAAGCTAGGAAATCTGTGGCAGGAACTCATCCATGTTTCCTCTAATTTGTCCACTATCTACAAGTCACAAGTCAGGAATGTCATAGAATACTCTTCACTTGCCTGGAAGACAAGAGCTCCAACAACACACAAGGAGCCTGAAGCCACATCAGAGTAGTCACCTTGATTAGCATCCACAAACTTTCATCAACTTCACCACTGACACTCAGTAGCAGCTGAGTATACCATCTACAAGATACACTGCAGTAACTTACCAATGCTTCTTCAACAGCACCCTCCGTATCTGCAATCTCTACCTCCGAGAATGACAAGGACAGCAGATATATGTGAGCACCACTACTTGCAAGTCCCCTTCATTACCCCCCAAATTGGACCAAATGTGGTATCCAGGAGCTCGAGCAAATCTAGACTCAACGGGAATCAGTTCACTATCTCCTCCACTGGTTGGAGTCATACCGAGGTCAAAGAATTATGATTGTGGGGTTGTTGGAAGTCAGTCATCTTAGCCCCAGGACATCTCTGCATCCTAAGTCCCAACCATCTTCAGTTCCTTCAACAATGACCTTCCCTCCATCATGAGGTCAGAAGTGGGGATATTTGATGATGATTGCAAAATGTTCAGCATCCTTCGCTACTCCTCAGATACTGAAGGAGTCCATGTTCAAATGGAACAGGATCTGGGCAATATTCAGGCTTGGGCTGACAACTGGCAAGTGAAATTCACACCACACAATTGCTAGGCAATGACCATCTCTAACAAGAGGACATCCAACATGACATTCAATAGCAATGTCATCGCTGAATTTTTCTCTCTCAATATCCTGTGGATTACCATTGTCCAGAACCTCAACTAGCCATATAAACACAATGGCTATAGGGGCAGGTCAGATGCGAGGAATACTGCATTAGAGAGAAGCCTCAGGAATGAGTCCAAAGATGAGCAGATGAGGTGGATTGGCTATGGTAAATGCAGGGTTATGGCAATAGGGTAGGGTGCTCTTTGGAGGGTTGGTACAGACCTGATGGGGCAAATGGCCTCAGTCTGCACTGTAGGGATTCTATGAAACACATTAGTTTAAAGGGAGAAGAGAAGGAAATAAATGCAATTGGAAATTAAACAAGTGTGAAAATTTGGAAAATGTGAATGTGCCAGGGTAGGTTGCTGGTTTGTACTTTAAGTCTTCCTGCTACATCTGGACAGTAATGTTTGGAGTGAATGAGATGCCCATTTTGTTGCTCTAATCTGTGTATTTACCACTCTTCTATTAAAGGCAGGGTGAATGACAAAGGAAGCGTTGTTAGGCAGGTGCAGCAATTCCCATTGGCAGACACTGTCTCTGTATCTTTGTGTTCTTTAAGAGTTCAGAGGTTAAATCAATGTTTATCCACTTGCCATATCTGACTAAATGAATAATAAGATAGTCATTAGTGGTATGATTTGATCATAATGTTCCCATTAAAATTGGGAGCTTTAACCAATTTTACACATTTTTTGGTAAAATGTTAAAACAAGAATAGGGTGGCACGGTGGCTCATTGGTTAGCACTGCTGCCTCACAGTACCAGTGTCCCAGGTTTGGTTCCAGCCTCGGATGACTGTCAGTGTGGGGTTTGCACATTCTCCCTGTGTCTGCATGGGTTTCCTCCAGGTGCTCCCGTTTCCTCCCTCAGTCCAAAGATCTGCAGGTTAGGTGAATTGGCCATGCTAAATTGCCCATAGTGTCAGGTGCATTAGTTGGAGGGAAATGGGTCTGAGTGGATTACTCTTCGGAGGGTCAGTGTGGACTGGTTGGGCCGAAGGGCCTGTTTCCACACTTCTAATCCAAAGAAGGAGGGTGATCAAGTTTTTTTTGATCAATGGAACTGCTCTACTGCCTTAATCATTCAAATAGTGGTGTATATTTACTCAGTAAACTTTCAACTTGAAAATACATTGACCCATTGCAATGATCGTAACAAGGTCAGCCAGGTGGACCTCATAGAATATGAGTTCCCCAATTGGGGGCTGTTAATCTGATTCAATCAGGGAGCCCTAGCTGATAGATAATCAGGAGCATCAGACATTCTGTTCACCCTTAGAGCTGGCTCTGAGGGAGCTGGATCAGTGCCAAGGACTCTCCATGTGTGAATAAAGACTGGGTTGGTGATGGAATACTGACCTCTGTGGAGTTGGTTCACCCATATTGTCTGTGTTAAGTATTTTGAAGAGGATCATAGAGTAATACATCACCGAAAGAGGCCATTTGGCCCATTGTGCCTATATCTGTGGGATTTCAACAACAGCCTATACTTAGATAAATAAAAAACCTAGATCCCTTTTAGGACCATTATAAATTAAAGTTTGACGTTGAACTACGTAAGGAGATATTAGGTCAGATGACCAAAGTTTGGTCAATGAACCAGATTTGAACAGTGACTTATTGGGAAGAAAGTCAAGAAGAAATTGAGAGGTTTAGGCTGGAATTACGAGCTCGGCAACTGAAGACACGGTCAATTAAAACTGAGGAAGGTTAAGAGGTCAGAATCAGAGGATTTCGGATATCCTCAAACATTTTATCACTAGTGGAGGATAAGAGATCGGGAAGGAAAGGTTATGGAGGACTTTGAAAGCAATTATGAGAATTTTGAAATCAAGTTATAGTTTGACTATGAATTTACTATAGATCAGTAAACTTAGGGGCTGCAGCTGAATGGAACTATCAAACCTCGATGTTATAAAGACATGAAATTGATATTTCAGCAGCAGCTGAGCTAAACTGTGGTGAGGTCAGGCAGGGTTACGGACGTACAAATTGGAAGTACTTTTGCCTGAAATGTCGACTCTCCTGCTCTTCGGATGCTGCCTGACCTGCTGTGCTTTGCCAGCATCACACTCTCATACAAATAGGTGATCTTAGTTTTGGTGCAAATAAAAAATCAGAACCTCATCTCTTGCTCAAATGTGAAACCATGGTTCATTAGCATGGGGGATGGAACCGAGTTACAGTAGTGATGTTCAAGTCTGCTCAGGAATTCCTCGTGGACATGACCAAGTTAAACTTAATAACATAGACACTTTCTATACTTATCACTGATCTAAATACATTTCAGGGAATTATAGTTCCTGGTGTGTGGCCTGGTTACAGTGTTGGACAAATATTCTTCTCTTCAACATCATTACTGTCACAAAATAACTGAAAGAGCTCCACAAAACAGTGCCAAGCCTTTTTTATTGTACCAGCTGATGGATTCTGTGTTAACATTCAGCATAAATTATGTATGACCCCTATGTGACTTTGCATTGACACCTAACCCCCCCCAAGATCTTTGATAATTTTTTTTGTTTCACCCCTTCTCTCTTTACTGCTGCTGGCCTAACATTGTGCGGGCAGTGCCTACCTTTCCTCAATCTGAACCTGAAACAGCAACCATTGGCATTATTTAACTGTGTCGATGATTTCTCTCCATAGATGCTGCCAGTCCAGCTGAGGTTTTTCTGCTATTTCTGTAGATGAATGTGATTGTGGTTTCTCTACTCTCTCTTTCACACTGGACATGTTTGCAGCTATTCACACAAACAAGATGTCCGAGTCAATATTGTGTGGAACTTTGAGCAAGAGGTGATACTGAAATCAGAGAATTTGCTGGGAGTAGAGAGTTTGCTAATAATCTTAAGTTCCTGATGAAGTTCCTATTCCTGTGGACAGAAGGGAAGGAGGGAAAGGAGGAGAGTATTAGTCATTGGAAACTCAATAGTTAGAGGGTCAGATAGAAGGTATGTTGGGAACGAATGGGACTCACGGTTGGTGTGTTGCCTCCCAGGTGTCAGGGTCCGTGATGTCTCAGATCGTATCTTTGGGGTCCAGAAGGGAAAGGGTGACCAGCCTCAAGTCGTGGTGCATGTAGGTACCAACGACATAGGTAGAAAGAGGGATAGGGATGTAAGGCAAGATTTCAGGGAGCTACAATGGAAGCTGAGAGCTAGAACAAACAGAGTTGTTATCTCTGGTTTGTTACCTGTGCCCCATGATAGCGAGGCAAGGAATATGGAGAGATATCAGCTGAACAAGTGGCTACAAGGCTGGTGTAGGAGGGAGGGTTTCAGGTATTTGGATAATTGGGGCTCATTCTGGGGAAGGTGGGAACTGTACAAACAGGATGGTCTTCACTTAAACCAGAGGAGTACCAATATCCTGGGTGGGAAATGCGCTGGTGCTATTCGGGTGTGTTTAAACTAGCTCAGCAGGGGAATGGGAACCTGAGGTATAGTTGCAGTGCACAGAGGATGAGAGCAGGGAGGACAGGGACAGGATTTCACGGTCACAGGAATGTGCTGGCAGATAGCAAGCTGGTTTGAAGTATGTCTACTTCAATGCCAGAAGTATCCGAAATAAGGTAGGTGAGCTTACAGCATGGATAGGTACCTGGGACTTCGATGTTGTGGCCATTTCGGAGACATGGATAGAGCAGGGTGAGGAATGGATGTGCAGGTTCCAGGGTTTAGATCTTTCATTAAGAACAGGCAAAGCGGTAAAAGAGGGGGAGATGTGATCTTGTTAGTCAAGGATAGTACAATGGCGGCTGAAATAACTTTTGATAAGGACTTGACTACTGAGGTAGTGTGGGCTGAGGTTAGAAACAGGAGAGGAGAGGTTGCACTGCTTGGAGTTTTTATAGGCCTCCGCAGAGTTCCATGGAGGTGGAAGAGAGGATTGGCAAACTTATTCTGGGTAGGAGTGCACATTCATACTACCAAGAATCTTTCCATTGACCCAGTACTCTGCCTTCCTTTTATTCTTCCCAAAGTGCATCACCTCACATCGGCAAAGTTATTCTGGGTAGGAGTGAAAGGAACAGGGTGGTCCTTATGGGGTCTTTAGCTTCCCCAACATTGATTGGAAATGCTATAACTCTAGTATGTCGGATGGATCAGTTTTTGTCCAATGTGTACAGGAGGGTTTCCTGACACAGTATGTCAAAGGGCCGACAAGAGGGGTGGCCACATTGAATCTGGTGCTTGGTAATGAACCAGGCCAGGTGTTTGATGTAGTTGCAGGTGAGCACTTTGGAGAGAGTGACCATAATTCAATTACGTTTAATTTAGCAATGGATAGGGATAGGTATATGTCACAGGTCAAGAGTTATTGATGGGGCAAGGGCAATTATAATGCGATTAGGCAAGAATTAGAATGCATAGAATGGGGTAGCAAAATGCAGGGATGCAGACAATGGAAATGTGGAGCTGGTTTAAGGAACAGATATTGCGTATCCTTGATAGGTATGTCCCTGTCAGGCAGGGAGGAAGTGATAAGGTAAGGGAACCATAGTTTACTACAGAAATTGCATCTCTTAAGCAGAACATAGAACATAGAACATAGAAAAATACAGTGCAGTACAGGCCCTTTGGCCCTCGATGTTGCGCCCGATTCAAGCCCACCTAACCTACACTAGCCCACTATCCTCCATATGCCTATCCAATGCCCGTTTAAATGCCCATAAAGAGGGAGAGTCCACCACTGCTACTGGCAGGGCATTCCATGAACTCACGACTCGCTGAGTAAAGAATCTACCCCTAACATCTGTCCTATACCTACCACCCCTTAATTTAAAGCCAAGCCCCCAAAGAAGAAGGAGGCTTATGTGTTGATGAGGCAAGATGTTTCAGATGAGGCAATGGGGAGTTACAGATGAGCTAGGAAGGATTTAAAGAGAGAATTAAGAAGAGCAAAGAGAGGACACAAGCAGTCTTTAGCAAATAGAATAAAGGAGAACCCTAAAGCTTTCTATAGGTATGTGAGGAATAAAGGGATGATTAGGGTAGGAATAGGGCCAATCAAAAACAGAAGTGGAAAGTTATGTGTGGACCCTGTGGAGATCGGAGAGGTGCTAAACTAACATTTCTCATCGATTTTCATTCAGGAAAAGGAGAATATTGTAGAGGAGAAGAATGAGGTACGAGATATTAGACTAGGATGGATTGAGGTTAGTTACGAATAGTTGTTATCAATTCTTGAAGGAGTAAAAGTACACAAGTCCCCTGGGCCAGATGGGATTTATCCGAGGATTCTTGGACAGCTAGGGAGGAGATAGCAGAGCCTTTGACTTTGATATTTGAGTTGTCATTGTCTACAGGTTTAGTACCGGAGGACTGGAGGATTGCAAATGTTGTGCCCTTGTTCAAGAAGGGCAGTAGAAATGACCCAGGTAATTATAGACCAGTGAGCCTTACTTCTGTTGTAGGAAAGGTTTTGGAAAGGATTATAAGAGGTAAGATTTATAATCATCTCCAAGCAACAATTTGATTTCAGATAGTCAAAATGATTTCATTCAGGGCAGGTTGTGTCTCACAAACCTCATTGAGTTTTTTGAGAAGGTGACCAAGCACGTAGATGAGGGTAGGGCAGTTGATGTGGTATACATGGACTTCAGTAAAGCCTTTGATAAGGTTCTATATGGTAGGCTGTTGGAGAAAATGCAGAGGCATGGTATTGAGGGTGATTTAGCAGTTTGGATTAGAAGCTGGCTTTCTGAAAGAAGGCAGCGAGTGGTGGTTGATGGAAAATATTCAGCCTGGAGTCAGGTTAGATTAGATTACTTACAGTGTGGAAGCAGGCCCTTCGGCCCAACAAGTCCACACCGACCCTCCAAAGAGGAATCCACCCAGACCCATTCCCCTACATTTACCCCTTCACCTAACACTACGGGCAATTTAGCATGGCCAATTTCATAACCTGCACATTTTTTTTGGACTGTGGGAGGAAACTGGAGCACCCGGAGGAAACCCATGCAGACACGGGGAGAATGTGCAAACTCCACACAGACAGTTGCCTGAGACAGGAATTGAACCCGGGTTACTAGTGGTGTGCCACAAGGATCTGTTTTGGGACCACTGCTGTTTGTCATTTTTTATAAATGACTTAGACGCAGGCATAGGTGGATGGATTACTAAATTTGCAGATAACACTAAAGTCGGTGGAGTAATGGACAGTTTGGAAGAATGTTACAGGTTGCAGGGGACTTGGATAAACTGCAGAATTGGGCTGAGAGGTGGCAAATGGAGTTCAATGCAGCTCAATGTGAGGTGATGCACATTCCCATTGTCTGCATCCCCTGCATTTTGCTACCCCATTCTATGCATCCTAATTCTTGCCTAATCGCATTATATTTGCCCTTACCCATCAATAACTCTTGACCTGTGACATGTACCTATCCCTTTCCATCGCTAAACTAAACATAATTGAATTATGCTCACTCTCTCCAAAGTGCTCACCTGCAACTACATCAAACACCTGGCCTGGTTCATTACCAAGCACCAGATCCAGTGTGGCCACCCCTCTTGTCGGCCCTTTGACATACTGTGTCAGGAAACTCTCCTGTACACATTGGACAAAAACTGATCCATCTGATGTACTAGAGTTATAGCATTTCCAATCAATGTTGGGGAAATCAAAGTCCCCCATAATGACCACCCGTTCCTTTCACTCCTACCCAGAATAACTTTGCCGATGTGAGGTGACGCACTTTGGGAAGAATAACAGGAAGGCAGAGTACTGGGTCAATGGAAAGATTCTTGGTAGTATGAATGTGCAGAGGGATCTTGGAGTCCATGTACATAGATACCTAAAAGTTGATAATGCTGTTAAGAAGGCATACCGTCAGTTAGGTTTCATTGGTAGAGCGATTGAGTTCTGGAGCCGCAATATCATGCTGCAACTATACAAAGCGCTAGTGCGGCCACACTTGGAATATTGTGTACAGTTCTGGTCCCCATATTTCAGAAAGGATGTGGAAGCATTGGAAAATGTGCAGAGCAGATTTACCAGGATGTTGCCTGGTCTATAGGAAAGGTCTTATAAGGAAAGGCTGAGAGACTTGGGTCTGTTCTCATTGGAAAGAAGAAGGCTAAGCGGGGATTTGATAGAGATATACAAGATGATCAGAAGATTAGATAGGGTAGACAGTGATAGTCTTTTTCCTAGGATGATGCTGTTAGCTTGTACAAAGGGGGACATAACTACAATTTGAGGGGTGATAGATTTAAGACAGATGTCAGATGCAGGTTCCTTATTCAGAGAGTGGTAAGGGTGTGGAATGTCCTGCCTGCCAATGTAGCTAACTCAGCCACATTAGGAAGATTTAAACAATCCTTGGATAAGCACATGGATGATGATGGCATAGTATAGGGGGACGAGCTGAGAATAGTTCACAGATCAATGCAACATTGAGGGCCGAAGGGCCTGTTCTGCGCTGTATTGTTCTATGTTAAAAAAAGAGCTAATGCTTGAAGTGTCAATTCTCCAGCTCCTCGGATGCTGCCTGACCAGCTGTGCTTTTCCAGCACCACACTCTTCGACAATAATCTTAAGTAGACTGTCTACAAAGTGTCTAAGATTGTTACGGTGACTTGAGTTTGTTTTCATTTCATGCATAGTACTGTAATAAATTGCACCTACCTTGATGTCTGCAAGCAAACTGCCTTCTCACTGTGTAGAGCAACAACGTTGTCCTCCTCTGCTAACATCCAGCCATAGGTAAACAACCAGACAACACCAAAATACCAGGGATGATTTATTGCAGAGCTGTGAG
Organism: Chiloscyllium plagiosum; assembly: GCF_037043375.1. NCBI lineage: Eukaryota > Metazoa > Chordata > Chondrichthyes > Orectolobiformes > Hemiscylliidae > Chiloscyllium > Chiloscyllium plagiosum. The sequence goes on from NW_028270168.1 coordinate 21,379,187, forward strand.
GAAGTGCTGCTCTGTTGTTGTTAAAGCAGCTTTTGTCAACAATTCAGATCAGGGAGAAGTTTACTTAACAAGAATTAATGTTTTACTTCTCATTTCCTTTCAAACTTGAAAGAACATGTAAAACATCACTCATTTAGAGAGAAAAAAATTAACATAGAAAGGATTACTCTATTGTTATTTATAGTGAACAACTCGATCAAAAGATCGAGTACTTTACACTTAATGGGATAGAGCATAGAACAGTACAGCACAGGACAGGCCCTTCGGCCCTTAATGTTGTGCCAACCTTTTATCCTACTCTAAGATCGAACTAACCTACATATTTTACTATCATGATGCGTGTGGATGGGCCACTTAGCTACCAACTAACAACAAACTGTCTCAAAAATTGGGCTGAACCTTACTAGTGTCATTTTGGTTGAGTTTCACAGAGAGTTCCACATGATTATCCCAAACTCGTCTCTTTACCCATGTACCACTCCTCTATGATAACCCCTCTATATGGCGCTAGCTGGATTCTTCCACTTGCTGTTGATAGATGTATTCACTGCTGCCAAGATATCTCAGGATCCCTGGCAGTGGTGCCATATCTAAAAGGCTGTTGTACTCCTGGTCAAGTGATGGCAGTCCGGAACTGTTTCTCATGGTTGGGGACATTCAGACTGGACATGACAGACAAGGGGAAATAGTGAAGATTACAGTGGTGCTGGAAAAGCACAGCAGGTCAGGCAGCGTCTGAGGAGCAGGAAAATCGATGTTTCAGGCAAAAGGAATGAATGGTTCCTGCCTGAAATGTCAATTTCCCTGCTCCTCGGATGCTGCCTGACCTGCTGTGCTTTTCCAGCATCATTCTAATCTTGACTCTGATCTCCAGCATCTGCAGTCCTCACTTTCACCAAGGGGAAATAGTCCCACTCTTTGTGGGCAGGGACCAGGAGACAGGGTGGTGCAGAGGGGGAATGCCACAAGTCTCTACTGGCCCGGTTGACGATTTCCACCAAGGTCACTGCCATCTCTTCATGGTCCACCAATGCCAGCAATGCCAAAAAGAAGATCAAGGACTTTCTCATTTCAGCAGGGTAAGTACCACACACCAAGTCCAAAGATGTGCAGGTTAGGTGAGTTGGCCATGCTAATCCCAGTGTTCAGGGATGCATGAGTCAGGAGTAAATGTAGAGTAGTAAGGTTGGGGAATGGGTCTGGGTGGGACACTCTTCAGAGGATTGGCATGGAGTAGTTGGGTCAAATGGCCTGTATCCATATTGTCGGAATTCTATGGTTCTATGATGATCTCGCTACTTTCTCACACTCACTGTACCTCTACTATGACACCCACCTCCCACTAAGGCTCATGCTCTACCACTGATTAAAGCATTTAAAGTCTTCCCCGCTCACTTTCCCTCCTCATCCCCAATTCACCCATTACAATGAGAGGACCTTGGCCACCTCTAGTGAAGAATGGGACCGCTGAAGTGAATATGTCAATGCAGCCAAGTAAGAAGCATTCTTCATTGTTGCCCTGCTGTGAATGTGTTAGTATCATGGCACAATCTCTACTGCTTAGTCAAGAGTTAAAAACACACAACACCAGGTTATAGTCCAACAGGTTTAATTGGAAATACTAGCTTTCGGAGCGCTGCTCCTTCATCAGGTGGTTGTGACAACCACCTGATGAAGGAGCAGCGCTCCGAAAACTAGTTCTTCCAATTAAACCTGTTGGACTATAACCTGATGTGGTGTGATTTTTAAATTTTACACCCCAGTCCAACACTGGCATCTCCAAATCATGCTTGGTCAAGACACTTTCTCTCTTTTGTCTCCTGCAGGTACCAGTGGCATGTCCATGGTCAATCAGGAGCACCTGCTGGTGAGCAGTTCACTGCCATCCACCTGCAGATGGCGAGAGGGAGGCACCCTAGGTCATTGGCACGTGGAGGATTGACACAGGACCAGCCCCAGGCAGGAGACGAGTCTATGGTGATGCCAATTCAGGATTTCATTGATATGCACAAGCAAGCACTGGGGTAACCTGATGCAAAGGCTGCAGAACTGCAGAAACCTGATTGGGATCCAGGTTGGCAGCCGCCATGGAGAGCCAGGTTCACTACTCTCACAGTGTGTTGGATTTGTGCTCTCCATCACTTCAGTACCAACTGCATTACAACAGGGGAGGCACGAAGGAGTTTGACCTCGCTCTGGGTGCCCCTTCCCCTCCAGGAGACAGGGTGGTGCAAGGACCCACCCATCCAGAGAAAGGACCACATACAATGCACGCCGCACTGCCACAACCCCATCACCCCCCCCCCCCCCCCCCCACCAGAAGTTTTCTCTCAGGACAATCTAGAGGTCACCCTGTCTGCTGCTGTCAGTTCTGTGGAGGTTCAAGCTGAGGAGGGTGCCCTTGCCTCTGGGCAGAATATGCTCAGCATGCCTGGGGCCCTCTAGGCACAAACACCACTGTGGTAACCTGACCAGACCTCCAAGGCTGATGGGCTCCACTGCAGGGCAGGCTCCCTCCATCCTAACTGCAGATCTCGGGACTGTACTGGGACAAAGCGGGAGGGAAGAAATGGAGACCCTCTCAAAATGTAAATGTGGCAAGTGACACGTCACTATAAATAGGTCCTCACATTTGTAAATATACATTCACTATTTCATCAGTTGTTTATGTTAATGTCTGTCTTGCTGCAGCTATAACATTGAAGGTACACAGTCTAACCAGCCTTAGTGCTTCATGATGTTCAATGTCCAGTGTTTGAATTGTGTACACCGAATAGGCTTTGTGTAAATTGCAGGTTATTACTAATTTAGCAAATAAAGTCAATCTGACCAGTCGCCAAATATTGTTTTTCATCACAGCCATTAGTGGGATTGCTTTGTAATGTTGTCTGATACGGGCAAAACTGCTTGGGCAAGGACATGAATCACACACAGGAAATTAATGCCAAAGGTTACCATATTTCTCACAAGTGTTTCAGCTTGAGTGCATGAGTGTGTAGATAATGCTGTTGCCCTTTGAATGTCTTCACATCATTGACACTGGAAGCCCCTCCCTCACAGAAGGAAACATTTAATCTGCCCACTCTGGGTATGCGTCAACCATTTTCATCTCCATTACACGTTTGTTCTTTTACAGTGTGATAGAAAGGAGCAACAATCCTTCACAACTAGCTCAGCCTCTTACTTTGATGAATCCCCAAATGTAAACATTCCTTTCTTGGTAACACTTCATATCAATTCCATTATCTTTGAACTGCCTGAAGTCCCCATCCAACTTGTCTACGTAATTCATCATCTCCTCGTTTACCCCTGCCACCATACTTAAGGCCCCAGGCATATCGAGTAAAAATCCAGATCAGGCAGTGCACCGTCACCTCATGAAAGCTAGGGTGGTGCTGACTGTCAATAGCTCCTCCCCATCCACATTGCCCATTTCCCTTTAATGTTCTATCCTCTCCCCCCCTTATATATTGAGCTGTCCCTTTCATTATTGGATCCCAAGATTCTGCCTCCAATCCTCACAATTCAGATTTCCAGCCATCGTCCAACCAGAGTGAGCATTGATAATCCTCATTGTAGAGACCTCCAGGACTGATTGTTGCTCACCCCTTTAAGTGACTTAGCCAGATCGCCATGAAAGATGAGTGGCCTCACCCCTTACTGAAATCTGTACTGCTCTCTGGCTGTGTTCCCGCAACTCTCTGGACTGGTTGCTTTGGATCCAAAGAAAAAATTGTGACTGACACCTCAGACTATAGAAGTATAGACCCCTGACCCTTATTGCTCTAAGCAGTTGGCCGACTGTGCCCTAGTCTCTGGACTGATACTGGAGGCTTATTATATCTGCCTGAAGGGTATCTCCCTGGACTTGACTAAGGACTGCCCCCTTATTTGATCTGATTTGATTTGATTTATTATTGTCACATGTACCTAGGTACAGTGAAAAGTTTTGTTTTGTGTGCAGTACAGGCAGATCATAACATACAAAGTCACAAAGATCTTGGGGTGATTGAACAGAGTGAGGAATATAAAGTTACAGCTGCAAAGAAGGTGAACAAAAACAACATCAACATTAGATTTGAAATATGAGAGGTCCATTCAGCAGTGTAATAACAGTGGGGAAGATGCTGTTCTTGAACCTGTTGGCATGTGTGTTTAAGCTTTTGTATCTTCTGCCTGATGAAAAAGGTTTGAAGAGATTATAACCGGGGTAGGAGGGGTCCTTGATAATGTTGGCTGCCTTTCCATCGAAACAAGAAGTATAGATGGAGTCAATGGATGGAAGGTTGGCTGTGTGATGCTCTGGGCTGTGACCCCAATTTCCCTAGTTTCTTACAGTCCTGGGCAGAGTAATTGCTGTATTAAGCCTTGATGCATCCAGATAAGATGTTTTCTATGGTGCATCTGAAAATGTTGGTGAGGGTCCTTATGGACATGCTGAATTTCCTGAGCCTCCTGGGGAAGAAGAGGTCTTATTGTGCCTTCTTGACCGTCATATCAACGTGGGTGGTTCAGGACAGATTATTGGTGATCATCACCCCAAGGAACATCTCCACCTCAGCTCCATTGATGACGATAGGGGCGTGACCACCTCCTCGATTCCTGAAGGTGATGATCAGCTCTATAGTTTTACTGACATTGAGGGAGAGATTGTTATCTTTTCATCTTAGACCTTGAGACATGGACAGTTACTTAAAGCACATACTGTGCCTAATGTGTGGACACAGCCAGCACCTGGTGAAAGTGTGAAATTGACATAGCACGGTGCTGTATACAGCAACATTTCCATTGCCTTGCACTGATAACCCCTTAGTAGCATGACAAGATGTTTGCCTATGTGTCAACACTGAACAACAAAACAATTATTCTACATTATATTACTGTGAGCCTTTAAGTTCAGTTTCAGGAAGTGAAGTACAAAAAGGCAAGGCAATGCAGGGATACTGCGAGCACCCAGGTACTCACAAAATGAGAGAGTACTCAAAAAATGAGAGTGTGCAGATAGTCCTGAGATGCAGCCTGGTCCAATCCATGGCCTGGGTGCCTGTCATTGCATGTGCAGTGTCCTTGCAGCAGTATTCCCTGAGAGCTGTTACGTACTCCAAAGTGCAGCATTCAAATGCAGACACAGTGTCTCAATGATCAGAGATATGCCATCATGATGTGGGGAGGCAGAACATGACAGATGTGTGATGAGGAAGTGCCGGTGTTGAACTGGGGTGGACAAAGTTATAAATAACACAACACTAGGTTATAGTCCAACAGGTTTATTTGGAAGCACTTGCTTTCAGAGAACTCTGAAAGTTAGAATTCCAAATAAGCCTGTTGGACTATAACCTGGTGTTGTGTGATTTTTAACTAACATCTGTAAACATGGGGTGCGTGTGGTCACTGTCCATGAAGTGTGCCCTGAAATATTAGTGTCCAAGATGGATTTCCAGAGGAGTAGGCGGTAACCTGGAGTCTACAGTTACCTGCTCTGACTTTAATTTTGGGAACTGTCAGCAGCCAGTTTCTATCCTGCAGGTGGGACATTGGGAGAGAGTAAATTAATAAGGTGAAATTAAGTAATAAAGTGGGTGATAATGAATGATAATACCTGTTACAAAGCCTCTCATCACTCATTAGTGAAAATCTGTTCCTGACATCCAGGTCTTGTTTGGAAAAGATGACATTTTGGTCTCGATATCAAGAAGCGCCTTGCTGGACATTTCATCCAATTTTCCCCAAGTTCTCACCGTAGCCTATATTGTTCAGGGCTTGGGAAAATTCCACCCATTGACTTTATGATGTTAGAGAGGATGTATTTAAACCAAAAATCTCTAAACACTGTCATGAGATTAGAGATTTATACAGGAAGGTATCTGGGCAATAATTCTTCATAGCAGATGGCATTGACGTGAAAATGAACTAGCCACCAGAATAGTTGTTAAGAATAGATCATGTAATTTTATTTTCATATATTTTGACAACTATTGACTGCCAGGTTCTTATGCTCGGCCATTCAGACCATTGAATCTATTCCATTGTTTAATTAGATCATTGCTGGAAAGAGAGTCAACTTGCTGAAGTGTTTTATCTTATACTCATTATTTCAGATGTTCATAGTAAGTTATATTACAGGTGCTGAATTATTGGCAGGTGAACTTGGGTTGAGCTGTTGTCGTGGACCAAGCAATGAAGAACTCCAGGGCTGCCTAAGTTTCTTGGTAAAGGTGCATGGCTTGAAGACAATCCTTTTGTGTGCAGAGAATAGCTATGCTCTTTCAGTCAATTCTCATAAATGTAAATGAACATTACAGCTCATTTGATTATCTTAAATTGATTGTTGGTGTTGCTACTAGCATTCTTATGATTATTCTACAATTGCTGCTAAATCACAGCGTCACATTGTAACAGTAGACATGTTGTATTGAGTTTTGCAAGCACAGGCTTGTTGAATCTAGCCTGCACTTTGGCTATTGTGAACAATAGAAGAAAAAAACCTGACAGAGCGAGGAAGGCTTAGTGTCAGGAAACAAAGGGTTGTGGCCAAATTATGTTTTTGTGTTGAGAGGACTGTTTTCATTGGGGTTCTGCAGAGCTCAGCTCTGGGGTTGATGCAGTTTGAGGTATTATTCAATGAATTAGGTTTAAAACTGATAACATGATTCAGACGTTTGCAAACAATTTGAAAATTAGCTGTGATTAATAGAATGGAAAAAAGCTGTAGAATACAGGAATACAGGCTGGTATAAGAAGATGAAATTGAATCCAGAAAAGTTTGAGAACAAATAAGACAAGGGAATAGACAATCAATGATGGGATTTTGAAAGGTTTGGAACAATCACAGGGCACGGGAGTAAATGTCAGTGGATCCTTGAAGAATGCAGATCAGGACAATAAGCTGGTCAAGAAAGTATATGGGACAGTTTCCTTATTGTCAAATGCATGGAGTTTAACAGTAGGATGGTTATACTAAAATTGTCCAAAATAGTGGTTGGAGCATGTGCAATGATATCTCTGCACTGTTGGGGAGACAATGCCAGGAAGTCCTGCACTGCCAGAAGACAGTCTGGAGAAAATACTGAACTTTCAGAGGAACATCGGTGAGGAAATATTGCATTGTCAGAGGGTCAGTACTGAGGAAGCACTGTGCAGTGAGAGGGGCAGTACTGAGAGAGTGCTGTGCTGTAGGAGTTCCCTGATTGGGGCTGTTAACCTGGGCTTATCAGGGAGCTCTTCCTGACAGATATAAACAGGAGTCTCCCACGCTCCTGATCTTCAGGCACTCGGTATGGAGGGGGGACGGCAGGTCTGAGGACCTCCTCATGGGTCTGCTCCTGGGCCTGGCCAAACTGGCCATAAACAGGTCCAGGCAGCGGGCCGTGGAGGGGGTTGTTAGGGCCGACTGCCTGCCCCTCTTCTGCGGCTATGTTAGAGCCCGGGTGTCTCTGAAGAAGGAGCATGCAGTGTCCACCGACACCCTGGAGTTGTTCAGGGAGAGGTGGGCGCTGCAGGGAGTGGAGTGTACTATTTCCCCCTCCAACTCTATTTTGATTTAATCCCTGCCCTCCCCTTCACTGTTTGATCACACAGCATTGCCTTTTGATGTGAAGGGCACTGCTTGTCACTGGCCACCCGGGTGTTTCCTTTCTTCCTGGTGGTGGAAATTTGAATAAAGATTCGTACACCTTGTGTCTCTCACTGTGTCTCACACCTACACACATACAACATGGGTGCTGGGGAAAAAATAAGCACTACCGCAGTTAGGTGGTAGTGTGGGGGTAATGGAAGAAAGAAAACATTTAAAAAGAGAAAAAGAAAAGAACAAAAAAAGAAAAAAGAAATAAACAGGAGTGTCAGAAGTTCTTTTCTCTCTGAAGCTGGCTGTTGAGGGAACTGGATCAAAACAAAAAGAAAAAGAATTAAACTAAACTGGAGTCTCCCACACTCCTGATCTTCAGCCACTCGGTATGGAGGGGGGAGGGCAGGTCTGAGGACCTCCTCGTGGGTCTGCTCCTGGGCCTGGCAAAACTGGCCATAAACAGGTCCAGGCAGTGGGCCGTGGAGGGGGTTGTTAGGGCTGACTGCCTGCCCCTCTTCTGCGGCTACGTTAGAGCCCGGGTGTCTCTGAAGAAGGAGCATGCAGTGTCCACCGACACCCTGGAGTTGTTCAGGGAGAGGTGGGCGCCGCAGGGAGTGGAGTGTACTATTTCCCCCTCCAACTCTATTTTGATTTAATCCCTGCCCTCCCCTTCACTGTTTGATCACACAGCATTGCCCTTTGATGTGAAGGGCACTGCTTGTCACTGGCCACGCGGGTGTTTCTTTTCTTCCTGGTGGTGGAAACTGAATAAAAATTCATGCACCTTGTGTCTTTCACTGTGTCTCACTAAAAAAAATAAACAGGAGTCTCAGAGATTCTTACTCCTCTAGAGACTGGCTCTGAACTAGCTAGTCAGAGTCCATGTTACAAGCATGTTTAAATCAAGGGTGACTTTGTGACGGGATACTGGACTCCATTTCAGTGATGGAATCTGGAGCCCAATGCTTGGAAGACTGGTATAGGCAGAAATCTTCATCACATGTAAGAAAACAATTGGACATACACTTCAGCTTCAATTGCCTGCAGGACTAGGGACCAAGAGCAGAGGTGGTGAGTTTAGACCAGATAGCTGTTCTTCAGTCAGCTGTCTTTGTGCGCCATAAACCTTTCTTTCCTTCTATGTTTTATTTGAATAATGGAACAGCATTGAGGGGCTAAATGACCTGGAAATAAAAAATGCTGGAAATTACAACAGGTCAGGCAGCAACCATGGAGAGACAGCAAGATAATGTTTGAGTCTGCATGACTGTCCATCAGAGCTGAAGTGTGGAGGGGTCAGCACTTATACATTGGTGGAAGGGTGAAGTGCTGGGGGAGGAAGGGTGTTGATAGTGCAGATGGCTAAATGGCCTATTCCTTTTGCTAGGAACAGGCCAGTCAAAATCAAACACAAAATAAAATTAGACTAAACAGATGCCATTGCTGCTTTATTTTAAACTGTATGCTGGACATAAATGTCTTTTTTCAAATTAGTTTCAATTGGTTCAAAGGTTTGTTGACAAATTACATTCCTAGATAAGCCTGTAATCCAATGGTTGTGTCTGTGAACTAGTTTGTGCAGTTGATTATTTTTATACAACATCATGAAATCAATGTTTGACATAGCTCTGTGCCAGAATAGCTAAGTGCCTCACCCACACATACATCTCTGTGAAACTCAGCAGTCTTTCAGTACAAAGTATCCTGGAACACGACTTTACCTTTGTGTACAGTCACTCCCTATAAATAGCAACAGAAAGTTCCTCTTCCTTGTTGCTTTAGTTGTCTCCATTCAAGCTGGTGTTGTACGTATTCTCTCAAGTTTGAAAGGACATGAGAAGTAAAACATTAATTATTATTAAATGAACTTCTCCTTGGTCTGAATTGATGACAAAAGATGCATTAATGACAATAGATAAATGGTTCCTCCTAGATCTACAATAAATCATCCCTCTGATTCTGAGCTGTTGAGCAGCTGCTTGGCTGTGACTGGGAGTCTGCAGAGGAGAAGACTGTTGTGTTACAGAGAAGAGAGAGCAGATATCAAGGTGAGTGCAAATTATTATTGTACATGGAATGAAAGACAACTGAAGAGTCATCGTGTTAGTTCTTTGGCACTTCATAGACAGACCACTACAGACTCCTGGCAAATACTTGATCTCAGCAAATTCTTGGATTTTCAGCATCACTACCTGCTCAAAGTTTTGTATGAACTGGATCACTTCAATTTATAACTCTTAGTTTAACTCCTTTTCCAGCTGCAAGTGTGAGTGAATGGAGGGTATGAGTCAGCAGAGTGTACAAGTGTGCAGTGTTTGGGTGAGAAGATTTAAAAGCTTAAATTGTCACTTTGGTCCTGTGTTCTGAAATTACTGATTCCTGTTCAGGTCCAAGTAACTCTCATTGAAAACCAAACACCCCAGATCATAGAAACCGTACAGTGCAAAAAGAGACCATTTCTCCCATGCATCGTTTGCACCAACCCTCTGAAGAGCATCCAACTATATCCCTGTAACTCTACATTTCCCATGACCTAACCTGCCTATCTTTGGACTATAGGAGGAAACAGCAGCACCTAGCAGAAATCCACATAGACATGGGGAGAATGTGCAAACTCCACACAGACAGTCACCCAAGGCTGGAATTGAACCTGGGTCCCTGAGTCACCATAGTGCTCTATTTTATCAAAGAACTGTGAAGGAATTTAACAGTTGGAATTACCTTGAGCTCTATCCTGTCCTCACCTAATTTCCATACAGCCTTACACAGAGGCTGATAGTATTTGGCACAGGGATAAGAATGTTATATAGCACACAGAGAGACAAGGTTACTTGACAGAAATGCCTGATTGAACGATGGATGTTCCACTTCAGATTTGGAAGAATGGTACTGAAGAGGGCCACACTGTTAAATGTGCAGTACAAGGAGAGTGCTGCACCTTTAAATGTGCAGTACAAGGAGAGTGCTGCACCTTCAAAATGTGCAGTACAAGGAGAGTGCTGCACCTTTAAGTGTGCAGTACAAGGAGAGTGCTGCACCTTTAAGTGTGCAGTACAAGGAGAGTGCTGCACCTTTAAATATGCAGTACAAGGAGAGTGCTGCACCTTTAAATGTGCAGTACAAGGAGAGTGCTGCACCTTCAAAATGTGCAGTACAAGGAGAGTGCTGCACCTTTAAGTGTGCAGTACAAGGAGAGTGCTGCACCTTTAAATGTGCAGTACAAGGAGAGTGCTGCACCTTCAAATATGCAGTGTTCAAGGAGTGTTCCATTGTTTGTTAGGCGATACTGGAGGAGCGCTGGACTGTCAGAGGGGCAGTACTGAGGGAGCGCTGTATTTTCAGAGAGGCAGTACTGAGGGAGCACTGCATTGTCAGAGGGGCAGTACTGAAGGAGTGCTGGACTGTCACAGGGCAAGTACTGGTGGAGTGCTGGACCATCAGATGAACAGTGTTGAGAGATTACTTAAGAAGCACTACTTGGAGTACTGATACTGAGGCAGTGCTCCACTGTGAAAACGTTAGTACTGGAGTCTCACAGAACCTTTTGAGGGCATGTGCAATGGTATCTCTGCACTGTTGGAGAGGCAATACCAAAGAAGTACTGCACTTCCAGAAGGCAGTCTGGAGAAAATACTGAACTGTCAGAGGAACAGCATCATGGAAATATTGCAATGTTAGAAGGGCAGTACTGAAGGAGTGCCGTGCTATCAGAGTGTCAGTACTGAGAGAATACTGTGCTATCAGAGGGATGGTATTTAGGGAGTGCTGTGCTGTCAGAGGGAAAGTATTGAGGGAGCATTGACCTGTCAGAGGAAAGTACTAAGGGAGTGCTGTCAAAGGGAAAGTGCTGAAGGAGTACAGTACTGTTAGAGGTTCAGCACTGAGTTAGCGTTGCAATGTCAGAGGGGCGTGCTGTATAATCAGAGGGGTAGTACTAAGGTAGCGCTGCATTGTCAGAGTGACAGTACTGAGGGAGCGCAACATTGTCAGAGGGTCAGTACTGAGAGAGCACTGCATTGTCAGAGGGGCAGTACTGAGGGAGTGCTGTATAGTCAGAGGGGCAGTATTGAGGAAGCGCTGCATTGTCAGAGTGACAGTACTGAGGGAGCGCTGCATTGTCAGAAGGACAGTACTAAGTGAGCGCTGTATAGTCAGAGGGGCAGTACAGAGGGAATGCTGTATTGTCAGAGAGACAGTACTGAGAGAGTGCTGCATTGTCAGAGGGGCAGTACTGAGGGACCGCTGCATTGTCAGAGGGGCAGCACTGAGGAAGCGCTGCATTGTCAGAGGGACAATACTGAGGAAGCACTGCATTGTCAGAGGGCTGTACTGAGAGAGAGCTGCATTGTCAGAGGGGCAATACTGAGGGAGCATTGTATTGTCAGAGGGATAATACTGAGGGAGCGCTGTATTGTCAGAGGGGCAGTACTGAGAGAGTGCTGCATTGTTAGAGGGACAGCACTGAGGGAATGCTGCACTGTCAGAGGGGTAGTACTGTGGGAGCACTGCACTGTCAGATGAGTAGTGATGAGGGAGCACTCCATTGTCAGAAAGGAAGTACTGAGGGATCGATGCATTGTCAAAGGGGCCGTACTGAAGAATCATTCCATTGTCAGACAGGCAGTACTGAGGGTGTGCTGTATTGTTAGAGGAGCAGTACTGAGGGAGTCTGCACTGTTAGAGGGGCAGTACTGAGGGTGTGCTGTATTGTTAGAGGGGCAGTATTGAGGGAATGCTGCCCTACTAGAGAGGCAGTGTTGGTATCATTGTTGAAAGGATCATGGATGTTGCATTGTGGTAAGAGGATTCATTGGACAAGACATTAAACTAAACCCATCTCTGACTGTTCAAGTGAACATAGAATATATCAACCATTTATGTGAAAAAAGGAGCAGGAAAATTCTTGTGATGTCCTGGCAAGATTCATTCTTCAACCAACACCACTGTCAGTTATTACATTCTTGTGGGAAAATTATCTACCGTATTTCCTCCATAACAACAGTACAGTTCAAATGGAAATTCCTTGATTGTGAAATGCTTTTGGACGTCCTCTGGATGGAGTTACAGAAGTGCAAAACTTTTCTGTCTGAATTGTATAGTTCTGTGCTCTCTAAGCTTTTGCCCATCAAGCTGTGTAATAGAGCTGGTGTGTTTCAATGTCCTGAAATGTTAGCTGGTTGTGAAGCTTCTTAACATTTTGTGCCTGCCAGACTGTTGATGTTAACCTATTGATGGAGAATATCCTTGAAAATGTTTGGTTCCAGTTGTTGGGCATGAAAGTATTATTCTTCCAGGATGGTTTATCGTTGCATCAAAGCATTGTATCAAAGCAATTATTGCATTACCTCCAAAGTGACCAATGTGACAGTGTTCTATCTTAAAAATGTTTAACATTTTCTACTTTGAATCTTTTTATTGAAGACATTTCTCTGAGGCTTTAACAAGCATATGGCATATGACACTCTTAGAATTACAGAACCCAGGAGGAGGACCATTAGCCCATTGAACCCATTTTGACTCTTTGAAACTGCTAACCAATAAGTTCCACAAACTCCTGCTCTTCCCCCGAGGCCCTGTAAATCTGTTCACTTCAATTTTTTTTTACTTTTTCCAGAACACAAATACATGTATGTCACTGTAAGTATGTACATTTCTTCATAAGCATTCACCATTGTCCAGCAACAAAAGAGACAAAATAGCCAGGAAAATCAAAAGACTGTTTCACAATCTCTGCATTTGCCATTATTTTAACAATGCGCACAAATAGTTTAAAGTTCACCTGCGTGCACCAGGTGAATAGGAATATTGAGATCTCATGAGCAACAATATTAGTCAGCTACCAATATTTTATTTCTTATCAACATATTAGTCTGACTCTTCTTTAGAATAGATGATTTTTTTATTGGGGTTGTTAAATATTTAAAGAAAGTAGAAATATTTACAGACAGCGATTGAAGACAGCTTTGTAATTGTTTTCACTGATATCCCTGGTGAGTAGATGAAACAGAAAAATATTAGGAACACAGAAACAGGGGTAGACCATTCAGCCCATCAAGCCCGGTCCTCCATTCAGTTTGATCATGTTTGAACATGTACCTCAACACCACTTTCCTGCACTATCTCTATATCCTGTCCCAGAAATCTATCTATTGCTGCCTTGAACATGCTTCAGGATTGAATTTCCATAGATTGTTGGACTTCCAAAGACTAACCAGACTTTGAGAGAAAAAAATCCTCCTCATCTCAGTATTTAATGGCCTACCTCTTATCCTGAGATTACGTCTCTGGTTCTACACTCAGCATTTGGAAGAAACAACTATCTACACCCACCTGCTCTGAAGCATAAGTCCCACACTCCCCTCCTTAAGACTTATTGCAGTTGGGTAGCCTTGTTTAATGTCAGTCAGTTTGGGATTGACATTTCTTTAGGGTGTGCAAGCAGTATACCATCCCCACCCATCCTAAAGTTCATCCCTTAGAATACTGTGTATTGTTACATACCTGGAGTGGTTTCTTTAAAAGAAGCCATTCGAAGTTCACTGTTGACACAGGATTTTTTTTTTAAATCTTCCTGGATCTCACATGACTGGTAGTAACTACTTGCTTTCCTGGAGAGGCCTGCTGGGGATATTTTGAACAGTTACCTGCTGGGAGAAAATGCTTGTTTCATCTGGTTGAATTGAAGGGAAGCCCACTAAAAAGACACTGTGTTGGAAGGATGCTTGCTAAGAACAAATTGTCTAACTTATCACTCTCATTTCTTAAAACAAAATCTGAGTTCAAAACAAAACCTATTTGTTCTTTGAAAACGGTTCAAGAAGCATCTCCTTACCTCCTGAACAAGCTGTGCTTGCAAGGTATAATGTAAATGGAAGTGGAGTTGAGGCTATATCAACCATGATCTTATTCAATGGCAGAGCAGTGTCCAGGGACAATGTGATCTACTCCTCCTATTGCTTAACATATGGATCTCAGTGCATCATAGCGGCTTATTATTTTGAGAGCACAGTATTTGTTATGTCGGTAAGCATGGCACATTTTACTCAGATTACACAGCCTGTGTATTGTGCGTCAGCCAGTTTCTGAAAGAGAAGAAATTGACTTCAGGTAATTGACAAAAGAACAAGAGAAAGAAATGAGGATTTTTTTTAATACAGAAAGTTGCTTTGCTTTGGAATGCACAGTCTGAAATAATGATGGAAGTACCAAGAACTTTCAAAACTATTGGACAAATATTGGAAGGTAAAGGAGAGCTTGGATACGGTGTAAGAGTGATAGAATAGGACTGATTGGATATCAAGGATGGCAACAATTATTGGTGTGTGCGGAGGGTTTAAACATCAAAAAATATTTTGTATTGGAAGACACCTGCTGCTCCTGAGGACAATGGGGAATAACACAGAGCTCCAATAGCACAGGACATACAGGCAGAAGGTCACCATTTTGGACATGACTGAAGAACCTCAGAATTTCTTGGCAGATTATTGCAGAAATGTGCAGCCTGCCAGAGCTCCTCTCCAGTGGACCAAGTGATCATGCATTTCCAATGGTAATGGAAGTCACCGCAATCCTAAAATATGTCACCTCCTTCCAGGGATTGACTCATGACATCAACAGGATCACATAGTCTGCTGCCCACAAGTACTTCACCCAGGTGACTGATATAGCGTTTGAGACTGGTTTGCCAGAGATGTGCGTTTATGTCCACTTTGCTTTTATTGAAGTCAGGGAGAGTGAGTGGGTCCTTTGCAAATCCCCACTTCAACTCACTCCCCCACTCCGCCAAGGACATACCAGTCCTGGGCCTCCTCCACCACCAATTCCTCGCCACTCGACACCTGGAGAAAGAATGCCTCATCTTCTGTCTCGGGACCCTCCAGCCACACAACATCAATGTCCACTTCACCAGTTTCTTCTTCTCCCCTCCCCTCACCCATTCCCAGATCCAACCCTCCAACTTGGTCCCACCCTCTTGAACTGTCCCACCTGTCCATCTTCCCTCCAATCCACTCAACCCTCCAATCCGACCTATCACCATCACCCTCCCATCCGCATCTACCTATCGCCTACCCACCTCCCTTTCCCCCCCAGCCCCACCCTCCCCTTCCTATTTATCTCTCAGCACCCTTCCACCCCCCCCATCTTCCCGATGAAGGGCTTGTGCATGAAACATTGACTCTCCTGCCCCTCAGATGTTGCCTGACCGTTGTGCTTTTCCAGCACCACACTTTTTGACCATTATTGAAGTCTGTCAGAATGAGAGTGCCTTCAGAGTTGATGTAACGGCTGGATTTTCAGAAGTATAAGATTTCATGGACTGCACATATGCGACAATCAATAGATCCTCAGATTAAGCGCAGTAGTCAAGACTAGATTTTGCTGGGTAAGAAGATCAATTGTTTTGGAAGAAAGGCATGTTAATGGAGTAATCTAATTGTCCTCCTAAATGGAATGGCCATAGGTTTGGAAGGTGAATTTCTGTGTGTATCTTGTCGGTCATACACATTGCTGCTATTGACTGTTGGTGAATGCTTGTAAATGTGATGCCAGTCAAGTGGGCTGATTTGTCCTGGGTGTGGTCAAATGTCTTAAGAGTTGTTGGAACTGCACTTATCTGGTATTCCATCACATTCCTGACTTCTGCATTTGTTTAATGCTTCATGAGTTATTCAATACAGACCATTAATCCTTTGCATTGGGACGGCACAGTGGCTCAGTAGTTAGCAATGCTGCCTCACAGCACCAGGGTCCCAGGTTCAATTCCAGCCTTGGGAGAATGTCTGTGTGGAGTTTGCAAATTCTCCCTGTGTCTGCGTGGGTTTCCTCTGGGTGCTCCAGTTTCCTCTCACAGTCCAAAGATGTGCAGGTCAGGTGAATTGGCCATGCTAAATTGCCCATAGTGTTAGGTGCATTAGTCAGAGGGAATTGAGGTTGGTGTGGACTGGTTGGGCCGAAGGGCCTGTTTCCACATTGTAGGGAATCTAATCTAATCTAAAGAAATCTACACCTGTTAGGTAGAGCTCTCCAATATCCTGACCCAGCAATGATAAAGGAACAGCAGCATATTTCCAAATTTGTACGTGACCTAGAGGGAACTTTCAAGGCGCTGTACCAATGCATGTGTGGTCTTTGTCTTTCTGGATGTTAGAGGTATTATTGACACAGCAGCGGATCTTAAACATGGTACACAAGGCTGGCATTGTGGTTGGCAGTGAGGGATTGAAGATTTAAGGTGATGTTTGGGGTGCTGATCAAGTGGGCTGCTTTGTCCAAGCTGAGGGTAAACAGAACATTTCAAACTGAGATCAGCAGATTTTTGTTTAGCCAGGTGGGAGTGAATGAGGAAAGATTTACCAAACAAGTGTTTTGAAGATTGTGATCCCTTTTATTTAAAGGAATATACACAGGCATGTAAAGTCCAAGGCACAGGGAGTAGCATTACTGCCTCTGAGCTAGCAGCTCTGGTTCAAGTCCTATTGCAGGACATAAAAATCAAAGAAGAATCATTCATGTGTGTTCATAATGCCTTGAGTATAACCATATGTATCTTTCCAGCACACACTAATTGGAGACAGTAGGAACAGAAGACACTCTTGGTCAGCCATAAAAGTAAAGTTAGAGTGTCTACCATAATTATCCATTTCGCTCCAGACTATTACATACACATAGGAAGTACATGTTGTCACAGTCACCTGGACTCTGAATACTACATGGATATGCTGATAGGCTGCTTTAACCACAACCAACCCATTCTTACCCTCTAATGGTCCCCATTGACAGCTTTTCATTCTCCCTGGGTCACTGTTATTCATTCCTTTGCTCAACTGCTGTTCTCTGTGTCTGGTCTCAATCTCCACCTATTATTTACTACCCGACCCCACCTCACCCCTATGTCTTCAGCATAAATACCACCTTTTCGTAGCTACAATCAGTTCTGAAGGAGAGTCACTGGACCCAAAACATTAACCCTGCTTAGTCTCCACAGATGGTGCCAGACCTGCTGATTTTTTCCAGCAATTTCTGTATTTGTTATAGGTATGCAATTGTTTGAGTCTGTCTGCTCATTGAATTGCTTGTGCCTTTTTGATTAATCTAACACACTTGTTCCCATCTCAGTTTGGAGTAACATTTTCTCATGCCCAGAATAATCAATTAACAGACCCCTGGGAGGGAGAGAAAAGAAAGGGTTGTCGTGCTGGAAAAGTAAAATGAGGGATGGACTAACGTTTTGTGTGGGTTTTATGTGTCTTTGGTTCTGATACAGAAGAGTGGGATCAATGGTCATTTCAAAGTTGCTAGGACTCTAATTAAAGTTCTAGTTTCTCTGATATGATAAGTGTAATTATCCCTTAAACTAATAAAGTCAAATTGATATGACTGTTTAATAATTTTACTAGGATCATTGTTTGAACGCTGCTTATTTACAAAATCTCCTTAGAAACCAAGTATCCATGTCTTTAGAGGAGTGAAGAAAGGAACTAAATTACCTCGGTTTGTGATTTCTTTTGTATGTGTTATGTTTGAGAAATTGCCAAAGCTCTCTAGAACATAGGACTACCTACTTTAGAAAGAGAAGAATCTGGGCACAATATATTTCCATAAGACATTTGTTGAAGATTGTTCAAAACTATTGTGTTTGTCTGTGTGTTTCAGGAGAGACACAGTAGACTGCAATGATCCACAACATATGTATGTTTGGGGACATGAAAGTGAGATTGGCCATGCTTCTCATTACCTTGATATTGGTTTTGCCTCAGGTTCTGAAGCAGTGTATTGACAGTTCTATATTTACAAGGATTCCTCTTATTTATGCAGAGTGGGTGTGGGGAGTGGCTGAAAGTGCAGGATCACTGGAGGTTTACAATTCTTGGGCAATTTTAATTGCTTCTTATTCCAAAATAGGAACTTAATTACATTTACTGTTTTTTTGCAGCTGGCTTCAGCTGGGACTTAATTGAAGGAGGCAGTGTCATGATGGAAGCAGTACTTGAAATGTCACTGGGCTAGTAAACCAGAACTCCAGGTAATGCTCTGGGACATGGGTTCGAATCCCACCATGGCAGGTGTTGAAATTTGAATTTTAAAAAATCTGGCATTAAAAGCTAGCCTCATGATGGCTATGTAATCATTGCTGTAAAAACCCACCTGGCCCACTAATGTCTAAATTGGTTTTGTCCACCTGTGACTCTAGTTGAACAGCAAAGCAGTTGACTCATAATGTCCTGTGCAATGAATTGAAATAATCAAATGACAATGGCCAACCCAGCTGTATTGACCCTATAAAGTCCTCCTTATCAACATAGAACATAGAACAGTACAGCACAGCACAGAACAGGCCCTTCAGCCCACGATGTTGTGCCAACCATTGATCCTCATGTAAGGTAAATCTAATGTACGAACCCTCAAATTTCTATGACCATATGCATGTCCAGCAGTCTCTTAAATATCCCCAATGACCTCGCTTCCACAACTGCTGCTGGCAACGCATTCCATGCTCCCACAACTCTCTGCATAAAGAACCCGATTCTGACATCCTCTCTATACTTTCCGCCAAACAGCTTAAAACTATGACCCATTGTATTAACAATTTCTGCCCTGGGGAAAAGTCTCTGGCTATCAACTCTATCTATGCCTCTCATTATCTTGTACACCTCAATTAGGTCCCCTCTCTTCCTTCTTTTTTCCAATGAAAAAAGTCCGATCTGGGCGCTGATGCCAAAACTGGGAGCACTCTCCCACAGATTATTTAAGCAACACACTGACATAGCCATATTCTTTGGAATCATACTTAGAGCGAATGTCCCAATGCCATCATTACCATTCATATGTCCTACCTCACAGTAGAAAATACTGACCAGAGGTGGTGATACTGGTATATGGCCAGAAAGGAATTTAGCTGGGAGACCCCAAAGTTGACTCCAGATCCCATGAAGTTTCATGGAATCAGGTCAAATACAGGAAAAGAAATATCCTTATAATTACCAGCTATCAGCTGCCTTTGGTTGATGAATCAGTACTCATCTATTTTGAATTTGGAGATCATACCTTGGCACAGGTACGTCTTGGTAGCAGCTTACTGACTGAGCTGGCTGAGTCTTAACAGACAAAGCTACCAGACTGGGTCCATAGTAAGTGATGAGGGAACCAACAAGAGGGAAAAATCCACTTGACTTCATCCTCAGCAACTTACCTATAACAGATGCATCTGTCTGTTGCATTACTAGTAGGTGTGACCACCACACCATCTTTCTGAAGTCATGCTGAGTCCTTTATTCTCATTGAAGATTCCCTCCGTCATATTGTGTAGGACTATCAACTTGCTAAATGGAAAAGACTTTGAATAGATCTAGCATTCAAACCTGAACACCCATGAGGTGTTGTGGGCCATCAGCAACAGCAGAGTTGCACTCTTAATCTGTAATCTCATCACTTGCCATATCCCCCATTCAACTATTACCATCGGGCCAGAAGATCAACCATAATTCAGTGAAGAGTGTATGTCAGGAGCAGCACCAGGTATATCTGAAGATGAAATATCAACACTAAAGAACTACAACATAGGACTGTGTACATGCTGAACACTGGAATCAGCGCTAAATAGATTGGTCTAAGCAATCCAACAACAACAGGTCAGATTTAAATTCTGTAGTCCTGCTGCAAACAGTCATGAATGATTCTGGACAATTAAACAACTGATAGAAGGTGGTAAGTTTGCAAATAACCCCGTCCCCAATGATGGAGGAGCCCAGCACTTCAGTGCAAAAGACAAGGCTGAAGTATTTGCATTCATCTTCAGCCAGAAGTGCTGAATGGTTCATCCATCTCAGCCTCCTCCTGATGTCTTCAGCATCACAGATACCAGTCTTCAATTCATTTATTTGCCTCCGTGTGGGATCAAAGAATGGCTGCAGACACCGAATACTGCAAAGGTTTTGGACCCTGACAACATTTCGGCAATAGTACTGAAAAATTATGCTCCAGTACTAGCTGCACCCCATAGCCAAATGGTTCCAGTACAGTTACAACATCGAGAACCAGGAGTCTTTATTTAAAAATAAGGTGTCGGCCATTTAAAACAGAAATTTGGAAACATTGTTTCTCTCAGAGGGTGGAGAGTCTTTTGAGTTCCCTTCTTCCAAAGGAAGTTGAGGAAACCCTCACCATTTTTCTTTTACAAAAGTAAAAAGTGCTGGAGATACTCAGCAAGACTGGCAGCATCTGCGGGAAGAAAGCAGAGGTATATTCTAAAGGTATATCACGAATAAAAGATTAGGGCCAATCAAGGATTGTAGTGGGAAGTTGTGCATGGCGTTTGAGGAGATAGGGGAAGCGCTAAGTGAATATTTTTCATCAGTACTCAAACTGGAAAAAGACAATGTTGCCAAGGAGAATACTGAGATACAAGCTACTAGACTAGACGGGATTGACGTTTGCAAGAAGGAGGTGGGGTTAGCAATTCTGGAAAGTATGAAAATAGATAAGTCCCCTGAGATGGATGGGATTTATCATAGGATTCTCTGCAAAGCCAGGGAGGAGATTGCAGAGCCTTGGCTTTGATCTTTATGTTGTCATTGTCTAGAGAAATAGTTCCAGAAGACTGGACAATAGCAAATGTTGTCCCCTTGTTCAAGAAGAGTAGTAGAGACAACCCTAGTAATTATAGACCAGTGAGCCTTACTTTGGTTATGAGTAAAGTGTTATAAGATTTAGGATTTATAATTATCTAGAGAAGAATAAATTGATTAGGGATAGTCAACATGGTTTTGGGAAGGGTACATCATGTCTCACAAATCTTATTGATTTCTTTGAGATGGCGACCAAACAGGTGGATGAAGGTAACACAGTTGATGTGGTAAATATGGATTTCAGTAAGGCATTTGATAAGGTTCTCCACAGTAGGCTATTGCACAACATACGGAGGGTGATTTAGTGGTTTGGAACAGACATTGACTAGCTGAAAGAAGACCGAGGGTAGGGATATTGATTGGAAATGTTTATCGTGGTATTCAGTTACAAGTGGTGTACCGCAAGGATCTGTTTTGGATTCATTGCTGTTTGTCACTTTTATAAATGACCTTGATGAGGGTGTAGAAGGATGGGTTAGTAAATTTGCAGATGGCACTAAGGTTAGTGGAGTTGTGGATAGTGCTGAAGGATGTTTCAGGTTACAGAGGGACATAGATAAGCTGCAGAGCTGGGCTGAGAGTTAGCAAATGGAGTTTAATGCAGAAATGTGTGAGGTGATTCACTGCAGGAGGAGCCACAGGAATAAAGAGTACTGGGCTAATGGTAAGATTCTTGGTAGTGTGGATGAATAGAGAGATCTGGGTGTCCATGTACATCAATCCGTGAAAGTTGCCATCCAGGTTGATAACGTTGTGAAGAAAGCATATGGTGTGTTCACTTTTATTGGTAGAGGGATTGAGTTTTGGAGCCACGAGGTCATGCTGCAGTTGTAGAAAACTCTGGTGTGGCCACACTTGGAGTGTTGTGTACCGTTCTGGTCACCGCATTATAGGAAGGATATGGATGCTTTGGAAATGCCTCAGAGGAGATTTATTAGGATGTTGCCTGGTATGGAGGGAAGGTCTTATGAGGAAAGGCTGAGGGACTTGAGGCTGTTTTCATTAGAGAGAAGAAGGTTGAGAAGTGACTTAACTGAGACATACAAGATAATCAGAGGGTTAGATAGGGTGAACAGTGAGAGCCTTTTTCCTCAGATGGTGATGGCTCGCATGCGGGGACATTGCTTTAAATTGAGAGGTGATAGTTAAAGGACAGATATCAGAAGTAGTTTCTCTACTCAGGGAGTAGTAGGGGTGTGGAATGCATTGCTTGCAACAGTAGGAAACTTGCCAACTTTAAGGGCATTTAAATGGTCATTGGATAAACATATGGATGAAATTGGAATAGTATAGGTTAGCTGGGCTTCAGATTGGTTTCACAGATCAGTGCAACATCAAGGGCCAAAGGGCCTGTACTGCACTGTAATATTCGATGTTCTGTGTTCTATGTTCTAGAGTTAACATTTCAATCTCTTGAATCTTGGTGCAGCTGTACTCATCCAGGTAAGTGAAGACTATCCAATTACACTCCTGACTTGGACCAGGTGGTGACTAGGTTTTGAGGAGTCAATTGCCACAAAAAACTCAACTTCTGACATGGAGCTAATGTACTTTTGAGACAAGTAGATAGGCAATTCCGATCAGTGGACATCCTTGGGATTTTGGGGGATTTGGAGTTGATAATGCTGTTTGGTTGCGTGGAATGTTAACTTTTGGGTTGGTGCTTTGGTTTCTCTCAGGGTCTCACATGATCGGACGACACTGCTGCTAGGATTCTTCATGGCTTCAGGCCCTCAAAATCTGCAAGTTGGCTTTGGGGCGTTGCACTTTCCTCAGTTGGTCTTGGTCACATCCATTGCTATCCTTCTGTTACTCATCATGCTTGTGATCCCCTGCGCTTTCTGTAGGAGGTAGGATCATGGAATATTTTTGGGCGATAGTCCACATAATTAAATTTTGCAAAAATATCTGTTTTGACTGAGGTAATGTCACATTTTTGAAAGTGAAGGGAAAGATTGGGTATCGTGATGTTACTTATTGAAGTAGCCTTCAATAATATATATCTCAAAGGTAGAAGTAGATTTAAGCAAATTATGGAATCCTAAATTTACCAAGCTCATCTTTTAGACTCACTTATGTAAGGATGAACACTCACATGTAAAAGAAATGAGGAAGAAAGACCATTGTATATAGTGCCTTTAAGGTGCTTTAGACATGTGTGTTTTATGGCCCATGAAGTACTTTTGCTGTGCAAATACTCTGACGTGGGAAGGGCATTGGCAATTAGTACACAGCCATCTCTTACTGACCAGATGATCTGGTCTTTATAGATCAGTTTGTCTGGGGACAGATATTGACCAAAAACATAAGGGAGAACTTCACTCCTCTTCTGCAAAATAGTGTCATGTGATCATTTATGTCCACCTAGGAGGCCAGTTTAGTCAACCTGCTGTCAAGTAATGATGCCCAGCCCCATTGTTTGAATGAGACCAGATGTCAACCAGTTCTCCCAGCATTTTAGCTAAGATTACTTACAGAGTGGAAACAGGCCCTTCGGCCCAACAAGTACACACCGACCCGCCGAAGCACAACCCACCCAGACCCATTCCCCTATATTTACCCCTTCACCTAACACTACGGGCAATTTAGCATGGCCAATTCACCTAACCTGCACATTTTTGGATTGTGGGAGGAAACCAGAGCAGACCCACGCAGACACGGGGAGAGTGTGCAAACTCCACACAGAGAGTCGCCCGAGGCAGGAATTGAACCAGGTCTCTGGCGGTGTGAGGCAGCAGTGCTAACCACTGTGCCACCGCGCCGCCCACAATGTTCTCTAAGGACATGACACTCTCTATATATTTGGAAACTCAATTAAATCAAATTAAATTGTGTAAGTTTTTAAAAGGTAATTGTAACAAATATCAAATCAGAAATGAAATTTATAAAACTTAAAATTTAAACCTGAAGAGAGATTATCTGCTCTGACTCCTGCAGTGCCCACTGACATTTTAGAAGAGCTCTCAATCCCCAAACAATAGTCATCACTGACATATTTTTATAAGTAATTGACTGTCAATATTAATAGCTTAATATAGCCTCAGCATTACACTAGAGTGTAAAAATTTTGTGCCATTGGAAATTTTTGGACCTGAACTCAAACGCAGAACATTCTGCCTCAGGGGCAAGGCTGCTCCTGTGTGCGTAGCATTTCCTACAGAGAGCAACTCTCCTCCCTCAATGGATATGAGATCATTAGGGTGATAGCAAAAAGGAAAGAAAATAAGCTGTAAATGGATATTTGAGTATTGAGAGGTGTGCAGAGACATTTCTTGTTTCCATTCATATCAACCCATAAGGCGGGTTTATTGTCTGGCTGACTGTCTCCCATCATTCCCCAGTGCATCATACCATGAACACAGTTTCCAAAGCTATTTGGGCGTGCTCCCAGAGATTTTATTATATGATCTCTGCCACCTTCAACCATCCCATCCCCCCCCACACACTGCCATTGCTTACTCCACACATCTATTCTCATAATCTTCACACTTCATACAGCCATTTAGGAAACAAAGTACTATCAGACACCCACTATCAGACAGTTTTGCATTCCACCTCCAATATATA
This sequence comes from Chiloscyllium plagiosum, assembly GCF_037043375.1. Taxonomy (NCBI): domain Eukaryota; kingdom Metazoa; phylum Chordata; class Chondrichthyes; order Orectolobiformes; family Hemiscylliidae; genus Chiloscyllium; species Chiloscyllium plagiosum. The sequence goes on from NW_028270168.1 coordinate 21,403,946, forward strand.
TTGTAACTTGATAAATACAAATTAATTCATAATGCCCTCATAATGTAATTCATTATTTTCTCCCAACGATTTGCTTGCAAGTGTGTTCTGCAGATTAGGATAGGTTTAGGGAGGCTCCTGAACTTGGGTCTTGATGCAAAAAAATCAGTTGCGCTTGTAGATCTTGACAGAATTTGATGACTTTAACAGTGAGTTAAGTCACGGACAATGTAATGGGCTGCTGAAAATTGCAGGATAATGGTTGCTTTATATTAAAACTCTAACATTCTTCTTTGTTCACTAGAGTTTATTGGAGAATAAGAAAAGGAGCTAACAGTCTCGCAGGGCAACAAAAGGTGATGTTTATGGTGAGTAAGGCACACTTTGTGAATCCATGCCTTGTGCAATTCCCGTCACCTTTTGATTCAGCTTTTGTAGAGCATTTTTCATAAACTTGGCAGGGCCCAAATTCCTCCATATTCAACAAAGTAGCTTCCAGGGGTCAACAGTAAACCCAGCAGCCAATTTGTACATAGCAGGGTCCCACAACAGAAAGGAAGTAATAGAGTCATAGAATCATACAGCACAGAAAACAGACCCTTTGGGTCAACATGTCCGCAAAGACCAGACATCCCTATCTGACCTAGACCTATTTGCCAGCATTTGGCTCATATCCCTCTAAACCCTTCCTATTCATATACCCATCCAGATGTCTTTTATGTACCAGCCTCCACCACTTCCATTAGCAGCTCATTCCATTCACGCACCACTCTCTGCATGAAAACGTTACTCCTCAGGTCTTTTTTAAGTACATTCTCTCTCACCTTAAGCCTATGCCCTCTTGTTTTGGACGTCTCCACCCTAGAAAAAAGACCATGGCTATTCACCCTATCCATGCCCCTCATGGTTTTATTAGCCTCTATGAAGTCACCCCTCAGACCAGATCACTTGCAGTTGAGAGATAAGTTATTGGCTGGGAGACCAAGGAAAGCTCTGTACTCACCTTTGGGTAGTGGTGTATGGTGGATTTAATTTTTCAAACTCACTCAAGACAGGCCTGACCACACTTTGTCCTATAGTGCAGCACTCCTTCATGTTTAAGTGTCTATAGTCATCGGACAGGACTTTTGTTACTGAGGTAGATAGGACAGGTCAAATAATTTCCCAACATGGCAGTCTCACCTCAGTTTAGAGAAAGTTTCACATCAGGGAGTTGGTGCAGGCCCAACTTTGATCCTAAATGGCCATTTTGTGTCAGTTGTTTTCGAAATGTTAGACCCTCTAGCCCTCACTTTTCACAGCCACTCTTCATTCATCTCCCACAGCCTCTCCATGACAACTTGTACTTTCTATCCACCTCCATGCCACATCACCCAATATCCACCATGGGCAGATTTCAGGAGGCACGTGGAGAAAAATTGTTTAATGTAGCTCTCATTCATACACAACGGATAATGAAAAAAAATTCCTATTCATAAAACTCATTAAAAACTTTTACATTTTCAGTGGTCAATTACTTCAAAAATACAAACTTCTGTATAGACAACATCAGACATATCCTTTAATAGCCTCTTTAAACTTCAAATCAAACTGTGATCTCAAAATACTCATTCAAATAATTGTAGCTTTTGCAACTGAGACAGACATTTATAATAGTATAACTAATGCTGCTGTGAAGTGTCAACCCAGATCTGTTGAGGGGGTTCTTGTGAGCAGTGATTTATCCCTTTATCTGGTCAAGAATGTCCAAGTTCAATTCTGACCTTTGGATGAGGTGAAAATTATGGTTGATTTTAAAAAAGAAAAGATAATCTACTGAAGGAGCATGACCAGTTTTTTAAATCAATACCAGATGGTTCAGCAGAGGTTTTTTCTTAAAACTCACATGGACTACTTCAGCGTGTTTCAAGAGTGGGGGATTTTAAAATCTTAAGGTGCTGAGACTTAAACATACATTATCTGCTCTCCAAGAATGCTTACATCTACCCCATTGATTTGTGACTTCTGCACTGTGCTCAGGGCAATTGTAGCAATCAAAATGGGGTCTGTTTGAACTCAACACTAAAATTGCACCCTTTTCCCTTCCCCTGCTAGCAAATAGTGGCCCTGTCAGAAATGGAGACATCTGCATAGTCTTCCCAATTCCATGAAAATTTCTTCAATAGAGAAGAGCTGAATGAGGCTATTTAGCTCATTATGTCCACACTGACTGTCTTTGGATATTCCTAAAAGTCCCATTGCCTTGATCTATCCCTGTGGCAGTACAAGGTTATTCCCTTCAAGTGTTCATCCAATTTCCTTTTTTAAATTATTGATTGTTCTTGTTTCCACTACCCCTATAAGCAGTGAGTTCCAGGATATTATCGTATGTTGAGTACTGCAGTTCTTCCTCACACCTAAATACCTTTAATTCAAGGCTTCCCAAGTTGGGAACCCCAATGTGATTGCAGACTAAAATTTTGGGATCAAAAGCTTGGAGGCAGCAATGTTCACCATAGAGGTCCCCTCACTCTGGATGCCCATCTTCCCCCATCCCCTCACAAGCTCTCCCACTTCATCTTCACACCACCCATTCTCTCAGTTCCACTGTTCCATCTCAAACCCCTTTGGGGTCATGACAATTTTCAGACCTTGAAGTTGGGTCACAGTGTGAAACCAATTGAGAAGCATTGTTATAATCAGTCCCTAGCCCTTGATTCATCAACAACTGGAAACATTTTGTTTTCTATCCAGCTTATCTAAACCTGACAGCAACATCTACAGCTCTATCAAATTTATCAATTTCCTTAACTTCAAGGAAAGCCTCAGCTTCTCCAATCTAACCTTGTCATTAATTCCTTTATCTCAGGAACTATTCTTGTAATTTCCTCTGCACCTTTCAAGCACCCTTACATTCTCTTCAGTGTGGTATCAGAACTACACATAATACTCTTGTTGTTGCCTAACTAGAGCATTACATAGAGTATATGCTTTGCAAATTATTCTGTCAGTGTGTGTTGCCACATTTTTAAAACCTATGCATTTGAACGATCAGAAGTCTCTGCTCCTGCACACCATGTAGAATTGTGCTAAGTCCATATTCCCTCACCCTATTCCTACAGCCAAAATACATCAACTTTGTATTATGGTCTACCCATCATATTTGCCAGCCCATCTATGTTTTGTTGTAATTAATTGGAATCATTCTCACTATCTGTTACATGTACAAGCATCATATTCTTAGCAGATTTTGAAATTTCAGTCTGCATTCTGATACCAATGCTGGGTGGAGATGGACTGTCCCAGCAACTGGTGATGGGGAATGGAATTAGTGAAGGGACTTAGGAATCATTATTGGAGTAGGAGTATTGAGTGTCCCAGAGACTGGTGTTGGTGAAAGAGTGGGATTTGACTTCTCAAGCTTCTAACTCAGTGATTCTTAAGAGGAATGTACTGAATGTATGAAGTGAGGTCTATAGGCCCATTCCAATGATGTAAACTGTTAGTTATTTGCCTTTTTTGAATTGAGAACAACAGGTGCTGGTCATAGGCTCAAAACATAAAAATCCTTTAAAGATATTGTGAATGAAGTAATGATTGGAGCTTTTAGCAATCACTGCATTGGTGGAGGAATCAGCAATTCTGATCTGACAGCAAATAATGTGTTAGATGTACATTGGTTTTGATCATTGACAGACAAAACCCAATCTAACACTTACATCCCGTGTATCATTCTATTTATTCTGCAGAAGAATCATAATGTTCCGGTTCAAGCCAAAGATGATCCAAAAGTTACAAAGGCAAATAGAATGACACCATCAACTGGTATGTAATGGCAATAGTGTTTTAAACAGGTGATGTCTCTTAATGATTGTAGCTAAAGAGAGCCTTGTAATGGTAGTGTGGCCAAGAGGTCTAAGGTGATGGATTCAGGTTCTAGTCTCTATGGAAGCCATGAGTTCAAATACCACTGCTGTCAATTACAGATAAGTATCCAAACATTTCCATTTCTCATTCAGATCCAATTTGTGACCCTCTTACAGTGCAGTGGTAGTGTGTCCTTACCCTGGACTGTGAGAGGTGTGTAATAACATCTCTGATAATAAAAATAGAGTGACTTGCATTTTGAATGAAGATTCTGAAGTGCAGTAGACTGAAAAGGGAGACCAATGGTGCATTTTAGATATTCTTTTTAATCTTAGTTTAACATCCGATTAGGAAAACTGCTTTTGTATAAGCTTTAGGTATTGTGCCCTCTGCTGGCAGGCTTAATGTTTAAAAATTCATTAATAGAGTGTGGGCCTTGCTGGGGGAGGGGGGCGCGGGGATGCAGCATTTGTTGTCCATCCTATATGTCCTCAAAAAGGTGGCGGAGAGCTGCGTTCTTGAACTGCTGTAGGTACCCATTCAATGCTGTTAGGGAGGAAATTCCAGGATTTTGACACAGTCACACTGAAGGAATGATGAAATGCTTTGAAATCAGGATAGTGTGTGATTTGAGGGGGAAGTTGTAAGAGGTAGAGTTCCTATGTATCTGTTGCCCTTGTTAATGTGGTTGTGGATTTGGAAACTGCTGTCTAAGGAGCCTTCATGAATTTCTGCAGTGCTGTTTGTAGATGGCATACTCCAGCTGCTACTGAGTGGTAGAGCAGTTGAAATGGTGCCAATCAAGCAAGTTGCTCTGTCATGGATGGTGTCAAGCTTCTTGAGTGTTGTTGGACCTGCATTCACCCAGATAAGTGGGGACTATTCCATCACACTCCTGAGTTATGCCTTATAGATAGTGATCAGGCTTTCGGGAGTCAGGAGGTGAGTTACTCAATGTAGGACCCTTAACTTCCATGCTGCTCTTCTAACCACAGCCCTTACATGGCTATTCCAGTTCAGCGCCTGGTTAATAATGTTGATAGTTAGGTTTCAGTAAGAGTAATACAAGTGAAGTCAAGGTGTGATGGTCAAATCCTCTGTTGTGAATTGGCTTTTTCCTGGCATTTGTATGGCACGAATGTTACTTGCCACTTTGCCCAAAGCTGGATATGGTCCTAATATTATTGTATTTGGATATGGATTACTTCAGTATCTGAGGAGTCATGAATGGTACTAAGCATTGTACAATCTTTGGCGAATGTCCCCACTTCTGACCTTAATGTTAGAGGGAAGTTCATTGATGAAGCAGCTGAAGATATTTGGGCCTAAGACATTACCCTGAGGAACTCCCGCAGAGATGTCCTCGAGCTGAAGTGACTGACCTTCAACAGCCACAACTACTTTTCTATGTGCCAGGTATGGCTCTAATCAAAACAGAGAGTTTTTCCTCCGATTTCCATTAACTCTAATTTTGTTTGGGCTCCTTGATGCCACACTTGGTCAAATGTGGCCTTGATGTCAAGGACAGTCACACTTACCCTACCTCTGGATTTCAGTCCTTTTCTATATTTGAAAGAAGACTGGAATAATGTCATGAGATGAGTGGCCCTTGCAGAACACCAACTGAGTATCAGTGACCATAGTTACTAAATGAAGAAAGACAGAATGTACATTTATATAGCCCCTTTCACAAGTGCAAGAGGTCCCAAATTACTTTCCATTTAATTAATTACTTTAAAAGAAAAACATTGTTTGTGCTGAAAGTGTAAAATGACAAACCTGGAAATACTGGAAACAATCAGCAGGCCTGGCAGCTTGTGTGGAGAGAGAAGCTGTCAACAATTCAGGTCAATGTCCTTTCAGCAGAACTGGAACATGTTCGAGATGTAACAGATACCATACAAGCCTGGAGGTGGAGAAAATGGGGAGGAGAGAGCACAAAGGGAAAATCTACTGTAGAAAAAAATTAAAAGCAATATTAGTGCAAAGCAAAGGTGGGGATGGTAGGGAAACAGAAGATGAATCTGGATGAGATGAAAATGACAGAGGCAGAATTGTTACAGGATAGAGAGGTCAGAGTGGGAGTGGGACTTCTGCACTTACACAGTGCACAGAACTGAATTAACAAGTGACCAGAAAACTATGGGTCATGCTACAGATAGAACAGGTTTATGCTAGTCCCTATACCCCACGTGAACCATTTGAATTACCTCTGCTGCCATTGTTCCTTGATCCCTCTTTCCTCTTGTATTTAAGGCCAGTCTCAATGCATACTGTAACTGTCCACTTCAATCACTGGATGTAGCAGGGCGTTCCACATTCTCACCAATCCAGGTGTCAAGAAATTCCTCCAAAATTATTTTTCATCTGTCAGTGACTATTGTTACAATCTCAGCTGATCTTTTTACTGAACATATCAGATGTCAGAATGAAATCTGTCCTGATTTATCATATTTTGTTCTATTTCTAATTAATAAGGTAATGTTTCCCTGAAACACAAGCACACAATGCTGCAGATTTAGTTTTAACAATAAAATAGAAATTGATTGTATAAAAGATATGAAGATATACTAGTTACATTTAACACAAATTTTAAAATTTTGATACACATGGTGAAATACAACCCTGTAACCTTAACTCCCTTTGCAGTAATCACAACAGAGAGGAATCCTTCTGCTCTCAGCTTTATTGGGCTTGACTTAACTGATTCTCCAATTTCAGGTCTTGTGCATCTATAGGCTCTTCCTTGAGTACTTGTACAACTGAGGTTATATTTTCTCAGCTTTAAATAATTCCTTCAGGGTTTTAACCAAACACTAGAACATCCAAATTTAATACCACATATTTCTTCCAGTATGGGTGTTTCTCTTAATACTGTTCTGGATCCTTCCATCTGAAGCCTAATATACTATACTGGTTAACTTGTTCACCTGTAAAAATTCTCCCAATGTAACAAATTCCCATTTGCCTCCAAGGACTATACCTCTCTCATTTTTTTCAAGCCTTATCCGTTCATCATTGAACAATTTGTAATTTTGAAGACCTCCAATAGATCTCATCTTTTTGGTAATGAAGCTGTTCAATCTTTCCTCGTTGTTACAAATGTTCCACTGAAGATAAAGTTACATTGTAACATCTGGCCTTCAAGGCTTTGTCTCTGTGCCTTCTTATATTAAACTTGATTCTCAATAACAGGAATATGCTAGTCCATCCATTAAACCTGCTATACTATTTGATTAGATCATGGTTGCACTGTACCTCAATTCCATTTACCCATCTTGGTTTGTATCCTGTACCTAATAAAACTCTTAAATTTTAGTCTGCAAATTTTCAATTGACTTCCATATCCCCTGTATGCCATTGTATTCAATTTTTTAAATGAAAGAGTTTCATATTTCCATTGTTTTTTTATTACAAATTTCCATACCCTATATTTGAAAAAAGTGCTTCCTGACATAGCCTGAAAGACTAATTTAAGTCCTCCTGTTTTGTTTCTCACTATGTAATCTATCAAATACTTCACACACCTTAACTAACTTTGTTGGATTTCCATTTAATCTTTGATGCTCAAGCCCTTCACCTTGCATGTTAATGTTTAGCACTTCCAAAAGATCTATTCTTTACTGCCTCCAAGGCAAACATATCTTCCCTGATATGCAGTGGCCAAAAACACAGTTTCAGCTTGATTCAGGTCTTCTGCTATTGTAAGAAATTCTTGAGGATATTACATCTTGATCCCAAATACTTTCCTGATATATTCTGAAATTAAAGGCATGATTTGGACATGCCGGTGTTGGACTGGGGTGTACAAAGTTAAAAATCAAACAACGCCAGGTTATAGTCCAACAGGTTTAATTGGAAGCACTAGCTTTCAGAGTGCTGCTCCTTCATCAGGTGGTTGTGAAGTACATGATTGTAAGACACAGAACATATAGCAAACGTTTACAGTGTGATGTAACTGAAATTATACATTGAAAAATACCTTGATTGTTTAAGTCTCTCATTTGCTAGAATGACCGTGTTAGTTTCACTTCTTTCATATGTAAATCGCAAAACCTTTTTTAAAAAGTTACATTCTTAAGTGAACTTTAACAATTGGTGTCAGCCCAAATATTGTATTGAAGGTGTTAGCCCCCTCTATGCTGCTGTCTGTACCATACTGTTTAGACTAATTCTAATCTAAAAAATGAATTGACAGAATCTTACATGGATTCATGTCGTTTTTGAACAAAGTACAATGTAGCTCTGCAAGTACAAATTCACCTCACAAAGGCATGTGGGTTTGTCTGTGTGTGTGTGTGTGTGTGGGCAGGTGGGGATGGTTATGAGTGTCTGTGAGAGAAAGTGTATATATGTGTGAGTGTAAAGGGGTCTAAGTCTGTAAGGGTGCATGTGTGTGTCTGTGGGAGTCCGCATGTGTGTGTGTAGGAGTGCCTGTGTGTGTGTGTGGGAGTGTCTGTATGTGTGTGTGTATAGTGCAATGGTGGTTACCTGTAGTGTGACATGAACCCAAGGTCCCAGCTGAGGCCATCCCTATAGTTACCGAACTTAGCTATCAGCCTCTGCTCGTCCACATTTCGCTGCTGCTTGTCCCGAAGTCCGCCTGGGAGGATGGTCATCCGAAGGTTCGAGGTCGAATGTCCCGGACCGCTGAAGAATTCTTCAACTGGGAGGGAACACTCCTGTCTGTTGATTGTTGTGTGGTGCCCATTCATCCGATGCCATAGCCTCTGCTTGGTTTCACCAATGTACCATGCCTCAGGGCATCCTTGCCTGCAGCATATGAGATAGACAACATTGTCTGAGTTGTTGGTACCTAGGATGGCTCCCTAATGTTCCTCAGATGGTTGTGCATGTGCTGACTCCAAAGATCAGGGAAATAATTCATACCATCAAAGGAACAACTAAGCTTGGTGACCATTTTCATAACTTGCATGTAACCATTACTGTATTATATAAATGACTAATGACCAAATACTGACCTTTGTGCCCGCAGACCAGCAGACAGAAAAAGTGGACAGCGTAAACCTCCGACGTATCCCAAGTATTCCTTTGACTAGTATCATACAGATTGAGGAAAGCTCAGACGATAGTCTGTATGAAGTTGTGAAAGACATCCAAGTGAACGAATGGGCATCAAAGCAGGAGAATCCTGAGCCACAGAACCTGGAGTATATGACACCATGTGAGACAGTGCCCTCGGCAGATTCAAAACAGATGGATGAGTGCAGCAACAAGAACAAGGTGGCAGTAGAAGGGTTGACATCAGCACCAATTTATGCAAAAATAATTAAACAACGGAATAAGGCGAACCAATCACAAGTTCTAGAAAAGTTTGAAGTTCAAGATGAAGTGGAGATTGAAGAGCCCCCACCAATCCCAGACAAACATTTGGATGAAGAAGATTCAGCTCAGTGTTGAAGGTATCAGATAACAAAACTGCACAGGTGAAGTAAGTTTATTCGCTTATATTCACCATTAATAGAACAAGGGCAGTGGATGCATGGAGACATCACTACCACATTCCCCGCCAAAGATGAAATTTATTGTCCTCTGTCAAATTCTCTGTAGAGGCCAATAATGATTAGAACTTCCAGCTGCTAGTTGAAAAAATGACACAGGAAGATTTCATGTTTTAAAACCTTTACTGTTACAAATGATTAAAAGTATGACTGACTAAAAGCTATTTTCTTTTTTGTAAAAAACATATACTTTAAACAGTAAGTAACTTAAACTTGCCATGCAACACACTCCCCGCTGAGCTATAGTCAAGGTTCCTTCATCCCTGCTTCACTGAGTAATTTATTCAGATATCTGTGTCAAAACACTTTCCTCAGATATCAGAGACTTTCCTAAATCTAGCATATTCCTATTCCAATGATTCTTTGTCCATGCTAGAACAAATGTTCCAGAAAGGCCACAGAAGCATCTCTCCCTTTCAGAGGCTATCTTCTTCTCTGACCTGTCGGTGGTAGCTCACAGATGCAAGCAACCTTTCATTGTTGACCATGTAGAGCTACTATCTGTCTGTTATACTCATTCATTTTAGCTTAAGTCACTGCATTTTGATATAATTCATTTTATGTTGGAAGGCCCATAACCTTCTCTATTCTTTTCCTACGTGAAACATATTACCCTTTATCAAGGTTGAAATGCTGATTAGTTATCTTTTTGGACAATGTCCATGGGATAATTATTCATCATGTCAGGATGATCATTGTCCCCTTGCGCACTTCCATTTAAAACTCAGTTTTCATTTCTTCCATGAACAAAATCCCATTATTTTCAAAATCACTGTACACATTATATGGTGATGTGGCACCCAATGAATCTTTTGTTTACATTTGTAGAAGACTAGTTGCTACGGTAACATGCCTAAATGAAATCTCATGCTATACTGGAAACTTTAAGTATGGAACACTAAGAGGTCATAGTTTTAAAATGGACCCCATTTTCCAACACTGCCCAATTAGCATAACATTTATGTAGCTGGTCCAGTTGTTTCTGGTCAATATATCTCTCAGGTGAAGAATTTGACAATTATGACACCATTGAATGTCATGGGGAGGTGGTCATTTAGCTGATGCTTCTTGTTTCAAAAGGACAAAGGTGTGAATTTTCAGTGTCGTGTGATTATGTGCATGGAGGCCAAGGAAATAGTACAAAATCATGTTGAGTCAGCTCTTTGATGAATTCCTATTACCAGGGATGTTTCCCAGAGCAGAGAGGAATACAAATTAATTGCTCATTTCAAGGCTGGGGGTAGCCAATTTAAATAATTCCTGCTCCAGTGGGGAGGGGTGGGGGAGGAAATACCATCATTTTGGAAACAATTAAGCTCAATTGCATTTCTGTGGGTCCGGAATAACATGTTGTATAGACGAACTAAGGAGGGTAGATTTCCTTCCCTAACCAGACATCAATGAAACTGATGAGATTTTATAACCATGAATGATAATTGCCAAGTTCATCATTACTGATGTTATCTTCACAATTCACAGAATTTAATTTCTATGATCAGATAATTTCTGCTATGATAGGATTTGTATCTGTGTTCTCCGGGCATTTACCCTTGGATTACTTGTCTAGGGCCGGTGCCAACGTCGCGCTGTCTCATTTCTGCGTATCATCCTGATGCTGACATTTCTAAAGTTGATCTCGCTATCAAAATTTTCCTGGACAACATCTGTTCCTTTCATGGGTTAACCTCTAAGCTAATCTTTTTCTTCAATATGTGATACGTTATATTTGTCAGTTTGTAATAAGTTGCTAGGAAACTGGCATATCTGGGAAATTATCAGCGGAGAAAAAATGGTCAGTATAGAAAGACACATCATGAGTTGTGTTGCAGCAGAACTCCTGCCTAGCTGTAAACATGTATCTTGCCATCTGTCAGCTGCCTGATGTTTGGTTGAGGAAAGGTTAAGATCTCACGGAAATGTATATAGTTTTCAGCAGCTTGGAACATAGAGGCACAACACATGACTGGGTGTTGAGTGGGTTTCTTGCATGAATGACCCTATGTGTTGCAGTGAAAACTTGCACTCACTGTGTAACAGTTTAAGCATTGCTTTGGATGGGGTTGGCAATCGTTATATATTCAGGGTATTGTAGGTGGGAACAGGAAGTGATTTGTTAGTACCATGTCCTCTTGGGTTGCCAACTATAATTGGATGTAATTCTTGGAAATTTCATCCCATGACCTCCTGCCTTTAATGACGCCACACTTTCACTTCCTCCATTGGCTACCTAACAGTCTAACATTGTTTTCCACTCTGGGAAGCATTCTTCCTCATCTCTTAAAATTTTTATAACTCATTGACTAAAGTGGTCAAAATTGAAGGTGGGGAGCATTTTCTTTTAATGTCCCTGTGATTATTCTCAAGGATTGCTTGCAACAATGTGCAGGAACCTACTGATCAATTACTGGAGATCTCATCATAATCTTGGGACATTGGTGGCCCTAATCGTGATATATTCCTGTTAATAAAGCTGACGATAGGTGGAGAAACCCTGTGATCGGTTGCTATCACATTCCTTCCATGTACAACTTGTAAAACTGAATGCATTTTCTGTTCTTTCAGAGTCATAATCCTAACTGAAAAATGGATGAAGCTGCTTGAGAATCACTTCTAATTGTAAATACTGCACATTCAATATGAAAGTACAGTGATACTGAACAATTTATTTAATTTTGAACTAAATTACAATTATCATGATGTTTCAATATGAGTAAGATTTTGTACTATGGTGAGTCCTTGCAGTACACCTTCTCAGCATGATTCATGGTAAATTGTGGAACACTAGCTCTTAAATCAGAAGACGCACCCAAGATCTTGATAATATAATCCAGGCTGATTCCCCAAGGAGTGCTACAGTGTTGAAGGTGCCTTGCTTTGGATTTTGATGCAGAATCCCAGGCCACATATAGCAGGATGTGAGGACAGATATTGCAGTTTGAAGAGGAGCTGGGAATACTACTAATTTTAGTGTTCCTTCTGTCATCTAGTGCAAGCTAGAACAAGGACTTGTTCTTCCCATTTATGCTATTAAGACACCTAGCTGCATGGAAAATGGTTAATGTGTTTGCATACACACTAAAGTCATTGCATTTTGACGTAATTCATTTTATGTTGGAAATGTTTGTTATATGCTGAACAAATGAAAATATTTTATATGCTTTTTTGCACAATGTATGCATATATAAATTAGTATACATGCACGTGTAACTATAGAATATAGTACGAGGTGAGTGAAAGTATTTTGTGTAGTGAAGATTGCAATGATTCTGGATTTGCTGTCTAATCTGTGTTTGGTTGCTTCAAAAGAAATAGTGGTACTAACTTTGGCCTCTAAAACTCTTGTTTACGTGGAATAGAGGTTTTGCCTCGGATAATCAGTGTATGAATATTGAATATGGACAGCATCGGATAGAATGCCCTTCATGGTTGAGGCTTTGTGATCTCTGAAGCAATGTATGTGGAATTGTACCCAGCAGATAGTCGAACATTAGGAGAAAGGAGGGGTTGGTTGTGAATGTTTCACTGGATGGTATAGCTGAATCCATTGTTGTCCTATATAGAAATGTATTGTTTCCTGGTGCAGTGAATATCATTATACACTCTGTTTAAAAGTACTGTGCAACATATTAATAAAACCTTCAGCAAATTTAGAGGGCATATTCCAGTGTCTGCTTTTTTTATAAACCTCCTTGCAATCTGTTTTATTCCATTGAGTAGGTAAAAACTGTTGTATGAGGGACTGACAGACAGAATGTGAAAGACGTATGTGTCAATTTCTGATAAATATCTAGAGAACCCAAATCCTAGGACTGGAATCCCCTCTGTTTGGGAATCCTCAGACAAGGGAATCACTCCCAGAATCCTCAATAAAATTACATTTCATTCAGATAAACTCCCATAATTCTAAATTCCCTGGAATATAGGCCCAGTCCACACAGTTTTTGCTATAGGAAAGGTGTTGTTAAACTTGAAAGGGTTCAGAAAAGACTTACAAGGGTGTTGCTGGGATAGGAGTATTTGAGCTACAGTGAGAGGCTGAATGGGCTGGGCCTTTTTTCCCTGGAGCGTCGGAAGCTGAAGGGTGACCTTACAGAGGTTTACAAAATCATGAGGAGCATGGATAGGATAAATAGACAACGTCTTTTCCCTGGGGTGGGGAAGTCCAGAACTAGAGGGCAGAGGTTTGGGGTGAGAGAGGAAAGATATAAAAGGGGCCTGAGGGGTAACATTTTCACACAGAGGGTGGTGAGTGTAGGGAACTGGCTGCCAGAGGACTTGATAGAGGTGGATACAATTACAACATTTAAAAGGCATCTGATGGGTACACGAATAGGGAGGGTTTAGACAAATTGGACCAGATCAGTTTAGGATACTGGTCGGTGTGGACCAGTTGTACAGAAGAGTCTGTTTCTGTGCTATATAACGTATGGCGCTATGTCTCTAAGTTAAGTGATATTTACTAAGTACATTTGTGTTGTTCATATGTGATAAAAGTCCAGAGAATAACAAACAGCTGGTTAAACAAATGAACCAGCCCTAGAGTTGGAGGTATGAATGTGATTGACTGACATGCTTTTAATTTACTTCTATGCACTTACACATCTAACCATATTTAGCAGGAAGACACAAATTTATTAATCTCAGCCTGACTTTGTATGATTAATTTTAAAGTACCCAACACTGGTGATGTTAGGAACTTGATATCGTCTTGCATTGGTCTTGTGTGAAGAGTCACAAGACATAGCCTGTGAACCTCTGAGGTTTTGCTCAAAGCAAAATTAACATTAATTTCATAAGCACGGTAAGTAAAAGATGCGAAAGGCCTCACCACTTACAACATACGTATTTGTCTATAACGAGTGCCTGCTTACATCAACCATAAAATAATTAGCCATTATTCATTTGCATTATTAATTTCAAAGTTGTTGGACTTAAGATGTCCATATATTTTGGGCAGAGATATCTATGCTACTTACCAATTTGCAACCATCAGGGTGAGCTGAACGTAAGAGAAATAATAAGTTGTTAAATGTTAATTTCTTTTTCTGTGCTTGAAATCCTTCCAATCAGTGTGGGCTTATCATTTGTAAATTGGCCTTATAATTTAAATATTGATACAATGAAGGAATATTCATTTTGATTACTGAGATAGTTTTATAGTTCCTACCTTGCATAATTAGGAAACCACTTTTCCATAAACATATCCACCACAAGTGCTGGGGGAATGCATCAAAGATTGTAAACCAATACATCTTTATTTCAAAATTTGAGGAGAATCAGGTCACAACAGGTCAAGCAAGATCATTTCAAAACCAATGCCTTATTTTACTGTTCCATCAGTGACTTTGTGTAGAATTTACAATCAGGTCTGTAAAACAAGATTTGATTTAGCATCACATATGAGATAGCACCAATCCAGGTGGTGAGCGACTGATCTTCCCGACCCAGTGATCAGGGAATCCAAGAATTTCAAACTTTTTCAGTCTAATAAATGATAGGCAACTGAGCAATTTTCTTTCCAATGGGCTAGTCTGGAAGGTCTACAAAACAATGGTGACTGGATTATCTTTGAGCCTGTACATGTATTGTGCATGGGCTTTCACTGATCAACTGATTCGTTTGGGCATAGCTGTAATTGCATTCTTGGCCACCAGGAAGTGTATTTAACCATATGACACCTGTTTGGAGGAGGAACTACTGATATAAAGCAATAACTAAGCAGTTTCTTTATAACACTGTAGGGATCAAGGTTCAAAACTACTTTCTTAGCTTTAAAACAGTTTGGATGTACCAAGATTGTGAAAGCAGCAATGTAAATGTAAGGTCATTATTTCTTTACAAGTCAATAATCATACAAAACTGCAAAATGCCACAAAGTTACAGATCATAACAGATGTTGTTGAACAGTACAGTAGATCATACTTCAAGGCAAATCTTATTAGTGTACAATAGTATCAACAAGTAACAGTATTATTTTATCAATGTGGCAGAATACCAAAGAATTACTTGCTGAAATTGCAGTTTTACAGAAAGGACTGTAACCCAACTGGTGGAAGATAATAGACATATTAACACGCTTCTTTAACAGTTACATATAAAAGAAATAATTAGATTTATATCAGGCTGGATTATGTTAATATTGCAAGTAACGAAGGTTCAAAGGTAACAGGTTGTTGAGTATAAAAAGGGAAACTGCTGGGACAGGGAGAGAGAATTATTGCACTGGTATAAGTCAATAATCTCTGCAGAAACAATGTCCATGTATTTTAGTCTATTTTTATTATAATATATGAACAAGGGTAGCAGAAGATATTTGCTTAAATGTAGAGTTTGGAAGCTAATATTCCTTTCAGAAAAGAGATTTAATTGGGAGTTACTGTGGACAAAAATGACTGAAGCCAAGTGTAAAGTCTCAGGATATGATTTTCCACCAATCTTCTGTGAAACTGAACATTACAATCAATGAAAAATGACATGGATATGCATGTTTTCACCAAGGATAAGGCAAGATCTGGAGTGGCACTATCACCTCCTACTGTATGCAGGATATGGTGTAAAATATTTACAGGGTTAAAGGCTCAACAATGCAGCGTCAACCAAGAATTTTTCAAATCTATTGAAATTTATGGATGAATTTATGAGCAAGATGATCTAAAAACTGCACATAAGGCATTGTCAGACTATGATAAATTTATGATAAATGGTCATTCCATTGGAGAATGTATAATAAAAATTAACAGACTCTATCAAAGATTGAAAACAAATAACCTATGTAGAGCATTGAACATGGATAAACTCCTAATGTTAACCGGAGTAAGAAAAGCTGGAACCGCTGTCAGAAACCTTAAAAAGATCTTAGAAAACTCACTCCAGCAACCTTCAGGGCTCAAATGGGACATTTAGCAATAGCTTAAAAAAATGGAGGATTCAGCTTTTATCAAATATTGTGACCATTCTGATGTGACTGCAAGAATCAATATGAAACAATTACACCTACAAGAAGCGAAGATCGAGACACTCCTGGCAGCTATGATAGTCAACAGGGAAGGGGAGGGGACTGTAACAGACAAATGAGTCTCAGGAATATCTAGAATATGGTTTTAATCAAACCATACATATACTGACAGAAAGGTATTCATTAAGACTGAGGATTCAAACAAACTTTACTGAGCCTTGTGGCATCATATAATGCCATCAGAAATACATTTTAATTCAGGGAACATGGTATATTATAATAGAGAAGGCCAACAAGAGTATAAACGTTTATGGAAGGTTATAGGTAGTGATAGATAGAACATAGAAAAGTACAGCACAGAACAGACCTTTTGGCCCACGATGTTGTGCTGAGGGTTAATCCTAATGTAAAATAAAATAACTTAACCTACACACCCCTCAGCTCACTGCTATCCATGTGCATGTCCAGCAGTCGCATAAATGGCCCGAATGACTCTGCTTCCACCACCACCACTGGCAACGCATTCCATGCATTCACAACTCTCTGCATAAAGAACCTTCCTCTGACATCCCCTCTCTACCTTTCTCCTCATATCTTAAAACTATGACCCCTCGTACCAGTCAATCCTGCCCTGGGGAAAGTCTCTGGCTATTGCCTCTATCCATTCCTCTTGTATACCTCAATCAGGTCACCTCTCTTCCTCCTTCTCTCCAGAAAGAAAAGTCCAAGCTTATTCAACCTTTCTTCATAAGGCAAGCCCTCTAGTCCAGGCAGCATCCTGGTAAACCTTCTTTGCACCCACTCCAAAGCCTCTGTATCTTTCCTGTATTAGGGCGATCAGGACTGGACACAATATTCCAAGTGTGGCCTTGTAGAGCTGTAGCAAAACCTAACAGCTCTTAAACTCGATCCCCTGTTAATGAATGCCAAAACGCCGTATGCTTTCTTAACAACCCTATCCACTTGGGTGGCAACTTTGAAGGATCTATATACTTGCACACCAAGATCCCTCTGTTCCTCCACACTGCCAAGAATCCTGTCTTTAATCATTTATTCAGCATTCGAGTTCAACCTTCCAAAATGCATTACTTCACATTTATCCAGGTTGAATTCCACCTGCCATTTCCCAGCCCAGCTCTGCATCCTGTCTGTGTTGCAGCCTGCAGTAGCCCTTGATACTATCAGTGGCACCTCCAGCCTTTGTGCCATCTGCAAATTTACTAACCCACCCCTCAACCTCCTCATCCAAGTCATTTATAAAAACTACAAAGAGCAGAGGCCCATAGAGTAACCCAATCAGGCACATTCCCCTATCCTATATTTACCACTGGCTAATGCACCCAACCTACAAATCTCTGAACACTATGGGCAATTTAGCGTGACCAATTCACCTAACATCCACATTTTTGGATTGTGGGAGGAAACCGGAGCACCTGGAGGAAACCCTTACAAACGCAGGGAGAATGTGCAAATTCCACACAGACAGTTGCCCGAGGCTGGAATCGAATCTGAATTCTTGGCATTGTGAGGCAGCCGTGTTAAGCACTGAGCCACCGTGCCCCCCATTACACAATGCTCAGCACCATTCACAACTTCTCAGCTACTGAAGCAGTTAATGTTCAAGTGCAACAAGATCTGGACAATAAGTGGTAAATAACATTCATACCACAATGCCAGGCAATGACCATCTCCAACAAGAGATAATCTGACTACTACCTCTTGACATTCAATGGTGTTGCCATCACTGAATCCCTGATTGTCAATATCCTGGGGGTTACCATTGACCAGAAACTCAAGTGGACTCACCATTTAAACATAGTGGCCACAAAAGCAGGTCAATACAGTGGCAAGTAATACACCTCCTGACTCCCCATAGCCTGTCCACCATCTACAAGGCACAAGTTAAAAGAATGACGAAATACTCCCCACTTGCCTGGATAGGTGCAGGTCCAACTACACTCAAGAAACTTGACACCATCCAGGTCAAAATAGCCACTTGATTGGCACCATCCACAAGCATTTATTTCCTCCACTATGACACTCAGTAGCAGCAGTGTGTAGTAATTACAAGACATGCTGCAGAACTTCACCAAAGATCCTTGGACAGCACCTCCCAAACCTACAACTACCTCCATCTAGAAAGGCAAAGGTAGCACATACATGGGAATACCACCACCTGCAAATTCCCCTCGAAGCCACTCACCCCAGCTTGACTTGGAAATGTGTTGCAGTTCCTTTACTGTGTCTGGTTCAAAATCATAGAATTCCCTCCTTAAGGGCATTATGGGTCATCTTACAGCATGTGGACTGAGGCAGTTCAAGAAGGCAACTCACCACACTTTCTTCAGGTCAACTAGGGTTGGGCAATATATGTTAGCCTGCCAGCAACACCCAAGTGCCATGACTGAATAAATAAAAGTGGACCTTGAGTGAAAGATCAGAAGCTTGTGAAAGGAACTTAGATCATAGGAGGAGACAAACTTATAATGGCTATCCAGACTGAGATGAGAAGGTGGGTACAGGTCATAGTTAAACAAGAAGAAGAAGTCCTTATGAGCGAGAAGTTTTCGTAAATAAGTTGAAAATTAAGTGGATAAAGGATGCCAAACAAAAAAATGTTAGAAAGTCAGAAAGAATTTGGTCTATGTGCTGAAGTGTTAGATAGGGGTCAATTAGTTTTATCACCCAGTTGGATTGTTCAGAAAAAAAAGCTTCCTGTGGGATGTATAAGTGGTTCATTAGTGGTTCAGAGTTTCAAAGAAAGACATGGAGACCAAAATATTAAAGTTGATTGCCCTGCTGCAGGAAAAGTAAACCTTTAAATTTTCTTAGGTATTTTAGAGAAGTATTCCTAGGAAAGTAAATTAATTCGCACAAAAGCTACATCTTTGCAAGGGAAACATTTCAAAGGGAAGTTTTTTTTTGAAGCCACCTAAGGAAGCTGGCAACATAGAAGAGGAACTATGGAAATTAATCATGAGTCATGGGGTCGAATAGAGTGTGGTATTTCTCATTTAGGTCAATCATGCTGAAAGTGAATTGTGTTCAGTTAAACATAGACCCAGCCATCTTTCACTGGTATCACAAGGAGAAACAAGCAAGCATCTTTGTGATGCGCATTGACGATTTTTTTGTTGTGGGAAGATTCTGTAAGCAAGTAAAAGATTGAGTAAATTAAATTCAGAGACAGTCAGTTTTTCAGCCTTGGGTCATCCAGAAGGTTGGAATGTGGTTATTTTGTCCTTGAACTTTTTTTAGGAGAGGTCATAGAGGCAGAGGTGCTGAAATTTCTTGGAAAGAGCCTAGTTTAACAATGGCAGGAAAGTGACCAGTTCTCCCAGTTTGGGTTTTTTTTTAGTTTGGTTTAGTTTTAGCAGAGAAGCTGCTTGCAGTGCAAAAAGGTTCCAAGCTTCAGCAGATGGTTCCTGATTGGCTTTCTCTTTGAAATCTCTTTGGAATTTGTTTCTTGCTGCCTGTAAGAACCTGTGTTTGAATTTGTCTTTTACCAAGGGGTGTGTTCATGGGATGTTATGGGAATTGGGACAGCTCCTTATTTAAGTTGTGGTATCGAGTCGGTTGAGTTTTTAAATTGTTAAGTTATTCTAAGTTCTGTTTTCTTTCATTTGTGATTCAACTGCAGTGATTAAATAAATTCTGTTTTACTTAAAGCCGAGTGGTTTGACCAGCTGCATCACACCTGGAATATTCACTTCACATCTGCTTTTAAAATAAGAAAAGGTTAGGTCTATGCTACCTTCTTGAAATATTTTGAGGGAGTCTGGCCTGGTCGATAACAATATTGCCCATTAGCCTGGGAAACGAAGAAAATAAAGGAAAAGGGTAGTTAAAAGTATCGTGACTGCCGGCAGTAGCTGAACAAGAGATAGTGGGTGGCTAATATTTCGAATGAAATCTTGTAAAAAGGAAACATAAGATATGGAGGCAGGGATAGACCATTTGGTCCCGAAAGCTTGCCCTACCATTCAACAAGATCATAGCTGATCTAGTCAAACCTCAAATCCTCTTCCATGCCAGCTCAGGATCAATCTCAACTCCTTGATATTTCAAAAATCTATTTATCTCCTCTTTAAATACTTTCAACAATCTTGTCTCCATATCTCTCTGGGATAGAGAATTCCAGACAATACTACCCTCTGAATTTCAGTTTTAAATGAGTGTCCCCCTATTCTGTAGCTATCTCCCCTAGTTTAAGATTTCCCATCATTAATGGAAAAAGCTTCCTAATGTTTGTCCTCTCACGTGCCTTCAAAATCTTATGTATTTTAATAAGAATACCCCTCCGTCTTCTAAATTATAATCAATAAAGATGTAACCTATTCAGCTGTTCTTGATAACACAATTCGTTCATCTCAGGAAGCAGCTTGGTATATCTCTTTTAAACTGCATGTAATGCTTGTACATCCTTTCTTAAATACAGGCATGAAAATTGTATACAGCACCCCAGGCGCAGCCTCACCAACATCCTGCACAATTGTAACATGTTGTCTCTATTTTTAAATACCAACCCGAAGCAATAAAGGCTAAAATACCATTTAACTTCTTAAGTACTTGCTGTACCAGACAAATGTTAAAAGTATGACAGGAAAGTGTAGAAAATATATGCAGAAGAGTGCAGCAGAAATTAGAACCAGAAGAGGTAAGAGTCGTAAAAAGTTAAAGCTTCAAGCTGTTTATCTAAATGCACATAACATTTGTATCAAGATACATGCGTTGCCGTACAAATAGAAATAAATTACTATGACTTGTTGGCTATTAAAGAGATGTGGTTATATGGCGACCAAGACTGAGAACTCAATATTCAAGGGTAACCTTTTGTAATTATTTAAATGATAGTCTGCCTTTTAATTTTTCTTACCAAAGTGCATGACCTCACACTTTCTTACCTTTGATTCCATCTGCCAAGATTTTACCCATTCACTCAATCTATCTATAATGCAACCTCTTCTCCCACTCCCACAGATCCCTTATATCCTTACCTCAACATGCCAAACTGTCTGTTTTTGTATCATCAGTAAACTTAAATACATTCCATTTTCCCACTCCTCAAAGTCATTAATATGTATACTAAATAATTGAGATTCTAAGACTGAGACTTTAGATTAGATTCCCTACAGTGTGGAAACAGGCCCTTCGGCCCAACCAATCCACACCGATCCTCCGAAGAGTAACCACTCAGACCCATTTCACTCTAACCAATGCACCTAACACTACGGGCAATTTAGCATGGCCAATTCACCTGACCTGCACATCTCTGGACTGTGGGAGGAAACCGGAGCACCCGGAGGAAACTCACGCAGACACAGGGAGAATGTGCAAGCTCCACACAGACAGTTCAGGAGTGACTTGTGTCACTCCACAGGTTAAGACTTTCCATAGTAAAAAAAACCCATTAATTTGACTCTCTATCTTCTGTGTCATCAATCCTCGACCTATGCTAATAAATTAACACCAATGCCATGTATTCATTTCTTGTGCAATAACCTTTTATGTGGCACTTTGTCAAGTACCATCTGGAAATCCAAATGCTCTATATCTACTGGTTCACCTTTATCAACTCTGCTTGTTATATTATGCAGATTTGCATGATTTCCCTTTCACAAAATCATGTTGACTCTGTTTAATTGTGTTAAACCTTTCTAAATGTTCTGCTATTTCTTCCTTAACAATGGAAACATTTTCCCAACAACAGATGTTCGGCTCCCTGGCCCATAGTTTCATGCTTTCTGTTTCCCTCCTTTCTTGAGTTGTTGGAATCCTCCCAGAATCCAGTGAGTTCTGGAATATTTCAGCCAATGCCTTCACTCTCTCTGCAGCCACTTCCTTTAAAATCTTTGAATGCAGGCCTGGCAACTTGATGCCTTTAGTCCCATTAATTTATAAAATACTTTGTCCCATCTGATGGAAACTACTACAAGATTTATCCTCTCATTAGCACCTTGGTTATCTAATATCATTGGGGTGTTTATAATGTCCTTCATTGTGAAGACTGATACAAAATATTTATTTAAATTATCTGTCATTTCCTCTCATTAATTCCTTTGTTGCATCCTGTAAGGGTCCCTTATTTACTTTGGCCACTCTTTCTTTTCATATACTGTAGAAGCTCTTGTTGTTTGTGTTTATATTTCTTGACAATTTGCTTACACAATCAATTTTCACCTGCTTTATTAGCTTTTAATCATCATGCTTTATTAGCTTTTAAACCTCTTACCGACCACTAGTTTCTGTCATTTTATATGCTTTAGTTTTTGATTTAATGCCTTCCATGATGGCGTTTGGTATAGATAGGTGATCTTTTCATCAAGACCTTCTTCTTGACCAGAATAAATTTCGGCTGTGTGTTATGAAATACCTGCTTAAATGTCTATTACTGCTCATCTAGATTTTTCCCATAGTCTATTTTCCCACTTTAGATAACTTTTCTTCATACCACTATATTTTCCCTTATTCAAGTTGAATTTACTGGTTTGAGACCCAAGTTGCTCTCCCTCAAACTTATTTTGAAATTCTAACATGTTGGCATTGCTACCCACTAGAGGATTCTTAATCATGATGTCTCTTACTAATCCTACCTCATTACACATTACCATATCTAGATTAATCTGTTCCTGTATAGGTTCTGCAACATACTGCTCTAAAAGCAATCCCTGATGCTCTCTAGAAATTTGTCTTTCGTATCAACCTCAAGAACCTGATTTGTCCAGTCAATATACAGATTAAAATGACACATGATAATGAAGGTGGGCTTCTGACATGACTCTATTATTTGCTGATTTACACATTTTTCTACAATTATACAGCACTTTGTGAACCATACATGGACCTCACTTGTGATTTCTTTCCCTTTCTCTTCCTTATTTCCATTCAAACTAATTCCAAATTGCAATCTACTGCGTCTCCATCACTACTCACCACTCATGACTCCTTTATTAACAAAGTTACCCCAACACTTCTTTCTTTTTGCCTATTCTTCCAGAACATCAAATACCCTTGAATATTGAGTTCTCAGCAGGTAACCACATCTCTTTAATCGACAACAAGTCATAATAATTTATTTCTATTTGTACAGGCAACTCAGGTACAAATTGATACAAATGTTGTGTGCATTTAGACAAACGGCTTGAAGCTTTAACTTTTTACGACTGTTACCTCCTCTGGTTCTAATTTCTGCTGCACTCTTTTGCATATATTTTCTACACTTTCCTGTCATACTTTTGACAACATTCACCTCTTTTCTCTCCTGTAACTCTGCTCTCTTGTTTCCTTTTTGTAAAAATTTCAATTGAATTAAACCTTCCCTCCTACTAATCAAGGAATTCTAAAAAAATCCTTAATTGTTAATGCAAGAGTAGGTGAGTAGTAATTTTCTTTGGGGCAATGTTCATTCAGCAAATTGTGTTACAGAACCAAGTTTGAGAATTGACCTTGCTAGCATGAAGGAATATTAAAAGAAAATGATTTCTAAGTAAAATGGGTAGACTCGTCACTAATTCTCAGATGCTTTTAGAAGAAGAAATTCCTGCCCTAAGAAAATACCAGATGTCCTCAAAGAAGGAAGTCTGTGTTATAAGAACACAGAAAATTATTTTTTGTTTGGATTGCTTTCAAAAGCTGATTGGACGCAGATGTTCGCAGATAAAAGGAGAGCTGGAAAATGGGAAGCCTTCACAAATGAGATAACTAGAATCCAGAGAAAATATATTCCTGTTAGGATGAAAGGAAAGGCTGGTAGGTACAGGGAATGCTGGATGACTAAAGAAATTGAGGGTTTGGTTAAGAAAAAGAAGGAAGCATATGTCAGGTATAGACAGGATAGATCAAGTGAATCCTTAGAAGAGTATAAAGGCAGTAGGAGTATACTTAAAAGGGAAATCAGGAGGGCAAAACGGGGACATGAGATAGCTTTGGCAAATTGAGTTAAGGAGAATCCAAAGAGTTTTTAAAAATACTTTAAGGACAAATGGGTAACTAGGGAGAGAATAGGGCCCCTCAAAGATCAGCAAGGCGGCCTCTGTGTGGAGCCACAGAAAATTGGGGAGATACTAAACGAGTATTTTGCATCAGTATTTACTGTGGAAAAGGATATGGAAGATATAGAATGTAAGGAAATAGATGGTGACACCTTGCAAAACGTCCATATTACAGAGGAGGAAGTGCTGGATGTCTTGAAAAGCATAAAGGTGGATAAATCCCCAGGACCTGATCAGGTGTACTCTAGAACTCTTTGGGAAGCTAGAGAAGTGATTGCTGGGCCTCAAACTGAGATATTTGTATCATCCATAAAAACAGGTGAGGTGCCGGAAGACTGGAGGTTGGCTAACGCGGTGACACAGTTTAAGAAGGGTGGTAAGGACAAGCCAAGGAACTATAGACCAGTGAGCCTGACGTTGGTGGTGGGCAAGTTGTTGGAGGGAATCCTGAGGGACAGGATGTACATGTATTGGGAAAGGCAAGGACTGATTAGGGATAGTGAACATAGCTTTGTGCGTGGGAAATCATGTCTCAAAAACTTGATTGAGTTTTTTGAGGAATTAACAAAGAGGATTGATGAGGGCAAAGCAGTAGATGTGATCTATATGGACTTCAGTAAGGCGTTCGACAGGTTCCCCATGGGAGACTGGTTAGCAAGGCTAGATCTCACGGAATACAGGGAGAGCTAGCCATTTGGATACAGAACTAGTTCAAAGGTAGAAGACAGAGGGTGGTGGTGGAGGGTTGTTTTTCAAACTGGAGGCCTGTGACCAGTGGAGTGCCACAAGGATCGGTGTTGGGTTCTCTACTTTTTGTTATCTACATAAATGATTTGGATATGAGCATAAGAGGTACAGTTAGTAAATTTGCGGATGACACCAAAATTGGAGGTGTAGTGTAAACGATCACCTCAGATTACAACAGGTTCTTGGCCCCAGATGGGCCAATGAGCTGAGAAGTGGCAGATGGAGTTTAATTCAGATAAATGCGAGGTGCTGCATTTTGGGAAAGCAAATCCTAGCAGAACTTATACACTTAATGGTAAGGTTATAGGGAGTGTTGCTGAACAAAGAGACCTTGGAGTGCAGGTTCATAGCTCCTTGAAAGTGGAGTCGCAGGTAGATAGGATAGTGAAGAAGGCATTTGGTATGCTTTCCTTTATTGGTCAGAGTATTGAGTACAGGAGTTGGGACATCATGTTGTGGCCTTACAGGACATTGGTTAGACCACTGTTGGAATATTGCGTGCAATTCTGGTCTCCTTCCTATCATAAAGATGTTGTGAAACTTGAAAGGGTTCAGAAAAGATTTACAAGGATGTTGCCAGGGTTGGAAGATTTGAGCTATAGGGAGAGGCTGAACAGGCTGGGGCTGTTTTCCCTGGAGCGTTGGAGGCTGAGGGGTGACCTGATAGAGGTTTACTAAATTATGAGGGGCATGGATAGGATAAATAGACAAAGTCTTTTCCCTGGTGTTGGGGAGTCCAGAACTCGAGGGCATAGGTTTAGGGTGAGAGGGGAAAGATATAAAAGAGACCTAAGGGGCAACTTTTTCACACAGAGTTTGGTACGTGTATGGAATGAGCTGCCAGAGGAAGTGGTGGAGGCTGGTACAATTGCAACATTTAAGAGGCATTGGATGGATATATGAATAGGAAGGGTTTGGAGGGATTAAGGCCAGGTGCTAGCAGGTGGGACTAGATTGAGTTGGGATATCTGGTCAAAATGGATGGGTTGGATCAAAGGGTCGGTTGCCATGCTGTACATCTCGTGGGCGGCACGGTGGCACAGTGGTTAGCACTGCTGCCTCACAGCGCCAGAGACCCGGGTTCAATTCCCGCCTCAGGCGACTGACTGTGTGGAGTTTGCACGTTCTCCTCATGTTTGTGTGGGTTTCCTCTGGGTGCTCCGGTTTCCTCCCACAGTCCAAAGATGTGCAGGTCAGGTGAATTGGCCATGCTAAATTGCCCGTAGTGTTAGGTAAGGGGTAAATGTAGGGGTATGGGTGGGTTGCGCTTCGGCGGGGCGGTGTGGACTTGTTGGGCCGAAGGGCCTGTTTCCACTCTGTAATTAATCTACACTCTATGCTTCATAACTAAACATGCTATTTTTCTTTCAAGAATGATGATGGAATATTCAAGGCTGGTTGTATTATAATGCAAGAGATAGAACATAAAATGTTTATTTCTCTTTTCATTAGTTTAAGGATTGCTTGAATATTAAGTATTATTTAAAGAAAAATAGGAAAGTGTTAATATGGCACATAGAGTCATACAGCCCGGAAACAGACCCTTAGGTCTAACCTGTTCAATTAAGAATGTACAGGAAACAGATGATGGCAGTTAACTGATAAATTATATAAAAAGTGAATAGTAACTCAGGGGATTTGGTGGTGGAAGAAAAGATTGAGAAGTGTGCAAAAGTATCGTTGGATAGAAAAAGAAAAAAAAGACATATTTGTAAATGGTGAGCAGAGGCCCCTGTGGTAGTGTTGCAGTTGTAGTACCTCTATCTCTTTGCCAGGAGGCCTGGATTCAAGTCCCACCTGCTCCAGATGTGTGAAGTAGCATTTCTTAAAGGGTTTGATCAAAAATGTCTCGAAAGGGACAGCAATTGGGACAGGGCTGAAACTATTGATATAATCTATAGGCTGGCATTGTATAGTTAGTTTATGCCTTTCAGTTTTATTTTTGTTAGAATTTATTAACCATTATTCTTTTTCATTACCATCAATTTGAAAGTTGTCTGTTATTAGCTTTTGAGTTTGGAGTATATTTCAGGCACAGACAACTATGCTGTCTTAGTTGTTTTCATCTCTTTAGGATGAACTGAATGCAAGAAAGACCATGAGTTGCTGAATATTAATGCGTAAGTATCCTCCAAGCTCTTAAAATGTCTGCCTCTATGACCTCATTTTGAGTCTTAAAAAATATTGCCATCCATTGGTGTGTGGGAGCATAGTGAGGGGACTCCCTATGCTGCCTTGGAACTTGTAAAACCAAAATATCAGCTTACCGACCCAGTTGGAGTCACAACCACCACTTTGGGAAGCCTCTGGCTAATTGTTGTGGACTTACAGTTTGTAAATAGACTTTACAGATTAAATACTGCTACACTGAAGAGATAAGAACATAAAAACTAGGAGCAGGATAGGCCGTTCGGCCCTTCGAGCCTCCTCCACCACTCAGATACAATTATTTGCGTTTTCACCACATCCCTTAATTCCTTTATTTTTCAAACAAAGTATCTAACTTAGCTTTAAAAGCGATTACTGAAGTTGCGTCAACTACTTCCCTAGGCAAGGAATTCCATAGATTAACAATCTTATGGTGAAGAAGTTCCTTCTCAGTTCAGTTCTAAGCCTGCTTCATCTAATCTTGAGGCCATGCCCTCTTATCCTAGTTTCACCTACTCATGGAAACATCCTATCTTTTTCTATTTTATCGATTCTCTTCATAATTTTATATGTTTCCATAAGATTTCCCCCTCGTTCTTCTGAATTCCAATTAATATAATCCCAGTCTGCTCAGCCTCTTCTCATAAGCCAATCCCCTCAACTCTGGAATCTACCTAGTGAACCTCCTCTGCACCCCCTCCAGTGCCAGTACATCCTTTCTCAAGTAAGGAAACCAAATCTACACACAGTACTCCAGATGTGGCCTCGCCAGCACCTTGTACAGCTGTAACATTACCTCTCTACTTTTAAACTCAAACCCTTTGGCAATGAAGGACAAAATTCCATTTGCCTTCCTAATTACTTGTTGTACCTGCAGACCAACCTTCTGTGATTCGTGCACAAGGACACCCAGGTCCCTCTGCAAATCAGCATACTGCAATGCTTTATCATTCAAGTAATAATCAATTTTGCAGTTACTCCTACCTAATTGTATGACTTCACATTTACTAACATTGTAGTCCTTCTGCCAGACCTTTGCCCACTCACTCAATGTATCTATGTTCCTCTGCAAAGTTTCACAGTCCTCTGCACACTTTGCTCTGCCACTTATCTTAATGTCATCAGCAAATTTTGGCACCGTACACTTGGTCCCAAATCCAAATCATCTATATAAATTGTAAATAATTGTGGTCAAAACACCGATCCCTGAGGCACACCACTAGTCACTGGTTGCCAGCCAGCATAGCACTCATTTATCCGCACTCTTTTCTTCCTGTCAGTCAACCAATCCTCTATCCAGGCTAATACTCTACCCCTAAAACCATGCATCCTTATCCTATGTAGCAGCCTCATGTGCATACCTGGTCAAAGGCCTTTTGGAAATCTAGATACATCACATCCACTGGGTCCCCGTTGTCCACCTTGCTTGAAATGTCTTCATAGAATTCCAAAAGATTTGTGAAGCATGACCCGCCCTTAATGAACCCATGCTGTGTCTGTACAATGGGACAATATATTTTGAGATGCGCTGCTATTTCTTCCTTGATAATAGACTCAAGCATCTTCTCCACTACAGAGGTTAAACTAACCAGTCTATAATTCCCCATCTTTTGTCTACTTATCTTTTTAAACAGTGGCATTACATCTGCTATTTTTCAATTTGCTGGGACTGCCTAGAGTCCAGCGAATTTTGGAACATTAACGCCAGTCTACCTGCTATTTCTCCCGCCATCTCTTTTCGTACCCCAAGATGCATTCTATCAGGACCAGGAGACTTATCTATCCTTAGCACCATTAGCTTACCCAACACTAGCTCCTCCATAATAATAATTGTTTCCTTCGTCTCTTCGTCACTTACTGGCATGTTATTAGTATCCTCCACTGTGAAGACTGATACAAAGTACCTGTTCAATGCCTCAGCCATTTCATCATATCCCATAATTATCTGCCCATTCTCATCCTCTAAAGGATCAACATTTACTTTAGCCACTCTTCTTTGTTTTATGTATTTATAGAAACTTTTACTATCTGTCTTTACATTCTGTATTTTTTTTTCTCATACACTATCTTACTTTTCTTTACAGCTCTTTTTGTGGCTTACTGTTGACCTTTAAAATTTTTCCAATCTTCGAGATTCCTGCTGTTTTTGACCACTTTATATGCCTCCTCTTTCAATTTGATAGCTTGCCTTATTTCCTTAGACACCCATGGCAGATTACCCCTCCTCTTACAGTCATAGAGTCATAGAGATGTACAGCATGGAAACAGACCCTTCAGTCCAACCTGTCCATGCTGACCAGATATCCCAACCCAATCTAGTTCCACCTACCAGCACTCAGCCCATATCCCTCCAAACCCTTCTTATTCATATACCAATCCAAATGCCTTTTAAATATTGCAATTGTACCAGCCTCCACCACTTCCTCTGGCAGCTCATTCCATACAAGTACTACCCTCTGCGTTAAAAAGTTGCCCCTGAGGTCCCTTTTATATCTTTCTCCTCTCACCCTAAACCTATGCCCTCTAGTTCTGGACTCCCCGACCCCAGGGAAAAGATTTTGCCTATTTAGCCTATCCATGCCCCTCATAATTTTGTAAACCTCTATAAGATCGCCCCTCAGCCTCCGACGCTCCAGGGAAAACAGCCCCAGCCTGTTCAGCCTCTCCTTATAGCTCAAATCCTCCAGCCCTGGCAACATCCTTGTAAATCTCTTCTGAACTCTTTCAAGTTTCACAACATCTTTATGATAGGAAGGAGACTAGAATTGCACGCAATATTCCAACAGTGGCCTAACCAATGTCCTGTACAGCTGCAACATGATGTCCCAACTCCTGTACTCAATACTCTGACCAATAAAGGAAAGCATACCAAAAGCCTTCTTTACTATCCTATCTACCTGCAACTCCACTTTCATGGAGCTATGAACCTCCATTCCAAGGTCTCTTTGTTCAGCAACACTCCCTAGGACCTTACCATTAAGTGTAGAAGTCCTGCTAAGATTTGCTTTCCCAAAATGCAGCACCTCGCATTTATCTGAATTAAACTCTATCCACCACTTCTCGGCCCATTGGCCCACCTGGGGCCAAGATCCTGTTGTAATCTGAGGTAACCCTCTTCTCTGTCCACTACTCCTCCAATTTTGGGGTCATCCGAAAACTTACTAACTGTACCTCTTATGCTCGCATCCAAATCATTTATGTAAATAACAATAAGTAACGGACTCAGCACCGATCCTTGTGGCACTCCACTGGTCACAGGCCTCCAGTCTGAAAAACAACCCTCCTTCCTTCTCACCAGAATTTACTTTTGTGAAGAACTTTGAAAAATTTCTTTGAAGTTCCTCCACTGCTCGTCAACTGTCACACCATAAAGTCTCTGTTTCCAGTCTATTTTAACCAGGTCCTCCTCATTCTATAATAGTCCCCCTTATTCAAGCACAGGACCCTGGTATTGGATTTTATCTTCACACAGCCCAGCCGTATTTTAAATTCAACCATACCTTTTTTACTCAAATGTTTTTATCCCATTGTACCTTCAGTTATATATGACAAGCTGATTTCATTCTTGTGAATCTACCTGTTACAACACAGTTGGAATGATAAAGTGTGTTTATCAGTAAAATTTATAAAGACATACACAGATGCAGTGTCAGTGACAGAATAGCAGCTGTCTGCAATGAAGTTCAAGTTACCTATTTTTAGGCCCAACCAGTCCCTAACTGCTTGCACATTCGTCAATCCACTCTGCCTATGATTTGTCGGCTGTTTCCTCTATAAAGCATACTTTAGATGATTCAATGAATGATACAGATGTATCATCAGCAAATTCAATGGGAATTGTGAATCTCATTTGATCTGCTCAAAATATGGAGAATTGTAAAGAATGATGTATAGTTGAAGAACACTTAATAAAGAAAGTATTAAACATTCAATATTTACTTAAATTACTTTTATATTAAGGAAACAATTCGTCACCTAATATGGGGCTCTTAACCATGACTCTGAGATTAAGTCCCAATAACACTGATTAATCTAACTAAGTCATGTAGGAATTCCCTGCACAAAGTTTTTCTAACTTTTTCAAAATTGTATTCACAATATATATCAAAATGAAGCTATTTAATGGTTACAGTTAAATTGGCCTAGGAACAAAGTGGCAAGCACCCGTCATCTTGGTAGGAAAGCCTGCTGCACAAGGCAATGGTCATAGTGCAGATTGATTTGCATGTGCAATTGGTGCTGTTTTTGATGCATACAGGAGAGTGAGGACAACCTTGGCTGGTCTGTAGATCATGAGATTTGTGCTGGGTTTGAGGTCTCTGACTTCGTACACTCTGTTCCTCAAGTATCCAAAGGCTGCACTAGCACATTGGAGTCAATATTGGACTACATTGTCAGTGTCTGTTCGCATTGAGAGGAGGCTTTGTGAGGTTTCTCATTCCATTGTATGTAGCAGAGCACTTGACAGTCAATGAAACATCTTTTGAAATGTGGTCACCGTTGTAAAGTAAGGAACACAACAGCCAATATGTCTACAGAAAACACTCATAAACAGCAATGTGATAAAACTAGATAATCTGATTTTTTAATGTTGACTGAGAGATAAAAGTTAGTCAGGACACAAGGAATAACTCTCCTATTCTTCTTCAAAATTGTACCACGGGGTCGTGGTATAAAACTTCAGCCAGAGGATGCTACCTCCAATGATGCAGTGTTCCTTCAGTACAGTACCAGAGTGTCAGCTTTGATTGTTACACTCAAGCCTTTATTGTAACTTGAAAACACAGTGTTAAAGTGCAGTAACCTAAAATGGCTACCACTTAAGAAACCCAATTTTCAAATTATTATTCTTGTTTTCAAATCCCCCAATAGTTTCATCTCTCCCAATGTAACTTTCTCAACTTTATAGCCCTTCAAGACATCTATCCTGGACATTATATATTCTTGTACATTACCAATTGGTAAAGCAAGTTTTTTCAGGTTTTAGCTTCATCCAACATATTTTGTGGCACCTGTTCAGACCCGGGCTCCTCCTATATAACGCTCGGGGAGCTTTGTCTGGTTCTAAAATGCTAGTGGGGTTTTGAAGTTTGGGGTTGGAGTTAGAATCCAATTTGTGGATTGCAATATTGAGACTGGTGGTTTTGAAGAGACTGGATTCTGCACAGGGCATCATTCTGAATCATTTAATTTTCTCCTGTAATTCAGTCTGTTGGTAGGATCATTTGCTTTCGCAGGGACATTTGGGTACTGACAGTGGGTATAGCATGAGCACTGATCCATTGTGCCCCCTACACACTAAAGGCAGACCAGTTGCCTCAAACTCAATAAAAAAGGAGATTGCCTGGGCTCTGGGAATTTGCATTCACAAAATAATTATTAAAATAATTATTTGCATTCACAAAATAATTGGAACTGGATTTTTAGACCAGTTGGGGATGTGATACCAGCCTGTGCATCACTGGAACACTCTGTTCTGTTGCTGTACAGCTTGATTTTTGCCAATTTAAGGGTATTATAGATTGTGGAACCAAAACAGGGAGTTGAGAATTAAGGTACTGATAAGTCATGATCTAATTAAATCGTGTAAGAAGACAGAGAGGCTGAATTCTATCCCAATTTTCTTAATACATAACCATACCAGGCTGTGAACGTGTTTTACCTGTCACTTTCTCTGCAGTTATAATTTATAATCAGAACATTAATTTTGCAGTTTGTAATGTTCTAGAAGATCAGTTGAAACTGCTTTGTGATGTTGTATTGTCACTGTTATGTCACTGCTGTGGAGAAACTATTTTTAGTTTCTTTCACTCAGCTTGTTAGGGAATTGGAAACTTGAGAGGTCATTTAAATAGAAGAAAACGCTGGTTAAGGGAAGTAGAAAATCTATAAACGAAAGTGGAAAACAGTAGAAACAAATCTGAGAATCAGTCAGGGTCATATTACAAATAGTCTTAAGAAAAGCAGAATTAAAGGCACTCTAATCTGAATGCACAAAGGTGACAAGGTAAGTGAATTGATAGCTACAAACAGAACTAAATGGATATGATTTATTTTCCATTAGAGATGTGACTGTAGGGTGAATAGGACTGAGAACTGAATATGAAAGGGTATTGACATTTGGCAAGGATGGGCAAAAAGGAAAAGGAGGTGGGTGCTGTTGATAATAAGGGGTTGGATCTTTGCATTGGTCCGAAGAAAAGGATGTATGATCTGTTTGGGTGAACCTAAGAAGCAGCAAAGGGCCACAATTACTGGTAGGAGTGACTTATAGGCCACCAAACAGTAGTGGTAATGTACAGCATGGTAAAAACAGGAAATTAGAGGTGCACACAGCAAGGGAAATCGAGTAATCATGAATGCTTTTAATCTACATATAGACTGGGTAAATCTAATGAGCACCAATGATTTGGAGTGAGAATTCCCAGAATCTGTTCAAAATGGTTTTCTGGAGCAATACATTAAGGAACCATCTAGGATACAAGCTATTTTAGATATAGTAATTGATAAAGAAAGAGAGAATAAATATGAGTGTAAACAGCAAGAAATATAAAAATGATTGTAAAAGCTTCAATAGGTATGAAAAAAGGAAATGATTAGCAAAGACAAATGTGGGCTCTCCCTGAAATAACTGAAATGCAAGAATCAAGTGAGATTATGAAATTGAAAGAAATTAGTATAAGCAAGAAAGAGTAATATTGGACAAGTTAATGGGGCTGAAATTTGATAAATCCCTGGGACATTTTTATATTCATCGTAGAATATTGAAGGGGTTAGCAACAAAGATAATGGATGCATTTGTGATCATGTTTCAGAAGTCTAAAAATTCTGCAATGGTATCTGCAGTTTGAAAGGTTATACCCCATTAAGAAAGGAGGAAGGTGGAAAACCAGGGGTGACAGACCTATTAGCCTGCCATCAATAATCGGCAAAATGCTAGGATCTGTTATGAAGGAATATTAGTACAGGACATTCAGCAAATAATTATAAGATTGAACAGAGTCAACAAGGATTTACAAAGAGAAGTTATGTTTGACAAACCATTTAGCATTTCTTAAGGAGATTACTAGCTGTGTTGACATTTGATAACAAGTAGACGTGGTGTATTTGGGTTTACTGAAGGCTTATAATATGGTCTGACAGACAAGATTACTATATAAAATTAAAGCACATGGGATTGAAGATTAATTAACAGGCAAAAAACAGAGTAGAATACATTCTCATGTAGGTAGGCAGGAAGAGACCAGTGGCTTATCTCAGGGATCAGTGCTTGGATCCCAGTTGTTCACAACCTATATCAATGGACACCAATACTAATCGTAATATAATTTTTTTGGTATAGTTTGCAGTTGACAAAACATGATATGAAAATTAGTTGTGTGGAGGGTGCAAAGAGGATTTGAGAGAATTTAGAAAGACTGTAAGTGGGCAATTGCATGGCAGATGGAGTACAATGTAGATGAGTATGAGTTAGCTCCACTTTGATTGAAGGAGCAGAGCATTTCTTAAATGGTGGGTGATTAGAAAGAGTTGATATCCAAAGGGACCTAGATATCGTTGATCAAATAACTGAGAACTAGCATCAGGTGCAGCAAGTTGTTCAGAAGGTGGATGTTTATGTTAGCCTTATTAGTCAGAGTATTTGAGCACAGGAGCAAAAATGTTGTGCTTCACTTGTATAGAATGTTAATGAGACCACACCTGGAGCATTGCGTGCAGTTCTGGTCCCCTTGCTGAAGGAAAACTTGTGCTAGAGAAAGTGCAATCAATGGTGGGATGAAGGGATTGTCGCATATTGAGAGATTGAGGAGGCTAGGACTGTATTCTCTGAAATTTAGAAGAATTAGAGGTGGTCGCATAGAAATTTACAAAGTTCCTGAAGTGCTAGAAATGATTGATACAGAAATGATGTTACCTGGCAGTGGGGTCTAGAACCAATGGATGCAATCTCAGAATGAGGGACAAGCCATTTAGGACTGAGTCAAGGAAACTATCTTCACTTAGCAGTTGCAAATCTCTAGAATTCCTTACCAGAGAGGCTTAGTCATTAAGTTCAAAGTAGAGACTGATAGATTTCTAGTTACTAATGACATCAGGAGATATGGAGTTAACACAGGAAAATGGTGTTGTAGTAGATGATCAGCCATGATTAGTACAGCAGGGTTATGCGTCTGAATGGCCTATTTCTATTTTCCTATATTCTGAAATTCATACAAACTATGTGGTTGAATTGCAGTTGTCTTTGTTATGAATAAGTATTTTACTGTTGGCTCTGATCTTTAGTCACTATCAATGCTAAGTCTTTTCTCCAAATTATAATGGCAATGTTTCGAGGTGGAGGGTACAGCAGGTTTATTTCCTGTTTTCTCTTCCCCTATTTCCTCCATCCCTTTCCTGAAAGTACAACTTTTTGCTGGATTTACAGGAACAACCAATTCACTTGTACTCAGTCTGAAGAGCCACATGGCACATGTGAACTTGGATGTTAAATACTGGCTGATAAATCAACTGGCGGCAACATGTCATCTGTGTCTATACTCAGCTCAGCCATAACCTTAGCACAGATATAGATAAAATTCTCATCCATGTCTTTGTTAAACTGAATAAGTCCAATGTTTTCTGGCTGACATTCCCACAGGCACCTGCCATAACTTTGTTGTTACTACCCTAAAACATACCATCCTCCATTTTCTGTCTTTCATTTGCAACCCATCTAGTACCATCTCATTTTTAACATTCTCATTTTCAAATTCTTCATTTTTGAAGGATTTGAATTGTCTGTCCTTAATCATATAGCCTCCTCCAACCCTGCATCCCTGTGATCTGTGACCCCCTCCAATTCTGTCCTATTGTCCATCCCTTCTTTCCATTGTTCATCATTAGGAGCCTCAAAGCTCTAAGATCTGTAATGTCTCTATCTCTCTTCTCCTTTATAATATTCTTTGAAAGTTATCTTTCGGACCAAGCTTTTGATCCTCTGTCCTGACACCTCCTTATGTTGCTCAATGTTGAACTTTATAAAATGATGTTTCTGTGAAGTCATTTTACTACTTTAAAGGTCATATAAAAGTGTAAGAGGTTGTTGAGCCAGTCCAATCTAGAAGGCCATACAAATTTCCTTTCCATCAGGGGTCACTGAAACATGCTTAATGGTGTCAAGATTTTGTTTCTTTATTTTTGTTTTTGATTGTGAAATGAGAAAAGATATGTCTTAAGACCATGGTTTGCAATGATTGCTCAATGGTTTGAAAGCAAGTAATTTGATACTCATTGTGAACAGTTTACACAGTGGATCAATCCCTGGATCTGATTTTTTTTTCTGATTACCCAGAAGTGCTATCACAGAGTCATACAGCACAGAAACAGACCCTTCAGTCCAACTAGTCCATGCCAAACATAATCTCAAACTAAACTAGTCCCACCTGCCTGCTTATCCCCCTGAACCTTTCCTATTCATGTACTTATCCAAATGTCTTTTATATATTGTAATTGTATCCATATCCACGACTTCCTCAGGGAGTTCATTCCACATGCGAACCACCCTCTGCCTAAAATGTTTGCCCCTCATATCACAACTGAGTGACTTTCTCACCATCAAGATGTAGGAGGTTGAGAGACAACCTGATAGAAGTTCAGAAAATAATGAGAGGTATTGATAGAGTTAATAGTAGCTGTCTATTCTCCAGGATGGGGGATTTCAAGAGTAGAAGGTACATTTTTAAGGTGCGAGGAGAGAGATTTTAAAAAGACATGAGGGGCAAATTTTTCACAGAGAATGTAGTTTGTGTGAGGAAGTGACAGGTATGGATACAATTACAATAGTTAAAACATTTGGATAAGTAGATGAATGGGAAAGGTTCAGAGGGATAGGGATCAGAAGTAAGCAGATGGGACTAGTTTAGTTTGGGATTATGTTCAGCTTGGACCAGTTGGATCAAACTGTTTCCGTGCTGTTTGACTCTATGATGCAAAAAAAAAATCACCATGTTTTAGTAAACTACCAACTGCCACCAGTAATTACCCGTATAATCAATAAATATTTACAAACAAAACCCATTAGGAGCAATTGAGTCTTTTTCTAATATATCCAAGTGTTATCACACAATTTGGGTGTGCTTTATTGTTTTTTATGTACTCCGAAATGCTATTATGCGCAACTGAGTGACTTTCCCACTACCAAAATCACTGACTTTTTTTTGCATTTTGTTTTTTTTTAACTACCGTCAGTAATTACCCATGTAACCAATTAAGTGTTTACATGCAAAGTCCATTGTGGGTAATGCAAGCCATCAAAAGTGAGGGGGAGGTAGGGAGAGAGGAAAGCATCTAAGTAAAAATGGAGTTGAAGGTGAAAATAAAGCACTATATTCCCTACAATGCCCTCCTCTATCAGAAAGCATCTAAAGCATTGATGGGCGTACTGGATCTGCTTTATTTGATTGTTTTTAACCTATTTTCTAAACAATGTGCTCAGCGATGTTATTACATGCTTCTGGAAAAGATTGGACTTGAAACTAGGTCTCCTGGCTCAAAGGAAGGCATACTACCACTGACCACAAGAATGCTGGAAAGATCCAGTGTGACAAACCACTAACACTACTGGGAACAGTAGGATTTGACCCCAAACCTCCAAAGACTGGAGCTTAATCCAGCACTTTAGATTGCTCAGCAATGCTTCTACCTTTGGGATTGCTTTAAAAATTTTAAAATATTTTTATTCAACCTATTTTTCTAATCGATCTGTTCAGGGATGTTACTTCTCTTTTCTTTAGAAAAAGACACCATTGTGAATAGGCTTTATTATACTTCTTTTCCACCACCAGGAAAACACCAATGTAGCTCATTGTATATGAACAAGCAAAGCCTGTTGAAGGCAATGCTGACATTAAAAGAAAAAGTGAATGGGTTGGGAACTAAATCAAAATGGAGTTGGAGGGGGAAATAGAGCACTCTATCTCCTGTGGTGCCCACCTCTCTCAAAAGGCATCAAGAGCATTGTTAGACACCATGTGCTCCCTCTCCAAGCACACACAGGCTCGAACATAACCACCGAAGAGGGGCACACAGCCTGCTGCCTGAACCTGTTTATAGCCAGCCTGGCCTGGTCCAGGAGCAGATCAATGAGGATGCCCTCCAATATTCCCACACCCCTCCGTACTGGGTGATTAGATTAGATTCTCTACAGTGTGGAAATAGGCCCTTCGGCCCAACAAGTCAACACCGACCCTCCGAAGAGTAACCCACCCAGACCGATTTCCCTCTGATTAATGCACCCAACACTATGGGCAATTTAGCATGGCCAATTCACCTGACCTGTACATCTTTGGACTGTAGGAGGAAACTGGAGCACCCGGAGAAAACCCATGCAGACATGGGGAGAATGTGCAAACTCCACACAGACAGTCACCCAAGGCTGGAATCGAACCTGGGACCCTGATGCTGTGAGGCAGCAGTGCTAATCACTGAGCCACCGTGCCGCCCAAAGGTGCTCAAAGATCAGGAGTGTGGCACTGAATGCAACCAAAAACAAAACAAAAAGATTTTTCAAATATTTAAAAAGAGAGTGCAAATTACCATAACCAATGTTATTACGCTTTATAATGGTCTCAGGTGATGAGTTCCAGCTTGATGGCCCATTGACTATTACCAAAGAAACTCATACACTATGAGCTACACAAGGAGATTAATTAGTAATTCCCCATGGGTATCCTGATGAAGGGTTTTTGCCTAAAATGTCGATTTTCCTACTACTCGGATACTGCCTGACCTGCTATGCTTTTCCAGCATCACTCTAATCTTAACCACATCCCGGGTCTGGTCAGGTGGCATGTTATAAGTATAAGTAGCAGGTGAACACCTGCTCTGTGAACCCATCAAAGATCCACTGCAGGGGCTTATCTTCAGTGGTGACCTTCAACTGAGTCTCCATTGCCTCTGTCTCTGTCTTGAAGTCTGAATCCTTATTATCCTCAGAACTGGCTTGCGGGGTTAGTTTCCCATCTACAAATTGGTGCTTGGACACCGATACTGATGTTTCTGATTAAACAATTGCCCCTATGAAGAGTTCCACTGACAGAAGTGGCTGATGTGTTTTTTGCAGTCTTTTTCCCCTGATTTAACCGTACGATGTTGGTCCTTTTTTATAAACATAACTCCTGGAACCCATGGAGAGCCAACAACAAAGTTGCTCATGTGGACCATATCTCCCGGTTTAAAGTCTCTATCTGGCCTATGCCTATCATGGCCCCTTCTTTGGGCTTCATGTTTTAATTCAAAGTTGATGCCCAAGTTTGGGAAAATCAAGTTAAGCCTAATCCAAAGGCGGCAGCCCATCAATAGTTCCACCAGGGCTAGTCCTGTCACCGCAAGCAGTGTTGAACTATAGTTGAAGAGGAAAGTACAGGTTTTGTTTCTAAAGAACCTGTAATCTGTTTTCTAATGCTATTTTTGAATACCTGAACTGCCTGCCCAACCAGAATTTTGAGGATGGATAGTAAGGTCCCATGCAGATACGCCTAATCTTGTTTGTCTTCATAAAGGTCTGAAAATCCACTGATAAATAGATACTGTTGTCTGTTACAAGAACCTTGGGTATACCATGTGTACTCAAGCATTGGTGGAGTTTTTCTCTGGTGATGTAACTCTTCATGGCAACAGAGGCAATCAGTGTATGTTGGTCTATTATGAATGCATGCCAATTATATGGAGCCAATAAATGGCCCTGTGAAATCTGCATGTACTTGCACCCCCAGGGTCTCCCTGGCCATTTGCATAAGTGTAATAAGACTGCCATTGCAGACAGTGCAACTATCAAAGGTGAGGGAGAGCAAGAGGGGGATAAATCAAAATGGAGTTGGAGGAGGATAGATCTACTTTATTTTCACTTATTTTCTCTTTTTTTCTTTTCTTATATTTCTGAAAGTGTAATCACACACAACCGAACGGCTTTCCTACCACCAAATCATTGTGACTTTTATTTTTTTTTAAAATATCAACCACCATCAACAAAACACCCGCCCCAGACAAGTGGATATTTACATGCAAAGTCTGTTACAGGCAATGCAAAACATCAAAAGTGAAGGAGAGGGAGGGACAATGGAATGGGACTAAATCAAAATGGATTAGGAGAGGGAAATAAAATGTTGTATCCCCCATGGTTCCAACCCCTCCATAGCATCAAGAGCATTGTTGGACATTGTGTGCTCCCAAGCTTACCCTGACTTGAATGTAACTGGGAAAGAGGGACAGACGGTCCGCAGATATGACCACCTCCACAGCCTGCTGCTTGGACCTGCTTATAGCCAGCCTGGCCAAGCCCAGCAGCAGACATGTGAGGCGATCCACCCAACTGCCTACACCCTTCCTCATCGGGTGCCCAAAGATCAGAAGCATAGGGCTGAAATGCAACAATAAACACAAAAAAAATTTCAAAAATCTAAAAATGGAGGTGCAATCACTCAACATGGACATGTTCCATGCCACAAAATAAACAGTTGTGTTGAAAGATGGATCTGCTTTTTGCTTTTTTTAAATATATCCAGAAGTTCTCTTACACCAAATAGCTTTTTCACCATGATGTTTTTCTAACTACTAACCACAACGGGTAAGCCACCCATGCAACCAACTATATATTTATATTCAATGCCCATTACAGGCAATGCAAACTATCAAAGGTGAGGGGAGGTAGGGAGCGAGGAAAGAAGCTAAACCAAATAGAATTGGAGGTGGAAATTAAGCCTGTATTTCCTACAGTGTCCATCTCTCTCTAACAGTATCAAGAACATTGATGGACAATGCATGCTTCCTCTCCAAGGACAGCCAGGTATGAACATAACTGCAGAAGAGGGACAGACAGTTGGCAGATATGAGCACCTCCACAGCCTACTGCTTCGACTTATTTATAGTCAGCCTGATCAGGCCCAGAAGTGGACCCATGAGGAGGTCCTCTGATCTGCCCTCACTTCTCACCAGAGGCCCAAAGTTGTGTTTGCTTTATAAAGGGTGTGATGAGGTCCAGCTGGGCAGGCCATTGCCAATTACCAAGGGAACTCATAGTCAAGGAGCTCTACAAGGAGATTAATTGGCGATTCTCCACAGGCTTTGTAGGGTTTCACACCTGGTATTCCTTGAGTCATCGCAAACATTAAAAATGTTAAGGTAAGTAGACAATAGAAGACATAAAAAGAAGAACCAAAAGGTATGAAAATATCCAGATCTTAAAGAGTAAAGTCTTATCTCCGTAAAGGTCAATGCTATATTGTAGGTATTGGAGCAGTCAATATGTGCACAGTGAGCTCCTACAAATAGCAATACAATGCTGATTAAAT
The DNA here is from genome assembly GCF_037043375.1 of Chiloscyllium plagiosum. Classification (NCBI taxonomy): domain Eukaryota; kingdom Metazoa; phylum Chordata; class Chondrichthyes; order Orectolobiformes; family Hemiscylliidae; genus Chiloscyllium; species Chiloscyllium plagiosum. The sequence continues at coordinate 21,445,461 of NW_028270168.1, forward strand.
GATCTGATTTTTAAATGTTGATTGATAAATGACAGAGATTATCTGGTCATGATCACATTATTTCTTGTGGGATTTTACTGTACACAAAATGGACTCTTTGGTTCCTACTCTGTTTATACTTCATTAACTTTAAAGCATCTTTGAAGAGCCTGAATTTGTGAAAGGTACAACATAAATGCAAGGCATTTAGTTCAGCATGTCAGTGCCTGCTAAATTGCATCAGTATTTAATTTGTTGTTTAAAGACATACGGTATTTTCCCTTCCCAAGCGAAGCCTGTATTTCCTACAGGCTTCCTGTTATTTAGAAGTGGATGTGAAGATCATTTTAAATACATTTTAAGCTTGATTTCAAGATTTGCATAGGAAATATTATGAAAGCTTTATCATAAAAGCTTTATTTGAATCAGATTAACTTACAGAGTATGGCAGCTCTTTTAGATTATGATGACTTGCCAACAGTAAAAATGACAAAAGGGTAGATGTTCAAGTATTAACTGGGACTTTATATGAGGGATTTATTTTTGATGGAACATGTTATTTTGTCTCATGCTGTTGCAACTTTATGAAACAGAATCATTAATTTGGGTTATTCTATCTTACAGTAACACATCTGAACATTTGAAATTACTTTATTCCAAACAAATTATTATTACTTTTGTAATTACTTTTGGAGTTCTCAAAATTCAAGGTAACTTTGGTATATTACATAAGTATTATAATATGAACATCAACTCAAATTTTCACATAAAATATGTCTGGAAAGTGATCACCAGGATGAGGTGTTCTATGAGATTTTTGCTACATTAAAGGTATTCTACCACTCTTATTATTGTCTGCACACTTTTTCCCACTTTCTCTTATCACTCCAAACCCAACTAGTTGTTGGAGGTCAGTCATTTCAACTTCAGGATATCGTTGCAGAAATTCTTCAGGATATTGTCCGAGGCCCAACCATCTTTAGCTGCTTCATTAATGACTTGCCCCATCGTAAGATTAGCAGTGGAGATGTTCACTGGTGATTGCTCAATATTTTGCGCCATTAGTGACTCCTCAGATACTGAAGCAATCCAAGTCCAAATGTAGCAAGACCTGCATAATATCCAGGTTTTTGCTGACATGTGGAACATTAACAAGTGCTTAGAGGACTGCGTGCAAAAGAAGTCAACCTTTATGTTACCTAACCGGAAACCTTGGATGAACTGGGAAATCCACTGTCTACTGAAGACCAGGCATGTGGCATTCACGTTCAAGTGACCCAGACCTTACATTTCTGAAATTTTATTCTGGAGTAATGTTGCAGCTGAAGAATATCGGACCTAACTTAGAATCATAGAGTCATAGAGATATACAGCATGGAAACAGACCCTTTGGTCCAACCCATCCATGGTGACCAGATATCCCAACCCAATCTAGTCCCACCTGCCAGCACCTGGCCCATATCCCTCCAAACCCTTCCTATTCATATACCCATCCAAATGCCTCTTAAATGTTGCAATTGTACCAGCCTCCTCCACATCCTCTGGCAGCTCATTCCATACACGTACCAAACTCTGTGTGAAAAAGTTGCCCCTTAGGTCTCTTTTATATCTTTCCCCTCTCACCCTAAACATATGCCCTCTAGTTCTGGACTCCCCGATCCCAGGGAAAAGGCTTTGTCTATTTATCCTATCCATGCCCCTCATAACTTTGTAAACCTTTATATGGTCACCCTTCAGCCTTCGACGCTCCAGGGAAAACAGCCCCAGCCTGTTCAGCCTCTCCCTATAGCTCAAATCCTCCAACTCTGACAACATCCTTGTAAATCTTTTCTGAACCCTTTCAAGTTTCACAACATCTTTCCGTGAGGAAGGAGACTAGAATTGCACGCAATATTCCAACAGTGGCCTAACCAATGTCCTGCACAGCCGCAACATGACCTCCCAACTCCTGTACTCAATACTCTGACCAATAAAGGAAAGCATATCAAATGCCTTCTTCACTATCCAATGTACCTGTGACTCCACTTTCAAGGAGCTATGAATCTGCACTCCAAGGTCTCTTTTATCAGCAACACTCCCTAGGACCTTACCATTAAGTGTATAAGTCCTGTTAAGATTTGTTTTCCCAAAATGCAGAACCTCACATTTATCTGAATTAAACTCCATCTGCCACTTCTCAGCCCATTGGCCCATCTGATCAAGATCCTGTTGTAATCTGAGGTAACCCTCTTCTCTGTCCACTACACCTCCAATTTTGGTGTCATCTGCAAACTTACTAACTGTACCTCTTATGCTCGCATCCAAATCATTTATGTAAATGACAAAAAGTAGAGGACCCAGCACCGATCCTCGTGGCACTCCACTGGTCACAGGCTTCCAGTCTGAAAAACAACCCTCCACCACCACCCTCTGTCTTCTACCTTTGAGCCAGTTCTGTATCCAAATGGCTAGTTCTCCCTGTATTCCCTGAGATCTAACCTTGCTAACCAGTCTCCCATGGGGAACCTTGTTGAACGCCTTACTGAAGTCCACACAGATCACAGCTACCACTCTGCCCTCATCAATCCTCTTTGTTACTTCATCAAAAAACTTAATTAAGTTTGTGAGACATGATTTCCCACGCACAAAGCCATGTTGATTATCCCTAATCAGTCCTTGCCTTTCCAAATACATATGCAACCTATCCCTCAGGATTCCCTCCAACAACTTGCCCATCACCGAAGTCAGGCTCACTGGTCTATAGTTCCCTGGCTTGTACTTACCACTCTTCTTAAACAGTGGCACCACGTTAACCAACTTCCACTCTTCCGGCACCTCACTTGTAACTATCGATAATACAAATATCTCAGCAAGAGGCCCAGCAATCACTTCTCTAGCTTTCCACAGAGTTCTTGGGTACACCTGATCAGGTCCTGGGGATTAATGCACCTTTACCCATTTCAAGACATACAACACTTCCTCCTCTGTATTATGGACATTTTGCAAGATGTCACCATCTATTTCCCTACAGTCTATATCTTCCATATCCTTTTCCACAGTAAATACCAATGCAAAATACTCATTTAGTATCTCCCCCATTTTCTGCGGCTCCACAGAAAGGCCGCCTTGCTGATCTTTGAGGGGCAGTCTTCTCTCCCTAGTGACCCTTTTTTCCTTAATGTATTTGTCAAAACTCTTTGGATTCTCTTTAATTCAATTTGCCAAAGCTATCTCATGTCCCCTTTTTGCCCTCCTGATTTCCCTCTTAAGTATACTCCTACTTCCTTTATATTCTTCTAAGGATTCACTCGATCTATCCTGTCTATACCTTACTTATGCTTCCTTCCTTTTCTTAACCAAACCCTCAATTTCTTTAGTCATCCAGCATTCCTTACACCTACCAGCATTTCCTTTCACCCTAACAGGAATATACTTTCTCTGGATTCTCGTTGTCTCCTTTCTGAATGCTTCCCATTTTCTAGCCTGCGAACATCTGCCCAATGATGGCTTGGAATTGAGGTGCTCGGGCTCCAGTAACTACAAGCATAGTGTTTTAGGCTTAGTATGATTCCAGACCTTTATAAAAAATCCAGATACGACCTCCATGAGGCCATTAGAGGTGCCAAGATGCAGTACTGGACCAAGGTTGAGGGCCAAACTAACCTGTGGCAAAGCCTATAAGACATAATGGGATATAAAATGAAGCAGAACAAAAAAGCAGACAAAAATACATCCTCTCTTACAAGCTCAATGCTTTTTATGCTCAGTTAGAGCAGAATGCCAGTGGCGCGATGTCACCTACAGTGCCCCAACAGCCCCGGATGCACCTGTCCTTTCAGTCACAACTGCAGATATCAGATTAGCCTTCTTGAGAGAGAACCCGAGGAAAGTGACGGGCCTAGATGGAGTCTCCCACTCTGCACTCAGATCCTGTGTGAACCAGCTGGTGTAGGTATTCACTGATGTTTTTTTAATTTCTCCTTGCTACAATCCGAAGTACACGCTTGCTTCCAGAGACCACCATCATCCCAGTCCCACAGAAAGCACATGCAACGTGGCTCAATGACTATTGCCTGGGAGCTCTGACCTCCATAATCATGAAATGGTTTGAGAGGTTAGTCATGGCCCACGTCAATGCTGGCGTCCTAGCCTACCTTGATCACTTGTAATTTGCCTACCAGCGAAACAGGTAGGCACGCCAATTCCCTAGTCCTGAACTCATCCCTCGAACATGTGGATAATAAGGATACCAATGTCCAGCTCCTACTTATCTACTACATCTCTGCCTTCAACACTATAATCCCAACCAAACTAATCTAAAAACTCCAAGCTCTAGGCCTCAGCTCCACCCTCTGCAAATGGATCCTCAGCTTCCTGACCCATACACTGTAATCAGTGAAGATGTACAACAGCGTCTCCTCCACAACAATCCTCAACACCAGCACCCTGCAAGGATACATACTCAATCCCCTACTGTACTCCCTGTACACTCATGACTAGATGGCCAAATTTTGTACTACCGCCATCTACATGTTGATGGCACCACTATTGTAAGCCGGATATCAGACAATGATGAGTCAGAATACAGGAAGGAGATAGAATGCTAGTTGTCGTGGTGCAATGATAACAATCTCTTTTCTCAATGTCAACAAAACTAAAGAACAGATCATTGACTTTAGAAAGAAAGGAGGAGAACTTGGCCCTATCTACATCAATTGAGGGGCCCTATCAGCTCAGTGGAGAGGGCTGAGAACATCAAGTTCCTAAGAGTGACGATAACTGACAATCTGTCTTGGGCCACCCATGTAGATACAATGGTCAAGAAGGCATAACAACACTTTTTTTTCCTCAGGAAGCTCAGGAAATGCTGCACGTCCATAAGAACCCTCATCCTTACAGATGTACCATAGAAATCATTCTATGTGGGTCCATAAAATCGGTACAACAACTGCTCAGTCCAGGACTGTAAGAAACTACAGGATGTTGTGTTCACAGCACAGACCATCTCGAAAGCCATCCTCCCATCTATGGACTCCATCTACACTTCTCTGCCACAGAAAAGCTGCAATATCATCAAAGACAACTCCAACCCCAGTAATACTCTCTTCCAACCGCTTCCGTTAGGCAGAAGATACAGAAGCTTAAACACCCATACAAGTAAGTTCAAGAAGAGCTTTTTCCCTGCTGTTATTAGACTGCTGAATGGACCTTTCAAATTTCAAATGTCATGTTAATCTGCCTCCTGTGCAGCCATAACCTTAAATGCCTCGCTCTATTTAAGCATCCTATGATCTGTATGACCTTGTATGATATAATTTGCCTGTCCTGCGCACAAAACAAAACTTTTCACTGTACTTCGGTACATGTGACAACAATAAATCAAACCAAACAAATCAAATAATACTTGCACTACACAAGTGCTAGACAATGACTACCTCCAAGAAGTAAGAATCTAACCTTCACCCCTGAACCTGCCAACCTCCATGACAATGGGAGAAATTTCTCTCTATCTACTCTGTCCAGAATTCTCATATTTTCTGCACCTTTGCAATAACCGTCAGATCCTTCCTGAAATGCTTACGTTTATAAGGTTCAGGATGCCATATTCCTTTTCACCACTTTCTCAACGTACACTAGCATTTTCAATAATTCATATACATATCCCTGAGATCCAGATGTTCCTGTACCCCCTTTAGAATTGTATATTTTAGTCTCTGTCAACTTTAGTCATTCTTCCTATGAAATATATTATGTTCCAATCCACTGCACCGTCATCTGCTTTATGCCTGCCCCTTCCTCCTGCTTATATTCTCTTCAAATCTAATACTATCCTCAACTATTTCTAAATAATGTATAATCGACAAATCTCAAAATTGTATCCTTAGCACTCAAGTCTTGGTCATTACCCTGTGTCAAGAAAAACAGTAATCTCAGAACTGATCCCTAGAGACCCTCCCTTTCTGTCTGTAGTGTCTACCTTCTTTCAATCATTCATTACTACCGTGTTTGCTATCACTCAGCCAACCTTGCGCTTACCATAAAACCTTTTCACTATACTGTTTATATTTCAGAATCAGACAAAAAATAGCAAGGAGGAAAGTGAGATGATGCATTTTGGGAGGACTGACAAGTACATAATGAGTGGTAGTTGACCAAGAAATACAGAGGATCAGATGGACCTTTGTGTGCATGTCTATAGATCCTTGAGGCAGCAGGACAGGTATAATATGTTCAAGAGGTATACAGGATACTTGCCTTTATTAGTTGAGGCATTGAATACTAGGAGAAAGTAGGACTACAGATGCTGGAGATCAGAGCTTAAAAATGTGTTGCTGCGCTTTTCCAGCATTGAATACTAGGACTAGGAGGTTATGATGGAGCCGCACATAGTATTAATAAGGCCACAGGTGAAATATTGTGTGGAGTTCCGGTTGCCACAGAATAGGAAGACTGTGATTATGTTAGCGAGGGGGCAGAGCAACTGTGTGGCTGCAGATGCACAGCAACCCCAAATTTCCATGCACAGCAATCAGCTGCAACAGATGCAGCATTAACTTCTGGCTTCAGTAGTTGCTGTTCAAAAAAAAATAGAGGGAACACTGGTGCAGAAGAGATTCACCAAGATGTTGGTTAGTTTGGAACAATTCAGCTATGAAGACAGACCAGTCAGACTGGGTTTGTTTTACTTAGAGCAGAGTAGGCTGAATGGTGACCTGATGAAAGTGTTCAAAATTACGAGTTATTGATAGAGAGAAACCTTCCCTTAGTAAAGGAGCAAATGGGACTGGATGAGATGAGGACATCTGGTCGGGATAGATGAGTTGAATCGAAGGGTCTGTTCCCGTGACACTGAGTCAGTAACCAGCGACCACCTTTAAGGTAAGGACCAGGGGATTAGGGGTGATTTGAAAAAACAATTTTTCACCCACAGACTGGTAAGTATTTGGACCTCACTACCTGAAAGGGTGATGGAGACAGGATCCATGAAGATATTTAAGTAGAATTTAGATGAAAACTTGAAACATCATGGCCTACTAAGCTATGGTCCAAGTGCTGGAAAAATGAAATTGGAACAGATGGATGCTTTGCGACCACTTGGACGCAATGGGCCGAAGGGCTTTTTCACGTTATAAAACAGAAAGTTACAAAAATAGAACTGGTTCTGAAGAAGTGTCATTGGACCAGAAACGTTAACCTTTGATTTCTGCTTTCACAGATGCTGCCAGACCTCTACGGTTTTCCAACAAATTTTGTTTCTAGTTTCCAGCAACCACAGTTTTTTTTTGGTCAAAGCTCTATTTCTCTAATTTTTTACATCTACAACACGTTGTTATGACTGTTAATGAAAGGATAACGAAGTCAGGTCATCTGGATGACACCCGCCAGTTGATGCATCGAATTTTGAATTTGCGCTCGCGTGAAGGGGGCGGGGTTACTTTTGGAGGTGGGAACGTCAATGACAGCACCGGCGCAGGGCGGAGCTTATACGGCTCCCCCACCTCCCCGTCGTCCAATACCTGCTGAGAATTCAAGATGCGGGCGGGGTGGTTGAACCTGACTGACAGTAAACAGGGTGGGCGGAGCCTAGAACCTGGGTCATCATCAGATGAAAGTGCCCAGGGAGAGCGGTAGGGGGCGGGGCGGCTATGTGAATGACGAAGGAGCGGCTGTGTGATTGACGGAGGGGCGGGTGGCATGGTGATTGACAGGAGGGTGGTCTTGAGGCTTCCGATTGGACCACGGGCTGAAGGGGGCGGTGCGCGTAACGGGGCGGGAGCACGTGCGTGAGTGGCAGTTATTTGAAGCCGGAGCTCGCGCATTGGCGGCCGGCGTGAGCGAGCGGGAACGCGGGAGTGGGATTAGAGAAGCAATGGCCGAGAGCAGAGCGGGAGAGCAGCGGGCACCAACCGACTGAGGTAGAAAATAAAGTACAGGCACATGTGTCCATACATCGAACTGTGACACGCACATACGGATGAATATTAATAACCAGCGAGCGGTGTAAGGGCCGCCTGCTTCTCCGCAATCTCCTCTCCTTTCACAGGCCGCTCGTACCCTGATGTGAATCCCAAGTGGTGGGGGAGGAGGTATTGAAGTCTCAGTGCGGCTTGCAAGCCCTTTTCCTCTTAATAATATACGTTTTGACTTTCTGCAGTTCCCGATCAGGGCCCAAGTGGATTCAAGGCGATTGGTGAGCTTCTGCCTGCATTTCCGTCCGCAGGCGCTTTACAGGAACGGCTCCATCGAGGGAAAACAGGCTGGAGAGGAGGGCCAGACCAGGCCATACTTTTCTTGTATTTGAGGCATTTACAAGATTTTAGATTGCTGCTCCCTACATGACCACAGCTCCTACCTCTCTTTCCATTGGCAACATCCCCCAGCCCCCCCCCACCCCCCACACACACACCTCGTAGCTCTCTTGAACGATTAGATATTCATTAAATAGATCTCTCAAGCACTGTTGAATTTTGAATTTGTACAGCACTTTTCATGACCTCGTGAGGCCTCAAAGGACTTTGCCAGTAAAGTACTTTTGAAATTAGGTAATTACTGTGATATGGAAATGTGGTAATCGGGTTCTGTATACTGCAATGAAAGAATATAATTTGTTTTAGATGTTGGTTGAGAGACGAGGGGGCAGTGCATTTGACAAGTTTCCTCTTTGGCTAGTACTAGAGGATTATCTGCCAGCAGTTTGGGAAGTTGTGGGGCGCAGATGAATGTGGTCTCAGTTATGTTTACATTTATTTGAATGGGCATTTCTGACAGTGTTGTACTCCATTGAAGCCAACTTTGATTATTTGCTCCACTCTCAGAAGTGGTATTGTGAATCTAGAACTTCTGTGTCTTGAGATGAGATGTCTACCAATTTCAGTGCAGGAACCCCTCTTGCTATTGTCAACTGGGCTTTTGTTGCCATGTAACAAGGAATGTGGTTTCATGTTTGTTGACTGATGGGTGTATTGCTAATAGCCAATATTTATTGCTTCTGGTAAAGTGATGAGCTCCTTTCTTTAACTGCTGTAGATCTTGTCTCGGTGCACTCAGAACTTCCTCATGAAGGAAGGGAAACATTGTTCTAAGTCAGGATTGTGTGACTTGGAAAAGAATTTGAGAGGAGATGATGTTCCCATATGTCTGTTATCCTTTTTATGTGTAGAGCTTTGTTTGGAAGGTGCTTTGGAAGTTGGTCATTTTGTAGATACTATTTCTGTATATCCATACTATAATAAAGTGTAGATAGTTTATAGATTGTAGCCACTGCTGTCACTGTAGATAAAGGAGGGAGTAAGCATTTGAGGTGGTAGATGGGGTACTGAACAAAGAGGTTGCTTTATCCTCTCTAGGTCTTGCTTAATCTCTGGTCTTGTTTAAATTGCACTCTTCCAGACAAGTCCACAATGGAGAATTCTGTGACACGTCTGATTTGTCACTTTTTTAAATGTGGATGAGTTTGGGAAGTAAGTCATTCACTGCAGGGTTCCCATCTGACTTGCACTTGTAGCCAGCGTTCGCATCAATGTTTCTTTCTTCTGCAAACTGGAAGTCAATGCAGTGAATGGCATTGCTATGCCGATTGTGGATCTGCAATCTCGCATCTTAGCTTGCTTATAGAACATAGAAAAACACAGCGCAGTACAGGTCCTTTGGCCCTCGATGTTGCGCCGATCCAAGCCCACCTAACCTACACTTGCCCAAGCTGCAAAATTTATGTGGCTGATCCAATTTAATTTCCTAGGAGCTAGTAACCCCCTAGAATTTAGTTGTGGGGATTCTGTTGGAAATGCTGTTGATTGTCAAGGGAAAATGGTTAGTTTTCTTTCTTGTTAGAAATAGTCATTTCTCAGCACTTTTACTGTGTGAATGTTGTTGTCATTTTTCCAACCTAAGCTGGAATATTGTGCTGGTCTGGTGCATACTGACTGCTTCAACTCTGAGAAGTTGTGAATGGTATGCAATTCTGCATTGAATACCATGAGGCAATTTTTCTGAGGACTATTAGCCAATGGAATTTTCCTGAGAAAACAGAAATTAGGTTATTGAAATTATTTGGCTAAATCAGGTTTTTAATAGACAGTAGAGTCAATAGGGAACAGTTAGGAAAATGCTGAGACCACAGATCAGCCTTGACCTTATTGAATATCTGAGTAAGCTCAAAGAAACAAATGGACTACTACTAATTCCTAGTGCCATCAGTGACCATTTACATTTCTGAAATTTTATTCTGGAGGGACGTTGCAGCTGAAGATTATCGGACCTAACTTCAGCAATGATGGTCTGAAATTGAGGTACTCGGGCTCCAGTAACTACAAGCATAATGCTTTGTGCTGATGATTCCAGCGAGTGAAGAGCTTTCTCCCAATGTCTGTTAATTTCAATTATGCTAGGATTCCTTAATGCTGCACTCTGTTACTCAGCATTAATAGCTGTCTTGATGTCAACAGCAGTCATTGTCTCATTTTCACCTTTTGGAAATTGGGTCTTTGGTCTACATTTGCTCAAATCAAGTTTCACTCATTTGCAGAAACTGCTGATTCTGGATGTACATGGCTCCATGATACCCCCTCCAAGTAACCATTTTAAAAAAAATTAATTCATTGTTGGCAGACCTGAGGACATTTCCATGATTCCTATAATGGTAAAATTGCCATAGTCTTACTGGGCCTTAGAGCTGCTGTCCCATTGGAGAGCTAGGACTAAACCAAAGGTCACCATGTGAGGGGTGAGGTTGAGAAGGTAAGATCTTTGTGGCAAACCTCAGCTGGTGTGGGAATTGAACCCATGCTGTTCATCCCTCTCTGTCACAAAATAACCGTTTCAGCGAAACGGCCACCTCAATTCTTGTATGATGTTATACATGTGTTTTTCTTTTTAAATCTCCTGCAATAATTTTAAAATTAATATCTAGGCTGTTTTAAATTTAGTAGGGTGAAATAATGATGATTTGGTACCTCAAATTAACTAGAACAAAGAATGAACATATTAATTGACTTAAATGATTTCTTTCCCCTGTTCCTTAATGTTTTAAGGTGCAAATTAAGTGTTTTTATTTCAAAATGATTTTTTAAATAATAAATGTGTAGAGAGACATTGTTGAAGGGGCTGGGTGGGGATCAGTAAAATTATAATAGAATAACATTTTCAGTTCTTATTTTATATTTCCAGACTCTGCAGTATTTTGCTTTTCTTCAATTCAGCTTGAGTTAAAGGTGCAATTGTGCTAAATATCAGTCAATATTAGGCACATTCAGGCATTTGCTGAATGATTACGTTTTGTTTCTGGTTGAGCCAATTTATTATGATTTCCAGTGTTTATTTTTTTTTAAATGTTGGGGAAGTGTATGTATTAAGACTGATTTCACAAGGCTACTTATAAACTATTTTCAATGCTGTATATAAATGGGGCTTTTTTAACATTATGTATCCAAGTGAGTTTTTTAACTAAGTGTTAAGTTTTAATTAATGTCGCACCTTTGATTTAAAAAGCTTTGAAGCTAATTGGTTTCACAATTTCTACAAAAATTCATAATGTTCATTCTCCAATACCTGCCAGTTTTCAAAATAAACTGTGGACTAATTGACTTTCAAATACATGGATTTTATTTTCAGTTAAATGAAGCTGAGTAGTTTCTATATTTAATAATTTCTCAAAGTATTTATGGATGAGAATTACTTTATGACAAGTGTGATGATAATTGACCCTAATGCTTTGCATTAGGAAGAAAAATTGGTTCTTGGCCAGGAAATCATGAACCATGGAAATAACACAAAGTTGTTTAATATCCCATAGTTACTGCTTTGTGGTCATTCGTAGCATCTCATGTATAAACATAATTTCACGTTTTTACCATTTTGAAAAGTCAAATGTACTGATAAATTAAACTGCATTTATTTAAATATGAGGCCTAACAGGGAAGGCAGATGAACTGAGGGCATGGTTAGGAACATGGGACTGGGATATCATAGCAATTACTGAAACATGGCTTGGGGAAGGACAGGACTGGCAGCTTAATGTTCCAGATACAAATACTACAGGAAGGATAGAAAAGGAGGCAAGAGAGGTGAGGGAGTGGCCTTTTTGATAAGGGATAGCGTTACAGCTGTATTGAGGGAGGATATTCCCGGAAATACATCCAGAGAAGTTATTTGGGTGGAACTAAGAAATAAGAAACGGATGATCATCTTATTGGGATTGTATTATAGACCCCCTAATAGTCAGAGGGAAATTTTAGAAACCAATTTGTAAGGAGATCTCCGTTATTTGAAAGAATAATAGGATGGTTATGGTAGGGGATTTTAACTTTCCAAACATAGACTGGGATTGCCATAGTATTAAGGGTTTAGATGGGGAGGAATTTGTTAAGTGTGTACAAGAAAATTTTCTGATTCAGTATGTGGATGTACCTACTAGAGAAGGTGCAAAACTTGACATTTCTTTTGGGAAATAAGGCAGGGCAGGTGACTGAGGTGTCAGTGGGGGAGCACTTAAGGGCCAGTGACCATTATTCTATTCATTTTAAAATAGCGATGGAAAAGGATAGACCAGATCTAAAAATTGAATTCCTAAATTGGAGTAAGGCAATTTTGACATTATTAGGCAAGAACTTTAAAAAGCTGATTGTGGGCAGACGAGTGAATCCTTGGAAGTCGATAGGCAGTAGGAGTATACATAAGAGGGAAATTAGGAGGGGGATAAAAGGGACGGGAGAGCTTTGGCAAATCGGGTTGAGGAGAATCCAAACGGTTTTTACAAATACATTTAAGGACAAAAGGGTAACTAGAGAGAGAATTGGGCCCCTCAAAGATCAGCAAGGTGGCCTTTGTGTGGAGCCGCGGCGGGGGTGGGGGGGAATATTAATTGAGTGTTTTGCATCAGTGATTACTGTGGAGAAGGAAATGGGAGATATAGAATGTAGGGAAATAAATGGTGACAGCTTGAAAAATGACATATTACAGAGGAGGAAGTGCTGGATGCCTTGAAATGCGTAAACTGATAAATTAGCAGGACCTGTTCAGGTGTACCCGAGAACTGTGGGAAGCAAGCAAAGTGATTGCTAGACCCCTTGCTGTAATATTTGCATTACCAGTAGACACAGGTAAGGTGTCGGAAGACTGGATATTGGCTAACATGCTGCCACTATTTTAAGAAAGGTGGTAAGGACAAGCCAGGGAACTATAAACCAGTGAGCCTAACGTTGGTGGTGGGCGGGTTGTAGGATGGAATCCTGAGGGACCGGATGTACGCTTATGTGAAAAGGCAAGGACTAATTGGGGATAGTCGACATGGCTTTGTGCATGGAAATCATATCTCACAAGCTTGATTGAGTTTTTTGAAGAAGTAACAAAGAGGATTGATGAGGGCAGAGCAGTAGACGTGAAGTATATGTACTTCAGTAAGGTGTTTGACAAGGATCCCCATGGGAGACTGGTTAGCAAGGTTAGATCTCACTGAATACAGGGAGAACTAGCCATTTGGATACAGAACTGGCTCAAAAGTAGAAGAGAGGATGGTGGAGGGTTGTTTTTCAGACTGGAGGCCTGTGACTAGTGGAGTGCCACAAGGATCATGTTGGGAGCACTACATTTGCTCATTTATATAAAGGATTTGGATGTGGGCATATGGGGTATAGTTAGTAAGTTTGCAGATGGCACCAAAATTGGAGATGTAGTGGGCAGCAAATAGGTTTCCTCAGATGACAACGGGATCTTGATCAGATGAGCAAGTGGGCTGAGGATTGGCAGATGGAGTTTAATTTGGATAAATGCGAGGTGCTGCATTTTGGGAGAGCAAATCTTAGCAGGTACACTTAATGGTAAGGTCCTCGAGTGCTGCTGAATAAAGAGATCTTGGAGTGCAGGTTAATAGTTCCTTGAAAGTGGAGTTGCAGGTAGATGGGATAGTGAAGGAGGAGTTTGGTATGCTTTCCTTTATCGGTCAGAGTATTGAGTATAGGATTTGGGAGCTCATGTTGAGGCTGTACAGGGCATTGGTTTGGCCACTGTTGGAATATTGCGTCTGATTCTGGTCTCCTTCCTATCAGAAGGATGTGTGAAATTTGAAAGGGTTCAGAAAAGATTTACAAGGATGTTGCCAGGGTTGGAGGATTTGAGCTATAGGGAGAGCTTGAATAGATTGGGGCTGTTTTCCCTGGAGCATCGGATGCTGCGGGGGTAACCTTTTTATGGAGGTTTATAAAATCATGAGGGGCATGGATAGGATAATTAGACAAGGCATTTACCCTGGGGTGGTGGAGTCCAGAACTAGAGGGCCTAGGTTTAGGGTGAGAGGGGAAAGATATAAAAGAGACCTAAGGGGCAACTTTTTTCATGCAGAAGATGGTACGTGTATTGAATGAGCTGCCAGAGGAACTGGTGGAGGCTAGTACAATTGCAACATTTAAAAGGCATCTGGGTAGGTATATGAGTAGGAAGGGTTTGGTGGGATATAGACCAGATGCTGGCAAGTGGGACTAGATTCGGTTGGGATATCTGGTCAGCATGGACAAGTTGGACTAAAGGTCTGTTTCTGTGCTGTATATCTCTATGACTTTTCACAGTACTTCAGTGTAACTCCAATATAGTGCTTTGATATTGGGATAGTAGCATCTGTTCCTTTGGGACAAAGTTCTATGAAATCAAATACAGAAGAAAGCCTTGTTTAGTCTGAGACCCTCTAAGCATGTTATACTCATTTGGGATAGCATCACAAGGTGTAATGATGAATCTTCTGTAATGTTTTGGTGTTGTATAATCCCTGGAAGGCACAGCATCTTCACAGCACATTCTGTGGAGTAATCATTCTTTTTTTTCTGGTTGTACTTTCTTTGTTAATGGCTGATTAGTGTCCAGTGGTCAATTAAATACCTCAATGGTTAGCTTTAAAAACTTGGGAAGTACCAAGGAATTTTACTTAAATTTTGGAATTCTGAATTTATTTATATCTTTGACAGTTCAAGTTGAATGCATTTCTCGTTAATTCTATTTTTTTACATTTAATTGATGTATTCAACCAGAGCAAATGAACATCTTTTTCCATGTTAGCATACTAAACTTCTAAAACCTGTTTGTGCATATTGTGCATGCTTTGTACTTCCTGACTGCAAACCTACCCTGTCATTGTGATTTTTGGTCTTTTCCTTGTTTACCATTCTAAGTTGCTATGTCAATATTTCCCATTCAATTTCGCTGCGTAGTAGCAGATGGTTTTCAGGAGTATGTTCATGAAGCCTTTCTTCAATTTCTTCAACTTTTTAAACTATCATTAAAATATTCATCAGTTGGTCATGGATTAATTAGCTTTTCCTTTCAGCACATGAAATAGGTTTGGAATCATTTACGAGTTTTAAATAGACCCATGCTTTCCTATTCTTACTGCTTTGCTGTGAACAGGATAAAGTTTTGTTATTTTAATCTATGCTGTCTGTACTCTATCTCTCTGCATGTAAAACTAAAACCTTTCCTTTTGTAGGCTGTTTTATCTGGTATGGCAACTTAGTTGCACATCCATTGCTTAACAAAAACTGAAGTTGAGAATATTCTTGTCTTTTTCAGTGCCATTGGTTGATTTCTGAGAAAGGAATGTTTTGAGCTGAATCCTCCCTTGTCCGTTTAGAATCAATTTATGACCTGAGTGATATATTGAAGTCAATTATTTAATATTTGAGCCCCAACCTACCATTTTAGACATTTGCTTACATTATGTACAGTACACAGAAACAGCAGATACTCATTCCACATCTCCTATCCGCTCTACCATTCTGTGAATTCATGGCTGATCTCTAATGGTGACCTTAATTCCACTTTCATGACAGACAAACAGAAATTTCAGTTCCCTTGTTGATAAAAAATCTACCTAACTTGGTGTTGAATGTATTCAATGACCCAACCTCCATTGTTTTCTGGGGAAGAGATTTCTAGAAACTATTGTTCCTCAAAGAAAATAAATTCTTCATCTCCTTGAGCGAGAAACCTTTTATTTTCAAGCTGTCTCCTAGTTTTAGATTTCTGCATGAGTCTGCATTTGCCCTGTCAATCCCCCTCAGTATCCCTTGTTTCATTATGCTAAACTTCGATTAGTACCAGCTGAACCCAACTTGTTTGACCATTCCTTTTTACAAGAGCAATCGCTCCTCCAAGGAATTGATCAAGTTCACCTTCTCTGAACTGCTTTTAGTATAAATTGGTCTTCATTCTTGGTAAGGAGACTAAAATAGGATATATTTCTCCAGATGTGGTATCGCCAATGTCCTGTGGAGCTGCAGCAAGATTTTCCCTTGCAATAAAGTCCGCATTCCCTTTCTAATTACTTACTGTACCTGCATTTTTGTCAGGCAGAGTAATTTATCCTCTTAGAGGGATAGTAGTTTCTATAATTTTTCCCCTGCAAAGAATGGAGACTGGATCGTGGAATATATTCAACATCAAGCTATGTAGATTTTTGATCAAAGGAGCTGAAATTTGGGGGAAAGGAAGGAAAGAAGTAGTGTTAAGGTCACTATTAGGTCAGCAGTGAACTGATTAGCAGAGTAGGTCTGAGGATAGAATGGCTGTAGCTGCTAGATTTTTGTGATTTCATGCACAAAGATACAGAGATCTCTTTGCAGAACCTGCCGATTGTAGTGCATTTAAATGATCATCTACTTTCTGCTAATCCTGTATGGATAGCCTCCTATTTTCCCACATGATACTCCATCTGTCAATTTTTTACCAACTTGCTTAATCCATCTACAATCCCTTTGCAGACTCATCAGATTCCCTTTCCACCTATCGTTATATAGTTAGCAAATTTGTTCACAATACAGTTGGTCCCTATGTTTAAGTAGATAGTACAGTATAATTTTCATAAAGTACAGATGGGGAGGGAGAGTCTCTACAAATAATGTAGGTCTACTAAATTTCTAGTGTGAGGGTATAGTGAAATTTTTGTAAAGGGCTGGTGGTTGTCTGAAAGCTGCACCTTTTCTGGTACAGGATTTCTTGAACACCAGTTTTAAGAAGCAAAGGTTTGAAGGGAAGGAAGGGTATGTGGATTGGTTGGGTAGAGTGGTTGCAGAATTTGTAATAGTGGAGGGTTTCTGTTGAAATGCTATCGTTTGAATTTAATTTTGTTGCAAACAGTTGGGCGGGGGGGGGGAGGGAGGTAAATAAATTAACCTCTTTCCACATATTTCCTACCCAATCTGTTACCATTAAATAATGGTGGACTCCACTGTTCTGTTTGCTGCCTTAAAGTAGAGAAATTCACATTTTTTCCACATTCTGTTCCATCGGCCATGTTCTTGTCCACTCTGCAAGGTGTATGACTTGCATATACTTTGCTATCATTTATTTTGGATTTTGAATTTGTGGCATTTGGATTTTGAATGGATAAAAGAGCTTAACTTGTATTTTTATAGCAGTGGTGATCTTTTTAAAAAGTTTTGGTCCTTATAGGTTAATACAAACTTATCTGTATTGGAAGAGTTTTGAATGAAAAGAACAAACAGTTATGCATTAGGTTTCAAATGAAAGGATGCAAAGCCTTTTTGGCTAGTGGGAAATATCCATAGCTTTCAGGTTTGCAGGAGTCTTTTCTTTATATGGATGTGCAAGACATCTTTGCTTACAAAGATGGGAGATAGTTTCAAACTCTTAAAGTAGTAATCTATTAAGTTTAGCTTAAGTTCCAGTCCAGAAGTGTTTGGTTTAAAAACCTGAGGAGGTTATTTTGAGCTGAGAAAGTGTGAGCTCAGGTGTATGAACACTTGAGTAAGAGGCTATCAGATTCTCGAGCCTGGGAATTGAAGATACAGTTAAATTAAACTCTGTAGAGCTAATGGAGAAGGGACTTCTCTCTCATGTGAGCACTGCAAAGGAGTGCTAATAGGGTTGTATTTTACCATGTGTTTTAAAACATTCAATTTGTTATTTGTAAATAGTTGTAGTTTATTCAATTTTGATTTCTGTCAAATTAGATTTCAGTCCAGGATACAACTTTTTCAATATTAACATTAGCTGGAATTGTTGTAGAATTGTAAGTACTGGACATAGTACTTTCGTCATAAAGTCATAGAGCTGTACAGCATAGACTCAGACCCTTCGGTCCAACTCATCCATGCAGACCAGAAATTCTAAAATGCTGTTATTTTTAGCTTGTATCTTCTTTTTCTATTATCAGAAAATTTAAAAACTGAAGGGTGTAGGACATTTGTTAGGCCACTTTTGGAATGCTGTGTTCCAATTCTGGTCCCTCTGCTATAGGAAGGATGTTGTGAAACTTGAAAGGGTTCAGAAAAGATTTAAGAGGATGTTTCCAAGATTATAAGGTTTGAGCTAGAGGAAGAGGCTGAGTTGGTTGGGGCTATTTTCCCTGGATCATCAGAGGCTGAGGGGTGACTTTATAGAAGTCTATAAAATAATGAGGGGCATAGACAGACCGAGTGAATAGCAAAGGTCTTTTCCCTGAGAGTTGGGGGGGCACAAAACCAGAGGGCCTAGGTTTAAGATGAGATGGCAAAGATTTAAAGTAGACCTAAGGGTCAACTTTTGCCACACAGAGGGTGGTGCATGTATGAAATGAGCTGCCAGGGGAAGTGATGGAAGCTGGTACAATTACAACATTTAAAAATGCATCGGGAAGGGTACATGAATAGGAAGGGTTGAGAGCGATATGGGCCAAAATCAATTTAGAACAAATGCCCAGCTGTTGTGACAAGGGTTTAAACAAAAATGTTAATTTCTCTGCTGTCTTAGGATGTAGACTGACAGTTGTTTTTTTTTAAATTGAAAGTTTTCATTTGCTGTTTATAGAGTCATAGAGATGGATACAGCACGGAAACAGACCCTTCGGGCCAACCTGTCCACGCCGACCAGATATCCCCAACCTAATCTAGTCCCACCTGCCAGCACCCAGCCCATATCCCTCCAAACCCTTCCTATTCATATACCCATCCAAATGCCTCTTAAATGTTGCAATTGTACCAGCCTCCTCCACATCCTTTGGCAGCTCATTCCATACACATACCACCCTCTGTGTGAAAAAGTTGCCCCTTAGGTCTCTTTTATATCTTTCCCCTCTCACCCTAAACCTATGCCCTCTAGTTCTGAACTCCCCGATCCCAGGGAAAAGGCTTTGTCTATTTATCCTATCCATGCCCCTCAATTTTGTAAACCTTTATAAGGTCACCCTTCAGCCTTCGACGCTCCAGGGAAAACAGCCCCAGCCTGTTCAGCCTCTCCCTATATCTCAAATCCTCCAACTCTGGCAACATCCTTGTAAATCGTTTCTGAACCCTTTCAAGTTTCACAACACCTTTAAAATAGGGAGGAGACCAGAATTACACACAATATTCCAACAGTGGCCTAACCAATGTCCTGTAGAGCCGCAACATGACCTCCCATGTCTCTCAAACTTGATTGAGTTTTTTGAAGAAGTAACAAAGAAGATTGAGGGCAGAGCAGTAGATGTGATCTATATGGACTTCAGTAAGGCGTTTGACAAGATTCCCCATGGGTGATTGATTGATTGATTGGCAAGGTTAGATCTCATGCAATAAAGGGAGAACTAGCCATTTGGATACTGAACTGGCTCAAAGGTAGAAGACAGAGGGTGATGGTGGAGAGTTGTTTTTGAGATTGGAGGCCTGTGACCAGTGGAGTGCCACAAGGATTGGTGCTGGGTCCTCTACTTTTTCTCATTTACATAAATGATTTGTTTATTAATGTATTGATGCCCCAGGTGTCGTTGCAAACTTAGATAATCCTGGCTGGTCAAATTTATAATGACTGATATGTATACTGGAATTACATGACTAATATACAGTTGCAATGTAATTCTGTACCCTCATTTTTAGCACTCATAATCTAAAGAGTCCAGTTAATCTTTAAAAGGATTCTTGATTGTAGAGGATCTTGATCCAATAGTACCTCAGCCCTCGCAGCTGAATCATTCTATTTCTTAGTTAGATCGAGTGTTAAAAAGTGCTGTATTTGCTGATGGCAAAATGATCTTGATCATTTGTTCAGTATTCTAGAGGTCCTTGTAATCTCCTCAGAAAAATTAGTTTGAAAGTGATGAATTCCACAAGACCTCATTTATTTGACCTTCATTTGAAGGCATTGCAAGCCAAATCTATTTGGAGGAATCTATTATTGGTTAAAGAATCCAACAGATCTTGAATGGAAAGTGACCAAGAATGTTCCCCCATCTTGAATTATCAGTGGGTGCTCCTTTGCAAATGAATTTACAGTCATGTGTTTTGAGACAGCAAAGAAAAATCTCTAAAGATGGGAGTAAGGGCACAGTTTGTGTGAGGAAAGATAGTGTGTTTTGAGAAGATTTATAGCTCAGGTTGAGGTTCTGGATGTAGGTTTGCTTGCTGAGCTGGAAGGTTCATTTTCAAATGTTTCTTCACCATACTAGGTAATATCATCAGTGAGCCTCTGGACGAAGCATTGCTGATGATTCCTGCTTTCTATTTATATATGTTTGGGTTTCTTTGGGTTGATAATGTCATTTCATGTTCTTTTTCTCAGAGGGTGGTAAATCGGGTCCAAGTTAATGTGTTTGTTGATAGAGTTCCGATTGGAATGCCATGCTTCTAGGAATTCTTGTGCGTGTCTCTGTTTGACTTGACCTTAGAGAAAAAGAATAGGAAATGACATAAGAAACCCAAACACATATAAATAGAAAGCAGGAATCATCAGCGATGCTTTGTCCCAGAGGCTCACTGATGATATTACCTAGTATGGTGAAGAAACATCTGAAAATGAACCTTCCAGCTCAGCGAGCAAACCTACATCCCTTTTCTTCCACAATATAAACCTTTTTTAAAAAATTAATGTATACATCTGACTTTTGGCTTCCATAATATCATTAACTTTTCAAGACCATTGAATGTGCTTGGCGGTAGTTAAAAGGTTGATATTCTGTTAAAATGCCAGTTGTACCTTATTTGACAAGCTGCAACTGCTAAACATATTTGGGGGGAGGTGCAGAGGATATGAGATGAACAGCATACAAGTTTAAGTTCACAAAAATTCCCTTCACTTACATGATTGTACTTGAGTAGATGGGGGTTGCTCAGTAATAATGCACCCTCGGACAGCAGTTTGTGGAATTGTTGTTCAGTCTATGTGCAGACTCAGCTTTTAACCATTTTTATTGAGTAATGATGGACTCTGCTGACAGCTTTGATATTGTTGCCATACAGTTGAAACCAATGTTTGTAATAAGCTGACTGAAGGACTGTAGAATTTTGGGCAGGTTGGACACAAGAATCTTTTTTTTTTTGCTAATGGTTGTTTTTTTTTTTTTAAAAACATCAACAAATAAATCACCAACATTTAACTTCAACTAAATTTGAGCTAAGTTGGTGGTCATAATGATGTGATGTCATATTCAACTAAAATGCAGCTGGAGGTTGTATAGGATTAAAAACACCACTTTTGATAGTGTTTACAATATTTTATTTTGTTGTGCAAAAACCTGTGAACTATTGTAAAGCCAATGAATTCAAAGTACTATATGGACTTTATTGTCAAGAGGTTTATAGCTATGCAACGGCAGTAAAATCTATAATATTTTTCCATCTACTTGAGTGGACTTGAAAGGTAAGGTGTAAATACGGCCTTTCTTGGTTCTGGCATTGGAACAGATTGAGTATTTGTAGGATAATTTCAACACATGTTAGATATAGAATAAAGTAAAATAGTATTTCCAGTGTATTTTAGAATTTTTCACAAAGGAAACCCAGGCTTGGCATCTGTATACTATTAATATTGTATAATTGTGCTGGCAAGGTTTTGTGATTAAATTGTGATGTTATCACATTTTTGTTTTTGTTGACAAATAAATACTATTAGAAACCTCCACCCAAAAGTAGAAGTGTCCAAGTAATAGAACAGTGATTGTAAGGGGCAGATGAGCCAATAGATTCCGATCAAAAACTTATTTGATTGTAGTATATGTATTTTCTACGGTTTTCTGTTTTGAGGTTCAATTATACCAGGTATAAGGGAAGATAGATTGTAACTTGGCTGTTTTATGTTGTTTTTCTTTTTGGCAGTCTTTCTTTGCATGAGATTATTAACTTAGTGATGAATTCTGAATCTCCTGAGTAATGCCAAGTGATTTTTAATAATCATCAGGCTTCATAGTCTCTTTCTGCAGATGAAGACAGTAGGCTGAGAAGTTTTGTTGCCCTCTTTTCAATTCTGGACCCAATTCTGAACAAACTGAGTTTTTCAATTCTCATTGCTTCTTTCAAAGACCCTTCAAATAGTCAGGCTCCAAAGGTAATGACCTTGGTGACTGTCTCCCACTTGTTTGTGATGATGTATGCCACTTCATATCTTGTAGAAGAAACGTAATAATCAGAAAATATAACCCATTGACCAATTCACTGTGTATGGAAGGTCTTGGATACCTGTCACCTGTGAAGTAATGTGGTTAAGCCAAAGCAAATGTTGCTTTAAAGATGATGGAACTAGTGTGCTCTAGAACCTTTTGAGTAGGTGAATATATTTTAATTATTTTACAGGATGTGGGCATCATGCCAGCATTTATCACCTGTTCCTAATTGCCCAGAAGGCAGTTACGAGTCCATCATATTGCTGTAGGTCTGGAGTCACTCCGAGTCCAGACCAGAGAAATATAGCAGCTTTCTTCGTAAGGAGCATCAGTGAACCAGATGAGTTTTTACTGACAATCAACAACAGTTTTATGGTAATAATTAGGCTCTTAAGCTTCCAGATTTTTATTGAATTCAAATTCTGCCATCTGCCATGACAAGTTTGAACTTGGTCCTTCGAACATTCCCTGTATCCCTTGATTAATAGTCTAGTGATTTAATACCATTAGGCTATCACCTTCCAAATCTTGGGAGATAAGGTGGATATTTTTCAACCTCTCTCTTAAACCATTTGATCTATTTCATAAAAGCCATTAGTATTGGAGTGATATTCTGAATGGTATAAAGAGAAAACTGACTTCGCAAAATATTCTAAACCATTGTTAAACTATTAAACACTTTCATCATGGTCAAGTTTGGGAATTGTGTTGGGGAATAGCCAAACGTTATTCCATTTATTTGTGTAGATAATCATCATTCTCTGTTTTTCTTTTTAAAAATGAATATGAATACAAAGTGGTGAATCTGTAAAGGTCTAAAACAGTCAGCAACATGGGGGGCTGAAAGCTCTTTATTTTTGGCAGATGTTTTTTTCTTTGCAAGATTCCCTACTTGAATCATCAAAGTTTTTAATTCTTCTTTCTGGTGAATTAGTTACTTTTCATCCACTGATGTTTTCTTTGGCTCATCTAATGAAGATAGGTATTAGAGAAACTGTGTTTCTGATGTTGAAAATGATTTGGACTAGGGGGTGTAGTATAAAAGTTTAGAACCAGACCTTTCAAGAGTGAAACTAGGAACCATTTCTGTGCGCAAAAGTTTGAAGTTTGGAACTCTGTTACACCACCAGCAATTGATATTGGATTAATTGTGAACTTTAAATCAACTTGAAAATTATGGATTTTTAAACAAAAATTTAAGCGTTTAATTGGGTTCTGAGATATATTTGCATGTTCAAGAAGTGACATATAAAACCCGGTTCTGTGTGTTAATGGAAACATAGACTATGGGAGCAGGAGTAGGCCATTTGGCCCTTTTTGAGTGTGCTCTGTCGTTCAATATGATCATGGCTGATTATCCAACTCAGTACTTTTTTTTTTGCTTTCTCCCCGTTTCATTTGATCCCTTTAGTCTAAAGAACTACATCTAAATCTTTCTTGATGGTCTTCAATGTGTTGACATCAATAATTTCCTGTGGGCAGAGAATTATCTAAGCCCATTACTCTCTCGGAGGAGAAATTCCTCTTTGTCTCTGCCCCAAAAGTCTTTACCCTTAGAATGACCCTGGTTCTGAATTCCCTAGTCATTGAAGACAGATGCTCCTATTACTCGAACTTCTTGTGAATGTAGTCCTAATTAATTCACTCACTTCCTTATTCATCAATACTGCCATTGCAGGATCAATCTGGAAAACCACCTTTACAATCTCTCAAGCCAGAATATCAATACTCCAGTAAGGAGACCAAGACTACACACATTACTGTGTGTGGTCTTACAAGTGCCTGCACAGTTGCAGCAAGACATACCTGCTCTTGTATTCAAATTCCCTTCCTATGAAGGCCAAATGTCTTCACTGTCTGTTACATATGCATGTATACTTTTCAAGTGTTCAAGAACACCACTTTCCCAACCTGTTGTTCAGATAAATTTTGCTACCAAAGTGGATAATCCAGTTATCTACATCATACTGCATCTGCCATGTATTTGCCCACTTGTCCAAATCTCAGTGAAATAATGTAGGCAAAAGGAATTTGTATATTACATTTTTCATTCAAGAGAAAAGAGGTCTTGGACACTACCACTCCTAAGAATTTTGAATGATAGTTAGGTTTAGTATTCCTGAGAAAAAAATGTATTTTTTGCTTTTTGTATTGCACATGACAGGACAATTGGCAACAATACCAATTCAAGGGAAAACAGCAATTACAGTACATGAGAGGAAAATAGGTGACAGCCACTTGTTGGTTCATTTCTCAGTGTAATGTCCTGATATTTGGAATTAACCTTCCTGGCTTAAATTTTAAACCAGACTGGCATCAACATTAATGGGTGCATTTTCTCCATGGCAATCAGAATCCAGTTGTCAACCAATCAGTCTCTCCTCTCATGCAATATAAATGTTGCTATTCCCCTAGAATTGGTTTTCTTATGAAATGTAATGATGAGCTTCAACAAACTGTGTGTTTTTATTTAGTAATAGCCAAGTTTTGTAATACCAAATGGCACCATCTACTCCTGCTGTATAAATTGGTGTTCTTGTTCTCTAGTCTGGTTTCTTGTGTCCTAAACCTAATGAATGTCAGGTGAAAAGCTTTGATTTTATCTCCTTTTGGCAGTGTTTTAAGTCTGAGGTTTTTTGGTACAAAAGTATAATGGAATATCACGCAAAGGTGGGTGTTAGTTCCTGAGTCACCAATTACTTTATTGAATGGTACAACTGGCTAGAGGGGCCAAATAGCATATTTCATGTTCCTATCTGGATACTGTGTATTTTTTTGCCGCACCGGACCAGAAGATGCAGGTTAGTTTATCTCCTTTATTTTAGTGGCTAGTAACTGGGTGTTTTCTGGTTACTTCAAAACGGTATGACTTATACTTCAGTGGTGGTATGTTAAGGCATATGTTTGCTATTTGTGTGCATCAGCTGCCTAATTTGAACTGCAAAATCCTGTGATAGGGTTGGATTTCAAAAACAATGTAAATGGAACTAATTATCCATTATTTTTATGTACCATATTTTTGTATCACCATTGTGTGCAATATTTTCTATTGGAGATAATTTGCAAATTAACAGCCATTAGCAGAGCTGCAGCTGGGAAACAAACTTGGATTTATTTTTTCTGTTATGAGTAGATTTGTCTATTCCAATTTATAAATCAAGAATATCTATTTAAGCTCCTGGTGACTGTGATGTGGAGGTGCCAGTGTTGGACTGGGGTGGACAAGGTTAGAAATCACATGATAGCAGGTGATAGTGCCAACAGATTTATTTGAAATCACAAGCTTTCCAAAAGCTTGAGATTTCAAATATACCTGTTGGACTATAACCTGTTGTCATGTGACTTCTGACCTTAAGCACATGATGAATATGGTTGTAATTTGTACAGCCATATGTGAATTTTAAACATATTGGCAAGTTGCTATCTAAAGGAGTATCTTGTTTTCTCTACTGGTTTTAAAATGTTAATATTAATAAAAGAAAAATAACAGTTTAGTGTTGCATCTTGTCTGTGTAAAGGAAATCTGATGTGAGTAATTATTTTAGCAACATTGGCCAACATGCTATTCAAACTTTTTTTGTTTTTGGATATTTTGTGTAGATCTAATAGCCCATTTCTACTTTGAATATGGAATTTCCACATTTTTTTTGTCCAGTCTAATGGATGAATTAAAAATTTATGAAAACTTGCAAAGTGTAATCTTGGAACATACAATTGAGACCATTGACTGATACTGTAGCCTGTAAACACATTTATGTATACATGATTGGGTTACTTGGTCAAAGTTGGTCCTATGCATAAAAATGTGACTTGAGTTTAAGTACTTAGCCAGTGATTAGTGCCATGTTCTTGCATGGCATCCAGCAAATCTGATTGGGCTTACCTTTTGACAGTGTGCATGTCATGTCTTGCTGAAATATTTTGACATTTGTAAAAATATAATTCAATGAAATGTGTCTCAAGATTGTATAGTGTGTTGGGTGGAAATACAGAATACTTGAGACTCAGAGACTCATTTTCTGTCTTGGCCCAATTTTATTTTAAACCTTTTAAAAAATTTCTTGGGTATATAGTATTCAAAAGTAATAAGAGTTTGATTCTAAGAATGGGAGAATGTAGTTTTGATAGCTCTAAATTGAGCCAATTATTTTTATTGATTTGTTTCCCCCACCCATACTTCAATTACTACTTTTTAGCTTTGACCTTTTACAGAAGGTCCAATATAAAAATAGCAAAGCTTGGCATTTAAAATAAAAACAATAGACAACAGGCAAGTCAGCATTTTCAAACATCTTGTAACTTTTTGTTAACAGCAAAGGGGAAAAATAACTCTGTTACTGTTTTTAATCCAAAGCACATTTACGCTCCTTCCACCTTAATTCGTTGAATAAAGCAAAGGCTTGTTCCGCAAAGCTTCAGTTGTATTAACATTTTGAAGCAATTAAAAATTGAATTGTTGAACTTGGTATTCATTTTAGATTGCTCAAGCAAAGAACCAGCACAGACATGACTGGCATTTGTGCTGTGAACATGAAGGAAATTTTCTTTAGCTGATGGCACTTTTTTTCGCTATTGAGAGCCTGGGGTGATGGAATGAGGGCACAGCTGTCTTGCAATCCGAATTTTAAAATTTAAGCTTTTCTGTTTTATTTGAAAATCACCACCATTTAAAATATGAGCTAGTGACCAATTAGCATCTTGTCATTACTTCAGATATTTTTATTTTAAATATAAAGCAGCAGTGTAAATATCAGTGATAACATTTCTTGTATTACTTGAAAGGTCCCCAGTTTGATGTTTAATTCAGTCATCAAAATGGATTTAAATGATTATCATGTTATTCTGTATATTCAATTTCTGCCGACCAGGCATACATAGTGCTTAGCCTTCCTTTTTTATCTAACAAAATTGTTATCTAGTAAGCTATCTAGCAGCTAAACTGCTGGTAGTATGCATTAGAATTCTAATGTTCAATGAGCAAGAATTGACATAGAATGTGGAATGTATTTAATTTCTGAAAGGATGTTTATTATTTTTATACCATTATTATGCAAGGCTGTTTCCCTCCACAGAAACTGAAATCCTTAGTCTTATTTCGTGAAATTGAAAATAGTTTACACCATTCTCCTTTTTGAAAAAAAAAAGTCTGTTCATTTAAAAAGTCATGATGTATATCACCCATTTCATTAGTGCCATTTCTTTTTCCAAAAACTAGTTATGTTTTTTAATTTTGTAATTCGGGAATTATTTGCCTTTTCTCTTTTTTTTTTTATTCTCTGCAGTTTTTCAAGTGTTGTCCATGGCGAGTAGAGAGCCAAAGTACAACCTGGTACGTGAATTGGGACGTGGCAGCTATGGTGTAGTCTATGAAGCAGTGGTAAGAAAGACTGGAGCACGGGTAGCAGTGAAGAAGATTCGGTGCCATGCACCTGAGAATGTGGAACTGGCTTTGCGAGAGTTTTGGGCATTAAGCAGTATCAAGAGCCTTCATCCTAATGTGATCCACCTAGAGGAGTGCATCTTGCAAAAAGATGGGATGTTGCAAAAGATGACACATGGATCATCCTCTTCTCATTATTTAAAGGTAAGTAAAAGTTTAATGTTTTCTTTTTGCAAAAGATTATTGATGATAAATCTGTTTTAAAGGCAGGGAAATAAAGGCCAAATAAGTGGTTAAAAACATCCAAGTTTTCTTAAATTTTTTTGAAAATGGATGCTTTTTATATATCTCACTACAAAGATGGCAAAATCCCTAAACTTGGATGCAAAGATCTGAATGTAAGAGTGGTGAGCGCCTCTTTGATCTATATCAATTTGTTATAACATTTTCCAGTGATGTTGCTACAATGAAGTAAGGTTGAGGGGTGAATGGCAGGCAGTCTCTTAATATCCAAAATGGTTTAAAATTATCTCTCCTAACTAATACAGTTTAGTGATGGCTGTATTATCTGATCTGAGAAAATGTGATACCCCAACATATTTTGCATTATCACTTATGGTGAAGAATGTTGATACTGCAGAGTAAAGAATCTTGTCTGCATCAAGAACATCCAAGCTATGTGTAGGTAGTATGGTGCAGATGCAGATTGTGCAGTTGAGCTGATGATAGTACAGTGATTTTCTTTGGGTTTTAAGCCAATCATTTATTGTCCTAAGATTCTAAAGTGAGATTTCTAATTATATGCATTTATGCTCCTTTAGAAATGGATTCATTTCAACAGTTTTGTTGCAAAATTAATAGAAAGTACAATGTAATTCTTCATCATGATAATGTTTTAACCCTTTTAGTTATTGTCGCATTTCTCAAACATTAAATACTTGGCGAACAATGGGAGGTGATATTTTTCTGAGGCTGCATCTCCATAATGTTTTTGTGTATTGCATTAAATGTGCAAGGATTGAGAGTGGGCTTGTGTAAATGTCCAGTGTATAGAGATTCAAAAGGGGTTTTACTGGTTTCTGTAATATATTCTGCCTTTTACTTTTGTTTGGTTTTTGAGCTCGCCATTAGTCCCATATGTAATTATTTCACTTTCATGATTTTATATATGCTTGTTTTGAAGTGAGACACTAGGCACTGCTTAATTTTAAGACAGTTTTCCATGAACCTAACGAATGTGGCTTGCCAAATAAGATAAATTTGAAAACCCTGTTAAGCATGAGATGTCGCATACTGCCTGTGTGGTCTTAGCCCCAACTTCTTTTAAGTCGTTCTACTCCTCCCAACTTCTGGAGATCAGCCCACTGTCTTGGGAGATGAATTCTTATCTCACTATTTGTGACTATTCAAGTGGAGTAAGTAATGAACGTACCCCGACTAGGCTGATCATTAAGCGTCTGCCAACAATTATCCCAAATTTCAGTTGATGAGAAGCTGAAGGCATGTACTTTGGCTAAAACACTAATTTTCAAATCCATTTTGGGTGTAATGTTTTTATCTATTGAGTTAAAATGGTTGCTGTTATGAATCGTACTGAAAAATATATTAACGAAAAGCTTAAAATCTATCTTTTGCTGACTATTGTTTAAACTAATGCAAGCTTCAATAAATGTAATAATTCCATGTAAATTTTTGATAGTCAGTCAGGTGCTGTGGCATTCTGAAATGTCTAGCTCTAAATAAGAATGGAGACTCACCAGCCAGAAAGCTATATTTTCTATATGTATGTTCAACAGGACCAAAATCTTATTTGTATTTGCTTTTAAAGCTGGTGGAAACTTCACTGAAAGGGGAACTCAGCTTTGATTCTAGAAGTTCGTACTATCTCTGGCTTGTAATGGATTTCTGTGATGGTGGGGACATGAATGAGTATCTGCTATCGAGAAAGCCCAACCGTCGGACCAACACTAGTTTCATGCTACAGCTCAGTAGTGCCTTGGCTTTTCTACACAAAAATCAAATTGTGCACAGGGACCTGAAGCCAGATAACATATTGATTACTGAGACCGGATCAGAAGCTGGAGGAGGTGGGCCTGTACTAAAAGTGGCAGACTTCGGTCTGAGTAAAGTCTGCTCCGGGCTGGGAGCTGATCAAAAAGAACCCGTTAACGTGAACAGATGTTGGCTTTCGACGGCTTGTGGGTCAGATTTTTACATGGCCCCAGAAGTTTGGGAAGGCCATTATACAGCTAAAGCTGACATCTTTGCACTGGGGGTCATCATTTGGGCTATGTTGGAAAGGATTACATTTATAGATTCGCAAACTAAGAAAGAACTTTTGGGAAGCTATGTGCGTCAGGGAGCAGTGATTGTGCCCCTTGGTGAGGCACTCTTGGAAAACCCCAAGATGGAACTTAACATTCCTGTTAAGAAAAAGTCCATGAATGCAGGAATGAGACAACTGATTAAAGAAATGCTTGCAGCAAATCCACAGGACAGACCTGATGCTTTTGAATTAGAACTGAGGATATGTAAAATCACATGCAGAGAGTGCAGCCGGACTGCGTAAGTTGAGTATGCATGTGAAAATAAGAAGTGGTATACAGGGCTGGCTCTGACCAATTTTGAGACTTGCCAAAGGTTTGACATTGTAGGCAAGCAACTTTTTTTTCTCTGCCACCCTAGACTCCCAAAGTGTAAATTCAAAATTTAACTAGCTCAATTTAACCTGCACTTCTAAGGTGTTGCTATTCCTACACCTTGACTCAAAACTGACACCACTACTGTTACATAACCAGACCCCAATTGACGAATCTTGAACATTCTGACCCATAGCTTGCAAATCCCTTGTTGAATATGTCACTAGTTTAAAAATTTTGTTTGGTGCTGAAGGACATAATCTATTGTATGGCTCTGATGGAATGCCATTTGTTGGATTTTATGAAATTTAATTAATCACTAATTATTCATGAGTTGTTTCATACGTTCAGATTGTCCTCTTCCTCCATGCCCACCCCAACCTCATAAGAACTCTTGATCTAAGCTGTTATGATAATCTAGTGGTGCTCTTAAATGATTTTATGGTGGTCTGGCCCCTTTTAAGGTCCTTTCAGAGAAATCTTAGACCATCACAACTTAATTCTTATTGGAAATGACAACCAATCAACTTTTTAGAATTTATTGGCATTAATACAACTTTCTATGTTGTTAATACCTTGACAGTGAGAAGGCTGGTGCTAAATTAACTGACCCTGATTGAGAAATCCATCAAATGTTGATGGTGTATTGAGCTGTGTTCCAACACTGTCTTAGTTGAGACAAATGTAATTTTGAAATTGATGTTATTTAACAGTAAAATGTCAACATACATGCTTTCAAGGTGGTGCCTGAACTTCGTGACTGCTGACTTTTTAATATATATTCTTAAGAAATATATTTCTCCTCTTCCTCTACCCCAAATCTTTATTTTTACAAATTGGTTTGAAAAGTGTTAAATGCTGTCTGTCTCCATGTTGAAATTGATCTTCTAATCTGTGGAATATGGGACAGTAATACCCCAGTAGTAATACCCTGTCCTTTTGGGCATATTGAAATGTCAGCTCTGTTATTTTTTTTCTCTCTAAAGAAGGAAGTTTCACCAGTTTGAACATGGAAACGATGACCATACTTCTGAGTTAAATGTAAAGAGGCCATTTAAAAGTAGAATTAGGACATTCATTATATTGGCTATAATTTAAATTTGAGGTTTTCTTTACTTTTTGATATATGATGTTATTTGGACTAGCATAAATTGGGGTGGGGGGAAGGAAATGTGTGGGGAAAGATGCAATAGAAATGTAATCCCATAATTGTCCTTTTAGAAGATATAATTTAGAATGGATTGTGCAGATGGAAGGGAATAAGGGTGTTTTGCAGAACATCTATCTGCTCCACTTTATGCCTTTTTGACTACTGTCATTGCCATGTTGCTGTATCAAGGGTATTGCACATATAAAATCCATCAGGTCAAATGGAAACTATTTAAAAGTTAAAGTGGGTGTAATGGTGATGTCATGCATTATTACATAAGACTACAAAATGTAGAAATTTTTAAAACTTCAAGGCACTATCTTGTCAAATGGGTTACCTTTCTACTGAAAACAAAATGTATTAAACTATACGTAAACTTTACTGTGAAATTTGTAAGATTTGTGTAATTTATTTTAAATGTAATATGTATAATTAAAATTATATGAAAACTATTTTTGTATTCAATTTTTGCTCCTCAACATTTATGGTTTAGACAAGTTTATAATCTGACTTTTTTTGTTTTAGTTAGAATTTAATTTCTAAAACATTGCTTGTAGTTACTAACCTCATGCTTGGGATCCATGATTGTTGATGGGAAAGGGCTGGCACAGATTTTTCCTTAAATTGTCAGATTATGTAGTCATTCATACCTTTGTTTTTGCCACAAAAATCTCAGAGTATTAGAACCCATGAGAATTTTCTAAACACCCTCAGGTGGTGGTCTTATTTGAACAATTTTTGAATTTTAAAGGATTTCCATTTAATTGAATCTAAACCCAGACAGTAAAGTTCTAGTCCCATGACAATAGCTGAGAGTGATTTAAATTAACAGGGACTTCTTTATTTAGTGGTGTAGGGTTTGTAGAGCAGTTGCATACAAAGTTGCTGCATGAAGTATCTTGGTTGCCTTTTATAATAAAGGCAGGTTTAAAATAGTCGGTGAAGCAGGTAAATGGGGAAGTACTTTTTTAAAAAAATCCTTAGCCTGTTCTATATTATTTGCACTCTTTTTGTAAGGATGTGGAGGTACAATTGGTTGTTTCTTTATTTACCCTGATGCCCATGTTGCAAAGTCTTTCTTGTGCAACATCTATGGTTCATTTATGTTTTTGTCACATATGATCCATGTTTTGAGTTTGTGGAAAAGAAGATGACGGTTTTGTGAAGAACATTTGCTATATTTTATCTGCTGAGCAAAACTATGGGGAATTTACAGAATATATTCTGTAATAATATGGTGTTTAGCTTTTTTTTCAGGCTCTTTTAACTTTTTTTTCCTTAAAGCTGTTTGACCTTGCAAGTACTGTTTGTCACCTTCATGGGCTCTGACACTATGCCATTTTATGACTTTTTTTTTGTTTTTAATACCTTTTTTTAATTTGCATTTGGGTGCTAACATCTCATCTTGGTTTCTCTATTTAAATGTTTGATTCCTTTTGAAATGGGTGGTACTAAGATTGTTTATTTAGTTCTAAATTTATTTTTGAGGCCATAATAGTGTTGCTTAATTAACATCTCCGCATACTATCGATAAGATTTGGGGGTGGGAGGGGAAATGCAAAATAGATGTTGGAATTGAGTTGTCAAGGAGGATAAATGCTTAAGTTCTTTTTGTAACAGCAGTGCTTCACTGGCTTCTGCAGCTTCTGATATTGTCTTGGGGCTGTTGATAAGTGTTTGGCAACATGATGTTGAAAGATATTTTGTAGCCATGTTTCTTCAGTGGAAGAATGTTACTTGATCATAAGTCATGATTTAGATGACCACATCAATTTACTTCAGGGAAAAGTGCAAAGAACACCTTAAGACATCTGTAAATACTCATGTTTCATATTTATTTGTACAATTTCTTCAATCTCTAGAAGAGCACTGCTTTTGAGGCTTCTCAATGACCTAGCTTATTTCCATGAAATAAATTCATGGAAAGCCACTACTTACAAAGAAGGGAATTGCATGTTTCACAATAAGGTATAATTGGATCAACCCTATCCCCTATCTTCATACTTTTATTTTCTGCTACTAAACTAATCCAGGGCAATTTGATAGATTATTCTGATGCCTACAAAATTTCAGCAGAACAGCATTTCTAGATTATATTGAAATGGGTAATGTGCAGAATTGACATTTTTTCATAGTGCTTGTAACTGTCCCTCTATATGTTCACTGTGAGCATGCCTCACTGTGCATCCCCATCACTCCCTTTGTTCCTCGTTGTTAGGTGTTTGCTGTCGGTTGTCCAGGAATTTTAGCTCTGTGATTCAGTCCCCTAACTATTATATCTTTGTGCCTCTTCATATTCCTATATGTTGACCCAAGCTTTTTGTCATTCCTATTATGTCCTTTTATCATAGATTTAAACTGTTACTTAATTGTGCCTAGATCAGAGCTTTGGCATTTTTCCTATGTTAAAGCTGCTGGTCTTTGCTTTTATTAATAGCTTTTGCAATTCCAGTTTTGGTTTTGACTTCTGTTGTAACTGTGTACCCAGTGTAAATTCCTCTGGTAGTTTTAAAGCTGACTTATAATTGAATAGAGTCCAACCTAAAAATCTCATGTTTGAACCTTGGACTTCCAGTAATGTAGGTAAACTTTTGGGTAGGAACAATAGTAGGCCGTTCAGCTCCTCGGACCTGTTCCATCGTTTCAGTCATCTGTAGCCATGCGAATGTAGCTGCCCTTTGCCCCATATTCCTTAGATACTTTTTTGTTAAGTATAGGTACCATCTCAGTTAAAATTAACAACTGATCTAGCGTCAACTATAGTTTAGGAATTCTAAATCTCTACCAATCTTTGTGTAGAAATGCGTGGCAGTTGTAATTGGTAAAAATTCCCTGCATTGGAGTGGAGATGTTAGTCCGGCAGGGGTGAAGAACAAAAAACACTGGCAAAAGATGACTAGAAAGTGCATATTTTCTCGTGTCAATGATCCCTTTCACCTGAGCAGACTGGATTTATCATCCTTTTTTCCTGGGGCAAATTTCCCATTGTTAGATGCTAATATTGGACTGCACTAGAATACACTGGTTAGAGGCACAGCTGTTTCTGGAGCATAAATGTTTGCTACAGCTGGATGTTATTGGTGGGGGGTCCCATAGCCTTTGCATTCTCATGTATATTCAGCCATTTCTTTATCATGTGGATTGGGTGCACATTGACCTACGTGACAGGGAAGAATTGTTCACGAGATTTTTGTGCTAACTTGCTGGGCTTTCCCATCCTCGAAAGATGGAGATAATATGCAGTCATGAATATTATGTGACATGACTGCAGAGTTTTTAACCTGATCCATTGTTTTGTTATTTGGTATGATGTATCTTCAACCTCATTTTAAGATGCTCTTAGTCTACACTCTGCTTTGAACCAAAGTTTTTTTTTTTATTTTCTGGCTTGATAGTAATGGCGGACTGGTATGGTATGAGGAGTTTACAGATTATGATGGTATGCAGTTCTGCTGCTGATGGATTTCAGTGCCACAGGTGCCTAATTTGAACTGCCAATTCTGTTCTGAATCTGTCTTTACATTATAATAGTGACACACAGCAGTGTTTTCCGTGTAAAAGCAAATCAGTGTCAAGGGCTATGCGGAGGTCATTTCTGCTGTAACCACTTTTTGATTAGATGCATTTGCAATAGGTAAACTAGTGAGGACTAGGTCAAATAGATTTTCTCTTGTATAGTTCTTAACATTCCCTTCTGGCAATTGTGCTGTTCAAGGCTTGATCAGTTATTGTGCTATACCAGTGCATTGTTGGAGATGGATGTTAAAGTCCCTGCTGCTTGGCATGTTTATTCAGTATGAAGCTTTATTGAAGTACAATAGGTGTTAATCAACTGGAGGTTTCCTTACCATATTGCATCCGTGAAACTTGATGGAGTTAACAGTAAAGTTGAGGATTCCTTTGGCCATTGTTGACACCACCTGTCATCGGACTGCTTTTTTTAAAGTCAAGATTAGAGTGGTGCTGGAAATGCACAGCAGGTCAGGGAGCATCAGAGGAGCAGGAAAATCGATGTTTCCGGCAGGAGTCCTTCATCAGGCTCCTGTCCAAAACATCGATTTTCCTGCTCCTCGGATGCTGCCTGACCTGTGCATTTCCAGCACCACTCTAATCTTGATTCAAATCTCCAGCGTCTGCAGTCCTCGCTTTCACCTTTTTTTTTAAGCACAGTTACTCAAGAGTGAAGTGATAACATGACAGTATTGAAGAGTTTCTTGATTGTCCAAGCATCTAGATGTGTTACAAAGTAACTACTTTTGAGGAGAGAAACTAAACTGCTACCAATCTTGAGAAATTATCAACAGTATAATCTTTTAGTTGACCTTTTTAATACAGTTAAGGAGAATCCAAAGGATTTTTACAAATACATTAAGGACAAAAGGGTAACTAGGGAAAGCAAAGGCCCCCTCAAAGATCAGCAAGACTGCCTTTGTGTGGAGCCGCAGGAGATGGGGGAAATACTAAACTAGGATTTGCATCAGTGCTTACTGTGGAGAAGGATATGGAAGATATAGAATGTAGGGAAATAGATGGTGACAGCTTGAATTCTTCATATTACAGAGGAGGAAGTGCTGGATGTCTTAAAACGCATAAAAGTGGACAAATCCCCAGGACCTAATCAGTGTGCCCTCAACCTCTTGGAAGCTTGGGAAGTGATTGCTGGGCCTCTTGCCGAGATATTTGTATCATCAGTAGTTACAGGCGAGGTGCTGGAAGACTGGAGTTTGGCTAATGTGGTGCCACTGTTTAAGAAAGTGGTAAGGACAAGCCACTTTAATAGACCAGTGAGTGTGACGTCGGTGGTGGGCAGGTTGGAGGGAATCCTGAGGGACATGTATTTGGAAAGGCAAGGACTGATTAGGGATAGTCAACATGGCTTTGTGCGTCATGTCTCTCAAACTTGATTGAGTGTTTTGAAGAAGTGACAAAGAGGATTGAGGGCAGAGCGGTAGACGTGATCTACAGGGGAATCTCAATTATCCGAAGGGGATCTCAAGGTCCCGATAGAAATATTACATTAAAGAGCTGTTTCAACCCTGATCGCGTCTTTTGTTTACAGGTACAATGGTTAAAATCGAACTCAGCTCACTGAAATGCTGCCGAGAACAGTCCTGGACAGTCTAGGCACCGTCTCTAAATGACTGATATCTCTCGCTCTCTCGCCCCACACTTTCCCTGGAGTTCTGCATGGGTGAACCCTAACCTCTTCCCACGCGCGCGCACACGGCAGCAGCAGTGTTACTATTGGTGTCCAGTCTGGCTGCCCCGGAGGGGTGTGGTCGGGTCGGGCAGTGGGTGGGAGGGGGTGGGGTGGAGGTTTTCTGGAGGTTAATCATCTGGATGATTCCAAGAACTTGCTGTAATAGTTTTTAAGGAATGCCAAGGAATTTGGTTGTTAATGCCATTTCTATTCTGCATTATGCAGGTTAATATTAAAGCCTACTGGAATTACAGTTATAAAGAAAGTGAAGAAAACTGTGATCTATCTTTTGTAAGGAAATTGCGGCATCTTTATGTTGAGCAGACCACAACTCTAACTTCTTTTTGGAAAGATGTCACAGATGATCATTATATACTTGGGTGTTCAGGTCAGGCATTGGGGTGCTGTCATGGACATTGAGTCCCACTGTCCTATATCTACTTGCACTTTGTAATGGGACCTGGAGGTGTAACAGTTATGTCTGCCCATTATCTTTTGCAATTCTTCCTCTTCCGTTGTATTAGTGGAGTTAGCAATAGTTTAAGTGAAACGTGGTTCAAACTAAGCTGCGTCACTTTTTATAATGACCATTATAAAAATCCTCACCATTGGTTTTGTTTTAACTCCATTTAACGAAAATAATAAGACACTATAGCAGCCCACTTAAGTTTCTAGCGTTGCTTGATTTAAATTGGCTCTTCCCTTTTGAATTGTGCCCCTCAGTGCTGAGAAGAATATCCTTATAGCACTTTAATGCCTGTACAGCATCCTGTTTCTAAACACCAGAGCATCTTGCTGTTTTGTATGTCGTTAGTTTCTTTGCAGAAAGCAAGCGCTTGCATTTTAAATAGCTAATCTTATACTCTGCTTTACTGTCATTTAAGTACCATTTTTTTTTCAACATGTCTGCATTTTTCCATTGTAGAAACTATGCAATCAATTTGTTTACAGCAGCTTGCTGTACACAATCATTCAGATAATCTGTTTTGGTGATGTATAATCAAAATGCTTGTTCACAGGATGAGAGTTTGACTGGCTAGGCCAGTAATTATTGGAATCTCCACTGCCTTTTGAGAAGGTGGTGGTCAATTGTGCAGTAATGTGCTGAAGGGTTTTGGGCGCAGTAGGAAATTGGAGTTGAGGCTGAGCTGAGGTTAGCCGTGATCATATGAATGGTAAGCAGGCTTGAGGGGCTGACTTCTGCTCCCAGTTCTTCTTTTACGTTCTTATTAAGTCAGGATAGTGTGTGGCTTGGACAGGGACCTGCAGATGATGGTGCTTCCATGTGTCTGTTATCCTTTCCTATTCTGTGGTAGGGGTCAGAAGGTACTGTTGGAGTCTTGGCAAACTGCTGCAGTTCATCTTGTAAATGGTATGCTGCCACTGTGCATCAGCGGACATAGGCAAGAATATCGAAATATTGACCAGAACAGTTATAGCAGCTCCTGTGTTTAAAATAGTGCTTGGTAAAAATTTGTCCAACTTAGGGCAACTGTGGAGTTTATTTAACTATTGCCCAAGAAAAGGGACTGTTAACAATGCAGCAACCTTCTGTTTTATACTGCACTGCCTAGTTTATGCATTTGTTTCTGAAGTGGATACTAAACTTTTATACCCTTTTGACTTGGGTGAGTGCTATCACATGTTTGTGGATAAAATAATCAAAATGAGAATTATACAAATTTATTGTAATTTGTACAGCTGTCCTGTTCTATTTAACACAATACTAAAGGCAAGAACCAGAATGAATTAAGGGAATATTACATTGTCCGAAGTACTATCTTTCAGGATGAAATGTTAAAACCAATCTCTGCACATGTAACAATTGATGCCTTAAATTTTTTTTTTCAAGGTCAATATTTATTCCTGAACAATACCATTTTAAAATGATCTAATATGGCCTTTTGGACCATTTCTGTTCTGTGGAGTCTTTCTGTGCACAAGTTGGCTCTGCATTCCTGTGCAATGCAATAGGCCCTCTCGCTTCAAAAGTAATTAAGAGCTGTGAAACACTTTGCGATAGTTTGACAATGTCAGAGATGTATATGCACAGATGTTTGTTCTTTCCCTCCCTTACTGGCTGAAGGGAACAGGCATAATGTTCATTATCCTACAGTAATATTAGCTGAATTTGATTTGGCATCTCAATATGCTCCAGTATGGGGATTGAGGTGAATATAGTTTATGGAATGGGTTGCTGTGATCCAGAATGCACTGCCTGAAAAGGTAATGAAAATAGAGTTGAAAACCTTTTTAAAAAAGAATTGGAGGAATATTTGGATAGCTGCAGGAAGAGAGCAGGGGATTAGAACTAGTTAATTGTTTTATAAAGTTGGCAGAATGGAGTAGCCTCCTAATACGTTGCGTAATTCTATTTTGCAGACTAAAGGTGACTATTAGGTAGGTAACCCATCTGTTATGAGCAATTGAAAGTATTTGAAATTTTTGAAGCTTGAATCTCAATATTTTCCTGTGTGTTACCAATTATTAAATTTATTGTTAGCATCACATTTTAAGGTGTTTTGATCTGATCTCTTTTGTCTAAAAGAAAGCAGGCACCTTTTAAAGAGAAGAAAACGTGACTTAATTTCTGAAGACAAATATTCTATGTTTGTGACTCCTCTTGTATGCTGGTATGCATAACTTGAATAGCGACCTGGTATTATGGTAAGATCTAAACTGTTTTCTTATTTCTGTACTGTCTTGTATATGTATATTCACTTTTCTTTATTACAGTTTCTTCATGTCAGCATGAAGAATTTAGCAGAGGGTTAATGTCGGAATATTACTTTTTCAAATTCCTCAATGAAACGACTCTCCACTATCCTACTTCAGACCTTCCAATAATGGGCAGTAGTGTTTTTTCTCAAAGGTTTATTTCTTAGTTTTGTTGCTCCAGTTGGTTTGTGAAGGTAGGTTTTACTTTGTTTCATATTTTGCTTAGAAATATTACTTGTAAAAAGCTACAAGTAATATTTCTAGGCAGTGTGAGGCCGATTGTCAGAAAATAGTATATGATTTAGAAACATACATATTTTAAAAATTTAATTCCTGTGACATGGGTCTTTATTTCTGATCCCTAGATATTCTAAGGGTGCTGGTAAGCTGTTTTCTTCAACTACTGTATTCTAATTTAATACAACTGTGGATTGCTGGCTCAATTTTTCTGAGGACAATGAAGAATCCATCAGCTTGGTGTTGGACTGGATCCACGTGAATTCGCAGCACATTTCAGGATCTTAGGACAGCTGAAAGTGCTCCACAGTTAATTAAACATCTTTTGGTTTTGAAGTGTAAGTGAGAGACTGCAGGTGTTCTTTTTAAGGACTTCAATGAAATTGAGTTTTATGACAATCCAGTAGCTTGATGGTCACCTTTCTTCAAATCAGCATTTTTTTCACTTTTTTTAAACCAAATTCAATAGAAATGAAAAACTGCTGATTTGAAGAAAAATGATCATCAAGCTTCTGGATTGTCATAAGGACTTCAATGAAATT
This sequence comes from Chiloscyllium plagiosum, assembly GCF_037043375.1. Taxonomy (NCBI): domain Eukaryota; kingdom Metazoa; phylum Chordata; class Chondrichthyes; order Orectolobiformes; family Hemiscylliidae; genus Chiloscyllium; species Chiloscyllium plagiosum. The sequence continues at coordinate 21,485,615 of NW_028270168.1, forward strand.
GAGTTTTTAAAAAGGAGACTGCTGTCTCTCCCTTACACTTCAAAACCAAAATTTCCATGGTACCATTTGAATTCACATTCATGGCCATTGGTTTAGCTCAGTGATAGCTAATCCAGTAGTATAATCTGTTTCAGCGATTTAAAATGAACTGTCTAAAGGTTTACTTTTTCATGAAAATTTATTATATATTATAATTGTAGCAAAGTTTGAACAAGATTGTTGAAACTTATTTCTGAGACTTGATAGCACCTCATTTCTATGGACTTGCAAGTAAGTTTAACATGTTGCCTGAGAACTTTTTTTATTTTAAATTGGATAAACATTTAAAGAGAGGAAATGCAGCAAAATAAATAATTGGATAACTCCACTTCAGAGATGCAGTGCAGGTGGGATGAACTGAATGGCCAGCTCCTGTGTTTTATCACTCTCTTCCCAGTGAATCAGTCAGTTGAGGACTACTATTGATAGTTTAACTCCTTGGTAGCCTCCAGATCTTGCACTAATTGGTGTGGGTATTCTGCAGTTTCGAAAGCTAAATTTAGTGTTTCCCATCTTGCTTTGGACTAGTAAAATGGTGGAAAATATAACTAATGAGCCCATCCTCTTCCTTCACCCCATCCTACCGTTATCAAAAAAGAGTCAAAATCTTTGGTTGATCAGCCCAGCTCCTTACCCTGTATATCTGTGTAATACCACATTTGTATTTCTGTAGTTGGCATTAATCTGACCTAGTAAGTAACAAAAAAGGTTTACTTTTAATGTTGAAATGCTCTGGTTAATACGGAATACTGCTGATCCAGGTAAATGTTTCACAACTTCCTTTTGTAATCCAGCCATGATTTGGAGATGTCGGTGTTGGACACAACCACCTGATGAAGGAACGGCGCTCCGAAAGCTCGTGCTTCCAATTAAATCTGTTGGACTATAACCTGGTGTTGTGTGATTTTTAACTTTGTAATCCAGCAATTTGTTAGTGAGAAACTAAACTTGATTAGCTCAAGTCGAAACTGAAGTTCATAGCTCCTTGAAAATGGAGTCGCAGGTAGATAGGATAGTGAAGAAGGCGTTTGGTATGCTTTCCTTTATTGGTCATAGTATTGAGTACAGGAGTTGGGAGGTCATGTTGCGGCTGCGCAGGACATTGGTTAGGTCACTGTTTGGAATATTGCGTGCAATTCTGGTCTCCTTCCTATCGGAAGGATGCTGTGAAACTTGTAAATCTTTTCTGAATCCTTTTGAGGATGTTGCCAGCGTTGGAGGATTTGAACTATAGGGAGAGGCTGAACAGGCTGGGGCTGTTTTCCGTGGATTATCGGAAGTTGAGGGGTGACCTTTATAGAGGTTTATAAAATCATGAGGGGCATGGATAGGATAAATAGACAAGGTATTTTCCCTGGAGTGGGGGAGTCCAGAACTAGAGGGCATAGGTTTAGGGTGAGGGGGAAAGGTATAAAAGGGACCTAAGGGGCAACATTTTCACGCAGAGGGCGGAATGAACTGCCAGAGGAAGTGGTAGAGGCTGGTACTATTGCAGCATTTAAAAGATATCTGGATGGGTATATGAATAGGACGGGTTTGGAGGGATATGGGTCGGGTGCTGGCAGGTGGGACTTGATTGGGTTGGGATATTTGGTTGGCATGGACAAGTTGGACCAAAGGGTCTGTTTCCGTGCTGTACATCTCTATGACTCTTAAGTATGTTATCAGCAAGATGAATTGCAATGTAATTTTAAGGTTGAAATTACTGACCAGGATTTTGTTTTACCCACAAATGTAGACCTATACTGGGCATTCTGAGATTTAATAGAAGGAAAATTAAATAAAGTAAGAAATGGGCATGAAATGGCTTACTACTTTTTGGTTACTATTCTGACAAAATGGTTCTTGAGTAAAAATGGAAAGTAAACAAGCATTTGTTTGCACTATGTAAAAGATTAACTTCATAATTAAGTCAATTCATTTGGATATACTTGTTACGATGTGTCTGTTAATGTCAATTTATCCAAATGTAACCTGCTCAGTTTAGCTGTTTGGAGACATGATTCTTAGCTCAGTATTACAAAAATAGCTGGAGGAAATGCAGATTCTGTATCGAGCCCAGCTTGCTTGGTCATTGACTGCTACTAGTAAAGCAGTTTACTGTGTCTTGTTTGAATGCAATTCAGTGACTTGTTTTTGTTTTAAGTGAACTGCCTAAGGCTGTATTTGAAGTGCATGTAGCACTTAATTTATTGAGACTTCACAGAACAACAATGATTCAGTAGTACTTATTACACCCACAAGATCTTTGGATTAGGGAGGTGTTTGGTGTCAAAACCTAAGATCAAAAACAAAAGTATCTCTAAATCCACTGGAGATGTTTCTCACTGGAGAAGCACTGCAACAGGGAATTCCCTGAATTGACAAGTGAAATAGGATGCATTTAAGTGGAAGCTGTATGTACACAAGGGAGAAACCAGTAGGATGTGGTGATAGGATTGCAAAGTTAACTGAGAGAACGTTCACATGGAGGATAAACACAACCATAGACAAGTTGCATTATATGACCTTTTGTTTTGTGCAGTAGACGCTACTAGTTACTTGAAGTGCAGGATGCATTGCCATCTTTGAAAAAGTCACTTTGGATACATATATTACCCTGCAGGCAGTAGCTGGAAACATTTGACTCCACCTCAATTTAACCTGGCTTAAACCATTTCTCTCTGTTTTAGTGTCACTCCACTTATTCTCAGTTCAGTTTAGCGAAGTTAATGAACCCAAAGCATTTAAATGTCACCATTTTGTACTCCTGACCAATTGTATGTGAAGAGTCTATTACTAGCTTTTTTTAAACAGCAAGCTGAATGGTTGGCTAATGCTTAATGAGGGAACAAATTACTGCAGATGCTGGAATCTGTGCTGAAAGTAAACGCTGGACATCACAGCAGGTCAGGCAGCAACCATGGAGAACGAGCAAATAAATGTACGTTTCGAGTTGAGATGACTCTTCTTCAGAGCTTAATTTTGCTTTGCAATTGATCAGTGCTTAATTTTGTTTGCACCTAAATTTGGAGATTAAAGATGCATCACAGAATTGAGGACTGAGTAATGCACCCAAAATTCTTGGAGCAGAGAGGAAATTGAGAAGTAATGATTTTTTTTTCTTGGAGAAAAGTCATCTTTTGCCTTGGGAATGAATAGCATAATGAGGTTATTTGGGGTTTTCAAGTTAGCGAGTTACATTCTGATCATGATGTTTGAATGGAGCTGTCAAACTGAACTGAGACTGAAGTCTGAAGCAGGTATTATTGCCTGTCAAAGGATTTGTCTGAGTCTTCCACTTCATTTTTTTTTCCCAATGAAATACTTCTTTCCCATCCTCATTTTAGTGTGCTGGCTTTGGGGCAAGTCTTGTTGCCTAGGCTACTTAGCCACCCAGCTGGTTTGTGCTAACTGTTTGCCAATGTGTAATTGAGAGGGAAAAAATCTTTCTGCCTAAAATGAGAGAAATCTTGAGTTAGAATACTTAGCACAGGTACATGCTGGTAGGATAAGTTCAAGCTGAGCTATCGCACATGGCTGGTAAGAAAGGAGGGAATTACCAACCTCTTGTGAAACAAAAATTACTTTGCACACAGTTTAAAACCTCTTTTGAGGGATTTCAATTGCAGAGTTAATTAATATATATTATTGATGTGTTAGTTTCAAATGTCTTTAATGGTTCTACATTTTCAGTGTTAGAATGGTGTACTGTGATATGTACTGGCCTTTGAGATTTGGGATTTGATTCAACCTAAACTAATAAGGTTGTCTCACCTGTTTGCAGATTTTGTGAACATGTTTTGGGTAGTCTCAATTTCACACCTGGTGGACTAAAGCTGTCCCGGCATGATTCTGACAGGAATGGAATACTTTTCCCATTTTTTGTGTATAACATTCCAGTGAGGAATATGCGGAAAAGTTACATAACAATCAAGTTGGAAGGGCATTAATGCAGGGGAGGGAGAGATTAAGGGCATTTCAATTTTAGGAGAAGTAGTTGGATTACCCTTTTCCTCCCCTCTACACTTCTTCTATATTCTTTACCTGGTATCTACTCTACCTGTTGCACACATTTTTAGGTGAGGGCAGCCTGTACTTGAAAGTGTAGTATTGCCTAAATTCTAGGAAAAGAGAAGGATGAATGGAGGAAAAGAAATTTTATTAATGCTCCAGCTGTTCTTGTGTGGGGCAAGTTTGATAGATCTGCTGGTCTTTTCCTGTTTGCAACTTTTAGTATGTTTCTAAAATAGTAGTTTTCTTGGTAAGAGTACAATGTGGATTGTGGCTGAGGGGTGGAGGTGTGACAGTAAATAGACAAAGGAGGGAAGGTACAAATGTTCAGGATGGGTAAAGGCAAAGTGAATAATGATCAAATAAATACCTGAGTAGCAACAAATGTTTTTCTGCTACTTAATATAGCCTTGAGATCTGGCACTCAAATTACTTTTGTTTGTAGAATCTGGATATTGCTTATCCCTAATTAGATTAGATTACTTACAGTATGGAAACAGGCCCTTCGGCCCAACAAGTCCACACCGCCCCGCCGAAGCGCAACCCACCCATACCCCAACCCCTACATTTTACATTTACCGCTTACCTAACACTACGGGCAATTTAGCATGGCCAATTCACCTGACCTGCACATCTTTGGACTGTGGGAGGAAACCGTAGCACCCGGAGGAAACCCACACAGACACGGGGAGAACGTGCAAACTCCACACAGTCAGTCGCCTGAGGCGGGAATTGAACCCGGGTCTCTGGCGCTGTGAGGCAGCAGTGCTAACCACTGTGCCACCGTGCCGCCCACTAATTGCCCAGGAGAAAATGGTGGTGAAGTCCCTTAGTGAACTGCTACGTCTTTCTGCTGTCAGTAAGTTACAGTATTGGGAGGGAGTTGATTTTTTTGTAGAAATTTGACCCAGAGACCATGAAAGAACAGGATGTAGTTCAAACTCAAAATGATGTGTGGTTTCAAAGGGAACTTTCAGGTAGTAGTCTTCATATGCATCTGCTGCCCTTTTAGGTGTTAGAGGTTGTAAGTTTGGAAAGTGTTAGTGATTGAGCTTTGGTTAACTTCTGTACATCTTGTAGATGGTATGTGCTGCTATTATAGTGCATTGTGACGAAGTAAATGGATATCCTAGTAGAATGGTTCCTTGCATATTTGACCAGATGCAGTGAGGCTTTGTGCAGTCTGGAGTAAATGTTGAGGGCTTGCAGGGCAATTCTTTCCTGATTTGTATAACATTGTTGCCACTTCTGGTGGGCTGACATAACTCAGATGATGGTGATGGCTAGAACACTTGATCATGCCTTTCAGACGACATCTGACATGGATCAGGCTGAGGAATGGCACTCCCAATTTTTTGTACATGCCCCCAGATATTGGTAAAGACATCTTTGCAGGATCAACAGGGCTAGCTTTGCCATTGTCATGTTTGGTGCTTAGGATGGCATAGTCTCAGTGGTTTGTACTGCTGCCTCAGTGCCAGGGACCTGGGTTTGATTCCAGCCTCTGGTGACTGTGCAAATGCCCCACATGCATTCTCCCCATATCTGCACTGGGTTCCTCCAGATGCTCTGGTTTCTTCCCAAAGTCCAAAGATGTGTGAGGTTAGATGGATTAGCTTTGCTAAATTGCTCAGTGTCAAGGGATGTACTGGCTAGGTGAGCTAGCTGTGGGGAAGTGAAAGGTTATAGGGATGTGGTGGGTCTGGGTGGGATGTTGTTTGGAAGATTGGTGTGGATTCGATAGGCTACATGGCCTGCTTCCACAGTGTGGGGATTCTATGATGATGCTTGATGCCATGGTTCCTTTCTTTTTGATGGAAGACAGGTTATGGTCACCTAGACATCTTTATTTAAGACAGATGTTGGGATAGATATTGCACATTTTAGAAAGCTAAACCAGTTTGTAGCAAGAATGAACTTCAGATCTGCCCTTTTGCAAGAATACTTTCAATTTAAAGGATGTTGGACAACTTTCGGAGACTAAATGGCCTCCCCAATACCATGGGACCTGGAGACTCTGACATACACAAACCTTTCTCATTATCCTGGTCAAGATACTGCTAACAAAATTATTAGACACCACAGAGGATCTGTCTGCAAAATGAAACTGTAATTTAATGGCTCCAAATTTGAAATTTTTTTATGTCTTAATGTGCTCCATGATCCTTTATAAATGCTTAACTCAACTTTTTCAGTAGAGAAATAACTACCATATATAAAAAGAATCTTCCCTAGTGCAAACATTGTGTTAATGGAACAGTAATGAAATTGTTAGAAGTGTTAGATTTACGAGGGGCTTTGCCAATCTTTGTCACAGGTGTGATTTATTGGGCTTTTTGAGAAACTTTATTTTCATTAGTGCTTCTAAGTAACAGCCAAACAAAAGGAAAGGCAGCTGTTGGCAGTGACAGCAGTACAGAAATCGTTCGGAGGATGATTATGACAATGATTTAACTTGAAGAAAGGAGCAGGGTATTGATATTTCATCTTGGAGGTGTAGCTGAGAGGTCTGTTGCATAAGTAAACAAGTGCCATGTAGTTTGAACTCTAAGTACACTTAAGTTGCCAAGTTTAATTTGTGATGGGCACAAAAATTTAGTGAGGCTGAAGTAGATGTAGAACTACCATAGTGTTGATTTAACATGTGTCTCTTCACATAACAACAGTGAATTCCGGTGCTTTTAGATTTGGTGCTGCAGAGGTTATTCAAAGAACTGTGAAGTTAAAGCAAGGGGGACGTTAGACTTATCAGCTTTGTAGAAAAACCTGTGGAAAGAATTAAGGGTCTTGAATGTAGGAAGATTGTCATCACTGTTCCAGTACTTTGTATAAGCTTATAGGAGAGTGGATTTGGTATATTAAAGCAGGGCCGGGGCCTGATGTATTTAGGGAAAGAAGTTTTGTTGCTTCGCCACTAGAGTTGGGTCTGAGAACAGAGTGAATGATTGTGATTCATGAATAGAGTGGCAGATGGAGTTTAGTTCCGATAAATGCAAGGTGCTGCATTTTGGAAAAGCAAATATACACTGAATGGTAAAGTCCTGGGGAGTGTTGCTGAACAGAGAGACCTTGGAGTGCAGGTTCATAGCTCCTTGAAAGTGGAGTTGCAGGTAGATAGGATAGTGAAGGAGGCGTTTGGTATGCTTTCCTTTATTGGTCAGAGTATTGAGCATAGGGGTTGGGAACTTGTGTTGCGCCTATACGGGACATTGGTTAGGCCACTTTTGGAATATTGCGTGCAGTTCTGGTCTCCTTCCTAATGGAAAGACGTTGTGAAACTTGAAAGGGTTCAGAAAAGATTTACAAGGATGTTGCCAAGGTTGGAGGATTTGAGCTATAGGGAGAGGCTGAACAGGCTGGGGCTGTTTTCCCTGGGGTGTAGGAAGCTAAGGGATGACCTTAGAGGTTTATAAAATCATGAGGGGCATGGATAGGGTGAATAGACAAGATATTTTTCCCTGGGGTGGGGGGAGTCCATAACTAGAGGGCACAGGTTTAGGGTGAGAGGGGAAAGGTATAAAAGGAATGATCGGGTGGTGCGTGTATGGAATGAGCTACCAGAGGAAGTGGTGGAGGCTGGTACAATTGCGGCATTTAAAAAACATCTGGATGCCTACATGAATAGGAAGGGGTTAAGAGGGGTATGGGACAAGTGCTGGCAAATGGACTAGATGAGGTTAGGATATCTGGTTAGCATGGGCATTTTCAGCTCTGAAGATGTGTCAATCTAGTGAAGCTGCCAAATAGCATAAGCAGCAAGTGATAGAGCTAAGAGATCCCACAACCAATGGATCAGATCTGTAGTCCCACCACATTCACTACTTAAAGGTGGTAAATGGTTAAACAACTTACTGGAAGAGGTGGCTGCACAAATATCCCCATCCTCAATGATGGAAGAGCCCAGTACGTTAATGCAAAAGATAAGGCTGAAGCTATCGCAGCAATCTCCAGCTAGAAGAGTCCATTGCATGATCCATTTCAGCTTCTTCCAGTGGTCCCCAGCATTACAGATTCCAATCTTCAGCCAATTTGATTCATTCTGCGTGATAGATCAAGAAGTGGTTGGAGACACTCAGTACTGCAAAGGCTATGAGCCCTGACGACATTCCAATAATACTTCTGCTCTAGAACGTGCGCTACCCAAACCATGTTATTCCAGTACAGTTACAACACTGGCATCTACCCAACAATGTGGAAAATTGTCCCCTAAAAGTATGTCCTGTATATAAAAAGCAGGACAAATCCAACCCAACCAACTACTGCCCCATCCATCTACGCTACCATCAGTAAAGGGATGGAATGTGTCATCAGTAGTGCTGTTAAGCAATACCTGCTCAGCAAGAGCCTACCAAGTTTGAGTTATGTCAGAGCCATTCAGCTCCTGACCTCATTACAGCCTTTGTTCAAACATGGATAAAAGAGGTGAATTCCAGAAGTGAGTGTGACAGCCCTTGACGTCAAGGCTACATTCGATCAAGTGTGGCATCAAGGAGACCTAGCAAAACTGGAATCAATGGGTATTGGGCCAACTGTCTGGTTGGAGTCAAACCTGATATGTAGGACAATGGTTGTGGTTGTTGGTCAGTCATCCCAGCTCCAGAATATCTCTGCGTGAGTTCCTCAAGGTAGCATCGTAGGCCCAACTATCTTCAACTGCCTCATCAATAACCTTCCCTCTATCATGAGGTCACAAGTGGGATGTTCACTACACAAAATTCAGCACTGTTCACAACTTCAGGTACTGAAGCAGTCTATGTTCAAATGCAACAAGATCTTGACACTATCCAGGCTTGGGCTGAGAGTGACAAGTAACATTTCATGCAACACAAATGTCAGTCTATGACCACCAATAAGAGGCAATCTAACCACCAACAACTGACATTCAGTGGTGTTACCATCACTGAATCTTCCACTATCAAGATTCTGGGGATTATCATTGACCAGAAATTCAACTGGACTCACCACAAGTGGCTACAAGAGAATGTCAGAAGCTAGGGATACTGCAGTGAGTAACTCGCCATCTGACTCCCCAAAGCCTATCCACCGTCTACAAGGCATAAGTCAGGAGTGTGATGGAATACTCCCCACTTGACTGGATGAGTGCAGGCCTCAACAACACCAGAAGCTTGACACCATCCAGGACCAAGCAGCCTGCTTGATTGGCACTGCATCCACTTCCTCCACCACTGACACCCAGTACATACTGCTGCTACTATCTTCAAGGTGCTCTACAGAAAAAGATCCCCATACAGCATCTTACAAACTCTTGACCCCTTCCATCTAGAAGGAAAAGGGCAGTAGATATAGGGGACCACCACCTTCAAGGTCCCCTCAAGTCACTTATCCTGACTTGGAAATATATCACCATTCCTTGCTGGGTCAAAATCCTGGAATTCCCTTCCTAATAACATTGTGGGTCAACCCACAGCAGATGAACTGCAGCAGTTCAAGAAGGCAGCTCACTGCCACCTTCTTGGGCAACAAGGGAAAGGCAATAAATGCTGGCCAGACAATGACGCCTGCATCCCACAAATGAATAACACATAGTATTATATCTACCATATGGAAATATTGTAGCCAAATTGTGCATTTTCATAAAAAGCAATTTGAAAATTACCAGACCATCTGTGTTTTAATATTTGCAATAAATATTGTCTGTGTACTAGGGATAACTCCCCTGGTATGTCTTTCAATACAACAATGGGATGAGGGTGCAGGTAGAACCTCATTTTGATATTTCCTTCTGAAAGATAATATCTTTGACATCGTTGCACTCCCTCTGTTCTGGAGGGCAAGTGCTGGCCTGCACAATGTGTGCTCACTCCTTTTTGGAAGGATCCTTAATTGAGACAGCATTAAAAATGTAATCCTGTTTTGAATCTTTTGTAAATCCTTACAGAGGACCAGGTAACATTCCATTGGAGTGAGGGACATGTACACATTTTCTAAATTGAAAACAATTTGTTATGGATATTTCTGTAAATTGTGTAGGTGTCAGTATGACTAAATAGTACTGTTACTTCTGATTGAAAAGGTATGAGGTAATTTAGGATATCTGGTCAACATGGATGGTTGGACTCAAGTATCTGCTTCTATACTGTAAGCTCTGACTGTATAACTCAAATGTCACTTGGAGAACAACATCTGGGCTTGTCATATATTTCTGGAGGTGTCATCTTTGGAGTTAGAAACAAAACTAACATCCTGTGTGTCTCAGATGTGTGTATATATATTCTAATGTATTAGCATTATTTCAAGGAAGAACAGGGAAGTTCTTCAAAGTGGCCCTGCACAATGTTCCTCCTACTGGCATAAGAGATTGTCTAATCATTTTCTCATTGCTGTTTTGATATTTTCAGTCAAGGCACATACTTTGTACCAGTAACTTAGTGATTTACTGGTTGCATATAAAGATGCTATAGGAATACAGGTAATTTCTTTATATATTCAAAAATATTCTCAACTATATATGGTGAGTGTTTTAATATTCCAGAGAAAATATTCAATTGAAGCCTAAGGTTAAGAGAATTGAGGTTTCATCTGTGGGGTTTTTAAGGAAAACCTGAAAATGACAAAACTGTTCAATAGATAATATGAAATGTGTAGATTTTTTAACTTGCAACTGGAGGTAGTAAATTTCAGACATTTGAAGATCAGAGTTCCAGGCTTTTACTTGGTCACACTGAATCAAGCCAACATGGTGCCAAGTATGGCCTAGAGAGGAACTTGTTGATCTTCCCATGAATCTGCTGTGCTTGTCCTTCATAGATCTTTCGAAAGATTTGAGTTGTGTGTTGGATGGGGTATGCATAAGTGGGCAGTTGGCATTTTCCGTTGACAGTTTTTTGTGGTTGCTTACCCTGATTTTGAGTTCCTGGCCCCTCATTTTCATTTGCTGCTGTTTTACTTTGGTTGTCACACCAATTAAATTAATCTAAACATTAGATTGTGATTCTTATACTTTAACTGCACAATCCATTTTGATCTGATTAGGATCATAGCTCTGACTAAAATTGAACCTTGATGTTTTCTTTGAGGCTGAGGCCTTCAGGGTTTTTTTTTTGCTATTACATTTAAATGTAACTTGGTTATTGTGCAATATCCACTTTTTTAGGATATTATTTTGATATATACTTTAACTATGGAACGGGAAGGAAGAACAAATGTTATTTAACAACATTTGTGGGGAAGAAGTAGAATTCCGTGTTGCATCATGTTGTATTAAATGAAACATGTAATAAGTATTCCACAAACTCCTAGGTAAATCATGATGTTACTGGCAAGTGTGAAAAGTTGATTTGATTTGAATTTGGATAAAACATGTTTGCATCAGACATTTATGGAATATGCAGTAAATGCAAAAAATTTTCATGTTCTATTAGGGCAATCATATGTCGCACTGTGTGGCAATTATAATGTCCAATATATCTATTACAGATAGACTACGTTGGCTGCCCTATTATCCATTCCTCATCAATACCACACAACTGCAATCTATCTTTGCTAGCCACATCAAGACTAACTTGTTAATCTTTAGTAAAGCAATTCTTCACACCCAAGCAAGGCGTTTTCTATTGACTTACCATGTGGAAAGTCTACTCTCTTCATAATTTGTATGGAATATCTTCACTACTTGAAGAATGGACCGAACAGCCCACCTGCTGGCATGAAGTTTAATTTAATGTCATTGTAATATTGCTTATAAATAAAGCCATCTTTAACCAAACTGGATACTGATTTAATATGCTTTAAGGTACCTTCTCTATGCTGCTGTCTCTGGGAGTTCTCTAGTTTTGTGGAACAGCTCTTGCACAATGCCAAAATAACAGTAGGTACAGGTAACCTTTCCAAATTTTAATGGGCCAGGGTGCATTGCAAGCCTGTAATCCCCTGTTATCTATGGGCTTTTGTGGAATTGTAATTTTACAGAAACAAAATTAAAATGCTTCAAAGGTGCCATATGGCCCATTATACCTTGCTGGTTATTTTGAAGAGCCATCCAGTTAGTACCACTTCACTCCTTGTTATTTCCCTTTTGCCCTGGAAATGTTTCCTCTTTAAATTACCATTTCTTTTTGAATGCACAGCTTAGTTGTACTTGGTCACTGGGATGTTCAGCATGCTGGAGTTACTTTGCCATTACCATCACCACTGGAGGCATGTGACTAGTTGAGTTTTTCAGGAATCGGTGTTGAGCCCATTACTGTTTGTTTTCTATATTGATGATTTGGATGAGAATGTAAAAAGCATGATTAGTAAGTTTGCTGATACTAAAGTGTCAGTGAGGAGGATTATCAGAAATTGCAGCAGGACCTTGATCAGCTGGGGAAGTGGGCTGAGAAATGGCAAATAGAGCTTAATATAGATAAGTGGAAAGTCCAATTTGGAAAGTCCAATCAGGGTAGGTGCTTTTTGATGAATGGCAGGGCCTTACGGAGTGTAGTGGAACAGAGCGATCTTGGATACAGTTCTCTGATAGTGGAGTTACAGGTAGACCGGGCAGTGAAGAAGGGTTTTGGCACACTGGCCTTTGTCAGTCAGGGCATTGAGTATAAAAGTTGGGAAGTTATGTTGCAGTTGTACAGAATGTTGTTGAGGCCGCACTTGGAGTATTGTGTTCAGTTTTGATCACATTATAGGAAGGATGTTGCCTGGACTCACTTGGTCTGAGTTATAGAGAGAGTTTGGACAAGCTAGAATTTTTTTTTCTTTAGAATGTAGGATACTGAAGGGGGGACTTTTTATAGAGGTGTATGAGATCATGGGCATGGATAGGGCAAATGCATTCAGTCTTTTTCCCAGGGTTGGGGAGTTGAGGACTAGACATCAGTTTAAGTTAGAAGGGCAAGAATAAATGGGAACCTGAAGGGCAACTTATTTTAAGAGGATGGTATGCATATGGAATGAGCTCTCAATGGAAGGGTATATCATTTTTGGGTCCGTTGCTCCCGATGCAGTCTCCTCTACATTGGGGAGACTGGGCGCCTCCTAGCAGAGCGCTTTAGGGAACATCTCCGGGACACCTGCACCAATCAACCACACCGCCCCGTGGCCCAACATTTCAACTCCCTCTCCCACTCTGCCGAGGACATGGAGGTCCTGGGCCTCCTTCACCGCCGCTCCCTCACCACCAGACGCCTGGCGGAAGAATGCCTCATCTTCCGGCTCGGAACACTTCAACCCCAGGGCATCAATGTGGACTTCAACAGTTTCCTCATTTTCCCCTTCCCCCACCTCCCCCTAGTTCCAAACTTCCAGCTCAGCACTGTCCCCATGACTTGTCCGGACTTGTCCTACCTGCCTATCTCCTTTTCCACCTATCCACTCCACCCTCTCCTCCCTGACCTATCACCTTCATCCCCTCCCCCACTCACCCATTGTACTCTATGCTACTTTCTCCCCACCCCCACCTGCCTCTAGCTTATCTCTCCACGCTTCAGGCTCACTGTCTTTATTCCTGATCAATGGCTTTTGCCCGAAACGTCGATTTTTCGCTGTTTCTTGGATGCTGCCTGAACTGCTGTGCTCTTCCAGCACCACTAATCCAATTTCAATGTCATCTGTGAATGATGGGTGAGGACTGATGAAGGGCTCAGACTGCTGTCTCTCCTGACTTGTTAGCAGGAAGTATTTGACTTTTTTTAAAAAAATCTGTTCCTATTAGCTTTTTAAATATTAGAAGAACTTCATGGATAAAGTACAGATCTAATCAATATGCTGAATAAGAATAAGGCATCTCATGCAGTATATACAGCAGATTTCAACAATCCTCCCACCAGATGAATTTAATCTCTGCCTCACCACATCTCTGGTAAGGGTGGCAAATAAGCCCAAATTGTAGTGCAGGTGAAACATCTAAAATGGTATTAGGAACATGAGGAAAGTAGGTTATTCATTCTCTTGTGTACATGACCATTTAATCAGATCATGGCTAATCTATAACTTACTCTATTGATTCCTTTTTTTTAATGCTCTGGTATACTGTTTTAAGTTTTAAATCAACACCCTTGTGATATGCCTGAGATGCTTTATTTCATGAAAAGTTCAGTATAAATACAAGGTGCTACCTGAATAAACTGTTCTTGCTTTGATGCTGTCTCGGCTTGCACTTTTGTTATAACTTATGGCTAATTGGACAAACTATCCATGGAATTGGGTCTGAGCATAACGTTTAAAAATACATATTTGTGTTTCACATTTGGATACTGAATAGTTGTCTGTGTATACGTCAGAATCCCTACACTGTGGAAGTAGGCCATTTGGCCCATTGAGTCCACACCAACCTTCTGAAGAGTGACCCACCCTCTACCCTATTCCTGTAATGCTGCATTTCCCATGGTTAACCCATCAAGCTGACATCCCTGGACACTGGCTAGTTTATCTAACCTGCACATCTTTGGACTGTGGGAGGAAGCTGCAGCATCTGGAGAAAATCCACGCAGACACCGAATGTGCAAACTCTACACACAGCACCCTGTGGCTGGATTTGAACCTGGGTACCTGGTGCTGTGAGGCAGCAGCACTAACCACTGTCATCATGCCTCATGCCTGTGTGGTCCTAATTGCTTCTGCTGTGATATTGCACTATTCCTTGAGATAAAAATCTCTTGGTCAAACTTTTGGATGATGAAATTTGGATGATGAACATGAAAAACCTTTTATGAAGTAGGTTACTTTTTTGGTTGCATAGACAGTGTGCATTTAGATAAAACATTTTAAAACTTTTTTTGTCTTGCCTCAGAGCTATGTTTTGTTTTATTTGTTAATGCAGCTACAGCTGCATTTTCTTCCCATGTATAGTTACAGCTTTCTTGATGACGGCCATCTTGTTTCCCTTTTTGTTATGTAGTTCCTAATGTGAATGCAGATCAATACCACATGCTACACAGGCTTAATGGAACACTTTCTTATTTCTCTCCACTTTTAAATAGCTTGCCATTAAAAGTGATCAGAAATCATAAAGTGGGTGACTTTTGCAATGCAAATCATTAAAATAGCATCTTGTTTAGTTCCCATAAATCCCTGTTCTTGATCTCATTTTCCTTGGACAGATGAGCAGTACTTCAATTGATGATGAATGCTACCTTTTGACAGTAGCACCCTGATTCAAAGATTTATTTTGAGGCAAATACCATTCATTATGAATTGTGACATTTTCTATTTTCGTTTTCCTTCCCTCCAAATCACTGGTGCTGCTACTCTTTTGTTTTCAGAGATCCATGATTGCTACAATTAATATTATGATGCAATTGATGGAAGGGCTGTCGTGCTACAGTGGTAGAGTCCCTAATATCTAGAAGATTCTGGTTCAACTGCTACCTTGTTCAGGTGTGTTATAACATGTCTGAACAAGTTGCTTAAAATATCTACAAAGGATAGCTGTGACCTCACCACACCTGCTTCTGCACCAATAAAAATTATTATGCTCAATGCCTGTCTATTGCTGGTCTGTTTGCTGATGTTTTGTTTTACACTGCTATACACGCTAGTGGCTGCTGTTTTTCATCACAATTAACCACTACACACCCAAATGAATACACTTCACATACAGTCAGACCTAAATGATTGATGTCTAATCTCTATGCTGTTCCTAATAAGTGCTGTGTATAGCCCCTCAAGACAAGTGTCAATAAATGAAAGCTCCTGGGGCATAAAATGGAAGTTGTGGATTGGTTGCTAATTATCCAGAAGCTAAAAAGGGAGGGAGTTTGATATTAGATTATTGTTATAAAGGAACCACAAATAAGTTTAATCCAGGAAGGAATCTTTCCTCCAGGAAGATGGAATAAATAGAAAAGCTTAAGTTTCCCAATGAAGGAACATTGTGGTTGGCAGATGAAGATTATCTTGAGAATTATGAGCAATCTATAAAGATATGTGAGGGCATAATCCCCAACAATGTAGTTGTAGATAATTCAATCAGCCTGTTCACATATGTTTATGACATGCGTTTGGGGAAGGTGGAATTTGAGCCCAGATCTTCTGATCCAGCGGATACCATTGTGCCATGAGCTTTCCAAGCTTGTGTATCCTCACTAATGAAAGCTTGTCACTAATTCAGCATTGAAATATGACGTAAGCCATCATGCTGAACAAAAGTATTTGAAATTTCTGTTCGTTTGCTTCTGCTAGGATCAGAATGTCTTTTGATTTGCAAATATTTGATACATTTTCAAAATAGTTTCCTTTTCTGTCTTGTTGTTGTAATAGAAAACAGTTGGTATAGCAGGGCATTTTCAGGATGGTAATCTGTAAGTAATGGAATCAATGGACCGATTAGTGCTGGGGCCGCAAATATTTTATTATGGTAGAATCCCCACAGTGTGGGGAATCCGCATCAATTTCAAAGAGCATCCCACCCAGATCCACCACATCCCTGTAACCTTAAACTTCCCTATGGCCAATCCACCTAATCCGTACATCTTTGGACTTCTGGAAGAAACCCATGCAGGCATTGGGAGTTTGCACAGACACTTGAGGCTAGAATCAAAATCAGGTCATTGGCACTGAGGCAGCAGTGCAAATCACTGATACGCTGCCAACCTAAGCACCAAATATGACAGTGGCAAAGCTAGCCTGTTGATCCTGCAAAGATGTCCTTACCAAAAGGCTTGTACAAAAATTGGGAATGCCATTCCCAAGTCTGGTCCATGTAATAGCCAGACATCATCTGAAAGACACGATCAAGTGTCCTAGCCGCCACCACCACCATCTCTGGGTTATGTCAGCCCACGGGAAGTAACAATTAAATGTTATACAAATCAGGAAGGAATTGGCCTGCAAGTCCTCAACATTAACTCCAGACTGCACAAAGTCTCATTGCATTGGGTCAAATATGGCAAGGAACCATCCTGCTGATTACTTCCTGCTAGAATATCCACTCACTTCATCACAATGTACTATAATAGCAGCTCTATAATACAATCTACAAGATGTAGAGAAGTTCACCAAAGCTCATTCACTAACGCCTTCCAAACCTATGACCTCTAGCACCAAGGAGAAGGGCTTGTATGTATGTATGTATATTTAGATGAGGGAATTGAATATATTGTCACTGTTGGAAGCCTTGCTGATTTTTCATTTTTTAAAAAAATTTTTGTTCTTTTATCCATTTTGAATTATGAGCTGGAAATGATTTGTGAAATTTGGGACAGTTTGTGGGGGAAAAGGCGAAGAACAGGCCAAGCAAGCTTTGTTTGTTTGTGAGGCAACACCTCGAGGGTAATTGCAGACTAAGCCCTGAGTAAAAGGTTCCAACAAACACTCTGGGCCTGGGAAAAGCAGTGTGTTTAAACAGCAGAAGTTAATTATTTTTGAGGTCTGTGCCTGGAAATTGGCTCTGCCAAGTCTGGAAGAGATCCTATGTTCAACAGTTGATAATTGTTGTATGTTAATAGACTCTTCCTGAGGCCTCAGCAGCCTCAATCACTCTGAGAGAATAAATGTTTTTTGAACTAAGTCTTCTGAGAGATGGTTCTGGGCCTCTATAGAGAAAGCATGATGATTTGAAAGTTCCTTGTCTAATATGATACACCAGCTTCTGGAAGCTTAAAGTAGAAAACTGAGTTAGAAGTATTACTGTCTTTGCCTGAGTTAACTGAAGTATCCTTGATCAATTTTTCAGAAAAATAGCGAAGGAATCCACATTTATAACTGAAACAACATTGTGAAAGACAGTCATAGAGATGTACAGCACAGAAACAGACCCTTCGGTCCAACTCCTCCATGCTGACCAGGTATCCCCATTTGCCAGCACGCAGCCCGTATCTCTCCAAACCCTTCCTATTCATATACCCATCCAGATGCCTTTTTAAATGTTGCAGTTGTACCAGCCTCCACCATTTCCTCTGTTCATCTGGAATCATACACTCATCACCCTCTGCATGAAAAAGTTGCTCCTTAGTTTTTTTATATATATCTTTCTCCTCACAATCTAAACCTATGCCCTCTAGTTCTGGACTCCCCCACCCCTGGGAAAAGACCATGTCTATTTATCCTATCCATTCCCCTCATGATTTTATAAACCTCTTAAAAATGTGGAACGCTTCATGAATTTATATTCTGGTCAGTTTTGTTATTTATGCCTTAACCGTGTGTTTTGTCTGTCTTTGGTGTGAATGGAGACCACAAATAAAGCTTTAGAGTTTAAAATACACATCAGCTAACCATGTTTAATTTTCTCTCTATCAAAGTATTTTTTTATTCAAAAAGATGGTAGAGTCAGAGTAGCATGGATTTTGCAACTTGTCCAGAGTTGCATGCTTATCTTGTGATTTTCTTATTGTGATTATATAGCAGAAGCAGAATTTTTATTTTAAATCATTTGGGACTTATAGTCTGGAGAATATCAGTGGAGAGTTTTTTTTTCCACATGGAGTTTGTGGGAGAGGCCTCCATGTGTTTGTGTGTAGATCCAGAGAGGGATTTTTTTTTCCCTATTTGAAACTTTTTATAGTTCAATACATGTACACAAAAAGTGAAGGAGAGATTATTTAACACACTGAGCTTGTGGGATAGGCCTGTCCAGGTTTTTGAGCTATTCTGATGAAAAAAGAGGTGGCATTTGTGGATGACACCAAAATTGGTGCAATGTAGATGGTGAAGAAGGTTATCTGAGATTACAAAGAGATCTTGATCAATTGGGTCAATGTGTTAGACCTTGATTTGGATAAACGTGAGGTATTGCATTTTGGTAAAACAAACAAGGGCAGGACTAATACAATTAACGATAAGCCCCTGGATAGTGTTGTAGAACAGAGAGACGTAGGGATTCAAGTACATAATTCTTTGAAATTTGCATTGCAAGATGATATGCTGGTTAAGATATTTAGCAAGCTTGCCTTCATTGCTCAGCCCTTAGGAGTTGGGGCGTCATTTTGAGGTTGTACAAGATGTTGGTGAAGCCCCTTCTGGAGTACTATGTGCAGTTTTGGTCACCCTGCTATAAGAAGGATGTTATTAAATTGGAGAGACTGCAGAAAAGATTTACCAGGATGTTGCTGGGTATGGAAGTTTTGAGTTATAAGGATAGGCTGAGACTTTCTTTTTCTCTGGAGTGTAGGAGGTTTTATAGGGGCTTATAAAAATGATGAGGGATATAGATAAAGTGAATAGCAAGAGTCTATTCCCTAGGGTGGGAGAGTTAAAAACTAGGGGCACATTTTTAAGTTGAGAGGAGAAGAGATTTTAAAGACATGAGGAACAACTTCTTAATATAGTGGTTTGTGCATGGAATGAACTGTTAGAGGAAGTTGTGGATGCAGGTACAGTTACAGCATTTAAGAGACACTTATCTAAGTGCATGAGTAGGAAAGGTTTGGAGGGATATGGGCCAAATGCAGGCAAATGGGACTTATTTAGTTTGGGAACATGGTCGGTGTGGACTAGTTGGACTGGGTATATTTCAATCCTGTTTGACTCTGACCCTGTAAATATATGAACACCTGAATCTGGCATCTAGAAACTAATTGCTAAGTTTGGGATGGGTTATTCAAAAGCCAAGTTAGGAGCCATGAGAGTGACCATTTGGGGGGGACTTCAGTTTAGTTTACTGTGTTGTGAAAATTGATTTGAGCCAGCTGTCTGTCTCTCATAGCAGTCACTGCTTGTGGATGACACAAAAATAATTGGGAAGGCAGTTAGGATGACACAAGAGATTGACCAGTTTTAACTACCAATCCATAAAGGACCTAATTCACTAAACAGTTTCATAATTCACAAGGTATAGGTTTGAGGTAGACAGCAGGAAGATTACAAAGGAGTTGAGAAATTTTTTTACTATGTTTGTTGGGGAATCTAGAAATTTCTATCTGGAAATTTCTATCTGAATAGCCAGCAACTCATTTTAACAATGTGGTGTGTATCTATGTTCGCTTGACCTCTAATTCTTAATATGGCTTCAGCTTAAACATGTTTCTGTTTAAGTGTATTGTATATCTTGATATTCCTTCTCAAACCCCACCATTTCCTGAAACATCTCCGAACACATCCTAATGACGTGGTCAACATCAAATTTGGAACACCGAATCAAGCCATTCAGTGCATTGAGTCAATGTTGGTGTTTATGATCCATATGAACTTTTTCCCACCTTTTCAATGAACTTCATCAATATAAATTCTTCTATTCCTTTCTCCCTCATGCTTATCCTGAACTACTACAAAATAATTAAACTGTACTCTGCCACAACTATTTCAACATCATTACATTGAGACTGACAAATCAATTTGTGTTATTTGTGCTGGTTTCCAATTACAGTTTGAAAGGTATGAGTTCTAAGACCCCACAGCAGCATGTTTTGTTTCCAAACTGTTCATTTGTAAGACACAAAGCAGAAAATTACATATATGGCATTCCCAAAAACTTGAGGTTTGGATTATATAATCCATGAATGCATTCCTGATGAAGGGCTTATGCCCAAAACATCGATTCTCTTGCTCCTTGGATGCTGCCTGACCTGCTGTGCTTTTCCAGCACCACGCTCTTGACACGAATCCATGTATGTGTTTGGTAAACACTAAAATGCCTGCATACCTAAAGTGGATATTGAAATTAAGCTTGGCCAAATCTGCTAGTAAATATGGACATAAGTAACAAACTGCACAGCAGGAAGGAAACATTCAATTACAAATACTAACTTTTTTAACTTTAATATGCTCTTCAAGTTAGATCATATTTATATTGATTAGGTATGAAATCTTTTTTGTTCCAGTTATGTTATTTGTTTTCCCAGTAAAATGCTACGTTTTAATCTTTTGTCAAACAGGCTGATATCTCTTGCTAGGGTTTTGTAAAATAGACATTTAGCCTTTTCATATCTATGCTGGCTTTCTGCAAGATCAACTGAATAGTTCCACTCCTCATTCAAAGCTAATACCGATGAGATTCCATAATGAACCACGTGGTTGGGTTAAGACATTGGATGACCTGATGATATCCCTCATGAAATCTAAAGGATCACTGTCTCCAATCTAAAGAAATTATTCAGAATTGTTTGGCATTTATAGAGACAGTGGCACTCTGGAGTCATTGGAAATTTAAAGAGAGACCTAAAATGGACACAGATTTTGTACTATTACACAATGCCAACCTTAATATTAAAGTATGGAAAAGTGTCAGTTTGAGTTGAAACTTTTAAAAGTATTTCCTTTTGCATCATTTATTTCAGCATTTTTCAATCTAAAACTTGTTTCAGTTTATGAACTAATCTTAAGTTGATTTGAGAAAAATTATTCTTGCAATTATTTTCAAATGACCTTACAGCATAAAAGATAATTCAAACAATTGTGGTCAGTTTTGCTCTTCCCCTATATACCTGCAATTTGTTTTCTTCGAATATTGATCAAATTCCCATTTGAAAGTTGGTAGTAAATCTGCTAACATACTTTCAGGCAGTGCAGTCAAAAATAACTTAAGGTTGAGTGAAATTGTCAATGTTTAAATTGAGATTAATATTTTGACCAAGTATTCCTTGGACATTTTATTTTTCATAGATAACACTGAGAGCTGCTTTGTTTTCAAGGTGGTAACAGTGATATTGTCGCGAGCTTTTTATTTCCTTTTAATCCTTCAGGAACAATTTCGCTGACATTAATCCACCATCTAACAAAGACGAGTTATAGAAGCTCCTTCCACCATGTATTTCCTTTTCTCAATTGAACTCCTACATTGAACTGAGAAACATCTGATCTGCTACAGTCATAATAAAGGTAAAAGTTGAAACTTGCATCTATTTCATGTATTTTAAAATGGGGCTACGAAGCCTTGTTTTAAAAACTGACATCCCATGGCCCAAAGACAGCTGAAAAATGCCCATCCCAGAGCTGGATGGGATAATATTTTAAGGAATGTAAGGAGTTGGGCCCTCTTGCAGATGTTAATGTTGGGAATACATACTAATATTTAAGGACAATGTGAAGAATTGGAGGATATGAAAAGGATGGGACACCATTTGAATTGCAAAGTATTACGTGTAAAGACCCAGATGAGATTAGGAAAGAAATTCCAGAGCTTAATATGAAACTGCTACTTGGGTTAATGTGGTACAAACGATTTTCAGTAGCAGGGATTTCTGACATGGGAGTGGAAAGATTCTACCAATGAAGTCTATTCCTTGGAAAGTCTTTGTATTATTATATCATGGACCTTTAGCCATTCTTTGCATCCCCTACTGGCCTTGCCATCTCTTAGTACTCCTTAAAGCAGTATAATGAATTTATTTTAACTCTTGTCGATCATTCATTTCTGGTGAAGTCTCTCTCTCTCTCTCTCTCTCTCTCTCTCTCTCTATTTCTCTCTCTCTCCCTATTTATGTCTCTCTATTTCTCTCAATTTATGTCTCTCTATTTATTTCCACTAGCTTTACAGGTCATGTATTCCAGATCACAACAAATTACTGGCAAAAGAACAAATTTTGTACAATGATCTGTGTACTCTTACTGACCTATATGCTCAAAATAGTTTTGCTTTCTTATGCTGAAACCTTTCAAGATTTTGAGCACCTCTATCAAATACTTGAATATTCAGGTTCGGACTGATAAATGACCAGCAACACTTACACACATTAGCTGGGAGAAAATCCAATCATTACCCCATGATGTTGATGTCATTATCACTGAAACTTTCCACTGATACCATCTTGGATTCCCATTAAATATAATTGGTTCAATCATATAAATTCTGCAGCTAGTATTTACAGTAAGTAATTTGCTTCATGACTTCCAAAACTTATCCACTATATACAAGTCAGGAATACTTTACAGTTCTTTGGATGAATGTGGCTCTAACATCATTCATTCAACAAAGTGACTGGATTAATTGGCACACCTGTCCACCCGCGTTGCCATTCACTATTTTCACCAACAACTGACTGTGTCACAATGGTGTGTTATCTGCAAAGTGCATTACAACAACTCACCAAAGCTCATTCTGCAGCAACTTCAAAATCTGTCACCTTGATAAAGGAACAAAGGCGCGGGATGCATGGAGACACCACCATCTTCAAGTTCTCCTACAAAACTTAAGCTATCCTGACTTTAAAATATGTTGCTGTTCCTTTGTCACCAAATCAAAACCCTAGAATTCCTTCCCTATTTTGTGCACTGAGACTATCTATAGCACATGTACTGGTTCAAGAAGGTCCCTCGCCACCACCGCATCATGGGCAACTGTGGATGGATAATAAATGCTTACATCCCATGAGTAAATTGTTAAAAATTCTTACAGCTTCTGCTCAAAGGAAAATTATCCTGGCTTTACCCATCTTTCCAAATAAATAACTTTAATCTTTGTATGATCCACTTAAAATTCTCCATCTCTCTCTTTTCAAGACTTTTGCAATTTAGAAAAGATGTCATGTCCAGAATTGAACACCATAATCTTGCAGCTAACTGATGTGATCTTTATTTATCGTGTGTAGCTCCATTACTGGTCCTTGTCATTCCAAGTTTTTGGTTTGGATACTTTGTGGTAAAGAGGTTGACTTTTTCTCAATTCTTTGATATTTGTGAAATCTTTGATTTGTCAGATTCTGATAAACCCCAGATAAATAAAGCAGCCTCTGGTTATCTATTTTCCCAGACCTGATGAGGATCTGATCAGTTACTGTGCCAGCTCATCAGGTAGATAACGGATGCTTACCACGATTGTCCAAGGTATTCAGATCATCGGAAGGGCATTAAAATCAAGAGCTGGGCTGTTATGCTGCAAATGTTTCAAACAGCAGGTGGCACCAAAATGTGTGAACGGAAAACTAGTTCAACCTGAGGTACTGTCTGGAGGCAAAGATCTGAAGGACAACTAGTTCTGGTTTTCAAAATGTCTGATGCATGCTATAAAACTGACAACTGCACTTAGCTATTCCAAAGCCATCACTTGTCAGTGCTTATTACAAACTCCAATTGTGCAACTTTGGTGAGCATAAGCTCATCTAGATACTTGCTGCCTGTATCCCAGGTGGCACCAAGTTCTGCTGTCCAATCATTGACATTACCTCCCATCTGGTAAAATCTCAATTTTCAAAGCTTCAGATACAGCTGCCAATAGCAATAAAAGAGAATGCATTCAATACAATAAGTGGAGAAGCACAGGGCTTCCAAATGGTTGTTAGGCTGGGGAAGGTTCTGGATTTGGGTGAGGGTAGGCCATTGTGGGAATGGAAAACCAGGATCTTTTAAAAAGTATTCAATCAAGTAATAAGAGTTAAAACTGTAGGTACATGGTATAAATAAGAGGCTAATAGGAGAAAAATTATTGTACTGTAATTTTTTTTTTCCTGGGTTCAACTCCATAACCTTAGATGCAGGTAGTATGCCCTTTACTTAATAACAAAATTTGGTTTACACTAACAATGAAATGCTTGCCTCCCATCTATGTCCCATTAACCTTTCAGAGGCTGATAATTCTTAGTAATGAATAATGCTAAACAAATAGGAACAAGGCTGGGGCTATCAAAATTGTTTTATGAAGAGGATGTTGTAGGGTTTGAACTATTGGGAGAGGCTGAAGAGGCTGGGACTGAGTGTTTATAAAATCATGAGGAGCATGGATAGGGTGAACAGCCGTGGTCATTTCCCCAAGGTGGGTGAGTCCAAAACTAGAGGGCATAGATCTAAGGTGAGAAGGGAAAGATTGGGGACCTAAAGGACATCTTTTTCATGCAGTGGGTGGTGTGTGTATGAAATGAGTTTCCAGAGGAAGTGGTGGAGGCTGGTACAATTATAACATTTAAAAGGCATCTAGATAGGTAGAGAGATATGGGCCAAGTGTTGGCAAATGGGACTAGATTAAGATATCTGGTCAGCATGGACGAGTTGGACTAAATAGTCTGTTTCTATGCTGTACAGCTATATGACTCTGCCACTATAATATGTTATATAAAATAATTGACCTAAAAGTGATAAGTGAAACCTTTGTATAGCACCAGCCACTGAGCTAAAAATGACACTCTGCTCGGATCAAGGGAATTCCATTCAGTTGCAGTCTGTTCTAATCTGTTAGGCTTACTTCTACTGTTAACCATGTAGTTAGCCTGGTATCTCTTCGGAAATATTCCACTGTGGCCTACTATGTACCTTAATATTATGTAATAAATCTTTCTCATGAGGTTCTTCTGTCGAGACTTTGTGTGATTGACCTTCACCAATTAGTGCAAGACTTGCTACTGCTAAAGAGAGATTGGTGACAATGGTGGTGATCCCTCAGCCCGGTGTCACAGTCTCTTGGCAATCCTACATGGCGGTCCTTCATCCTGACGTTGCCTCAGAATCGACCTCTGGTCTTTAGATAATTACAGCGACATCTCCTGGTATGTCAAAACTCAAGGTGATGCCTGGTGTGGACTGAGTTGGAAAGACTGTTCTGCTGAACTTTTTCTTATTTCTTTATTTTTGAATTTATTCCTATGATCTGTAATGCTGGACTTTTAAATTTCTTTATTTTTCTATTTTTTTTCCCCAAGCAGCTTGTACTTAAGAACTTGCACCTAGATACCTTTTTATATGGTGCCGTAAGTGGCAACTTGTATACTTTTCATTGTATTTGAGTATGTCAAATAAAGCTAATTCATTGAAAAGGAGATTCTAGCAAAACCAGCAGGCATCTCTTGTAAGAGACTTTGATTTGATCAGTTGTGATTGAATGTGATATTAGATGAATGGATTGTATCTGGTCCTTCCATTTTGTGACCTTTATGGCACCTCATTAGCAAGTTCAGTCATTGCATCACTAAAGGCCCCATGTTACTTAAATACAAGTACTGACATACTTAATGAAAACTGAAAGAACTGTAGATGCTGTAAATCAGAAACAGAAATTGCTGGAAAAGGTCACCATTTTGAGGAAGGGTCACTCGACCTGAAACGTTAACTTTGATTTCTCTCTGCAGATGCTGCCAGACTTGCTGAGCTTTTCCAGCAATTTCTGTTTTTGTTTCATGTTTAAATTTATAATCTTATCACCTTAGTGCCCTCAGCTGGCATCCCAAGGACATACACAGCCAGTGAGTTACCTTTTTAGGGTGTGCTAAACTTTTGTAAAAGGCTAGCAAAAAATGTTCTTATTTCACTAGTGAAATGTGCGCGTCACTGGCTGGCCAAGCATTTGTTGCTCATCCCTAATTGCCTTTTGAGAAGGTGGTGCGTTGCCTCATTGGATCTCTGTAGTCCACATGCACAGTGAGCTTTCTCATTAGTGATCTGGTGACATTGCTTAAAAGAAAGTGATGTTGATTTAAGGGATAGATATTGGTCGATAAAAAAACAGAATTCCCTACGCTTCTTCAGAAAATCCCACAAATGTCTTGTACCCACCTGAGAGGTTGCATAGGGCCTTGCTTTAACCTTTCATCCAAACGAAGCAGCAGTTCTAACACACAGTACTTCAATAATTCTGAGCTGGATGCCTAGATTATGCCCTCAAAATTTAGGAATATTACTTGAACCCTGAACCTTCTGACTGCCCATACAGTAAGCAATAGCTCAGAGTACTTTGCTTTCCTCATAACCTTGATGTTAAATACTCCTGATTTTCTGTCTAATGTCTTCACTGTCTCTTAATCAGTTTTGTTTTCTCCCAGAAGCTAAACTGTGGATCTTGCCTTCAGTTCACCCTTTCCAAGTTTCTAGCACCCTTCACTTCCACAAATTTCAGTTTTTCTAAGAGCCTTGAATAAGACAATTAATCCTTCCCCAGAAGCCTTGCTCCTGACAATACGATTGGCAGAGCTGGATTGTGAGGTCACAGCCTCTATCACCACAGAAACAGATGTTACAATGTATGTCCAATCAGAACAAGGAATATTCTCATTTAATGTTGTAGCACTTCAGTTGATAAACAGTAACATTGAAATGTAAGATATATTTATTCTAATTGGGATATGGTGCAAATTAAATACGAGAAATTTGATTGGACGTGCCATTAAATACTATAGCCAAAAGAGGAGGGCAGAGTTTGGAAATTCTGTAGTGAACAACTTCTCTACTTCCTCTTCAAAGCCTGTCTAGTACCTAAAATGCACAAGTAAGGAGTGTGGTGGAATATCTTCATTTATCTGAATGACTGTAGCTCCACCAACATTCAGGGAAAAGCAGAGCCCTTGCTTGTTACCTAATCCACTGCCTGAAACATTCACTTTCCCCACAATTTGTGCATGTTAGCTGCAGTCTGTACACTTCTACAGGATGCATTGCAGTTGCTCACCAAGGCTCCTACGACAGCACCTTCCAATGTGTGGCCTAAGATAACAGAGACAGGAGATAAGAATATAGGTGTGGTTAGTAAGTCTGAGGTTGACAACAAAATTGATGTTATAGTGGACAGTGAAGAAAATTCTCAGATTACAAAGAGACCTTGATCAATTAGGTCAATGGGCTGAGAAGTGGCAGATGGAGTTTAATTTGGATAAATGTGAGGTATTGCATTTGGTAAAACAAACAAGGGAAGGATTTATATAATTTAAAATAGGGCCTTGAGTAGTGTTGTAGAACAGATACATAGAGGTCATAATTTGTTGAAGTTTGCGTTACACATGGACAAGTAGTTAAAAAGGCGTTTAGCACATTTGCCTTCATTGATCAGCTGTTTGAGTATAAGAATTGGGATGTCATTGTTGAGGTTGTACAGGACATTGGTGAGGCCACTTCTGGAATACTGTGTGCAGTTCTGCTCTGCCTGCTGTAGGAAGGATATTATTAAATTGGAGAAGTTTCAGAAATGATATACTAGGATGTTGCTGGGTATGGAAGGTTTGAGTTATAAAGAAAGGCTGGATAGGCTGGGACTAGAGCATGGAGAGGCGATTTGATAGAAGTAATAATGAGAGGTATAGATAGAATTAAAGGTAGTTGTCTTTTCCCTATGATGGGGGACTTTCCAGACAAGGGGGCACATTTTTAAGGTGAGAGGAAGACATGGGGCAATTTTTTTTACACAGGGTGGTTCTCGTGTGAAATGAACTTCCTCAGTTAGTAGCGGATGTGCATACAATTACAATGTTCAAAAGACATTTGGATAGATTTAGGAATAGGAAAGGTTTGGAGGCATTTGGGTAGGAGTAGGCAGGTGGGACTAGTTTAGTTTGGAATTATACGGAAGTGAGGACTGCAGATGCTGGAGATCAGTTCGGCATGGACTGGTTGGACCGAAAGGTCTGTTTTCGTCCTGTACGACTCTGGAACCTAAAGCTCTGAAATTTTCCTTTGGGTTTGTCAAAAGTATTAAACAATTTTTATAAAAACACTACACAGTAATTAGGTTCATTACCAGCTGTTTCTGTGTTAGTCACACACATTCTGGGTTAATTGAGTCTTTCAAGATAACTTTATTGAACAAAAAAGTATCAAGGTACATAGACCAGAGGCAAATAAATGGGGATGAGAAGATGATCAAGCATGATCCAACTATGTCACATTGCATTCTTAGGGGGTTGAATGGCGTCCTTCTGTTGTGTTGCATGAGTCAAATTTTAAGTTTTTGTCTATTCAGAGTGAGTCAGAAATATATGACCACTAGGTGGAGATATATGATTAGTTGTGAATGACTGAGGTTGTGTCTGAGGCAGAGACACTTGGAGCAAAGATTATCATTGTGATTGTGCCATCTATTTTGAAATAGCAATCTAATTAATCCCCTATCTCCATTCCTCAAATATCTCTTTCAATTTTGTCCTAACAAGTGTTTATACAATCCCTTTTAAAGTGACAATTGAATTACTCTTTCAGGCAATGCATTCCAGAGAGAATAACTTCCATAAAATAACAATTCTGCCAGCAGCTCCTAGTTGTTTTGTTAATCACTGTAAATCTGTGTTCTCCTGTCACTGACTCTTTTGTTAGAGGAAATAGTTAAATACTATCAAACCCCTAAATTACTTTAAGCACCTCTAATAAATCTTTAAAAAAAGGAAGAACTGCAGATGCTGGAAATCAGAAACAAACACAGAATGCAGTTCTGAGATAGCATCACTGGAACTGAAATGTTAACCCTGATTTCTTTGCACAGATGCTGCCAGATCTGCTGAGCTTTTCCAGCAATTTCTGTTTTTATCTCTACTAAATCATCTTCTTTATTTGCCTCAAGAAGAATAATCTCAGCTTCCTTTGATCTCTCCATGTAACTGAAGTCCCTCATCTTAGTACCATTTTGGCAACTCTTCATTGCCTGTTCAGTCCATGATGACCTGTTCAATCCACTTACTGCCTGTTTTCCATCTTGGTGGAATCCATGTGGAGCAACTTTCTTGGGCAAGTCCACGTGTTGACAATGTTTTGCATCAAGGAGTGGGAAACACAGAAGTTCCCTACCAAGTTTCTTGTGATGAGTTTTACATGTTGAATAGTGGGCTTTGAACTAAATGAAGAGAGCATTTCCAAAACAAGTTCAAAATAAGTCAGGTGCTGCGTACAGCCAAACTCCATCACTGGGGCTTCTGTATGAACCTTTTAAGCACTTGAGCTGCACATTACTAAGGAGAGTCCTGTCTACAAATCTAAGTTTTTGTTTATTCATTCATAGGCATCACTGGCCAGGCCAAAATTTATTGCCCTATCTAGGTGACTCTGGGAAGGTGATAGTGAGCTGTCTTCTTGAACAGTTGCAGCCATTTGGTGTAGATTCACCCTAATCATAGAGTTATACAGCACAGAAACAGACCCTTCGATCGAACACATCCTCACTGATCAGCTATCCTAAACTGATCTAGTACTATGTGCCAGCATGTGGCCTAGACCCCTGTAAACTCTTCCCATTCATGTACCCATCCAGATGCCTTTTAAATGTTGTAATTGTACCAGCCTCCTCTGGCAGCTTATTCGACACAGGCACCACCCTCTGCATGAAAATGTTGCCCCTCAGGTCTCTCTTAAATCTTTCCCCACTCACCTTAAACCTATGCCTTCTAGTTTTAGACTCCCCTACCCTGGGATAAAGACCTTGGCTATTTACCCTAACCGTGTCCCTCATGATTTTATATAAGATTCTATAAGTTTACTCTTTAGCCTCTGCTGCTCCAAGGAAAAATGCCCCAGCTTATTTAGCCTTTCCCTATAGCTCAAACGCTCTAACCCAGCAACATTCTTGTACTTATTTTCTGAACTCTTTAAAGTTTAACAACATCTTTCCTGTAGCAGGGAGGTAAAAATTGTGCACTCTATTCTAATAATAGCCTCACCAATGTTATGTACAGCAGCAATATGACATCCCAACTCCTTTACTCAATACACTGATCAATGAAGACAAGCGTGCCAAATGCTTCCAGGACCACTAATCCAGAATTCTTTGCCACCTTGTCTACCTGCAACTCTACTTACAAGGAATTACAGATCTGCATCCCTCGGTCTCTTTGTTAGATAAAACTCGTCAGAGTCCTATCATTAACATAACACATTCTGCCCTGATTTGCCTTACCAAAATGCAACACCTCACATTTTTCTAAATTAGAATCCATCTGCCATTCCTCAGCCCATGGCCCATCTGATCAAGATCCCAATGTACTCTGAGAAAACCTTCTTCACTACACCACACCAACAATTTTGGTGTCATCTGCAAACTTACTAAACATATCTCCAATATTCACTGATGAAAAGCAGTGTATTCAGCACTGATCCTTGTGGCACACTGATGGTCACAGGCCTCCAGTCTGACAAACAACACTCCACCCTCTGTCTCCTACCTTCAAGCCAATTTTGTATCCATTTGGCTAGCTCCCCTGGATTATATGTGATCTAATCTTGCTAACCAGTCTACCATGTGGAACCTTGTCAAATGCTTTGCTGATGTCCATACAGACAATCTACTGCTCTGTCTTCAACAAGCTTCTTTGTCAGCTCTTCAAAAAACTCAACCAAGTCATTGAGACACGATTTCCCATGTACAAAGTTGACTATCCCTAATCAGTCCTTGCCTTTCCAAATCCTGTTCTTCAGAATCTCCTCCAATAACTTCCTCACCACAGTTGGCAGGCTCACTGGTCTAGAGTTCCCTGACTTTCTCTTGCTACCTGTCTTCAATAACAGCACCATGTTAGCCACCCTCTAGTCTTCTGAAACCTTACCTGTGACGGTCGTTGATACAAATATCTCAGCAAGGGACCCAGCAACATCTTTCCTAGCTTCCTACAAACATCTGGGAAACAGCTGAAGAGGGCCCAGGGATTCATCTTCTGTATGTTTTAAAACATCCAGTGCTCCTCTAATGTAATATGGACATTTTTCAAGACATTGCTAATTATTTCCCCAAGTAATAACATTATGGATGTGAGATCCAGGATTTTGACTTAGTTACTAGACTAGATGGGATTGAGGTTCACAAGGAGGACGTGTTAGTAATTCTGGGAAATGTGAAAATAGACAAGTCCCTGCGACGGATGGGATTTATCCTAGGATCCTCTGGGATTGCAGAACCTTTGGCTTTATCATTTATGTCGTCATTGTCTACAGGAATAGTGCCAGAAAACTGGAGGATAGCAAATGTTATCCTCTTGTTGATGAGGGGAGTAGAGCCAACACTGGTAATTATAGACCAGTGAGCCTTATTTCGGTTGTGGGTAAAATGTTGGAAAAGGTTATAAGAGATAGGGTTTATAATCATCTTGAAAGGAATACGTTGATTAGAGGTAGTCAACATGGTTTTGTGAAGGGTAGGTCATGCCTCACAAACCTGATTGAGTTCTTTGAGAAGGTGACCAAACAGGTGGATGAAGGTAAAGCGGTTGATGTGGTATATATGGATTTCAGTAAGGCATTCTATAAGGTTCCCTACAGTAGGCTGTTGAACAAAATACGGAGGCATGGGATTGAGGTGATCTACCAGTTTGGATAAGAAATTGGCTAGCTGGAAGAAGACATGGGTGGTGGTTGATGGGAAATGTTTTTTCTGGAGTTCAGTTACTAGTGGTGTACCGCAAGGATCTGTTTTGGGCCCACTGCTTTCATTTTTATAAATGACCTGGATGAGGTCAGAGAAGGATGGGTTAGTAAATTTGCGGATAATAAACCCTGCTGCAGCTGTACTTGGAGTGTTGCGTACAGTTCTGGTCACAACATTATAGGAAGAATGTGGAAGCTTTGGAAAGGGTTCAGAGGAGGTTTACTAGGATGTTGCCTGGTATGGAAGGAAGGTGTTATGAGGAAAGGCTGAGGGACTTGAAGCTATTTTCATTAGAAGAAGGTTGAGAGGTGACTTAATTGAGACATATAAGATAATCAGAGGGTTAAACAGGGTGGAAAGTGAGAGCCATTTTCCTTGTATAGTGATGGCTGACATGAAAGGACATAGCTTTAAATTGAGGGATGATAGATATAGGACAGATGTCAGAGGTAGTTTCTTTACTCAAAGTAGTAGGGATGTGAAACCGCCTGTCTGCAATAGTAGTCAACTCGCCAACTTTAAGGGCATTTAAACGGTCATTGGATAGACATATGGATGAAAATGGAATAGTGTAGGTTAGATGGGTTTCAGATTGGTTTCACAGGTCAGCGCAGCATCGAGGGCTGAAGGGCCTGAACTGCTCTGTAATGTTATATATATGATATTGAAGGAACAGCAATGTATTTCCTAGTCAGGATAGTAAGTGGCTTGGAGGGGAACCTGCAGGTGCGTGTTGTTCCCATGTATCTGTTGTCTTTTGTTCTTTTATAAGGCAGTGGTTGCAGGTTTGAAAGGTTTGAAACCTGCGACTACTGAGTGTCATTATTGAAGGGAGTGGATGTTTGTGGATGTGGTGCCAAACAAGTGGGCTGCTTTGTCCTGAATGGTGTTGGCGCTTCACTCATCCAGGAAAGTAGGGAGCATTCCCTTGCACTCCTGACTTTTGCCTAGTAGATGATGGAGAAGGTCTGGGGTGTCCCAAGATGACTTGCTGGATGCAGGATTCCAAGGCTATGACCTGCTTGTGTAGCCACAATATTTGTATGGCTAGCTCAGTTCCATTTTCTGGCAAATGTTAACCCCCCAGGTTATTGATAATAGAAAATTCAGTGCTGTTGAATATCAATGGGGCAGGACTAGTTAGATTCTCTCTTTTTGGTGATGGTCATTGCCTGGCACTTGTGTGGCATGAATTTTACCTCACTCTTGTCAACTCAAGCCTAGATATTGTTCAGTTCATGTATTTGTACGGGGACTGCTTCATTATCTGAAGAGTTAGGAATGGGGTTAACGCCATGCAATAATTAACAAACATCTCCACTTCTGACCGTATAATGGATGGAATCTAATTGATGAAACAACTGAAATGGTTGGACTTGGACCCTACCCCGAAGAAACTACAGAGAGAGCTAAGATAACTGATGTCCAAAATTCACAATCACTTTGCTTTGTGCCCTGTATGATTCCAACCAGCAGAGAATTTTCCTCTGATTCATATTGACTCCAGTTTTTTAGGATTTCTTGATGCCTCACACTGTCAATGGAAATGACTGTCACCTCAGTTCACCTCTGGACTTCATCTCTTGTATCCATTTTTGAAACAAGACTGTAAAGAGGTCAGGAGCTGAATGGCCCTGGTGGAATCCAAACTGAACATCAGTGAGCAAGTTAGGCTAAACAAATGCTGCTTGATAGCATAGTTAATTACACCTTCCATTACTAGCCGACAAATCATCTTAAACTTGGCAAATAAGGAAGATTTTGCTTAACTTCAGAGATTTGCATTTATTAAATAAATACATCTTCACATCCTTCCTAATATTTGGTGCTCAGACACTGTGCTCTAGCTGGACCTGAACTAGTGTTTTAAATGTGGAAATTCCTGTTGATATCTATTTAAGTTATAGCCCATCCGAGTTATCTTAGAAGATAAGTCAGATGGATTAGCAAGACTCTCTCACTCTGTATGGTTTTTGACCACTCCAGCATTTTCCTGATGTTATATTGGTGATGGTAGGCTGTAAGAGGCATTTGGGCTGGGACTTTCACTGTGTCAGGTTTTATTTGTACATTCATGTTTAGAATGTGTTGTCCCTTGCACAACCCAGATCAAAATCCCTGATGGTTCACCAAAGTGATGAAACAAAATCAGGTGTGTATTACTCTCCAATCTACCGAGTCAACTGGAACTCATCCAGGAACCATGCTGAATTTCCAATCCTCCAAGATTTAAAGGAATTTACTTTATTGAAACCTTTTGCTTATTATTTTAAAAATCGGACGTGGAGAGGGAAGAATGGTTGGTAGGAATCATGCACTTATTCACCAGGTAATGAACCTGTTTACTTTCCGATTGGCCATAGGAAGAGGGGTGTTGTGAAGATGGACATGTTGGCAACCAGTGGCAGATGTGTTTGTGAGAGGGTGGGTAATTTTAGAGGCAAAATGTTATGCGATGACAAAGTTCTGACTGTCCCAGAGTAATGCACAGTCTACCCGTGGTGTCATAGATCAAGAACAGAAATGTGAACTATACACCTCTCCCCAAACCTTTTCCTATCCAAGAAAGTGCTGAGGTAAAAGCTAATGGCACCAAATGGGCCAATAACATGTGAGAAATAAAATTGTGTAAATTATCCAATACATCAGATCAGTTAAGGATCAGATGAGAAACTGAAAATTGGAAGACTTCTGCTTAATGTTCAAGATATTGTGTGGTATCAGGAAAGGGGCCATTAGTCACAGTGAATACTCCAGATGAACCTTTGAGACCATATACGGAAATCCAATCCATCAAAACCACTTCCTTGGTATTCCCAATGGATGGAACCAGATTCAGACAGAACACTTCATCATATATGAATTTGCTGTGACAGTAATGCAAAAGTAATAAAGTAAAGTGTCGTTAACCTGACCTATAAAGAGGGGTTTAATAGTGGCAATATTTGCAGCAAGATGGAGCTCTAACTAATTCAAACCATTCTCTGTAAGACTATTGTTCAAAGTAATGGCAAACTGTCATTAATGTTACCAAATACAGGCCACTTCCAAATAATGGACCACTCCCACAGACACACCCAAAGCGTAGGGATACTCCTAAAGATCCACCTTTCAAATAGGACATTGTCTTCCAAATAATGTAGAATAATGTTGAAAGAATTGGTGTGAAAGAAGTGATTATTTGTGTCCAGTTGCCATGAGGTAACCTTATGAGATGGGTCTTCTATCAGCAGCTCACAGGACTTGAGATCCACTGTGACATGAAGCTTTGCTGCTGACAATTTGACCAGGTGTCTCCAAAAATTTCCTGCCTCTTTATAAATCCTGTTGCTGCTTCTGACCTCTCTCTTCGAGGGGTCTGCTTTTGCTTGAGGCACTTCTCTAACAAATTTTTAACCCTTGGGTTAAATTTTAGAACAATTGTTTCACAACGCAACAAAAACTTCTGTTGTATGTAGGCAATATAGATCTTGTATTTAAATAGCACCTTTTGTATGGAACAAAGATAGTTGGATGTCAGAATATTTTAAAGTGTTTGACAATTAATATAGTATTTTCTAAATATACCTATATTTATATTGTAGGATAAATGGCAATTAATGTATGCTCAACAAGCTCCCACAACCAGTAACATGATCAGGCTCCTTTTCAAGCAACACAGCACCTTGACCATAAGATAATGGAGCAGGATTAAGCCATTCAGCGATCAAGTCTACTCTGCCATTCGATCATGGTTGATATGTTTCTCAACCCTATTATGCTGCTTTCTCCCTGTAACCCCTGATGCCCTTATTAATCAAGGTAATATCTATCTCTGTCTTAAATACAGTGATGTGGCCCACACAGCATTCTGCAACAATGAGTTCCACAGATTAACCACCCTCCGGCTGAATATATTCCTCCTCATCTTAGTTGTTGTAAAGGATTGTCCCTTCACTCTGAGGCTGTGCCCTCAGGTCCTAGTCTCTCCTACTAGTGGAAACATCTTCTCCACATCCACTCTATCCAGGCCTCTCAGTATTCTGCAGGTTTCAGTGAGAACTCCTTTCGTCCTTCTAAACTCCACTGAGTAGCCACAGAGTCCTCGACTGATGACAAGTCCTTCACCTCTGGGATTATTCTTGTAAATCACCTCTGAGCCCCCTCCAATGTCAGCACATCCTTTCTTGGATTTGGGGCCCAAAATTGTTCACGGTATTCCAAATGCAGTCTCACCAGAGTCTCATAGCTTCAGCAGTACATTTCTGCTGTTGTATTCTAGCCTTCTTCGTTACTGCACATCCTCACACTTCCCCACATTATATTCCATCTGCCACTTCTTTGTCCACACTCCTAGCCTGTCTAAGTCCTTCTCTGCCTCTCAGCGTCCTCAACACTCCCTCACCCTCCACTTACCTTTCTGTCATCTGCAAACTTGGCAACACTGCCCTCAGTTCCTTCTTCCAGATTGTTAATGTACAAAGTGAATAGTTGTGGTCACAACACTAGGCTCTGAAGAACTCCACTAGTCACTGGATACTATCCTGAAAAAGACCCTTTGATCTCCTCTACCTGCTTTCTGCCAGTGAGTTTGGAATTACATAACTATTACTGAAACTGTGACTGGGTCATAGTCCTGGAGCTCCCTTACATAATAGTGCTGGGAGTATACTTTCCTCTCCTCTTCTCCCCTTGTTCACCATCACCTTTTAAGGGCAATTACGGATGGGCAATAAATGATGACTTGGTCAGTGATGCCCATGTGAACAAATCTTTTAAAAGGTACCTGTTATTTTAGGGACACTGGTTGAGAGGGGACGCTGGGAAGAACAGTAGACATAAATAAGATGTTGCAGGACATTTTACATCCACCCAGGAAGATGAACAAAGCCTCCTAAGTAGAGTGTCACATCAGAAGGAAGGCACCTCCGTCTGTACAGGCCTGCCTAGATTCACCTCAGCCTAGAGTAGGCGATTATTTCTTTCTGAATTCTGTATTGAGCATACAGCCTTCTGATTCAGAGGCAAAACTGCTACCCACCAAGTTACAGTTGACTCTGGGAAGGAAGTGTTTTGTAATATTTGCTCTATTTTGAGTTTTTACATTTTGTTTAAGCTTTGTTAGCTGTTTCTGAAAGGACATACACAGAACCAGAAAAATGAAGCCTATGTTCACTTTGGTCAACCAGATGATGCCTGATGTAAAGGCAAACACGTATCATGGTAGTGGGATTGTGGTAATTAGGGGTAATTAGAGTAGTGAGTTTTTGATCCAAGAGATGGCTGTTCAGTTGATTCGGTTTAAACCGTATGTGTTTAGATTGAGATCTCAATAATTGCTAATGAAGGAGTTTTGAACCCCTACAGGGAAAGATGATTAAGTGGCCTTGGGGCTCTGTTCTCTAGAAAATGAAGTGAAGGTTTTAAGTGGTTACTTATCAGCAAGGCAACTCATTTGTAGTGTTTACGGAAAATTGGATGGAACTTAATTTGTGTCCTTTTCACTTAGGAATTCACTCAAGTGGAGAGGACTGCACACTATCATTGACTCGCTGCCAATACTGAACTGTAACTGATGGGAATCTCAGGAAAGCCTTGACTGTTTTCCATCATTGCTTGAATACATCCTGTCCCAGTCAGCATTGGCATTGTAAATTGGAAACACAATCCAGCAAGATACAGTATTCCTCATGATTTGAGAGTTCCCCCTGATGATTGGGGGAGTAGGGTAATGAGGGAGGGGTTGGGGTGAATGTGGATTGGGAAGTTGGGCTATCCACAGTTTGGAAGGCAACAAATTAGATTCATGGAAGGGCAGGATGGAAGTCTCAAGTAGTATTATGAAAGAACACACAGGACTCCGCACTTGGGAGAAATCGGATTCTCAGATACTGCAGATATAAAAATTGGGCAGATGTATTTAAAGAGAGAGGGATAGATTTTAATACATCTGGTCCACCACATGAAAGAAAGGTGGGGAGCAAGTTGCTAAAATGGCACTGAGGAGGTTGAGAATGTAAAGCTCATTCCAGAGGTGTTTGCTACCTACATACTTATTTACCTCATCTCAGAATAAAGAACATGTCGTATGATGTTGTTTCAATGTTAAAACCTGAGAGGGTTACTTTAGACTAAAGCCAACAAACTTGCCAACATTTAACTGAGTGCATAGCAACCTTATAACACCCTACAAAGCACCTTGGGGGTTATTTTTATTATATTTAAAAGAACTACATAAATACAAGTTCTTTTTGGTGACCGTTACAAAACAAATTTAACATGCAGGTATTGAATATTCCGAGGTGCTTCACAAGAACATCATCAAACAAACTTAGACAATAAGCTATATTGGAGATAAAAGGTAGATGTAACTTTTAAGGAATCTCTTAAAGAAAGAGAGAGGCAGAGTTCTTTGGGCCAAAGAAGCTAAAGGCATGGTGTCTGCATGGAGATATAAGTCAGGGACGTGCAAAGAGGCCAGAATTGAGATTTCAGAGAATACAGAGATTGTTTGTTTTTAATTTCCATCAAATTACATGTCATCTATAGTTTTACATAACTAAACAATATGTTCAAAAATATTTTTAGAAGTTTGTTAAAGCCCCTAAGATTTTATCCCAGCTTGCTCATGTGTGTCCTGCAATAGCATTGAAGAATTATGCTGACACTGTTGTCTCAAAACTATCCCTACAGTTTAACAGCGCCACAAAGTTTTGTCTGATACTATCTAGGAGAGTTTGAAGACTTGAGGTACACCCAGCCTTAGAGCGAGTGGCTTTTTCTGTTTTGTGACTTTATGTCCAAGCAATAAGTATGATCTAGTTCACAGACAGATAATTTAAATAGACAGCACCTAGAGGAAATATAACACACCTCCACCAAACTAACAATAAAGACTGTTTCCAGACCTCCCCTCCCCCAGCAACTCTGATGGATAGGACTGAACAAACAGGAAAATTAGGGACTTTGTTTACCTCATTCTGCACCAAACTGCAGCAGTCTCCGGTGACTATCTTTCGCTTTATGCTTCCTTTGTTCAATTGTGCTTGTTTACGATCCCCAGCCTAATAACGTGAAGAGTTCTGTTTTGGTAACCTCAATGAGACCAGGTCTTTCCATGACAAAACACACCTGAGCCGTCTGGGTAACACAGACACAGATACACACACATGCAGACACACAGACACGGACACAAAACCTGATACCTACAGTACATTGACTTATTAAAGTTTAGAAAGTCGAGGGGGAATCTCACAGAGTCCTCAAAGACATGGAAGAAATGGATGTCAGAAGATGTTTCCATAAACAGGAGAGACTAGGACCTAAGGACATAGTCTCAGAATAAAGGAAGACCCTTTAGAATTGAGATGAGGAATTTCTTCAGTTAGAGGGTGATGAAGCTGTGGAACAGTGCATGATGGCACAGTGGTTAGCACTGCTGGCTCACAGTGCCTGAGACCTGGGTTCAATTCCTGCCTCAGGCGACTGTCTGTGTGGAGTTTGCACATTAGATTACTTAGTGTGGAAACAGGCCCTTCAGCCCAACAAGTCCACACTGAAGTCCAACGCACAAAGAGAGTCGCCTGAGGCAGGAATTGAACCAGGTCTCGGGTGCTGTGAGGCAGCAGTGCTAACCACTGTGCCGACCACATTCTCCCCGTGTCTGCGTGGTTTTTTTCCGGGTGCTCTGGTTTCCTCCCACAGTCCAAAAATGTGCAGGTTAAGTGAATTGGCCGTGCTAAATTGCCTGTAGTGTTAGGTGAAGGGGTAAATGTAGGGGAATGGGTCTGGGTGGGTTGCGATTCGGCGGGCCAGTGTGGACTTGTTGGGCCGAAGGGCCTGTTTCCACACTAAGGAATCTAACCGAGAAAAAACTCCTTGCCACTGAAGGATGTGAATGACAAGCTATTGAGTGTATTTAAGACAGAAATAGACAGGTTCATGCTTAGTAAGAGGTTCAGAGGTTGCAGGGAAAGTCAGGAGAATGAGGTGGAGAAACAATCAGCCATAATTGAATGGTGGAGCAGATGTGATGGGCTAAATGGCCTATTTCTGCTCCTTATGGCTGTCAATCCTGATTATATTCCTGAGGTCTCATTATATGACTTGCATCTTCTGACTGATCCAGCAAATGGCCTTTATTTTCCATCACTTTCAATTTTTATGTCACCAATATGTCAAGGAAAAAAAATAGTAAAACATTTCTTAAATGCCCCTAGGATTTTTCTGCTAAGTATACTCACAGCCAGTCTCAGGGACCACAATACATTTGTCTAGCAAAAGCAAAAACTGTAAGTACTGTAAATCTGAATTTGAAACACATGCAGCAAACTCTCAGCCAGCTGGGTAGCATCAGTAGAAGTGGAAATGGTGAGCATTTTCAACATTATCTGTTTTTCTGCCCAACATCAAATACTTAGTCATCTTACACCAAGTCCAAAACTAGATGCAGATGGACAGATTAAAGTCAGGAGAGGGATGGGAGAGGTTTGGAAGGGAAAGGAAAGAGTTTAAAGAGGCACCAAAATAGGGAAAGTATGTGGAACAGGCAAAGGAGGCCTGGTGGGGAAAGGATAAAGAGTTGGTGGCAGGAAAGAAGCAGGCAGAGGATCACAACTACAGATTCAGTACTGTTATCATTCTGAGGATGTCACTGGGGTTAGTGGTAGCTCAGTGCAACAGAACAAAGACTTGGAAAACTAATCAGACTCCTATTTTTCTATTAATAAGATTTATGGAGCCCAACTTTATCTTGAAGTTTCCCAATCACCCAAAATATGTTCTTGTAAGACTAGCAATGACTCTCACTGAGTTCTTCACCTTATGATGGGGTGAGGTGAGCTTTTTTAAAATTTATGGATCAGCTACTATGTTAGAAATAGCACCCAAATGTAGCTTGCTATGTCACTAGGTGGATCCGCCTCACCACCTCTTCTCCCCTTGCGGCCTGATTGGGTGAAGAACAGAGCCTGGCCTGATCAGCTGACAAGTCTTTGCCA
The DNA here is from genome assembly GCF_037043375.1 of Chiloscyllium plagiosum. Taxonomy (NCBI): domain Eukaryota; kingdom Metazoa; phylum Chordata; class Chondrichthyes; order Orectolobiformes; family Hemiscylliidae; genus Chiloscyllium; species Chiloscyllium plagiosum. Next base: position 21,526,484 of record NW_028270168.1, read on the forward strand.
TACAGAACTTTAAGTGGCATTGAGGGAGTGGGAGGAGAGGACTTAAACAGCCTGAGAGAATAATTGGGTATAAGATTTCCCTCGATCCATTCTCAAAGTTAATTGTGGCCTATAGGATATGGACCGAGATCAGAGTAACTATAAACAGATGTTACTACAAGGTGGCTGTCCACTTTTAAACAGCTGGCTAAAAAGAAAAAAAAGAAAGAAGGAAAAAAAAATAACGGGAGTGTCAGAGGTGCTGACTCTGAAAAAAATATATAATCAGAAGGAGCATTGCCTTTTGATGTGAAGGGCAGTGCTTGTAAAAAAAAAACAAAAAAATTAAACAGCTGGCTAGCCTTGCAGTTTATTCACAAAGCGACAAAGCCTTCTAAATCCTTCAATAATTAAAGGGTTCCAGGTAGAATGGAGCTCAAATTGAGATCTATTGTGTTCATGAGACACTCTTTCTAGTTTATAGGACATTAATGCCTATTGTACATCAGAGATTTTTAGGATTGCTGTTGGAATGAATTAAAATCTGTTAAATGGCACCAACTCCAGATAGGGTGTTTGAAGCACCTTATTAAAAATATGAAGACCATGTGCTAAATCCTACCACATAAAAAGGATGTTTTTGTAATCATCTCTTATTCATATGTGATTTAATATCGAATAACAGAGTCTTGCATTACAGAAGGATGCCATTCATTCACTGTACCTGTGCCAGCTCTTTCCTTCAAGTACTTAACCATTTCTTTTGAAACCTATTACTGAATCAATTTCTACTGCCCTTATTACAAGCAATGTATTCCAAATCATAGAAACATGTTTCATTAACAAGGTTATCTTCATCTTATTTGTGGTTCCTTTGTTAATTATTTTAAATATGTCTCCTTTGGTCACTGACTCACCTGCTATCGGAAACAGGCTCTCATATCAACTTTATCCAAGCTTGTTATAATTTTGCATCCATTAAATCTCCCTGAAATTCTCTGGTCTAAGGAAAACAATCCAGTTTCTTTACTCTCTTAGTTACACAGTCCCTTGTTTAAATGAGGGACCATTGGTAAGGAATGATTGAGGTCTCTTCCCTCTCCATCCGAGGATACATCACTAAATCTGGGTTCATTCCCCCTCCACCTTGCCGTCCACGTTTGTGTATACAGAAACATTATGAATGAAGCTTTATTCAAAGTTCTGCTGCACGTATCCTAACTTGTACCAACTCCCATTCACCTGTCATCCCTGCACTTGCTGATCAACCTATATTCTCAATCCAGAGAAGTCCCAATTTCAAAATTCTCATCTTGTGTTCTGTGGCCTCACCCCATCCAAATGTAACTCCCTCAAATTCTACAATGCTCTGAAATTTTTGCAATCCCCCAATTTTGTTCTCTTGTTTACTTCTGGAATTCTTGTTTTACTATTAGTAGCCTTGCGTTTACACAATTCAGACCAATATTGAAATAGAATAACCTCCAGAAATATCTACCTCTTTATCCTATTTCAAGATGCAGCTTTAAAACTGCGTCCTTCACTAACCATCCTAATATCCCCTTCTTTGTCCCATTAAGTTCCATGCAGAGCCGTGGAACTTTTCCTACATTAAAAGGGGCTATATAAAAGCATATTATTATAATGCATGTTCTTGCAGAGTTAAAAATCCTTTTAGAGTCATAGAGATGTACAGCACGGAAACAGATCCTTTGGTCCAACTCGTCCATGCTGACCAAATATCCCAACCCAATCTAGTCCCATCTGCCAGCACCTGGACCATGTCCCCCCAAACCCTTCCTATTCATATACCAATCCAGATGTCTTTTAAATTTTGCAATTGTACCAGCCTCCACCACATCCTCTGGCAACTCATTCCATACACATTCCACCCTCTGCGTGAAAATGTTGCCCCTTCGGTCTCTTTTATATCTTTCCCCTCTCACCCTAAACCTATGCCCTCTAGTTCTGGACTCCTCCACCCCAGGGAAAAGACTTTGTCTATTTATCCAATCCATGCCCCTCATGATTTTATAAACCTCTATAAGGTCACCCCTCAACCTCCAACGTTCCAGGGAAAACAGCCCAAGCCTATTCAAGCTTTCCCTATACCTCAAATCCTCCAACCCTGGCAACATTTTTGTAAGTCTTTTCTCAACCCTTTCCAGTTTCACAACATCCTTCCGATAGGAAGGAGAACAGAATTGCATGCAATATTCCAACAATGGCCTAACCAATGTCCTGTACAGCTGCAACATGACCTTCCAACTCCTGTACTCAATACTCTGACCAATAAAGGAAAGCATACCAAACGCCTTCTTCACTATCCTATCTACCTGCAACTCCACTTTCAAGGAGCTATGAATCTGCACTCCAAGGTCTCTTGGTTCAGCAACACTCTCTAGGACCTTACCATTAAGTTTATAAGTCCTGCTAAGATTTGCTTTCCCAAAATGCAGCATCTCGCATTTATCCAAATTAAACTCTATCTGCCACTCCTTAACCCCCATCTGATCAAGATCCCGTTGTCATCTGAGGTAATCTTCTTCGCTGTCCAATACACCTCCAATTTTGGTGTCATCTGCAAACTTACTATCTATACCTCTTATGCTCACATCCAAATCATTTATCTAAATGATGGAAAGTAGTGGACACAGCACCGATCCTTGTGGCACTCCATTGGTCACAGGCCTCCAGTCTTGATCATGATATTCTTGGGTCTTTCGTTCCAGCTCTAACTTGATCAGAGAATGACTATCAAACATTTGCTACTCAATTCCCCTTCCTCTCAAAAGCATAAGTAAACCTAGAACACACGAGGAAAGAAAATCCAAGTTTCCATTTTGGGAAAAACAATGTAATTGTTCCAAATGTCTGTGAATTTACTGTCAAGTGCTGTTTATACAAACTATAAGTCAAACCCATAGATACAGGATATATTAGAAATGCTGTACACCTCAGGCAATAACTTTGCTCAGAGGAACAGAGTTAAGTCAGGTCATTGACATTTGAGTCATCTTAGTCCACTCAACCTACACTTCCAAGTCAACCCGAGTGTAAGTCTGCCTCCAGCAAAGTGTTTTGCACGGGGTGGCAATGCTTATGTTATTTCCTTTAATGTAAGAAATTGGATGTAGATATCATGATATTGAAGAATCCAAAAGATATTAATTGTAACCATTGTGTACAAGTATTACATTGAGCTAGCATTAAGCCTGTGCTTCTGAATTTCCTCCATTGACACTCCATTATCGGTGCTGAAATGTTACAGAAACCCAGATTGGTGAGTTGTGAAGGAAAGGCCGTGTGGAATGCCTATGTCAGGGAGGGGAGTGTGTGTGGTGGGAAGAAATTCCACATTGGGGAAGGGTTGAGAATCCTTTTTTAATCCACAGTGTTTTAAATAAAGAGCATCTGCCTTCCCATTGGAATGGTATGGACACCCAAAAGGTTAGTCAGTTAGGCCACACCCACTACTTTAAAAAAAGCTTTAAAGAGGCCTCAGTGTTAGCAATTGGTCAGAGCTCCGTGGCAACTATTGCTGCATGGGAGCTTGCAACATTAAAACCTTGGCAGCTGATCCCACTGGGTGAAGACACCTGCAGTTTGTGAAGCCTTGTATTAAGCTGTTACGTTACAACAGACAAGCATGGTTCCAGTAGAGTGTGATGCTTCATGTGGTCAGAGGTAAGATGGAAGAGAAGATCATTATATCCTCGGGATTACCAGCTGTAATGCATTGATGAAACCATGAGCATGTATCTTAAAAGCATACTGACCATGAGATACAATACAACAAATATCTATTAAAAATCCAATTTTTGTTTTAATTCAAGGGCATGCATATTCAGTGGAGGGTAAAGAAGAAGCCAATGCAGAATCAGCGTATATCCATCACTGAGATGTTGAAATATCCCCACTTCCATCTCCATCACAATGCTTCTGCTGTATCTCCATTATTGATACTACAATGTATGGTTGTTGATGCTGGTGGTACACTACTGTGGAGATTTCATTATCTGACATCCTGCCTCAAATTACCACAGTCCAACCTCTCTACCATTGGGTTGTCAATGCCCATTTTCACAACAAGCCAGGCAGCATCAGGAGGAGGAGAAGTCAATGTTTTGGATCTAACACTTCTTTAAGAATAAGGGCTATATCCCTCCTCCACCTGCTGCTTGGCTTGCTGTGTTCTTCAAGCCTCCTGCCTGTCTACTTTGGATTCCGGCTTCAGCAGTTTTTTTTGCCCCTAACTAATGTCCATTTTCACAGCAGTCTGATCTCCTAATACAATTTGAATATGAAAATATGAATTGTTATTTGATTAAATGATTCTTGATTAAAGTTATAACGGGGTGGCACAGTGGTTAGCACTTGTGCCTCAGCGCTAGAGACCCGGGTTCAATTCCTGTCCAAGAGGCTGAACAGGCTGGGGCTGTTTTCCCTGGAGCGTCGGAGGCTGAGGGGTGACCTTATAGAGGTTTACAAAATTATGAGGGGCATGGATAGGATAAATAGACAAAGCCTTATCTCTGGGATTGGGGAGTCCAGAACTAGAGGGCATAGGTTTAGGGTGAGAAGGGAAAGATATAAAAGAGACCTAAGGGGCAACTTTTTCACGCAGAGGGTGGTACGTCTATGGAATGAGCTGCCAGAGGATGTGGTGGAGGCTGGTACAATTGCAACATTTAAGAGGCATTTGGATGGGTATATGAATAGGAAGGGTTTGGAGGGATATGGGCTGGGTGCTGGCAGATGGGACTAGATTGGGTTGGGATATCTGGCCGGCATGGATGGGTTGGACCGAAGGGTCTGTTTCCATGCTGTTACATCTCTATGACTCAAGCAACTGTCTGTGTGGAGTTTGCACATGTTCCCCATGTCTGCGTGGGTTTCCTCCGGATGCTCCAGTTTCCTCCTACAGTCCAAAAATGTGTAGGTTAGGTGAATTGGCCGTGCTAAATTGCCCTTAGGTGAAGGGGTAAATGTAGGGGAATGAGTCTGGGTGGGTTGCTCTTCGGAGGGTCGGTGTGGACTTTTTCCACACTGCAAGTAATCTAATCTAATGTAAATCATGATTTGGAGATGCTGGTATTGGACTGAGGTGTACAAAGTTAAAAATCACAGAACACCAGGTTATAGTCCAACAGGTTTAATTGGAAGCACTAGCTTTCTGTGCGCCGCTCCTTCATCAGGTGATTATCCACCTGACTAAATAACTAAATCAAATGTTCAAAACTAAGTTTATAATAATTACATCTAATGTCATTGTTATGGAAATGGACTAGATTTGTTGTTTGAACTGAGCCACAGGATAAGTTTTTAAAAAGCTAATAGTATTTTTAAGCAGTTCTCAAATTGGCCAAATATTCAAATAACCTTCATCTTGCCAATTACAAACTATCAGAAAGAGGTAGAGCCATCTGGAAGTAGCCTATCAGAATAACCAGCTTAAGTGTGTCTGAATTGTCCGTTCCTTGAACTACTCACAGGCATCCAAACATAGATAGTGTGGGGGTTTGGAAGGTGTTGATGAGATGCTGCAACAGCATCTCCCCTGAATGTATCAAGGGCAGCCAGCTGAGACTGCATAGAATATGAATTCCCTGATTGGGGTTATTAATCTAGTCAAATCGGGGAGCCCTGGTTGACAGTTAAAGAGGAGTGTCAGATATTCTGACACTCTGAGAGCTGGCTCTGAGGGAACTGGACAAGTGTCAAGGACAAGTGTCATAAAGGGTGACCCAGGAAGGGGACACTGGCCTCTGTGAAGTTATTTCTCACATTGCTGCTACTTTGCCCCCATTATGGAGAGGGTGAATGGTGGTGGATAGGGTGGTGAGCTAATAGGTCCTTTGTCCAGGCTGCTTTCAAGCTTTTTGAGTTTTGCTGCAGTTGCATTTTTCCAGGCAACAGATAGTATTTCATCACATTCGTATCATGTTATTTATAGATGGTGGAAAATGTTATAGGGTCGGGATGATTTATGCGTTTCAGAATTCTCAGACTCTGACCTGCCAACTATTAAAAGATTCCAGCCTCTGTGCTATCCACTAATCTTTGTTAAAGCCCTTCATCTGCCTTTATTCTCAGGACATCTTCATACAGAAAAAGGAAATAAACACTTAAGTAGCACCTTTTGCAACCTTTGGACACATGAAAATGCTTCACAGTCAATAAAATATTGCAATAATGATTTTGAATATTTCCCCAAACTCCCTGGTACTAAAGTGAGGACTCCTAGAAAACTGTGTGCTTTTGTTGGTAATAAAAAGCTGATTCAGCTGGATTGATTTTACAGTGATGTGGTTACTTACATCTCTCTGGTTTCCAGATCTGGTCAATGAGTAGTTGCCTGTTTAAGGTCCTGGTCAGACCTCAGTTCTGGATAACACACTTCAGGAAGGACTGGGACAAGTTTAATGCGATTTTGTCAGAGTGATTCGAGCGCTGAAAGGGTTAAACCACAAGTTGTAAAGAGTAGGAATATAATCAATTGTACATGAAAGATAAAAGAATGATTTAATTGGGTTGTTTATGATGATTAAAGGAGAAAGAAACTTATTTCTGTGGAGGAAGAATGAAACAGTAGTGGCACAACCATAAAATGAGAGCTATACCATTCAGGGACGGCATTAGAAAACACTTATTTGCACAAAGAGTAATGGAAATTTGGAATTCTCTCTCCCCTGAAAACTTGTTGAGACTATGAGTCAACTGAAAATTTCACAGCTAAGATTTGATGAACGTTTAGGCAGGGGTATAAGGGATAGTACTAGGAGGTAACTCCCATTTAGTTAATAATTCTGATCAGCAATGATGCAACTGAATAGCACAAATAGAATCCACCTTCATGAATAATGACAAAACTTGCAGTTGCAAAGCACATTTCATACAGAAAATCCCTCAACCAAAGCTATCTACAGAAGACTAATCAGTCAAACCTTGACACGCTGCCAGGTAAGGAGATATTGGAAGACATGACCAAAAGCTTAGTCAATGAGACAGACCTTCAGGAGTGATTTGCCACAACTCTGTAACTTAACACAGTTAATTATGTTTGAGAGGGTAATGGGTTTCAATATCACCTCAGAATCAGAAGATTGCAAGTAAATCCCAATCCAGATCCTTGAGTGTATGTTCATGCTGACACTCCAGTGTCGAACTGAGAAAGCACTATATGATTGGAGTTGCTGTCCTTTAGGTGATAAATTAAACTGAGGCCCCATCCATCCTCTCAGGTGAATTCCTGGCTTATTAAAAGAAGAGCAGATGAGATTTCACCAATGATCAGTCCAATTTTTATCCTTCAGTTATCACGGTGAAACTGATGACCTCAATGTCCTCCATTACCATTAGTCAGACTGTACTGTCCACAAATTGGCAGCTGCGTTTTCACCACTATATGAGAGACTAAATATCAAAAGCTCTTGATGTTGTAAAATGTTCCAGGACCACAGATAGTTGCAGTAGTTGCTTAAGAACTGCAAGCTGCTACTTTCTCCAAGCACAACTGCTGAAACAGTTATGCAGGGTAAACAAAAGTAATATAGCGTAATGAATCAATTGTCTACAGGACCATCTGTCACTAAAGCCTCAGACACTGTATTAGAAAGCAAACATCCTCTTTTACTGGAGTACAGCTCATGACATTTGTCATGAAATAACAGACCAAACACAGGAACGGGGATTTGAATGGTTTTTCCTCAACTGTTCGTTAGAAACAATCAAGCCAAATAAAACCATCTATTAAATAGAATATAGAACAGATAGAATAGAATGTGCAACATAGATACAGGCTATTCATCCCAACTAATCTGTGCCAGTATTTAATCTTAATAAGAATCTCACACAAATCACAATCAGCAGAGGGAAGTGCTGTAGATATAAGAACTCGGCAGAACAGAATCTTTGTGTCAACTTTCAACAAGAAAGATACTCTAGTGAATGGTAAAGGCATTTAAGACCTGGTAAGAGGTTCTTTGTAACAGGAAAAATGGCAAGTCACTGGAGAAAGAGAAGTAATAACTCCAAAGCAGGTACAGACTGCATCATGTCTATGGGCATGATCCTGAGCCAATGTTCAGCAGTGAACAAATGGACATCAGAGGCACCTTCAGTAAAGATTTACAAAAGAGGAAATATTAAAATAGCACAGTGACCTAGACTTGAAAAGTGAGAATTTAAAGTACTTAGACCTCACATTGAGCATTGCCACTAGGCTTCACAGACACAGACAGATGACAAAATAAAGGGGCACACTAGAAATATTAATCTCAGATCAAGTACCTGGAAACATTACAAAGCCAGGAATTAATAAAAGCAGCCAGAATGAAAGACTAAGCCGATTTAATCTAAGGGGGGTAAAGAAATTTCCAATTTTACTCGGACTGCACAAAAGCAGGGAATCCTTTAAAAAACTGAAAAAGGTGGGAATCATTTATTTAAATTGTGAGGAGCAGGAATCTTTCTGTAAAACCATGATTAAAGTGGGAATCAGTTATTGAAACTGCAGACACCAAGTGTCATTCAGCAAAGCCATTAAAGAAGTGGAAACATTTACTAAGTGTGAATGGGGGCATCATACAGTGGAACTGTGGAAAAGTAGAAATTCTCCAATTTATCCCCAAGACGTGAAAATCTTCTAGATAGTTTGATATCTTTGAAGATAAGTTTGAAGAAGTACTGAAAGTCTCTTACAATCACTTCCACTTCAGAATTAATAACATTCTTGAAAGAGCAAGATTTAACAACAAAGATCCTTACAGCACAGGAACAGGTCCTTTGTCCCTCCAAGCCTGCCTCGATCCAGATCCTCTATCTAAACCTACTGCCTATTTTCTAAGGGTCTGTACCCCTTTGCTCCCTGCCATTCATGTATCTGTCTAGATACATCTTAAATGACGTTATTGTGTCCATCTCTACCACCTCCGTTGGCAACGCATTCCAGGCATCCACCACTGTCTGTGTAAAGAACTTTCCCCGTATATCTCCCTTAAACTTTTCTCACTTTGAATTTGTGACCCCTAGTAATTGAGTCCCCAACTCTGGGTAAAAGCTTCTTGCAATCCACCCTGTCTATATCTTTCATGATTTTGTCGACCTCAATCAGGTACCCCCTCAACCTCTGTCTTTCTAATGAAAATAATCCTAATCTACTCAAACTCTCTTCATAGTAAAGCTGTAAAAATTGAAAAAAGAAATAAAAAAGGGCGGCACAGTGGCTCAGTGGTTAGCACTGCTGCCTCACAGTGCCAGAAACCCGCGTTCAATTCCAGCTTTGGACGACTGTCTGTGTGGAGTTTGAACATTTTCGCTGTGTTTGCGTGGGTTTCCTCCGGGTGCTCTGGTTTCCTCCCACAATCCTAAATGTGCAGGTTAGGTCAATTGGCCATGCTAAATTGGCCATAGGGATGTGTAGGTTAGATACATTAGTCAGGGGCAAATATAGGATCGGGGAATGGGTTTGGGTGGGTTACTCTTTGGAGGGCCGGTGTGGACTTGTTGGGCTGAAGGGCCTGTTTCCACACTGTAGGAATTCTAATTCTAATTCTAATTCATACCAGGCAACATCTGGTGAACCTCCTGTCCACCCTCTCCAAAGCATCCATGCACATCCTTTTGGTAATGTGGCAACCAGAACTGTACGCAGTATTCCAAACGTGTCTGAACCAAAGTCTTATACAACTGAAACGTTACCAAGAAGTGTTCAGTATCCAGAGAATCCATAGATGAGTTCATTAATGATCTCTGCAGATTAGTAATACAACTATGGCAACACTGAGTCAGAATTTTGAAGAGAATATTTTTGTAGGAATTGCTGATGAATCTTTTTCAAATTTATTAGTGACCAAAGAAAATGAGGCTCAAGGAAGCCATTCAGAAGGTGAGTAAAGTAGAAGTTCCAAGGTAGTATAGATCAATTCTAAGAGGAGAAGTTCATTCTTGGCACAGGACGTCAGCAGTGTCCATTCAATTCGGAAGACATGTTGGAAGTCAATACACACACCAGGCTAAATGTTCTTGTCAGTATAGTGGAACAATACGCACAGGCACAGATAGTGCCCAGCTTGTAAAAGTAAATGCTTTATCTGTCACATAACAGGTCACTTTCAGAAAATGTGTAGAAGGGGAACACAATATCAGAAATCAAAGAAATCAAATAGCTACCCATAGACAGAAGTTATGAAGTGTAACAGGCTATAACAGCAGGAAAACCTAAAATGTTCACAGGCAAATAGGTGATTCAGACCCTGCCTTTTACTGAATTGGTATTAATGTCATCTCATGAATTTTACGTTAGACACAAGGGTGTGTCATTATCTTATCAGTTAATGAGTCACAGTTAAGGAACACTGTCTACAGCTGACAACAGGACAACTCAATGATGCAAGAGACATAGCATTTAAATTTAAAGGAATGCTACAAGCAAATCTCAAAATGGAGGACTTCAAATAATGGAGAGCCTCTGTTTACTTTGCAATTGTGAATTCTCGCTCTTGATTAGGAAGGCATGTGTTGATTTCAATCTTATTCAAAAGCTGCAAGAGTTTAAAAAGCAGAAAATAAAGAGCTCCTTTGAATAGGAATGCCCTAAATTACTCAAAGGGTTAAAAAAAACTGATTACTGTGAAGAAAGATGCTAAATCCTTACATCTCTGTATACACAGGAACATTCCGCATTCTTTAATAACCAAAATTGAGAAGCATCTTGTGGAAATGACTAGAATGATCTTCATTTCAATAATCACAAAACCAATGAAGAGGCGCTTGTACATTACACATACCTAACAAAATTATTTGAATTTGTGTTGATCTTACACAACTCATCAAGGCAGTAGTAAGAACAAAAGCATCCTTTGCTCATAGTTTTGTGAAACCTAATGCAAATAGTGGATTCTGACAGGCACCTTTGGATGAGCAACCAAGATTGCTTACTACATTCACAGCCCTGTTTGGGATATTTTGTTTCAACAAATTACAATTTGGGATCCCTTCAGCCCTAGATTTGCAAGGTCTTCATGGAGCAATATGCCACATGGATGACATATTGAAATGTGGGGAAACAGTTGAAGAGCATGATCACAGGGTCATGCAGTCTTAAAGTACTTACAAGCAGAAGGGCTCACCCTTCACAAAACATGTGAATTCTCCAAAGGATCTATTTGGTTCTTAGGATACATTGTCAACAGTGAAGGTATAATGAAAGATCCTTAGAATATTAACGCCATTATGGAGTTACCCACTCTGAAGTTACTGCAGGATCTTTAAAGATTCTTAGGAATGGTAAGGTATTTGGCAAAAGTGTTGCCTTATTTGGCAAGTATGAAAGAACTCAAGACAATTCCTCAAGAAGCCACAAATCTACATAAATATAATGCTGTGCAGAGTATCAAGGATGTGTTGATGTCCATATGTGTCCCAATGCAATATAATTATCTTCTCTAAACATCATAGCTAATGGCTTAAAAGCAGTGCTCTACCGGAACCAACTGGGTGGGCATCACAAACCCCTCAGTTCCATAGCTTGAGTTATTAGTTACAGAAAAATGATATGCTGTAATTGAGAAAGAGACTCTCTTAGTTAAGTGGACTTGTGAGAACTTTTCAAACTTCATCCTTAGTCCAAAACTAGTCATAGTACTCAATCACAAATCTCGAGTTTCTCAACAGGATGAGACAGAATTAGCAAGGATGTCTCCAAGACCACAAGGATTTCAACTCTATCTCATGAGACTTGCCAATGAAACAATATATCATGCATGCAAGGAGCTGCAGATATGCTCTCCAGAAGATGGTATTGCATTTATTTACAAACTCGAGACATACAATCATTCCGCAACTGCATAATGGCCAGAAAGCTACAATCTGCTTAATAAGATCCGACAGGAGCAATTGAGGGCACAGAAGTGTCTCAACATCTACCAGTATTGAGTCGAAGGTTAGCCAGATCAAAGACCTATGTGTTGACCATGAAAACATATTTTGAGCTCTGAGAGCATTTCACAACTGTAAATAAGATATTGGGTATATGATAAATCCACCCAAGCTGGTCATTCCAGCTTCATTTCAGTAAGGTTCGAACTTGTGAATCACCAAGAGCCAGAGCTTGCTCAGTGATGCAATAGCCTGGGATCTCAAAGGACATTGAAGATCTTAGTGGTGATAGAGAGACCCGTGCCATTCACAAACCAGAGCAAAGAAAGTCATTGATTCCCAATATATTCCCCATCAGATCTTGGGAAGAAGGGGGCATAGATCTGATTGGTTTTGATAGAATTTCTTACCTCATTGTCATTAATTATTTCTCCAAAAGGGTAGATCTTTCGAAGCTGCATGCCACAACTATGGATATGATCATCTGAGTCATGGATGATATTTCAAACATATGGTATCCAGGATATGATTGCTTCAGACAAGTCAATAGTTTTCTAATGGGTGATTCTGTCAATTTGCAACCACTTCCGGATTTGAATACATAATAAATTCACAGTGATGCTACCAACAATCAAATGGGGAAGTCGAGCATAGAATCAGGCCAAGTCACTCTTGAAGAATATCATCTTCTTTTCCATCCTAGTGTGGTCTAGCACCATTAGAATTGCTGATGGGCAGAAATCTCAAGTCCCAGCTCCCTATCCTACCAAAAAGGTTGACTCCAAAATCATCAATTATGATAATACTACATGAATTTGTGGGCAGAATGGCTTTGAATCTCGAAGGAGTGACACCTAACATCCAATCTTCCTCAAAGTCTGTACGAGTGTCCAACAGATCAATGTAACATGTAACCAGTTGCTAACATGCAATAAACTATATCTTGTTAACCACAAGAGACTCTTATAATTAGCCATCTAATTCATAAGACCAGACTCTGTACATCCTACACTTAACAGCACAGTGACAGTAACCTTCAAACTGTGTCATGAGCTAGCTTTCCTGTACAACACTCTCAACCTCTCTTCCCTGCTTTAAGATGCTCCTTAAAATCTAAGTCTTCAGCAAGCTTTTGATCACCTGCTTTGAGATTCCTTTATGGAGCTTAGTGTGAAATATTATTTGGAAACACTTCTGTAAAATACTTTAGGATAATTTACTGTGTTGAAGACTCTATACAAATTTGACAAAACAAACAGCCCTCCTCATTCTACTTAGTATTTTACACATGACCTTTAAATGAGAAAAGTTTGATTCACACTGGGTTTACATTCCCAAGGAACAGGGAATCTCATATTTACTTCACAAACCTTCATCAAGACTCTTCAAATAGTGTTCAAAGAATAATAAGAGGGTATTTACAAAACATCTTCTCTTGAATTTCTTTCACACTGTTTATTAGCTGTGGGATGACAAAGTTTCTCCATAAAGATTCAATTCATTGTAACTTTCTTCTGGGAATTTTAACAATTAAACAATTTTATTTAAAGAGTTGTCAGGGCCATTTTCTTTCTCTGTCATTTTGATAGTTTATTTCCTTTAAGCTGCCCGTTCACGCAGAATGAACTCTCCATTTGCCTCCTCATTGTGTGAAGTATGGAGCTGTGACAGCAAGTTCCCAAACTTGCTGTATGTGACTGACTGGCAGTCATCATGACCTTTTAGGAAAAGCTCTCGAGATGACCTATTTTCAAACAGTATTAGTGAGCCCCAACAATGCGACATTATAAACACCATTGTCCTGACATATGATGTTAACTAAACTTAAGTTTCAACATCAACTTGCCGTTCTAAACTTAAAATCGTAGAATCCCTACAGTGAAGATAGAAGCCATTTGGCCCATTGAGTCTGCACTGATCTCTGAACAGCGTCCCTCCCAGAACCCCCTCCATCCTGTAATTCTGCAATTATCACAACTAATATGTCTAGCATGTACATTCCTGAGACTATAGGATAATTTAACATGGCCAATCAATGTAACCTGCACATCTTTGGACCATGTGAGGAAACCAGAGCACACTATGAACATAAACCAAGTGTAAATCAAACTTTTCTCATTTAAGGGTCTTGTGTAAAATACTAAATAGAATGAGGAGGGCTGTTTGTTTTGTCTAATTTGTATAGAGTCTTCAACACAGTAAATTATCCTAAAGTATTTCACAGAAGTGTTTCCAAATAATATTTCACATTGAGCTCCATAAATGGGTATCCAAACAGGTGATCGAAAGCTTGCTGAAGACTTAGATTTTAAGGAACATCTTAAAGCAGGAAGAGAGGTTGAGAGTGTTGTACAGGAAAGCTAGCTCATGACACAGTTTGAAGGTTACTGTCACTGTGCTGTTAATGTACAGAGTCTGGTCTTATGATTAGATGCTAATTATATGGGGAGAACATGCAAACTCCACACACATAGTCGCCGGAGGGTAGAATCAAACCTGGGTCCCTGGTGTTATGAGGAGGAAGTGCTAACCACTGTGCCATTATGCTACCCCTTTAAAGTGAAACCTAATGAGATAGTGAAACCTATCAACGTACTTCAGAGGAATGATGAATTTGACACTGAATTTGAGCCACGTACGATATATTTCGGCAAGTGACCAAATGTTTAGTTAAAGAGCTAATTTTAGGGAGAGGCAGGCAGAGGGGAGGAAATGCTTATTGAGGTCATTTCTAGGCAACTGGAGGCTCAATCATCAATGTTGGCCAAGATAGATCATGGATAGTCAAGTAGACAGCATTGGAAGAATGCAACAAGCGCAGAGATTTGCATGACTGGAGGAGGTTCGAGATATGGAAACAGTCAGCCAATGGAGGAACTTGGAACATAATAAAATTGTGAATACAAGAGTCATGGCTGCAAAGGACATAGTTAAATAAAGATACTGGCAGCAGAACTTGGAAGAACTCAAGTTTCTGGTTGGTGCAAGATGAGCATCAAACCTCATTCTGACTGATGTAAAAGAAGAAAGAACTTGTATTTATGGATGTAAGTTTGCTCGCTGAGCTGTAAGGTTTGTTTCCAGCCCATCCAGAGCAAACCTACATCCAGAACCTAAACCTGAGCTACAAGTCTTTTTAAAACTCGCCAACTTGCATTTATATTGTACTTTTCAGGTCTTCAAAATGCCCCAATGTGTTTTGCAGGTAATGAAGTAATTTTGAACACAGCAGCCATTTTTCACAGAGCAAGAGTTCACAAGCAGCAATGTAATAATGACTGGACCATCTGTTTTATTAATGATGTTGACAGAAGAAAAAATACTGGCCAACTGGACTAAACTCTCCTGGTCCTCAGAGTGGTGCCTAGGGATTGTTCATATCCACTTGAGACTGCAGGTATGTGCCTAATTTAATATCTCATCCAAAAGACAGTAGCTCCAACACTGTAGCACACTCACAGAATTACACAAGAGTGTCACCCTTAATTACAAGTTCATGGGCATGGATTTTAACCTCTGGTGGAACTGAAATCTGAGCTGGTCATGTTCTGAAAATAGTGCCATCAGTGTGTCAGCACTTCAGCTCCCTCCCTTTCCCAGGAAGGAGACACAAAGGATAGCTAACCATATTCATTCAGAGAAATGAAAGGCTGACTGAGAATGCTCAGTGTCCAGCTTCCTGTCAGCAGTAGGTTCAGCTGCCTGGAAATAGTCTCTCAGTGGCATAATTGGGGAGGGAGTTGGCAAGACTCCTGACAAACATATTCACCCTCGGTCACCCGTCTGGTCTTGCTCCAGCTGTAGCCACAGACCACCCTATGGAAAGGTTTCAACCCCTCTCACTTCCACCCAACAGTGAGTTAGCTGCAAAAACATCCTTTCTTTCAATCTTGAAAAGGTTTAAAGCTTATGTTTTGAAGCTGCCACAGCTTTCAAGCTAAACTCTGAGTAGCCCTCGAGTTTTGAGAACACATTGCTGCCCTTGATTAAATGGTGAGCCATCCTCTGGCTATTAATTTGGCTCTCTAGCGAAAATCATATTGAGTAATATTTCCTTCTTTATTCACTGGGCCAATATTTGTTGCTCATCCCTAAATTGATCTTGCGAGGGTGGTGGTGAACTGCATTCTCAAACTGCTGCAGTCCATGGCATGTGTGTGCATCCGTAGTTCTGTTATAAAGGGTGCTCCATGATTAAGCCCCATCAACAGTGAAGAAACAATGATATAGTTCCTAGTTAGGTTGGTAGGTGGCATGGAGAAGCTCTTGCAGATGGTGGTGTTCCCATGCTGTCCTTATCCATGCCCCAAGGTATGGTACATTCGGGAGACCAAGCAGACACAACTACAATGGATGAATGGACACCGCGCAACAATCGCCAGACAGGGATGTCCCCTCCCGGGGGGAACACTTCAGCAGTCAGGGACATTTGGCCTCGGATCCTTGGGTGATCATCTTCCAAGGTGGACTTTGGGATACGCAACAACACAGAGTGGCCGAGCAGAGGCTGATAGTCAAGTTCGGTACCTATGGGAATGGCCTCAACCAGGACCTCCACACCTCCACATCATGATGTCCTTATCCTAGAGGGTGGATGTCACAGGTGACTTCACTACACTCTTCACACATACACACACACACTCTTACATACTCACAAACTCAGGCAGGCTGTCTCTCATATACACACACTCTCTCAGACACACACGCACACTCACACCCATGCACACACCCTGCACAGACTTATATTCCATTACACTCATGCACACACTCTACCAAGCATGCACACATATAAATGCACACTCACACACGCACGCACTCACACTCTCTCTCTCTCCCTCACATCCACGCAGACACATATAAGTCTATGAGGTGAATTTACATTTGCAGAATTGCATTTGCAAATACGTTCTATTTTTACTGAAAAAGACAGTCAATCTGCATAACATTTTATAAATTCCCACTTTGGAAGTGGAACCAGTCTGACTGGATATGAGGATACAGACAGACTCTAACCTCACCTTTTTTTTAAATAAAACCTTAAGTTATCTCGAGAATGTGACTTCAAGAAGTTCTGGGATTTACATATTAATAAACTGAAACCTGCAACCCATTCTAAAAGATGAAAGATTTAACAGCAATCTATGTTTGTTCAATATATTGTTTTAATTGCATGACACTTTGATCTTTTGCAATAAATTCTGTGTCTTATGATCCTGCCCCACTGGTTACCTGATGAAGGAACTGTGCTCTGAAAGCTGTGCTCCAAATAAACCTGTTGGACTATAACCTGATGTTGTCTGATTTTTAACTTTGTCCACCCCAGTCCGATACCACCTCCACATCATAACATCCTTATCCTAGAGGGTGCATATCATATGTTTGGAAGGTTCCGCCAAGGGGCTTTTGTGAGTTTAGATTAGATTAGTTTCTCTACAGTATGGAAACTGGCCCCTCGGCCCAACAAGTCAACATTGACCCTCTGAAGTGTAACGCACCCAGACCCACTCCCCTACCCTATATTTACCCTTGACTAATGAACCTAACACTATGGGCAATTTAGCGTAGCCAATTCACCTGTCCTGCACATCTTTAGATTATGGGAGGAAACCGGAGCACCCAGAGAAAACCCACGCAGACACAGGGAGAATGTACAAACTCCACACAGACAGTTGCCCGAGGCGGGAATTGAACCTGAGTCCCTGGCGCTGTGAGGCTGCAGTGCTAACCACTGAGCCACCATGTTGCCCCAAATTGCTGCAGTGCATCTTGTAGATGGCACACACTGCTGCTACTGTACATCAGTGGTCGATGGAATGGATGTTGAAGATGTTTGATGGGTTGCCAATCAAGTAGGCTGCTTCTCCTAGGTGGTATCAAACTTTTTGAGTGTCATTAGAGTGATATTCAACTGGACAGGTGGTTATTCCTTCACACTTCTGAGTTCTGCCCTGTAAGTAGTGTACAGGCTTTGAGGTGTTGGGGGTGAGTTGCCTGATGCAGAATCCCCAACCTCTGACCTCCTCTTGTATTTGGCAAGTCAAATTTGTGATTAACTCAAAGACACTAACAGTATGGAATTCAGCAATAATAATGCCATTGAATTTGAAACTTTATTGCTGGAACAGCACAGCAGGTCAGGCAGCATCCAGGGAACAGGAGATTCGACGTTTCGGGCACAGGCCCTTCTTCAGGAATGAGCAGAGAGTGTTCAGCAGGAGAAGATAAAAGGTAGGGAGGAGGGACTTGGAGGAGGGGCGTTGGAAATGTGATAGGTGGAAAGAGGTCAAGGTGAGGGTGATAGGTCGGAGTAGGATGGAGGCGGAGAGGTCAAGAAGAAGACTGCAGGTCAGGAAGGCGGTGCCGGGCTGGAGGGATTCGGCTGAGACAAGGTGGGGGGAGGGGGGATGAAGAAACTGGTGAAGTCCAAGTTCATCCCCTGTGGTTGGAGGGTTCCCAGTCGGAAGATAAGACGCTCCTCCTCCGACCGTCGCGTTGTTGTGGTTTGGCGGTGGATGAGTCCAATGACCTGCATATCCTCGGTGGAGTGGGAGGGGGAGTTGAAATGCTGTGCTACAGGGTGGTTGGGTTGGTTCGTCCGGGTGGCCCAGAGGTGCTCTCTGAATCGCTCCGCAAGTAGGCGACCTGTCTCCCCAATATAGAGGAGGCCACACCGGCTGCAGCGGATGCAGTAGATGATGTGGGTGGAGGTGCAGGTGAATCTGTGGCGGATATGGAAGTTTCCTTTGGGGCCTTGGAGAGAAGTGAGGGGGGAGGTGTGGGTGCAAGTGTTGCACCTCCTGCGGTTGCAAGGGAAGGTGCCGGGAGTGGAGGTTGGGTCGGTGGGGGGTGTGGATCTGACAAGGGAGTCGCGAAGGGAGTGGTCTCTACGGAAAGCTGATAGGGGAGGGGAGGGAAATATATCCTTGGTGCTGGGGTCTGTTTGGAGGTGGCGGAAGTGACGGCGATTGATGCGCTGTACATGGAGATTGGTGGGGTGGTAGGTGAGGACCAGTGGGGTTCTGTCGCATGGCTGCAAGCGTGGAGTGGAGGATCCGGAGGGAGGTCCGTTGCTGGAGGCTGCGGATTTGTTGCAGGTACTGGTAGTCCTGGTTGGGTCCAAATTGTGTTGGTCGGAAGGTGATCTGGAGTCCATGGGGGATCAGTCGGTTCCGTAGGCAGGTGCTGAGAAAGGAAATATGGCTGTGGTAACGAGTCTGCTTCAGAATGTGGCTGAAGAGCTTCTGTGCAGAGGAGATGACCTGGGGTGTGCAGTGAGAGAGGGACTCACTGAAATCTTCGTAGAGAGAGGTAGAGAGCTTCTTCAAGGAAGGCATCCTTGTAAGAGGATTCGCAGTAGGTTGAAATCTTCGAGGAGAAAGTGAGGTCTGCAGATGCTGGAGATCAAAGTTGAAACTTTATTGCTGGAACAGCACAGCAGGTCAGGCAGCATCCAGGGAACAGGAGATTCGACGTTTCGGGCACAGGCCCTTCTTCAGGAATGAGCAGAGAGTGTTCAGCAGGAGAAGATAAAAGGTAGGGAGGAGGGACTTGGAGGAGGGGCGTTGGAAATGTGATAGGTGGAAAGAGGTCAAGGTGAAGGTGATAGGTCGGAGTAGGATGGAGGCGGAGAGGTCAAGAAGAAGACTGCAGGTCAGGAAGGCGGTGTCGGGCTGGAGGGATTCGGCTGAGACAAGGTGGGGGGAGGGGGGATGAAGAAACTGGTGAAGTCCAAGTTCATCCCCTGTGGTTGGAGGGTTCCCAGTCGGAAGATAAGACGCTCCTCCTCCGACCGTCGCGTTGTTGTGGTTTGGCGGTGGATGAGTCCAATGACCTGCATATCCTCGGTGGAATGGGAGGGGGAGTTGAAATGCTGTGCTACAGGGTGGTTGGGTTGGTTCGTCCGGGTGGCCCAGAGGTGCTCTCTGAATCGCTCCGCAAGTAGGCGACCTGTCTCCCCAATATAGAGGAGGCCACACCGGCTGCAGCGGATGCAGTAGATGATGTGGGTGGAGGTGCAGGTGAATCTGTGGCGGATATGGAAGTTTCCTTTGGGGCCTTGGAGAGAAGTGAGGGGGGAGGTGTGGGTGCAAGTGTTGCACCTCCTGCGGTTGCAAGGGAAGGTGCCGGGAGTGGAGGTTGGGTCGGTGGGGGGTGTGGATCTGACAAGGGAGTCGCGGAGGGAGTGGTCTCTACGGAAAGCTGATAGGGGAGGGGAGGGAAATATATCCTTGGTGCTGGGGTCTGTTTGGAGGTGGCGGAAGTGATGGCGGATGATGCGCTGTACATGGAGATTGGTGGGGTGGTAGGTGAGGACCAGTGGGGTTCTGTCATTGAATGCCAGGGAAAGATGGTTAGATTCACTCTTGATGCTTATTGCCTGGCACTTGAATGTTATTTGTGACTTAATCAACCAAAGCCTGAATATTGACCAAGTCTTGCTGCAAACAAACATGGACAGCTTCAGAAACTGAGAAGTAATGAATATTGCTGAACTTTATATAATCTTCTGACTTTATGATGGAGGGAAGATCATTGTTGGAGCAACTGAAGATGGCTGACACTACCTTAAGAAACTGCTGCAGCAATGCCCTGTTACTGAGAAGACTGATCTCCAGTAGCCACAACCATTTTCATTATATGCTAGGTATGACTCCAACTAGTGGAGAACTTTTCGCTGATTCCCATTGAGTTTTGTTTTACCGAGGCTGTTTGACACCATATTTGGTTAAATGTAGGCTTGATGACAAGCGTAATCATTCTAATTTCATCAAGTTCAGCTCCTTTGTCATGTTTGGACCAAGGCTGTAATAAGGTGAGGAGGTGTATGGCCCTTCATTGCACTATCGACACTTGCCCTCACATTGCTGATGATTGAGAATAGACTGATTGGCAGCATTTGGCCAGGTTGGATTTGTCCTCGATTTTCTGGACGTATGTGTTTGAGCAATTTTCTAAATTGTTGGGAAGATACCAGTGTTGTAGCTGCCATGGAGCAGCTTGGCTATGGTCATGGCTAATTCTAGAGCACAAGTCTTCGATACTCTTGTCACAGTGTTGTCAGGGTTCATAGTCTTTACAGTATCCAGTGCCTTCAGCCATTTCTTAGTGTCACATGGAGTGATTTGCATTGGCTGAAGACTTTCATTTATGATGGTGAGGACCTTGGGAAGAGGGTGAGATGAAGCATTTGGGACTTCTATCTGAAAGTACTTGCAAATGCTTCAGACTTGAATTTTGCAGTGATGTGCTGGGTATCCTGATATTCAGGATGGGTTTAGTTGTTTCTGTCAGCTTCCCTGCATAGTTTAATTGTCTACAACCCATTCACAACTGAATGTTGGAGGATTGCAGAGCTCAGATCTGATCTTTTGGTTGTGGGATCATTTGGCTCTTTCAGTTGCATGCTGCTTCACTATTTGGCATGTCAATAACCCTGTATTGTAGCTTCACTGGGTTGATACTTAACTTTTAGGTTGCTGCTTCTGATATATCCTTCTGTACTTTTCATTGAGCCAGGGATGATCTCTTTGTTTGATGATAATGATCAAACAGGAAATATGCAAGGACATGAGAGTAGAGATTGTAGTTGAATATAATTCTGCTGCTGCTAATGGCCCACAGCACTTCATGGATGCGTAATTTTAAATTTTCAAATCTGTTTGTAGTCTGTTCCTTTTAGCATTGCAATAGTGCCATATGTATAATGGATGGAACTTCAATGTGAAATGGGACTACATGGTGATTGCTCCTACCAATACTATCATGGACAGAAACATCTACAACTAATAGATTGGTGAGGGTGATGTCAGGCGATCTTTCCCTCAACAATGTACCGAAAACCCAGTCTCTCAGTTACATCCTGTAGGACTGGGCCAATTTGGTCAGTAGCCAGTAATGTTACCAAAGCACTCTTGGTCATGGGCATTGAAGTTTCCAACACAGAGTACATTTGTACTCTTACCATCCTCAACCTCTGTAATTAGTGTTCAAGGTAAAGGAGCTGGGAGAAGTGGTGATAGGTGGTTAACCATGTGGATATGTCTTTGTTTATATTTGGCCTAATGGCAATATTGCAGATTCCGTGGGCAGCTTTGCTCCAATTGTATAGCAGCAACTGCACTATCATTCCTGTTGGGTCTATCTTATCCATGTCCAGGGATGGAAATGTCTGGGACATTAATCTTTAAGATATGATTTTGTGATTTTGACTACATCAGGCTTTTGCTTGACATGCTTGTGGGATAGCTCTCCTAAATTTAGCACAAGCCCCTGGATGTTGGTCAGGAGAATGTTGCGGTATTGACAGGGCTGGTTTTGTTGTCACAATTTCAGGTGCTTGGGTCAATGCTGGGTGGTCTACCTGCTTTATTTTCTTTTTGGCTTTGTAGTAATTTGTTGCAACTGAATGACCTGCAAGGCCAGTGAGCCAGCCTAGGAAAAGATGGCAGGTTTCCGTCCTGAAAGGGCATTTGTGAACCAGGTGGATTTTTATGATAATTAGCCGTTGCTGAGACTTTTTTATTAAACTGCATTGAAATTCCACTATCTGCTATGGTGTGATTTGAACCCATGTTCTGAAAGTTTCAGACTGGGCTTCTAGTGGAGATGGAGGAGGCCCAGGACCTGCATGTCCTTGGCAGAGTGGGAGGGGGAGTTGAAATGTTGGGCCGTGGGGCGGTGGGGTTGATTGGTGTGGGTGTCCCAGAGATGTTCTCTAAAGCGCTTTGCGAAAAGGCATCCAGTCTCCCCAGTGTAAAGGAAACCGCATCGGGAGCAACAGATACAATAAATGACATGTGTGGAAGTGCAAGTGAAACTTTGATGGATGTGGAAGGCTCCTTTGGGGCCTTGGACGGAGTTTAGGGGGAGGTGTGGGCGCAGGTTTTACAATTCCTGCAGTAGCAGGGGAAGGTGTCAGGAGGGGAGGGTGGCTTGTTAGGAGGTGTGGACCAGACCAGGTAGTTGTGGAGGGAACGGTCTTTGTCGAAAGCAGATGGGGGTGGGGAGGGAAATGTATCCCTGGTGGTGGGATCCATTTGTAGGTGGCAGTAATGTTGGCGAATGATGCGATTTATGCGGAGATTAGTGGGGTGGAAGGTGAGGACTGGAGGGGTTCTGTTTGAGAGTGTGTTGCTGGAAAAGCACAGCAGGTCAGGCACATCCGAGGAGCAGGAGAATTGACATTTCAGGCCCCTCTAGTTTAGGTGCAACCTGTCCTTCTTGTACAGGTCCCACCTGCCCCAGATCACATCAGTGATCCACACACCTGAAGCGCTCCGTTCTACACCAGGTCTTTGGCCACGTATTTCACTGAACTATCATCCTATTCCTAGCCTCACTGGCATGTGGCACAGCAAATAATCCTGTGGTTACAACCCTAGAGATTCTGCTTTTCAACTTCCTACCCAACTCCCTGAACTCCCTTTGCAGGACCTCATCTCTCTTTCTGTCTATGTTGTTAGTACCAATATGGCCCACAACGTCAGGCTGCTCAACCTCCACCTTCAGAATATCCTGTGCCTGCTCAGATACACCCTTGACCCTGGCACTGGGGAAGCAACGCACCATTTTGGAGTCTTGCTCATGGCCACAAAAATGTCTATCTGTGCCCCTGAGTATAGAGACCCCCATCACTGCTGCTCGCCTACACTTCGACAGAGCCAGTCAAGGTGCCACTGAGCTGATGCTACTGCTGCTTTCCTCTGAGCTGATCCCACCCCCCATCCCCCATCAATATCCAAAATGGTGGAACTGTTTGAGAGAGGAATGGCAACAGGGGAACCCAGCACTGCCTGCCTATATATACTCACCTTCCCAACTCTTCTCTGTCTGTGTAGCCCTTCCTGGTGGTGTGACCAGCTCAGTAAATGTGCTATCCACGACATTCTCAGCCTCATGGATGCTCCGCAGTGAGGCCATCCACAGCTCCAGTTGTTCCATGTGGCAAATCAGGAGCTGCAGCTGAACACACTCCTGCATACGCAGTCACCATGGAGACTGGAAGTGTCTCAGATTTCCCAGTGAAGGAGCATTCCATGGGGCTATTCCTGTCATTTTAAACCTTATTGAGGAAATCAACCTTATTAAGAACATACAATAATCCAGAAACTGATTACACAACTTTACCCACTCATCATCAAATTAAGGTATCTCACTCCTGCTCCCTTTTCCTAGCAGATTACAACTGCAAACATTAAGTTCTTTATCTCTTTCCAGGTACAACTCAATCAGTCTGCAAACCTGGTTCCTCAACAGCTAAGCCGAGGTCACTCTTTAATCATGACATCACCTCTACCCTTAAATACAACTCCATGTTGGCTCTGACTGACCCTGCATCTCAGGTATTTATCCTGCTGTTCACCCCCAGATTCACACTGACTGACCCCGCTCCTCAGGTATTTATCCTACTGTTCACTCCTAGATTCACTCTGACTGACCCCACTCCTCAGGTATTTATCCTGCTGTCCACCTCCAGGGTCACTCTGGAGGATGGGAAAAATTTCTGGCTGTAACAGCTGCTCCTTTTTTGAGGTATTTTAGGTGTTGGAGGTGATTTCCTCAAATTCCAGGAACAACAATTACGGTTTTATATGCTGTTGCATTGTCTTGGAACTTTTGGAAAAAAAATTCAAAACAACAGCTGTTTTAGAAGGGAGAACAGTCAAAGGAAGCACACGGTGAGGAGAGTGCAGGGGAGAGAGAGAGAGAGAGAAAGAAACTGACACCACAGTGTACCTGCACAGTTACTGCCTTTGATGTTTGAATTCACTCGACATCAGAGTGCATCTGGGAAAATTAACAAACAGTGAAATTAACAACTGATCTTGGAGGAACTGTTTGGGCGAAGTCACAGAGCAGAAACAGATAAGTGAATTGTGTAAGTGTTGCCTACAGAAAGTCTGCAGTAGTGAGTAGAGTTGGGTTCTTCCTTGATTATATGTTTTTTGAGATATGTCTCTTGATTAAACTTAAATATAAACCGTAACTATTAATTTAACCTTGGGCAGTGTTTTGTAGAGGAATAAGATGGTGCTATTTTCTGGGTCTGTAGATTGTGAAGGAGCAAAAATGGCCTTCATTAGAGTGAGTTGCGCTTCTTGACAGATGTGGGAGTTTAATAAGGGTTACTGCGGATTATATCTGCAATAAATGTTGTTGGTTGCAAATCTTATCAGATCGAATGGATCGGTTGGAGTGACAGTTAGAGGCAATGAGGAATTTGCAACAGCAACAGTATGGGATGGATGGCAGTTAAAGGAAGAGGTGAAAGTCTCAGATACAGTCACATAGTTGGGTTAACTCCAGGAAAGGTAAGAGAGGTAGGCAGCTAGTGCGGGAGTCTTCTGTGGCTATCCCCATTTCAAACAAGCATGCCGTTTTGGAAAATATAGGGGGTGATCGATTCACAGGGAAACGTAGCACGAACAGCCAGGTTTCTGGTATTGAGACTAGCTCTAATGCAACAAGGGGTATGTCGGGTTCTAAGAGATCAATTGTGTGAGGGAACTCTCTAGTCCGAGGTACAGACAGATGTTTCTGTGACCAGCAGTGAAAAATCAGAATGGCGTGTTGCTTCCCCGGTGCCAGGATCAAGGATATCTCAGAGAGGGTGCAGAATGTTCTCAAGGGGGAAAGGGGCCAGCAAGAGATCATTGTCCACATTGGAACCAATGACATAGGAAGGGAAAAGGTTGAGATTTTGAAGGGAGAGGCCTAACGGGGAAGGCAGATGAGCTCAGGGCATGGGTAGGAACATGGGACTGGGATATCAAAGCAATTACAGAAACATGGCTCAGGGATGGGCAGGACTGGCAGCTTAATGTTCCAGGATACAAATGCTACAGGAAGGATAGAAAGGGAGGCAAGAGAGGAGGGGGAGTGGCATGTTTGATAAGGGATAGCATTACAGCTGTACTGAGGGAAGATATTCCTGGAAATACATCCAGGGAAGTTATTTGGGTGGAACTGAGAAATAAGAAAGGTATGTATTATTGGGATTGTATTATAGACCCCCTAATAGTCAGAGGGAAATTGAGAAACAAATTTGTAAGGAGATCTCAGCTATCTGCAAGAATAATAGGGTGGTTATGGTAGGGGATTTTAACTTTCCAAACATAGACCTACTCTTGGGAAATAAGGCTGGACAGGTGACTGAGGTGTCAGTGGGGGAGCACTTTGGGGCCAGCGACTATAATTTTATTAGATTTAAAATAGTGATGGAAAAGATAGACTAGACTTAAAAATTGGAGAAAGGTCAATTTGACGGTATTAGGCAAGAACTTTCAAAAGCTGATTGGGGACAAATGTTTGCAGGAAATGGGAGGCCTTCAGAAATGAGATAATGAGAATCCAGAGAAAGTATATTCCTATTAGGGTGAAAGGAAAGGCTGGTAGGTACAGGGAATGCTGGATAACTAAAGAAATTGAGGGTTTGGTTAAGAAAAAGAAGGAAGCATATGTCAAGTATAGACAGGATAGATTGAGTGAATCCTTAGAAGAGTTTAAAGGCAGTAGGAGTATACTGAAGAGGGAAATCAGGAGGCCAAAAAGGGGACATGAGATACCTTTGGCAAATAGAATTAAGGAGAATCCAAAGAGTTTTTACAAATACATTAAGGACAAAAGGGTAACTAGGGAGAGAATAGGGCTCCTCAAAGATCAGCAAGGCGGCCTTTGTGTGGAGTCGCAGAAAATGGGGGAGATATTAAACGAGTATTTTGCATCAGTATTTACTGTGGAAAAGGATTTGGAAGATATAGAAAGTAGCGAAATTGATGGTGACACCTGAAAAATGTCCATATTACAGAGGAGAAAGTGCTGGATGTCTTGAAACGGTTAAAGGTGGATAAATCCCCAGGACCTGATCAGGTGTACCCTAGAACTCTGTGGGAAGCTAGAGAAGTGATTGCTGGTCCTCTTGCTGAGATATTTGTATCATTGATAGTCACAGGTAAGGTGTCAGAAGACTGGAGGTTGGCTAATGTGGTGCCACTGTTTAAGAAAGGTGGTAAGGACAAGCCAGGGAACAATAGACCGGTGAGCCTGACCTCGGTGATGGGAAAGTTGTTGGAGGGAATCCTGAGGGACAGGATGTACATGTATTTGGAAAGGCAAGGACTGATTAGGGATAGTCAACATGGCTTTGTGCGTGGGAAATCGTGTCTCACAAACTTGATTGAGTTTTTTGATGAAGTAACAAAGAGGATTGATGAGGGCAGAGCTGTAGACGTGATGTAAATGGACTTCAGTAAGGCGTTCGACAAGGTTCCCCATGGGAGACTGGTTAGCAAGATTAGATCTCACAGAATACAGGGAGAACTCGTCATTTGGATACAGAACTGGCTCAAAGGTAGAAGACAGAGGGTGGTGGTGGAGGATTGTTTTTCAGACTGGAGGCCTGTGACCAGTGGAGTGCTACAAGGAAGAAGGTGTTTGGTATGCTTTCCTTTATTGGTCAGAGTATTGAGTACAGGAGTTGGAAGGTCATGTTGCAGCTGTACAGGACATTGTTAGGCCACTGTTGGAATATTGCATGCAATTCTGGTCTCGTTCCTATCAGAAAGATGTTGTGAAACATGATGGGTTCATAAAAGATTTACAAGGATGTTGCCTAGGTTGGAGGATTTGAGGTATAGGGAGAGGCTGAACAAGCTGGGGCTGTTTTCCCTAGAGCATCGGAGGCTGAGAGGTGACCTTATAGAGGTTTAGAAAATTATGAGGGGCATGGATTGGATAAATAGAAAGTCTTCTCTCTGGGGTGAGGGAAACTAGAACTAGAGGGCATAGGTTTAGGGTAAGAGGGGAAAGATATAAAAGGAACCTAAGGGGCAACATTTTCACGCAGAGGGTGGTATGTGTATGGAATGAGCTACCAGAGGAAGTGGTGGAGGCTGATACAATTGCAACATTTAAAAGGCATTTGGATGGGTATATGAATAGGAAGGGTTTGGAGGGATATTGGCAAGGTGCTGGCAGGTGGGACTAGATTGGGTTGGAATATCTGGTCAGCATGGACGAGTTGGACTGAAGGGTCTGTTTCCATGCTGTACATCTCTATGACTCTATGACTGACCCCACTTCTCAGGTATATATCCTGCTGTTCACCTCAAGGTTCACTCTGGCTGACCCCGCTCCTCAGGTATGTATCCTACTGTTCACCCCCAGATTCACACTTACTGACCCCACTCTTCAGGTATTTATCCTGCTACTGCTGTTCACCCCCCCAGGCTCACGCTGACTGACCCCCACTCCTCAGGTATTTATCCTGCTGCTGCCGTTCACCCCCCAGGCTCACTCTGACTGACCCCCACTCCTCAGGTATTTGTCTTGCTGCTGCTGTTCACTGAGACTCTTTCTCCTTTGCTCTGTTGCTGCTGCTGTCAGTGCTCAGACTAACCTTGTACCAGGTCATCATCACATCAGCTGTGGGTTTATTGACAACTGGGATAAGTTCAATGGGCTGAATGTCCTAGTTCTGTTCCAATTTCTCCTGATTTTACAGTGGTTAACTCTCTGGAGTTTGACTTAAACCAAAAACTTCTGATTCAAGGCAAAGAGAGAATTAATCTTTTTATAGAAGAATTTTTTCGTTATAGAAGGCTTCGTGGAAGAGCTATAAATACACATATGCAAAATGGACTGAAGCCAATGGATCAGGACTAACTTCTGTTAATAAATGATCTGTCCCACTCATTGAAAACAGGTCAGTTCCTCTCAGTATATGGCTATATATAACCCTTATCCTCAAGACAGGTCGTAAATCTTTCCTATCTGTTGACCCTCAACAGGTCTCCCCTATCAATTAGACAGAGACCCCCTTGACACAGGAAATGTCTTGAGGCTTGGACTGAAGTATAGATCATATCAATCAGCTTTGTCTTAGGTCTCTGCAGGGTCTGGATCCTGTTATAGGTGAAGAGGTCTATCAACAGATGGGCCGCAAAAGGAAAAGTGGAAAGGTCACTTGCAGAAATAGCCAATAATTCTTTCGCGATCTACAGCAGTAGAAATGCAGTTATTTTTCCACAAGAGCACAATTGAAAGTTGCTTGCATTTTATATAAAATTTATGTATTTTAAAAAGTCTTTTTTCTCTCCACTTCTCTGATTGAAGTTTGCTCTTAACAAAACAATTTCCATTCCAGCTGTCAGTGCCTGCATCAAGATAGCTGCTTTGTCAATGCACCTCAACACCATTCTACATCTCCTCTCATTGAAATTATTAGGATGAAATTGAACGAGAAAGTTTTGTACATGTATGGACATGCTCATGGGGATCCAGGATAGAATTATACAAAACTTGTCCAATTAGGTCAATTGCGTTCACTGAACAGTGTTTGTACTTTAGACTTTGTTCAGACCTAGCTCCCAGGTGTGACTGGTTACTGCCCCAAAACTCACCATTCCTTTGATCAGAGGAATTTTGACTGAAAAAGTAGTGATTCTGATGAGTAATTTTATCAGTGGAATCCTAGTTTATTATCTGTCCTATGCAGTGTTCCCACCCAGCCAGTTCTCACTGACCTATTTCTGCTATCTCCCTGTTCCAAATTCACATCCAGCACATATGCACGTGGGCTGCAAGCATCCGGAGCAGTGTCCAGCTGCGAGCCTCAGTATATGTATGCAGACATTGTTTAAGAACATAATTAGACTTAATTTTGAAGCCCACTAGAGTTGAATAGTCTGCCAACTCACTGCTCATGCTCACACTTGAGGAAAATGTTAGAGGACATCAACCCACATTGTACTGTGCACCAACATATTGGAGGTAACATATATAAATGGTCTGGAGAGGGAAGGTTCAATGTTATTGATACCCCATCTACAGTTCAGGTTCTGCTATATCATGTCAGAGAAATTTTTAAAACACATAATTATGAAGGAATGGTATTGTGACCTCACCATCACTTGATTCTGATTTTTCCTTGCGAAAGCTCCTCCCTCTCATATATCCTCCACATCAGGCCACTTGAGCAGCCTCGATTTTAATCACTCACCATTGGCCGTCATGCCTTCAGCTGCTTAGATCCTAAACTCTGGGTTTCCTTGTAAAACACTGACTATCTTTAACTCACAACTTAAAATAACCCTCTTGATTCGCCTTCTTTTCACCAATCCTAATGAAGTGGCTTGACTTTTTTTTTGTTTGATAACAATCCTATGACACATCTCAGGATATTTTTTACTCTGTTAAGAGCAAATGCAAGTTATTACTGTCAGTTGCTTGATGCCAACACATGGATATGAAGGGACCAGTTCCTGAGATCCTGATTCTGAACCAACTTTGCATAGGCACAGTTAATGTGCATGTTATATTGGGCACCATGAGTTGCAAGCTTGGACCAACTGAATGGTAGCACTGTATTCAACACTGTTGAAGTTTGAAATGCAGATGTTCATAGATTTTATCAAAGGGTTTTTCATGAAATCGAACATTCTAAGCTGAAATATGAGGTGATCCTTCAGTAGTGAGCAAAATCTTCATAAGGCCTATGAAGTGTATAATTTAGAGCACTTGCAAGTGTGAGGGTGAGCTGGTACAAGTGAAAAGAGAGAAAACAAGTGAGACAGTCAGGGCAAAGAGAAGTAGAAAAGTACATGTAGAGACAAAAATAAATTCACACTCTAATAGAAGGCATGGTAACAAAGTATTTCTTTCTCTGCCATCCCTCCCATCTCAGTTTTACATTCAGTGAGTTTAGCAAATATACCTTGCATTGTCTTATTCTGTTGTAATCTGCTCACTTTTTACTTAGAATTAAAATAACATTTGTTCCTTCAGCTTTTGTTCCTTTAGTCTAACTTTTCTCTCAATGAATCTTTTATGTATATCTGTTGTCCTACAGAAGTCACATTGCTAAGTGTGGAAAGGACAGTAAGAGTTAATAAAAAGGGAATAACAGCCATCTTTTCCTAATAGTTTGATTATGACTTTGGTAAGAACCTCTCCATCAAAGCTGGGGTCATCTGCCCAACACTACAAAACTAGAGCAACTTCCAACACTAATTAGCCCGAATTGACCTGAGTGAGAGCCTAGTTAGATGACATTCTCAAAGGCTGCTCATGAATGATGGTCTAAAAGGAGAGGCAATGTTAAGAGTTAACTACTGTAAGCTCCAAACAACCCAAGAGTCACTGTAGTCCCAGAAGGCTGCTCTCTCAGTAGAAAGACAACTAGCTTAACCTGAAGGTCAGCGTGCCTCAGGCACAGGGCAAAGTTGAGAAGCTGGGACTTTCATGGTAACCTCAGCCAATGCTGGAATTGAGCCTGTGCTGTTGGTGTTACTCTGCAATGCAAGCCAGTCAATGTAGCTAACTGACCCCAAGAGGTACTAACTGGGAATGACCACCATCTAAGGCCACAAAAGTTGAATTATTTTACACTTTCTGTAATATCCAATTTACTCTCATGTTGTACACCCAATTTGGAATTCATATTATGGATATTAAGGATATTGCAACTGTGTTGAGGTATCTTAGAATGAACATTCTGTATGTAGAAAATTTGAACTGCATTGTACTTCTAATTTTCAATTTAAAATGTTTTGTAATATACTTTAACAAATTTTAAGAAATATATTTTTGGAAAAAAGAGGCCACCAGCTAAGACCTTTTTAATCATAGCATGTGCAGAGACTGGAAACTGCAAAACCTCTAGGGCTCACTATTTGAACATGTAACAAATCTTATAAATATTGAGTATATTTGTAAATGTAGTCAGTAACATAAAACATTGAAAGAAGCTAATTTGGTTTTCACCTTATCTAATGTCAAATTTGAATTGTCATGTAATGTCCTTTTCAAAGTTAAGTATATTTTTGAAAAAAAAGCATTGATTTAGTTTTCATTCTGGTGCCTGCCCTTTCAGGTAATCCCATGATGCTGTCAGACAATCCAATCACAGTACTTCCCAGCAGGGTCACAGCATTCTCCCCAGTGCCTAAGTCAATATTTATTCTGTAATGAACATGGCTAAAACAAATTGTCTGGTCATCTTCATAGTGCTGTGTTTACGAATCTACTGTGTGCAGATTGGTTGCTACAGTTCTTACATTGCAACAGCTACAACACTGCATTGATTGTAAAGTGCTTGGGACAGGCTGAGGTTATGAAAAATACTAAGTAAATGCTAGTCTTCCTGTCATCTTTCTTTTAAAATTCTTACTTGTTTATGTTTTGCAAAAGATTCCCAAGTTCACATCACGCATTGTGGAGTTGAAGGCCCATTACCAGTGGCCTATAACTGGAAGATTGAGTACTTGGGTCTTAAATACAAAATACTAACTGTTATTCCTTGCAGCATTCTGGCCACCATTGTACATCAGAAGATGACTCCAGTTGTCACTGGATTTACTCCATAAAATCAAACAGATAAGGAGACCGTTCAGTCCATTGTGCCTGTGACAGCTCTTTGAATGAGCTATTCAGTTTTATCCCATTCTCTCTGTGCTTTCCCCATGGGCATGCAACTGGTTACTGTTCAGGTATTTATCCAATTCCCTTCTAAAGTTTAATATTGAATCTGCTTCAGGCAATGCATTCCAGATCACAATAACACCAACTTACATTTGGTTAGTACCTTTAACATCCTTTCAAAGGATGTTGCAAAAGTTGAACATAAGCCACATAAGGTGATGTTGACCAATTAATCAAAAGTTTGAGTCTAGGGTTGGGGTGGGAGCAGGCGGGGGTGCATCTTAAAAGGTGGAAAGAAAGGGAGATAGAGGCAGAGATTCCAGTCATCAGGGGATCAGCAGATGGAAACAAAGCCACAAATGGTGAAACGATGAAAATTTGAGGTGCACAAAAGACCAGATCCAAAAGAGTGCTGAAATGCCAAGGAGTTATTCATTTTTTTGTCAATTACCTTAAACCAATGTCCTCTGGTTACTGAACCTCCTACCTGTGGAAACAGTTTCCCGTCATTTTCTGTATCAAAACTTTGTCATGATTTTGAAAGTCTCAATTGAACCAATCGTTAATCTTATCCGCTTTAAAAGAAATTAATCCCATCATCTCCAGTGGTTCCATGTAACCCTGCTCCCATTCTCTTTATTTCTCCTCTGCATGTAATTCCGGACTCTCAATGTCAATTTTACAGTGTGGCATCCAAACTGTGGCTAAGGCTTGTTCAGGGATGAGTAAATATTTGAGGTTACATAAGCAGTGTCACTCATTTCTCACTGCAATGCCATATCAATATCTGACAGCATTGAAAACCTTAACACATCATTTAAATGTGAATATATGTTCGCTATCCAGATCTCAGTTTACAGTATCTCAATTGGTAATAACCAATCGTACCTTGCCTCCCTCTATCAGCAGAAATTCAAACATGTCTTACTAAATTCAGCCAATAGGAGGAGTGAAAGACACACTCTTGAGTTCAGTCAAGCTGGGATTGAAGTATCTTTCTTCAATATTGAAACATTAACTACTTCTTAAAAAGAGAGAATGGGAATTTCTGTTGTGGATTTCATGATCTCAGGACACCCCGATAAATTCACCAGCGGAGTACTTTTTTGAACTGTTGTAGCATTGGAAACAGCAGCCAATTTGGTCACAGTAAGCTTCCCCAGAAAGTAATGTGAGAGTAACAGATATTCTGTTGTAATGATGTTGAATGAGGGACTAAATATTGGCTCAAATACCAGTCACTTTTTAATACATAGAGTCATAGAGATGTACAGCATAGAAACAGACCCATCGGTCCAACCTGTCCATGCTGACCAGATATCCCAACCCAATCTAGTCCCACCAGCCAGCACCCAGCCCATAACCCTCCAAACCTTTCCTATTCATATAGCCATCCAAATACCTCTTAAATGTTGCAATTGTACCAGCCTCCACCACTTCCTCTGGCAGCTCATTCCATACACATACCACCCTCTGTATGAAAAAGTTGCCCCTTAGGTTCCTTTTATATCTTTCCCCTCTCACCCTAAACCTATGCCCTCTAGTTCTGGACTTCGTGCTATGACCCCACCTCTGCACCTCCCACCACAGATCTCCTGAAAGATCAATGCTTGCAGAGGCCAGGTCTTGCCATGGCCAATGAAAAATCAAACAGAATCCTTTTTATGCCTTGATTGAATAATTCTGCCATGTCCAAAAATGTTTCTAAACAAATGAGAAATAAAATAACAAATGTTTTAGCATGCCTATGATTTTTCTCCTTGTGTTTTAAATCTTGGAGATTATTTTGTAACACATGGAACCTCCAGGGCAGTCTTGGGAAGTTGTCAACACTAATACCTTGAGGAGGTATCCACTGGTCACAGAGTTGGGAATGTAACTTTCAAGCCATTTTTTTCCAGCTTTAGCATCTTATTCTTAGCCACCCCTCTGAAGAACTCGTAAGTGGAGCATTCCTGTTTGGAGTGGGTGGTGGTGGTAGGCGGGGAAGGAAGGGTGAAGCTGGTGGTTTAGTCTTAATTCTGCAATGACACCGTCAGCAGTTAGTTCACAGCAGTGCTTGTCTCTGGAACATATCCTGCATGACTTAATACAATGTTGACCAGACAGAGGACATGCCTTCCACTGGAAATTCCCGACCATTGTCACAGTCACAGCCTGCTTTGCATTGGTCAGTATGTCTTTTGTTTACAAATTACCAATAATTTAACAGTAATTTGGGGCTTGAGTGTTTGCATTTAGTTATAAGTATGTTGACTTAACCAGCTACCTCAGCATAAATGCTGCTTTTCAGGTGACTGTTCTTTTATGATGTCGTGTATGTAGTATAGCTGTTGTATTAAACAGGCTAAGTGCTTTAACATATGTTTGGGTATATCCACAATAAATGCATCCGCTTCCTGTAGGCAGTCACTGTTTAACTTTACACTGCTGGTTCACAGGTTTCTCAGACCTTAAGACAAAGCAGCAGTTAAATAAATATTTAATTGTGTAACTTTAATTTAGACAGGATCCTATCTTATTGATTTTTCAGGGATAGTTCATTTGAGAAGGTGTTCTTTTCTGATTATTCCACCTGGAATTAATGTCGCGGGATTTTCCAAATGGATTTACAGCCAGGGGATACTTTCAGAAATGTAGTCACTGTTACAATACAGGAAACACAGCAGCTCCCAGTTCCAGACACCAGTCTGATTATAACCAGATAGCCAGTTGAGTTGTTGTTGGTTAAAGTCTAAATATTGGCTGGCAAGGTGGCTCAGTGGTTAGCACTGTTACCTCACAACACCAGGGATCTGGGTTTAATTCCACTCTTGGGCAACTGTCTGTGTGGAGTTTGCACATTCTCATTCTATCTGTGTGGGTTTCCTCCTACAGTCCAAAGATGTACTAGTTAGGTGGATTGGTCATGCTAAATTGTCCATAATGTCCAGGGATATGTAGGTTAGGTGGATTAGCCATGGGTAATGTAGGGTGACAGTGATGGAGTTGGTCTGGATGCTCTTCAGCAGGTCATTGTGGACCTGATGGGCTGAATGGCTGCTTCCACATTGTAGGGATTCTTTTGGACAGGATAGAACTGTGGAAGGTTTTTCTGCTCTTTAATGTAGTACCGTGGGATCTTTTACATCTGACAGAACAGTTGAGGCTTGGTTTATGTCTCATCCAAAGGGCAGAGCCTCTGATAATGCAGTACTCCCTGTGTGTGCTGCCCTGCCGAGTGTCAGCCTGGATTATGTGCTCAATGCTTTAGAGTGAGACTGAAATGTTATTTCTCAGCAGAGAGAGTGCTTACCACCCATTGAGCCATGGCTGAACATATGTTGCCTGGGATTTGTCCCTTTGCTCATGGAGGGTCTTTAGCTAAGAATTCATAGATACCATCTGGTGCCTCATATAACTGACTGTGTGGGCCTACACAGAGTACAGCCTGGCAATTTAACTGCATGGTGCTTTCAGATGCAGGGACCTTGTCTCATTTTTTTAAATCTCTCACTAGTCAATCTATATGTAGCACCACTTGGGAGGATTAGAACATAGAACAAAACAGCGCAGTACAGGCCCTTTGGCCCTCGATGTTGCACCGCTCTGTGAAGACAATCTGAAGCCCATCTAACCTACACAACTCCATTCTCGTCCATATCTTTATCCAATAATCTTTAAATGCCCATAAAGTTGGTGTGTCTACAATTTTTGCAAGCAGCTGAAAAATGTGTTGCTGGAAAAGCACAGCAGGTCAAGCAGCATCCAAGGAGCTGGAGAATCGACGTTTCAGGCATAAGCCCTTCTTCATAAGCCCTGATTCCTGAAGAAGGGCTTATGCCCAAAATGCCGATTCTCCTGCTCCTTGGATGCTGCCTGACCTGCTGCGCTTTTCCAGCAACACAT
Source organism: Chiloscyllium plagiosum (assembly GCF_037043375.1). Taxonomy (NCBI): domain Eukaryota; kingdom Metazoa; phylum Chordata; class Chondrichthyes; order Orectolobiformes; family Hemiscylliidae; genus Chiloscyllium; species Chiloscyllium plagiosum. The sequence continues at coordinate 21,562,649 of NW_028270168.1, forward strand.
TTTTCAGCTCTGATCTCCAGCATCTGCAGTCCTCACTTTCTCCTAATTTTTTCAGGCACTGCATTCCACACTCCTACTACACTCTGAATAAAGAAACTACCCTGACATCTGTCCTATATCTATCATTCCTCAGTTTGAAGCTATGCCCCGTCATGCTATCCTCAGAAAAAGGCTCTCACTGTCCACCTGATCTAACCTGGTTAGTTGACTTTGAACCAATGATTCCCAAGGCTCCAAGCCACTGGCATATCTGACCGAAATGGAGCAGAAGGGACTTGAATCCAGACCTTCAGGGCCTTAGGTAGAGACACTAACACTGCACCATGAGATCTCAATCCTGGCTTTCACTGTTTCACATTTTGGTCTGATCTAGATATTTTTAAACAGCCTGTTCAGATGTGTTATTACACACCTCTGGAGTAAGTGAGATTTGAACCTGGCTCAGAGATAGAGACATAAACACCACACATCAAGAGCTGAACCTTAGCTTTCATTGTCTTATACCTTAGTCTGTTCAAACCTAATGACAGAATTGATTGCTATGATTGGTTAATGACTCTATTAAAGTAGTCACCAGGTGACTGGCGACCAGGATGGCTAACGATTAGATTCCCTACAGTGTGGAAACATGCCCTTCGGCCCAACAAGTCCACCCAAACCTATTTCATTCTGACTAATGCACCTAACACTATGGGCAATTTAGTCTGGCCAATTCACCTGACCTGCACATCTTTGGACTGTGGGAGGAAACCCACGCAGACACAGGGAGAACGTGCAAACTCCACACAGACAGTCGCTCAAGGCTGGAATCAAACCCGGGTTCCTGCTGCTGTGAGGCAGCAGTGCTAACCACTGAGCCACTGTGCCACCCCCAGTGGACCAGGTCTTTCCGATTTAATCCTATTTTCTTCCTAAGATCTATTAACAATCCACTCCTGCAGTCAGGGAATTAGTCAAGGGCATCCAGTTTTGTGTTGTTAGTCATGCATGGAGCATGTTTTGTACAGTGTGGAGACTTTCCATTAGAAACTCTAACTTGTAAAAGAGTAACAACAAATGGAGAACTGGTTAAAGCAAATTCAAACTAGTTTTAAGCTTTTTAATCTTTGTTCCAGACTTTCCTCTGAGAGTAATATGAATTTTAACCCTCATAGATCGCTGCTATTCTCCAACTCTGGCCTTCCGTGCATTCCTGATTTTCATCATTCCACCACTGGCGACTGTTCCTCCTGCTGTTTGAGCCCTGAGCTCCAGAACTCCACCTATGCCCCACCCAACAACCTCCCTGCCTCTCCATCCTCCTTTCAGACAGGCCCGAAAACCTAGCCCTTTGACTGATTCGAGAACATTGTTCGCATTGGTTTGTGTCAAATTGTGTTTGTTAATAGTCGAGAGTGTGGTGCTGGAAAAGCAGAGCAGGTCGAGCAGCATCCGAGGAGCAGGAGAATCGACGTTGCCGGCATAAGCCCTTCATCAGGATTCCTGATGCCCAAAATGTCGATTCTCCTGCTTCTCGGATTCTGCCTGACCTGCTGTACTTTTCCAGCACCACACTCTCAATTCTGATCTCCACCGTCTGCAGTCCTCACTTTCTCCCTGTTTTTTTCGGAAACACATTAGATACGAGGCCAAGGCCTGAGTTGGATGAGTGCTGAGACCTCGGAGATTATTGGACGAGGTGGGATTTGCCAAGTTGGGTGGGAATTTTAAAATTGAAACATTGCCAGATGAGACATCAATGCATGTCAGTAAACGAGTTTGCTGTGAACTTGGATGGGAGATTGAATTTGTCCAGTTCATACATTCCCAGCTTTGGCCACAGCCTTGTGTGTGAAATTCTGCTGTGTGCTGTTTCTTAAAATTATAATTTAAAAATTAAACATACAAACCTAGAACATAGAAAAATACAGCGCAGTACAGGCCCTTTGGCCCTTGATGTTGCGCCGATCCAAGCCCACCTAACCTACACTAGCCCACTATCCTCCATATGCCTATCCAATGCCCGTTTAAATGCCCATAAAGAGGGAGAGTCCACCACTGCTACTGGCAGGGCATTCCATGAACACACGACTCGCTGAGTAAAGAATCTACCCCTAACATCTGTCCTGTACCTACCACCCCTTAATTTAAAGCTATGCCCCCTCGTAATAGCTGACTCCATACGTGGAAAAAGGTTCTCATGGTCAACCCTATCTAAACCCCTAATCATCTTGTACACCTCTATCAAGTCACCCCTAAACCTTCTTTTCTCCAATGAAAACAGCCCCAAGTGCCTCAGCCTTTCCTCATACGATCTTCCTACCATACCAGGCAACATCCTGGTAAACCTCCTCTGCACCCGTTCCAGTGCCTCCACATCCATCCTTTGGTATGGCGACCAAAACTGCACACAATACTCCAGATGCGGCCGCACCAGAGTCTTATACAACTGCAATATGACCTCAGGACTCCGGAACTCAATTCCTCTACCAATAAAAGCCAGTACGCCATATGCCTTCTTCACCGCACTATTTACCTGGGTGGCAACTTTCAGAGATCTGTGTACATGGACACCAAAATCCCTCTGCTCATCCACACTACCAAGTATCTGACCATTAGCCCATTACCCCATCTTTTTGTTACTCTTACCAAAGTGAATCACCTCACACTTACCTACATTGAACTCCATTTGTCACCTTTCTGCCCAGCTCTGCAACTTATCTATATCCCGCTGTAACCTGACACATCCTTCCTCACTTTCCATGCTTCAGTGGGAAGGGGATAGGAGAGGAAAAGAGGGTCCATGGCCAGAAATTCTCAAAGTTCACCAGCAATGATCACTTCCACACCCTCCCCTGTCCCACAATAACTCTCCTTATTGGGTTACTTGTTCCATGGCAGGAGTACTTACTGCATGTGGCAGTTCCTCCCACAAAGTGCCTTGGAGACTGCTGAGGAGTCAACAGCCCCTCTGATGGCGTGGCTGTCCTGAAGCCATTTGAGCATTCAGCATTGGCAATACTTCCAACTTCTCTACTACTGGGTCAAAGCTGGTAAATGCATGGAACACCACCAGCTCCCAGTTCCCTCCAAATCACACACTATCCTGACTTTGAACTATAATGCCATTTCCTTATCACCAGTCGTTGAAAATCATGAACCTCAGTTCCTAACTGCGCTGTGGGTGTGCCGATACTGCACAGAGTGCGCTGTGGGTGTGCCGACACTACACAGGCTATGCTGTGGGTATGTTGACACTAAACCGGCTGCACCATGGGTATGCCGACACTACACAGTCAGCACCATGGGTGTGCTGACACTACAGAGGCTGCAATGTGGGTGTGTCGACACTGCATAGACTGCACTGTGGGTGTGCCGACAGGACACAGACTGCGCTGTGGGTGTGCCTACACTGCACGGGCTGTGCGTGGGTGTGCCTACACTACACGGCCTGTGCCGTGGGTATGCCTACACAACACGGGCTGTGCCGATACTGCACAGACTGCGCCGTGGGTGTGCTGACACTACTCAGACTGCGCCATGGTTGTGCCGACACTACACAGACCACGCTGTGGGTGTGCCGACACTACACAAGCTGCGCTGTGGGTGTGCCTACACTACACAGACTGTGCCGGGGTGTGCTGACACTACACAGACTACGCTGTGCGTGTGCCCACACTATATAGACCGCGCTGTGGGTGTGCCGACTCGGCACAGACTCTGCTGTGGGTGTGCCGAAACGGCACAGGCTGCGCCGTGGGTGTGCCTACACTAGACAGACGGCGCCGCATCTGTGCCTACATGACACAGGCTGCGCTATGGGTGTGCCGACACTACACGGGTTGCGCTGTGCTTGTGCCGACACTACACAGACTGCGCCTTGGGTGTGCCAACACTGCACAGACTGCGCTGTGGGTGTGCCGACACTACACAGACTGCGCTGTGGGTGTGCCCACAATACACAGACTGCGCTGTGGGTGTGCTGACACTACACAGGCTGCACTGTGGATGTGCCTACCCGACATGGGCTGTGCCGTGGGTGTGCCGATACTGCACAGACTGCGCCGTGGGTGTGCCGACACTACACAGACCGCGCTGTGGGTGTGCCGCCACGACACAGGCTGTGCTCTGGGTGTGCCAAAACGGTACAGGCTGCGTCATGAGTGTGCCTATACTAGACAGACTGCGCCGCGACAGTGCCTACGTGACACTGGCTGTGCTGTGAGTGTGCCGACACTACACGGGTTGCGCTGCACGTGTGCCGACATTACACAGACTGCGCCATGGGTGTGCCTACACTACACAGACTGTGCTGTGGGTGTGCCGACACTACATGGGTTGCGCTGTGCGTGTGCCAACACTACATGGCCTGCGCCGCAGGTGTACCAACACAACACAGGTTGCGCTGTGCGTGTGCCGACATTACACAGGTTGTGTTGTGCGTGTGCCGACACTACACAGGTTGCGTTGTGCGTGTGCCGACACTACACAGACTGCACTGTGCGTGTGCCGACACTACACAGACTTCACTGTGGGTGTGCCTACACTACACGGCCTGCGCTGCAGGTGTGCCAACACTACACAGGTTGCGTTGTGCGTGTGCCGACACTACACAGACTGCACCGTGCGTGTGCCGACACTACACAGACTTCACTGTGGGTGTGCCTACACTACACGGCCTGCGCCGCAGGTGTGCCGACACTACACAGGTTGCGTTGGGCGTGTGCCGACACTACACAGACTGCAGTGTGGGTGATCCGACACTACACAGACTGCTGTGTGGGTGTGCTGACACTACTCAGTCTGCGCTGTGTGTATGTTGACACTACTCAGTCTGCGCTGTGCGTGTGCCGACACTACACAGGCTGCGCTGCGGCTGTGCCTACCCTAGACAGACTATGCCGCGGCTGTGCCTACATGGCACAGACTGCGCTGTGGGTGTGCAACACACTACAGACTGTGCCGTGGGTGTGCCAATATGGCACAGACTGCGCTGTGTGTGCCTACACTGGACAAACTGCACCGCGCCTGTGCCTACACGACATAGGTTGCGCTGTGGCTGTACCGACACGACACAGACTGCGCTGTGGGTATGCCAACACTACACAGACTGCGCCATGGCTGTGCCTACACTACACAGGCTGCACCCTGGGTGTGCCTATACTACACAGACTGGGCCGCGGCTGTGCCTACTTTACACAGGCTGCGCTGTGGGTGTACTGACACTATACAGACTGCGCCGTGGGTGTGCCTACATTACATGGCCTGCGCCGCGGGTGTGCTGACACTACACAGACTGCGCTGTGGGTGTGCCGACACGGCACAGGCTGTGCTATGGGTGTGCCGACACTACAAAGGCTGTGCCACGGCCGTGCTGTGGGTGTGCCAACACAGCACAGGCTGTGCTGTGGGTCTGCCGACATGATACAGACTGCGCTCTGGACATGTCCACACTACACAGGTCGCGCCACGGCTATGCCGACAAGGCACAGGCTGTGCTGTGGGTGTGCTGACACTACACAGACTGTGCTGTGGGTGTGCCCACAATACACAGGCTGCACTGTGGGTGTGCCGACACTACACAGGTTGCGCCGCAGCTATGCCGTCAAGGCACAAGCTGTGCTGTGAGTGTGCCGACACTACACAGGCTGCGCTGTCGGTGTGCCCACACTACACTGACTGCCCTGTGGGTGTGCCGACACAACATAAGCTGCAACGATTCTGTGAATGCAGCTCATCAACATCTTATTTACTGTTGGGCGACAAATACTGTTTGCAGTTATACCCACCTCAGAGAATGCAAAGAAAAGAATGAACTGTCATTTGCAATAAGTTGCTAGTTATTATTCACTTCTTTTACACTTGGCAGTGTATTTGCATAAAAGCTTTTAATCTCTAACAAATTCCAGTTCTGATAAAGGTTGTCGACCAAGGATTAACCCTTGTTTCACCCTCCACAGCTGTTAGCTGGCCCCTGTTTCAATTCATTCTAGAACTGGGGATGTGACTGGTCTACCCATCCCTTAATTGTCCTTGGGAAGGTGATGATGAGCTACCTTCCTGAACCACTACATTGTGTGCACTGAAGGTGTCCTACTGTATCGGTAGGGAGTGGCTAGATCTGTGTTTTTTATTTCAGATTCTCTGCACGGCAGCGTTGTACCTGGTATTTTACCAGGTACAAAGTTGTGTTTACTGGGGATCGTGAGACCTTTCACCAAACTCGATGCTTATGCAAGCAACTTAAATTACATTCAATTAACAAGTTTCTGGAAGTATAAACTTAGATAAATGAGCCATTGGATTCTGATAATTGTTTCTTATTTGTTAATTACATCTTGTTAATGTTAACAAGATCAGTTTCTTTTCAGAGAAAAGGGAAGTTCATTCCTGTCCTAATTAAACTTTGGAAAATTACCTCAAATGCACAGCACAAAAGCCGGCCATTCAATCCAAATGACCTTTAACATTAATAACTGTACTTCAAAGAGCCACCCACAACTACATACATCAGCAATCCTTTCCCCTTCATATATTTCGCTGGCCTCCCCCTAAGTGCATCTATACTATTAACATCTGGTAGCAGGTCGAGATTCAAACCAGTTTCTGGCTAAAAGGGTTTTTCCTCAAATTCCTTTTGGATTTATTGGTGACAATTTTATATCTATGCCCCCTTGTTCTGGACTCATTCACAAGGAAAAGCATATAGAGTCATAGAGATGTACAGCATGGAAACAGACCCTTCGGTACAACCTGTCCATGCTGACCAGATATCCCAACCCAATCTAGTCCCACCTGCCAGCACCCGGCCCCTATCCCTCCAAACCCTTCCTATTCATATACCCATCCAAATGCCTCTTAAATGTTGCAATTGTACCAGCCTCCACCACATTCTCTGGCAGCTCATTCCATACACGTACCACCCTCTGTGTGAAAACGTTGCCCCTTAGGTCTCTTTTATATCTTTCCCCTCTCACCGCAAACCTATGCCCTCTAGTTCTGGACACCCCGATCCCAGGGAAAAGACTGTCTATTTATCCTATCCATGCCCCTCATAATTTTGTAAACCTCTATAAGGTCACCCCTCAGCCTCCGACGCTCCAGGAAAAACAGCCCCAACCTGTTCAGCCTCTCCCTGTAGCTCAGATCCTCCAACCCTGGCAACATCCAGGCCCATCATCATTTGTGGAGCTCTCAAAGAGATTATCGACCTGGGCCAGGAGCCTTTCCACTTTGCTCAAGCAAGTTTGTATAGTAGCTTTTAGAATGTGGATGTCCCAGAATGTTTATTCCCTCTCTTTCACTTTCTCTTTCATTCTCATTGCTCTCTTGCTCTTGCACACATTCCTGCACCCTTCCACTGTCTTGTTCTCATTTTCTTGCATGTTTTCTCTCTCTGTCTTTCTCTCTCTCTCTCTCTTCCCCCACCCCCCACCACCGTTTTACTCTGGCTCACAGTTCCATGCTCTTTTGCCTTCTCTTTGTCTTTCTCTCTCATACTCTTTCATAAAACTCTTACATCATGCAGACACAGCTTTTGGGAGAGATACAACATGTTTACATATATCCTGGCAATGCTGCTATTCTTTACCATTAGCTCATCTTATCAGATCCAACCATTGACTGGCCTGGAGCGAACTTTTCTAGCATTTAGGTCTCTGTAGAATTCTTGAAAGTTCTTTTCCTTCCGGCATTACCTGGAAGACAATTCTGGGAGAAAGTGAGGACTGCAGCCACTGGAGATCAGAGTCATCACACTTTTGACTCTGGAAGACATTTCTGTCAATTCTTATTCTTTCTTTTGCACTCTGCCTCTCCCCTGTGCAGGATCCAATCAGCCATCTTTGTTTCTTATCATTGCACTTTCCTGACTGTCTAGTGAAATCCAGATGTCCGTGGGAAGCTGTCTGACTGAATTGACATTCGTCAGTGCTGAGAAGCTCCAAGGTTTTGCAGTTCCTTTCAAATTGTGTGTAATTGCTACCCAGTGCAATGAGCTATCTTGACTTGAATATTTCTTCCATTTTCATTATTAGCTTCTTTCCAATTGCTTCAATTAACCAAACAGTTCTCTTTCCACTTCAAATATCTTTTGCAACTAATATTCAAGGAATAAGAAAAATATATGTTTTTAAATGCATTGATAATATTTTCCTTAGCTGCTGTTTGCAACAATGTCCAGTAAAATTGAATTGAATTCCTGGAGGCTCCAGGCCCACCTTGGAATGTTGATAAGAGACCTGTCAATTTTTTTCATACTTATTTTATAATTGCTTACCCCTTCTGAGCTACAGATCGTTCTGCTATAATGTGAGTTTTGTCAGCACAAATTGGCTGCAATGTGATTGACAAATGGTGGATGTTGTTTGGATAATGTAAACTTTCTACTGAATGGTTATAGCGATCTTCTAAAGTAGTTTTCCATAGCATCATTTTCTATAACGTGAGGTTGCAGAAGAATAACTGTCGCATTATAGCAAAACGACTTGTACATGGGGCTCCAGATAGATACAGTCGCTTTCATGAGGAATAACATTACTTGATCTTAATGTTTTATCCCAGAGCTGTCCATTACTACTGGGATCTTTTGAATGAAGGTTGCAGAACTGCAGAGGCCAACATAGAGAGTGTAAGTTTTGGAGAGGAGACACAGTGAATCCAGTTACCAGCTCTAGAGTTACAATCTAATGTCTGCTGCTGACCAGACAGACATCAAAAGAGTTTGCCCATGCGCTGTCAGCCCCTACTGCATTGGTATTGGATATATCTTTGTAAAGATTGAGTTAAACTGTTTCCCTACCACCAACTCAACTGGGCATTGCCTGAGCCTCAAGCAGATCATTCACAAATCTGGTGTTCTGCTTGACTCTGCACTGATGCTGACCCCTTTGTCTCTCCATCATCAAGACTGTTCACTTCCACCTTTGTAATGTCTCAGTCCTGCCTCAGTTCATTAGCTGCTGAAAGCTTTAGTTATGCCATGTTGTAACTGGACTCCACTATTCCAATGCTGTCCACCCTACATTATACCTAAACTTGAATTCGTAACTTATCACACTAACATTGTTCACTCTTGTTCCTCCATAGCTCTGCAACTTTCTGCAACTCTACTATTCTTTGAGATCACTGCACTCTGGTCTCCTGACAATCTCTAACTTTCTTAATGTACCTCGGTTCAGGAATGAGCTCTCTATCCCTCTCTCCTCCTTAAAGATACTTCTTCACACTTCGATGTTTGCAAAAGCTTTTGACCATAATACCTCTTTATGCAGCAGGATATGACTGAATGGGTGATACAAGATGCATCGATAGACAATAGGTGCAGGAGTAGGCCATTCTGCCCTTCGATAGTAACTATCATTAAAGGAATTGGTTCAATACTTCAGCTAGAAACAGTTGCTGGGCTACAGTGATGAGTTGCAGGTAGATAGGATAGTGAAGAAAGCGTTTGGTATGCTTTATTTTATTGGTCAGAGTATTGAGTAGAGGAGTTGGGACGTCATGTTGCAGCTGTACAGGACATTGGTTGGGCCACTTTTGGAATATTGCGTGCAATTCTGGTCTCCTTCCTATCGGAAAGATGTGAAACTTGAAAGGGTTCAGAAAAGATTTACAAGGATATTGCCAGGGTTGGAGGATTTGAGCTATGGGGAGAGGCTGAACAGGCTGGGACTGTTTTCCCTGGAGAGTAGGAGGTTGAGAGGTGACCTTATAGAGGTTTACAAAATTATGAGGGGCATGGATAGGATAAGTAGACAGTCTTTTCCCTGGGGTGGGGGAATCCAGAACTAGAGGGCATAGGATTAGGGTAAGAGGCGAAAGATATAAAAGGAACCTAAGGGGCAACTTTTTCACACAGAGGGTGGTACATGTATGGAATGAGCTGCCAGAGGAAGTGGCGGAGGCTGGTACAATTGCAACATTTAAGAGGCATTTGGATGGGTATATGAACAGGAAGGGTTTGGAGGGATATGGGCCGGGTGCTGGCAGGTGGGACAAGATTTGGTTGGGATATCTGGTTGGAATGGACGGGTTGGACCGAAGGGTCTGTTTCTATGCTGTACATCTCTATGACTCTAAGAATCTGGGGTACAGGACAAACTAAGTAGTTATGCTAAGGAGGCAGCATAACACAATGGTACAAATGGCCATCCCATGATCCTGTGAAATTGTGTCAAATTTCTACGTAAACCTCAACGCTTTACTACACTAAAGCCACAATATGAATGCAAGTCTTTTTTTTTCCTCATAAATATATAGATGCAAAAAAATCTTACCCATTCAAATATGAAAATGAGACACTGCGTCTTGCTTTTGTGTAAACAATTATATTTGGCCAGTTTTAAAATACAGCAGGAGGAAACAGACTGTGGTAATGTTTTCACTGCTCCATTCTACAGAGAGTTGATTCACTTCAAAACCAGGCAATATTCACCCTCTGAAATTATTACATTTCTTTAAAGGAAAACTCAGCCAGCTGCAGATTGCTAAGGGAACTCTCAATGTGGGGATTTCCTCATTAGTGCTTTAAAACATGCTTTCCATATTTATAGCAGTCTTTTTTTAACAAGGTAGGATAAACACAAAAGTAGAATATTCTGGGAAGAATTAATAGGTGGCTCACTCTGTACCTAATAGAAAATAATAGATCAATCTTTAAATACTTGCGGTCAACAAACATCCACTTGCTAGGACAGACTGGACCTTTACTTAACATCTCATCTGAAAGATGGCACTTCTGACAGTGCAGCATTGAATTGTCTGATATAAGACTAAATGAGGCCATTTGGCCCATTGATCTGTTGCTGCTGCTTCACAGAACATGAAATCTAAGAGTAGGAGTATGTGACTCTTTGAGTCTGACTCTTTTCATCACTATGAACATACCAATCTACTGCACCCACGACCCTTTCGAGAAGAAAGTTCCGAAGGTTCAGAAGCTTTTGAGTGAAGATTTCTTTCCTCCTCTTTCAGTTTGAAATGGTTATCCTGTTTCCCAGATCCTCCAGCCAGAGGAAAGAACCACTCAGCAAGTATCCTGCCGAACCCCTTCAGAATCTTATATATTTCCTTATTCTTTGAATTCCAGATTTAGGTGCCCAATTTACTCAGCCTTTCATCATAGGCATACCGTCTAATCCCAGGAGCTAGTCTATTGAACTTCTCCTATACCATTTCCCATTCAAGTAAATATAGAGTCCAAAACTATAGACACTACTCCCTGGTGTGATCTCACCAAAACTCTGTACAATTGTGGCAAGACCTCTTTATTCTTGTACTCCAATTTCTTTACCATAGAAGCCAACATATGCCTTACTAATTGCTTGCTATGATCTATATGCATCTTCGTTCACAGTACACACAAGTTGGATCTAAGGGTCTGTTTCCATGCTGTATGACTTGAAGTGACTCTGAAGGTCAACATTTACAAGTTTCTACCTTTTTAAATTATATGCCGCTTTTGTTTTTCTCCTAGCAAAGTGAATAAGCTCAGACTTCCACACATTATACTTCATCTGTTACCTTGTTGCCCACTCTGTTAATCTGCTTATATCTTTTTGCAGCATCTTGGTAACCTCTTCACAACTTGCATTCCTACCTAGCTTTATATTATTAGCGAACCCAGATATTCTTGATTTTATTGTCCAATTCATTAAGGCTGTTAGTAATGAAGGTTGTAAACAGCTAAGGCCCCAACACTAATCCTTTCTGCTTACAACAGGCCAATTTGAAATTGCTCTGGTCATCTGGTTTCCTGCTTGTTAACTAATCTTCCATCCATGTTAAAATATTACCACCGTTCCATGGACTGCTATCTTTTATATGGCCTTTTGGAAATCCAGACTACATCTACGAATCCCCTTTATCTACCCTGCTGGTTATAACCTCAAAAAGTCGAATAAGATTGTCAAACAAAATTTTACTTTTGTCAAACAATGTTTGCCTTGTCTGAAAGAACTATTTAGTTAGTTCCATTGCCTGTGTTCTTTTCCCAGACCCTTGTTTTGTTTTCTTTCTTCCATTAGTCACCCAATTTTCTTTTGAGTGTTACAATTCAATCTGTTTCCACTACCCTTTCAGGCAATTACTTGCTGTGCACCAAAAGAATTTCCTCATGTTGCCGCTAGTAATTTTGCAAATCACCTTAAATCTGTATCTTCTCAGTGATGACTTTTTTTTTAAGAATCCCTTGAGTGTGGAAACAGGCCCTTCAGCCCACACCCAAAACTATTTACTTACCCTATTACTCTACATTTACCCCTGATTAATACTCCTAACCTACACATCCCTGAACACTATGGGCAATTTAGCATGGCCAATTCACCTAACCTGCACATTTTTGGACTGTAGGAGGAGACCTGAGCAAACATGGGGAGAACCCATAACTTTCTAATGTAGGAAGGACTGTTGGTTTGCTTGTGACTGCACATTTCAACAACATCCACTTACTGTTAAAAACAGAAGTAATGCTGAAAACACAGAGTTCTCTCAGCATCTGTGTAAAAGTATAGACACCATTGCCATGAAATGGCAACCTCAGCCAATTCCATAAACTGTTTCTCTTCACTGATGCTGCCTGACCTGCTCAGTGTTGCCAATTTCCAGCATCCGCAGTGTTTTGCATTTTAATGACCACTTGATAATTCACTGTAATTATTGAGCATCCGCCTCCATCCCTCTTCCTCTCTGTTTCCAGCTGTTGTTTGCCAACTTCTTGCTTTAACTAGTTCACAATGGTGTGAAGTGCTTAAAACAGGACTATTACATCAGCCACAGGACTCACTGGAGAGTCAGCGTTCACAGAGATGGAGGCAGAGAAATGCTAGCTGTTTAAAGCAGCCAGGCAGGCTCTTCACAGAGGACGTTAGTGTTTTGAATGTAACCTTCCATTTGACCTGTTATGTCCATCGTGCACTTGCAGATTTTTGTTGCTACTCTGAATGCTGTTCTGGCTGTACGTTTTTTAACCCTCTGTAAACTTAAGTTTATTTAAAACTCTGCTTCTCTTATCATAACTCACACTGAATGCCATACACCCAACAATCAAATGTCACACCCTAGTCTAAAGATGCCTCCATTTTTAAAATTCTCATTCAAATCTTCAAAATTCTAATGCGCATACCTCTCCCTATCTCTGTAAGCCCTCAAACCCTAATTCCCACTGAGATCTTGACACTTCTTCAATTCTAACCACATATACATTGCTCCACCATTGGCATGATTGCTTTCCCTCCCTAAAAATCTTCTCAAGCCTTTCTCTTCCTTTTAGCTTCCTTCTCGAAACCCACCTCTGACAAAATTTTGATCACTTGTCGTATTATCTCTTCATGTTGCTCAGATGTTACCTGATAATGCTCCTGTGAAGTGTTTACTTGGAATGTTTATAACATTAAAGACACTATAACAATATAGCTTATTGTACAAAATTGGTACAGAGTTCTGGCACACATTAAAGGAATAGAAGTATTGTAGTCAACAGCTCTTCAACAGCTCTTAGTTCCCATTCATGAGCATTCAGAGTTGTGACTCATTTAAAGAGTGCTCACTGAAGATAATAAAAACCGTGGTCTACAAAGCTCAAAGACAGTGAGTTGCAGATTCAGGTTGTCTATCCATGTCTTAATTTAACCTGCAATATGTTTTCTTCCACCACCCCCTAGCTGCACTCCCACGCCCCACCACCATCACTGCCCCGCAAGAGAAACTGCTTCTTAGGTCCTAGTTGCCTGCTGGTAACTTTTCCCAAACTGGGTCAGCTATGACTCAGCGGGCAGCACTCTTGACTGAGCCAGTGGTTTGTGGGTTCATGTCTGGCTCCACACACATGAGCAAAAAGTCTTTATATAGTATCCTTCACAATGACAGGAAGTATCAAACAGCTCCACAATCAATGAATTATTGTGAAGTGTAGAAATTGTGGCTGCCAATTTTCACACAGCAATTAAAAAAATTACTAAGTGATCTGTTTCCGTGATGATACTTGACTGATAAACATTGGCCAAGACTGAACGGAAATCTCTCTGGTCAGAGCATTGAAAACAGGAGTTGGGAGGTCATGTTGCGGCAGTATAGGACATTGGTTAGGCCACTGTTGGAATATTGTGTGCAATTCTGGTCTTATTCCTATTGGAAAGCTGTTGTGAAACTTGAAAGAGTTCAGAAAAGATTTACAAGGATGTTGTCAGGGTTGGAGGATTTGAGTTATAGGGAGAGGTTGAATAAGCTGGGACTGTTTTCCCTGGAGTGTCGGAGGCTGAGGGTTGACATTATAGAGGTTTATAAAATCATGAGGGGCATGGATAGGATAAAGAGACAAGGTCTTTTCCCTGAGGTGGGGGAGTCCAGAACTAGAGGGCATAGGTTAGGGTGAGAGGGGAAAGATATAAAGGGACCTAAAGAGGCAAATTTTTTCACGCAAAGGCTGGAACAGAGGAAGTAGTGGAGGCTGGTACAATTACAACATTTTAAAGGCATCTCTGTGGGTATATGAATAGGAAATGTTTAGAGGGATATGGGTTAAGTGCTGGCAAATGGGACTAGATTAGGTTGGGATATCTGGTCGGCGTGGACAAGTTGGACCAAAGGGCCTGTTTCCATGCTGTACATCGCTATGACCCTATGACTCTAAGTTGGATCTCATGCATCTGAGAAGTCAGATGGGGTCCTTGTTTTTAAAATCTCGCCCGGAAGTGGGTGGTGATGTTGGGCTAATAATCCAGAAGGCCAGACTAATGCTCTGAGGACTCAAATTCCAATCCAAGTATACTACCTGGTAGAATTTGAATTCAATTAATAAATCTGGAATTGAAAGCTAATCTCAATAACAGTGATCATGAACTTATCAATGACTGCTGTATTAAAAAACCTACCTGATTCACTCATATCCTTTAGGGAAAGCAACCTACTGTCTTTACCTGGTCTGGTCTACATGTGACTCCAGGCCCACAACAATATCTCTGAATTGTTGTAGCAAACCACTTAATTGAAGGGCAAGTATGGATAGGCAACAAATGCTGGTGATGCCCTCGTCTGACGAAAGAATAACACACAAACCTGTGTCTGTTCTGCTTGAAATGAGCCAGCCTCAATTAAGTGCTCAAGTCTCAAGAGTTTATTCACTGGGCTTATTCACCCACTCTCTTTCTCTTCCTCTTTCTCCCACCCTCTCTCCTTTTCTCACTTATTTTTCTCTTTCTCTCCAATTGTGTACATGTCCCATTTGTTTCTAGCTATCTGAGACTGGCTCATTGGGATTTGAAATCCTTGTGAAAATGGATATTTTTGAATCAACCACTTCAGAGATGTTACTACAGGCCTCTGGAGTGAGTGGGACTTGAGCCTGTTCCATCGTTCAGTTAAATTATAAATGCTCTGAAACTTATCTCAGTTTATCTCCAGTTGCTCCGAATCCCTTGATAGTTTTACGTACCACAATCCATCAGTCTCAGTCTTAATTTCCCAATAGCCCCAGCTCCACTGTTTTTTAGGGGAAACAGTTAGATTTTGACTGTCCTTTACATGGAAAGGTGTTTCCTCATTTCACTCCTGAATGAACCACAAAAGAATTAGCTAGGTAATGTGGTCACACCAGGCTGAGAAGAGCGATGGTTAGATGTTATATGCCAGATCATTCCATTGGATTGAAATGTAGAGAAACAAAGGCCACTTCAGATTCACTGCACCCTGTGACCGCTCACCCAAGCCACTATCAGTATTTCGACACCTTGCTCATTGATCAGCAGAGAGCTGTTTGCTCCTTCTTTTGCACTTGGAAGTTCTCATAGATCACCTTTACAAAGATCAAAAGGATCATGATCAGGCTAGGGTGGTGGAATTGATTGGCAGCTTTGAGAAGGGGGAAGGGTGATTGATTGATTGGTTGTTGTCTTTGACGGACAACCTGGTGGTTATGGAGGTTCCATTTACAGATTATATTGGGTGGTGGGTACAATTCAAAGGCAGTTTATATCAGTTCTGACCTGTAACAGGGAGCTGTGCTTTTTGAAGTTTTATGGGAACCAGCTGAGGAGCCAGCCAGCCTGAAGTTACAAGTCAACTTCTGTTTAAGGTCTCTGCTGAGAGAGGAAGCAATTGAACTCTCTTGATTATTTTACATATCAAGGAGTGAGCAACGACTATTGCTTTCTGATGTGCTGCATGATGTTCATTCATCTGCCATTTGCTGGGTGAGCAAAACCACTTGTTAATCAAGCAAGTAATTGTGCACATTTACAGAGTGTGCTGGAAACACTCAGTAAGTCAGGCAGGATCCACGGAAACATCTGTTCTCATGCTTTCTTTAGCAGGGAAATGAAAGGAAGATGGGATACAGAAACGCAGATTGTACGCATGAAGGATGAGGGGCAGGAACAGGGAGAATTCGATTGAGAAAAGGGAGGGGGAGAGAGAAAGGACTGTGTGAGAGTGAAGTGAGAGGTTTTAAGAGAGAAAAATTGTGTGAGAGAGAGAAGGCGAGAGTGGGGACACTTACTGCCTCATCTCATTGCTTACTCATCTTTCTCTCTCACACACACTCACTCTCTTGCTCTTCCTCGTTCTCTCACTCTCTCTCCTTTTCTCACTTCTATTTCTCTTTCTCACCAACTGTTTACATGTCCCACTTGTGCCCCTTTGCTCACTCAGTTTTTATTTCTCTCTTCCTCATCTACTTTGTCCTTCTTATGCTCTTTCTCTTTTCTTTTCTCATTCCCTCCACTTCACTCACACACTCAGCGGTCTCTCCTCCGTTTTTCTCTCTCTTTCTCCTCTGCCTTGCACCTTTTCTTGGTCAATCTAACTCCTTGTTCCTGTCCCTCACTTAACAGTCTCTCTTTTCTTCATGCTTTACGCACTGTATTTCTCTATCCCACCCTCCTTTCATTTCCCTGCTGTTTTGTTCTTAGCCCTGAGTGCCCCTGCTCCTCTGTGTTTACTGAGAGCAGCTCGTGTTGTAGCAGCCAGCGGAGGCAGCCACTGTTTGATGTGCAGAGGGCAGATCCCAAGAGCCTCAGAGGTGCCGGCCCTGATTATTACCTGAAACTAATGACTTTATTCTGGCTGATTATTCCGCTCTGAGCAGTGAATAGGGTCTGGACAAACATGAAAAAGACAGACTGCAGAGAGAACATGTGTCCGCCTGATGTTGAGATTGCAGCCACAGCAGCCCTTCTCGCTGCAGTTGAAGGGTAAAATTCCCATGCATTAGCCACGTTCCTTTAGTGTAATTTGCAAATGCTAAAACTGTTTGCAGCAAAGGAAACCGAGCTTGACACAGGGTAGATTTTGCTCATGTGCTGGGAGCAGATCTGTTGCCACTTTGCTGCTATTGCACTGTCTTTTCCAGGCATAGAATCCTGGAACCATTGCAACACAATAGAAAGCCATTTGACCCATCATATCTGTGCTGACCATCCGAAGGAGCAATTCATATATCACCAATTCCCTACCTTGTCCCCACATCCCTGCGATGGAAATGGTGACAACTTGTGTTTCTGTTGCGCTGTTAAGAAAGGCATCTGAAGATTGTATCAATGAATCAAAATTTGACAGTGATTCATTTAGAGTACTAGGATGGACAATCAATATTTCAGATAGAGAAGTGGCATTAAACAACATCTTAAAGGAGAAAATGTATATTGGATTGGGTTGAGGTAAATGTAAGATTAATGGCGGGAGTTGTACCTAACTGTAAGGACATTCAGCATGTTCTCCCATTTGATTTGATCATAGCTGGTCTCAACTTTACTTTTATTTACCCTCCATTATTCCATATCCCTCAATAACAAATTCTGACCATTAAGATCTTGCAACTAAAGAAACTGTACCTAGATTCCTTTGTACCTAAGATGGTGCTGGAAGTGGCGACGTATAATCTTTTCATTGTACTCATTTGAGTATATGTGACAAGAAAACTAACTCAATTCAATTATTTCAGACAGAGACTTCCAGATTTCCTCTTGTGACTCAACTTGCTTCTTGTATATAAGGAAGAGAACTTTACTGTCAGTAGAAAATGGTTAAGCCAGTGGTGGGGACGAAATGATGGGATATGGATCACGGCCAGGTTTAGAGGGCAGAGATCTTGAAGATTTGGAAAAGCTTACAGCTTAGGACAGGGAGAGGCTGTGGAGGGGTTTCAATATGGGGGCATTGGGGGATCTGATATCATTGAACTTTGTGAAGGTAGATGGCTGGCCTTCAATTTTGATGATAACAAACTCCTGGTTAAAATCATCAGCAGCTGATAAGCTGCAGCAGTGTCAAAGAGAGCCAATGTTATGGAAATGGAAGTTTATGAGGAAAAGGGAATGATTTGGAAGCTTAGCAATAGATCAACTCAAACAGCCTGAGTCAACATGGGTTGGCAAACAGAAAAAGCTGGAAGATGTGGCAAGAGAATGGTTTCATGGTGTCAGCTGAAGACAGTGGTTGTGGAATAACCAATGTTTAAACAGGAGAAGTTGTATATCATCCAATATTGGCATCCAGGTAAGCAGTATGACAACAGCAAGGTGGTGAAAGTGTCGAGAGAGTTGTTAGTGAGGTTGAGTTGGCAGTAATCAACATTGAGGAAGCTAATCTTTGGTCTTTGAAGCTAATCTTTAGTCTTCAAAACTGAAGAACTAAAACTCTGATGCAATGTGTCCTCATAAATCAATAACAACTTTCAATATACAGCGCCTTCAGTATAACAAAATGTTCCAAAGTGCCATTGTATCATAGCATGGAAAGGATGAAGTGCCAAGCATAGATCCTCCGGGTCTCCAGAAATGATAGTGCTGGAGAGGGAGGAAAAGTAATTGCTGGACATGTTTTGGCTATAGTTAGTTAGAAACCCATGGAGCAAAGGAAACAGGGCTGGTTTATTACAGCTGCTCATCATACATATAGGGAGGTCATTCAGTTATAGAGACATACAGGATGAAAACAGACCCAAGTCCACACCGATCATGTCTCCAAACTAAACTAGTTCCACCTGCCTGCGTTTGGCCCATATCCCTCCAAACCTTTCCTATTCATGTACTTATCCAAATGTGTTTTAAATGTTGTCACTATACCTGCACCCACCACTTCCTCTGGCAGTTCATTCCACACACTAACTACCCCTTGTGTAAAAAAGGTTGCCCCTCGTGTCCTTTTTACATCTTTCTCCTTTCACCTTCATAATATGCCTCCTGGTTTTGAACTCCCCGTCTTTGCTATTCACCTTATCTGTACCCCTCATTAGTACCGGGAGCCTATTCCATCATTCAGTTAGATTATAAATGCTCCAAACCTAATCTCAGTTCATCTGCAGTTGCTCCAAATCCCTTGTTATTCTTACAGACCAAAATCCATCAATCTTAGTCTTAATTTCCAATAGTCCCAACTCCACTGATTTTTAGGGGAAAGAGTTAGATTTTGACTATCCTTTATGTGGAAAAGTACTTCCTTTTTTCACTCCTGAGTAATCATTGAATCCCCTACATTGTGGAAGGAAGGAGGGCCATTTGGCCCATCGAGTCCACACTAACCCCCTCCCCCCCACACACAAAGAGCATCCCTGTATGCAATAGGGCAAGTTAGCACAATCCTTCTAATCTGCACATCTTTGGACTGTGGGAAGCAACCCAAGCACCCAGGGGAAACCCTCACAGACATGTGAAGAATGTGAAAACTCCACCCACGGCTGGAATCGAACCTAGTTCCCTGGTGCTGTGAGGCAGCAATGCTAACTACTATGTCACTGTGCCATCCTAATCTGATCTGGCATTAAGTTTAAGATTATTCCCTTCTTGTTCTGATTCCTCCTATCTGAAGAAAAAGTGTTTCTGTATTTAATCTGTTAAATAGATTCCCATAGTCTTCTAAACTGAAGAACTAAAACTCTGATGCAATGTGTCCTCATAAATCAATAACAACTTTCAATATACAGCGCCTTCAGTATAACAAAATGTTCCAAAGTGCTTCATATAATCTATGTTTTGATAACAAACTACATGAGGAGTTAATAGGGAAGTTGACGAAAAGATTGGTCAAGGAGGTAGGAAAGGATGGAGATACTGTAGGAAGATGGAGGAGAGAATGCATAAATCAAAGCTTCAATAACTGAAGGAGCACCTGGCAGTGGAGGTAGAAGGAAAATCAAGACTAAACAAAAGGTCAGACCTGCGGGAGCTCAAGAGATCCAGAGCTATAATGGCTGAGGAATTCCAAGCTCATCTGCCAGTCCTTCTCTTACTCTGATTCTGTGCATGCCTGAATTGTAACACCAACCCAATTTTCCATTTGTTTTTGTGTGTGAGCCAAACCAATCCTCCTCAGTTATGGAGGGATATCAGAGGAGGTACCAATCCTATCCTCATGTAAATAATGCAAGATAAGATGGACTGATGCCCCTTTCCTCCAAACCCCCCTCAAATGGGCATATAAATATTCTCACTCTTCCAAAAAGAACAGAAAAATTCTACTGTGTGATTTGATCAATATTTATTATCTTAACCCAATAACTAAATTAGAATGTTTACACATTTATTTCATAGCTGTTGTTAGGATCTTGTTTTCCTGCCTCATAAGACTTTGAAAATACTTTATTGGCTGCATTTTTTAAAAAGTCTATGGGGTGTCCAGAAATTATGAAAAGCATTTGATAATGAAAGGTCTTGCAGGCAGATTTTGAGGAGGGCCCTAATGGAGAAATGGAAGGTGGAGAAGGTGTTTTGGAAGAGAATTTGGATCTGAAGGCCTAGTCAGGTGACATATTCAAAATTCACAAGGCCGCATACTACTCTTGTCTAGCCCTGCCAAGCTGACCTGAGCACAGTGGCCTCAAATCCACCTCGAGCACGGGGCTTCCCCCCTATCACAGGTCCTGGTTACTGGGCCCTGATGTTCACCACTGTCCCAGACCCTGGGCCTAGTCAATGCAGTTCCTAGTGTAGCCACTGGAAAGGTGCCAAGAATGAGAATCTCAGCAAATCATAGAATTAATATCATATATTAGGGTTTATATGTGTGTTGCCTCTTTGAAAAACTCTGATTAATCCTCCTTCCTATCCCAGTGATTATTGAAACTAAATCTGCTTTACCGCAACTGAGCTGAGCCTGTGTAATTTTGCACCTGCCTGGTCTTAACTCTGAACTCTCCTGTGTTCTCTGTCTGAACGGTGTTGTGTGCTACCTTTACCCATGGAGCCACACGGGCTGTTATATTTTCTCTAGAATTAATTAAGACCTGACCTGAACGCTGGAATTTCTCCTATAAACCTCTCCTCTGTGTCAACCTTTACCCCCCTCCTTTAATGTGCTCCTTACCTCTTTTTTTGTGGTAAAATGCTCCTTACCTTTGTTAGTCACCTGTCATTTATTGGATTGATTCTAATTTTTTTTCTCTCTGACGATTGTTCTGTGAACTTGGGGCTTTACTACATTAAAGGTGACATATAAATGCAATATAGTTGTTTTCTTTTGCGTTGCCGTGGAAACACAGTGAGGAGCCTCCTGTAGGGAAAATTACGCTCACCAATGTGTCCTATCCTTGGCAGTGCATGTTGTTGACATTATCTGCTTATCTCTGTGAATCCTTACCTTGTAGAATGGAGAGAAAGAGATGCATTTTAAAAGTTCACTATCTTTGTATACAGAGTCTTGAGGGAGCAGGAAGAGGGTGTATATTCCCACAATTTTGTTTGATCTTGATTGTTGGGGGCAGCAGTGTCTATAAAATGTTGAATTAGTCTCTTTAACGAGATAATTAGAGAGGTTGTGCTTTTTGTACTTGATGCCTCACCACAACAGGTTGTTTCAAGGTCATTGTGAATCTCTGAAAGGTGTTGGGTTTGGAATTCCAGATTTGTTCAGAGAAGTTTCTGGAAGCTTCCCAGTCTGTTTTTTGCCTGATCTCTGAGTGGCTTTGCTGATGCTATGGTTGTTCTGAAGACTGTAGGAGTTTAAAAATGTAATACCCTGGATATTACACCTACGATAAAAATCCAACAGGCATTAAACAAATTTATAGGGTTTATTTTGAGTAATGTTGGGCACAGAGGAAGAAATATTGATTAAAAATTAAGGATTAGTCAGTCATGAGTAGCAATGAGATGGTCCACATTCTGACTGCCTGGGGGAAGGTGGGACATAATTTAGATGGACTGTCATTGTAGGACCAGAGCCCAATTTGACAGGATGACACTTCCAGGACAACGTCCTACCAGCGATGGCAAATTAATGACCTTCTGTTCATTTAGCTGGATCCTCTCGTATGGGTGGATTGAGAAACAAAAGTTGACTTGGAGCTAAACAAAGCACGGCAGTTATTCTACTTTCTCTCCATAGATGCTGGAAAATGGGAAGCCTTCAGAAATGAGATAACAAGAATCCAGAGAAAGTATATTCCTGTCAGGGTGAAAGGGAAGGCTGGTAGGTATAGGGAATGCTGGATGACTAAAGAAATTGAGGGTTTGGTTAAGAAAAAGAAGGAAGCAAATGTCGGGTATAGACAGGATAGATCCTGTCTATAGACAAGTGAATCCCTAGAAGAAGGAGGAGTATGCTTAAGAGAGAAATCAGGAGGGCAAAATGGGGACATGAGATAGCTTTGGCAAATAGAATTAAGGAAAATCCAAAGGGTTTTTACAAATACTTTAAGGACAAAAGGGTAACTAGGGAGAGAATAGGGCCCCTCAAAGATCAGCAAGGCAGCCTTTGTGTGGAGCCACAGAAAATGGAGGAGTTACTAAATGAATATTTTGCATCAGTATTTACTGTGGAAAAGGATATGGAAGATATAGACTGTAGGGAAATAGATGGTGACATTTTGCAAAATGTCCAGATTACAGAGAAGGAAGTGCTGGATGTCTTGAAACGGTTAAAGGTGGATAAATCCCCAGAACCTGATCAGGTGTACCTGAGAACTCTGTGGGAAGCTTGAGAAGTGATTGCTGGGCCTCTTGCTGAGATACTTGTATCATCGACAGTCACAGGTGAGCTGCCGGAAGACTGGAGATTGGCAAACGTGGTGCCACTGTTTAAGAATGGCAGTAAAGACAAGCCAAGGCACTATAGACCAATGAGCCTGACCTCAGTGGTGGGCAAGTTGTTGGAGGGAATCCTGAGGGACAGGATGTACATGTATTTGGAAAGGCAAGGACTGATTAGGGATAGTCAACATGGCTTTATGCGTGGGAAATCATGCCTCACAAGCTTGATTGAGTTTTTTGAAGAGGTAACAAAAAAGATTGATGAGGGCAGAGCAGTAGATGTGATCTATATGGACTTCAGTAAGGCGTTCGACAAGGTTCCCCATGGGAGACTGATTAGCAAGGTTAGGTCTCATGGAATACAGGGAGAACTAGCCATTTGGATACAGAACTGGCTCAAAGGTAAAAGACAGAGGGTGGTGGTGGAGGGTTGTTTTTGAGACTGGAGACCTGTGACCAGTGGAGTGCTACAAGGATCGGTGCTGGGTCCTCTACTTTTTGTCATTTACATAAATGATTTGGATGTGAGCATAAGAGGTACAGTTAGTAAGTTTGCAGATGACACCAAACTTGGAGGTGTAGTAGCCAGCGAAGAGGATTACCTCAGATTACAACAGGATCTTGACCACATGGGCCAATGGGCTGAGAAGTGGCAGATAGAGTTTAATTCAGATAAATGCAAGGTGCTGCATTTTGGGAAAGCAAATCTTAGCAGGACTTATACACTTAATGGTAAGGTCCTAGGGAGTGTTGCTGAACAAAGAGACCTTGGAGTGCAGGTTCATAGCTCCTTGAAAGTGGAGTTGCAGCTAGATAGGATAGTGAAGAAGGCGTTTGGTCAGAGTATTGAGTACAGGAGTTGGGAGGTCATGTTGTGACTGTACAGGACACTGGTTAGGCCACTGTTGGAATATTGCGTGCAATTCTGGTATCCTTCCTATCGGAAAGATGTTGTGAAACTTGAAAGGGTTCAGAAAAGATTTACAAGGATGTTGCCAGGGTTGGAGGATTTGATCTACAGGTAGAGGCTGAACAGGCTGGAGCTGTTTTCCCTGGAGTGTCGGAGGCTGAGGGGTGACCTTATAGAGGTTTACAAAATTATGATGGGCATGGATAGGATAAATAGACAAAGTCTTTTCCCTGGGTCGGGGTGTCCAGAACTAGAGGGCATAGATTTAAGGTGAGAGGGGAAAGATATAAAAGAGACTTAAGGGGCAACCTTTTCACATAGAGGGTGGTATGTGTATGGAATGAGCTGCCAGAGGATGTGGTGGAGGCTGGTACAATTGCAACATTTAAGAAGCATTTGGATGGGTATATGAATAGGAAGGGTTTGGAGGGATATGGGCCGGGTGCTGGCAGGTGGGACTAGATTGGGTTGGGATAGCTGGTCGGCATGGACAGGATGGACCAAAGGGTCTATTTCCATGCTGTACATCTCTATGACTCTATGCTGCCGGACCTGCTAAGTTTCTCCAGCAGTGTCCTGTTCGAGTAATTCCCAAGTGCTATTTTGCTTCCCAGACTGGTCACCAAGGTGGAAGTAAAGAAAAACACTTGGGAAACTGTGAAAGAAAGAAAAACATCGAGATAAAGGGAGTCAGCAGAAATTGTGTTTTTTTTAAATAAAGGAGAGAACCGAAGGGAAGAGAGAGAATTTGTTTCTCAAGTGTCATTCCTAATTTCAGCTTGTCTCAAAGTTAATGAAGGGTCATTTTAGAATTGTTGTCATTGTGTCAACTGTAGGAAACATGGCAGCCAATTTTATTCACAACAATGTTGCACAGCATTGTGACACTGTGATCTGTTTTAGTGATATTGATTGAGGGAGAAACTTAGATTCACAAGCTTTGGTTACACCATACTTTGAAGGAGGTCACTTCCAATATTTCATCAAACGTTTATCCTTCAACAACCATAAACCCCAGGGCAGCCAATCCTTTAAGGGCTGGACCCTATGCAGCACAGTTTGACACTGAGTTACAAGAGATGACCAAAACTTTAGTCCAAATGCTAAGTTTTAACAGGCTGAAAGTAGAAGGAAGAGATAGAGAGGTGTGAAAGTTTAGGGAGGGAAATCCAGGTCAGATTGGATACTAAACTGGATTTCATCAGTTTTCTCTAGATATAGAAAAGTACAGCACAGAACAGGCCCTTCAGCCCTGACGTTGTGCCGAGGATTAATCCTAACTGTAAAATAAAATAACCTAACCAAGCACCCCTCAATTCACTGCTGTCCATGTGCATGTCCAGCAGTCACTTAAATGTCCCTAATGACTCTGCTTCCACTACCACTGGCAACGCATTCCATGCATTCACAACTCTCTGCATCAAGAACCTACCTCTGACGTCCCCTCTATACCTTTCTCCTAATATCTTAAAACTATGACCCCTCGTGCCAGTCAATCCTGCCCTGGGGAAAAGTCTCTGGCTATTGACTCTATCCGTGCCTCTAATTACCTTGTATACCTCGATCAGGTCACCTCTCTTCCTCCTTCTCTCCAGACAGAAAAGTCTGAGCTTAGTCAACCTCTCTCATAAGACAAGCAGCATCGTGGTAAACCTTCTGTGCACCCTCTCCAAATCCTCTGTATCTTTCCTATTGTAGGGCGACTAGAACTGGACACAATATTCCAAGTGTGGTCTCACCAGGGTCTTGTAGAGCTGTACCACAACCTTGCGGCTCTTAAGCTCGATCCCGCTGGTTAATGAAAGCCAAAACATCATATGCTTTCTTAACAACCCTATCTACTTGGGTGGCAACTTTGAGGGATCTAAGTACTTGAACACCAAGATCCCAGTGTTCCTCCACACTGCCAAGAAACCTGTCTTTAATCCTATATTTAGCATTCGAGTTCGACCTTCCAAAATGCATCACTTCGCACTTATCCAGGTTGAACTCCATCTGCCATTTCTCAGCCCAGCTCTGCATTCTGTCTATGTCACACTGCAGCCTGCAATAGCCCTCGATACTATCAGTGGCACCTCCAACCTTTGTGTCATCTGCAAATTTACTAACCCACTCCTCAAACTCCTCATCCAAGTCATTTATAGAAACTACAAAGAGCAGAGGCCCAAGAACAGAGCCCTGCAGGACACCACTCAACACTGACCTCCAGGCAGAATACTTTCCATCTACAACCACTCTCTGCCTTCTGTCAGCCAACCAATTCTGAATCCAGATAGCCAAATCTCCCTGTATCCCATACCTCCTGACTTTATGAATGAGCCTACCATGGGGAACCTTATCAAATGCCTTGCTGAAGTCCACATACTCCACATCCACTGCTCGACCTTCGTCAACCTGTCTTGTCACCTCCTCAAAGAACTCAAAAATATTTGTGAGGCATGACCTGCACCTCACGAAGCCATGCTGACTGCCTTTAATCATGCTATGCTTTTTCAAATTGTCATAAATCCTATCCCTCAGAATTCTTTCCAAAACCTTGCTGACCACAGATGTAAGACTGACTGGTCTGTAATTGCCAGGGATTTCCCCATTACCCTTCTTGAAAAGAGGAACAACATTCACCTGCTTCCAATCATCCGGTACGACTCCCATGGAGAATGAGGAAGCAAACATATTTGCCAGTGGCTTAGCAACCTCCTTCCTCACTTCTCGGAGCAACCTAGGATAAATCTGGTCTGGCCCTGCAGATTTATCAATCTTCATGTTTGCCAAAATTTCCAGCACGTCAACTTCATCAATCTTGATCTGATAAAGCCTGTATCCCAGCTCCTCAAAGTTCTCAAAATAACTAAAGGGAAAGTCAACGATAGCAGACATCCAAGCAGATATTTCATAATTCTCAGCAAAAATTTATTCTGGTGAAAGGGATAGATGAACCCACCATGGTCAATAAAGATGGTCAAAAAGAGCATTTGATTAAAACTAAGGCATACAAATCAATGAAATTCCACCTCCAATACAATGAGCTCTAACTTTATTAACTTGCTAAATACGTGATACTTTATCAATTGTCTTCTGGAAATCCAAAATATATTATATCCACTGCTTCCTCTTTATATCCTGCTTCTTACCTTCTCAAATAATTCTCGTAAATTTGTCGGGCATGTGGAATGATTATAGCAAGGTCAACCAGGTGGACAACATAAAATATGAGTTCCCTGATTGGGCCTGTTAATCTGTTCCAATCAGGGAGCCCTGGTTGACAGATAAGAATATGAGTGTCTTGCAGCCCAGCTGCTTGTTCTGTGGTGCTGTGGAGTCTGTGGGCCATGTATATATTGGGTGTGGGCACTTGCACTGCCTTTTTGATTTTCTAAAAAACCTTCTTCTCTGTTTTTGGTTGCCCTTCAGTCCCATGCTCCTGATCTTCGGGCACCCGGTACGGAGGGGGGAGGGCAGGTCTGAAGACCTCCTCATGGGTCTGCTCCTGGGCCTGGCCAAACTGGCCATAAACAGGTCCAGGTAGCGGGCCGTGGAGGGGGTCGTTAGGGCCAACTGTCTGGCCCTCTTCCGTGGTTACGTTAGAGCCCAGGTGTCTCTAGAGGAGGAGCATGTGGTGTCCATCAACACCCTTGAGCTGTTCAGGGAGAGGTGGGCACCGCAGGGAGTGGAGTGTATTATTTCCCCTTCCAACTCTATTTAATCCCTGCTGTCCCCTTCACTGTTTGATCACACAGCATTGCCCTCTAAGAAAGACACTGCTTGTCACTGGCCACTTGAGTGTTTCTTTTCTTAAAAAAAAAGAACAGGAGTGTCAAATATCCTGTTCATGCTGAGAGCTGGCTCGGTGGGAGCTGGATCAGTGTCAAGCATTCATCCATGTGTAAATAAAGGGTGACTTGATGATGGGAAACTGGCCTCTGTGGAATTATTTCAGTGGCGACGAGAGAAAAGCATGCTCATGAAGAAATTCTTTTGCAACAGATGGGGTAAGCATTTCTGGCGCCATGTCGTTATTTGGAAAGCTTGACTCATTTGACCCTGCTGTTGAAGACTGGGCTGAAATGTGGAAAGATTGTGTTATTTTTCCAGGCAAATGACATTGGAACAGATGAAAAGCAATGAGTAATTCTCCTGAAAGCTTGTGGACCCGCAGCTTTTTCAGTTATCAGGAGCCTAACTTTCCCTGAGGCACTAGATAATAAAACCTTTTAAGAGATGCTGATTTAGTTGAAGAATATTATGACCACAAGCTTCCTCTAACTCTGAGATGCTATTGGTTCTACTTTGAAATTCAAAAACCAGAGGAATCAGTATTGGAATTTTTGACTAGGTTAAGACAACTGGCAGGGGTTTAACCCTTAATGAGATGCTGAGACACCATTTGGGAATTCAAATAGGCACTACTACTGGCTTGATCATTGGAAAATACGACAAGTGGAGCACATGTATTCCGATGGAAGCGGACACTCTTGCCAGTCTGAATGAACTCGGGACACCACATTTGAGTGAAGGCAATTGCATAGCCTCACTCAGGACATATCCTGAACAGAGGGACTCTAGGTCAGCCCACAACAAAACCCAAAAACAAAGCCAAGCATTGGCCAAACTGTGAAAATTTTCTTCAGGATCTGGGCGTAAGCCAATGTAGTTGCTGCTGGTATGCAGACTTGAACAGCAAAAGAGTCGCACTCTTCCATTTCAGCAGCGGAGCTGAGTGGGAGCGGTCGAATTGTGCTCTGGGAAGGTGAATGAACTGATATATTCGGGCAGTGGGAGGGTTTAAACTAATGTGGCAGGGGGATGGGAATCAAATGAGGAGGTTAGTGTATTGTAAGGAGGTAGTAACCAAAGCCTGTAGGGAACGAGATAATGAGGTCAGCGTGACTAAGGGGAAGAGTGGCCAGGGAGCAGATTATGAACGCAAAGGGACAGGTGGTCTGAGGTGCATTTGTTTTAATGTGGATAGTAGGTAAGGCAGATGAACTTAGGTAAAAACAATGACTGCAGATGCTGGAAACCAGATTCTGATTAGTGGTGCTGGAAGAGCACAGCAGCCCAGGCAGCATCCGAGGAGCAGCAAAACCGACGCCTCGGGCAAAAGCCCCCCACCAGGAACAAAGGCAGAGAGCCTGAAGGGTGGAGAGACAAGCCAGAGGAGGAGGGGGGGGGGAGAAAGCAACACAGAGCACAACAGGTGAGTGGGGGAGGGAACGAAGGCGACAGGCCAGGGAGGAGGAAATGACCCGGGAGCCGCAGTGGGAGAGGATATCCCCGAAACCCCCGCAGAGAGAGGAGGAAAACCCCCCCCCAAGGCAGGCACCCCCGCAAGAGGATCCGCAGCAGGTAAAAACAATGACCGCAGACGGCAGCAGACTATTTGGGAATGAAGCCTGACAGATTCCTGCTGCCATGGGAATATGCCAATTTAACAAATTTAACCAGGTGAAATTAAAATAAGGATCCCTCTGTTGTGGACACTTTTCTCCCAGATCAAGTGACTTTGTTTTAAAAGGGGGCAATTTAACTTGGTTTTCTTGAATTAACAAAACATGAGCTTATTATTTATTCTCACATTTAGTAACTAATGATACAACAAATTCATTGCAAATGAGAAAAAGTCCAAAAAAAAGTTAAAAGATGTGCAGTTCAGTCTTGGGGTCTTTTGGTGAAGAGTAGATTGTAGAACATTGATAGTTGAGCAATCAATTTAGAGATTCTTGGCTTTACAAGCTAATTCAAATTATTTTGCCCTGTCTCCTTTGACTGGTTTGTTGGCCAACTGGTTTCCTGCACTCAGACTAAGAGAGTACTTTACCTGCAGTTCAGAGGTGATGAGCGGGTTATTCTTCAACTGTAACCTTTACAGTGCACTAGTACTAAAACCCAGGCTAATACGCAAGAACACTTAATCTCACCAGCACAATGGCACACACAAAACAGCACAATGGCACGTACAGACCAAAGTCAAACAAGCTTTGAACTGTGATTCGTGTATATTCTTGAAAGGAGAAGACACAAAACATATCTCTTGCCCAGATTGTTATCTTTTCTTTCTAACATGTTCACAGTCTGAGAGAACTCCCAGCAGCAGGTTACAGTTCATTTTGTAGTACCTTTCTTGCCTTTAAAGTCCATTCCTTTGAAGCTTCCTTGACATTTCATCAGGTGTGATATTTTGGACTCTATCCGTCCAGGCAGTGACTGATTTTTTTATCCCAAGTTATTTATTTATCAACTCTCTTTAAAAATGTACTGTTGGAACTAAAAGATTAATATGACCACATGTGATACAGGATGGATCATAATCCATGGTCATGACACTCCAATCACATCATATTCCTTGTGATCTCCTGACACGGAACTTCCAGACAAACCTTGTTAGGTAAGATGCTGTTGTTGCGACCAGATGAGATTCTCAATTCTTTTTGGTTCCAATTGGGATATGTCAGATTTTTAAACTCCTGGATGAGGACAGTTTAATCAGCTCCACTTCTTTATTCACCCAGCCCTCAGTTTGTTGCAACTAGGTTAATTTAGAAAGGATCATTTGCTTTGTGGATATTTTTCTCCCAGAATAAGTGAACTTATGCGTTAAAAAAGAGCTGATTTCATCACATTTTCCTGAATTAACAAAATGTGATTTATTAATTACTACATGCAAGAAGACATACTATGCAACACACATACACAGGTTGGATGAATCTAATTTCTGAATTCAACTAGATAAAAGTTAAAAAAAAGTATACAGATCAATCTCTGAATTGTTTGCGAGGGGAGGATAGTTGAACATTGTGACCATTGCAGCAGAGATTACTAATGGCATTGAAGTTGGTAATTAAACAAATCAGCTTCATGATCATTAATTTGCAGATTGGTTAAGATTCTGTAGTTCTGGTTCCTTTCCATCATAGTCAAATTCCAGTATTTGGACTGAGAGAGATAGTCCTTTTGTTGTTCCTGTTTCCCTGTTGTGTAGCTGCTAGTGAACTGACTCCTTAAAACTTGGAGTGTGAGGCACATGACACCTGCAATGCAGGGGTAAGTAGGGGATAGTTCTTCAACTGTGACCTTCACAGCATGTAACACATGAATTCAAGCTGGTACATGACCAGACCCAATAGCCTTCTCCTCAAGAGCTGAAACAGGCTTTTTAATCAGTCATCATGTGTATTTTTCAAAGGGAAAATGTGAAATGTGTCTGCAGTTTGGATATAATCTGTAAAGTGTAGCTTGTTGATGAGCGGGAGTCGTCAACCCTTTTTTTTGCTCATGAGATCACAGTCCAGTCTGTTTTGATTTATCTTTTACCCCCACTTTGAAGGCTGTTTTTGAAGTTCCCTTCATATTCATAGGTGTGGCATTTCTTGTGTCTGTTGTCCAGTCAGCCAGTTAATATACAGACTCAGCCATTTTTAACTATAACAGTTCTCAGTTTAACAAAATTTGGGATTACAAGTAAAAATAGATGTAGTACATTTTGAGAGTTTGATCAGTGATCATAACAATGTGTTTTCAACTCACTCTAGAGTCTTGAGCAGAAAACCTTAACTTCCATTCTCAGTGCTAAAACTGAGGGAGATCTGCACTGTCAGAGGTGCCATCTTTCAGATGATAGTTTAAAGAGGCCCTGAAAACTGCCAGTTAAAGTGAAATATTTGTAAGGACCTATTTTAAAGAAAGTGACGGAATTCTTTCCTATTGTTTCCTTAATTATCCTATAAGCTGCATCACATTTTACAAAAAAAAATTGTTCTAGTTGTTAACACAATGCTATTTGTGGCATCTTACTGTGCACAAATTAATTGGTGGTGTTTCCCAAATTACAATGTTGACAACACTTCAAAAGTACATAATTGCCTGTAAAGATCTTGGGAAAGTCCTGAGGTTATGAATGGCACTATATAAATGTAAGTCTTTCTGTGTTCTTGGATATATTATGCTGTGGTAAACCAATGATTGTGAGTTAGGGTTAACCAAGCTTTTCTCGCCCTGACATTAAGCTCTGATATAATAACATGTCAGTCTGGCCAGGATAACTGGGTGGACTGTTAGCAGACATGACACACCTCTCTCTCTCTCTTTTGAGCTGCTCCCAGGGCTGTCTTGAAATGCAGCCCTGGGTTATAAATTTGTAGTGGAAAGTACAGCTTGCATCACAAGATATTCACTTCACAGTAACAGTAATAAGGCCACGTGGCCTTGTAGATAATAGCACCACTCTGAGCTGGACTAACTCATGAAAACCGAGTATCTCTCGGGTTCATTCACTGGTCTGAAGGAAAAACATTAATTTAGTTTTGGCTATTCATTGCCAGCGAGTATCTCTGAATGCTTTACAGCTAATGAAGGACTTTTTGAAGTAAGCCCTGGAATGTAATGCAGCCAATTCGCAAACAGCAAACGCCCTCAAACAGTAATGCAACGAATCAACACACAATCCATTTTGCAATGTAGATCAGATAAATACAATGCAGGATACCTTCCCAGATTTTCTTCACAGTTGTGCTGCAGGATCTTTTCAGCACACCTGAGAAAGGAAGACATCTCGGCTAAACATTTCATCTGACAGAGCACGCAGCACTCTCTCAGTACTGCACTGACGTGTTAACTTAGATCATTCTGCTCAACTCCTGGAGTGAGCCTTGAACCTGGAATTTTGAAATTCACTGAGGAGTGTTACTAACAGAGCCATCGCTGACATTTGTGTACAGTTCGGTAATCTCAACATGTATCATTAGTTTAATCACAATCAGTGATTAAACTAATCACAATAAGCTGATGATAATGAGGTAGCTCTGACACCTACAGTCATATGTCATTGAGACTTTGAATAGAGAGGAGTGGGTGAACTAAAGAAGAGACCTATTATCAGTATTCTTGGCAATAATGAATAAATGAAAGTTTATTGGAACTCCCAAGAGTCAGCCAATAGTCACCTTTGAGAAGACAGAGTTGCAGCAGACTTGGTGCAGGGGTAGCCCAGTACAATAGAGCCTCCTCAAGTGCAGATAGCCAACCAATACCAATACCAATACCACATGGTAGGCAGGAGCCATGAGGGCAGAACAACATCAGATTGAATCTATGGTAACAATTCAAATCACGTTGTGTTAGGAATGGTGGGAGAATGTGGAATGTTGCCCTATTCTTGCTTCATGTGTGGACAAGATTGGAGATGGCTTATGACAATCATTGTAATTCTGAAACCTGTCAATCCTTCTGAACTTGACCTGAGATGAGGAGCAACCCCTTATCTACAGACTTGAAGAGGAGAAAATAGACTGCAAATTATTTGGTCTGTAACTTCAGAATGCAGCAACTTGCATTTATGTAGCTTCTGTTAATAGCGTTAAAAATTCCAAAGCGTTCTAAATGAAATTTGACACCAAGCTGCATAATTTGGTCAGGTGATTAAAAGCTAGTGAAAGTGACATGTTGTAAAGAGGGTCTTAAAGAGAAAAAGGCAGTAGGTTTAAGGGTGGAATTCTAAAGCTTTGACACTTATTGGCTGAAAGTTTGGTAACTCATTGTGAGGTGAATGGCATGAGGGATTATTATTTTAATCAAACTGTTCAGTCATGCAATGACACATCACTATGATGGTTGGGACTTGAACCCAGAGCTTCTAACCTAGAGATAGAGACACTACTGCTGTACCACAATACCCTCTGGAGTGAGGAGTGATAAAGAGACCCACAAGAGACATAATGGAATCCTGTTACAATCAAATTATTTGAGGCATTTTCATTTTCTTGGAAGATTTATGTATGATAAACATTTTGGAGGTGTGAAACAAAGACTGTTTGCCCAACAATTGGAAATCACCTTGTTAGCTTAAACAAATTGTGTTTATTTACTGATTGGCTGTAGGAAGGGAGGTCTCTGTGAAGATGAATATGTCAAGTAAAGAACATGTGAGTGTCGGATTGGAGGTGAAAGAACAGGTAATGATACTTCTTGCAATGCCTCAGGGCAAGTTGGTAACCTTTTGGAGTCATAAATATGGTAATTAACCATCCAACAGCTTAGTGATGGTTCCATTAGTTGAAGAGGCGCATCTGGTAAATGCAGCTCATGCTCCAAACTTACTGTAAAACTTACCATTTCGTTTTGGTCCTGTCTCTGCCTTAATTGTTTATGGTCTTTCTACCACTTTAAACGACTCTATCTGAAACCATATTTCCTAAGTTACTATTCTATTTCAGGCTACCCCTTTGAGATTGGTCATGTGAATCACTCTGTTTTGCTCACAAATTGCAGTCTTTAATTCATGGAATCAGAGTGTAGTGATTGTAATGAGCTCAGCCAGGTGGACCTCATAGAGTATGAGTTCCCTGATTGCGGCTGTTAACCCAGTCCAATCAGTGAGCCCTGGCTGAGAGATATAAACAGGAGTGTCAGACATCCTGTTCACACTGAGAGCTGGCTCTGAGGGAGTGTCAAGGACTCTCCACATGTAAATAAAAGGTGACTTGGTGACGGGACAACGTCCTCTGTGGAGTTATGTCAAGGAGTTTGAGGGCCTATCATAAATCAGGAGTTGAAACACACCTAAGAACTGAATTGAAGTTTGATTTCAAACTGTCTTTATTAAGGGCTTTAAAGAGCCATGAAACAGCTGGTCTCAATTAATCTGCTTCTTCTAGAGTCCTTTGGTCCCATAGGGTCACCACGTCTGATTATTCTCTGGCCATTTGGCAATGTGGATTAAAGTCTATTATAAAAGATGATTGAAAATCTTCACACAAGTCTATGGCCTTCAGCCAATGAAGCTGAGGTTAAAAGGTCAGACTTGATTGATAGCTAATTATTATTTCTAATACAACCAGCACCTAAAATATTCAAGAAATGATAATTAGTTGGAAAGCATTTGGACCAGAAAATCTCAATCATGTACATTGTTTGTTCACAACATGCAGTTCTAACAGGATAGTTATATGATAAATAATCCCACAATGCTGCACAAGGGAGTTTTAGATTAGATTAGATTCCCTACAGTGTGGAAACAGGTGATTCAGCCCAACAAGTCCACACCGACCCTCCGAAGAGCAACCCACCCAGACCCATTCCCCTACATTTACCCCTGACTAATGCACCTAACACTATGGACAATTTAGCATGGCCAATTCACCGAACCTGTACATCCTTGGACGGTGGGAGGAAACTGGAGCACCTGAAGGAAACCCACGCAGACACAGGAAGAATGTGCAAACTCCACACAGACACTTGCCCGAGGCTGGAATCGAACCCGGGTCCCTGGTGCTGTGAGGCAGCAGTGCTAATCACTGAACCACCGTGCCACCTGAGTTACCAGACATAACATGACACAGGATAGGGCAACTGTCCAGAAGCTTGGTCAAAAAAAGTATGTTTTCAGAAGGATCTCAGAGAAGCTGACGGTAAAGTAGAGAACAGAAAGGGTTAGGATGCCATTCCCAAGATTGGGTCTTGGCAGCTAAAGGCTCAGTTGCCAATGTTGGAGTGATGAGGATGGACTAAGAGAGCAGGTTTAGAGGAATATAGTGATCTCAATGTGGTGTTGGAGGTTACAGGAAGAGAAAAGTCAAGGAGGAATTTGAAAATCAAGATTTTTTAAATTTGCAGCGTTGCTGGACACGGTGCCAGTGCAGATCAGTGAGCACAGTGAATGATGAATGAACAGCTGTCTGTCCATCTGTCATTCCCTCTCTCTCTATGGGCTCCATGTCCACCTATCATTTACTCCTCCTCCCTCCCCCCACACCCCATCTTCAGCATATATGCCAACCTTTTCCAAGTTACGTTCAGTTCTGAAGAAGGGTCACTGGACCCGAAACATTAACTCTGCTTTCTTTCCACAGATGCTGCCAGACCTGCTGAGTTTTCCAGTAATTTTGCTCTTTATTTCTGAAATAAATTAGCAATATTCAGGCTTGAATGATTTTTACAGCAGAGGTCTACAGTCCTAAGTTGTTCAGCTGCTTGGGAGCCAATTGCACATTTGTTGTCAAGCAGAAGGTATTTGTCAGCAATAATTGGTCACTATTTCAAAGACTAATGAGCTATTTGTTGCTGGTGAAATCTTCACTCATCCACAGCCTGTCTATAACAAGGCTTTCCCCGCTGTCTGATCCAGCAGCTGTGTAAACAGCGCTTACATTGAGTGTCAAGTAAGTTGTTTTGAATAGAGCAGCAATTCCTCAACAATCCTTGGATTTCAGAGTGTATAGAGTCATAGAGTTATACAGCATTGAACAGACCCTTGGGTCCAACTCATCCATGCTGACCAGATATCCTAAATTAATCTAGTCCCATTTGGCCCATATCCGAAAACCCTTCCTATTCAAATACCAAACCAGATGCCTTTTAAATGTTGGAACTATACCAGCCTCCACTACTTCCTCTGGCAGCTCATTCGCGAAATGCACCACCCTCTGTGTGAAAAAGTTGCCTCTTTGGTCCCTTTTAAACCTTTCCCCTCTCACCTTAAACCTATGCCTCTACTTCTGGACTCCTCCCAACCCGGGGAAAAGGCCTTTGTCTATTTAGGGAGAAAGTGAGGTCTGCAGATGCTGGAGATCAGAGCTGGAAATGTGTTGTTGGAAAAGCGCAGCAGGTCAGGCAGCATCCAGGGAACAGGAGAATCGACGTTTCGGGCATTCCTGAAGAAGGGCTTATGCCCGAAACGTCGATTCTCCTGTTCCCTGGATGCTGCCTGACCTGCTGCGCTTTTCCAGCAACACATTTCCACCTTTGTCTATTCTACCCATATCCCTCATGATTTTATAAAACTCCATAAAGTCATCCCTCAGCATCCAATGCTCCAGAGAAAATAATCCCAATCTATTCAGCCTCTCAAACCCTAAAGCTCAAACCCTCCAACCTTAGAAACATCCTTGTAATTCTTTTGTGAACTCTTTCAAGTTTCACAGCATCCTTCCTATAGCAGAATTGCATGCAGTATTACAGTTGTGGTCTAACCACTATCCTGTAAAGCCACAACATGACCTCTCAACTCCTATACTCAATGCACTGACTAATAAAGGCAAGCATACCAAACGCCGCCTTCATTAGGAGAAAGTGAGGACTACTTCATTATCCTATCTAGCTGTGATTCCACTTTCAAGGAACTATGAATCTGCACTCCAAGGTCTCTTTATTCACTGACACTCTCCAGGACCTGACAATCAAGTGTAGAAGCCCTGCTCTGATTACCTTTCCAAAATGCAGCACCTCACATTTATCTAAATTCAAATCCATTTACCACACCTTGGCCCATTTGATCAAGGTCCTGTTGTTCTCCGAGGTAATGTTCTTCACTGTCCATTACACCACCAATTTTGGTGCCATCTGCAAACTTACTAATCGTTTTCCCTGGAGTGTCGGAGACTGAGGGATGACCTTATAGAAGTTTATAAAATTATGGGGGGCATGGATAGGATAAATAGACAAGGTCTTTTCCCTGGGATGGGGGACTCCAGAACTCAAGGGGATAGGTTCAGGGTGAGAGGGGAAAGATATAAAAGGGACTTAAGAGCCAACTTTTTCACACAGAGGGTGGTGCATGTATGGAATGAGCTGCAAGAGAAAGTGGTGAAGGCTAATAGAATTGCACTATTTAAAAGGTATCTGGATGGATATATGAATAGGGAGGGTTTAGAGGGATATGGACCAAGTGCTGGAAAATGGGACGAGATTAGGTTAGGATATCTAGTCAGCATGGACAAGTTGGACCAAAAGGCCTGTTTCTGTGCTGTATTTCTCTATGACACTATGACTCTATACTTCCTTTGTTCACATCCAAATCTTTAAATAAATGTCGAAAAGCAGTGGACCTAGCACCAATGCTTGTGGCACACTACTCATCACGGGTCTCCAGTCTGAAAAGCAACCCTCCCACCACTACCCTCTGACTCCTACCTTCGAGCCTGTTCTGTACCCAATAGCTAGTTCTCTGTCTATTCCAGGTAATCTAACTTTGTTAACCAGTCTCCCATGAAGAACCTTGGTGAATGTCTTACTGAAGTCTCTATGGATCAATTTCACTGCTCTACCCTCATCAATCCTCTATATTACTTCTTCACAAAACTCAATCAAGTTAGTGAGACATGATTTCCCCTGCACAAAGTCATGTTGACTATGCTCAATCCAAATATACATTTCCAAATAGAGAACGACACCCGTATCCACGGGTCCAGTTACCACGGTTTCAGTTACTCGTGGTTTACCGTGGCCCGAACATATTATAGGGAACGTTTTAGATCCAGGGACAAGGATGCTGCTGGGAAGATATGCTTCACATTTAAATGAATTGGTTCACACCTATCCACAGTTTCAGACTTCCGTGCTAGGTCTCAGAATGTATCCCGCGCGCGTACAGGGGGACTTCTGTACATATAAATCCTGTCCCTCAGGATTGCCTCCAACAACTTGCCCACCACAAATGCCAGGTTCACTGGTCTATAGTTCACTGAATTTTCCTTACCACCTTTCTTAAATAATGGCACCACGTTAGTGGTATCATGGTATGTACAGCTGTGACCTTTATTTGTTCTTGGGATGTGAGCAATCACTGACAAGGCTGGCATTCATTATCTCGCTCTTGTTACCCTGAGAAGGTGGTACTCAGCTGCCTTCTTGCCTTTATAGAAAGTCATGTGAAATGGGCTGGCTGTGTAGTGTGTGTGCTGATGTTAATAGAGTTCATGCCTTTCTAAACAAACGATTCTGTTTTAAGAAACACTTTTGAGTGCTTCATATTTTTAAAAAATATTACATATTGATGAAGAGAAATGATTCAGTCTCCTTTTTCATTCCCCTCCACCCCTCCCCCACTCCTCCAGCACAAATGAACGCCTGACTGGCAGGATTTTCTTGCTGCAAACATGAAAGAGTTCAGTTGTGTGTTCAGATCAAAGAGAAACTTGCTTGTTTTTCATCTGGGGATTACCCATAGGAGGAGCAAAGCAGAAGGAATTTGCATTCGTATAGCATTTTTCATGACCTCAGGATGTTCCAAAGGGAGTACTTTTTGAGATACCTTTGCAATGTCATGTAAGCAAACAACTTGCACACAGCAAGATACCATGAGAAATAATGTGATGAGGATTAGGAGGTCTGGTTTAGCTAGTTAAGGAATAAGTGGTGACCCAGGGTGCCTTTGCTCTTTTTTGAAATATTGCATGTGAGCTCCTTCTATGTCCAGCTAAGGATGGACAGGAACTGTTTTTAATGTGCAATCCAAAAAATGGCACCTCCAACAAAGGGATATCACAGATGCTTTCCTACCAAATCGACCTGGATTTTTGTCTGCATCCTCAAAATACTATAAGTTCAATATTCTGAAGGTGAGAAGTTGATCTGAAATATTCTGAAGGTGAGAAATTGATCTGAAATTAAGCCAGGTAGTCCTGAAAATCTTTGGACAATTCTGTCAGAGCACTGACTTTGTTGTCAGCCCTCTCATCTGTCAGTCAGAAAGTTATCTGTTGAAGCCTTTCCTGGGGCTTTGAGCCCATTGTGTAGACTGACACTCCACTGGAAAGCTCTGTCAGAGAATCAGCCCTGACACTATGAACTCGAAGATGTTGATCTGAGCTGTCCTTGCCTGCCTTTTCCTCAGCACTGCTTGGCTGAACAAAAGAGCAAGTGTTCCAGAATCATAAAATGAGACAGCACAGAAGGGGGCCACTTAGAATAGAATCATTGAGTCATGGAATCTTTACAGTGTGGAAGCAGGCCATTCAGCCCACTGAATCCACACTAACACTTTGTCGAACATCCCACCCAGACCTGACTCCCTATCCCAGCATTGTAACCCAGCATTTCCCACTGCTAATCCACCTAGCCAGCAATCCCTGGACATTAGGGACAATTTAGCATAGCCAATTCACCTAAACTGCACAACTTGGCCTATCACACTTTGTTGGTTGATTAGAGTTCTGTAAACTGTCCCACACTTGTGCTCTTTCCCCACAGCACTGAAATTTTGCTTTGCCATTGATGTTGATCTTACTCTCCTTTTTTGAAATTATGCTCAAGTCCACATTAACCAATGTAATTCAAAAATGAAAATCAGTGAACTTGCTACAGGTTAATTTCCCAATTACCTGAATCCTATATCCTCTCTTTACTGACCTTTCTATCAGTGGAAACAATTTATCCAATTTTGCTTTATCAGTGTCTTTTGATTTTGAACACCTCGTCCATAAACCTCACTGTTCAACATGAAACACTATGGGAGGAGGCTGTTATGAGGCAAAGACTCATTGGGCCGAATCAGCTGCTTCTGTTCTGTTTATACTGCGCAATTACAAGTAAGGCAATGCTTTACTTGATTCTAATTAAATTCATCCTCTACTTTGATTTTTGTTCTCATTTTCCATCTATCCTTTTCCCACATGAAGGGTGGAGTAAGAAAACGTTAGGCTGAGGCTGTAGTATGTCAGTCACTATAAAAAGCAGGAAAAAATACAAACATAGCACTGGTGTTGGGGTTTGGGATAGATTTGGAAGTGATTGTGGGCTAAAAGCCTGTGGTTTAGTTTTGCTCTCTAAACTGCTTCACTGTGGTGTGTTGTTTTAAAAAAGATTCTAAACAGATTTCTATTTTTTGAGAGAGAAATGGGAGATGCTGAACAGGAGATGTACAAGTTTAAATATCAAGCCAAAGGCACAATCAAAGCACTTCCTGGAAACACATGAAAGCTAAATAGATGTGACACAGGAAGGGAATTTGATACAGAGCTCAGTGACACTTGAGTGTGGCACTGCAGTGGGATTGCAGGACTGGATGAGGTTACAAAGTTAGAAGGAGATGAGATTCTGAAAGAGATTTGCAAACAAGGATGAGAATTTTCAAAGCAAAGCATTCCCAGACATAGGTCACCAAGCAAAGAGGGTAATAGAATAAATGGAATTGATGGAGATTAGGACAGCGTCTGAATTTTGGATGAGCTTGGTTTATGAATTTATTTTATTGAGTGTTAGTCTCTTAGAGTTGATAAAGTGTGGTGCTGGAAAAAGCACAGCAGGTCAGGCAGCATCTGAGAAGCAAGAGTTGATGTTTCAGATCTGGGGAGGGGGAAAGGGGCTGAGAAATAAACAGAGGGAGGGGAGTTGGGGCAAAGGGAAAGGTAGGTGGGATAGCAAAGATAGGATGTGATGGTGATAGCTGAAAATGTGTTGCTGGAAAAGCGCAGCAGGTCAGGCAGCATCCAAGGAACAGGAGAATCGACGTTTCGGGCATAAGCCCTTCTTCAGGAATGAGGAAAGTGTGATGGTGATAGGTCAGTGAGAAGTATGGAGCAAATAGGTGAGAAGGAAGATGGACAGATAGGACATGTCAAGAGAGTGAAACTGAGTTGGAGAGTTGGATATGAGATGGGGTGGTGAGTGGGGAGATTTGGAAACTGAGGGAACACTTAGGTTTACTTTGATCTAAAATTGTGGTGTCTTTTAACAGTGCACATAGTGCTATCAATTCCTAGCATTTCCCTCAGTTTGGACAGAAAATAAGCAGGAAATGATTGAAGGGTGATATAGTTTTACTAACATCCACAGATGCAGTGACAGTCTCTATTAAAACTGTCTTAGTCTTCATTGTAAAATTCCAACATTCATAAGAGCAACAACTGACAATATAATGGAGTTTATGGCTGTTGTTACACCATCCCATTAGAATTAAGGAAGATATGTATTTTGGAGGATGTCTGAGGAAAGGCAATACATACTAAATGGCACAATCTTAAAACTGAACAGGAACACAGGTTTGGCATCATCTGCACACAAGTCCTGGAAGGTGGATGGATGAACTAAATTGCTGAAAAGGCACATTGTCCCCTTGGATTTATAGAAGCATAGAGTCCAAAGCCAGGAAGTCCTGCCAAATCTTTATAAATCAATGGTAAGCCCCAGTTGGAGAATTGTACTCAGTTGTGGACAACACACTTTAGAAAGGACATCAAGACCTTGGAAAAGGAACAGAGGCGATTTTTTTAGAATGGTACAAAGATAAGGGATTTCAGTCATGTGGCGAGATGAGAGAACTTTGGATTGCTCTCCTTTGAATGAGATGGTTAAAGGGAGATTT
This sequence comes from Chiloscyllium plagiosum, assembly GCF_037043375.1. NCBI lineage: Eukaryota > Metazoa > Chordata > Chondrichthyes > Orectolobiformes > Hemiscylliidae > Chiloscyllium > Chiloscyllium plagiosum. The sequence goes on from NW_028270168.1 coordinate 21,604,569, forward strand.
GTTGGAATTGTTCAAAACCATGAAGGCTTTTAACACAGAAAATCAAAGAGAAACTGTTTCCAGTAGGGCTGGAGGATCAGTGATCCGAGCACACAATTTAAATTAAACCTAAATTAAAATTAAACACAGATTTAAAGTAATTAGCAAAAGAATCGGAGACAACTTCAGGAAGCATTAATTTTACAGAGTGAATATTATGATGTGGATAATTCCCTGCATCAAAGGCAATAGAGTCGGATTCAGGAGTAACATTCAAAAAGAATTTACCATGATTCTTGAAGAGAACAGAAGGTAATCTTATGGAGAGAGAACAGGGAAGCCTTACCATATACAGAACAGCCTTGGTTATCCAAGCGTCAATTATCTGAATTTCGGATTATCAGAACAAGATCTCAAGGTCCCGTAAAAACGTTATCCATTATCTGAACAATCAGTTATCCAAACTAAGTACTCCCCGACAATCTTGTTCAGATAATCAAGGTTGTTCTGTATACAGATCACTAATCTTGCTTTTATTTTAGAATTCTGCCAAACAGCAGTAGCAGTTACTTGCATATCATGATAACTTTGAGGTTCACACCTATGTTAGATATTTGGTGCATTAACATTGCCATCATCATGATGAAGGATTATTTCTGAAACGCTGATTTTCCTGCTCCTCGGATGCTGCCTGACCTGCTGTGCTTTTCCAGCACCACTCTGGTTTCCAGCATCTGCAGTCCTTATTTTGCCTATTGTCATCATCAATGTCACACAGTGCCACTTCACACCTATGTAACACCAAGAGAGACAGACACCTGTATTGGCTATAACGCGATTCCAGGCCCATTAGTTTAAATGGTGCGACTATTCACGATTTTCTTATAACGTGAGATCACATGAGAATGGAACTATTATGTTATATCAGAATCAACTGTAGGGCAAATTGATTAAATGTGTCCCTGCCCCGTATTGAAGTTCTTGGTGTTCACTCAGTTCCATTACTCAGGGCTTGGTAAGGAATGCTGGTTGTTTTTCAGGTGATAGCACTCTTGTGTCTGAATACAAAGGTTTTGGGTTCCAGTCCTATACCAGAGATATGACTGACACCCTTCCCCCAACCCAGTGCATTACTGAGGGAGGTGCTGTATTGTTGGAAATGTTGTCTTTCAGCTAGAAAGCTAAACTGTGTTAAACCCATTTGGTGACATTTTTAAAAATCCCATAACATTGAATTAGGTGATCATTCCTGAATAATGATTTGGAGATGCCGGTGTTGGACTGGGGTGTACAAAGTTAAAAATCACCAGGTTTTGGTCCAACAGGTTTAATTGGAAGCACACTAGCTTTTGGAGCGCCGCTCCTTCATCAGGTAGTTGAGGAGCTCCTCAACCACCTGATGAAGGAGCGACGCTCCAAAAGCTAGTGTGCTTCCAATTAAATCTGTCAGACTATAACCTGGTGTTGTGTGATTTTTAACTTTGTTGCTGAATAAAGTGTCCTCATCAATATTTCTTCCTCAACCAAGCTAAAGAGAAATGGACAGGTCATTATCACTTTATGGTATTTTGCGGTACACTGATTGGCTGCTGTACTTCCCTACATTAGAATTGTAACATTTTTTAAATAAATGTTTGCTACTGGTAATGAAATACATTGTGATGTCCTGAGATTGTGAGAGGTGCTATATAAATGCATATTATTTCCATTGGCCACACAGGATTCATCTCACTGAGTTCTGTAAGTGTGTGTCTTGATCAGAGACCGTCTCTCCCTGGTGCATTGTGAGTATTGGCTGCCTTAAGCTAAGCCAGCTGACCCTCTGTGTCAGCTCAGTTCTGGAATTGCTGGTGCATTGGATCTGTCAGCACCGAAAGACAAAATAGCTTTTTAGCATCGAGTCCAGAGGCTTTGAACTGATGCACGGCAAACTTTGATTTATTTTTCAGGAGGATGCGTGAAGCTGAGAGGAAAGTTCAGTGAAGCATTCCAGTTGAGAGTAGAGTGCATTAATGGATGCACTCTGAAAGCCTTTTCTCCTGTCTCTTGCTGATTTTCCGCAATGAAGAAATCATTGAGGAGTCTGTGTTCCTAAGCCCTATCAAAACTAAACAACGCTAAAGTCTCAGGTGACCTGATTTCACTGGTTCAGATATGGGAAAGTTGATTTGAAAGTTGCTGCTGGATTGAGCTCTGGACTTGTCTCATTGTCCTAAACCACAAGTGAAGTGTGGAGAATGAAGCCAGTCACTCCAGTTAGCTCCCCCTCCCCTCTCAGGCTGCTAAACAAAGGCCCTGAGTATCTACGCAGGCAAATGGAAAGTGGGAACAGGGGCCGGGCACCGAGTGCTGTTGAGAGACTTGAAGCAGACAAGCCTAAGTATGTCAAGAGCCAGAGAGTGATGAACGCCAAGCAAGAGACAATTGTCAGCCCTTCTGTAACGCCACAGCCTTCTGCTCAAAATTGGGTCAGATCAGATGAGGCAAGAAGTCTGTGCCATGATTTTGATGCCAGAAAAGAGAATGCCAATTTGGAACAACTCAACAACATCAGGAATGTTTTTGTGGACAAACCATCCCACAATCCAGTGGTCACGAGGAGGACCACCTCCAAGAGAGTCATGAGGCCAGACTCCTTAATCATTTACCGGCAAAAACGTGACTGCAAGACAGGCAGCAGCGAGAACTCCAGAGGCTATAACTTCATCCGACGCCTTTTTCAGGGGTCCACCAGGGACAAACAGGTGAGCTCCCTCGAATTGCCAAAGATCATCCTGAAGGAGGGCAGTAGGTCTTTCTCTGAAGGCAATTCCCCTGTAATGTCACGCATTAGTCATCTCAATGACTGTGAAGCAAGAGAGGTTGAAAATCTTTGTACCAAACACTTTACTAACAAGGAAATTCCTGACTCAGTTTCTCCAAACCTTTGCTTAACCAGAACTCTCAACCTGCCAAGTAACCTTTCTGAAGCGAATAGCCAAACAGCCTTGAGAAGCGGGACTTTGCAACATCCAAACCTGGACCACTTGCTGCGTAACTCTGTTGCTTTGTCGGAAGAAGAAAGGTTTTTTAATTACTGTGGGCTTGACCCAGACGTGGCAGAGTATCTTGGGCTGTCCAACCTCTCTCCTGCTCCTTCAGACTCAATATCACCCAGAATTCAGAATGTCAGCATGACTGAGAGTGATGGCAGTGAATTCTCTCATGGAAGCAGAGATGGTGAAGGCCTTTGTGAGGAAGAAGTTCACGAGCAGGTCTCTTTGGGGATATCCGTCATTGAACGAAATGCACGGATCATCAAGTGGTTGTACAGTTGCAAAAAGGCCAAAGAAGGACCAAGGGAGTCAACAGTGTAGAGGTTTAGAACTTCCCCCAAAATGCAAAGAGAATATTTTCACTGAAGTACATTTTGTCTTAATCATTAATATCTTGGGGAACTGAACTAGATTCTGTCTTTAGCTCAACCATATGGAACATATTTAAAAAGTTTTATTTTCTTAATTTAACTCCAAAAACTGATGTTCAGCTTTGGTCTGAAAGTTTCAGTTGAAGTAAATAAATGAAAAAGGGATGATGAATGCAACATTTTATTGCCTTGAAGAGGACTGGGGGTTGGGGGAGGTGGGGTAGGTTGGGGGGAGCTGGGGGTGTGCTTTCCTTTAGCGGAGTATTTATACTCAGAGGTCATGGACATAATGCTGGTCTGTCTTCACACACTAATGTTGACAGCACATATACCCAGATCTAACGTCTCACAGGTAAGAAAGAAAGATCTCCATGGGATAACCTGAAGTGCCTGACAGCTAATTGAGTATTTGTAACTATTTGCTGTTCTAAATGAGAGTTGTGACGAGACAATTTGAAGCAGCAAGCACTCATAAACGTCAATGTGATTATGACAATCTGTTTTTAGTGTTTGAAAGATAAATGTTGGTCAGACACTGGAAAAAAGATACCTGCCCTTCAAAATGGTGCCATGGGATCTTCATTCAGTTGGAGAGACAATGGCTTTGGACAGAGCCTCGATTTAATGGCTCATCCAAAAGTTGACATTTATGACATTAAGCACTCCTTCAGTACTTTTCTGGAAGTATCAGACTCGATTTTATTCTCGAGTTTCTGAAGTGGGACTTGAACCCACAACTTTAGTTGTGAGGTAAGAGAGTTACTCTCTGGGCAGTATCAGTCACCCAATATAAAAATTAACATTTAGAGGCAAAGTAAAACTTCTTTTTCAATATCCTGCTCCAGCACAGACACAATTCTATAAGAATATCCTTGACTGTACCAATGTGACAATTTCAAAATAAGATTATCAAATTAGGGGGATGTCTGTGCACATTAACAGCTGAATTGTGACTGCACGAAATGATCGTTTGTAGGATTAGTGATGAAAGTTGTTTTTCATCTCCTGGGATGGTGTTGTGCCCAGGCGCTGGAACCATTCAGTAACTTTAAGCAAAAGCCTCCACGTTTGGACCAACATTTTCTTTTATATTTATATATATAAATATATACACACACATACATATTCTGAAAAACATGCAGCAGATTTACAGGAAATGAAATAATGTGACCTTCCCGAATACAACCTTGACAATTACATTTAATATAAACAATTGTTCAAATAAATGAAAAAATAGGTGTTTTTTGGAGGATTTCAAAACTTTTTTTTGTGAAAGCTAAATTTTATTAAGGAAAATAAAGAAAATTAAACAGGTATTTAACTTTGATTTCTTTATGGAAAGATAATATGGGAAACATGATGCTGGAACTTTCCATTTTGCACTCATCAGGACAGATCGGGAAGAATATCAAATCTCAAAGGAAACAATTCCTTATCCTGCATGGCAAACAGGATGCTCATTGGTTGGCAAGTGGAATCTGAATGATTAAAGTATTGTGACTTGCCAACCAATCAACACAATTTTTATTATGCAACACTATTCGCTGTTCCCATGAAGATTGAGATTCTTGTGCACCTGGGAGAAAGTGAGAACTCAGATGCTGAAGATCAGAGTCGAGAGTGTGGTGTTGGAAAAGCACAGCAGGTCAGGCAGCATCCAAGGAGCAGAAGAATCAAAGCTTCAGGCATAAGCCCTTCATCAGGAAGGGCTAATGAAGGGCTTATGCCCAAAATGTCGATTCTCCTGCACTTTGGATGCTGCCTGACTTGCTGCGCTTTTCCAGCACCTCACTCACGATTCTTGTGAATCTGTCCTGATGCAAGGCAAACGGCTTCAACAGTATATCATTTTATTCTACAATACTCAAGTTCTGTTTCAAGAAACAACTAAAACGTATTGTCTAAATTCTTCCATTTCTGATGCAATTACTACCTTTCACCCTGACCTCAAGTTCAATGGACCATCTTGGACACCTCCCTCCCCTTCCTGGATCTCTCTGTCTCTGATTCCAGCAACCAACTCAACACAGACATCTATTTCAAACCCACCGACTCCCACAGTTCCCTTGACTACACAACCTCCCACTCCCACATGCCCCTCACTGTAAAACACAATCCCAATTCCTCCATCTCTGTCATGTCTGCTCCCAGGAAGAGCACTTCCATTCCAGGATATCCCAGATGGCCACCTATTTCAGGGACCACAATTACCCCACCACGTGACCAACAATGCCCTTGAACTCCATTGCTCCAACTGCACAAGGATAGAAACCCCCTGCTCCTCACCTTCCACCCCATGAATCTCTGGATACAGTGCATAATCCTCTGCCATTTTCACTACCTACAGTCGGAGTCCTCCACCAAAAATATATTTCCCTCCCCACATCTATCAGTTTTACACAGAGAACATTTCTTTCACAACTCCCTCATTAGGTCCACGCTCTCCACCAATCCACCTCTACAGCTGGCACCTTCCCTTACCATGACACGAGGTGGGAAACTTCGGCCCACATCCCCCCTCACCTCCATCCAAGGTCGTAAAAAATCATTTCAAATCTGGCAGATGCACAACCTCTCACCTTGTTTACTGTATCCATTACTCGCAATGTGATCTCTTCTACATTGGGGAGACCGAGCACCAATGTATGGAGCAATTCAGGGAACATCTCTGGGACACATGCATCAAACAACCCCACTGCCCGATGGCCAACCATTTCAACTCCCCACCCAGTCCCCCAAGGACATGCAAATCCTGAGCCTCCTCCACTGCCAAATCCAAGCCACCCGACAGCTGGAGTAAAAACGCTTCATCCTCCACTTCAGGACCCCACAACCACACGGCATCAACGTCGACTTCACCAGTTTCCTCATCCCCCCTCCCCCATCTCATCCCAGTTCCAACCCTCCAACTTGACACCACCCTCTTGACCTGTCCTACCTGTCCATCTTCCTTCTCACCTATCTGCTCCACCCGCCCCATTGATCTATTACAATCGCTTCTCACCTGCATTGACCTATCGTCATCCCACCTACCTTCCTCCCAAGCCCACCCCACTTCCCTTATTTATCTCTTAGCCACCTTCCCCCCCACCCCACATTCCTGATTAAGGGTTTGTGCCTGAATGTCGACTCTTCTGTTCCTCAGATGCTGCCTGACCTGCTGTGCTTTTTCCAGCACTACACTTTTCAACTCTGATGCAGTCACTACACCAAAATGACTGGTTTCAGGGACAAAAGTTCCCATTAATTCCATTTTCCCACTTCTCCTCAAAATGCCTTATATTCTCTGGGCCTAGTCACCCTCCAGTGCTGTGCTCAATTAGCTAGTATTAGAATTATATTATATTGTCATGTAGACTCAAGTACAGGGATACAGGAGTACTGTGAAAAGTGTACCAAGTCCCATCTTGGCACAAAGGTATGTAGGTACAAAATCTTAGGTATAAAGTAGAAAAGTGGGGAAATAAGTTAAAAGTTCAGTATTACAGTCCTTCTTCCACCATGGTCCTGCAGATGTTCCACGCTGGGTTTCCCAAGGGCTTGCACTCCCCATGGAGGCTTGATCTCTCCTCCACAGCTGTGACTGTGAGTATCAGCAGGTTATTACAATGCACACTAACCTAACTCACACATCATCATACACATTATCTTCCAATAGGGAACTTTGCTGAAAGAAACATTTCCACCCTGAACCACCTCACCTCCACCTCACCCCACCGCGCCCCCCACCCACTGTCCCACCCTCCCCGAGACTGCTGTGCTATCCAGTTTCTGCCCAGGTTTTATTCCATAGACTATAAAGCAGAAAATGGCCCTTTGACCTATCATATCCATGCTGGTCAAAAATGACCACCTAATTGTTCTAATCCCATTTTCCAGCTAAGCCATAGCCCTGTATGCCTTGGAATTGCAAGTGCACACTTAAATACTTCTTAAATGTTATGTGTTTGAAACGTCAACTCTCCTGCTGCTCAGATGCTGCCTGACGAGCTGTGTTTTTCCAGGACCACACGTTTTGATTCTGATCTCCAGCATTTGCAGTCCTCTCTTTCCCCCATGAGTATGTTTAACCTCTACACCCTTACAGCCATGCTTCTAGACTTCCATAAGCCTCTATACACAGAGTCCATTTGAACAATCCATATAGATGAATGCCCAATACTCTGTATCAATTTATCCCACTCTCATTACACTTCCCACCCTGTTTGTCCTCCTTTGAGTATACATCAGTCCTCTCTATGAAGTGTATGCTGATCTCTGCTCCACCCACCCTTTTAAACAGTGAGGTCCATGTTCTCACTGCTCTGTGAAAAATCTCCCTGTTCTTTATTTCCATTCATGACACCTATTTATGTTCCCTTGTTCTGGATTTACCAATGATGAAGGGCTTATGCCAGAAACATCGATTCTCCTGCTCCTCGGATGCTGCCTGACCTGCTTTTCCAGCACCACACTCTCAACTCTTCTACTTTCCAGACAACATTGTCTACTCGTTCCTTTAAAGGCAATCTGCTCAATCCATGTATGAGTGCAGTAAACCACCTCTGAATTGCTTCCACTGCATTAGCATCCTTGTGTAAGTATGGTGACCAGAATTGTACACAAGGTGAGGTTTCACCAATATCTTGTATAACTGAAGCATAACTTCCCTAAACTTGCATTTAACTTCCCTCGCAGTAAACCATAATGTTCTTTTAGCTTTTGTACTATTGGCTGTGTCTTATTGCTATCTGAACCAATGTAGTTTTGTTTTAAACATCTGCAGTCTGTTTTATTTCTGTTCTTTCAAATGTATAGGCAATGTCTTAGAATGGTAGGCATCTGCAGGTGAAATTTAAATACATAGTTAAACAACATGTCTGCCTATTGGAATGAACTTCTCAAAACTGAGCCATGATTGACTGAAGTATACTTACAAAATACAAAGGAAAAGAGAGATTTACATTTATATGGTGTCCTTCACAGCTTCAGTACATCCCAAACATTTTACAGTCAATATCGTCATGCTGTCCTGTCAGGAATGCAGCAGATAACTCCCACAAAAAAAACAATTTGCTAATGGCTACAAGTTGGGTTTTCATAATGCTAATTGAGAGATCAATATTGCCTGGGGATGTTTTACATATCACTGTAATTTGATTATTTTCCTGCACTGTTTGCTGAACCTTGGTACTGGATACATGAAAGCTCTGATTGGATGTGGAGATCCATCTCTCTCTTGCACAATCATCACCAAGTTTTAAAAGATTTCAAATTGCTTTGTGGTAACTTTGACTCAGTTGGCTACCAATCAGTAAGGTGTGTGTCCAAGCTCCACTCCACTATCTAATGGGAGGTTAGGAAGATCATCTGACTCCCATTTCCCCGGGTTCCTTCAGGAACCAGCCAGACGAGACCCTGGTGTTAAAGTTTCCCAGGCGTCCTGATGCCAATATTCACAGAGCTGTTTACTGTCACTTTAACTCCTTTCTGTCATAGCTAAACACTCAGCTGAATTGTTTATTTTTCTGTATCTGTCTCCGCCTCTATTTCTCATTCTCTTTTTTTGTTTTGCATTTTGTGGGGTAAATGTTGACATTTTACAATAATGTAAAATGATAATTATGCATCCACCCATTTTATATCTCGCTAGTTTTATTTTTATTGAAATTAGTGGAGATAAAATTCAAAGGAATATTTTTGAGCTGACAATTCACTTGTCACCTTCTTTGTGCTATCGTACTGTCAAAACTCTCCCAGTCTCTTTCTCTCTCTCTATGTCTACATATCGCCTGAAGTCACCTGCACTATTCAGTATACCTTCCTTTACCACATTCTTTGTGTCACTTTTAAAAACAGTAAACTTCACTCAAAACTTGTTAAACAGTGAAACAAGCTGGAAGAATGTGATGGACATTTAAATGTGAACTGCACCTGGCATCTGTGTTTTGATTGAGTTCAAGGGGGTCTGGCTGAGAAAAAATGTGAACGCTGAGATGATTTTAGTGTAAAATATTAAGAGTTAAACCTGACTTGTGATTAGGACCTGACCTCAGTATGGACGCTGGGATACTTTTGCTTATGCTCAACTCTTTTATACGACCAGATGTTGTTTAGTCCCAGGAGTTGTACCAGTCTGTGACGTGCTGTTTTCAAATCTTGTTAACAGCAGTTGGAAGATAGTTTATCTTACAACTCCTCTCGACAACTACATAAAGCCTGATAGATTAGGAATTCCTCTGAATTCTTCACTATTTCCTGAGACAGGTCAAAAAGTGAGCTTGCGGAAGTTTCAGAGTTTCAAAGTTTCTATAAGACTGCATCACTTTATTTAGTGATTTACATTTCTCAATTACTCATTCTCATAGTTCTCCAGCTCTTCTTCCCAAACTTCATTCTTTTGACCAAGGTCTATCGTTTATTCCATTGTTCTCAATGCAAGTCCTCATTCTTCTTTCCCTCAGCTCCGTCATTAGTGTTTGAGTCATCAGATACATCACCCACAGTGTTCCTTTTTTAATCATGTCTTCCTTGTTCCCATAATTGTCCCTTTCAAAACACCTCGCAAGTTAGCTCTGTGACAATATATTCTCAAATGCCTCTCTTTGCTCAAGTTTACAGTCTTGCTCCCCCAACTTGTATCCCAGGGCATTGTCCGAAAGTTGTTACGTATGAGTCTTTGCAATCCATCGAGGATGTTCTGACCTTCATTTAGATCATGGCTGATCTGTACCTTAACTCCATTTCGCCTCCTTATTCAGGTACTGCTAATCCTATTGCCTAACAAGAGTCTATCAATCTCATTTGTCAATTTAAACACTTTTGACAGAGCCCGGTGTCTTTTTTTTGGGAAACAGTCCCAAAGTTCCACTACCGTTCGTGTAAGCAAAGTCTTCACTGTAATCATCCTTGAGTCACCTGGTTCTAATTTCAAAGTTATGCTTTTTTCTCAACGCTAGCCTCATCCTCACCCCCACCTCCAACCAGAGGAAATAATTTCTCTCCCTCTACCTCATCAGCACCTTTCATTATCTTAAACCCTCAGTAAGATTACCTCTTAATCTACTTTTGAGGAAATAAAATCCACAATAGGTTGGATTTTTAAAATTAATTTGTATGATGTGGTCACTGGCTAGGTCAGCATGTATTGCCTGTCCCTTATTGCCCACAGGTTGGTTAAGAGTCACTTAAATTGTTATGGATCTACAGTGACACAGAGGCCAGACCAGGTGAGGACATCAGCAAACCAGATGAGTTTTAACAAGAATCAACAATAGTTATTTGGTTGCTATTAGAGTGGCTTTTATTCCAGATTTTTACTGAATTCAAATTTCACCATCTGCTATGGTGGGATTCAAACCCATGTCCTCGTCCATTAGCCTGAGGTTCTGGGTTACTAGCCCAGTGATATATATGACAACACAACTGCTTCACCTCACGAACTGAATGTTCATATGTTCCTATGTGTGGAAATATCCAATACTGGGAATCATAACACAAAATAGCTGATGATCTGATCACAAGGAGGAATAAGGAAAAGAGCCTTTACTCAGGAAATATTTAAAAGTGAACTGCCTAAGTTAAAGTCTTTACAAAGGAAATTTAGATGAGTATGTGAAGGAAAATGGAATAAAAAACTATGCTGAATGGTGGAGGTGAGATTTATTGGATGATTGAGATTTCTGTACAACAGACTAGATGGGCTGAATGTCTTGTTTTCGTGCTGTACGTTCTATCTAACTATACGCCCTCAGGATGAGACTGTCACTAACAAGGCCAGCATTTGTTTGCCATTCCTGTTGCTCCTGTGAAGGTGGTAGTGATGAGTTGTCATCTTGAGCTTGAGAAGGTGCAATGGGAATAATCAAGCAGAGGGCTGGGTTATGAGAAACCATCTCCCAGTCACTCACAGCAGAACACTGGCTCCTGGTTTGAGTCACTGCTCTGTGAGGACCCTGGAATGGATGTGTGGGATGAATTGCTGAAGTTCAGTTAGGCTCCACAGAGAGACTCTTGTGTATTCTCTGCCCCTGGCAAATGTTCTCTGCACAAACAAACATACACACATCCTTTCAGTGTTAACAAATACCACACGTAGGCAGCACCAAGACTGGAAAGAATAGAAATAATGTCAAAGAGCTTTAGTTTTGAAAGGTTCAAGGATTTTAAGATGAAGGGAAGATTGAGGAAGGTAAGTACAAATTTTGGAGGATCAAGAAAATCATCTTATTTTCAACAGTGAAGAGGCAGGGCTTAATCTTATAATTTTCTTTTGACAAAGTACAATTTGTGATGAGTTTGGCAGTGGGGGGTGGTGGTCAGGGGGCCCTCACTTCAACGCTGAGCAAGTTTTCTTGCCAAGCCCGAGCAAACTCTTCTTTTATTCATTCGTGAGATGACAGTGTCACTGGCTGCACCAACACTTATTGCCCATCTTTAATTGCCCAGAGGCCAGTTCAGTGTCAAGCACAATGCTGGGGTCTGGAGTCACATGTAGGCCAGACCAGGTAAGGATGGCAGTTTCCTTCCTTAAAGGACATTAGTGCACCAGATCAGTTATTCCTGACAGTCAGCAATGGATTCATAGTCGTCGTTAGACTTTTAATTCCAGATTTCTAAAGTTGAATTCAAATTCCACTATCTGTAGTGGCAGGATTTGAACCTGGATCCCAGGACATTATGTAGGTCCCTGGACTAACAGCCCAGTGATAATATCACGAGGTTGTTGCTGCGTTAAATGCTGTTCATGGCTCTGTAGCATGGATCATGTTTGATTTGTACCCGATGGCACTCTGCAGTGTTCACGGACTGATTCGCCAATCACATGATACCCCAAATGTGACCAGTGTATCTGGCACAGACATCATTTTTAAAAGGCCATTGTGCACTCTGTCAGTCAGGAACTGCCCTGCACAGTTCCTGGTGTATGTCCCAGACATGGCAGACCAGGGAAAGTCACACAACCCTTTTCAGTCAGGCACCTGGATCTCCTGCTGGATGGGGTGATGCAGATCTTCCCTTCCCCATGTCCAACAGTGGAGGCCATGACACCAGAATATGCCAAGGTGGTCTGAGCTTGCCACTTGAGTTAAAGCACTCTCTCAGCCATCTGCAATTTTGGAAAAACAAAACCTTAATGACTTCCACTCCATTCGGGTAGGTGCCACCATCTTCTATCCAATATCTCATAATCATTCTATCCCTATGACTGTACCCATCTCCCAATGAGATTTATGCTCTATTACTCTCACTGTATCCAGTAACATCTTTGCCACTTGCCCTCACCCTCACCCCCACCCCAAACCCATAACAACACAAACCTGCAAGTCCTCTACACTGTACTCACTCATTTGGGACTCTCCCGCCTGCTCCAACTGTAACAGCTGTGCCATCCACATTCATTGCCCATTCTATCATGCCAGGAGGTAAACAGCTCCCAGCTCCTTAACCCTTATGAGGTCAGTGTCCTGACTATGATATGCCCTGAGCTGGCTCTGGATGGAGGTTATCAGAAGCTGCCCTCAACTTACTGCGCAGGATCCCAATAGCTAACGTTATCCTCTCAACTTGACTGAAACTTGCTGCCATCCACGACAAACCTCCCAGCTTTGTGTTAGTACTAAATGGCACAAAAAGACAGCAGTCGAGAGTGCAGTGCTGGAAAAGCAGAGCAGGTCAGGCAGCATCCCTTCGTCAGGGCGTATGCCCGAAATGTCGATACTCCAGCTCCTAGAATGCTGCCTGACCTGCTCTGCTTTTCCAGCACCACACTCTCGACTCTGAGCTCCAGCATCTGCAGTCCTCACTTTCTCCCACAAAAAGATAGCAGTAATATGGCCTCATTATCTCTGGCTGAGGGGTCAAAGCACAAAAAGGCAAGGCAAGGCAGTGCAAGGCAGACTTGCTGTGAGCATCAAAGTAGGCCCAGAGTGAGTGAGGTCCAGGAGAGTCAGCCTGTTGCACCCCATGAGCTGGCTACAGGTTTTCTGAATGCAGTCTCCTTACAGCAGCATTACAATAATGGTTGTCCCTAGAGCATGGAAGTACAGAAATGCCCTGTAAGTGGATCAGAATTGTCTCATAAAGGTTCATAGAGGCTGGTACATGTCTGATGACAACATCTGTGGATATAGGCAGCATTCCCTTGTAATCTTTTTCTTCAGCACAGATCTCTTAAGGTCCACACAGGGCAGCAACATTTGGAACTGGAGGTCAACTCTGCGATCCATGTCAGCACTCCCACTCCATGCATGGAACATTATGGAATGGGCACATGTGTGTACAGCTCTGAGGGAGTGGTGGACATGGGGTCCATGTGGCTAGTGTCCATGGAGCGTGTCTGAGATGTTGGAGCCCAGTATCCAACTTGGAGGTCGTTTGGAGAACCTGCCAGTTCAACTCACCAAGCACCCACTCTGGTGTCCATTTTCGTTTTATCCAACATCGAGTTTGTTGGGTGAGTTTTGTAAAGATCGCAACTGGAAAAGTGATGACATGAATTGGGTAATCAATTAGGACCTTAACAAGCTCTAATCGACATCAAATGGCAACTTGTCACTGCCCAGCAAGAATCTCACCAAGTCACTTTTGAATAGCATAAAAGAAGGAGTTGGAATGAGTCTCGCTGGACTTCTCACCTGGCCCTGCCACACAATATGTGTCACCATAGCACGTGTCCTTTGGACCGCTATAAGATACCGCCCATAAAAACATTGGCGATCATAGTAAAGCTGACTGAAATAAAGGCAAACGTGGGTAAGTTGTGATTATATAGTGTTCAAAAGGTTTTGCTTGGCTTTGATTGTCTTCATCAGTTAATCTGTAGAGTGGGTGGTGGACAAGCATTCCTGATGAAGGGCTTATGCTCAAAATGCCGACTCTCCTCTTCAGATGCTGCCTGACCGGCTGTGCTTTTCCAGCACCACACTTTTTGACTTTGATCTCCATCATCTGCAGTCCTCACTTTCTCCCATAGACGTGTATAGCACACGAACAAAATATTCAATCCACTGGCCTGCCAGATTTTATACTCCAAATGTACTGTCTCCTATTTCTCTTGCACGCTACCAGCATATCCTTTTATTCCTTCTTAATTTGCATTTTAAATTTCCTTGTAAAAATCTATATTGTTCACCTCAAATATTTCACAATCTAATCAGTAGGTTATGCTGAATTCTCAAGTAGAATTTTTTAATTTGACCATCTTATATTTATGGAAACTAGTTTCGAACCCACCCATAAGGGAAGATATTTTCCCCACGTCTGCCCTATCAAACCATTCCATAATGCTAAAGATTTCAATCAGATCAACATCATGCTACCTCCAGACTCGACATTTCAGAGACAGGTGCCATTTAAGTTGATGATAACCAGGATGGGGGTGCAGGGGAACAGCCATTAGCTTTAAGGGTTAAACTGTATTACCAGCGTACATTGGAAATCTAATTTTCAATATTTTGCCAATTATTATTCAGAGCCATGATTTATCTCCACCTCTCACTCTTATCTTACTAATGTTGTAGAATCATACAGAAGCAGTCCATTCAGCCCATGATGCTTGTACTGACTCTTTGAAAGGATTATCCAATTATACCCACACTCTCTGCTCTTTCCCCAACACCCTGCAATTGCTTCCATCTTGAATACTTTTGAAGGTTATTATTAAATCCCTTCCCTTCATTCTTTCGGGTGGTTGCATTCCAAAACATAATTTACTGTCTTAAAACATTCTCCACTACTTTTTCTGACAATGGTCTTGTTTGTGACAGTGGAATCCTTTGGATTACGTAGGGATTGATTTCTGATTAAAAACTTTCAATAGCTTTTTTGAAGGAGGGGTTGCAATGTATAAAACTGGAAGTTTTAATATGAATTATAATGAATGAAAATTACAACACAAAAAGAGCCCAACTGGTCTACACTGGCCTTTTAAATGTTGCATGAACCTGTTCCTGCCTCTCCCCATATAACCCTGCACCTGTGTTGTCTCAAACACTCCCTATGGTAATGAGTTCCACATTCATACCACTTCTTTGGGAAAGACATTTTTCCCGAATTTCTTATGGATTTATTAGTGGCTATGATATACTGAAAAAAGTAAAGTCTTTTTGTTGTTGATTGTGTTTGTGGATTTTTGAGAGTGATAGCCAAGAGCTTTGCAATGAAGAAACAGGAAATTGCTGTGTATATGATTTGTTAGACAGGTGACCCAACCACCAAAAATGTCATGTGTCTTGGGTAGAACAAATCTCACTCATAACTTTTTTATAAGACATTATGTAAACTTTAAAAACTCTTGCCTGTAAGATACACAACTTGATGCAACAACACTACAGATATGGCTCTCCTCACAAAATCACGGTCCTTTTGTAGCTTCTGTAACTTTGCAGAAGCATCCCAAATGACATCCCCTGAAGCTAATCCGCGTTTGGGTCATTACATGCTGTTCAAATCCTGTTCATGCCTTTGTTCCTCCAAAGCTCTCTTGGTCAGAATCCCATCTTGCACCTTTTACAGTTCATTCAAAATTCTGCCAGTCTTTTCTTCATTCACAACATGTCACAGGAACTCACTGGAATTATGGGGGTCCTTGGTCTGTCACTCACTCACTTTTCAAATTCTACTTCTTTTTTAAAAATCCTTCTATTGCCTTGCCCATCTTTTATAACCTTTATAATCTTCTCTAGCTTTACAACCCGACCAGGTCTCTTTGATCCTTCAATTCTGGCATCTTACTCACCTCCAATTTTCATTACTTCAATATTACTTTAGCCACCTTAGTCCCTAGCTCTGGAATTCTCTCCTCTATACCACTGCCCCTTCTTTAACATATTCCTAATATTTGTTAGCCCAGTACAAACTGTTGCCTGATAATGGTCCTGTGCAGTTTGATATTAGGATGTTCATAAATGCTCTAAATGAATGCAAATTATTGAACCAGAAGGTGAAAGTTTTAAGCCCAACATCAGATATTAATGGTGAGGTGAAACTGGAGATGCCTCCTAGTTATGGTTGACTTCCAGTGATATCTGTGATCAGATCATCACTGACTCAGGATTAGTATTCCTGCCTAAATCAGAAGTTTGATTTCAAGCTACGTTCTAGACCATCCAAGTAAGCAGAGGCTGACTCTGAACACTGGGCAAGGAACAGCACTGGAGCCCATGCTTTCTGTCACTGCCTCTGCATGTATTACCCTATCAGCAAGTGCATTCAGAGCCATTAACAATTCGCTGCAAAATAACAACTTCTTGTCTTTCCTGTCTGACACAGAAATATAAAATTGTTGGGGACACTCCAAGTGTGTGGCTGCATCTGAGGACAGGTAGAATAATGAATGGCAGAATATGTTAATATTGTCAGGTGGTTCGCAGTCCTTTAAGCGGCTGATAGTGCCATTCACCTTCACTCAGTAAACTATGAGATGAAAACAGTCTGCAATCGTGCAAACAGCAAAAAGCTGCTCTTTTTTGTTGAGAACATGTGTCACATCTAATCTACATTGTTGACAGACAAGAATAGCTGAGTGGAGAGATCATTGAGGGGGATATCAGGTTGCTGGGACTAAGTGTGGGAACCTATTGCAATTCTACCTGATAGAGGTGAGCAGGCAATGACCATGGGAAATGCACACAGAGAAACAGATATAATTTTCAGATGAAAAGCAATTACTCATTCATATCGGGCAGAAAACCGTTCTTTGCAAAAAAACAGTGATATTTCCAAGAACAGGAACACCAAAGAGCACAGGGTTGCTGATCATCCAACAGCAACAATTGCAATTATGTGGCACCTTTGATATATAAATGGTCTCAAAGTGCTTCACAAGTTGGCAAACAAAATTTAACATCGAGCCCAAAAGGAAGTATTAGAGCAAGTGATGATGTAGGTGATGATGGAGGAGCATCTTACAAAAGGAATGAAGTAGAGATGCAGAGAGGGTATGAATGGAAAGCTTAGGACTCCAGTTCAAGTCTGTCCAGCAACAGCAGAGTGATGGCAATTAGAGATGTGTAAAAATGCCAGTGGAGGAGTGCAGAAATTTCAAGTGGGTTATGAGATTAGAAATGGCTGTAGAGACTGAACAATTTGAAAAATAACAATGAAAACCATAGAATCAAGGTATTGCGAGCCCAGGAGACGTAGGTCAGTGAGCACATCTAGAGACTTCAGAAATGAGAATTTGTTCTCCTGTATATTATTGCAAGAGAAACATCATTGTGACATTTTTTAAAAAGCTGTGGTTTTTTAAATTAACTTTGAACACTCTTCATCAGTATGAAATTATTGGACTTGGTGGGGGCTGGGGAAGGTTATTTGACTGATGAGAGAGATATTACTAACTAATAAAGGTTGAAAGGTTATGGAGAGCAAGCAGGAAAGTGGAGTTGAGGCCAAGATGAGATCAGCCATGATTTATCAAATTACAGAGCAGGTTCAAGGGACTGAATTGCTTACTTCTGCTCTAAGCTCTTATGTTCTTGTTGATAGAGTTTCTGGGCTGTGTTTGGACCTAGGGGACAGAACTGACTGCATCAAGGACATTCCCTTCACTTCACAAAACACCCAAGGCTGGCTCAATAGATCTTCTAGCTGGAAGGCAGGTCTTGCTTGACAGAAATGGAGCCCTGCCATATTGGAGTTCCCAAACCCACATGCTCATTACGTCAACTAGGGATGGACAGCCTTCAGATGACCCTGGTCACCAGTGTCAAAGCTTATCATGTGGGAAATGGATACTGCCCTTTCCACTCTTAATGAGCTGACTGGCACGTAATCAGGCGAGTTCTCTCACCAGTGGGGGTGGTGTGTTAATCGCTAACAATTACACTCACCTACAGTCTTAGAAAATATGTGAGTGGTTTACATCTGGGAAAGAGAGACACCCTCTCAACATCACACACAGGTACCCACAACAAGATACACTCAGAGAGGTACTGGTCGTTCTGGTATAACATGCATTTCGTCAGCACGAATTGGCTATAACACGATTGACACTGTTTGGATAACACAAACTTTCTATTGAAAGGGTATTGCGATTTTCTGTTGTGGTTTTCCATAATGTGATTTTCCATAGTGCGAGGCTGCAAGGGAACACGACAGCACTCACTCCCTCCTGATAGAGTGAAAAACAGACACTCTGTAAAGCAGGGTTATCTAGTTATTGATGAAACATCAGGAAAACTGGCTAATTTTGTACCCTCCATAGCCTGAAGGGGTTGAGTCTATCCACAGTACAGGCATTCCCATCCCAGCTGAGGTTGGTTAGGTTCTGACCATTTATCAATTCAGGGTCCTTGCTGGATTGAACCTCAGTTTAATAATGTATGTTTGACAAGCTTGAGATCTGCCTTGCACTTCAGTCAAACCCACTTCAAATGAGGTGCTGGTTTGATTGACCTCTCCCATTAATTGTAAGTGGGAAGAACATCTGAGCTGGCCTGGCCCTTCACAGCACTGCAGGAATGCACTCAGCACCTGGCCCAGTAACACTGCCCCAGCACCGCTCTTTATAATGACGGTGATCTCATTTCCTCTCAGACATTACTGCCAGGCCCTGTGGGAACAACCTACAGGTGTTGACAGTTTGACTTTGTGCATGTTTTATTGCCGGAGTTATACAAAGGAACAAAACATGCTGCATGTAAAGTGGCAAAAAATAAAAAGAAAGTAAACCTTTCATGACTTCAGCTTGTTGCAAAACACTTTACAGGCAGGGACTTTTGAAGATCAGTCACTATAAGAAATACGGCAGTCAATGAGTGCGCAGCAAGCTCCCACAAACAGCAGTGAGGTAGCATCTCCTTTATTGATGCTAATGGTGTGTGATAAATAATTGATCACAGGACCCAGAGATTACTGTCCTGCTCCTCCTTCATAAAGTGCCATTGGATCTTTACATCATCTGAGAGGGAAGACAGGCCTATATGATATTCAAAAGATGGCACCTCTGGCAGAGGGGTGATCGCTCCCTACTGCACTGAACATCAACCTTTTGTTCTCAAGCCTCTGTTGTGGGACTTGAACTAACAGCCAGGGTATTTAAATATTGTGGAGAGATAAGATAGAGGAGGGTGGGCTTGGGGAGAAAGTAGCATAGAGTACAATGGGTGAGTGGGGGAGGGGATGAAGGTGATAGGTCAGGGAGGAGAGGGTAGAGTGGATAGGTGGAAAAGGAGATAGGCAGGTAGGACAAGTCCGGGCAAGTCTTGGGGACAATGCTGAGCTGGAAGTTTGGAACTAGGGTGAGGTGGGGGAAGGGGAAATAAGGAAACTGTTGAAACATTGATGCCCTGGGGTTGAAGTGTTCCGAGGTGGAAGATGAGGCATTCTTCCTCCAGGCGTCTGGTGGTGAGGGAGCGGCGGTGAATGAGGCCCAGGACTTGTCTGGACTTGTCCTACCTGCCTATCTCCTTTTCCACCTATCCACTCCACCCTCTCCTCCCTGACCTATCAACTTCATCCCCCCCCCCTCACTCACCCATTGTACTCTATGCTACTTTCTCCCCACTCCCACCCTCCTCTAGCTTATCTATCCACGCTTCAGGCTCTCTGCCTTTATTCCTGATGAAGGGCTTTTGCCTGAAACATCGATTTCGAAGCTCCTTGGATGCTGCCTGAACTGCTGTGCTCTTCCAGCACCACTAATCCAGAATCTGGTTTCCAGCATCTGCAGTCATTGTTTTTACCCTATTTAAATATTGTGTCTGAGGAAGTTAACCTTTGTTTGCGGTGTTGAAACACTGACTCAGAGACCACAGGTACATGGCTAACTGGGAAACGCAGAGTGATGTGTACCTGGTACAACAAGGGCTAAGCTAGTTCTGTACTTCATTATCTGTGATATCCGCAGGGGTGTCCTCATGAAAGGCGCCTTAAAAATGTAAGTCTTTTCTTTCTTCTGTTTGTATCTCAATCAGTTGTCCTGCCTTTATTAATTAGTTGAGGGTATTGGAAAAGTTTGTTGTAATTTAGCTTGAAGTCATAGAGTTGAAATCTATCCTAAATCAGTGAAGGCAATTCAATACAATGGGGTGTAGGGGGCACATTAATGGACAAATGCAACCATCGATACAGCAGTCTTGTCTCCACTTCAGACTCTTCTCAATTACTAGCATGTCCTGGGGTTAAATGACTGGTTCCAATCGCAGCCAAGATGACTGTGCCACTGAATAAGAGTCCCCTGGAGAACTGAAATGAAATCCTTCATGGAGCCAGATTTATAACCCTGTAACAGGAACCAGCTTGAAAATGCCCACCGTCTGAAAGAAACCCTATCCATAAATCCTGGCCTGCTGATTTTTCCAGGTTCACCTTTGTCCTTTCACCCTGAGGGCATCATCCAACATAATTATCGTTGTCCTGTTAACACTGATTAGTTGCAGTCTTTAGTTGCAAAGAGTTGCCCCGAGTTAATAGGAGCTCAGAGGCAAGAGATACTTTGCTACGAATGGCCATGTGAACTTTTACCATCTCCACCCCCTCCCCCCCCACACACACCACAATATTATCCCACCCCTCTCAGATTGACCTGGTTGCTACATGTTTTCATTCCCTCCACAGTTTGAGGATATGCATTGAGAATGGCTCCTGTTCTTGGTGATGTAAGTACTCAATTTACATTAACCTGTTTCTATAACTGAACTCACTTCATACTTCTCACACTTTTTGAACTTACAAGATTAGAGTCACATGGTCAGTTTAGATAAGGAAGATCAATTCCATTACATATTACATTCCATGGAATTGTCAACACAGAAACTCACAGCATTTTACACACTGGTGTGGTTTGGGTTGATACTTGTGTTCCTCAATTCACCAAACCTCATTCCTACCCTGCTTCATCTGACTGTATTTACACATCATTGAATTCGATCCTGTTCTGTGTGTCTATCTTAATTGCATTTCCTGTAACCACGGTAATGGTGAGTTCCATGCTCCCAGTGCTGTATGTAAGGATTCTCCTGAATTCACTATTGGACTTATGACTGACCATGTTAAATTTTTCAATCCCTATTTTTGTGTTAATTTTTCCCAATTGGTCGCAAACCCAGTTTAAGCTTTGATCACATGTCAGATTCCATTCAGCAGTGATTAGGTTTTAGTCTTGACCTTCGCAGGGTCAGCCTATGGAAGCCCAGTGGAATTAATGGGAGGACCAGTAGGAGGACCTAAATGATTTGGGGCCTGCATAGAAAGAGGTGGACACTACTGAGGCAGGTGCAAGCATCTGAGGGTGCCTCAAAATGGAGAAACATCCAAGCTGCAGCCTTGAGGAAAAACTGACAACACTAACATCTCAGATACTGCCATACCATGAGGAGACAGTGAGGACCACAGGTGCTGGAGAACAGAGTCGAAGCATCCAAGGAGCAGGACAGTCGACGTTTCAAGCCTGATAATGAGCTCATGCTCAAAACATCAACTCTCCTGCTCCTCGGATGCTGCCAGACCTGCTGGGCTTTTCCAGCAACATCTGGTTTTGTTTCTGATTTACAGCATCCGTTGTTCTTTCAGTTTTTACCCACTTCTTTCACATCATCTCAATTTTGTCTTTTGGCCATGTGTGTTTAGAGTATTCACATTTTTGAATTGAAAGACCGATACCTCACTTTGAATATGATGATGAATCTTACTGAGTTTTGAGTTGTAATTTTGGTTGGATAAAACACTGTTTAAGATGAAACTATATTTGTTTTTCCTTGATTTTCATTACCTTTGTATATTTATTTCACGGCACAGTTGGACAGTTTTCACACCACACCAGTTGAAAACCACAGGCGTACAATTTATTAATAATAATAATAATATTAAACTTATTTACAGCTTTGCCATTGTATCTCTGACTACCGTGGGTTTGATAATTAAAATGGAACAAAGAAACAGTCATAGGTTCACTGTTGGAAATCTTCAGGACCCATCTCTAGATTATTTCCGTCTAAAAATTTTAATTATCAGAATTATCATCTCAGCGTCTCATGCTACTGCTACTCATAAAAATGATGGTGGAATATGGATATTAGTTTGTGAAGCCAACACAACTGAAAATGAAGCACAGTAATGGAGTGGATATATTGATGCACTCAGAGAAACAGAGAATACAAGTTTAAGTTCCATTAAGACAGGACAAGGTCCCACAAGCAAATGTGATAATAAACAGATTATCTGTTTTGATATATCCAATATAGAATGATGGTTGGATAAAATTCCCCTGTTCTCTTCTCCCAAATAGTGCTACATCCATTGGGAAGAGCTAAGAGAAGCTCTGATTAATGCACGACCCCTCAGCACTGCACTGCTAGATCATGCACTTAAGTCTGTAGAGTGGTCAGATGTGCAGGCAAAAAAGCTGCCAACTGCAATGTAGCTGGCATTGGAAACTGGTCCAGGAGGCAACCATTCACCCAGCTATGAGATTATCACAGGCCTAGAAAGCCGTCAATACAGAATCAGTTGGAATGTTTAAAATGGTAGGTAATTAATTACTTAGTGAGTGAGGGTTGCAGGGGATAGGAAGAAGTGGTAACAAGTTGGCAATACAAAGTTTGAGCGTTACCATTGCCAACAAGATGAGGAGGAGGCAAATAATGCTTGGTGGAGTGGGCTAAATGAAAGACTCTGTTCCTTCACCTCCATGAAATGTTCTCTCAGAATGAACATTCCCCAGGGAATTATGCAGACAGACCAGCCTGTCACATCAGTTATCCTCAGATCAATTAAACCTTTCAAACAAAAGAATTGGATGTAGGTTGCTGGCCAGAAAGGAATAGAATTAATCAGACACTCCAGGGATTGAAGTAGTTCTTGAGACCATGGGCCTACCACTGTGGAATACTATCTGTCAGGGCTGATTTATGTTAGATTGCAAATGTCAGAATGATAATCCTTGAATTTCACTGAGTTGCCTCAGGGTGTAGGAACAGAGAGCTCTCTCTGTCCCTTTAGAACAGGAGTCTCCAACAATGACCTGTAACCCCCAGTAAGCCAGAACATGAAAGGCTAAGGAGTTCAGTCTAATTTTGCCTCTTTCTTTTATATTGGCTGCTTTGTCCTGTTTATGGGCCCTGATGATTTTTTGGGGAAGTCTCATTGTTGTATCACTGATGAGTAAGTCTGCCTGGAGATCATGCACTGGAAATTTCCTTGGGCATTTCCTGTTCTATTATAGTAACTTTGGCAAGAAACCTTATTTACAACAAAGGTGGAAGACCCTGAGAAAATCACTGGCTGTAAAAATCAAAGCATTGGCTCATTGTTTTGAGTTCAAGTCCCACTCCGGAGAAATGCGCTCAAAGTTCAGGCTGAAATTTCGTGGGCTGTACTGAGGGAGAGCTGTGCTTTGGTCTTCCCACAGTGGCACCACACTGTAGCCTTGTCCCAGGCCCCATTCAGGTGGACTTCAAAATATTCTATGGCGCTACTGTGGAGAGCAAACAATGTTCCATACCACAACTGAGGTTTCATGGCGACAATATTTAGAAACATAGTCATAGAGATGTAGAGCACGGAAACAGACCCTTCGGTCCAACTCGTCTGTGCCAACCAGATATCCTAAATTAATCAAGTCCCGTTTGAGAATATTTGGCTTATATCCTTCTAAACCCTTCCTATTGATGTACCCATCCAGATGCCTTTTAAATATTGTAATTGTACCAGTTTCCACCACTTCCTCTGGCAGCTGATTCCATGCATGCAGCATCCTGTGCATGAAATAGTTGCCCCTTTGGTCCCTTTCCCCTCTCACCTTAAACCTATGACCCCTAGTTCTGGATTCTCCTACATTTAGCCTTCATCATCTCATTGTTATTAGTGGGAGGTTGCTGTGCACATAATGGTGACTGTGCTTCCCACATTACAACAGTGACTGTGCTTTGAAGACTGCTTCATTGGCTGTAGAAGGTTTTAGGATCTCCGGAGGCTGTGAAAACTGCAATGTAAATGCAAGGCTTGTCTTCCTTTCTTATGGTCCTTATGCCAGCTTCAAGTGTTCCACTGCAGTTTGCTTGTTACGGCAAAGAAACAAACCAAAGAACTTGCATTCATGTAGTACCTTTCAAGAGCTCAGAACATCCCAAAGTTGTTTACAGGCATTGAAATTCTTTACAACTTTAGTCCCTGCTGTAATATAGGGAAATACCCTGGGAGGGGTGAGAAAACAGCCAAGCCAATTTGGAGTAAGGTACTTGGGAAATTCCTCTCTAGATGATGCAAAGTACAGGGAATCAACCTGCTCCAATCAGAGAATAGGAGAGCTGAGCACTGACAACTATCTGTTTTGATTCACACTTAAAGAATTTCTATTCAGATAGTGGTGAGGGTGAGGTGCTAGCAGTTTACTTGATACTTTCCCAGGGCTAAGGACAGTATTCACTAATGTACCCATGAGTCAGCACTTTCAGAGTAAAGGGGGGAGACAAGATTGAATTTAAAATAAAGTTAGGTTTTCCTCACCTTCCTTAGCAGCACCTTTTACCTGATTCTTGAGCAGTGATAAGAACAGAGGAACCGTAAACCAAAGATAGGTTCTTGAGTATCAAGAGAATCAAGGGTTATGGGAGAAAGTGGGAGAATGGGGTTGAGAAACATTTCAGCCCTGATTGAATGGTGGAGCAGGCTCAATGGGCTGAATGGCCTAGTTTCTATTCCTATGTCTTATGGTCTAGTTAAGTAGGTAAAAGAGAGACAGCACCATTGAAGGCAAAATATTTTATCGTCAAATAAAATGTGTTTTGCCTTTTTCTAACTAAAGTATGTTCATGGGATTCAGGGTGTAGATTTCGCACATTTTTACAAGTGATTAAGTTGAAATGTTGCCATTTCGGGATGGCAGAGATATGTCATCCAAATATCGTACACTTCGCATTCCTCCTCACACACACTACATTCTCTGAACAGCTGGAACATTCTGTGGATAAATAAAGACTTGCATTTAAATAGCACCTTTTACAATTTCATGACATTCCAAAGCTCTTTTTACTTAATTAGTAATTTGGAAGATTAGTGACAGGTGTGATTTAGGAAGAACAACAGCTAAAATGCACAAAGCAAAATCTCGTAATGTGATAATGACCAGATAATTTGTTTATACTGATGCTGGGCTGGGGGTTAAGTATCGATTCAGGAAACCAAAGGAGAACTCCCCTGCTGTGAAACAGTGCCACACGATCATTCTGAGAGGACAAATGGGTTCTTGGCTCAACGTCACTTTCGAAGGACACATTCAAAACTTCCATTACTTGTCATAGTGGCTGACAAAACACAGTACAGAGTAAAATGATGCACCATGGATAGCAGAAATAATTCCATCCACACGTGTCATGGTACTGAAGAGGACAGCCTGGTTTGAATTTTAACTATAAGGGAGATGGCAGCCCAGTAGTAATGTTACTAGGCTAGTAGTTCAGAGGCCTGGGCAAATTCCAAGTGATGTGAGTTCAAATCCCACCCGTACAGCTGAGGGACTTTATCTGCATTTACCTGATAGGTCTGGGGTTAAACTTGTCTCATCAACAATGAGAATGAACTACAGTTTGTTAATTTAAAGCCACTATGACTGTTTACAGACGGGCTAGAGGTACACAAAAGGCCTACTCGAGGATGCAAGTGTTTCACAGAGGATTTTTCAGACTGGAGGATTATTAAGGTAGGAAAAGGCCTTAAGACCATAAGACATAGGAGCAGACATCAAGTCTGTTCTGCCGTTCAATCATGGCTGATAAGTTTCTCAACCCCACTCTCCCTCTTTCTCCCCATAACCCTTGATCCCCTTTACAATCAAGAACCTATCTATCTCAGCCTTAAATATACTCAATGACCTGGCCTCCACAGCCTTCTGTGGCAGTGACCACTCGCTGAAGAAGTTTCTCCTTATCTAAAAGGTCTTTCCTTTACTGTAAGGTTGTGACCTAGGGTCCTAGTCTCTCCTACCAATGGAAACATCTTCCTAACACCCACTCTGTCCAGGCCATTCAGTAGTCTGTAAGTTTCAATTAGATCCCCCCTTATCTTCCAAACTCCATCAAATATAGACCCAGATTCCTCAAATGTTCCTTATACGTTAAGCTTTTCATTCCTGGGAACATTCTCGTAAACCTTCTCTGAACCCGTTCCAGGGCCAGTACATCCTTCCTGGGATATGGGGCCCAAAACTGAGTACAGTATTCCAAATGTGACCTTGGAACGAGTTGAACACAAGGATGAGAATTTCTAAACTCAGGGATTGGTGGAGCGAGACCTAGAAAATCTCCATGAGTACAGAGATAATGAATAAACAGCATTTACTGTGAGTTCAAATGCAGTCAACAGTGACTTAGTTAAGCTCAATTTTATTATTGAAAACATCCATCTCTGAAGCAGGAAATGTACCAAGCAAAAGTGGGTGATATCAAGGACTTTGTGATTTCTGATAAGACAAGGAGAGATTTAATCTACTGAGCTCCCAGGCTTATTTCAGAAAGAAATGTTCGGTTTGAAGCTTGAGATATGTCTTGGCAGAGTTGCTGCTTACAAAGTGGAAAATTAATCTTTGCTGTTACCTATTGGTTAAAGCTGGAAGAAAAGTCATCACATTTCAAAGGTCTGGAATGAAAATAAAGATGAAATGGTTTGTTAATTATCAAACCCTGGAGAATAACCCCCAATGTTATTAAAACAGGAACAGGTGGTAGCCTGTGGTATTTCAGAGTAATGTCAAAGAATGTGTAGAGTTAATGGAACACTCACTGGCAGGAAAGTTGGTTCCTGAAATGTTACTATGAGAAACTACAGCTTAGAGGAACAATAGGTGCAATCTATATCCATCCATCACTGATTTAGTGGCTAAAAGTGCTTTAAAGATGAAATCATCAGACTCTTTTAAATGAGAAAATCCTGTTAGTGAGACCACTTGCTCCATTTCAGGCACCCACCAATTATCATCAAGCACACCAAAGTCAGGTATAGCACAGATTAGATACACAGCAACGCTCGCTCTCTCTCTCTCTCTCTCTCTCTCTCCCGCTGTCTACATCAGTGTTTCCGATCCATTTCAGAAATGTTGGCACACTTCAGCGACAGAAACAATTCCAAGAACCACTTACCTTTCTCGTGTCATTTCAATTTTGACCTTTGGCCACACGTGATTACAATGTTCATGTTTTAGAATCAAAAGACCAATACCGTGCTTGCAATTTAAAGAATTTTCATGACTTCTGCGAGTTATAATTTTTGTGTGACAGAATATTTGTTTAAGATGAAACAATGTTAGCTTTGAATTTCATTACCTTTGTACACAACATCATGGCAACACTTGGATCATTCACATCAGTTGAAAACCACTGTTCAACATTGTCACTAGCTCTATCTGCACTGTCCCTGTCAAACACTTGCCAGGTCAGGTCAGCATTGGTTAAATATAAAGTAAAATCCCCTCTATACTGCTCCATCAAACAATTACCTAGTGTGAACAAATGAGAAGTGGTTCTAATCTGATGTTGCTTACGTCTTCCTACCTCCAACCCATTCTATTATTAAATGTTGACACGGGTCTCTGTTCCCATCATTAGTTTCAGTTGCACATTCTGCAGGCGCACAACCCTCTGTTTCCCCTACATGCTATCTGAAAGCTGATGGTTTCAACTTTATACCCCCCACCCATCAATCCTCAATCACTGAAAACTATCTTTCCATCTGCAATTCTCATCACCCCAACAGCTGGGGAAACAATTGACATTTTCAAGACTGAGATTGATTGATTTAGTTGGATCAGCATTTTAAGGGATATAGAGTAAAGGTACAAAGAAGGAGTTAAGAAACAGATCAGCCATGATGTATTTGAGCGGACATCTGGGTTTGAATACGATACTCCTGTTGGTATGTTCCTATTTACTCCATTCAATCTACAAACACTTTAATGAACAGTAATTCTCCTTCCTTTTGAGATAAACAGTCTCCCTACAGTGCAGAAACAGGCCATTCAGCCCATCAATTCTGCATCAACCCTCCGTAGAGCATCCCAGCCAGACCCAGTCCTCCACCCTATCCCTGTAACCCCACATTTCCTATGCCTAACCCACCTAGCCTATACACTATGGACGCTTTAGCACAACTAATCCACCTAACTTGCACATCTTTGTACAATGGGAGGAAACCCTAGACCACCTGGAGGAAACCCATGCAGACACAAGGAGAATGGGCAAATCGCATGCAGTCACCCAAGGCTCGAATCAAACTCAGGTCACTGGCACTGTGAGGCAGCAGTGCTAACCACTGAGCCACTGTGCTGCCTGATGCAGTAGGGAAATTCTTAAATTTTAAATGAAGAGTCAGAAAGAAGTATTGTTAATGCATAACCCTTTGGCTTTCTTCTGTCAGTGGCTGATTGGCCTGCAGAATGTTCATAGAAACAACATGACAGAGAAGAAGGACACTCAGCCTATTGAGTTGACATGGGTGTTTTTGAAGAACAATTAAGTTAGCCCCATTCTCACTTTTTCCCTGAAGTTAATTATCCAAGTTTCTTTTGAAGGCTACCCCTGAATCTGTAACTACCATCTTGTTGGGTAAGGCATTCCAAATTCTAACCACTTATCTTTCTTCATTAAGATGAATTTCCCTCACTTCCAGCCTTACCCATCCTTATTTTGAATTGCCAGCTTTCTAAATGTTCCTTTTAATCTCCTAAGACACCTTGTGAAGTCTTGTTTATTGTTTATCAAACACGTGTTGTAATTCAGGTCAAAACACATTAGTAAGAGGAGGTGATTTTGGTGGGTGTACTGGGGGTGGTGTGAGGACACTGAACTATTCTAATATTTCCTTACATGGCTCAGTGTCAAATGTTGTTTGTTGTTACTCCAGCCAAATGTTTTGGTAGGCTTGATTGCCCTGAAGGTGCTACGTAAATGTATGCTGTTGTTTTTCCACTCCAAATTTCAAACCAATTCTTCCTTCAAACTGAATAAGAGATCACAGTTTACAAAGTAGCTCAATGGTGGGAATATTTCCTGTAGAATAGGAGTCAGCATTCCAGAAATTCCTTCTGCTACAAAAGCAGTAGTTAGTCTCCATAGTAAATACACAATGTCTTTAAGAAGGTGCTCCTTTGAACATCCACATCATTCGTCCAAGGAGGCACACTTGGGATCTCTCTGCAGATATAATTCAAGCACTCTGTGACTCCACTGCTTTCATCTTTTTTCTTCTGAGACCTTTATGTTTACGACTTAAATCTTGTGGTTGTTCATCCTTTGTTTCACATTGAAAGAGTCAAAGCGTCTCTGGCCTTTGCAGACGGAGACAGATACCATGTCACTGACTTTCACAAGACCAGACGTTCCAATCTTTCAGTTGTTCTGGGAGAACTTACCTGAGATTCAGACTAACAGTGAACTATGATTAAATAATGTACACCCACTACAGCAAATCTAAATGTAATGAGTAAAATAGATGATCTTTAACATCCCAAGAATGTGTAGTTGGGCACTTCATAATTGTTCAACAGTGGGGCATTCTGTCATGTAATTTTAATGAGTACACCACTGTGATTGAAACTGATCGGGAGAAACTAAATAATGTTTGGATTTATGTAGAGTCTTTCATGACATCAGGACATCCCAAAATTCTTTTACAGACAACACAGCACTTTTGAGATGTAGCCACAGTGGCAATGTAACAAATGTGACAGCCAAATTGCACACAGCAAGATCCCACAAATAATATGGGCGGCACGGTGGCACAGTGGTTAGCACTGCTGCCTCGCAGCGCCAGAGACCCGGGTTCAATTCCCGCCTCAGGCGACTGACTGTGTGGAGTTTGCACGTTCTCCCCGTGTCTGCGTGGGTTTCCTCCGGGTGCTCCGGTTTCCTCCCACAGTCACAAAGATGTGCAGGGTCAGGTGAATTGGCCATACAAAATTGTCCGTAGTGTTAGGTAAGGGGTAAATGTAGGGGTATGGGTGGGTTGCGCTTCGGCGGGTCGGTGTGGACTTGTTGGGCCGAAGGGCCTGTTTCCACACTGTAAAGTAATCTAATCTAATCTAATCTAATAGTATAGAGTCATAGAAATGTGCAGCATGGAAACAGACCCTTCCCACCTGCCAGCACCCGGCCCATATCCCTCCAAACCCTTCCTATTCTTTTACCCATCCAAATGCCTCTTAAATGTTGCAATTGTACCAGCCTCCACTACATCATCTGGCAGCTCGTTCCATACACGTATAACTGTGTGAAAAAGTTGCCCCTTAGATCTCTTTTATATCTTTCTCCTCTCACCCTAAACCTATGCCCTCTAGTTCTGGACTCCCCGACCATAGGGAAAAGACTTTGCCTATTTACCCTATCCATGCCCCTCATAATTTTGTAAACCTCAGCCTCTGACGCTCCAGGGAAAACAGCCCCAACCTGTTCAGCCTCTCCCTATAGCTCAAATCCTCCAACCCTGGCAACATCCTTGTAAATCTTTTCTGAACCCTTTCAAGTTTCACAACATCTTTCCGATAGGAAGGAGACCAGAATTGCACGCAATATTCCAACAGTGGCCTAACCGATGTCCTGTACAGCTGCAACATGTCCTCCCAACTCCTGTACTCAATACTCTGACCAATAAAGGAAAGCATACCAAACACCTTCTTCACTATCCTATCTAGCTGCGACTCCACTTTCAAGGAGCTATGAACCTGCACTCCAAGGTCTCTTTGTTCAGCACCACTCCCTAGGACCTTACCATTAAGTGTATAAGTCCTGCTAAGATTTGCTTTCCCAAAATGCAACACCTTACATTTATCTGGATTAAACTCCATCTGCCACTTCTCAGCCCATTGGCTCCCCGGTCAAGATCTTGTTGTAATCTGAGGTAACCCTCTTCGCTGTCCACTACACTTCCAATTTTGGTGTCATCTGCAAACTTATTAACTGTACATAATGATTAACGAATGGTTCTTGATGATGTTGGTGAGGGGATATATATTGCCCAGAGTGCTTCACAGAAACAACTATCAGACAAGACTTGGTTAAAGGTGTAGGTGCTAAGGAACCTTTTTAAGGGGAGAACTGTAGTCGAAAGATTTGTGAAGAGAATTCCTGAACTCAGTCGCAAGGCAGGTGAAGGTACAGCTTTAAAAGATAGTTAATTATTTTGACTTCCTGGTCTTTCACGGACCAATCTTATCTGTTATTTCCTCCCCTCTGCTCTTCCCTGGCCTCTGTAAATGGTTACCACTGTTTTGATCATTGATATTGTTTTACCAGTATGTCATATTTTCTGGTAATGAATCAACTCTTGCTTGTGATTGGGGTCTGGGGTCTATATCAGTGGTAGAAAACAGGCCACTCCATAGTCTTAACAAGAAGAGGCATCCGTCTTACATAAAGAGGTACCGTTTGTTGCGAGATAGCAATCAGTACCATTAATTTACATTTACAATTAACAGAAGCCAAGCATGCCATGTTTGTCTCCATTGAGATCTCACACAAGACTGCCTGTTTTTCACCCAAAAGACATCATCAGATTGGGAGGACCTAAGGTGACGTCAACATTAACTCTTTCAGAACCAATGCTCTATACAACAACCACTCAATATTTGTCAGCTATATCATCAGCCCAAAACATTAACACATCTTATGTTGCTTGACTTGTTATTATCATTTTGAGGAAAGTTTCTATGGGTTCTGCATCCAGATTCCAGCACAAATCCCCTGAAGTCTGTGGTATCGATGAAAGGAGTTTTAAATGCAAAAGGTTGGCATTTGAACATACTTATTTCGGTATTTGCAATTATCTTATGGACCAGTTTAAAATCTGTTCAACTACTGTTCTTCCAAGAGAAGGTTGAAAGGAAAATTTGACAAGAATTGTTCAAACACATATGGAGCCTGGACAGAGTAGACAGATAGAAGAAATTGTTTTTGATGTGGAAGAGTCAAGCACCAGATGACACCAATTTATGATAAATAGCAAAAGAAACAAAGATAAGATGAGAAATATTTTTATTCAGTGAGTAGTCAGGATGCAGAGTGCACAGCCTAAGCATGTGGTGAAGGCAAATAC
The DNA here is from genome assembly GCF_037043375.1 of Chiloscyllium plagiosum. Lineage (NCBI taxonomy): Eukaryota > Metazoa > Chordata > Chondrichthyes > Orectolobiformes > Hemiscylliidae > Chiloscyllium > Chiloscyllium plagiosum. Next base: position 21,636,955 of record NW_028270168.1, read on the forward strand.
AATTGTGGCTTTCAGAAGGCAATTAGATAATTAATAAAAGTGAAAACAATGATTAAGGGCTATGGGGAAAAGGCAGGGAAATGTGATTCCTTTTGCAGAATGCCAGAGTAAACACAACAGGAGAAAGTGAGGACTGCAGATGCTGGAGATCAGAGTCAAGACTGTGGTGCTGGAAGAGCACAGCAGGTCAGGCAGTATCTGAGGAGCAGAAGAATTGACATTTCGGGCATAAGCCCTTCATCGAGAATTCCTGATGAAAGGCCTATGCCCGAATCATCGATTCTCCTGCTCCTCGATGCTGCCTGACCTACTGTGCTCTTCCAACACCACAGTCTCGACTATAAACACAACAGGTCAGGCATCCTCCTTTAGCACTGTAATTATTATATAACCCTATGACTCTATGGCCTGGTCAGTCCCACAAAACTGACCGTGCATCAGGTTGCAATTCTGTCAACTGTCTTGATTCAAGAAGTCCCTTCAAATTGCATTTACTTTTCCAAGAAACATAGACACTTGTTGGCACGTTTCACAATTTGTTACGTAGATAATTCACTAAGAAACTGACTAGCGTACACTAATGAAGTGATTAAAAGGATCATATTGTTTCTTAAAAGACATTTCAAATCAGGTTTCTCACATGCAGAGGACTGGATACTTTATAAAAAGTCTTTTTTTTTGTCACGAACCTTTTCTTTCAGTTGCGTTAATTAAAGTAGCCCAAGAGTATAATCCAGTAAGATTTGAACTGAACCACGAAAGGAGATATTAGGAGAGAAGGAAAATCTTGATCAGAGAGTATCTTAAAAAAGGAGAGTTTTGGTGAATAAATTTTAGTGCTAATGCCTAAGGCAGCCAAAGGCATGGGCAAAACTGGTAGGGGTGATGAAAACTGGGGGTGGCACGGAGGCTCAGTGGTTAGCACTGCTGCCTCACAGCACCAAGGACCTGGGTTTGATTTCAGCCTCGGGCGACTGTCTGTGTGGAGTTTGCACATTCTCTCCGTGTCTGTGTGGGTTTGCTGCGGCATTCTCTCACAATCCGAAGATGTGCAGGTCAGGTGAACCGGCCATGCTAAGTTGCCCATAGTGTTCAGGGATGTGTAGGTTAGGTGTGTTAGTCAAGGATAAATGTAGGGTAGGGGAATGGGTCTGGGTGGGTTACCCTTTGAAGGGTCGTTGTGGACGTTTTGGGCCAAAGGGCCTGTTTCCACACTGAAGGGATTCTATGAAAACTAGGATTGGAGTCAACCCGAAACGTTATCTTTGATTTCTGTCCAAAGATGCTGCCAGAACAGCTGAGCTTTTTCAGCAATTGCTGTTTTTGTTTCAGGACTTTATGATTTGGGTTAAATTGGGAAGCACTTTTCCAAGAATCAGATCAGGCATGGTGGGCTGAAGGTCTCCTCTTGTGCTATAAAATTCCTTGGTTCATCTTTTCTGTAGCCTTGCACATTGCCTGTTGCACGTATTCACTGGGATGTTCAATGTAACAGTTGACGATTTTAGCACAACAAGATCCTGTTGGGCTGTCATGGCACACAGTAACCTGCTGCTATCTTCCCTGTATACATCAGAGGATTCAGTCAAACTGCTGGAGATTTCACAGGCTGTGATATATCTACCTCTTCCTGCATTTACAATTGAAAGTATGATTTGGAACACAAAGCGGGGTGAGGGTTGGGGGTGGGGGGTGGGGCGCCGGGGGCTGCAGTGGAAACAAGTTTTTAAAAGGGAAATTGGTAAATGCCTTAAAAAGAAATGTTTGTAGGGAGGGAAGATGGATTGCTCTCTACACAAGCCAGTACAGATTCAATGGGCCAAGTGGCCTCCTCCCATGTAGTACTATACTATGATGCCCTTAGGTCTGTCCATTAAGACATGTTTTTTGTTGTAACTTACCCGGCAGATTAATTTGCTGCAGGAATAGTTACTAAGTCCTGGCATGGACTGTTAGAAATAGCTGTGAGTCTGAGAAACAAATGGTGAAAAACAGTTGACATGGTGACAACATGTTGGAATGTCATAGCAAATCCACGCCACAGAGTGTGTGCTCTTAAAGTGCCCATGCACCACACTGACCTCCCTCGTCCCCCGCCCACCCCCACCCCCACCCCCACTCCCACTCCCACTCTCCCTTCCCGGGCCTGCAGCCACAGATTCCTGGTTGTCTGGCTTCAAGCCAACACTGCAGGCTCTTGCTCTCCAACATCTCCAATTGTGGATTTAAAATTTCACCTGTCACCTATTTCCTCAAATGAATCTATAATTGGACACATGATATGGATAAAATCTTTGCTCCTGTGCTATGTGTTCCAGTATCAGCGAAGGCTGCATTAATGGGCCAAATAAAGGCACATGGAATTTAAGTTCCTGTCTCCTGCTGTTAATGGGTTTTGTGATATTTTTAAAATAGGTTGGAAGCCTCCTGCCCTGTTAACAGCTTCAATACTCCATTTTCACTCACTTTGATTTGTCAGAGTTTTGTCAAACATCCAAGGCTCAACCTTACTTTTTTTTGTCATTGCATCACATTTTTGGAAGCATTGTCACCCGAAGGCCTGTTGCGTTCTCTCCCTAGGTTGTACCAAATTTGCCTCACTAATTATCTGCTGTCTTCCTATGGAGTTTCTCACACTCACCTTATCATCCACTGTTCCTGGAATCACTCCCCATTGTCGGGTTAGGCTGGAATTGACCAGCATGCTGTGCACCCACGCCATCTTCAAAAGCCCACTGTGCACCTGGACACGTGCTGTCAGTCCCGAGCTGCCTTGCACAGTTCCTGACATTTGCCACAGACACGGCAGACAGGGGTAAGTTGTCACCTGGAGGGACTTCATCTTCCCACAGGACCAGCACAGTGGCCATTGATACCAGGTCATGCCAAATTGGCTTCAATCTGGGACAGTAGGGTCTCAGCCACCTGGGAAAATACGCACCAGTGAAGGAAACAATGTCAGTGCCCTTCTCCCCTTCACCAGGGTGAGTGCCACCATTTTGTTTCCAATACCTCACTCACTCTGTCTCCTGCTACCACACCCACCTGCTATTCTCGAACTTTCTCTCTAACATCTACAGCATTTTTCCCACCTGTCCTCACTCACCCAATCCCCAACACCATGAACCCTGCCGGCCCTCTGCGCTGCCCATTCACTCACCCGGGGCACCTCCCCATTGTGCCAACAGTAACACTGGGCAACCCACTTCCATCATCCGTAAATCCTGCCTCTCTCTCATTCCAGAAGAAAAACAGCCCTCCGCAGGGCAGAGAGGGTAAAGCTGAGCAATGGGCTTCCCAACATTCAGCTGCTGAATCATTCTGAGATGATCCTGACTCTGACCACCCCAAGGAGCTGCCTGACGGGTGTGGGAGGCTGCCCATGACCTGCTGAGCTGGGACCCCTGAGCGAAGTCTATTTTGCTGACAATGTGACAAGCTTCCTGGTTTTGTGTCTGTGCTAGACAGCATTGTAAGACATCAGTAATATTAACCATGATGTCTCTGGTTGAAGGGGTAAAACATATATCAGCACAACAAGGCAAGGCAACGATGCTGTGAGCTCCCAAGTAGGCTCACAGTGAGGGAACAATACAACAGTAAGCAAAGAGCTCAGAGATGCAGCCTGGTCGATTCAATGGACTGGGTCCTATTCCTGAGCACACAGTGCCCCAGCTGCAGCATGACATGATGGTTGCCAGTACAGAATGAAGCGCAAAAACACCTGTAATGAATGTGCCATAATGGTTATTGCAGGCCAATAGAATTTCTTGGACATGGGGTATTTCTCAGATTCTGATGCCCAGTCTTAAACAAGGAGGTCATTCAGAGCAAATGGCAAGCTTAAGTTTCCCTGGCATGATTAACACTGATGTGGAGGAGCCGGTGTTGGACTGGGGTGGACAAAGTTAAAAATCACACAACACCAGGTTATAATCCAATAAGTTTATTTGGAGGTACTAGCTCCTTCATCAGGTAACTAGTGGGACAGGATCATCAGACAGTGAATTTATAGCAAAACATCACAGTGCCATGCAATTAAAACTGTGATCTTCTGCTATAAATTCTGTATTTTATGATCCTGCCCTACTAGTTATCCGATGAAGGAGTAGCACTCTGAAAGCTAGAGCTTCCAAATAAACTTGTTGGACTATAACCTGGTGTTGTATGATTTTTAACTATGATTAACACTGACAGACTAATGAAAACTGGAGAGAGACAAGAGACCCGGATTGGAGGAGCTCAGAGATCTCAAATGGTTGCGGGCCTGGTATAGGTTTCAAGTTTGGAAGAGCGAGGGCTCAGTTAGATTTGGAAACCTCTGGATGAGAATATTAAAATCAAGGTGTTGCTATAACCAGAAGCCAGTGTGGTTTTCACAAGAACTGGGATTGTAGAGTTAGAAAGGTGCAGGACAGGAAGAGAGGGAGAACTGTGGGAAAAATCAACAAAGGAAACAAAATTTACAGCTCCAATTTAACTCAAGCCAGCCGGCGAGAACAGGGCTGGGTTTGGATTGAAGGTCTGTGGAGCATAAAACCAGGCAGGTTATGAGTCAAGTGCTGTCGCTGAGCTGGTTAGGTTAAAACCAGAACATAAATAATTTTACATGACTGTTGTCTAAACTGTAAAACAGTGCACTTGTTTTGCAAGCATCGTCTGGAGATGGAACTGTGGTTGCTTACGTTACCTTCTGCTCCTTAGCTGACACTGTCTGGAATGTATCGAAAAGCTTACGCTTCTAAGATGCCTGCATAATCACCCTGAAGGAGTCTGGAAGGAGGCAGCAGTGTCTGGTCTCAGGACCTCTATGACCTTCGTACTTACGAGCACCCGAAGAAATCTAGGGTCAGACACGACGCAAACAGCTGAGACACAAACCATGCTGTGCTACTTTGTAAATGCCAAATGGTTGGCTCTTGGCCAATCAATTGTTTTGAATGGGTAATGCCTCATTTCCCAAAGTTCCTGTTCTCTGTTCCTCCAAACTAGCTGCTGCCAAAGTGTGTTTGCAATTAACAGTAACTTGCCTTTACATAGAAAAGACGGACTCACATTTGTATATTTCATGACCTTAGGACATCCTAAAGTGCTTTACAGCCAACAAAGTACTTTTGAAGTGTAATCACTGTTGTAAAGTAGGAAATATGGTGGCTTATTTCCACACGGCAAAATCCCGCAAATAGCAAATTAATGATAAATCTTGGCCAAGTGACTGGGGATAATGTCTCAGCTCATTATTGAATGGAACCTTTTACATCTAACTGAGCAAACTTGGTCTCGGTTTAATACCTTACGTTGAGCATTGAATTAATTATAAAGCACTTTGGGATGTTCGGAGGGCATAAGAAATGCTTCAGTTTTCATTTGGAGTTTGTGTGGATTATGTTGGGAATTAAAATGCTGAATGGTCACTTGGTTTATTTCAATCAGGATGATCCTGTAGTAATTAGTTTAACTGGCACTTTAAACATTGAGTGTTCCACATCATGGCTATGTTTAACCACAAACCTGCCATAATTATGGCAAAAGAAGACATAAGAGCATAAGGAATGGGAGCTGGAGTAGGCCATTTGGCCCATCAAGCCTGCTGCACCATTTAATAAGATCCTGGCTGATCTTTTTGTGGACACAGCTCCAATTACCCACTCACTCACTGTAACCCTTAATTCCTTTACTATTCAAGAATCTTTGCCTTGTAAACATTCAATGAGGTAGCCTCAACTGTTTCATTGGACAGAGAGTTCCACAGATTCACAACCCTTTGGCTGAGGAGGTTCGTCTTCACAAGGATGAATCTACGATACCAAAAGTAACATTTAGAAGGTGGAAGAAAACAGGACAGAAAGCTTTATCTACAAGAAAACAAAGCTAATTCACCCATCTGCTCTGTTGTATTTCACTTGAGCTTCTCCCATTCAATTAACTCTTTGTCCATTGCTTCTTCTCCCTGCTGTATGAGACTGTTAAATGATCATTAAATACAAGGTTAAACATTACAGCCCATCGTGCTTGTTGATTTGAAAATCCCTTGATTTCAAAATTTTCTTCTCAAATATTGTAATTTTCTTCTTCACTTTGTAAAAACATTGGAGATGGGGGAAAATACAGCAGGCAGTTTAAGCACAGCTACTGGACAATGAGTCTTTTTGTTTTCAAATTGATGTTGAGAGGCAAAGAATGATATGGATGGATGTAAGGGTATGTGATGTGCTGAAACCTTCAGGAATTTGTTTATGCTCTATTGTCTATGAGCCAAGCCTCCTCTCCTTAAATGTACCAAAACTGTGTAATTCAATGATAAAAATCACACAACACCAGGTTATAGTCCAACGGGTTTATTTAGAAGTACTAGCTTTTAGAGCGCTGCTCTGTCATCAGGTAACTATTGGGGCAAGATCATAAGACACATAAATCCCTGCCCCACTAGATACCTGATGAAGGTGCAGTGCTCTGAAAGCTAGTGCTTCCAAATAAACCTATTGGACGATAACCTGGTGTTGTGTGATTTTTAACTTCGTCCACCCCAGTCCAATACTGGTGTCTCCATATCATGATTCAATAACGTTGTTAAACTTGAAAAGGTTCAGAAAAGATTTACAAGGTATTTGCTAGGGTTGGAAGGTTTAGGCAGGGACTAAATAGGTTGGGACTGTTTTTCCTTGAGCATCAGAGGCTGAGGAGTGACCTTTTAGAAGTTTATAAAATCATGAGGAGCATGGGTAGAGTGAATCCAAGGTCTTTTTCCCAGAGTAGGGGAGTCGAAAAGTAGAAGGCACAGGTTTAGGCTGAGAGGGGAAAGATTTAACAGGGACTCAAGGGGAAACTTTTTCATGCAGAGAGAGTGTATGGAATGAGCTGTCAGAGGAAGTGGTGGAGGCTGGAACAATTTCAACATTTAAAAGGCATCTGGATGGGTATATGAATAGGAAGGGTTGAGAGATATGGACCAAATGTTGGCAAATGGAACTAGATTTAGGATATCTGGCTGGTATGCACCATTTGGACCGAAGGCTCTGTTTCTGTGATGTATGACTCTATGACTCTATGACACTATGAATGAAATTTTAATGATGTTCTTCACTGGATGTATTAGTGACTGTCTTGTCTTTAGTCCTCTTGTTCTACAGAGAAACCTAAACAAATTAATATTATTTTCCTCTTCTCCTTTTGTTTGTCTTTTGTTTATTCTTCATTCTCCTTCATTCTCAAATCTTAACATAATTTCCAAAGCAAAAGGATAGGTGCAGCTGCACTGGGGAAACAGTTATCTCAGGAAATTATTACAAAGTTTTTGTTATGAATGGAGCAGTGTGGGGTTATTGTGCTGAGAATAGTGCCTATCTCTGGCAAAATTATTATTGTTGTGCTAACTTGATACCAAAATTTGAAATCGAAACATTGGAAAAGCAGTTGTAAAGCTGCACAGCAATAAAATCTGAGAACATGTGGAACTTTCTTGAGACAAAAAGAAAAGACAGAAAGAACTGAAAATCTGAGGACCAATAGGAGAGCGAGTGACTAGTCTGCATTTCAGTTGTTATTCATGGGAAGAAAGAGTGTTATCCAGTTACATTTCCACATATGGCCCTGGGGTGATCTGCAATTCTGCATCATTAGTATTATGGTTGCCATGGTGAAAAAGCATATTACATTGGTGCAAAGCTGTCCCATCACTGCCATCTATAGGTGACTATTGGAAATAGCTCAGTGTGTAAACAAAGTTAAAGTTGACCTTGCAATTCTGCTCAACGGTTCTGCTTACACAGACAGCAATTGGTTCTCCTTCATCATGTCACATCCAAAATTAATCAAGACAGTCAAACAATTCTAGAGCCAGTAACTATTGTGGTTGATGTTTATCCATGTTTAATATCCTTCCTTCAGGTTTCCACCCCTGCCAGCGAACTCAAATAGCTCTTATCAAAATCACAAATGACATCTTACATGGGTGTGTCAAAGACAAACTCCCTGAGGTCACCCTCACTCCTTGTCTGCACTCGTTGGCAAGATTGACCACACGGTGTAGTTTGGAGGGAAATTAACACCACCACATGGAAGTTCCCTTTCAAACCACACACCATCCTGACTTGGAAAGAATGTACATGGGTCTGAAAGGGTTAATACTGATGACTGTCATAAGCACTCCCACTATGGTAATGTTGTGTAAACTTGTGGCCAGGAAAGCTTGAGATCTCAAAGGAGTTAGAGCTAATATTTGGTCCTCCTCATAATCTCAATAACCGTGTTTATCATTTCAGCATAAAGGTAAAGTCATTATAGGGCTGCTCTGTCATTAAAGAGAGATGACTGGTGGTGGTTTAACCTAAGGGTCCCCACACCTGGGTAAGGTGGAAGGTTAACAAGAAGAATCCTTCATGCTAACCTCAGCCAGTGTGGAACTTGAACTCACTCTGCATAGCAAACCAAGCTAACTAACTTCCCTACCCTGTAACTAGCTGTTAACATACAATCATCTACAGTTTATTAACTACAAGAGATTTTCTAGTTAGTCCAGAAAGTGAAACACACTAGAACAAACCAGCTACATAGTTTCCTACTCTTAAAATAGATGGTGGCCATAAACTTCATTATGAGCAGCCGTTCATGCAGCAGTGAGCTGGCTAGCCAATAAAACAGGAAGTGTATAACCATTCCTTCAGTATCTGGATCAGAAACTTAGATTTCTCTTCCTGACTGCAATGTGAGTGTACCTAGACCATGTGGACTGTCACACTTCAAAAAGCAGCTTACCAAACCATTTCAAGAGCAATTAGTGACGTTAATATCCCATGAACAAACCTAATTTTTAAGAATCCTTCTCTGAAATCTCTTCACCGCTGTCGTGTTGGATGGAACTGCTTTCACGTGGTACCATTCTTAATTATCTAACTGTAAACAGAGAATTACTTACACAGAGTTTACTAAAATGGGCTAAACCATCCTAGAGCCAGTAACTATTGTGGTTGAGGTTTATCCATGTTTAATATCCTCTCTTCAGGTTTCCACCACTGCCAGAGTACCCAAAAAGCTCTTATCAAAATCACAAATGACATCCTACATTTGTGTCAAAGACAAACTCCCTGAGGTCACCCTTGCTCCTTGTCTGCACTCGTTGACAACTAAGATGCACTAAAACAGAATTTACCTCTGGTGTCTTTCAGGGAGCAACCCTAGAACCCTTCCTATTTTTTAATCTATATGCTGCCCCCTGGTGACATCATACGAAAGTACAGTGTAAGTTTTCATATGTATGTTGATGTCTCAGATGAATGTAAAATATTCTGTGACACTCAGCAGAGGGAGGGAGGGAGGAGTGTGAAGGGTTGAGTTCTTTCTTGTGTATTACCCAATTTCTATCTAGTAATTTCCCAAATTACTACAGAAAATGCACCTCCAGGCTGTTAAATCTTTGCAATGCCCTGCGATAATGAATGCTACATAAATACAAGTCTGCGTTTCTTTTATATTATTATGAATACTGCAATTTTCGTGAATGTACTATGGGAAACCCAGAATGTTTGACTCTAAGTTTTAAAAAGCAGAACATCAGACCAGGATGAACAGGTTAAAATTATTTAATCAAATTTATTTGGAGAACTAATGATACACAGAAGCAGAAAGATGTTAAAGTCTAATAAACAGCAAAAACTCACATTTTGAAAGAATCATTACATACTGACTGTTACCTCTAAGTATTTTACAGGGTTCAAGAGGGAGAGCAGGGAAGGATAATCTAGAGAAGGGTCTCAAATTAGCCTTAATTTAAGTCAGTAAGGACCCCCAATTTGCAAATTACATAAACATAACAAGGCAAAAGTCAAGCAGTGCAAAGATCGATCTATATGGAAGGGGTGACTAAAGATGTTTAGATGGACGAGTTCTACAAGATAAGGGAAAAGGCAATGAAGGAACAATCACAATAATGGTGCAGAAAAAGTCAGCATTAAAATTTGATCTCATGTCAGAGGAACTCAAACTTACACTAGATAATAACTATTGCAGAAGAAATGTATGTACTTCTGGGCACTGGCTCTTGGGTCTTACTGAGGCCTTAAGCCATTCCATCTCACTAATTCTCCTCCTTTGCAACACTACCACTTTAGCCTAGTATAAGTCATCTTTCTAAAATGTCCTAATGTAGTTTGGTGTGAAAATTTGTCTGATTGTGCCCCTGTGGAATATTGTGAGATGCTTTCTTGCATCAGCAGTGCTACATAAATGCAAGTTGTTGTTGCCTGTTAACAACCCAGCATGTGCTACTATCTCCTCTACTTTTTGTCATTTACATCAATGATTTGGATGCGAGCATAAGACGTACAGTTAGTAAGTTTGCAGATTACACCAAAATTGGAGATGTAATGGACAGCGAAGAGGGTTACCTCAGATTACAACAGGATCTGGACCAGATAGGCCAATGGGCTGAGAAGTGGCAGATGGAGTTTAATTCAGATAAATGCGAGGTGCTGCATTTTGGGAAAGCAAATCTTAGCAGGATGTATACACTTAATGGTAAGGTTCTAGGGAGTGTTGCTGAACAAAGAGACCTTGGAGTGCAGGTTCATAGCTCCTTGAAAGTGGAGTCGCAGGTAGATAGGATAGTGAAGAAGGCATTTGGTATGCTTACCTTTATTGGTCAGAGTATTGAGTACAGGAGTTGGGAGGTCATGTTGCGGCTGCGCAGGACATTGGTGAGGCCACTGTTCAAACATCGCGTGCAAATCTGGTCTCCTTCCTATCGGAAAGATATTGTGAAACTTGAAAGGGTTCAGAAAAGATTTACAAGGATGTTGCCAGAGTTGGAGAATTTGAGCTACAGGGAGAGGCTGAACAGGCTGGGGCTGTTTTCCCTGGAGCGTCAGAGGCTGAGGGGGTGAACTTATAGAGGTTTACAAAATTATGAGGGGCATGGATAGGTTAAAAGTCTGTTCCCTGGGATCGAGGAGTCCTGAACTAGAGGGCATAGATTTAGGGTGAGAGGGGAAAGATATAAAAAAGATCTAAGGGGCAACTTTTTCACGCAGAGGGTGGTACGTGTATGGAATGAGCTGCCAGAGGATGTGGTGGAGGCTGGTACAATTGCAACATTTAAGAGGCATTTGAATGGGTATATGACTAGGAAGGGTTTGGACAGATATGGGCCGGGTGCTGGCAGGTGGGATTAGATTGGGTTGGGATATCTGGTCGGCATGGACGGGTTGGACCGAAGGGTCTGTTTCCATGCTGTACATCTCTATGACTCTATGAGAAACCCGGAAAGCCATGATCGATGATGTGAAGGACACCAAATTTGATAAATGCTATGGTTGAGGAGTTTCCCTGTTCCTGGTGTATTGTTGGATACATGTTTGGAAAAACGCAGTGGTGTTGCGCTCTGGTTTGAGGAGAATGATGTAACATTTTGGTAAGAAATATCCGACAGTGATGGAATAGGTATTCAGAAGAACGACAGCTGCTTCGATACGAGATATAAAATTGTTCGGACTGGAGAAAATCACCAAAAACAGGAAGATCCAGGAAATCAAGACCACTGCCATGCTGAAGGTGATATATTTAGCCTCATTGTAGTTTTTGGGAAGATCCTTACTCAGGTAGGAAAACATAAAGCAAAGCAAACAGAGAAAAACAGGTCCACAAACAGACAGGAGTGAATAAAGAAGATTTGTGGGACCACACATCAGAATGCTTTCAGTTTTGGAAATATCATTGATCCTCTCAAAAATTGGAATCTTAGAGAATATCCATGAGAAGGATGATATGATCTCAATAACAGTCATTGTAAATATAAAGATGTACTGCCCATTGTATTTAACCCAATAATTATAAGCTTTTGGCAACTTGCTAGCCATTTTGAAGATGAGCACAAGCTGAAAAGATCTCACGAGTAGACATGCCAGGCAAGTTGTGTAGCCCACTGTAAATAACAGCTTCCGAGTGATACAAATCCCAGGACCAGGTTCCCCAATGAAGGAATACACACTGCTGCAGCTGACGAATAATGCCAATAAAAGGACAAAGCACAATTTCCCTCCTGCAGCCTTGACAATGGGGGTGTCAAAATAAATGACAAAGGTGGCACCAATCAATACTTTCAGTATCAGTCCAAATCCTGTTACCAAAGCTATCACAATAGAAATATTCTCATTCCATCTCAGGTATACCGTATATCTATTATGGCAAATCGTGCTCTTTGAGGGTGACCACTGGTTTAAGTCGCAAGGTATACACTCTGTAAAAGAAGATAAAAGAACTTTCACGAGCAAGAAGTTGGCTTGATTTTTTCCATTGCCTAAGTAACAATACATCATAATTCCTTTAACATAGCAAAACACATCGAAGTTGCTTTACACCAAACAGGAATTGAGAGGAGAGCTATAGAGGTTATCATAATTTGGGTTAAAGATGATTTTTAAGGAGAAATTAGAAAGCAGAGAACTGAGAATTACATTGTGTTGGAGGTGGAGTTAGGATATGAGAATTCTAGTGGCAAAGACCATACAGCCTCTGCCAGTAAAGTGGAATGGAAAGTTTGAGAGAAATCATCGGATTCTGGATTCAGAACAACCAGAGTGTTGTGGGGTGCGGTGGAATGCTGGAGAAGGTCACAGAGGTAGAGTGAGACAAGGTCGTGGACTGGCTCTGAAACCTGTATGTTAGTGATGAGGAGTCAGGTCTGAAGTGGGTGGTAGTACCTGGATACACATAAGTTTTGGATGTGCTGGAATCTACAGAGGGGGAGGTTAGGAAGTCAGTAAGAAATGTGTTGGAGAAATCAAGTCTGGAGGTGGGTTAAATTATGTGTTTCCATTTTAATGAAGTTCCCTGATGTTTTATTAGGTATTAAATACTGCAAGCATCGAACAGAGGCCAAAAGCTGAAGAAAATTTGATGAATGCTTGAAAGAAGATACAGAAGAGGGCAAATGAATGCAGACACTGTGGATCGGTCTGTTTAAAGAGCTCATTTTAATGCAAGTGTGATGGGCTGAATGGCCTCTTTCTGTGATGACATTTCTAGGTCTCTGCAATCTTTTGAGTTGGATCAAAATTCCTGACAAGTTGTGTAAACTTGTCAATAAATCTGTCCAGGAAAGTCCTTTGTTTCTGCTGCATTCCAGAAGGGATTGGCTAAGACTGGGACTTTGTCCATGAGACAAATTGGAAAGAGGATTATACGTTATTAACAGAGGGAAGCATGCTCCTAACATTGCTTATCCCCACAACCCCTTCTCCCACCCCTGCCTTCCATTCTTTTCTCTGGCCCCTTTCTGACAGAAACCATCTTGGCAGGGACTGCTTTATACAAACCACTTTCATTCTGGAATGTTCCCTCAACGCAATCCTTGCATATGAAGCAACATGTTTGGAAACCAACGGTAACTTTTATCTGGCCAGGTTCACATTCCACGGAACAGTTTGAAGTAGGAATCTGTTTGGAACAAGACAATAGTGATTGCAAATTTTAAAAACAATCAGTTTTATATGTTAACTCTTTGAAGAGATATCAATTTTCCCAATGGTTCAGATGGCTTTAATCTCTTAAAAATCAAGTAATCTCTGTGTTTAGGCCAATGGCTGCTTGACAAGATCCTTGAGGGCCAAAGATGTCTCACATCACCCCAGTAAGGGTCAGCATCTTCAGGAGGTGAGAAAGAAATTAAGAAAGGAAGTATTATTTTGAAAGATGAAACAGGTCTCAATATTGAGTGAGAACTCAGCTAGATTACCTTGCCTTCTTGTGAATTCCATTTGATCAAGGAGCCATCAATTTGAAGCCGTCCAGGTTTGGACTTGTATGATCCAATCACTGTGAAGGAAACGACCTCATTTTTCCAATCCCAGTAAATGATGTCATATCCTGTTGGAGGGTTTCCATTCTCATCAAAAGAAATTGGCACTCCGTTAAGGGAAAAATTGATTCTCTTCAGAGTTTCAAGAAGCTGGAAGAGAAGACAAGGATAGGGTCAGCTGAAAGGCTTTAGGCAGCTTGGCTATTCATATAAAAATTAGACAGTTAATAACACATCAAATTGTCATGTAGCTTGTGAGCTCCTTTCAGAATGCCATACTCCATCCGTGGTCTGTATAAGACCAGAGAATGTCTCAAATAATCTCAAAGTAAAAAAAATCACACAACACCAGGTTATAGTCCAACAGGTTTAATTGGAAGCACTAGCTTTCAAAGCACTGCTCCTTCATCAGACAACCACCACTCCGAAAGCTAGTGCTTCCAATGAAACCTGTTGGACTATAACCTGGTGTTGTGTGATTTTTAACTTTGTACACCCCAGTCCAACACTGGCATCTCCAAATCATCTCAACTAATCTCAGTATTCTGGGGCTTCTTAAAAAGAAACATACTCACAGGCTGCAAGAACCAATCCAAACTCATTAGTTATTGTTCTTACATATTCAGCCGAGTGGTTTGCTAAGATATTTCAAAGGGGAGTTGGGAGTGCAGTGGTTTTAGGGTCACATGTTGACTAAACCAGGAGAGTTTCTTTCACTAAATATTGAACTAAATGGATACTTGCAAGAATCTGGCAAGTTCGTGGCTCCTATCGCTAACTCCAACTTTTAATTCTAGAACTTCCTTTCATTGACTGAATTTAAATTTCCCTAGCATGCTCTCAACACAGATATCTGCAGATCATTAGTCTAGCTCTCTGGATTATCCATCCAGGAGCACAACTATTTTAATATTGTGCAAGAATAGGGCAATCCAAAAAAAAAACTAGGAGTTAGCCAGTTTTGAGAAGATTTTTAGCTCAGGTTGAGCTTCTGGGTGTAAGTTTGCTCGCTGAGCTGGAAGGTTCACTTTCAGATGTTACGTCACCATACTAGGTAACATCATCAATGAGCCTCTGGTGAAGCACCGTGTTGTGTCCCACTTTCTATTTATGTGTTTATGTTTCCTTAGGCTGGTGCCGCCATTTTCTGTGTTGGTGATGTAATTTCTTGTTCTTTTTCTCAGAGGGTGGTAGGTGGGGTTCAAATTGATATGTTTACTGACAGAGCTTTGGTTGTAATTCCATGCTTTTAGGAATTCTCATGCATGTTGTTGTTTGGCTTGTACTAGAATGGATGTATTATCCTAATCAAAGTGGTGTCCTTCCTCGTCTGTACAAAAGAATACTAGTGATAGTGGGTCATGTCTTTTTGTGGCTACTTGCTGTTCATGTATCCTGGTAGGTAGTTTTCTACCTGTTTATCCAATGTAGTGTCTGTTACAGTTTTTGCAAGATATTTTGTAAATGACGTTTGTTTTGCTTGTTGTCTGTATAGGGTCTTTCAAGTTCATTAGCTGCTGTTTTAGTGTGTTGGTGGGTTTGTGGGCTACCATGATGCCAAGAGGTCTGAGTAGTCTGGCAGTCATTTCTGAGATGTCTTTGATGTAGGAAAGTGTGGCTTGGGTTTCTGGGCGCGTTTTGTCTGCTTGTTTCGATTTGTGGTTGAGAAATTGGCACTGTGGTCATTGGGTACCAGTTCTTTTTGAATATGCTGTATGGATGATTTTCCTTTGCTCTTCATAGTTCCTCTGTGCTGCAGTGTGTGGTGGCTCATTGAAATAATGCTCTAACGCAGCTGTGTTTGTGTTGGAGTTTCCATTCCAAATTGCTATTGATTGGGCTGCAGTCAAAAGCACAAGTTGAGTGGTGGGTCTGGATTCTTTTATTCAGACCTTCATGAAAGTGGACAGCTTTGGCATTTGTTGCTCATCCCTAATTGCTCCTGAACAGATGATGGTGACTGCACATTCCGTGTGGTGAAAAAACACTCATTGTGCTGTTAGTGTTCCAGAATTCTGAGCCAGTGACAATGAAGGAATGCTGATAAAGTTCCAATGATTGGTCACATGTGCAATTTTCATGGAGTGCAAGTTGCAGATCATGGAATTTCCACATCTTTCCATTCCTTGCCCTTCTAGGTGGTAGAGGTTGAGTGTCTAAAAGGAGCCATTCAAGGAGACTTGGTCAGTTGCTGCAGTTCACCTTGATACCTCCACTATCGATTGTAGAGAGCATGAATGATTACAGTGCTGACGATGTGCTGATCAAATGGGCTGCATTGTCCTGGATATTGTTGTGTGTCTTGAGTGTTGTTGGACCCCAATGCATCCAGTCAAGCACAGAGTAATTCCTCACACTCTTGATGTGCACCTTGTAGTTGGTGGAAAGGTTAGGAGTTGTGCTATTCACCACAGGATTTGCAGTGATTATTTGACCCACTCTTGTAGCCACAGTACTTACGTGGTAAAAACAATGATTGCAGATGCTGGAAACCAGATTCAGGATTAGTGGTGCTGGAAGAGCACAGCAGTTCAGGCAGCATCCGAGGAGCAGTAAAATTGACATTTCGGGCAAAAGCCCTTCATCAGGCACAAATGATGTCGGGAAGAAGAGGAGGAACATACTACAGCGGGACTTCGGAGAACTAGGAAGAAGGCTGAAAAGCAGGACGTCCAAGGTGGTTATCTCCGGTTTGCTTCCAGTTCCTCGGGCAGGTATGGCCAGAAACAGGGAGATAATGGACTTGAATGTGTGGTTGGGGAACTGGTGCAGGAAGCAAGGATTTAAGTTCTTGGATCACTGGGGTATATTTTGTGGTAAGCATAAATTCTACAAGAGAGACGGTTTGCACCTTAATAGGTAAGGGACCAGCATTCTGGCAAGCAGGTTTTCTACTGCAACACAGCTACATTTAAACTAAGTAGTGGAGGGGAGGGGACAAACTGGATGTTTAAAAAGGAAATTGAAGGAAAAGTTAGAACAAGAGAAGTCAAGAAAGACAACTGTATCAATGAGGCAGAAAACTCGGAAAGGGATCATGCTGTAAGGTTGAGTGAAATAGGGGTTGATGGGAAGGGTAAGAGCAGTAACAAATTAAAAATACGATACATGAATGCATGAAGCATTAGACATAAGATGGATGAGCTTGAGGCTCTTTTGGAAATTGGCAGATACGATATTGTGGGGATAACTGAGATGTGGCTTCAAGTGGACAGGGCCTGGGAATGAATATTCAAGGCTACACGTGCTATCGTAAGGACAGACTGACGGGCAGAGGGGGTGGGGTGGCCTTATTGGTAAGGGAGGATATTCAGTCCCTTGCGCGGGGGGACCTAGAGTCAGGGGATGTAGAGTCAGTGTGGATAGAGCTGCGAAATACTTAGGGTAAAAAGACCCTCTTGGGAGTCATCTACAGGCCCCCAAACAGTAGTCTGGATGTCGGATGTAAGTTGAATCAGGAGCTGAAATTGGCCTGTCGCAAAGATGTTACTACAGTTGTTATGGGGGATTTTAACATGCAGGTAGACTGGGAGAATCAGGATGGTATTGGACCTCAAGAAAGAGACTTTGTGGAGTGCCTCAGAGATGGGTTCTTAGAGCAGCTGGTGCTGGAGCCGACGAGGGAGAAGACAATTCTGGATCTGGTATTGTGTAACGAACCAGAAGTGGTCAGAGACCTTGAAGTGAAGGAGCCATTGGGAAGTAGTGACCATAATACATTAAGCTTCAATCTGCAATTTGAGAGGGAGAGGGTGCAGTCAGAAGTGACAGTACTTCTGTTGAATAAAGGGAACTATGGAGCTATGAGGGAGGAGCTGGCCTAAGTTCAATGGTGCAATACCTTAGCAGGGATGACTGTGGAGGAACAATGGCGGATATTTCTGTGTATAATGCAGAAATTGCAGGATCAGTTCATTCCAAAAAGGAAGATCCCGGGAAGAGGCATGGGTGGCCGTGGCTGATGAAGCAAGTTAAGAAACATATAAAGTTAAAAGAGAAAAAGTATAACATAGCAAAGATAAGTGGGAAAACTGAGGACTGGGAAGCTTTTAAAGAGCAACAGAGGATTACTAAGAAGGAAATACGCAGAGGAAAAATGAGGTATGAAGGTAAACTGGCCAATAATATAAAGGAGGATAGTAAAAGCTTTTTTAGGTATGTGCAAGGCAAAAAAATGGTTAGGACTAAAATTGGGCCCTTGAAGACAGAAACAGGGGAATATATTACGGGGAACAAAGAAATGGCAGAAGAATTAAATGGGTATTTCAGATCTGTGTTCACTGGGGAAGACACAAGCAATCTCCCTGGCTGAAGGACCTGAACTTAAGGGAATTTATATTTGCCAGGCTTTGGTGTTGGAGAGACTGTTAGGTCTGAAAGTTGATAAGTCTCCGGGGCCTGATGGTCTACATCCTAGGGTACTGAAGGAGGTGGCTCGGGAAATCGTGGATGCGTTGGTGATTATTTTCCAGTGTTCGATAGATTCGGGGTCGGTTCCTGAGGATTGGAGGGTGGCTAATGTTATACCACTTTTTAAGAAAGGTGGGAGAGAGAAAGCAGGAAATTATAGACCAGTTAGTCTGACCTCAGTGGTGGGAAAGATGCTGGAGTCTATTATAAAGGATGAAATTACGGCACATCTGGATAGTAGTAACAGGATAGGACAGAGTCAGCATGGATTTATGAAGGGGAAATCATGCTTGACTGATCTTCTTGAATTTTCTGAGGATGTAACTCTGAAGGTGGATGAGGGAGATCCAGTAGATGTAGTGTACCTGGACTTCCAGAAAGCTTTTGATAAAGTCCCACATAGGAGGTTAGTGAGCAAAATTAGGGTGCATGGTATTGGGGGCAAAGTACTAGATTGGATTGAAAATTGGTTGGCTGATAGGAAACAAAGGGTAGTGATAAACGGCTCCATTTCGGAATGGCAGGCAGTGACCAGTGGGGTACCGCAGGGATCCGTGCTGGGACCGCAGCTTTTTACAATATATGTTAATGATATAGAAGATGGTATCAGCAATAACATTAGCAAATTTGCTGATGATACAAAGCTGGGTGGCAGGGTGAAATGTGATGAGGATGTTAGGAGATTATAGGGTAACCTGGACAAATTAGGTGAGTGGGCAGATGCATGGCAGATGCAGTTTAATGTGGATAAATGTATGGTTATCCACTTTGGTGGCAAGAACAGAAAGGCAGATTACTACCTCAATGGAATCAATTTAGGTAACGGGGCAGTACAGAGAGATCTGGGTTTTCTTGTACACCAGTCAATGAAGGCAAGCATGCAGGTACAGCAGGTAGCGAAGAAGGCTAATAGCATGCTGGCCTTCATAACAAGAGGAATTGAGTATAGAAGCAAAGAGGTTCTTCTGCAGCTGTATAGGGCCCTGGTGAGACCACACCTGGAGTACTGTGTGCAGTTCTGGTCTCCAAATTTGAGGAAAGACATTCTGGCTATTGAGGGAGTGCAGCGTAGGTTCACGAGGTCAATTCCTGGAATGGCGGTATTACCTTACACAGAAAGACTGAAGCGACTGGGCTTGTATACCCTTGAGTTTAGAAGACTGAGAGGGGATCTGATTGAGACATATAAGATTATGAAAGGATTGGACACTCTGGCAGCAGGAAACATGTTTCCGCTGATGGGTGAGTGCCGAACCAGAGGACACAGCTTAAAAATACGGGGTAGACCATTTAGGACAGAGATGAGGAGAAACTTCTTCACCTAGAGAGTGGTGGCTGTGTGGAATGCTCTGCCCCAGAGGGCAGTGGAGGCCCAGTCTCTGGATTCATTTAAGAAAGAGTTGGATAGAGCTCTCAAAGATAGTGGAATCAAGGGATATGGAGATAAGGCAGGAAGAGGAAGAGGTGCAGGCTCGAAGGGCAGAATGGCCTACTCCTGCACCTATTGTCTATTGTCTATTGTCTATTGGCTTTTGCCTGAAACGTCGATTTTACTGCTCCTCGGATGCTGCCTGAACTGCTGTGCTCTTCCAGCACCACTAATCCAGAATACTTATGTGGCTTGTCCAGTGAAATTTCTAGTTAATAATAACCCCCGGGACATTTGTGGTGGTGGATTCAACAGTGGCAAGGCTGTTAAATATCAAAAATAGATACTTAGATTCTCTCTTGTTGGAAGGCACTTGCAGCTGCTGCCATTGTTCTTCCTCTTGGCAGAAGCCACAGGTTTTGAAGCTGCTTTCACGGGAGATGTGATGAATTATTGCAGTGTAGCTTATAGATGGTACACACTACTGCCACTGTAAATCAGTAGTGGAGGGAGTGAATGTTGGAGGTTGTGGGTATGGTCCAATCAAGTGGGCTTCTTTATCCTGGATGGCATTGAGCTTCTTGAGTGTTGTTGGAGCTGCATCTACCCAGGCAAGAGGGGCGTCAGGAAGTGGATTACTTGCTGCAGAATTCCTAGCCTCTGACTTGTTGCTTCAGTCATGATATTTATGGTGAATCGAGTTCAGCTTCTGGTCAAGGTAACCCTGATGTTGGGGATTTAGTGATGGAAACACCTTTGAATGTCAAAGGGTGATAGTTAGATCCCTCTTGTTGGTGATGGTCATGTTCTGGCATTTGGATGGTGCAGAACGATGTCTTGATTAAGATGCCAGATGGTGGAATTCTAGCCCAGTGTAGATGTTTCCAAGACAAGGCTTTCAGGATGAGAAGAGGATCAGGATCTGATTCAATCATCATTCCTGCATTAGAACATAGAACAATACAGCACAGAACAGGCCCTTCGGCCTACTATGTTGTGCCGAACATTTGTCCTAGCTTAAGCACCCATCCATGTACCTATCCAATTGCCACTTAAAGTTCGCCAATGATTCTGACTCTGCCACTCCCACAGGCATGCCCCCACCACTCTCTGGGTAAAGAACCTACCCCTGACATCTCCTCTATACCTTCCACCCTTCACCTTAAATTTATGTCCCCTTGTAACACTCTGTTGTACCCGGGGAAAAAGTTTCTGATTGTCTACTCTATCTATTCCCTTGATCATCTTATACACCTCTATCAAGTCACCCCTCATCCTTCTCCGTTCCAATGAGAAAAGGCCTAGCACGTACAACCTATTCTCCATTCCAGGCAACATCCTGGTAAATCTTCTCTGCACCCTCTCCAAAGCTTCCACATCTTTCCTAAAGTAAGGCGACCAGAACTGCATACAGCACTCCAAATGTAGCCTAACCAAAGTCCTGTACAGCTGTAACATCACTTCACGACTCTTGAATTCAATCCCTCTGCTAATGAACGCTAATACACCATAGGCCTTCTTACAAGCTCTATCCACCTGAGTGGCAACTTTCAAAGATCTATGAACATAGACCCCAAGATCCCTCTGCTCCTCCACCTTACTAAGAACCCTACCGTTAACCCTGTATTCCGCATTCTTATTTGTCCTTCCAAAATGGACAACCTCACACTTGGCAGGGTTGAACTCCATCTGCCACTCCTCAGCCCAGCTCTGCATCATATCTAAGTCCCTTTGCAGCCGACAACAGCCCTCCTCACTATCCACAACTCCACCAATCTTCGTATCATCTGCAAATTTACTGACCCACCCTTCGACTCCCTCTTCCAAGTCATTAATAAAAATTACAAACAGCAGAGGACCCAGAACTGATCCCTGCGGAACTCCACTTGTTAATGGGCTCCAGGCTGAATATTTACCATCTACCACCACTCTCTGACTTCGACCAGTTAGCCAGTTTTCTATCCAACTGGCCAAATTTCCCTCTATCCCATGCCTCCTGACTTTCCGCGTAAGCCTACCATGGGGAACCTTATCAAATGCCTTACTAAAATCCATGTATACTACATCCACTGCTCTACCCTCATCCACGTGCTTGGTCACCTCCTCAAAGAATTCAATAAGACTTCTAAGGCAAGACCTACCCTTCACAAATCCGTGCTGGCTGTCTCTAATCAAGCAGTGTCTTTCCAGATACTCATAAATTCTATCCCTCAGTATCCTTTCCATTACTTTGCCTACCACCGAAGTAAGACTAACTGGCCTGTAATTCCCGGGGTTATCCCTATTCCCATTTTTGAACAGGGGCACAACATTCGCCACTCTCCAGTCCCCTGGTACCACCCCTGTTGACAGTGAAGACGAAAAGATCATTGCCAACGGCTCTGCAATTTCCTCTCTTGCTTCCCATATAATCCTAGCATATATCCCGTCAGGCCCGGGGGACTTGTCTATCCTCAAGTTATTCAAAATGTCCAACACATCTTTCTTCCTAACAAGTATCTCCTCTAGCTTACCAGTCCATTTCACACTCTCCTCTTCAACAATACGGTCCCTCTCGTTTGTAAATACTGAAGAAAAGTACTCATTCAAGACCTCACTTATCTCTTCCGACTCAATACACAGTCTCCCACTACTGTCCTTGATCGGACCTACCCTCGTTCTCGTCATTCTCATATTTCTCACATACGCATAAAATGCCTTGGGGTTATCTTTGATCCTATCCGCCAACGATCTTTCATGCCCTCTCTTAGCTCTCCTAATCCCTTTCTTCAGCTCCCTTCTGGCAATCCTGTATCCTTCCAATGCTCTGTCTGAACCTTGTTTCCTCAACCTTATGTAAGCCCCCTTCTTCCTCTTTACAAGACATTCAACCTCCCTCGTCAACCAAGGTTCCCTCACACGACCATCTCTTTCCTGCCTGACAGGTACAAACATATCAAGGACACGTCGTATCTGTTCCTTGAAAAAGTTCCACATTTCCACGACATCCTTCCCTGACAGCCTATGCTCCCAACTTATGCTCCTCAGAGCCTGTCTTACAGCATCGTATTTACCCTTCCCCCAATTGTAAAACCTACCCTGTTGCACACACCTATCTCTCTCCATAACCAAGGTGAAAGTCACAGAATTGTGGTCACCATCACCAAAATGTTCACCCACTAACAAGCCCATCACTTGTCTCGGTTCGTTACCAAGTACCAAATCCAATATGGCCTCCCCTCTGGTCGGGCAATCTACATACTGAGTTAGAAAAGCTTCCTGTACACACTGCACAAACACCGCCCCATCCAATCTACTTGATCTAAAGAGCTTCCAATCAATGTTTGGGAAGTTGAAATCACCCATGACTACTACCCTGTGGCTTCTGCACCTTTCCAAAATCTGTTTCCCAATCTGTTTCTCCACATCTCTGCTGCTATTGGGGGGCATTCATTGGCATATATTGGCTCAGATTAAATGTCACATGGATTTTAATTTTCTCATCCTTGTTTTCATATCTTTATGTGGCCTCAATCTTTCCTATCTTTGTAATCCTATTCAACCCTCAGCCCTTTGAGATTTCTGCTCCCTGCCAATTCCAGCCCAACTTAGAAACACATTGCTCAACTGTTGGTGATGTTGCCTTGAGCTACTGAGGCCTTAAACTCTGTAGTTCCCCACCAAAACTCCTCTGCCTCTCTATCTGTTACTTTATCTTTAAGATGCTTCAAAAAACCTACTTCTTTGACCAACAATATGGCCATTTGCTGTGACATACTTTTTTTGAGGATGAAACAATTGTGTTTGAAACTGTTCTTGTTTAGCACCTTGGAAGAGTTTACAATGTTGAAGGCACTACATAAATGCATGTTGATGTTGTTGGGCAGTGAATTGAAAAGGGAGATTCGAGAAGAGCCCATCATATTCTTGATAACACTATTATTATTCCACAATGAGTAATGTTTAGTTAAACTGGAAATATTGAAGATAAAAACACTGGGTGGTAAGGGGGATGCCAACCTGTAATCACTTGCTTTGTGCCACCACATAGAAACAAGATTTACTGGCAATGATTCATGAGAATATTCATAGAATCCCTACAGTGTGGTAACAAGTCCACATTGACCCTCTGAAGACCCATTCACCTACTATTCTTCATTTCCCCTAACTAATGCACCTAGCTTACATATCCCTGAACACTGTGGACAATTTCACATGGTCAATTCACCTGACCTGCACATCTTTGGATTGTGGGAGGAAACCAGAGCACCCAGAGGAAACCCACACAGACACCAAGGAGAATGTGCAAACTCCACACAGTCACCCAAGGTTGGAATTGAACCCAGGACCCTGGTGCTGTGAGGCAGCAGTACTGAGCCACTGTGCCACCCTAAATATTGCTGAAATTAGAGTTTGTATTTAGTAATTTTCTAACCTGCCATGGTAAGGCACCTTCCTTCTTGCAGTTTCCTGAATCACATTGAAGTAATTGATGTAGACCATGGGCTGCAGCATACACAGCAGAGTACACATTAAACTCAATGCGCCACTCTGAATACTCCAATAGTGATTTGACACCATCAGTCTTGCATGGGACGCATTGGTTGTAGGTGGCCATGAAGGTATTATCTGTGCAGTCTCGCCTTTCCTCCTGTGGATCAGTGTAGTTCATGCTTTGATTGATACCAGAATTTAAAGTAATGATATCCCTTAATACAAATTCATTGTATCCTGGCATGTGGCCCTGCATTACAGCAATCCCTAAGATAGTGCCAATTCTCTTAATGTTGGGAATTTCTGAAAGTCTTCTCTTGATAGATATAGCTTCACTTAAAATCCAGACTTTTCCAGTGATGTTCATAGCCACCACCACCTGGAAGAAATGTTCTGCATCCTGGACGTCAGCGAACATGACGACAACATTGACATTATTGGCAGTGATGGTGTCAATAATGTTGATGATTTCCTGCTTTGACTCTGATTCATGCTGTGGGATTGTGCCATAAGATGCCACACAGATTCCCACTGCAGTGGCACTCGAGATAACTTTGCGTTTTCCAGTCTCCCCATAGTCACTGCTGCTTCCAATCACTGTGATCCAATTCCACCGAAACTTCTGGATCAATAGAACAATTGCTTCAATCTGATTCTCATCATTTGGGATGGTTCGCATAAAATTTGGATATTCTGTCTTGTCACTCAGTTCCTCGCTGGAGGCTCCATAGCTAATCTGCAATGGAAAGATGCAATCAGTCATTTTATATCTAATTCACCATCCAATACTTCCAACACAAATATGTTGGTGATTTGCATTAAGTCTGTTTAACTCATCAACTCTGAGCTCACTGGCTTCCAATCCAGCAATGCCTTGATTTTAAAACTACCATTTTTGTTTTCAAATCCTTTACTCTCTCTTTCTGTCTCTGTTATCTCTTCCAGTTAACCACCACCAGGGCAAATGGCAATGGAAATAAACGCTGGCTTAATTAGAAATGCCAATGTCCTGCAAATGCATATTTTTTTTTAAAAGCCCTAACAATCACCCTTCAGGTCATTCTGTGACCCTCCAATTCTGACCACTTGTGTATTGTCTATTTCCTTCACAATACTGTTGCCTTCAGCTGTCTTAGCCCCAAACTCTTTGATTTCCTCCCCAAACCCCTCAGTTTATTTCTCTTTCCCCTTCACAATGCTCATTACAAATTACCTCCTGACTTTGTACTTTGTTGTGTGATCCAATATCTCCTGATGTTTTTTTAAAAAATTCATTGACTGGATGAGGGTGTCATTGGCTGGGCCAACATTTATTGCCCACCCTTAATTGCCCAGAGCGCAGTTAAGAGTCAACCACATCTCTGTGGGTCTGAAATCACATGTAGACCAGACCAATTTCATTCCCTGAAGGACATTAGTGTTCCAGATGGGTTTTTTCTTGACATTCAACAATGGATTCATTGTCATTATTAGACTCTTAATTTCTGACTTTTAAAAAAAAATTCATAATTGACCAAGGTAGGAATTGAACCCAGATCCCAGGAGCATTACCTGGATCTTTGGATTAATAGTCCAGGGATAATATATGAGGCCATTGCCTCCCCTGTGATGTGCCTCAGTTTGAAAATGCTCCTCTGAAGTGCCTATATACTTGGCATATTAAAGGCACTATATAAACGTATGTTGGTGTTGTGCTTATTGAAAGGTAAGGGAATCTGAGAGATCCAAAAAAATCCAAGAAAACAAACAATTGGTGTAACTTTACCTGAGGAACATCGAACAACCTGACAATGTTGGCTGTGATGATAGCAGCATCTGATTTTAATGGACCAATCAGGACTGAGGCTAAAGATTGGTATCTGCGATCAAACTGGTCTGTTTTCACCACATGTTCTGGAGGCCTTGACACAAAAGCAAATGATCCCTGGATATCGATGGTAATTGCACAATCATCAAATATCTCATACCCCAGACTGACGTTTGGCAGAAGAGAGCTCGAGTTGTTTATCTCCTCGACTGCGAACCTCATGGTTTCAAACAGTATATACCCATTATCGGAAAACCTAATGAAATATTTTAAAAAGGAATGTTATTTCCAAACATCATACTGGTTTGTCAGTGCTGGAAGTATTAATAAAGAAGACAAATCTGGTTGACACACTTAACTACTACCAAGAATTTCATTGTAGAGAATGTAAGGATTAGGTGATTTAGATGAGGGAACTCAATGCAACATCTCAAAATTTGCAGGTGACACAAAGCTGGGTGTAAGATTAGATTAGATTACTTAACAGTGTGGAAACAGGCCCTTCGGCCAAACAAGTCCACACCAACCCTCTGAAGAGCATCCCACCCATACCCATTCCCCTACATTTATCCCTTCACCTAACACTACGGGCAATTTAGCATGGCCAATTCACCTAACCTGCACCTAACCTAACCTAACCTAAGCTGTGAGGCAGACGTGGAGATGTTGCAGCATTATTTGGACAGGCTCAGTATGTGGGCAAATGCCCGGCAGATGCTGTATAATGTGGATAAATATGAGGTTATCCATTTTGGTCGCAAAAATAGGAAGGCAGATTATTCTTGAAAGGCCGAGAGGGGGGAATGTTTAACGAGACCTGGGTGTCCTCTTGCACCAGTCAGTGAAAGTAAGTGTGCAGGTGCAGCAGGCAGTAAAGAAGGCAAACAACATGTTGGCCTTCATAGCAAAATGATTCAAGCTCAGGAGCAAGGAAATTTTGCTACAACTGATGAGGCCACATGTGGGATATTGTGTGCTGTTTTGCTCTACTTATCTGAAAGGATGTTCTTGTTTTGGAGGGAGTGCAGTGATGGTTTACCAAGTTGATTCCTGTGATGGCAGGATCAACGTATGAGGAGACATTGAATTGCTCAGAATTGTATTCACTCGCATTTAGAAGAATAAGGGGAGATCTCATAGAAACCTATAAATTCTTACAGGTTAGATGAGGAAGGAGTGGATGAGTCCAGAAACAAGATCCTTGTTTAAGGATAAGGGTAAAACCTTTAGCACTGAGATGAAAAATTTCTTCAGCCAGAGAATGGTGAGCCTGTGAAATTCACTACTACAGAAGCATTACGTGTTTTCAAGAAGGAGATAATTGTAACTTCTGTGACTAAAAATATAATTGGAGAAGATGGGATTAGAGTATTGAGCTCAAAGATCAGCCATAATCATAATGAAAGTTGGAGGGTGTGATGGCTTGTGCTTGATGGTTAACCTGATATCAATTGTTCAGTGTTGGAGAATTCTTATCTTAAATGGAGAAAGGTTGAGATAATAGGGAAGGACAACAACAAAACTGTAAATTGTTAAAATGGTAAACCAACAGAATAGAAATGTTGTTAGAATTAGACTGTGAGGAGATTCTACAAGTTGAAAGTTTAAAAAATACATTTATATAAAACCTTTTTATCACAACAGATATCACAAAGTACACTGAACTACTTAAGTACATTTGGAATGTGGTCACTGTTGTAAGAAACATTTGTTCACAGTAAGCTCCCACATTAAGTGTTATAATGACCAGATCACCTGTTTAATTTAGTTAAAAAAGGGAGGAGGTGTCTCCTCACATTGTATCCATAGGAGTAGCATTTAACAGCCAAGTAAGTACTTTTGCAATGTAGTCTTACGAGAATATGACAGCCAGTTCTTACAAACAGATAAATGAATAAAAGATGCAACAGATACATTCAGAGAGGTATTGAAAGCTTTAGACAATCATTTCAACCTCAGAATTAATACAACTATATAAAGGGTTATTTAACTGAAGAATTCAGCATCCAAGGGAATTCATAGATGACTTCAGTAATAATCTCTACAGACTATTGGAGAGTGTGCCAAAAATGACTTAAAGCCAGAATTCATAAGTTATAGGCATTACTGATGAGCCTTTGTCAGATTTATTACAGTCCATAGAAGACCAAATTCTAAGTAGAGTTGTCCAATCTTTCTACATGGGAGACCACGTTTCAAGTTTTCTCTCAAATTTCAAAAAACTGATTTTATATTCCTGATGAAGGGCTTATGCCTGAAACGTTGATTCTCCTGCTCCTCGGATGCTGCCTGACCTGCTGTGCTTTTCCAGCACAACACTCTCGATTTTGACACAACAGCAATTTTAATAAAATAACATTAAAAAGTGCCAAACAGCAGAGCCAAATAGTATTTCTTTTTAGTCATATTGGTTATGAAATGGAGCTACAGAAATTGAAGGCAATTGACAAGGTTCCCCATGGGAGACTGATTAGCAAGGTTAGATCTCATGGAATACAGGGAGAACTAGTCATTTGGATACAGAACTGGCTCAAAAGTAGAAGACAGAGGGTGGTGGTGGAGGGTTGTTTTTCAGACTGGAGGCCTGTGACCAGTAGAGTGCCACAAGGATTGGTGCTGGGTCCACTACTTTTCATCATTTATATAAATGATTTGGATGTGATCATAAGAGATATAGTCAGTAAGAGTGCAGATGACACCAAAATTGGAGATGTAGTGGACAGCGAAGAAGGTTACCTCAGATTACAATGGGATCTTGATCAGATGGGCCAATGGGCTGAGAAGTGGCAAATGGAGTTTAATTCAGATAAATGTGAGGTGCTGCATTTTGGGAAAGCAAATCTTAGCAGGACTTATACACTTAATGGTAAGGTCCTAGGTAGTGTTGCTGAATAAAGAGACCTTGGAATGCAGGTTCATAGCTCCTTGAAAGTGGAGTCGCAGGTAGATAGGATAGTGAAGAAGGCATTTGGTATGCTTTCCTTTATTGGTCAGAGTATTGAGTACAGGAGTTGGGAGGTCATGATGCGGCTGTACAGGACATTGGTTAGTCTACTGTTGGAATATTGCATGCAAATCTGGTCTCCTTCCTATCGGAAAGATGTGAAACTTGAAAGGGTTCAGAAAAGATTTACAAGGATGTTTCAGGTTTGGAAGATTTGAGTTTATAGGGAGATGCTGAACAGGCTGGGGCTGTTTTCCCTGGAGCGTCAGAGGCTGAGGGGTGACCTGAAAGAGGTTTATAAAATCATGAGGGGCATGGATAAGATAAATTGACAATGTCTTTTCCCAGGGGTGGGGGCATAGGTTTAGGATGAGCCAGGAAAGATATAAAAGAAACCTAAAGGGCAACCTTTTCACACAGAAGGTGGTAAGTGTATGGAATGAGCTGCCAGAGGAAGTGGTAGAGTCTGGTAAAATTGCAACATTTAAGAGGCATCTGGATGGGTATATGAATAGGAAGGGTTTGGAGGGATATGGGGCAGGTGCTGGCAGGTGGGACTAGATTGGGTTGGGATATCTGGTCGGCATGGACGGGTTGGATCAAAGAGTCTGTTTCCATGCTGTACATCTCTATGACTCTATGATTAACTCTCAAATCCTAATCACCAGGGAATGCAATACAAATTGGAGCCAAGACAAGTTGGGCTCAACTCATACAGGCCTTGCATAACTTTTGGTGGTATAAACTCTTAGCTAATCTTGGTGGAATTTGTACATTTGTGGGAGTCAGAAGTGGGTAATTTCTCAGTCTGAGTTTCCAATTCTCCCAGCATGGGTTGGGTTTTGTAGAGTAAGAGGAGGGAATTAGTGGGTGTGTGTCAACCTTATGCAGTCTCAGGGTTCGTGCTCACTCTTGCTGTTCACACACAAACACACTCAGTCCAATCAATGCACACATACACACTCACTCTCTCCCACCTCCCTGTCATGCATGCAGATTCACTCCCTCCCTCCCACACACACATTCTCTTTCTCCATGTGCACAGTCCTCAGCCACCCACACAGTTTATCTCCGAACATAAACTGATAATGGTATATATTATACAATTATCATTTTGGGAATTTGGATGTTAAAGATGAGTTGGTTTCAGTTCTGTGAAGGATTTTGTTGTTAAGAGCTCAGAAAGTCATTGGGAACAGTGAAGTACCTACATAATATTGAAGAGAGCAGCTAGCTTTAGTCAGATGACTAGCAGGATTCCTGGTGTGTTAATGGATGAAGTATTTACAAAGTGGAACTTGTACGACACAGAGAAAGGAGCCATTAGTGACTTGAGTCCATTGTAGAAGAACAGTTTCATCCCAGCACAGCTTGATAGTTGTGTAGAAATCTCCAGACTATGAGAGATTAGTTAGTGAAATTTCTGAGCTGTGAGAGCTGTGTGGAAATTTTCAAGCTGTCAGAACCAAAAAGCGATTTAGGTCATTAGAACGGGAAAACATCGATCAGGTAAGGAATTAAAGAGTTGAGATGGAAGTGACACTTCACTGGAATCAATGATTCATAAAGGCTATAGCTCAGTAAAAAGGTTGAAACTTTGTTTTACTGTTTAATATCAAAATCTTTCTGAACTGTCTTATTTGGATAGCTATGCCTGTTTTTGTTATTGTTTTATTTTGTGTAATGAACTTGTGTTATTTTGTCGAAGAACATTGACAGTCTTATGTGAATGTGCTTGGTAAGTAACCCATAGGGTAACCTATTGCAAACATTAAACTGATGATCTATCAAGCCAATATTCATTCTGGGATCTGACATTTTTCATATTTCCATCAGCAAGATTATAGCAACAAACTCTTCCTCCCTCGCGCACACTGTCTTCCTTGCACATATGTACATTATCCCACTTTCCCCTCACCCCTTACACACAGACCTTCCTCTGTTCTATGTAATCATAAACAAATACACACACATTGTGTGGGCTTGGAAAGGGTTAGGGTTAGGATTTGCGTTAGGGTTACATTTAGGATTACATTTGCGTTAGGTTACATTTGCGCTAGGGTTAGGTTTTGGGTTAGAATTAGGGTTCTGGTTAAGTTTTGGATTGGGGTTAGGGTATGATTACGGTTGGGGTCAGGTTTGGGTTGACTGCAGTTCTTAGAGGGACCAGATTTGTATGCAAAGGACAAATTTTCATCTGATCATAACACAGCACAGTGACTATCTAAAATGAGAAATCACTCTCACATATTCAATACAGAGGTAACTAGAAAGGGACAATTTCAAATGGAACATGTTTGTTTATGATTATGTAGAACAGAGGAAGGTCTGTGCGTAAGGGGTGATGGGAAAGTGGGATAAAGAACAAATGTGCAAGGAAGACTGTGTGTGTGAAGGACAAAGAATTTGTTGTTATAATCTTGCTGATGGAATTAACAGATATGAGACCTAGCCAGAAGAACTCCTAATGTAACATCAGTTAGTAAACGAGTTAATTTAACCAATAATTCAATTACTGAGGGTGACCAAGTCCAAACTCATCAAAAAGTTGGAGTAAAACATCTACCTACGTCAGTTCACACATGGAGGTAGATTGAGGATAAATACCCATTGCCACATGAAGATTCAAGATGTGGAACATGTAACTCCGTGAAAGGCAGAACTAGTAATAGAGCAGCAATGCCTAAAGATTCTAGATATGGCAAATGTAAATGTCTCTTGTCACCATTGTCTGTGAGAGAAATATGGCGTTAGAAGCCCTCCAGTTCAAAAGAGAAGCTCAGGTCTTCAGTAAATTAATTCAAAATATCTGCCTGAACTCAACAAACTAACAATCTTCCAAGTTTGATGTGAATACATTCGGGAAGAATAGCAAAACCTCTATTATCTTGTGAAGAGGTTTTTCCAGTTAGACCAAAGGGTGACTATTTTCATCCACATTGGACCACACAGACCCTATAAAAACAGAAAGTTGGAAGCTATTGATAGCAGCAGATAAACCAGATCGTCTGCTCCTTACTGTCATAAGTGAAATTTCTCTGAGTGATAAATATTAATCAGAACAACACTTTTCAGCCTTCTGTGGTGGTAATTGAATAAGCACATCACCCTCTGAGTGAAGAAACATTTCCTCATCCCAGTCTGAATTAGACAATCACGTGTTCTGAGACTCTGACTGCTGGTTCTGGACTACCTGGCCAGGGAAAACATTACCCATGCACCCAGTCTGTCTGGCCCTGACAACATTTATCACATTAACTTCAATGTGATCTCCTCTCGTTCTTCTCAACATTAAAAAAGTGGTTCTTCAGGTTCTTGATTAGGAAGGAGATCAAGGGTTACGGGGAGAAGGCAGCAGAATGTGATTGAGAAACATATCAGCCATAATCGAATGGTGGAGCACTCTTTGGGCCAAATGGTTTAATTCCACTCCTATATCCTATGGTCTTAAGGTTGTTAGTGAATACAGGCATAGCTGACACAGTCTCTCTTCATAAGACAAATCTGTGATCCTTGGAATCAATTAAGTGAATCTTTGCTGCACTCCTTCTATGGTAAATATATCTTTTCTTAGGTTTGGAGACTCAAACTGATTACAATACTCCAACTGTGCTCTCACCAAGACCCTGTATAATTGCAATAAGATTTCCTTGCTTCTATACTCAAACGCTCTTGCAATGAATTGCAACATTTAAGACGCATTTGGATGAGTATATGAATAGGAAGGGTTTGGAGGGATATGGGCCGGGTGTTGGCAGGTGGGACTAGATTGGGTTGGGATATCTGGTCGGCATGGATGGGTTGGACTGAAGGGTCTGTTTCCATGCTGTACATCTCTATGACTCTATGACTCTATTTGGCTTCCTTACTGCTTATTTTCAATGAGCAGTGTACAAGGCTAACTAGGTCCTTTGTACATCAACATTTCCTAATCTATCACTCTTTAAGTAATACTCTGCCATTTTATTTTTCTAACTAAAGTGGATAACACATTTATTCACACCATTTTGCATCCACCACGTGTTTGTCCACTAACCCAATTTGCCTATAAAGCACAGAAGCCTCTTTTACAATCTTCACATCACTCACACTCCTATTTAGTTATGTGCTGTAGCAAACCTGAAAATATTATACTCAATTCTTTCATCCAAATGACTGATATATACTGTGGCTAGCTAGGGCTGGAGGCCTGATCACTGTTTCATGCCCCCTTGCTTTCCAGTCTGAAAACAATCCATTTATTCCTATTCTCTGTCCTGTCTGCTAACCAATTCTTAATCCATGCCAAACATTAGCACCAATCTCCTATGTTTTGATTTTGTATGCCAACCTCTTATGCGGAACTTTATCAGAAGCTTCCTGAAAATCCGAATATGCCATATTCACTGGTTCTCCATCTATGCTACTAGTTACATCCTTAAAAAAACTCCAGCGGGTTTATCAAACACAATTTCCCTATCATAAATCCATGTTGATTTTATGTAATATAGTTGGCAAATATTAATTGTCATATTATCAAACCTTTATTGTAGACTTCAGAATTATCCCAACTATTGATATTAGGTGAAGCAGTCTGTAGTTCCCAAATTTCTGACTATCTCCTTTTTTATACAGTGGGATTACATTAATTACCTTTCAATGTACCTGGACTGTCTGACAATTGACAAAATTTGTCAAGTGACATCAAATATATCTCCTATCTTCATGGCCATCTCACTTTTCTACTACTCATCTACAATCTTATATTTTTGTCACAATTTGAATTACTTTCATATAGGTCAGCCAGCAAAACGTTTACTTACATCTTACACATGGGAACCTCTGGCTTTGAGTGGTTCCTGTACGATTCAACATGAATCGGAAACAGTCCTCCAATAACGTAGTCCCCAGGCAGCTGAAGTTGCATCTGGCAACATTCTGCATCATGTCCAATAGCGAAGACTTGTGCAGAAAAGCACCTCACAAGTAACACAAGGTAGAACATCATTAATGTTAAGAAACATGCTGCTAGTGTCAGCTGTTTCGATGCTCTGAACAATGGCACCAGGAATTTTGTATCCATTCCAACATCAAACTAGTTTGGAAATACAAGTACACAAGATTATTTACCTAAGAGAATAGAATTTACATAAAATTAAAGTGAGGATGTTTGTGGTTTGCAATGCATAATTTTGAATGGGGATGATGTGACCAAACTTCCATCAAAACCCATATTTCAACACTAGGAGTGAGGTTTGCCTTCTTCATGGAACCAAGCTAATTTATCCTGAAGTCCTTATACCTATGCTGCAGAACTTTGAAGCCTCTGTGTCCCACAAACTGGAAAAGATATATGTGTGTCCATCTCATTTTTGCTCCTCTTTTTATTTTGGTTTTTCTCAAACTCCTTCACTTCCCTTTCTCCCTGTTCAGTCTTCTTTCAGTCTCATTCCCTTTTGTATTTCATTTCTGTTTCGCTTATTCTCTTTTATTATTTCTGATTTCCTTGTTCTCAAGATGTAAATTATTATCCATCTAGAGTTGCCCTGAAAAAGTTATATTGGGTCCTGTCTTTGATCATTGTAATCCAAATGGTGAAGGGAACTCAACCAGTGGCAGTGAAGGAACAGTAATAGTTGTCCATGCCAAGATCATCGATCACTTGGAGTTAATGGTGTCCTCACAATATTGCTGGTCATGTCCTTTTCAATAACAACCTGTATTTCTATTGCATCTTTAACATATCATAATATTCCAGGGTGCATCACGTGTGCATTACAATAAAAAATGGATACCACGTTTCTTAAGAGAATGTTAAGACAGGTGAACAAGAACTTGGCCAAAGAGATAGATTGCAAGGAGCATTTTAAAGGAGGACAGGCAGAGAGATTTTAGAAGTGAATTCCATAATTTAAGGTTGAGGCTGTTGAAGGCATGTTTGACAAAAGTGGAACAATTAAAATCAGGTTGTCCAAAAATTTAGAATTGACAGAGTGGACATCTTGGAGTGGTAGATGACAAGAGATAGGGGCAGTAATTGTGGGAGGATATTGGCAATGGTAAGATTTGTTGCAGTGTAACCTATCTGTTGGGAATCTGGGCTCAGTTGGCCAGCACAAGGATCAGAGTAACACCAACAGCACGCAATTCAATCCTCATTCCAGCTGAAATAGATTTAGGGCCCGCCTCTGGCTGCTACCCACTATAGAAGATCACAGCACCTGTTGTGGTTCAGCAGATAATCATGAAGGGACTTCTTTCTGGCAGAGCACTAGAGAATGAATATCCTGTACAGGTCATTCTGCTCTAACACGCGTTTCGTGAACGATGAATTAGGGACACTGTTTCTGAAGTGCCAACTTTTAAAACATGTGTTGGCTGTAACGTGATTACATCGCCAACTCTTACTGCAGTTTCCGAAGTGCGGGCTTGCTCAAGAACGCAACCATTGCGTTATAGAAGAACTACCAGTAGATTGTACATACTGCAGCCACCCACTGTTAGTGATAAAGATGGACACTGAGCAAGCTTTTTAAGCATTGTCATAGCTGCTCCTATCCAGGGGAATGGTGGTTCATTACATTGGTATTGGAGAAGATTTAAGCTCGGTAGAGGTGAGGGTACCAGGATGAAATAGCAGAGAGTAATATCAACAGAATGCTGGGATAACCCTAGAATAGGGATTAGTAATTCAATAGGTGGAGAAAGAATAAGGGGAAATGTAATCAGTCTATCTCAGGGTTACTGTGCATTTTTGTGAAAGGTGAATGCATGCAATATTGTGTCCTTGGGAATCATTGTGGTCACCCGTTGAAGCCTCTTCAATGCTGTATTTCTGCTCTGTAGCACAACAGCCATTGAGATAAATAAACTTGAATAAAAGCTGACTTATATTTCTCACTCCTCGATAAGTTATTGGTTAACAGTTAAATAACTTTCCTTTATGTCTTAAACATTGTCAATCCCAAGTTTAATTTTATATCCTCCAATATAAATTTGCAAAGGCAAATCAAATTTGATTATGTTGATACGAAATATGTACTCTTGAAACATTTGGCTGAACAATTATTTAACAAGTTGCGTGTATTAAAAATACAAATTCTATATTAATTTGGATCATGGTACACACACCAAAGGCTGAATTTTACCAAAAGTCAACTAAGTCTCAATTTCAGGGACCTTTTTGCGGGTTTCTTTCCCTAAGCGCAATGAGTTACCTCACAATTTTACACTGTCAATGTCGTTACAGTTGCACCATCCCATCCTATCATTGATTAGGTTGAGGATGTTCTCACCATTGCCAAGACTTTTGCTATTGGCTCCGTGTTTAAAGATTAATTAATAAAATGCAGCAGGTCAATTGCTGCCATCGAGAAATAGTCCGTCACATAGCATGTAGAGAAAGATAAGTTTCTGAGGGAACATTAGTGTCATGGGCGACACTCTGTTGCAATAGAAGCACTCCTTCATGAATGTATTGTTACTTTCCAGATTACCTACCTGATTGACTGACATTGTTACTGCAGCCATAAGAATCAAAGCTACACCGACTACCTGTCCTTTGCAGTGTACACAGTTAGAATCCGGTCTACAGGAATGTTATTCTTTCCTAAACATGCAGGGCAGCATAACATTGTCATGTTTCAGGATTGAGTATGGTCCACATTCCCCACAACCAACTTGGAAGCACAGCCCCAACTACTGAGTGCTCAGACCTCTGACTGACCTTGTGCTGTTCCCTTCTGATTTACCGTAATCTCATGCTTGGTTGCACTGGACCTGCAGAACTGTCCTCCACTCATTCCCGGAACTATAATAATAGGGAATGTCTCTCACTGACCACTTCTACAGCCCAACTGACCATGTCCATGCCCCTGGTCTGATATCGGATTGATCTACCGTGCCTGTGCTCCCTGACTGACACCCATACCTTTTGACTTGATGGAGATTTATTCTCCTTAGTCTTTGAGCCATGGCCATTTGGTTGAAACACATTCAATGCTGCTGGCAATGATATAGCATTGATGTAACATAAAACAGCATGTCCTCCCCCTGGACTGATCACAGTCGACAAACACAAAAGCTGCCTGGCTTTGTGTCTGCACTAAGAGGCAAGGCAAGAGAAAAGGATAATGAGCCTGTAGGCTCTGAATGGCTTGGTAATGTGCAAAAACCCAAAGTGAGGCAGAGATGCAGTGAGCATCCAAGTAGGTGCAAAGTGAATGAGCAATAAGGAAGTGAGCTAACAGGCTGATATGCAGTATGTATATGTATTACTGTAGCTGGATACCCGTCTCTGTGAGCAAAGTGACCTGGCAGAATGTGATGTAAAGTGTCAATGTGTTCCAAAGTGCAGTATTTAAATAGTGAATTGTATTGCAAGTTAGCTCCAATGTACCACGATGATGTGACAAGGCTGGTGTATGCCTGATGCTAATCTTTGGACAGGGGGTGCAGGTAGTCACTGCCCATGGAGAGTACTCTGGGATGTTAGGGACAGCTGGCCAAGATGGAGGTCTGGAGGAGCAGGGGGTGGGCTAGAGCTGCCCAGCTCAGCTGGGGTAATCCCTTAGTCACCTATTCTGGCTTGCATGCTGGAATTGTCACTGTCTGATTTCTCTCTGCCATGTGGAAAAATAGGAAATTGCATTCAAATGAGGTGAAATTAGGTGTTAATGGGATGTAAATGTGTGCAGATAAACATCCTGCCATTTGATGGTAAAATTCTCAACCTGCTGTTAAAATCTTGGTTGGAAAATCAGACTTCCTTTTCTCTGTGACAAGAATTCAATTTTCCCAACTGAATCATCACTGTCCACATAGCTCTTGGATCTGGGAAAATTAATCCCGGATTCTTACTGCCAATATTGAAACAAAACAGTAAATAATTTGTGCAAGATTTAATGCAAACTTTGACAATAGATTCCTGTACAAATTTGGAAATGCAAATTTACAGCATAAATATACAGAAGTGGGAATAGGATAGTTGGATGGTTTATGAGTTTGTATAACACTGCTCACCTGACTTGTGTTTACCTATACAAAGCTGCATATCAGCTTACTCTTCTGTTTGGCTGGTTAACCATTTCCTTTTCCAAAGAGACCAAAGCTGGAACTAAATATTCAGGGATATATGACTTTCCAAAAGGACAGACAGAAAGGAAATGTAGATTTTTTTAAAAAAATAGGTAATGACTCATGGCAAAGATATATTCCCGTGAGGAAGACAGATTCCAGGAAGTTTGGCATTATTCGTGTGGGATGGACTAAGTTAGACAGCAAGAAATAACCTTGAATCAGAAGAAGCTGAATGAATTTGGGTGGAGGTAAGAACTGAAAAGGGAAAGAAGACACTGGTAGGAGTAGGCTCCATGCCCCTAACAGTAGCTATATTGTGAGACAGAGAGCAAATCAGGAGATAATGAAGACAAGTAACATAGGCTGCACACTAATCATGGCTGACTATAAACTTCATGTCGATTGGCAGAGGAAGCCATGAGAAAGACATGAGAAAGAATTCATAGATTGTATTTGGGACAGTTTCCTAGAACAATACGTTGTGGATAAAACCAGGGATTGGGTTATTGTGGATCTGGTGATGTAAAATAAGGCAGGTTTAACTAATGATGCCAGAGTAAAAGATCTCCCGTAACAATATAACAAGGTCAAATTTAGCACTCAGAGGAGCTTGGGTCAGAAACAGTGTGCTAAGCTTAAGTGAAACTAATGACAGGAATGAGGGCAGAGTTGGCTGAACTGGAGAAGGAGTTTAGTAGCAAAGAAGAACAATGGAGATGTTTAAGAAAATAGTTAATCACTCACAGCAAAGATATATTCCAGTGGGGAAGAATGATTCTCAAATGGGGATTAATCAACAATGGTTAATGAGGGAAGATAGGATAGCATCAGATTGCAAGAAAAAAAGAATCCTACAATGTGGCAAATATTAGGGGTGAGTCAAAGGACTGAGAAAGATTTTAAAAGCACCAAAAGATGACCTGAAAAATAATAAAAAGGGAGAAAATAAACTTTGATGGTAAATTTTTAAGTAATATCCACACAGGCAGCACGAACTTCCATAAATATATGACAAGAAAGAGAGAAGCCAAAGTGAGTAAAGTCCTTTTAGAGAGTGAGGCTGGGGAAATAATGACAGAGAATTGGGAAATGGCAGGAAATGAATACTTTGCATCAAGTTTCATATTAGAAAACACAAGTAACATCCCAAAAATTACAAAAGGAAGAAAGGAGATCAAGATAATAACAGTCACTGGGGATTAAATGTTCAGGAAAAAATGGGACTAAAGACTGTTAAGTTCCCTGGACCTTCTGGGGTACATCCTAAGATATTGAAGAAGTAGACACAGAAATAATGGATGTCGTGGCAATAATCTTCCAGGGATTCTTAGGTTCTGGAAAAGTCTCAAGGATTGGAAAACCGCCAGTGTAACATCTTCATGTAAAAAGGGAAGGAGACAAAATATCGGTAAATATAGGCCAGTTAGTTTAATGTTTGTTATTGGAAAATATTGGAGTCTATTATAAAGGATGAAAGAACAGAGCATTTAGAAATACATCATATGATCAAGCAGAGTCATCATGGTTTCACGAAGGGGACATCATGCTGAACAAAGTTATTAGAACTCTTTGATGAAGTAACAAGCAGGATAGATAACATATTTAGATTTTTAGAAGATTTTTGATAAGGTACCACACGTTAGGCTATTATATAAGAGCTCATGGTGCTGGAGATAGTATATTAACCTAGATAGAGGATTGATAAACTCATAGAAGACAGACACTTAGGATAAGGATTTTCAGGGTGGCAAACTGTAACTAGTGGTGTATCACAGGTATCAGTGCTGGGGACACAATTACTTAATATGTAGATTAATAACTCAAAAAAGGTGAATGTATTATAATCAAACTTGCGGATCACTCAAAAATAGGTAGGAAGGCAAGTCTGCAGAGAGGTGCAAGTTACAGGAATGGGCAAAAGCTTGGCAATTGGAATATAATGCAGGGAAAAGTGAGATCATGCATTTTAGCAGGAGTTAAATATTATTTAAATGGAAAAAAATGACAGAACGATACAAAACAGAGGGCTTTGGGAGTCTTCATCTTGGAATCACAAAAAGCTAACATCCAGGTTCTGGGCCCTTCATCTCAGGAAAGATATACAGCTGTCAGAGGCAATCTAAAGAAGGTTCACCAGGTGATATCAGGTACGGAGGCTGTGTATTATGAGGAGTGGTTGAGAAGGTACTGTACTCATGGAAGCTTGTACTCATTGACACATCCAAGAACAAGAGGTAACCTTATTAAAACACACAAGATTCTGAGAGGACTTGACAGGATAACTAAGGAAAAGAGTCTGGAACCAGACAGTTCTAACCTCAGAATAAGTCACACAGTTAAGACATAGGTGAGGAGGAATTTCTTCACTCAGAAGATAGTGAATCTATGGAATTCTTTATCACAGAGGCTTGTTGAGGTTGGGTCATTAGGTATATTCAAGGCTGAGAGAGATTTTAAATAAGTAAGGAAATTAAAAGTTATGGGTAAGAGGCAGGAAAGTGAAGGATCAGCCGTGATCTCATTGATAGGCAGAGTGTAATCAATGACCTGAGTGGTCTACTCCTGCTCTGGTGCCTTATAGTCATATGGAACCCCGTGTAAAGGAAGGCAGTTGTGGTCAGGAGGGTGGAATGCCTGTCGTTCAGTTGTAGTTTACCTCAGGGAGCAATTACCTCTCACTATCAGCATTACATTAGTGACAGATATTAAATACCTGCATAGAGTGACATAAAGTGGGCAGGTATGAGTCACATTTCAATTTCCTTTTCGTTGCCTGCAACCCAAAGCTCTAGAATTCCCCCATCAAATCATTCTGCCATTTATCTATCACTCCTCCTTTAATTGACTCCTTAAAATTAAATATGCTCCTTTCAAAATTTATCCATTCCCTTATCCGTAAATCCATTATGTTTTGTTTTGTAGTCCTCGTTCTTACTGAAGTACGTTTCCACAGATATGGAGACTTTCGGATATTCAGCCAATCTTCATGCATGAAGCTTGATCCTGATACTGAGCATCAGTGATCACTCAGTGGTATCATTGCTGAAGCAGACACTGAGGTAGGTGATCAGTCATGCACAAGCATAATGGGCTGAATGGCCTACTGCTGTTCTTCCATTTCTGTGAAACGCCCATTCAACCCGAGCCATTACATTCTGAAGTTAAGGACAGAATAAAGGGGACATATTACTTCGTTAAAATATCTGCCTATATCCACAAAACTTTCCTTTAATCTTTCAGCAGAAACAGACAGCTATGGTTTGGACAAATTCAACTCAGAACAGCACTGTTTTTTTTCACCATGCAGGCCCATGACTCCTTTGCATTTATTCTGCCTGAAGTGAAATGGTTTCCTGGCAACAAGCACAGGTGGGACCCATTAGTCAAACAAATCAGTCAAAATTTGGATGAAATGTTCCACCTTGCACCTTTATTTTGGTTATTAGATTCATTCCCTTGGACAGCTTATTCCAACTCGAAAGGCAGATACTTGGACCTGACACCAATGGAGGCTCAGTGGGCAGGATTCCTGGCTTTGAACTAGACAGATTGTGGGCTCAAGCCCTATTCCACCTATTCCAGAGAAGTCATCATAAACTCCAGGCAAGCTGTGCAGGGCTAAGGAGTGCTACTCTGTTGGAGGGTTGGAGGTGCTGTCTTTTAATTGAAGTGTTAAACTGAGGCCCTGACTGGAGCTAAAAAGTCTTATGGTGCAATCTTACAGAAAGCAGGAGAATTCCTCATGATGTCCTGGCCAATTTTTAACCATTAACCAAATTATCCATTCATTGTCACATTGCTGTCTGTGGTAATTGCTGTGCTAAAATTGGTTGCTATACCTTTCACAATGACTGAACTTCAAAAGCATCAAATTAGCTGCATAGTGCTTTCGGATGTCCTGAAGTAATAAACAGTGATAACTAAATGCAAGCTCTTCCTTCTACTATGAGTGGCAGAACTCCTGAATTACAACCAGGGCTTTGATTTTTCATTCAAATGAATGACTTTTGTGAGAGTTAAGCTGGTTGTAGTAAATAAACCAGATCCCATTGTTAGTACATGGGATTTCTATCTTAAAATTGGAGTGATTACTAATATTGCCAAAATAGTCCTGGTACACATGCAGACACAGTCCTTAACATTAGCTGGCCACCGCAGACTGCAGAAGGTGTCTGCACACACATTACAGATGAAGCAGAGATTCCCCTCCCCAGCTTTCCTTCTTTATCAAGGTTTAATATTGAGGCTAACAGCTTGCTGTGCAAAAGAGGGACAAGTAATCAATAAATTTACAATTACTTTTGAACAGCTGCTTTTAAAAGGTTCCTGTTATGTATTCACAAGGTTACATTGTATCTTATGATTGAGTAATCAGAAGAATGCAGAGATGATGCTTATTTAAATCTTTATTTATAATACTTTAAAGCATCTCATTACATATAGGATTTGTACATAGGCTTATTTACAGCTCAGAGCCCAGATCATTTCTGGAATATTCCCAGGTGTTGGTACTTAAAGCACCATCTCCAACCACAAGCTTGGGCAATCAAGCAGTGTACAAGGATCATTTTGTTAAAAAATCTAACCTATTTTTCTAATCAACCAGTTCCGAGATGTTATGACACACCTCTGGAGCCAATGGGAATTGAAAACAAGACTCCCAGTCTAGGAATAGGAACACTACTGCAGTACCACAAGAGGGCCCACAGGAGACAGTTATCAGAGTAGCTTAATTGAACACACATGAAACAAAGCATTGACTACTTCAGTTCTTAAATGCATACAGGCTGACAGAATAGTGGTTTGGAATCTTAATCTAGTTCGAAAATCTGATGAGTCTATCAGCTGACTCAATCACAATTAGAAGTTGCTTAAATCATTTTACTAATAAACTGTAAAAATAATGAACAGAAAACAAGCAGGAAGCAACTGGCAACATCAATTACTATAATTTTTATCATATATTAAGCCTATTAAATTGTACAATTAACTTTGGTCATGTGGAGGTACTTTTAGATGTTTCCTATATAAACCTTAAATCCAGGAATGAAATTATGGGATTCAATTGACCAGTGGAGATTCTGTTCAGGTCACTATGTCGCTGAATGCCTGGTTGGGTAGAAGCTAGCGCAATAAGTTTAGGGTCAAATCTCAGGTACATAACTATTTGCATAACAGAGGTAACACTCTGCCATTAATGATGCTTGGTGTTTTCTCCATAGGAAGATGGGCAATTTACATCTGCACGTTCAGCAGAAGATGTGGAAGAAAATAAATTGAAATAGATAAAATAAATTGTATTGTGCTTATCTCAGAGCATTGCGCTTCAGGATGGATGGCAAAGCTTTAGAGACTATGCAGAGATGTTTACCAGATTGAAACCAGGGACTACAGTTGAGTGCTGGGAGATGAGTGGAGTGCAATAGCAGACTCAATAGCAAATTTGAAAAGCGAAATTAGATAAATACTTGAAAAGGGGAACATTGCAGGAATATAGGGATTTAAGAGCTGGTTGGAGACTAATTGGGTAGCTCTTCCAAATATAATAGACAGAATGGCCTCCTTCAGTTCTGCAAAATGTTCCAAAGATTTATTGCTTATGTTGTTGTTTCTTGCCCATCAATAGTCAATCTGACAGATCCCTTGCACATTTGCTGGAATTAGTGGAACCACACAATATATCTGTTAGCTAATGGGCTAATGGCAATGTAACAGCCCAAAGTTCCCCAACACTACCTTTTCAAATACATTTGGACTCACGGTCATGTGAAAACTTTAAAGGGGGGAGTAACTCACTCTCATGTTCCAAGCACTGGTCCCGCCTTCTGGTGTCGTGTCACACACAGTGGGATGGGGTGGGGTGGGGGGAGTGGGTACAGGTTGCACAAGTTAATGCCACTCTTGGAATTTTTGAAGGTGGTCTTAAAGGAACAGGACTTAACACAGATTCAAATCCACATTACTGTCACTACCCAAATTTGATAAATGTTCATTCTAAAATGGTCTCAAAAGTTCCAAGCTATAATCCATCATATTAACTGGAACCTCAATGGCAGCTGAGTTGTTTTTTTAATTTACCCATGGGATATGAGCCTATCAGGCTGGCCAGCATTTAATTCCCCCCACTGGCTGCCTTTGAGAGGGTGGTGGTGAGCTGCTGCTGCAGTCCATATGCTGAAGCAAGACCTACAATGCCCTTAGGGAGGTACTTCCAGAAGTTTGACCCAGTGACTGTGAGGGGCGAAAAGGTGCCAAATGTTTATGCAACAAGCTTTTCCTTGCTTTCCAAAATAATGCCACTGGCTGCTTTGTGGCCAACAGAAAGGGCAGATAAGATCTTGATTCAATGTCATTTCCAAAGGTTGGTGCCTCCAGATGTGTAGCACTCTCCCAATACTGTGCTGGGTTTGCAAATCTTGACTACTTGTTCAACTCTCTGAAGTGAAACTTGAAGTCTTCATGCCTCTGGATCAAAAGAAAATAAGGCAATTGTGAAAGCATTGAATGGAAAAAGAAATTCTTGACAAGCTCATCAATAGCCATATAACCAAGACTCACTATTGGTTAGGAGGATCATTTTCATAGATACATTCTTCAGACTGTACATTTATGGAAAATGTCTCATTTATATAAAAGGGCTCCATGTGTTTCATATTTACATATGCCTCCACTACGTGTCGCTCAGTTGTGCCAGTCGAAGAAGTAAGCTGAGGGGTAACTGCTGTGATGTTGGGTGACGAGGAAGCCAGGGTAACACTCTGGAAAGGATCAAACATAAAAATATTATTGGATAAATATACACAAATACATTACTCGGTGGATGGATATACCACTAGGGCTTGATGGTTTTCTATAAAATGCCTCAACAGTGAATCAACCTCTCTCTAATGATCAAATTCTTACTAATACTTGATAATAAACATTTATCTTTCAATCACTTTCACTAAATGATTTCTTCACTATAAAATCGCTGTTTGTACGAGCTTGCTGTGTGTCAATTAGCTGCTGTAAATAGTAGAATATAGAATTGTAAACCACCATTTCTATCACTTTCAACAGG
This sequence comes from Chiloscyllium plagiosum, assembly GCF_037043375.1. Lineage (NCBI taxonomy): Eukaryota > Metazoa > Chordata > Chondrichthyes > Orectolobiformes > Hemiscylliidae > Chiloscyllium > Chiloscyllium plagiosum. The sequence continues at coordinate 21,681,864 of NW_028270168.1, forward strand.
ATGTCACAACCAAACACATCTTCCCCTTCCATTCCTTGTCAACTTTCTGCAGAGACCATTCCCTCCAGGACACTCTAGTCCACTCCTCCTCCATTCCCAACATCGCCTCATTCACCCACAGCACCTTCCCTTGCAATTGCAGAAGGTATAATAATTGCCCATTTACCTCCACCCTCCTCACTATCCAAGGCCCCAAACATACTTTCCAAGTGAAGCGGTGATTCACCTGTTCTTCACTCAATCTAGACTCCTGAATTTGCTATTCACAATGCCGTCTCCTCTACATTGGGGAGACAAAATGCAGTCCGGGCAACCCCTTCACCAAGCTCGAAGCTCATTTTCCCATTGGGAATCCTGCAGCCTCTCGGATCCAGCATTGAGTTTCACAACTGTAGAGCTTGATTACGCCTTCCATGTTTTTTACCCACCCCACACTCACTCTTATTATGACAGGGGCTGCTTCTAGTACAGTCACCCATTCGTACATGCTCCTCGGCCTATTATCACATTATATGAGTTGCATTCAGCACAGCTAACCCCTTTCTCACTCTTACCTTTTATTATCTCCCATCCCTCTCCACTTCAGATTCAGTATAAATACCACTTTGTCCTGGCTATTGTCAGTTCTGATGAAGAGTCACTGGACTCAAAATACTAACTCTGTTTTATTCCCACAGATCTGCTAAGTTTCTCCAGCAACTTCTGCTTTTGTTTCAGTTACTGTAATTCACGCATGACAACAGTGCCGAGACTTCAAAAACACTTTACTATCTGTAAACCACCTTGCGATGTTCTGAAATCATGAAAGACCCTATAATAAGCATAAGTTCTTTCTTTTATGGGGCTTTCAGTTCAAGCTGGCCAGAACAATAAACACAAATTTGACTCTAATTTACCTGACTCTAACCTTCTGCTATTGCAATGGAGGTGAATGGAAACCTAGTCTGAACATCTGCGGCTGTTGCAATAAAGAGTTTATATCTGAGATGTCCATCACCTACCTTTTCCCACTAGAAATATTAGATGCTAAGAGTATGTTTTCACTTATGGGAGAGACAAGCACTCAGGCAAAACAATTTCAAAATAAACGAGTCTCTCGTTTAAAATGGATTTGAAGAGATTTTCTTTTCTTTCAGAGGTTTAACCTTTGGAATTCTCTTCTCGAGAGAACAGGAAGGCAGATTCATTGAAAAGTTTTAAGGCTGACTTAGATAGCTTGATTAACAAGAGAGTCAAGTGTTTAATACATAGACAGGAAGATAGAAACAAATTACCGCAGATGCTGGAATCTGTACTGAAAACAACAAATGCTGGAGATCACAGTGGGTCAGACAGCATCCACAGCATCCACAGAGAGAGAACAAGCTCATGTTTCGAGTCTACATGACTCTTCACAGGAGTAGAGTTGGGGTCACAATCAATTAGCCATGATCTTAATAAATGGCAGAATGGGGAAAGGCTTACTCCTGCTCCTAATTTGTATGCATGTTTATTGCTATTTCCATTTTATTTTTGCTGTTGTGAGACATTGCTGTGCACAAATTGTTTGCCATGTTTCCTACATTAGAACAGTGAATACACTTCAGAAGTATATCATTACTGTAAAGTGTTTTGTGTTGACTCAGGATGACAGAGGAATTACATAAACGCAAGTTAATTCTTATGATAAAAATTCAGTCACAGAGAGATTGCTCAGCTTTAAACTCATTTGAACAGAAAAATCACTTCAAAAAGCAATAATAATTTATAATCTAAGACTAAAACATATGTAATTAACCTGGTTGAAATTATATTCCCAGCAGTTACCCAAAAAGGGCATATCCCTGAAGTTTTATTGCTCACTGAAAGGAAGAACTACATTTCAATAGCACCTTTCACCACTCAAACACCCCAAAGCCATTTGCATCTAATTACGTACTTTTCAAGGGAACTCCAGATTCTATTTTATTTGTTCACTGTAAATAACTACCATTTTTGTAATATGCAATGGAGTATTTACATTATATTAAATAATCTGAATTATAAATACAAGGAAGCCTCAGTGGTGAACATCAGGAGGCATCTAATCTGGGAGCTCTAGTGGTGTGTATATGCAATAACAGAACCATGGTAGAAATTTACAGGCAGGAATCTAATTAAGGGTCTTGCATTGTTTAGAAATCAAAATAATGGTCTATCTGGATTGAGTAACAGTCTGGAATCCAATGGTAAGGTGCAAGAAGTTTATACTTCAAGTCAAGATACTGTGGACTGAGTTAGATGCTAAAATCTAATTGGGTAGCTTTTCTGACAGTGGGATGGGGTGTTGAATTTATACATTGAATGAAGATACCTGGAGAGTTAAAGGCTGGAGGGTTGTGAATCTTTGGAGTCCTTTCACCATAGAGCCGTGAATGCTCAGTCATTGAGTTTTCATCATTACAATCATTACAGATTGTTTGGCACAATAAGAATCAATGAATAAAGCAAGAAGGTAGATCACTCATGATCTTATTGAAACAGGTTCAAGTGGTGTTTGCCACCAACCCTTCCATCCCTCCCATCGTCACCCTGCAATTTCATACATTTGTACATTTTTCTCTCGAATGATGCCTCACATGTCACCACAGTTACCTTTACTTGGGCTCTTTGTCTTCTCAGCGCCAACTTCCGTTTTTCTTTAAAAAGCAAATCAACAAATAGTATCAATGCACATGGCAACAAATCAGCTATGTATTTATAGTAATGTTGATAAATGAGTGTCCTCTTCTGCTGTGCGGGTGCTTACCTCGACAGTATAGCATGATACAGACTATCACCACCGACAGAGGCAGAATGCTCAAAAAGTACCATTTATTTGTGGTTTCAGTGTGTTCAACTGGTATTAAGGGAGCATCAGAAGCTTCTGAAAAACACACACTGTGCATGAACAATCCGTATAGGACATGAACAATGTATAATATACCCATACAAGCAATTTTTCTCACCCAATGTTCTGTTACCAATTTCTACTCTGTAGACATTGTTTTTGATTTGATGTTCTCTGTGTGTCTCTCTCATATAGACTCAATGATATGGGACATAAAAGTTTTTTGTTATAATTTTTGCTAGCCAAACAGCCCCTTTGATCTCATCAACACAAAAGGTAATGATGCCTGTGAATGTGACCGTCTCCATTTCAGGCACCTAGTGTCAACATTAAACACTGCCATGTCAAATCAGGATAATTATAAATATTTTCTAATAGACCTGTTCAGAGGCACAATTACATACTGCTGGAGCGGATGGGTCTTGAATCTCGGCATCCTGGCCCAGGAGTAGGGATATCACCACTGCACCACAAGGGCCCTCCAGCTATGTGGAGAGAGTAAAGTTCCTTGTATTCTTTCCCTATGATGCGCTTAAGCCCACTTTGGAACTGTTTCCCATTTAATGCATCAATGGGAACTTGGACCCTAATTTGATTCTGTTCAAGTTCCTTTCGAGTCCTACAGAGGCAAATCAGATAATTTCAATGAGCTGGGAACAACTATTGGAACTAGGCATGTAAAAAACTTCTGATTTGTACATAAAACACTCCCAGACTTGATCCTAGATGAGGCTTCTCTGCACCCTTGACATCTGGTTTTCCTGTATCTAGGATGTCCTATCAGGCATGCACAGCATTCATGAAACCAGGTTGAATACAGAGTGTAAAATGTTCAAGCTGTTAAGAAAGGAAAATAAAGAAAATATATTGCAGGAGAAAATGGAGAAACTTTGACATTAAAACCTGAAGGAAAACAAATTGGAATAAAATTAATATATCAATAAACAGATTATATAGGCTTGTGAGGAGGAGGAAAAACAAATATCTCCATTGAAGCTGTTGCCAGAAAGCAAGGTGAATGAAAAAGAGTTATTAGAAAATCTGAGATTGGATGGAAAAAGTAAGTTTGGAAGGGAGAGAAACAAACTTCTCATGTCAACAATTATTAAGTGAAAACGTTGAAAGCATAACTTCAGTGGAGTGCCCTTACGTTAAAGTAGAAAACAATGATAATTTAGTTGCAATGAATAAGGTAATAGGAGTTATATCTGATTCACATGTTACATTAGTGTTGAACAGATATTTACTAACTAATCTGTTCAAAGATATATGACACACCTGTGGAGTTGGATGGGCACTTGAATCCAGATCTCCTGCTTTAGAGGTACAGATACTACCACTGCACCACAAGATTCTCCTGTGTTAGTGTAAAACATTATCTGCACCTCAGTGGTCCTCAAGTATCATACACTCAGCCTATTCACTCTTTAAATCAATGTGCATTCAGGGTATCCTGAGGAACCTATGCTCAATGCTGAACCCAGGGTAGGACAATCCTACTCTTTGCATTCTTTTCAATCAAGAAAAGGAAGAGAAAGACTACATTGTGTGTTCTTGGGGTTTAATAATGAGGTACATTCAAATAATTACCAGTCACATTTACAACAATGGAATGACCCCTTGCCATCACATTTCCTTGAGAAGCTTCACATCGGAATGTGCCACTGTCGCTGTAGTTGAGGGCGGCGATCTTGTAACTGACAAGTAAGTTTCCTTGCTGGTCATGGTTGAAACTAAGCCCATTTGTAGACACCGGGTGACAATGGTGTGCCTCAATTATGCACCAGTTTACTACAGGCTTTTGTTCTTCACCAGTACAGAATTCAACTGTACAATTTAGTGTTAGACTATCTCCCACGGTGAGGTGCAACGTAGATCGGGGATAGATTACTCTCACTGGACAGGCACAATTTCCATTTCCTGAAATAGAGAAGCTGTAGGTCAATCTATGTACCATTTCTACACTGCCCTCTCATTACATTCTATGTATTTTTTAATACTATACAACAGCCCTCCAGAAACAATACCTACTCTTTAAATGTACCTTTGGATTTGAACTTGAGAGTTTCTGATATTGATTCTTCCAGAGGGAGTTGGTGATATCAAGGAATGTTGGCTCCCGGTCATGTTTTCATGCAGTGCTCTTGAGTAAGAATGAAAATTTCCAAAGAGCGACTGAATATTTTCCTGTTTGCATTTAAATCAATTATTCTCATAAATCAACAAAAGGTTCCAGAATCATTACAGTTTCAGCAATTTTTCTCGTCTTATCTCAGTGGATAGCACTCTGATCTCTCAGTTACAGTTGAACTGTAGTTCTGGACTCAGGAATTGCTGCATTGTTGGAGATGCAGTCTTTGGAGGAAACATTTAAAAGAGGCCTGTCTGCTTCCACTGGTGCAGGCAAAAGATATTCTTCATGCCATTCAAAGAACAGCAGATGTGTGCTGCCTGGTATCTTGGCCAATATTCATTACAAAGACAACACCTTGCCATTATCCTGTTGCTGCTTATTGGACTTGCAAATTAAGATTGTGACAGCATTTCAAAAGTACTCCTTTCGCGAGAAAAAAACTCCTTGCTTCATCCTGGCTTTAGAAATGTAAGTCCTTCATTCTGACCAATTAGAGTCATAGAGTCATAGAGATGCACAGCATGGAAACAGACCCTTCGGTCCAACCCGTCCATGCCGACCAGATATCCCAACCCAATCTAGTCTCACCTGCCAGCACCTGGCCCATATCCCTCCAAACCCTTCCTATTCATATACCCATCCAAATGATCTGTAACCCACTATTCTGAATTTCACTTACTTATACCATTTGCTTGGTTTGGATTCATGTTTATGCTGTCCAGCACCAATTCAGTTTCTGAATTTCCATGAGATAAGCCATGGCATTTAGAGTTCCATTGATCACATGGCTGTCTCTGTCAGACATTGACTTAAATTTCATTGCAATGAAATTATTATTCCATTGCAATGCTGTGATAATGGAGTGTGGCTGGAAGTACCATCATTAGTCATGAGGTTTTTTATAAAAGACCCCATGGAACTATTTAAGGATGAGCACAGATGTTCGAGTGCCATGTCTGAAATATCTTCTTCACTCCACGTCACATTAGCGACATGCTTTTGTATAGTATCTTTTATGTCATAAAACGTCCTGAACTGCTTCACAGGAGTATTCTCAAACATCATTCGGTGCCAATCCACAAGAGGAGTTTTGCCTTCAAGCTATGCATGGTCCTGACTTGGAACTATATTGCGGCTCCTTCACTGTCACTGTGTTCAAGGCCTGGAACTCCCTTCCTAACAGCACTGTGAATATTGTTAAGAAAAATTTATAACTTCAAGTTTGAATTATAATTTTGCACCATTTGTGTTAAGAAGGTGAAAACATGGTTGTTGATTTTTAGAGATTTTTTTGTGAGTTGGGATTTTGGTGTTGAGAAGTCTGGAAGTTTGTTTCATTTACTTTTTTTTATAAACTTGATTTGAAGAGTTGGAGGGTGGAGAGTTAGCTGCTTAACAATTATAAAAATATTATACTGCTCATTAGTGACCAAGTCCATTGATGCAGAGAAATAGAACAAAGCAGAAAGTATGCACATACCAGAAATGGTATGCTGAATTTAGGGAAATTCATAGTGAGATTATTTGCAGTTTGTTTTAGGTGTCTCAGGGAGACACTAGATGAAGGAAATAGGGCATCTAAAAAATGAATAGAAATTAGCTGACAGGAAATGGTTGCAATAGTGTGAGCTTCTTGACATCTGTAACCTTTTACTTTGTCCAGTGAAACACAAAGTTTGTGCGAAGATTTGTAGTTCGGGTGCTCGTTGTTGTGGTTCTGTTCACCGAGCTGGAAGTTTTTGTTGCAAACATTTCATCCCCTGGCTAGGCGACATCATCAGAGCTTGGGAGCCTCCTGCGAAGCGCTTCTTTGATGTTTTCTCCGGTGTTTATAGTGGTCTGTCCCTGCCGCTTCCAGTTGTCAGTTTCAGCTGTCCGGTGTAGTGGTTGGTATATTGGGTCCAGGTCGATGTGTTTGTTGATGGAGTTTGTGGATGAATGCCATGCCTCTAGGAATTCCCTGGCTGTTCTCTGTCTGGCTTGCCCTATGATAGTAGTGTTGTCCCAGTCGAATTCATGTTGCTTGTTGTCTGCGTGTGTGGTTACTAAGGATAGCTGGTCGTGTCGTTTCGTGGCTAGTTGATGTTCATGTATGCGGATTGTTATCTGTCTTCCTGTTTGTCCTATATAGTGTTTTGTGCAGTCCTTGCATGGTATTTTGTACACTACATTAGTTTTGCTCATGTTGGGTATCGGGTCCTTCGTTCTGGTGAGTTGTTGTCTGAGCGTGGCTGTTGGTTTGTGTGCCGTTATGAGTCCTAGGGGTCGCAGTAGTCGGGCTGTCAGTTCTGAGATGCTCCTGATGTGTGGTAGTGTGGCTAGTCCTTTTGGTTGTGGTATGTCCTCGTTCCGTGGTCTTTCTCTTAGGCATCTGTTGATGAAGTTGCGCGGGAATCCGTTTTTGGCGAATACCTTGTATAGGTGTTCCTCTTCTTCTTTTTGCAGTTCTGGTGTACTGCAGTGTGTTGTGGCCCTTTTGAATAGTGTCCTGATGCAGCTTCGTTTGTGTGTGTTGGGGTGGTTACTTTCATAGTTTAGGACTTGGTCTGTGTGTGTGGCTTTCCTGTATACCCTTGTAGTGAATTTTCCGTTCGGTGTTCTCTGTACCATCACGTCTAGGAATGGGAGTTGGCGATCCTTTTCTTCTCTCGTGAATCGGATTCCTGTGAGTGTGGCGTTGATGATCCGGTGTGTTTTTTTTTCAACGGCACACAAACCAACAGCCACGCTCAGACAACAACTCACCAGAACGAAGGACCCGATACCCAACATGAGCAAAACTAATGTAGTGTACAAAATACCATGCAAGGACTGCACAAAACACTATATAGGACAAACAGGAAGACAGCTAACAGTCCGCATACATGAACATCAACTAGCCACGAAACGACACGACCAGCTATCCTTAGTTTGCACTTTTCTTGTGTGTTAAGTGTTTTATCTTTTGTCTTAAAAGTACACTGGCAGCCTCTTGTGAGTGTATTCAGTAACTGATAGCTTAAGAAAAGCCAGGTTTCACCCTAGGCTTTCACTTGATAAGTATTAAAATCAGTGGAATCCTACAAATTAACCAATACCACTTAGACTGCAATGCTTCAAAAGGTGATTCACCATAACCTTCTCAAAGACAATAATAACGTGAAATAAATATTGGGTTAGACAGTAATCCCCACATTACGTGAATGAATAAATGGAAAAACATGTTCGAGATGGCCAAACATGCTTGGTCAGGGAGTAGGCTTTATGGAGCATTTTAAAGGAGTAAAGAGAAATGGAGATGTTTAAAGATGGCATTTCAGAGCTTAGGGCCCAGCGGACAAGGGCATGGTTGCTATTGATGATTGCCAATATGTTCCAAAAATCATCATTGCACAAGAGCCAGAGTTATAGGACCACTGAGATCTGTAAGGGTTGTCAAGAAAGATGAAGTTACAGAGTCCAGGTAGGAGACAGGCCATGCAGAAATTTGCAAACAAGTGTGAGAATGCTTAAAACTAAGTGATGCCTAGTTCCAGAGCCCATGTAGCTCAGTAAGTGCAGCGCTGGGGGGTGAGCAAGATTTGGTTGGAGTTAACTGCAGAGTTTTGGATGAGTTCAAGTTTATGGAGGATGGTGGCTCGGAGTCCCGTCACTGGAGTAGTGGAGCAGAGATGAAGATGGAGGATGGGAGGTCTGCAGATGCTGGAGATCAGATTTGAGAGTGTGTTGCTGGAAAAGCACAGCAGGACAGGTAGCATCTGAGGAGCAGCAAAATCAAATTTCGGGCAAAGGCCCTTCATCAGGAATGAGGCAGGAAGCCTCGAGGGTGGAGAGGTAAATGGGAAAGGGGTGGGGCTGGGGAGAACGTAGATGAGAGTGCAATAGGTGGATGAAGGTAGTGATGAAGGTGATAGGTCAGAGAGGAGGGTGGAGCGGATAGGTGGGAAGGAAGATTGAAAGGTGGGACAGGTCATGAGGACATGCTGAGCTGGAAGGGTGGAACTGGGATAAGGTGGGGGGATGGGAAATGAAGAAACTGGTCCACGCCCCCTAAGAAGCCACATCCCCTTCTGGCACCTTCCCCTGCCACCGCAGGAATTGCAAAACCTGCACCACACCTCCTCCCTCACCTCCTTCCAAGGCCCCAAAGGAGCTTCCACATCCATCAAAGTTTCACCTGCACTTCCACACGTCATTTATTGTACCTGTCGCTCCCGATGCGGTCTCCTCGACATTGGGGAGACTGGACGCCTTCTTGCAGAGCGCTTTGGAGAACATCTCGGGACACTTGCACCAATCAACCCCACCGCCCCGTGGCCGAACATTTCAACTCCCCCTACCACTCTGTCGAGGACATACAGGTCCTGGCCCTCCTCCATCGCCATTCCCTCATCACCCAACGCCTGGAGGAAGAATGCCTCATCTTCCGCCTGGGAATACTTCAACCCCAGGGCATCAATGTGGACTTCACCAGTTTCTTCATTTCCCCTCCCCCCACCTTGCCCCAGTTCCAACCTTCCAGCTCAGCACCGCCCTCATGATCTGTCCGACCTGCCAATCTCCCTTCCCGCCTATCCACTCCACTCTCCTCTCCTACCTCACCTTTACCCCCACCTCCATCTGCCTATTGCACTCTCAGCTACCTTCTCCCCAGCCCCACCTCCCTCCCATTTATCTCTCCACCCCCAAGGCTCCCAGCCACATTCCTGATGAAGGACTTTTGCCCGAAGCGTTGATTTTCCTGCTCCTTGGATGCTGCCTGACTTGCTGTGCTTTTCCAGCAACACACTCTCAACAATGAAAATGGAAGATGTTAGGTAAGGGATTGGTTGAGAGATGGAGGTATTGGCTAAAGAAGGGAATTGTGAAATAGTCAGAAGGCAATGATTTTAATTAACCTACTGGTTACTCATTAAATTCAATGATTGTGGAATCTTGCTGTGTACCATTTGTTGATATTTCAACATTGATTGTACTTCAAAAGTAAAGAATTGGCTGTAAATTGTTTATAATGGCTTAGAGATTTGAAAACATGGTTGAGTAAAAATTTCACTTCTACGAATGTAGCTTATGATTTTCCATACATTCATTTTCGATAGACTATCAACTCAGTTGAAGTATAACTGAAGAGGCAAATAACTCAGAAGACGAACAAAGGCAGGAGAGTCCAGAGATCTGAGACTAGCCAGCTGCTTCATAATGATGTGGTTTGCAAAAACATATTGTGCTTTCTCCAGTTCTAATTCCAGTAAACCAACATTTCTGAATATACTTGCAGAGTTTATCCTCCTACAATGAGTTGACCTCCATCTTACAGTTGATTATGGGTCTGGTTATTTACATAGTTGCAAACCTGCTGGTGGAGTTAAACATGTTAAAGATTTAGCATGCAAAATGTCAGAAGCTTATTGATGCTGCAGTTTCCTGGAATCCAAATTAAAACAGGATTAATATGAAAATTACAGCGATTAGTGGCATGTCAAGTTATCTGTCATGAGGTGCAGTCACTCAAATTGTTGTGTATCCAGCAACATTTCTACTGTTAACGTATGCTTTGGTATGTGCCTCGCCCTTATACCCTACTATTCCAGTTTATCAATCTTTTTCAAGGCTACCATTTAAGACTCAGTATTGTAGGAACAAAGAGTTAATTTACATTTATTCCGATATATAATTCACTTTGAGTTTAATTTTTTTTCCTGTCCCTTGAAAATATTCAGCAAAAAGAATTTTAATTGGCAGTAAAGCAGGATGTTTATCTCTGCCTCCACATTGAAAAAAATGCACTATTTTATCTGTACACCCATATGTATGTGGCTCAAGATGTGTGAAAGGATGATGAAGCAACAGTGAGTCCAATCCGCACACAGTAATGCGACTATGAACCATTTGTTAACTTTGCAATCTGCAAAATCGCTAATATCCCTAAGTGCCAGCAGCAAAGGACATAAAACCAAATATATAGCTTCATCCCAAAAGTCTTATTCAAAAATCTTCAAGGTGAATAACATAATTACTTGAAATACCATCTTCACTTTTTTTCTTCATAGATGTCAATGAACTTAGCAGAGAATATAATAATTTGTTTCGATGGGAAAGAATATTTGTGCATTTTTAGAATAAAAATAGTTTGCAAAGTTAACAAATAGTTCATAATCAGATTACCATGTGCAGACTGGTCTCACTGTGGTTCCATGACCTCCTCACGCATCTTGAGTTACATATATATGTGTAAACAGATAAAATGTATAGAGAATGCCTCTACTTCAATGTTGCTACAGTGATAAACATCCTGCTTTACTAACGGCTCCTCATACCAAAGGGACCATATATTGAGTCATAGAGATGTACAGCAGTCCAGATATCCTAAATTAATCTAGTCCTATTTGCCACCTCTTGGCACATTTCCCTGTAAACCCTTCCTATTCATATACCCATCCAGATGCCTTTTAAATGTTATGATGTAGAGGTGCTGGTGTTGGTCTGGGGTGGACAAGGTCAGAAGTTACACAACACCAGGTTGTAGTCCAACAGGTTTATTTGAAATCGCAAGCTTTTTGAGCGCTGTTCCTTTGTCAGGTGTAGTTACCTTCACTCGACGAAGGAGCAGCACTCCAAAAGCCTGTGATTTCAAATAAACCTGTTGGACTATAACCCATTGTCATGTGACTTCTGACTTACAAATGTTGTAATTGTACCAGCCTCCACCACTTCCTCTGGCAGCTCATTCCATACCTCTGAGTGAAGATGTTGTCCCATAGGTCCCTTTAAATCTTTCCTCTCTCACCTTAAACCTATGCCCTCTAGTTTTGGACTCCTCTACTCTGGGGGAATAGGCCTTGACTATTCACCCTATCCATGCAACTCGTGATTTTATAAACCTTTATGAGGTCACCCCTTAGCCTCCTACACTCCACAGAAAATAGCCCCGGCCTATTTGGCCATTCCCTATAGCTCAAACTCTCCAACCATTTCAACATCCTTATCAATCTTTTCTGATCCCTTTCAAGTTTAACAACATAATCTTTCCTAAAGGAATGAGACGAGAATTGAAAGCAGTGCTCCAAAAGTGCTCTAACCAATGTCTTATACAGCTGCAACAACTCCGGTACTCTATGCCAGGGGTGGGGAACCTGCGGCCTTTTCGGCCATTGTGTGTGGCCTTTTGAATTAATCCAAATTTTGCAGAACTAATCTTTTATTTTTTATTAATATGTTTTTTCATCCTTTATTATTTTTATTTTACTCTTAAAATAAATGTATTTAAAATACCAGAGTAAAAGAAAATTCAACAAAATAATCCTCACAGACTGACCGCCACAATTAAAAAATTGGTAAATCATAAGGGCTATTTCGACACCTGCTATGCTCATGATTTAGTTATAATGTGACTCTAGAATGGCGTTACCTTCCCCGCCTGACTGGCGCCACTACCGTTGTATTTCTGCGTGATATCATGTCAAAGCAAAATGACTTGAATATAAAACTAGGTCTATATACGATATGTGGCAAAAAATCCAAGCGTTTCGAAAAAGGCTATCTTTTTTCAAAACTCTTTTTCTTCAAAAGGAAATTTCAGATGAACATTTTCCCCAGTTAGCAAAGGTCATTGATGAACAGGAGGATTCTTGCGAATCATTTGAAGAATATGCAGCTGTTATAGACTTATTAATTGGAGAATACAATGAAAGGTTCTCTGACTTTGAGAATCATGACATCACACTCAAATTAGCATTTCAGCCTCACCTAGTTGATGTCTCCAAGGCTCAGAAAGAACTACAGATGGAATTGATTGAGCTCTCAAAAGATGACATTTTTAAGTCTTTATTTGACACTAAGAAAGATCTGATTGAAATATGGAAAAATGCAATAGAATACCCATGCCTTCGGAAACATGCACGAAAAATGCTTTCTTGCTTTTCAACCACTTGTTGCTGCAAATCTAAATTCTCCTACTTAACCAAAATCAAGACGCCCTTAAGGTCACAAATGACAGATACCCATCTAGAGGATCAGCTAAAACTGCAGACCTCCACGCTGCAGCCAAATATTTAAATGCTTTCCACAAAAAGCAGCCACAACAACGTCATTAAACGGTTAGTTGACGTTAGAATTAACATTTTTTTCATTTTCTTTAGTTAGTTAATACATAGTAGTTAGATTTGTACAAAATAATGTGAATTTTGAAGAATATATAATTGAAGTTTCTTGGATGCAGTCTTATTAGATTACAACTAACATAATGCGGCCTTCCAACATGAAAAGGTTCCCCACCACTGCTCTATGTACTGACCAATAAAAGCAAGAATACCAACCACCTTCTCTTCTACCCTGTTTACCTGTGATTCCACTGTCAAGGAACTATGAGCCTGCACTCCAAAGTCCCTTTGTTCAGCAACACTTCCCATTACCTTACTATTAGCTCTATAAGTTCTCCCTTGATTTGCCCTACCAAAATATAGCACCTCACATTTAATGAGACAAATTTTCATCTGCCATTCCTCGGCCCATTAGCCCATCTGATCAAGATCTCGTACTCTGAGGTAACCTTCGTCACTGTCCACTACACCACCAATTTTGGTGCCATCTGCAAATTTACTAACCATACCTCCTATATTCACATGAATAGCATTTATATAAATGAAAAACGCAGTGGACCAGCACAACACTGGTCACAGGCCTACAGACCGAAAAGCATCGCTCCACCACCATCCTCTGTCTCCTACTTTCTAGCTAATCTTGTATCCAAATGGCTAGGTCTCACTATATTCCATATGATCTAACCTTGTTAACCAATCTACCATGTGGAACCTTATTGAACACCTTACTGAAATCCATATAGATTACATCCACCACTCTGCCTTCATCAATTCTCCTGGTCACTTATTCAAAAAACTAAGTCAAGTTAGTCAGATACAATTTCCCATATATAAAGCCATGCTGACTATTCCTAATCAATCCTCACCTTTCCAAATACATGTAAATCCTGTCCCTCAAGATTCCCTCCACCATCGACATCAGGCTCATTGCTCTATAGTTTCCTGGCTTTTCCTGACCACCTTTCTTAAATAATAGCATCATGTTAGCCAACCTCCAGTCTTCTGGCACTATGGATGATACAGAAAATCTCAGCAATGGGCTCAGGAATCACTTCCCCAGCTTCCCACAAATTTCTAGAGCACAGCTGATTTGGTCTTAGGAATTTATCCATCTTTATGCATTTTTAAGACATCCAGCATCTCCTTCAATGTAAAATGGACACTTTTCAAGATATCGCTATTGCTGATGCAAAATACTTGTTTATTACTTCCCCTATCTCCTGCAGTCCCACACATAGGATTCTCCTTAACCCTGTTTGCCAAAGCTATCTCACGTCCCCTTTTTGCCCTCCTGGTTTCCCTCTTAAGTGTACTCCTACTGCCTTTCTACTATTCTAGGGATTCACTCAATCTCTGCTGTCTATACCTGACATATGCTTCCTTCTTATTCTTGATCAGAACCTAAATTTCTCTAGTCATCCAGAATTCCCTACATCTACAGCTTTGTCCTTCATCCTAACAGGGGCATACTGTCTCTGGACTCTCATTATTTTGTTTATGAATGCTTCCCACTTTTCAGCCATCCCTTTATTTGCAAATATCCAGTCCCCGTCCAAATCAACTTTTGAAAGTTCTTGCTGAATGCCGTCAAAATTGGCCTTCCTCAAATTTGACTTTTAGATCTGGCCTATCCTTTTCCATCACTATTTTAAAACTAACAGAATTATGATCACTTGTCCTAAAGTGCACATCCACTGACACGTCACTCACTTGCCCTGCCTTACTTCTGAAGCATAGGTCAAGATTTGCACCTTCTCTAGTAAGTACATCCACATATCGAATAAGAAAAGTTTCTTGTACACACCTAACAAATTTCTTGCCATTCAATCCCTTAACAAAATGGCAGTCCCAGTCTATGTTTGGAAAATTAAAATTCCCTTCCATTACCATTGTTTTATTCCTCCAGTTAACTGAGATCTACTTACAAATTTGCTTCTCAATTTCCCTCTCACTGTTGGGGCACTATAGTGCAATCTCAATAAGGTGATCACTCCTTTCTTATTTCTCAGTTCCATGCAAATAACTTTACTGGACATATTCCCTGGAATATCCTCCATAGGTATAGACGTGGTGTTATCCCTAATCAATAACACCACTCCCTCTCCTCTCTTGCCGCCCTCTCCCCGAATCCCCCTCCCCCCTGCAATTTCTATCGTTCCTATTTGCATTAATCTGCCAGTCATAGAGTCATAGAGATGTACAGCATGGAAACAGACCCTTCAGTCCAACCCATTCATGCCGACCAGATATCCCAACCCAATCTAGTCTCACCTGCCAGCACCCAGCCCATATCCCTACAAACCCTTCCTATTTAAATACCCATCCAAATGCCTCTTAAATGTTGCGATTGTACCAGCCTCCACCACTTCCTCTGGCAGCTCATTCACCCTATGTGTGAAAAAGTTGCCCCTTAGGTCTCTTTTATATCTTTCCCCTCTCACCCTAAACCTATGCCCTCCTTTCTGGACTCCCCCCACCCCAGGGAAAAGACTTTGTCTATGTAACCTATCCATGCCCCTCATAATTTTGTAAACTTCTATAAGGTCACCCCTCAGCCTTCGATCCTCCAGGGAAAACAGCCCCAGCCTGTTCAGCCTCTCCCTATAGCTCAAATCCTCCAACCCTGACAATATCCTTGTAAATCTTTTCTGAACCCTTTCAAGTTTCACAACATCTTTCTGATAGGAAGCCTGTCCATTCCTGAGTAAAGTTTCTGTAATTGCTATGATATCCCAGTCCTATGTTCCTAACCATGCCCTAAGTTCATCTGCCAGGCCTCTTGCATTGAAGTAAATGCAGTTAAATTTGTCAGTTCCACCTCGTACAAATGATTGTTAAAAATTGCAACTTTTAAATTCAGTGAGTTGGGAACATAACTTGATTAAAAGTTTTAGAACTTGCTCAATCTCTAATTATAAATTCCTGCATATCCTTGTCCAACATCCTGCCCCATATCTTGGTCAATATTGCATTCCTCTGACTCTGGCTTTTTATGCAGTCCCTCCTGACCTTTGCTCACTGTTCTAGCCTAGTCTTCAACAAATTGGGTTTAATTTCTGATATCTCCTGAAGTCAGTCCATTACTTTCTCTCCCCTTTTAAAACCTGTTGAGTAAATCTTTCTTTCCTGACCCAATCAGCTTTTCAGCATGCCTATCTCAGAATCATCAAGAAATGTCCTTTCATATTAAACCTCCTAAATTGAAGTAAGGTTACATAATGTGGCTGAGAATCGTGACATTCAACCACCACATAAATCTTCTCACATTCCAACTCCTCATCCCAAACCTGTCCCATTCCTGTATTATCTTCTCATGTCTGTATTAATTCTCCTCTTAAATGGATCAAATATCCTGTAATCCACACACACCCCAGGATGGTTTGTTTCACAGTTTCACCACACATTCTTCATATTTGATGACTCTGTACTTCTCTCATATTTATGTATCCTTATTCTAAATTCATCTAACAGTTGAAAACATATTTCATATTCACCAAATCTCTTCATAATTTTAGAGCTGTCTTATGGAAATCAGCAATGGCCCTTATATAGTCTTCAATGAATCACCGTGCACAGGCTTGAACTAGAATTGGTGACACTTGAGATTTTGATGTTCACCTTTATATTGCAGTGTGGTGTGTCAATGAGACCCTTACGTCAACCTCAATATCCTTACTGCCTGTTGTATTAAAAAATACACTCCCATCCATTAACTGCAAGAAGCTACTCCTGGTAGTTCAGTGAATAAAAGAAAAGAAATTTCTTTTCATCCACGAAGAAACCAACAATGCCTGATATTAATAGATTGCCGCTTAACACCACTCGAAGCGCTCTTTGAGACCTAAACTCTCAACGTTAACAATACAACTTCAAGCCTGATGAAGTTTGGACAGTTCACAGGAAATCATAGATAATCGTCTCATGAAAGATTGGATACAAAAGATCCTTGGTTTGGATTTTCTACAGTATTTATGGGTAATCCTAAATTACATCCAGAAAACCTGCGGCAGATTAAAAACTAAAAATCTTTAATTTTGTTTTATTCATAGGATGAGGGTTTTGCTGGATAGACGAGCATTTATTGCCCATCCCAAATTGCCCAGAGAGCGGTTAAGAGTCAATGATGTTGCTATGGGTCTGGAGTCACATATAGGCCAGACGCGGTAAGAATGGCAGTTACCCTCCCTAAATGACATTTGTGAATCAGATGGGCTTTCCAGCAATTGGCAATGGATTCAAGGTCATCATTAATTCCAGCCTCTTAAATTCAGATTTTATTGAATTCAAATTCTACCATCTGTAATGTTGAGATTCAAACCCCAGTCCCTAGAACATTACTTGGATTTCTAGATTAACAGTCCACAAGGACATCGCCTCCCAGTTTGTGATTGTGGTTACTCACAATAGGCCATGATAGCTAATGGGTCAATGTCCAATCCACAAATGCAAAGGAGATACCACAATGATACACGCTACTATTCCCAACACAATGATCAGCTTCAGCC
Source organism: Chiloscyllium plagiosum (assembly GCF_037043375.1). Lineage (NCBI taxonomy): Eukaryota > Metazoa > Chordata > Chondrichthyes > Orectolobiformes > Hemiscylliidae > Chiloscyllium > Chiloscyllium plagiosum. The sequence continues at coordinate 21,699,429 of NW_028270168.1, forward strand.
ATTTAAACTCTAAATGTAAATGTCCGCTGTTTTTCTACATTTCTATCAGCAATACAATTTTAAAGGAAGGATTTGAATGAGAACATGACTAAATTCAGTTTGCTTTTTTGCTCTCCTCTCTTACCCTCTCTAACTATTTGTTTACAGTGCTCCATCTAAGGCTGCAATACTGTGGAAAGATTGCTCTCTGGAGCCAGAAGTGATCATCACCATCAGGAGGAGAAAAAAAGAACAATCAGAGGGAAAAAAAAATCTTATCCCAGCACAACTGATCAAATCAATGGCAAAAATAGGAAATAAGTTACAAATTTTAACAGCGTTAAAATTGTGGACACTTCCATCGTCATTGTAAAGGTCATAAATTTACTCTTTAAAATAGTAAAGAGCCTGTCTTTGAAGAAACCTTTTCCAAGGTTGCTCTCCCGGTCTAATGAGCCAATCAAGTAAGGGAATTAGGATTCTAAACATTCCCACATTTAAACCTATCATTATTAATTCTTAAAATTGTAAGCTTGGTACTGTCAAAATTTCTCATTAGATCTGATGTGTCATTTATACACTACCATTTGCAGACACGACAATTCAAAAATAATTTTAAAACATTAAGTTTAAAAAGGAAACTTTATATTTTAAGTAAGTTATTCATCAGTCCTACCTTGTATTAGTGAGATTATCAGGAGACATTGAAGACAAACCTGCTGCAATATGCTGAACCACATGGTTCTGAGTAAATTGCACAATCTAACACGGGGTTCTCACTGCTATCTGAAGAAAGAGAAACCACAGCTTGGTGTGGCTTCAGCTATCAGTCACTGTGAACTCAAAAATGAAAAGTGACCAGCCAACTTCTCAGCCAGCAGCCATTCATTTCTCTGTCAATACTTTTTAAACCAACACAACTGGTAGCTGGCAAATATGTATTTTTTTATTCCCTACTTACATTGCTCCACAGTTCACTTCCCTAGTGATTCTGCTGGAACAAAGAGCACTGGAAGTACACGATATTTTCCTATTCAACCTGTTCAGTTATTATTATATACCTCTGGAGCAAGTGGGACTTGAACCTAGTCTTTACAGCTGACAGGACAAACTGAGAAGGCTGTAAAAAACCTCTATGGAATAAGTAGCTCGATTGAACAAAGAGGCTTGAAGACACATTGAAGGCATTAATGCACAAAGCTATGTAGATGCATGAGATTACATAATGTCTTAGTTTGGCTAACTTTGCAGAAATGAATCAGGACTAACAGACTAATTAGAGCATGGGTCCTGAGACCACCAGACACTGCTGTAAGCGCAAAAGTGGTAAAGTCAGGGGGGTAGTTTCAAATTCATTGACAAAGTATATAGTCACATAGACTAGGACAGTGCAATATTTTTGACAAATTACCATTATTGATAAAAATATATCCAAAAGATAAAAATGGAATGTTGAGAAGGTCAGAGCTAGTGATGCAGACCAGATATCCTGTGCAAGGCGAAGGAAAATTATAGATTGTCAGTAGTGGTTTATTTTTAAATTGCTATAAAAGTCTAAATAGAAAAGTGTAAATTCATGATAATTGTTGGCCATGAAGTAATGTTACAAGAATGGTCTAAATCTTTTCGAGATCTACTGAATTGTCGAATTGGAGCAATCTCTGGGTGCTGTTCCCTGTAGGAATTCTTCCATTGATCAATAAGCTGCCATTTGATTCACTTTAAGACTTACTAATGTCAAATGTCTTTAGATACTGCCAGCAAGATAAAGTGATCTTCATCAAAATTCAATGGGGGCCTTAGTTATGTAGGACTCTCTTCTCTACAGTTCATAAGGATCACGTTGAGACAAACATCAACTCTTGCTAGAGGATCATTAACTCGGTGAAAGCTGTTCTTTGGTCTGCACTTGCTGACCTTCTTGTGCAAAGACCTGTCTATATCAGAATGTTACACACAGTGGCACATTCCAAAGTTCACAACTATTTACACCTTAGAGCTAAACTCTGCATGCCTGCCACAGCCAACTGTGAATGGTGATGGGCAATTAAATAACTCACTGGGTGAGGAGGCTCCATAAATACCTTAATCCAAAATGCATTGGCTAAACTTCCTGTGTTTTTCCTTGTTGTTAACTTTGAGAATCTTCTCACTGAAGCCAAATTTGTCTAGCAGAGTAATTATTTATTTGAGGCAGCAGTGTTAACCACTGTGCCACCCTAACCAGGTGGGCTTTCCTAATAATTGATTCATTGTCTTCATTAGACTCTTTGTTCTGGAGTTTTATTGAATTCTGCTGCGGCAGTATTCAAACCCGGATCCCCAGGACATTATCTCGATTTCTGGATAAAAAGCCCAGTGATAGTATCATTAGGCCATCACCTCATTGCTGGATCCCAGAGGGCTATTGAATATCAGTTATAGAGTGTGTTCAGGATAGTTCTAAAGAGTATTACTGGACTCACAACATTTACTCTGTGTCTCTCTACACAGAGGCTGTCAGACCTGCTGAGTGTCTCCAGCATTCTCTGTGTTAGTTTCAGATTTCCTGTATCTGCAGTATTTTCACTTTAACTGGAATTTTATCCAGCTTACCGCAGTCAATCGGAACAAAGTAATTTCTGCTTCTCTTTTATGCTCACTAACAGCTAAAACAACCTTCTTTCTCTTCTCCAATTTGACCTTCTTGCCCTTGATTTTAATTAGGTACAGTTGGCAGCTGTACCTTCAGCTACCCAAGGCCTTAACTCTAGGATTCATTCTTAAATGTCTGTTTCCCCCCTCTTTAAAATACTCCTTAACACCTACTACTTTGACAAAGCTTTTGGTAACATAAGACCATAAGACCATAAGACATAGGAGTGGAAGTAAAGCCATTCAGCCCATCGAGTCCACTCCGCCATTCAATCATGGCTGATGGGCATTTCAACTCGACTTACCCGCATTCTCCCCGTAGCCCTTAATTCCTTGTGACATCAAGAATTTATCAATCTCTGCCTTGAAGACATTTAGCGTCCCGGCCTCCACTGCACTCTGCGGCAATGAATTCCACAGGCCCACACTCTCTGGCTGAAGAAATGTCTCCGCATTTCTGTTCTGAATTTACCCCCTCTAATTCTAAGGCTGTGTCCACGGATCCTAGTCTCCTCGCATTACGAAAACAATTTCCTAGTGTCCACCCTTTCCAAGCCATGTATTATCTTGTAAGTTTCTGTTAGATTTCCCCTCAATCTTCTAAACTCCAAAACATGGCTGACTACTTTCTATTGTAATTCAGTGCTTTGGGATTGATCACACTGGATAAATATAAGTTGTTTTTACTCTCTGTGTACTTAGCGTTGTTGCAAAAGTGTAAGCCAACTGATACATGCACTGAATATTTAGGAGTGAATGCACATCTAACAGACACCAGCACAGAGCCCATGAACTGCACAGTGTGTAGGTGGAGTGAACTAAATTGGTCAAATGTTTCCTGTTTTTGAAAGCACCACAAGGCATTAATAAACCACCAAACAGGACCAAAAGGTAATGGAAATTTAAACAGATCACACATTAGCAGAAACAGAAGAAGAACCATTTCCAGAGGCCTCAGCAAGACATCTCATTACTCATGCATGAGTCACAGATTTTATTTTATAATAGGTCAAAATCCTAAGATTAGAAATTCAGCAATAATGCATATAATATTGTCCTCAATTGTGGAAAGAACTGGCAATTAATCAGGAAAATATAGCTCGTAGTCTAAAGGTTTATGTAAATTTCCAGTCGATAAAGGTGCATGACGGAAGATTGGAGAAACAGCAACACTTACAGAGCACAGCATATAACGAGGTAAGACTGATGAATTAAACTGCATTTATTTCAATGCAAGAGCCCTGAGAGCTGAAGCAGAAGAACTCAGGGAATGGATGGTACTACGGATAGGTGGATTGGCCATGCTAAATTGCCCAGTGTCCAGGGATGTGTAATCTAGGTGAATTAGTCTCGGGAAGTACAGGGTTGCAGGGATAGGGTAGGCAGGCGATCTAGCTGGGATGCTGTTCGGAGGGTTGGTGTGGATTATTTGGCCACATTGTAGACTTTCTGTGATTCTATGAGACTGGGATAACACACCTATTGTGGAAACATGGCGGAGGGAGAGACAGGTCTGGCACCTCAATATTCTGGGATGGTATATATAGGAAGTATAGAAGGGGAGGCAATAGAGGAGGGGAGTGGTGGTTTTGATTAAGGAAAACATCATAGTAGCACTTAGAATATTCCTGTGGATCATCCAGTAAAGCTATGTGAGTGGAACTGTGAAATAAGAAGGGGATAATCATCTTGACGGGATTATCCTATAGGCCCCCAATACTCAGCGGAAAAATGAGAAACAAATATGTAAGGAGATTGCAGGTAGCTGTAGGAGTAATAGGGTTATAATAATAGGGGATTTTAACTTTCCAAACGTAATTTCTTAATATTTTCGCTCAAATTGAAAAATGTCTGAGGCTTGTTAGTTCTGGGATTATAAACATGAGCAATGGTACATTTCAGGCATCAAGTTGATAGGGAATAAAAACTGATCGGCAAATCCCTCCCAATGCAGAGGACAGACAAGCACTCCGAAAGCTTGTACTTTCAAATAAAACTGTTGGACTATAAGCTGGTGTTGTGTGATTTTTAATTTTGTCCACCCCAGTCCAACACCAGCACATCCACGTCTCAAATTCAAGGGCAAGGTGTTGCCTATTTTTCTACTTGGATGTTGGTAATTTTTAAAAATGCTTTAACTTTTGAATTAACAGGGAATAGTTTGCTACCACCACTCCTCCTTTCTCTCTGCTGAGTTTAAGGCCTGTCTAATTATCAATTAGACCACTGGCAAGTCTAAACAGATGTACTTGTCTGGCATGATAAGGTAGTCAATTGCATAGTAACAGTAGGTGCAGTTTATATTAACTTGTTGGGCATAATTACTTTGGACCATCAATGGCTGTGCATAACAACAGACCTCAGCTGCTTCCATCCAAAGACCGTGTGACATTATAATGTCCATGCAACATAAATGTTAACGCCTTCAGAGCCATCACTTTTACAACATGGAGTGATGCATAGATTTAGGGCTTTTGTAGGTAAATCACCACTTTAATTCAGCTATTTATTAAGAAATCTCACACAATCAAATACTGAAACATTAATTTAAATTTTATTGCGTGTGGCAATATGAAACTATGTGCAAAATAAAACCCCTCAAGTAAGCAAGTTAAGCTTTACAACTCAACTTGGCTATTACCTGATTAATGTGGAATTTAGCTACGATTCCTAACATCTCTCTATGTCCAGAGTTTACTCGTTGTCCAGTGTTGTTCTTCAATGTTCTGCTGTCCAGTCTTGTACAATTTCTCATCCTTCAGATCTATGGGGTAGTTATTGATGATCTTTTAGATTCTTTCATCCAAAATATTGCACCTTGCCTTCTTATCAGGAGTAACTTCTTTGTTCATTGTTGCATTTGTTATTGGCTTGGCTGTTTGAAGACAGAGCTTTCATGTAATTAACTCCTTACATTCTTCCACAGAACAATCATTTATCCTTGTGGCATAAGGCAGCCAGTTATCAGGCAGATGTCAAAACTGTTTTATTCAGGTAGCTTTGATTCCTTTGCCCAGGCATAGTTCATTGCTTTCAATTCCAGTATAACAGTTTGTCCTTGCCTTTCAATAGTTTATTCCAGGCAGACTTATTGCTGCTTCTTTCAATAAACAGTTATTAATTTACAGTATCACAGTGTAAATTGTTGGTCAAAATAGAGAGATGTTATTTTCTGCACATGGCCCATAATGTACATTAGTTCAGTTGGCTGGATGGTTGATTTGCAAAGCAGTGTGATGCCAACAGTGTAGATTCAATTCCTACACTGTTTAAGGTTCCCAAGAAGGCTCTCCTTCTCAACCTTGCACCGTGCCTGAAACGTTGTGACCCTCAGGTTAAACCACTGCCAGTCATCTCTCTCGCTAATGAAAAAGTAGCCCTATGATGACTGTACTTTACACCAATGCTGGATCCACCAAGGTGTTTTGTCCCAGTGTTGATATCATAATGATAACAAAACAATCCTGAAGAAATATTCATGGGAAAAAGTAGAAAATAAATGGGACAGAATTAAAATAAAGATGAAACAAAAGTCGATGCTGAATTAACTGCTCTCATTTAGGTAAGCAAATAACAGGAGTTGTGCGTTGTATCCCTGGATTAGGGAGAGATGGAAATCAAACAGGATCCTCATTCCTGACCCAGGCAATGATGCTTAAGTAGAGATGGATGAGCATAACATTGTCTTTAATGATGCATTATGGTGAAATAGTTTATAGGCTCCATTGATAACTGGCCATTTAGAGTTGGATACAAACAGTTCGATGAATCTTTTAAGAATTTAAAAACAAGAAATAGGAAAAAAAAAGTGTTGTGAAGTTGGGTAGAGTGTTTGTGGATTGGAAGACAGGAAGTTAGAATTTAATGTGTAAAATATTCATGTCTGTAAAGTGATAGGGGAGAAAGGCAGTGTGTAGTCCCTTTAAAAGATGATGTGCTTTTCTATGTTTAGCGATTCAAAAGGATGTCTGTAGGTTTGCAGGTGCACAGAGCACCTGAAGTGAAACATTTGTATCAAAGGTTTGTACGGTTAGCAGTCCAAGCCACAGGTTTGTTTTGTTATCAAGACAACCAGCTTGAATTTAGCCAACTAATTTGAAATAAGTGAGAACAGTCCCATCCAATAGTATTTTCATCTTAGTTTTCAAACAATTCCATGGCCTTATCTCTCCCTCTCTCTTATCTTGTACATCTGATTTAAAAATCACTCCATCATTGATAGCTGCAGCTTCAGTTGCCTAGGCCTAGAGTACCTTAATCTCATCACCTCCCTTTTATTTGGACCAAACATTTGGTCATCTGACCCCATTCTTAATATACGTGGCATGAAACTGATTTATAACATCTCTATGAAGTTTCTTCAAATTTATAGTATTTGTAATATGCCAATATTCTTCACCTTGACTGGCAGACTTTTCACCTGAGTGGTGGAATGGCTCTTGGTGGTAATTCTCTCAAAAGCATATAGTAACTCAAAAGTACTATGCAGGCTACTTGCTATTTATTGCACCATGCAAATTTGAAGTTAGCACTGGATGATGGACAAATAAAACCCATTTTCCTGGTGACCCATCAAATTTCTTCTTTGGTTGGAGGAAGTAATAAATTTAGCTGAATCTGGCTAAAAATAACCAAACTGGTACCTGTGCCAGATCCTAGCCTTCTAATTCTGCTGCCTCTGACATGGTATGTACAAGGTTCTGTGCTGTTTTGAAGTGATTCTATTTTGGGAGGTCTCAAACAATTTTGATGATAAACTCTATTTGGGGTGGCATGGTGGCTCAATGGTTAGCACTACTGCCTCACAGCACCAGGGACCAGAGTTCAATTCCAGCCTCTGGTGACTGTGTGAAGTTTGCACATTCTCTCCATGTCTGCATGGCTTTCCTCCATGTGCTCCAGTTTCCTCTGGGGATGTGCAGGTTAGGTGAATTGGTCAAGCTAAGTTGCCCAGAGTGTTCTGGAATATGTAGGTTAGGTACATTAATCAAGGGACCTGTAGGATAATGGGTCTGGTTAGGATACTCTTCAGAGGGTCAGTGTGGACTTGGACCGAAAGGCTGTTCCATGCTGTAGGAATTCTAATTCTAATTTGAACTAAGCGCTTACATAATAAAAATCTTTCAAATTTAAATCTGATGGTTTTGACAACGGAGGATCAATCCGATTGGAAAAACATTGATAGGTAATCAAGGGTGTAAAGTGGGGGGCATTTGGAAAATCAGAAGAGAGCAAACTGCCAAGTTAACAAACATCAGCTCAAAAGAAGGAATTATTGACTCTCACAGAATTCTCAGAGCCTCAGAGTAAGCATAGTCTAAATAAAGGTATCGCAGCACTTAAAGCTAATATTTCTGGTAAAAGATTAGATTAGATTACTTGCAGTGTGGAAACAGGCCCTTCGGCCCAACACGTCCACACCGCCCCGCCGAAGCGCAACCCACCCATACCCCTACCTTTACCCCTTACCTAACACTATGGGCAATTTAGCATGGCCAATTCACCTGACCTGCACATCTTTGGACTGTGGGAGGAAACCGGAGCACCCGGAGGAAACCCACGCAGACACAGGGAGAATGTGCAAACTCCACACAGTCAGTCGCCTGAGGCGGGAATTGAATCTGGGTCTCTGGCGCTGTGAGGCAGCAGTGCTAACCACTGTGCCACCGTGCCGCCCAAAGCTGAAAATGTGTTGCTGGAAAAGCGCAGCAGGTCAGGCAGCATACAGGGAACAGGAGAATTGACGTTTCGGGTATAAGCCCTTCTTCAGGATGAGGAAAGTTTGTCCAGCAGGCTAAGATAAAAGGTAGGGAGGAGGTACTTGGGGGTGGGGCGTCGGAAATGTGATAGGTGGAAAGAGGTCAAGGTGAGGGTGATAGGTCAGACTGGGGTGGGGGCGGAGAGGTCAGGAAGAAGATTGCAGGTTAGGAAGGCGGTGCTGAATTCGGTGGATTTGACTGAGACAAGGTGGGGGGAGGGGAAATGAGGAAACTGGTGAAATCCGAGTTCATCCCTTGTGGTTGGAGGCTTCCTAGGCGGAAGATGAGGCGCTCTTCCTCCAACCGTCGTTTTGTTGTGGTCTGGCGATGGAGGAGTCCAAAGACCTGCATATCCTTGGTGGAGTGGGAGGGTGAGTTGAAATGTTGAGCCACAGGGTGGTTGGGTTGGTTGGTCCGGGTGTCGCAGAGGTGTTCTCTGAAACGCTCCGCAAGTAGCCGGCCTGTCTCCCCAATATAGAGGAGGCCACATCGGGTGCAGAGGATGCAATAGATGATGTGTGTGGAGGTGCAGGTGAATCTGTGGCGGATATGGAAGTTTCCTTTGGGGCCTTGGAGGGAGGTGAGGGGGGAGGTGTGGGCGCAAGTCTTGCACCTCCTGCGGTTGCAGGGGAAGGTGCCGGGAGTGGAGGTTGGGTTGGTGGGGAGTGTGGATCTGACGAGGGAGTCACGGAGGGAGTGGTCTTTACGGAATGCTGATAGGGGAGGGGAGGGAAATATATCCTTGGTGGTGGGGTCCGTTTGGAGGTGGTGGAAATGACGGCGGATGATGCGCTGTACATGGAGATTGGTGGGGTGGTAGGTGAGGACCAGTGGGGTTCTGTCCTGGTGGCGGTTGGAGGGGCAGGACTCAAGGGCGGAGGAGCAGGAAGTGGAAGAGATGCGGTGGAGGGCATCGTCGACCACGTCGGGGGGGAAATTGCAGTCCTTGAAGAAGGAGGCCATCTGGGTTGTGCGTTTTTGGAACTGGTCCTCCTGGGAGCAGATGCGGCGGAGTCGAAGGAATTGGGAGAATGGGATGGCGTTGGGATGGGATGGGATGGGATGGGATGGCGTCCTATCACCCTCACCTTGACCTCTTTCCACCTATCACATTTCCGACGCCCCTCCCCCAAGTCCCTCCTCCCTACCTTTTATCTTAGCCTGCTGGACAAACTTTCCTCATTCCTGAAGAAGGGCTTATGCCCGAAACATCGATTCTCCTGTTCCCTGGATGCTGCCTGACCTGCTGCGCTTTTCCAGCAACACATTTTCAGCTCTGATCTCCAGCATCTGCAGACCTCACTTTCTCCTCAAAGATTTCTGGTAAAAGACATACCTGAATAAAGAATTCAACTGAGAAGGCGTTCCTGATAGAAGATCAATGGAGAAGACACAGAACATTCCAGAAGATGTAGCCTTGCTGTAAATTAGAGACACAATTCTATTTTTTTCTTTATTTTGGTTTATGTAGGTGGGATTTGTATTTATTAGAACAGCATACCATTAGAATCTTGTTTTATTCAGAAGTAGTAGTTAGAGGGGAATTGTTCAGTTTGTTAATAGTTCAGTCAGTTTGTTTATTATTAGAGTTAGGTAACTAAATTGTTACTTGTTGATAATAGAGTGAGTGTCTGGGGTTTATTTCATTTGATCACTCCTTTCTAACAGCTTGGGGATGAGAGGCAGCTTATACCATGTTTCACACTTCTTTTAACGGATTATAGATTGAGGCAAGCTTCTCTGGGTGTTTCAGTTTTAATTATCAGTGGAGAGTCAACCTCAGCTTTATAATATAAGGAACCAAAGTGAACAAAAGGAGATGTGATCTTTCCACAGTATGACTAAATCAGGTTGCCAACAAAGTGAAGATGGGAAGTAAAATATAAAACACTTCACATTATTCCCATTTAGATTGTCAGACACTTCGAATATACATTATTTACTTCAAACCCAGGGATTCACAAATTGTCACAAGATATGATCCCTGTCAAGCAGTTGAGAGTTGCCATTGGCTTGTTCCTCCTCCTGGTTTTGATTCAATTACAAGGTAAGACATACAGAAACTAATGGAAGTACTTAATAGTCATTAGAGGGTGAAGGTTTGGTGAAAGCATTGAATCTAGTTCAAGGAAATGGTGATTATGGATTTTATAATCCTCTGTGCTTTCTAATGATTCGTTCTCCAAATGAGGATATTGCGAGTAATAAATCATTTCCCCGTAAATTAGTTGGCCTTCACGTTTAGTGAAGGATTTCTGCGTCTTTCACTCAATCACAATGATTGAATTAAGATACAGATGCAGATTGGGATGTTGTGAACGGCTTGGAGGATAATGATATTCCACCCACTGCCCTTATCCTTCCTGGTGGTAGAAATCATGGATTTTAGAGGTGCTCTTGAACAGGACTTGGAAAATTGCTGCAGTGAATCCTCTAGGACATGTATGGCAGTTATATTGTGCTGGTGATGGAGAAAATTGGTGTTTATGGAAGTGAAAAGGGGTGCTGATTAAATGGGATGCTTTGCTCTGAATGTATTAAGCTCTTTGAGTATGGTCATAACTACACCTATTGAATCAAGACAGGTGGGGTATATTCCAGACATTCCTGGATTTTTCCTTGTTGGTGGTAGAGAGGTATGGGGAGTCACGAGCTAATTTACTCATCATTGAATATCCAACCTCGGCTCCTACACTTCCAGCAGTTCTTTTTTGTGAGAATTGCGCAATTTCCATGTTACAGATTAGTATTTAGATAACAGCTTTTGCAGAAGAAGAACTATCAGGGCATTCGAAGTGAGCAGGAGTAATTGTAAAAGATGGAGGATACAACTAAAGATTATCATCAAATAGGCCAATCTTAAGAATGCTTAAAGACAGGGTGAGTAACTGTGGGTCAGTTCAGGGAGAGAGATGCAGACAGAAAGACCCAGGTGATTGAAAATCCAACAAGACTTGGAAGGTGCCTGGGAAGCTAACAAAATTTTGCAAGATATTATTTTGATATCAGCACAGTAACTTAAAATATCTTTGTCATGTGCTGGTTCTTGACTCACCACCCAAGCTTAAACATAACACATTATGTTTCAGAAATGAATTTTATGAAGTAAACCTTTACAGGCAAAAGAGAAACCTACCCATTCCAAAGGGCAATTGCAAGCTCATAGACCCAGTTGATGATCAAGGAGGTTAGGGCACTGACCAAATAGCTCATCTTGAATGGTGGTGTGCTGTCAGCTCGATGGAATAATTTATTACTTGAAGATAAAGACAGAGATGTTTATGTGGAAGCCAGTGCAGGTGAATAGAGTCATAAAGGTGTATAGCACGGAAACAGACCCAACTCATCCATGCTGACCAGATATCTTAAATTTATCTAGTCCCATTTGCCAGAATTTGGCCCATATCCCTTTAAAACCTTCCTATTCATATAACCATCCAGATCCCTTTTAAATGTTGAATTTGTACCTTCCTCCATCACTTCCACTGGCAGCTCATTTGTATTAAGATAAAACATTTTCCATCCAAAATTTAGTGTTCTCAGTGATGAGTTGGGAAATCCTTAGCTTTGAAGGCTGTCTGTGATGATCAAACTAAATGATGTTGAAAGCGACAGCATGACCTGTTTGCATTAATTGCTTGTCATTTAACGCCGACTGTCGAACAGTTGTATCACACCAATTGTTCAATTTAGTAAAGTTTGTTGTTTAAAGCCACTTGAGCCAAATCACATTGAAATTATTTTTGAAAGAATAACAAATTGTGACAGTAAATATGGAAAGAAACAAACAAAGGGAAAACTGGAGAAACTCAACAGGTCTGGTAGCATCTGTGGAACAGAGTGAATGCTTCAGAGTCCAAAGTGACCCTTCTTCAGAATGTTCTGAAAATGTGTCTCCGTGTTTCTCTATTGTCTGTGTTTGCTTTAGCATCTGCAATGTCTTACTTTTCAAATAAACAATTTGCTTTCACATATATCCACAGGAAGGCAGAAGAAATGTAAAGGAGACGAAAAGCAATGGTGTTTCTTTAGTGACATTGTTAAAAAAAAAAGTGGCTTGTGTTAATTGTCACCAGTTCACACTACAGCTTTGTTGGCCATTATTTTCTGTTCCTATTTCTGATCCTGGATCATAGGATGAGGGAGGGTTAGGCAGACCTGAAACAGGAACAGGAACATTCTGTGGTTCCTACAGATGGAAGCTCATTAAATATATTTAATATTCCCTTTTTTCAAGCAATCAATAAAGATAGAAGCAAATTACTGCAGAGGCTGGAATCTGTACTGAAAACAAAAAATGCTGTAAATCACAGTGGGTCAGGCAGCATCCATGGAGAGAGAGCAAGCTAACGTTTTGAGTCTAGATGACTCTTCATCAGAGCAGACACAATTTCAAAGAGGAGCATGGGAATTATTCTGGAAGTCCTGGTCAATATACATCCCTCAATAATTATTTGGTTATTATCACAATCCTGTTTGTGGAATCCTGTTCTATGCAACTCGATATACTACAATAGCGACTACACTTCTAGTGCTTCAAGGTTTGTGAAACAGTTTGGAATGCCTTAAAAATGTAAAAAAAAAAGTAGAGAAATGTAAATTTTGAATTATTTAATAATGGAAGAGTTGTGAAAACCACAGAGAAGTGAAGGAGAAAGGGAAATTAAGAGGATGAGTCACCTTCCACTCTATATGTTCACCCTGTTCTCAGCATCTGCAAAAGGCATCTGTTTGTTTAACACTTGTTCATTTTTACCTTGATTCACTAATATGTTAACATCTAAATTCTTTGTTTCTTTTCTTTCTCCTTATCTTGCCTTCACTCCTCTTTCAATGACTGTGCTCCCACAACTGTTGTGGGCAAAGTCTTAGAGAGAATTGTAAGGGATAGGATTTATGAACATCTGGATAGGAATAATGTGATCAAGGATAGTCAGCATGGTTTTGTGAAGGGCAGGTCGTGCCTCACAAATCTTATTGAATTCTTTGAGAAGGTGACTAAGGAGGTAGACCAGGGTAAAGCGGTAGATGTGGTATATATGGATTTTAGTAAGGCGTTTGATAAGGTTCCCCATGGTAGGCTACTGCAAAAAATACGGAGGTATGGCATTGAGGGTGAGTTGGAGGTTTGGATTAGGAGTTGGCTGGCTGGAAGAAGACAGAGGGTAGTAGTTGATGGTAAAGGTTCATCTTGGAGTGCAGTTACTAGCGGTGTTCCGCAAGGATCTGTTTTGGGACCATTGCTGTTTGTCATTTTTATAAATGACCTGGAGGAGGGGCTAGAAGGTTGGGTGAGCAAGTTTGCGGATGATACGAAAGTCGGTGGAGTTGTTGACAGTGAGGAAGGATGTGTCAGGTTACAGCGGGATATAGATAAGTTGCAGAGCTGGCAGAAAGGTGGCAAATGGAGTTCAATTTAGGTAAGTGTGAGGTGATTCACTTTGGTAAGAGTAACAGAAAGATGGGGTACTGGGCTAATGGTCGGATACTTGGTAGTGTGGATGAGCAGAGGGATCTTGGTGTCCATGTACACAGATCTCTGAAAGTTGCCACCCAGGTAAATAGTGCGGTGAAGAAGGAATATGGCGTACTGGCTTTTATTGGTAGAGGAATTGAGTTCCGGAGTCCTGAGGTCATGTTACAGTTGTATAAGACTCTGGTGCGGCCGCATCTGGAGTATTGTGTGCAGTTTTGGTCGCCATACTATAGGAAGGATGTGGAGGCACTGGAACGGGTGCAGAGGAGGTTTACCAGGATGTTGCCTGGTATGGTAGGAAGATCATATGAGGAAAGGCTGAGGCACTTGGGGCTGTTTTCATTGGAGAAAAGAAGGTTTACGGGTGACTTGATAGAGGTGTACAAGATGATTAGGGGTTTATATAGGGTTGACCATGAGAACCTTTTTCCACGTATGGAGTCAGCTATTACGAGGGGGCATAGCTTTAAATTAAGGGGTGGTAGGTATAGGACAGATGTTAGGGGTAAATTCTTTACTCAGCGAGTTGTGAGTTCATGGAATGCCCTGCCAGTAGCAGTGGTGGACTCTCCCTCTTTATGGGCATTTAAACGGGCATTGGATAGGCATATGGAGGATAGTGGGCTAGTGTAGGTTAGTGTGGGCTTGGATCGGCGCAACATCGAGGGCCAAAGGGCTTGTACTGCGCTGTATTTTTCTATGTTCTATGTTCTAACAGTCTTAACAATTCAATCATATTCTCTTTATAGCTCATTACTGCCATTGTGGAAAAAGACACTTTACTCAAAAGAGGCTTGGCACTTGCTTATTCCTGAGTAATTAAACAGTGCTGCTCTCTGTTCTCCCTCAATCTTCACTATTCAAGTAGGTTTCCATATCAAAGTTCCATCATTGCCTCAGAAGTATTATAAGCAGTGGAGTAACAGGCCATTCACCCCCAACTACCAAATTCTTTTTTCTTTATTCATTCACCGATGAGGGTATCACTGGCGAGGCAGCATTTATTGCCCATCCCTAATTGCCGAGAGGGCAGTTAAGAGTCAATCACATTTCTATGGGTCTGGAGTCACGTAGGCCAGACCAGGTGAGGATGGCCAATTTCCTTCCCTAAAAGACAATAGTGAACTAGATGGGTTTTTCCGATAATCAACAATGGATTCATGGTCACCATTATATTTTTAAAAATTGAATTCAAAATTGAATCCAGATCTCCAGAACATTATCTGGGTGCCTGGGCTAACAGATCCTTGCCTCTCCCCCTAATTATACTGAAGTACTTATCTCCATCAGCTGTCCTCAGTCTTCTTTCTCCAAGATGTGGAGGTGCCGGTGTTGGACTGGAGTGGACAAGGTCAGAAGTCAGGCAACTCCAGGTTGTGGTCTAACAGGTTTATTTGAAATCACAAGTTTTTGGAGCGCCGTTCCTTCATCAGGGAACATGAGGTTGTGATTCCAAATAAATCTGTTGGACTGTACCTGGTGTCACCTGACTTCTGACCTTCTTTCTCCAAGGCACAGCCAGCCTGCCACTATTAAAGTCACTCCATCTGTTAGTTGCAGAGTAGCAGCAGCATTCTCACATAATAATCTCTCTCCCTGCACTTTCAGATTTATTTGGTCTTCTCCAGTTCCTGGTCTATATGCTGGCCCTCAGCAACATTATTTGTAAGCCAAGGTTCAGTTTTCACACATAGTTCATAACTTCACTCAACGTAAGAACTGGTTGCGTGCTTGTGCAACATCACATCCTGAATGAACCATAACAACTTACTATCGAAAGGTCAATTCTATATTTTCGAACTTCAGGATTTCCACAGTAGTCATCAATTCCATCTTATGATCAGGTAGAATCCAATGGTGTATAACCTTGATTTGACTTTCAGCCAAGCTTCAAACCACTTTAATTATCTCCCCATCATCTCCCTTTGCCCTTCTAATTTCTATATGTTTGTCACCTCCACACCTGAATTTTTCAAACTCTTCTCATTTGCCTTTGAAGGTTCCAATTCAGGCCACACCTCCATCTTATCCCATACTAAGTCCTGCTCTCCCAGTGTCTTCATCAATATCTATTGTCAGTTCTTTCTCCAAAGTGTATTGACTGCAAAATTCTCCTTCTCAATCATATTTCCCTTCAGGGTAATGCTCTAACTTATCACTGAAACCTCCTGCGACAGTAGGCACCAACTCACACCTTGTACTGTTTGCACCTCTCATTTATCGTGTGTTAACAATCCACGGTAAAACCATCAGAATGGGGGTTACCTCTGTGGCTATGTCCTCGTGATGGTCAGTCTTGATGACCTTCTCAACTTACAGCAATGCTCCTCCAATTTTCACTAAAGAAGTGCATCAGTGCAACAAGTTTAGATCTTTCAGGAAGAATCTCTTCTCTCACATATTCCTTCACATTTCACTCAACGGTCCCCGTACTTGGGAAACAACCACAATAACAACAGCTTGTATTCATGTGGAGCCTTTAGCGTGGCAAGCCATTCTATTGTAGTTCACAGGAATGTTATCAAAGAAAATTTGACACAGAGTCATGGAAGGAAATAATGGCTAGGTTGGAGACGGACATAAGGCTTTAAGGAGTGTCTAAGTGGAGGAAAGAGAGCTTAAAAAAAGAACCAAAAGCTTCAGTGAGGGAGGGGATTGAGGCCTGGACAGTTAAAAGGGATGGTCACCAATGCATGATTACGAACAGGATTTTCAGATGCAGACTATATATATAGTATATGAATAAATATATAGTGTATGAATGAATATATATATATATATACATATTATATATAAGTATTTAGAATATATATAAAATATGTATATTTATATTTGTTACCTGTCAGCAGCTATTCTCTCTTTATCCCATGGTAACAGCCTTTGACTATAAGGATTTCAATTATCTTGGCCAATTTTGAGTGGCTAATATTTTATGTTGATTGTGAGTCACATCTAAATTTTAATAGAGACAAAAGTCCATAATCATAGAGTGATGGATTCATACAGTACAGAAACAGACCCTTTGGTTAAACCAGTCCATGCCGAACAAAATCCCAAACTAAGCTAGTCCCACCTGCCTGCTCCTGGCCCATATTCCTCCAAACCTTTCCTATGCACATATCTATCCAAATGTCTTTTAAATATTGTAATTGTTAGCATCTGCTACTTCCACAGGAAGTTCATTTCACACATGAATCACTGTCTGTGTAAAATATTTGCCTTATGTCTTTTTAAAATCTCTCTCCTCTCAGCTTTAAAATGGATTAACAATAACAGAACTGTGTTTTATTAAGAAAAGATTGTTTGTGCCTTTCGCTTGATTACAATTTTGAAATTATACAAATATATGATCTTGTTTGTTCTCTCTTTCAGAAAACACTACATCCACCTGTTCAGTGAGAGTAGGATACCCCAGAGCTAAGTTAAACTGTAGTGTTGGAGACAGTCTAACACTGAATTGTACAGTTCTGTTCTGCCCTCAAGATCTTCTTGTGACTTACTGGTGTAAGATACTTATGAACACCTGTCAGCGACTGAATAGTTCAAAGAATCAGCAGCTCAATTCACATTCTTCTGAAAACACTGAAAGAATGTTACTAGTGGTTTTCACAGTCCCTTCTGTTACCTTGGCCGACAGTGGCAGATATTCCTGTCATGCTCAACAAAATGGTGTGGAATCACAGGGACACTCGATTATTGTGAACGTATTTGGTAAGGATTGCTTTCTGTATAGACATACCCGTTTAGTTCTGTGAACATTGTGTTGATCAAGGTATGGCAGTTAGCACAGTAATCTCATTTCAGGAAACCAGTACCAGCATAAAATGTTTTCAGGTCAGGTACAAAATAAAGCTCCTTTACATACCCCAGTTAAGCACTCTGACACCACATAGTGGTAATTCATTCATGATGTACATGTAAGCAACAGGTCAATGCAAGACTATTAGATCAGGGCGAAACCAAAGGATATTACAAGACCAATGGGTTAAAGGGTGTCACCAGTGGATCACTCACATCACACAAATGAAATATTTAAATTTAGTTTGATCAGATTTTAAGTAAAACGTTGCATAATTTCTAACATGTTTATTTCATTATGGGATGTAGATGTTGCTGTCAAGACTGGAATTAATTGTCCATTCCAAGTGATCCAGATGCAACTTCAGAGGGCAGTGAAAAATCCACACATTCTGCTAAGGGTAGAATTTCTCGTTGGGATTAAATGGAGTCATAGAGTCATACAGATGTACAGATGAAACAGACCCTTCAGTCCAATTCGTCCATGCTGACCAGATATCCCAACCCAATCTAGTCCCATCTGTCAGCACCCAGCCCATATCCCTCCACACCCTTCCAATTCATATAACCATCCAGATGCCTTTTAAATATTGCAATTGTACCAGCCTCCACCACTTCCTCTGGCAGCTCATTCCACATACACACCACCATGAAAAAGTTGCCCCTTAGGTTCCTTTTATATCTTTCCCATCTCACCCTAAACCTATGAACTCTAGTTCTGGAATTTGCCCACCCCAGGGAAAAGATTTGGCTATTTACCCTATCCATGCCCCTCATTATTTTATAAACCTCTATAAGGTCACTCCTCAACCTCTGACACTATAGGGAAAACAGTCCCAACCTCTCCCTGTAGCTCAAATCCTCCAGCCCTGGCAACATCCTTGTAAATCTTTTCTGGACATTTTATCACAAGAACAACCCCTGCCCAACAGGTCCATTCTTGTACCTTTCTGCTCCACATGGTAGGTAAAAGACTTACTATCCAATTGAATGATGCTTGGTCATCAGCCAAATAACCTTTTCCCCCTGATTTTTGATATTTTTATATCAAATATTTAAAGAGGATTCTAAAAAAAAATGATCCTTTTGAATATCTCTATGATTTTCTCCAGGTTTCCACATAGCAGTATCATGGAAACTTATCAGTTCCTGCAGACTCCAGGCCAATTTTGGAGCCTGAACTATGGGACTTGGAGTCATATTTAAGCCAGATCAGATAAGGAGGTGATTTTTCCTGTCCTCAAGGATTTCACTAAAGCCGTTAAGTTTTTATGATCAATATTAATTTGTGTCTTTTACAGTTGTTTTACTTACAGTTGGATTCTTTTTAAAACCAGAATATAAATTCTCAAAAATCCAAAGAACTGTAGATGCTGGAAATCAGAAACTGCTGGAGAATTTCAGTAATATCTATGGAGAGAAAGTAAATTTAATGTTTTGGGTCCGGTGACCATTCTTTAGATTCTCCACAGATGCTACCCAGGCCGGCTGAGGTTTTCCAGCATTTTCTAATATTTGTATAATTTCTCAAACTGCCATTGTGGGATTTGAACTTGATTTTCCAGAACTGGCTTTATAGATTATGAGTCTATAATGTAATATTACAACTAAGGCAAGTAATGAAATTATAGAAATATATATATATATAACAGAATGTCCTGATTGTTCTCTCTTTCAGAAAATACAAAAACTGCCTGCTCTCTCTCGATACTGCACCAGAGGGCAGTTTTTAATTACAGTGTTGGAGATAGTCTAACCTTGAATTGTACAGTTCAGTTCTGTGTTAATGAAGTACAACTGCCTGAGGCTCACTGGTGTAAGATGTATGGAAATCTTTGTCAGCCAGTGACTGGAAGGACTCATTATCCAAACATAAGCTATTCTCTTCAGGGCAGGGAAATGAAGATGTCAGTGATACACACTGTTACTCATGTTGAGCTGAGTACAAGCGGCTTTTACCAGTGTCAAGCAACACAAGGAGCTGTAACCACAGTGGGCCAGCTTGTTCGTGTAAATGTGACAGGTAAACATAGATTTTCTTTGTTTCACTTTATTGAGGTTACTTACATCATGATAGCATGGTCAAGCAGCCAACCGTTCCTCAAGTGACGTGCTGCTGCTAACCTTGACTTGCACAATGGGTTGACTTGCTATCTACAGCAGTTAGGGCCATTATCTGCCTCATTGCAAAGAGGGCCGAAGAATCCTCAATCATCCAACCATAGAATATATTGGAAAATCTTGGAGAAATGACTGAGATAATCAGAGAATGCCTTTTTATAATTTGTTGTTGCGTTCAACCTAATCTAGTCTACAATTTGATTTCTTTGAGTACGTTCAAATTGCGAAGGAGTTAGATTAAGTAGACATAGAATTATGCACAGAATTTTCCATTGTAGAGGACATAATTTAAAGGGACACGAGGGCAACTTTTTTACATTCAGGGTCATTTATATATGGAATGAATTCCCAGAAGAAGTGGTTGATGCAAGTACAGTTACAACATTTAAAAGATATTTGGGCAGGTAAATGATTAGGAAAGGTTTAGAAGGATATGGATCAAATGCAGCAAATGGGACTAGTTTTGTTTGGGAAATCTGGTCAGCATTGGTCAAGATGGAGTGAAGGGTCTGTTTCCCTGTTGTACGACTCTATGACTAATCACGAGAAATGTGACAAAGCATGAAAGAATAAAAATGATCAGATATTTTAGAAAAACTCATAAATTTTCCCTTTAAGCCTTGAGTGGTGACTTCAGAATCACGCCTTTGAGTCGGAACTACCTTATTTCCATGGATTTGAGTTTCATTAAAAACCCGACTCACTCAATTTACATTGCAGATAAAACAAAACTGGGCAGCACGGTGGCAGCTGGGCAACACAGTGGCACAGTGGTTAGCACTGCTGCCTCACAGCGCCAGAGACCCGGGTTCAATTCCCGCCTCAGGCAACTGTCTGTATGGAGTTTGCACATTCTCCCCCTGTCTGTGTGGGTTTCCTCCGGGTGCTCCGGTTTCCTCCCACAATCCAAAAATGTGCAGGTTAGTGTTAGGTGTAGGGGAATGGGTCTGGGTGGGTTGCTCTTTGGAGGATCGGTGTGGACTTGTTGGGCCGAAGGGCCTGTTTCCACACTGTAAGTAATCTAATCTAATCAAAACTGCAACGCACTAACCGTTTGACCTGGCCATCAGGCAACTGCTTCCTCGGCAGAGTGTCCTTGCAGAGTGTTCTTCCACCTCCATTCCTTCAATCTCACCACAGCACATTGGCGAACAACAGTCCTCACTTGAACATCAACCCTGGTCTTGGACTAACTAAATATCACCTCAGGCTTTCAACTACTTTAGACCAGATGGACACCCATCAACTGCATGCTTCTGCTTAGTCACTTTATGCACAGAGGCAGCCTCAGATCTTATGCATCAACACAGGATGCTTTAGTTCTAACGTGGATCTTATCACTCTTAACTTGTTTTCATCATGCTCATTTACTTTAGCATTTACCTGGAGCCCATCAGTCTCTGGTTGGATAACATCGCTTGCTTGACACACAGGTTCTTGTGTGTTCAGCTACACGCTGTCACTCTCTGCTACTTCACTCTGAATTTATCACAGTGGGAGCACTGAACAGTCAGTCAGACAATGGGCAGACATGGCACGGGATGGCACCAGGCTTCATCAACACCAGAGCTGCCACACGCACCAGAAGCTTACACTGCAAAGCCACTGCATGTTCTTCAAGTAAATACGAACGTGTGAAAGAAATACAGTGCTCGAGACGTCGCGGTTATGAGATTAGAAGTGAAAAATGGAAGATTGCATGACCAAATACATCCTGGGCACTGTTCTTTTCTTTTGGAGGACTGTGCACAGTTGCAACTTCCAGGACTGAAGATTAATGCTGCGAATTATATTGGCATGCCACTTGCTATGCAGGGACCCTTGGAGTGTGTGCACGGCAGAGGGAACCCTAATCCTGGGACATGACAGACTGGGCACCACATTTTAACTGCACATGCGAAAATTCAGTCCATTGTTTCAAGCTGTTGGTGCAGTCAAACATAAGACAGTCACTAAGAACTTATGTGTAATTTCTTTACCCATAATGTTTAAAACATAGGAACAGCTCCCAAAAAGACAAGTTGAGATGAGTAGCATAGACACAGTTAGGGGAAAACTACATAAGCATACAGGATAGGAAGAGTAGAAGTGTACAATGGTACAGTCAGATGAAATTGAGCCAAGAACACCCAAGTAGTTCACAAATGCCAGAATAGGTCAGTTTGCTTGATCAGCCTGATTCTGTGGTGTAGACCTGATATTCCAGAAACATTGTTAGATTTATCCCTGATGCCATGTGATGGCAGTGGACTTCTGCAAACTGCAAAAGACCTGTGATGATGACAGATCAACAATAGCAATAGAGATCCATTAACAATGAAAAAGCAGTGTTTTATGGCATTATATCATTTGGAAGTCCAATAATATTTGAATGCTGGTTAAACACTATGAGATTGGCTCAGTTGATAAAATTCTTGACTCCGAGGAACAGGTGATGGTCCAAGCCAAACTAAAGCACTTTTAATTCATGCACAGGATGTAATATAGCTTTGTTGGAGGCACAGATGAAATATTAAACTGACAGTTATAATTCCAATTGATGTTATTACTGTTCAGCTCAAATCTCAGAATGAAACCTGGCTTGTTAGACCCTAACTTTATTTTGTTTCAAACTATGGAGGTTAGGTACAGAACACATTTACAAGAGGCTGTCAGTGTGCTTTTAACACAGGAATAAAATTATTCTTAAACAAGAAATAATAAAATTATCCATGTTACACTAGAGAGAATGAAAGTCTAGAAAGATTTAATTATAGACATCAGAAAAAAGTTGATCTTCACACTACTTTTATCTCAACAATATGCTTTATTATGATCGATTGGCCCCAGCTCAAGTTAATACGAAGTAAGTCCGATCCTGACAGGAATCTGGTTGGATAGATCATAACTTCTTTTTATTTTTGTGGCTGAAATGATCTTTTACTAAACATAAGCACTCAATGTTGCAGTTTTTAGTTTAACAATAAAAATGTTTATTAACAACAGAACTGAAGATAAACAAAGAAAAAAAAACCCTGTTCCTGTATTACACAGATTGAAAGGATTTTAAACAGATGATAAAAGTCGAGCACTGTTTATAGATTGAACAGAAACTTGGCTTTGTATCAGAATCAATGCATCCTGTATAGCTTCCAAACATTGTTACAACTCTAAGAACATCTAACGCTGTACTTCTCGCAAGACCCAGTCCAGCTCATTCCCCACAGAGGGAGTGACTTTTTCTTTTTAATACTTTGATGGGCTTAAAATATTTAAAATTTCTACTCATCTGCTGGAACTCCAGATAACTTTTCTTAATTATTAATATTATGCTCCTGACTTAACTTCTATTGCTATACTATTCCTGAAACAGCTTCAATTCTTTTGCTAGTTTGTTTTTAAAAACTTTAAAAAACTGACTGCATTCCAACATCTCAATCTGGGATCAATCATAACTTCTCAATCTATGATAATCTCATTATGTTAAACTTCCTTTCTTAGGAATACTGCTGGCATCTTACTTCACTAAAAGACTTCTGAACACCTGATGTGTTTCTCTCCCTAGGAACTCTAGGTAACTTCCTCTCTCTTGGAATCATGGGTATTGTAGTTTCAGATACTAATTATTGATTCCAAATAAAAACTAAAAGAACTGCAGAAGCTGTAAATCAGAAATAAAAACAGAAATTGTTGGAACAGCTCAGCAGGCCTGGTAGCATCTGTAGGAAGAAATCAGAGTTAATAGTTCAGGTCCAGTTCTGAAGAAGACTCACTGGATCCGAAACTATAACTCCGATTTCTCTGCACAGATGCTGCCAAACCTGCTGTTCTTTTCCAACAATTTTTTATAAAATTCTAAATACCCAGACAAACCTATATGCTTAACTTAAAATTCCAAGTAGCCAAACTTGCAGTAATTGTTATTAGGATATGTATATACATAAATGTCACAGTTTCATCACACCTTACAATACTTCAGTGAGAACTATCTTCACACTAAAGCTCCCTGTTCACACTCCAATTGGGACAGTTGCAACCAATTTTCTCATGATGATTTTCTATGTAGTAGATGCTTTAGATGCCTTTTGCTTTTATCGGATGTCTCCCCGAGACACCTGAAACAACCGCAAACTAAACTTGGTATTACTTTAAACTTTAGAACAAATACCAAGTTCCTAGATTCAGCGATCCAGCTGACCTGCCTCAAACCTCTGGCACTCCCACACAAACTAACTCATCTTGGATTGTTTCATTTCTATGCATGTCGAGACTCCAGCCACTCGGTGAAAGTAGGGTTTTATTTGATCTCAAATACACTGAATTATTTACCCCAGTAGTTTAAAACCTCAGTGAAATGCATGTAAAGAGAATAAATCTCCAGATTCTCTGATATCATTCATAGTGCAAAGATAAAGTGAATCTAAACCATGTCACCCTGACTTAATGAATAAAATATAAACTGTAAATTCAACTTAAAGTTACACATTAGCTCTTAACACAACACTCCAATTTGTCTGTTGTGAATGTAACAGCCCTTGGGTTAGCATTTGACGAAAAATGCGTATGTTGCCTAGTCTTCTAGCCCCCTCCTCCTCCTTACGTCACCACCAAAAAACTAAAAGAATGGAAGATGTACTTAATTTAGCATTGATGGTATATTGCTGTGTACGTACTGATGATTGTGGTTGCCTGTACAAGGACAATGACTGGTCTTCATTGTGTTAAAAATTTAATATTTTCTACAATTTAATTTGTTTTTGTGTATCTTCCAGAAGGTTCACCAACACATTCCGTGTGGAGGTGGTACAACATCGGCAGATGGGTCGCATTTGGTTTGATGGCCATGATGCCTATATCATTGTGTATCCTGGGGTGTGGCTAAGGTAGCGACCAAGACAAGATTTTAACACTTCCATTAGTTAATAAAGATATTAATTTGTAACAGGATTCTGGGGCCCTCAGAACTGCACATGTACAAAGCCAGAAGCCTGATGGTCACAAGGTGTTGGTCCTTGGGTCTCACCTACCTATTTGAGGTTTGCTGTAGGCAACGCCTGTGCCTCTAGAAACAGAACACACTAAAAGAAAAAAAACAATTTGGCCCCTTCCTAACTCTCCTCATTAGCAGTAGCTATTCTGAAGAAGGGTCACTAAACTGGAAACATTGATTCTGTTTTCTCTCCACAGATGCTGCCAGCACTATTGAGTTTCTCCAGCAATTTCTGTTCTTGTTTCGATATTAGATAAACTAGAGAAGCTGGGATTGTTCTTATAGCAGAGAACACTACGAGGAGTCTTTTTTATCCTTTGTGGGACATAGGCATCACTGGCTGGCTAGCATTTATTGCCCATCCCTATTTGCCCTTGAGAAGGTGAGGGTGAGTTGCCTTCTTGAACCGCTGCAGTCCACCTGCTGTGGATTGACCCACAATGCCCTGAGGGAAGGAATTCCAGGACTTTGACCCATTAACAGTGAAGGAATGGCAATATATTTCCAAGTCAGGATGGTGAGTGGCTCGGAGGGGAACATGCCAGAGCTGGTGTTCCCATGTATCTGCTACTGTTGTCCTTCTGGATGAAGATGGTTATGGGTTTGGAAGGTACAGTCTGAGGACCTTTGGCAAATTTCTGCAGTGCATCGTAGATAGTACTACAGAGCACTGGTGGTGGAGGGAGTAGATGCTTGTGGATATAGTGCCAATCAAGTAGGCTGCTTTGTCCTGGATTGTATCAGGTTTCTTGAGTGTTGCTGGAGCTGTATCCATCCAGGCAAGTGTGGAGTATTCCATCACACTCCTGAGTTGTGCCTTGTAGAAGGGATCACAGCACCAGGGACCCAGGCTTGTTTCTGCCCTCAGGCAACTGACTGTGTGGAGTTTGCACATTCTCCCTGTAATGCATGGGTTTCCTCCAGGTGCTCTGGTTTCCTCCCACAATCCATAGATGTGCAGGGTACATGGATTAGTCAGGCTAAATTGTTTATAATATTCAGGGATGTGCAGGCTAGACGGATTAGCCATGGAAAATGTGGGTTACAGGGACAGGACGGGGGTGTGGGTCTGAGTGGGATGCTCTTCAGATGGTCAGCATGGACTCAATGGGCTGAATTGTCTGCTTCCGTGCTGTAGCGATTCGATGATGGACAAGCTTTGGGGAGTCAGGAGGTGAGCTACTCACTGCAGTATTTCTAGCCTCTGACCTGCTCTTGTAGCCACTGTAATGAGCTGAAAATGTGTTGCTGGAAAAGCGCAGCAGGTCAGGCAGCATCCAAGGAACAGGAGAATCGACGTTTCGGGCACGAGCCCTTCTTCAGGAATGAGGAAAGTGTGTCCAGCAGGCTAAGATAAAAGCTGGGAGGAAGGACTCGGGGGAGGGGCGTTGGAAATGCGATAGGTGGAAGGAGGTCAAGGTGAGGGTGATAGGCCGGAGTGGGGGTGGGGGCGGAGAGGTCAGGAAGAAGATTGCAGGTTCGGAAGGCAGTGCTGAGTTCGAGGGATTTGACTGAGACAAGGTGGGGGGAGGGGAAATGAGGAAACTGGAGAAATCTGAGTTCATCCTTTGTGGTTGGAGGGCTCCTAGGCGGAAGATAAGGCGCTCTTCCTCCAACCGTCGTGTTGCTATGGACTGGCGATGGAGGAGTCCAAGAACCTGCATGTCCTTGGTGGAGTGGGAAGGGGAGTTGAAGTGTTGAGCAACGGGGTGGTTGGGTTGGTTGGTCCGGGTGTCCCAGAGGTGTTCTCTGAAACATTCCGCAAGTAGGCGGCCTGTCTCCCCAGTATAGAGGAGGCCACATCGGGTGCAGCGGATGCAATAAATGATGTGTGTGGAGGTGCAGGTGAATTTGTGGTGGATATGGAAGGATCCCTTGGGGCCTTGGAGGGAAGTAAGGGGGGAGGTGTGGGCGCAAGTTTTGCATTTCTTGTGGTTGCAGGGGAAGGTGCCGGGAGTGGAGGTTGGGTTGGTGGGGGGTGTGGACCTGATGAGGGAGTCACGGAGGGAGTGGTCTTTTCGGAACTCTGATAGGGGAGGGGAGGGAAATATATCCCTGGTGGTGGGGTCCGTTTAGAGGTGGCGAAAATGACAACAGATGATACGATGTATATGGAGGTTGGTGGGGTGGTAGGTAAGGACCAGTGGGGTTCTGTCCTGGTGGCGATTGGAGGGGCGGGGCTCAAGGGCAGAGGACCGGGAAGTGGAGGAGATGCGGTGGAGGGCATCGTCGATCACGTCTGGGGGGAAATTGTGGTCTTTCAAGAAAGAGGCCATCTGGGTTATACGGTCTTGGAACTGGTCCTCCTGGGAGCAGATGCGCCGGAGACGAAGGAATTTGGAATATGGGATGACATTTTTACAGGGGGCAGGGTGGGAGGATGTGTAGTCTAAGTAGCTGTGGGAGTCGGTCAGTTTATAGTAAATGTCCGTGTTGATTCGGTCGCCTGAGATAGAAATGGAAAGGTCTAGGAAGGGGAGGGAGGAGTCTGAGACAGTCCAGGTGAATTTGAGGTCGGGGTGGAAAATGTTGGTAAAGTGGATGAACTGTTCAACCTCCTCGTGGGAGCACGAGGCAGCGCCGATACAGTCATCGATGTAGCGGAGGAAAAGGTGGGGGGTGGTGCCAGTGTAGCTGCCGAAGATGGACTGTCCAGTGCTTCCATTCATTTCTTGAAATCACATGGAGTGAACTGAACTGAATGAAGACTGGTGTCTGATACTGGGGACCACTGGAGCAGATTCAGATATGCATCCATCTGGCACTTCTGGCTGAAGATTTGAACATAACAAGAGAACAAAGACTTCAAATAGTTGGCAAAGGGATCAGAGACAAGCTGAGGATATTTTAGAACAAATTACACAATAACTTTCAAAGGATTGGTTAAATATTTGAAGGGAGAAAATTTGTAGGGCCGTGGGAATAGAGCAGGAAATTGGGCCTAATTGGACAGCACAGGACCAATGGGTCAAATGGCCTCTTCCTATATTTCTATGATGTATTAACCAACAGCAGAATCTCTAAAAGCACTGAGCTTATGTTTGCCCTGGTGTGGATTATCTCCTTATAATTCTCACCTCCACCTGCAGGGGGAGTGTAATGTTATAACATCTTAAAAGCTGGCCTGTGTAAGACGGTTATGTTGTAAACTGTCTCCTTCAATTCAAGGTAAAATGGGATTTTTAGGAGGGGGTAAAAAATGCCTAGTGATAAGTCCATGTGACCTGGTTATCGTTGAAACAGAGCCCCAAGTGAAAATATATTGAAGGTTTTAATATCAGAGCACAAAGGAAAAGGCAGCTGTCTTGTGCAGACTCACCACCTTTGACAAAAGTAGGGTCTGGTGGCATTCAACCAGGTGGGACAGTTACTGATAGGAAGTCTAGATTAGAGTGGAGCTGGAAAAGCACAGCAGGTCATACAGTATCCGAGAAACAGGAAAATTGATATTTCGGGCAAAAGCCCTTTATCAGGACATCGATTTTCCTGCTCCTTGGATACTGGCTGACCTGCTGTGCTTTTCCAGCACCACTCTAATCTAGACTCTGATTTCCAGTATCTGCAGTCCTAATTTTTTGCCTAGTTACTGATAGGAACCCCACCCCACCATTTTCCCATCTGGGCCCTGATTAAGTCCATGGTAGGGAGACCTGCAGATGTCTTTTATGCCCGTCTGTCAAGTGAGGTCCTTAACTTGCCAATTAATGTCTATGTAATTCTGTCATCTTGATGTTTCTGGCATTCACCCAAAAGCAGGCAGTTGTGGGGGCTTTGGGGGGGGGGGGGAGGGGGGGGGAATGAACTCATCATGCAGGAAGCATGAGAAGCAAACCCTGGTATGTCTGCTCATGGGCTCCCAGTGGGACCCCTTACTCAAAGGCACTCAATCTGATTGAGGGAATTGACCTGAGGAAGAGATGAGGGTTGAAAGGTGTGGGGCTGGAAAAGCACAGCAGGTCAGGCAGACATTCCTGATAAAGGGCTAATGCCCAAAATGCTGACTGTCCTGCTCCTTCGATGCTGCCTGACCCGCTTTTCAACCCTCACCTCTTCCTCAGGTGAATTCCCCTCAATCAGACTGAGTACCCTTGAAGAAGGGCTTATGCCCGAAACGTCGATTCTCCTGTTCCCTGGATGCTACCTGACTTGCTGCGCTTTTCCAGCAACACATTTTCAGCTCTGAGTACCCTTGAGTAAGGGGTCCCATTGGGAGCCCATGAGCAGACATATCAGGGTTTGCTTCTCATGCTTCCTGCATGATGAGTTCATTCCCCCCCAAAACTCCAACAACTGGCTGCTGTTGGTGAATGCCAGCAACATCAAAATGTGGTCATTACATAGACATTAATTGGCAAGTTTTCCAATGCCACACTTTTTTACTCTGACTCTACAGCATCCGCAGTCCTTACTTTCTCTCTGAGGGAGAGGTGGACCTGCTGAAATCAACCTTGCCCCAATCTTTCCTGCCAACCTTCCTCATCCTTCCTACCTTGCAGCTGCAGCCTTCCGAACATGACTTGGTTTTAGATAGGTCCTTCTTTGATCTGAGGCCTCGAATGAGAGTAATACCAACAGCAGCCATTGCCTTCCTGGTGGCGCTACTGAGTACAGAAAAGGTTCCAGTCTCTGATTGGCTGAGAGTTTTGAGCAGGCAGGACTTTCGGATAAGGCTCAGTGCTGGCCAGATTTGCTGCTGAGTTGTGCACAATGTGTGAGCTTTACAGAACTAAAGCAACACAAGGTTCTCAGTGACCCAATATCCCAAGCTCAGAGTCAGTCAGACAGAGATTTGGTGAGGCAAAAGTGAGGACTGCAGATGCTGGAAATTAGAGTCTAGATTAGAGTGGTGCTGGAAAAGCACAGCAGGTCAGGAGCAGGAAAATTGATGTTTCGGGCAAAAATCCTTCATTCCTGAAACGTCGATTTTCCTGCTTCTGATGCTGCCTGACCTGCTGTGCTTTTCCAACACTGCTCTAATCTAGACAGAGATTTGGTGAGAACTACCAAAAACAGCTGCTGCTATGATAAGTAAAGGAGAAGGGCTGTTATTGCGTTAACCACCAAGCAGAGTACTTGCCAGAATAGATTCCCAGTTCAACATGCAAGGCTAGTGGAGATTTAAAGATCAAGTAGTCAGCAGGCTGTGCCTTGTTACTGGAAATCCATTTGATTATGCACAAGAATCTGTTTGGGGGGTGGAAATGCCATAATCTACCAATGTACCTCCTGGTTTGCCATAGTCACATGACATTTACCTTGAGGATGTCACTGCAAATATCCATCTTGAAGCCAGTTCAATCAAAACACATTCAATCAAGATTGCTGTACTCTGTGGTTGTAACAATTGGAAGGTTCCTGTGGTGGGGCAGAGAGAGGCATTCTTGCTTGTTGAAACCAGGGGAATCTTGGCACTTTATACATAAGGCAACATCTTTGCTGAGATGGTAGTGTAATATATAGATGAGACATGGGTTTTCAGTTGTTAGGAAGATAATGGGAGTACGTTTTCTGTAATTTGATGTCTTAATTGCCTACTAAGTAATGTTTAGTCGATATTGATTTACTTTGTTTGTTATAGTTAAAGTCTTAAACTGTGAAATCTTGTCATGAAATCCTTTGCATTACTCATGGGCAAGTTCAGTTTTTTAAAAAATTAACTGATCTGAATGGAGATCATGGCAATAATGATATAAACTTTGTGGCTGTGGGATAACAAATATTTTGTTTGCAGGACAATATTCAGTTGACATCACCACTGATCCTTGCTGTTCTCTACAATTCATCAACCATTGGTAGCTCCAAAAGGAACAACATCTGGCCACGACATATCCCACAAGCAAAACCACACTGAAGCAGCACTCTTCAGACAGCCCAGCATTCAATACGACCTTATTAATTAAAATTCACAGAAAGATTTCATGCTAGCAAGAACACAGGCTATAGCAATTATGCAGAATCGTATCTTCTTGTAGAGAAAACAGATTATGGAGTGGATTTTACGTGCCGCTGCTAATACATCTAAAGGCAATTATGCTGATGGTGGTGCTGGTACTGTCATAAAATTCAGCTTGATGATTCACTCTTTTTGTTTCATAATAAATTCCAGAAATAAATGTTCTAAGAAAGTGTTGCAATTTCTTTCAGGAACGAATATCTCACTTTAAATAGCAGAGGTGATCAGCAATTAAATGATCTAAATTTTAGACTTCACTACCGTTAGAACACAGGTTATTTATAAGTAACTGTTCTATCTACTCCTCAAATTCAACCAAGTTTCCAAGATATTGAGGTTGAAGATTTTATGAAACGTATTGTATATACAATGGTATTTAGCCATACATGTCAAACAAAGAATTTGCCATCATATCTGGGAGTCTCAGAAACCCTACTTTAATCAGGTTGACCAAACTCTTTGAAACTCAAATTGTCATTAGCATTTGTGACTTTTATACCTTTCTTACACATGAATGATGTGATCTGCTATCTATATCTTGATAATACACAGCCACATAAAAACGTCTCCAAGTAAGGAAATCAATCAGTACCAATAGCTTATCCACTCTCAGTAACATGCTGCTTTCCTCACCAATGAGAGCTTTATAACTTCAAGCTAAAAAGAATCAGGAGAGTTTACATTGTGTGCATTTCCCACATTTTCTAAATCTATTTGATCATGTGTCAGTCAACAGTAATTTGATTTAAACTCAGAAGTGGAACATGAAAGCATGACATAGATACTCTGTCCTAACAGCCAGAGGTCAACTCTACAATAATTCACTCAGGTTAACATAAGTAAACTTGTAAACCTTATTAGTTCTAGCATCCTTAACTTGGCTAAAGTAAGACCATACCGCTTTCTTTTCTCACTTGTGATTGCCACCTGTGTTTTCATGCAATCAAAGCCAACAACCTCTCTCACTCTTTCCTTTCTCTCTTTCTTTTAAAAATCACACAACACCAGGTTATAGTCCAACAGGTTTAATTGGAAGCATACTAGCTTTCAGAGTGACGCTCCTTCATCAGGTGGTAGTAGAGGGCTCAGTCCTAACACACAGACTTTATAGCAAATATTTACAGTGTGATGTAACTGAAATTATACATTGAAAAATTGATTGCCTGTTAAGTCTTTCATCTGTTTGAATACCATGATAGTTTCACTTCTTTCATGTGTAAATCACAAAACCTTTTTTTAAAAGGTTGCCATAAATTCTGTGTTAGGATTGAGCTCTCCACTATCACCTGATGAAGGAGCAATGCTCCGAAAGCTAGTGTGCTTCCAATTAAACCTGCTGGACTATAACCTGGTGTTGTGTGATTTTTAACTTTGTACACCCCAGTCCAACACCGGCTTCTCCAAATCTCTTTCTTTTGTCCTTCTCTTTCACTCATTCCACATCGTTCCCTCCATCTCTCTCTCCATCCTTCCTGCTCCTTCCCTTCACCTCTCCTCAGCCCAACTCCACATCTTCTTCCTATTCTCACTTTCTAATTAAATGGGTGACTGTAAAGGTCAATCCAAGTTCATTGGTCACTTTTTCAAATTTGCTGTAGATCTGATGCTATTTTAAGATTTACAATTTAAATATCACAATCTTCTCATTAACAAAGGCTAAAAGCCAACATTCTTACAATTATATTAGCACTCTAAGTTGGTCTGATTGACTCTTTCTGAATATAAGAACAGAGGATATAACCTTAAGGTACAGGGCTCTGCGGTGCAGTGTCCCAAACGCTCGGCCAGGAGCCTGAGTTGAAGTCCCAACTACTCCAGAGATGTGTAACCACAACTTTGAACAGGTTGATTTTTAAAAAATCTATAACCTTAAGGTTACCACAAACCTGACATATATGAAAGGCTGGAAGAAATCTGAAATGTTGAAAGATAACCTTTTAGGGAAAGCAGGATCTATTACAACAGAGCAAGCTAATCAGCAGAAAAGGCTACCTGGTCCATTAATCCCATCATCAGTAATGATGGCTGAAGTATTATGATTAATGGCACAGGCCTTGTTCTTCCCCAGTATGGGGTGGAAAGCCGCAGTCCTGCCTTTGCTGACAGCTTCCCCTCTCTACATGGCCCTTATCCCTTGATTGCCTCCCACCCAGCATGCCCAGAAAGTCAGCTACAATGCCTGCTGCTGCAAAACTTCATTGCTGTGCAGCCAGCAGCATCCACCCCTGAAATGGCACAATTACTCACAATGGATGCCAGCCTCTGATTGACCATCAGCTTCAGGTGAGGCAGGAATATTGCCGTCCAAGGAAGTGATGTGCCAAAATGCCGACCAGCTGCACACTTTCCAGTTTGTGGTGGTTGATGGGGGAGGGGTGACATGCATATTGTCCTCACAGTTTGAAAAGATAACAGGAAATCAAGGCAAAGTATTATGAGGAGTTCTCCACAGCCTGAACGCTTCAAGTACCCTGAATTATAAGCTAAATATGGTGTACATGAGAGTGTTGTAGACATACTGATCTTCAGATCGCCAGGAAATACAATAAAACTGTAAAACTGTGTGAGGCTCTTTAACCAAGCTGTACTGTTGTACCTACTGAGGCCCTTGTGGGCTGAAAGCACAGTCTTGAGGTTTGAAGTTCAGCTTGGTCCAGAGACTTGGCCTAGGTGGTCTGAAGGTTCAGTGTTGTCACGGACTTGGTGAAAAGTCTAAAATCAGAGCACGTTTTTAAAAAATAATCTTTATTCTTATGCTGAACTTTTATTGATTATTCTTTCAAGTCTGTAACAAATATTTATGTATCTGTACCGAGGTACCCTGTACCTAAGATGATGCCAAAGCAGCAATATTACAAACCTTTCTCTGCACTTATTTGAGTGCACATGACACTAAAGCTAATTCCTTTAGTTTGCTCATAACTGAACATTGCATATCAATCTGTCATGGATTCACCTTCATTAGATTAGATTTTATCATGTAGGTCCTCAAACTAATGGGCTAAACAATTCTTATTCTCACTTTTCAGGAGAATGTAAAATTGGAATGTAAAATGCCCAGTGGCATTATTGCTGGATTATTAATCCAGAAACCCAGGGACCAGAGTTTGAATCCCACCATTTGAATTCAAGTTGAATTAAAATATCTGAAATTAGTAGTCTAATGACCATGAAGCCATTGTTGACTGTTAGGGAAAACCCAATTGGGGGTTCACTAGTGTCATTTAGGGGAGGAAACTAGTGTCATAGAGTCATAGAGATGTACAGCATGGAAGCAGACCCCCTCGGTCCAACTCGTCCATGCCGACCAGACATCCCAACCCAATCTAGTCCCACTGCCAGCATCCAGCCTATATCCCTCCAAACCCTTCCTATTCATATACCCATCCAAAAGCCTCTTAAATGTTGCAACTGTACCAGCCTCCACCACATCCTCTGGCAGCTCATTCCATACATGTACCACCCTCTGTGTGAAAACATTGCCCCTGAGGTCTCTTTTATATCTTTCTCCTCTCAACCTAAACCTATGCCCTCTAGTTCTGGACTCCCCAACCCCAGGGAAAAGACTTTGCCTATTTATCCTATCCATGTCCCTCGTAATTTTATAAACCTCTATAAGGTCACCCCTCAGCCTCCGAAGCTCCGGGAAAACAGCTCCAGCCTGTTCAGCCTCTCCCTGTAGCTCAGATCCTCCAACCCTGGCAACATCCTTGTAAATCTTTTCTGAACCCTTTCAAGTTTCACAACATCTTTCCGATAGGAAGGACACCAGAATTGCACGCAATATTCCAACAGTGGCCTAACCAATGTCCTATACAGCCGCATCATGACCTCCCAACTCCTGTACTCAATACTCTGACCAATAAAGGAAAGCATACCAAACGCCTTCTTCACTATCCTTCTACCTGCGACTCCACTTTCAAGGAGCTATGAACTTGCACTCCAAGGTCTCTTTGTTCAGCAACACTTCCTAGGACCTTACCATTAAGTGTAGAAGTCCTGCTAAGATTTGCTTTCCCAAAATGCAGAACCTTGCATTTAAACTCCATCTGCCACTTCTCAGCCCATTGGCCCATGTGGTCAAGATTCTATTGTAATTTGAGGTAACCCTCTTTGCTGTCCACTACATCTCCAATTTTGGTGTCATCAGCAAACTTACTAACTGTACTTCTTATGCTCACATCCAAATCATTTATGTAAATGACAAAATGTAGAGGGCCCAGCACCGATCCTTGTGACACTCCACTAGTCACAGGCCTCCAGTCTGAAAAACAACCCTCCACCACCACCCTCTGTCTTCTACCTTTGAGCCAGTTCCGTATCCAAATGGCTAGTTCTCCCTGTATTCCCTGAGATCTAACCTTGCTAATCAGTCTCCCATGGGGAACCTTGTCGAACACCTTACTGAAGTCCATATCACATCTACTGCTCTGCCCTCATCAATCTTCTTTGTTACTTCTTCAAAAAACTCAATCAAGTTTGTGAGACATGATTTCCCACACACAAAGCCATGTTGACTATCCTGAATCAGTCCTTGCCTTTCCAAATACATGTACATCCTGTCCCTCAGGATTCCCTCCAACAACTTGCCCACCACTGAGGTCAGGCTCACCGGTCCATAGTTCCCTGGCTTGTCTTTACCGCCCTTCTTAAACAGAGGCACCACGTTTGACAATCTCCAGTCTTCCGGCACCTCACCTGTGACTATCGATGATACAAATATCTCAGCAAGAGGTCCAGAAATCACTTCTCTAGCTTCCCACAGAGTTCTCAGGTACACCTGATCAGGTCCTGGGGATTTATCCACTTTTAACCATTTCAAGACATCCAGCATTTCCTCCTCTGTAATCCGAACATTTTGCAAGATGTCACCATCTTTTTCCCTACAGTCTATATCTTCCACATCCTTTTCCACAGTAAATACTGATGCAAAATATTCATTTAGTATTTCCCCCATTTTCTGTGGCTCCACACAAAGGCCACCTTGCTGATCTTTGAGGGGCCCTATTCTCTCCCTAGTTACCCTTTTGGCCTTAATATATTTGTAAAAACCCTTTGGATTCTCCTTAATTCTATTTGCCAAATCCAAGATGGAGGACGGAAAAAGTTTCTGGCTGTAAGAGCTGCTCCTTTTTTTGAGGTATTTTAGGTGCTGGAGGTGATTTCCTCGAATTCCAGGAGCAGCAATTACTGTTTTGTATGCCGTTGCATTGTTTCGGAACTTTGGAATAAAAAAGTCAAAACAACAGCAGTTTAAAAGGGAGAAGAACAGACAAAGGAAGCACATGGTGAGGACAGTTCAGGAGAGAGAGAGAGAGAGAAAAAAACGAGAACCTTCACAGTTAGAATTCGTGTATTGCTGGACATCGGAGTGCATCTGGGAAAATTAACAAACAGTGAAATTCACAACTAATCTTGGAGGAACTGTTGGCGAAGTTCACAGCACAGAATCAGATAAGTTAATTGTTGTTTTAAGTCTGTCCAAGAGAAAGGCTGTGAGTATAGTGGATTCTTTGGAAACTACTGGGCTACAAGTGACTCCAAACCCATAGCAATGTGGTTGACACTTAACTGCCCTATCAGCATTAGAGATGGGGGCTAGGTGCTGCCCTGCAGAGTGATATCCCCATCCTGTGAATGAATAATTTAAAATAAGATCCCATGGTGCCATTTCAAAGAGGAGTAGGGGAATTCTCCCTGGTCAATATAGATCCCAGAGGCATAGTCAATAAAACAGTTTCTTAAGTAATTTATTTCATTGCAGTTTGTGGAAACTTGATGTTCACAAGTTAATTGTTGTGTTTCCTTCGCAAAAAGAGTGACTACATTTCAAAGGTACACCATTGGCTGTAAAGCTCTTTGAGAAGTGCTGACGTCATACAGTCCTAGAGCTGTACAGCATTGAAATAGAACCTTCAGTCCAACTCATCCATGCCAACCAGATATCCCAACCCAGTTTAGTCCCATTTGCCAGCACTTGGCCCATTTCCCTCTAAACCCCTCCTAGTCATATACTCATCCAGAAGCCTTTTAAATGTTGTAATTGTACCAGCCTCCACCACTTCCTCTGGCAGCTCATCCATACAGGCATCACCCTCCCTGTGAAAAAGTTGCCCCTTCGGTTCCTTTTAAATCTTTCCCCTCTCACCTTAAACCTATGCCCTCTAGTTTTGAACTCCCCCCACCCTGGGGAAAAGACTTTGTCTATTTACCATATCCACGCCCCTTATGATTTTATAAATCTTTATAAAGTCACCCCCTCAGCCTCTGGCACTCCAGGGAAAATGCCCCAGCCTATTCAGCCTCTCCTTATAGTTCAAACCCTCCCAGCATGGCAACGTCCTTATCAAACTTTTTCTGAATCCTTTCAAGTTTCACAACATCCAGGGAGACCAGAATTGCACACAGTATTCCAAAAGTGGCCTAACCAGTGTGCTGTATAGCTGCAACATGACTTCCCAACACCTATGCTCAATGCACTGACCCATAAAAGAAAGCATGCCAAAGTCTCCTTCACTATCCTATCTATCTGCAACACCATTTTCAAGGAACTATGGACCTGCACTTGAAGGTCTCTTTCAGCAAAACTCCCCAGGACCTTACCATAAAGTGTATAAGTCCTGCCCTGATTTGTCTTTCCAAAGTGCAGCACCTTGCATTTATCTAATTCAAACTCCATCTGCCACTCCTGAGCCCATTGGCCCATCTAACACTCTTCACTGTCCACTACACCTCCAATTTTGGTGTCATCTGCAAATTTACTATCTATACCTCATATATTTACTTCCAAATCATTTATGTAAATGACAAAAGCATTGGACCCAGCACTGATCCTCATGGCACACCATTGATCACAGGTCTCCAGTCTGAAAAGCAAACCCTCTACCACGCCCCTGTCTTCTATCTTTGAGCCAGTTCTGTGTCCAACTGGCTAGTTCTCCATGTATTCCATGTGATCTAACCTTGATAACCTCATGGGTGATTCGATACCAACATCATGGCCACTCTGCAAGCTGGCAATTTTGTAACCTTTTCAGATAATATCCTGCCATGGACAAACCATCCCTGGACAGTGAATGACTGAGGTGCCAATATGCAGCCCTCTGTACCTGTGTCACTGCTACTTTCAACTGTAGCTTGTGGGTGCACAGTGGCTCAGTGGTTAGCACTGTTGCCTCACAGCACCAGGGACCCAGGTTCAATTCCAGCCTTAGGTGACTGCCTGTGTGGAGTTTGCACATTTTTCCTGTATCTGTGTGCTCTGGTTTCTCACATTCTAAAGATGTGCAAGTTATGTGGATCGGTCATGCTAAATTGCTCTGGAGTGTGCAGGCTAGGTGGGGATCAGATGCTGGTTGGAGGATCGGTGCAGATTTGCTACTAAATAACCTCTATTTGCACAGTAGGGTTTCTATGAAAGTTGTTCTAAATCAATGTTCCTAAGAAAATGCTGCACTAATGACACTGTTAAAGCAACAACAAATTTCCACATATGCATTTGGGCAAGGAAACCTGTTGTTCTCATTCCATCTGTATGTGACTTGGACCCACAGCAAATGGATCGATTCTTGATAGCTCCCAAGAAGCTACTCAGTTCTATCAAACCATTTTGGACAACTAGAAATGGGTAATAATCTCCTCTCAGTGCCACCCACATCCTGAGAATGGTTGCAATAAATAGCTCAAGCAGCTAGTTGGATAATATTTTAGAAATCCATTTTACAGTCTTATGGTAATCAAATCTTCAATAAACACACCTCATAAAATAACACAGCTTCATTCAGTGAAATGTATTGCTCTCAAATGTCCACATGGATAACTATAAACAGTCGAATCATGTAGAATACTCCTTACTTGCATTTTATAGCACCCATAATGTCTTAAAGTGCTTCACACGAGTTTTACCAAAGAAAATTTGTGCTGAGGATAAAAAATTAGAAATTAGCATAATTTTGATATGGTGGTAGATATAAAGAGTAGATTAAAGGAAAATAGAGAGAGGCAGAGGAGTTTAGGGAGTAATCCAGGATTTAAGGTCTGGACATGTGGGAATGTCTCCATCAGTGGTGCAGCAATTTACCTGGGGATGCGCAAGACCAGAAATGAATGAACCTAGGGAATTTGGATGACAGTTAGGCTAGAGGAAGTAACTGCTAGAGATGGTTAAGGCATGAAGCGAGATGACGCGCAGCAATAAGAAAAACACAAGTCAATTTAAAATGTCAAATATTATTATAAAAAGGCATAACACATCATTTGTGAGGTGTAAACTTTTAGATTTTCTTAAGAATGAACACAATACAGTAACATACTGTACAATTATTCCAATGGATCTTCAGGTTTGACTTTCAAATTTACTTTGTAACATAACTCATAAAGTAGCAAACCCCTCTGTGAGATTAAGTCAGGACCTAAACGATTAATAGACACATGTTGCCAGAATCCTTCATTGATTCATTTGCGAGCGAAGGAATCATTTTTCCAGAATTTATAAGATGGAAAACTTTGCCAGGTAGTCTCAGTCAATCAGAGACATGTAGCTTCAAATCTATGCAAAGTGTAATGGCCATACTATCCTGAGATGAAGGAGTTCAATGTTATTTCCTCGCTAAAAGAGCATCATAGCCTGCCAAATGGTTAGAAGATCGAGAGCTCACAATGAGGCTTTTGAGGAAAATGTTTCAGCTCTTTAAATTACATTGTTGAATCATTTCCTTTGCCCTGGTTCTGTATATGGTTACATAAATAATTTGACTTGAAAATGCTCCTTGCTTTCAAGAGAAATGAACTGCAAATGATCTCCAGAAAACTGTTGTAAATGCGATGGATGCTAATTTGCACAATCATGAGTAAGTCAGATTAAGACTGATGTGAAGATTAACACTGTCATTTTGAAGGAACATCTGAGTTCAGAGTGCCTCATCATCTGTTCCTTTCAATAATGCCCATGAGTTGTCATCCTCAGTTATTTTGTCATCCTCACTAACTTCATATGGACTTTGGGTGCATGCATTTAAACCAGACCTTAAACTTCAACCAGTGTGATTGAACTGGTGTAGTCACAGGCCAAAGTTGGAAACTTTGATACAAGAGACATTACAATGAATTCAAAACAAAAGGTGCCAGAATGGGGGTGGGAATGGCCTTCACAGTTAAGCTTGACATGTGGAATCCAAGCTCTGATCTGCATTGTCATGTCAGAAAGGTTGAGCTCCCAACTGGAATGAATGCAAGAACAAGCCAATCAGTCACCAAACTCAGGTTCCTTTGCATATCATGAGAAGATAGAGGGTAACTTTGCATGAACAAAATGACGATAGTGCCAAGTATCTTGTACACATCACACATTCACAGTCCTTATTAATACTGTTATCAAAAATGATCTATTAGGTGACAACTAGTCTAAAGGTATGAACTTAAAATTAGTCACTCACCATACTCTTCTCCCAATAATTGCTACATGATTTAGATATTCTATCCTGTTAAAAATCTACCACTAATTGTCTCGTTTTACTGCAAATGGTAGAAAAGCCAAGTGACACAATGCAGTCCTTCTACCCAACCAAAGGTAATGAATTCCATTTAGTTTTATCCTATTCCCACTCCAATCAAACTAGACTTAAGAAAGCATGCCAAACACTGTGACTGATAGTTTGATACAAAGGAAACTGCAAGCACAAAGTTGAACCATCTAATATTTAAGGGTAGGCTCACAGATAAAATATGGCCATAGAAAATAATAAAATACTTGTGCATTAAGATCTTTCAAAGGACATACCTTCCGTGATTGAATAGACCTGGCTCTTTACTCCTGAAAAGAGAAGGTTCACAGATGATCTCATAGATGTCTTTAAAATTGTGAAGGGCTTTGATTAGGGTAAGCATAGATGACATTTCCGCTTGGGAGCTCGTCCAAAGCTAAATGGAGTGCCAGGGAAATTTCTTTACTCAGGGAATGTGGAACTCACTGATACAAGGAGTAACTAAGGCAAATAAAATAAATAAATTTAAGATTCTCCTTCAATTTATGAAGGACAAGGAAATGGGGGACAAATTAGTTGAGGTCACAGAGTTAGATGAAGTAACATGGAGAGAGGCTTGTGTGTCCAAGTACAAAACCGGGCAAGATTACTTTGTATCTTAATCACATGTCCAGTAACCCAGAGAAAAGAGTGATTGATGATATTGCTTCTTCCTGGAACACCTTAAGACTTTTTGAGGGGCAGCTATCATTGCCATTTAGCAGTTTGTTCACTGCTGGGCAGTGGCATTAGTAAATGTTCCAGTGTGAGTCTCTCTTTCCCTTCCATCTCTCTCTTTTCAACCAACTTCTCTATCCTGACCTCCACCCTCCCTTCCAAAAGAAAGATCATCTCCAAGTAATTGATTCATAAAATTACAGGATCTTACAGTACTGGAGGTGGCCATTTAACCCATTATACTGGGCTCTTTGAAAGAGCTATCCAATTCATTTCAGCTCCAATCCCTTTCCAAATGGCCTTTTATCCCCTGTAATTCGATATTTAATTCCCTACTGAAAGTTACTATTCAATCTATTTCAATAGGAGCAGGTAGTAATAAAGAAATCTTTTCAGGAAATACTTTCCAAATCATTACTAATCTTCAAGTCTTTTTGAAATCCCAACTCTTCTCTGGGTCTTTAGTTAATTATCTAAATTCTACAACCTTGGTCACTGATTTCCCTTTCAATTTCTCCTATTTATGCTGCCAAAACTGTTCATGACAATTGTACACTTGATTTAAATCTTCCCTCAGCGTTCTCTGTTCGAAACAGAAAAAAACCCACAATTTCTCCAACTCTCCCGAAATTGCAAAACTTCATAATCATTTCCACTCAGACTCTTCAACACATGCAAAACCCTTACATTTTACCTAAAGGGTGGTGCTCAGAACAGGACACAATACTCCAGTAGGGTCTGAACTGGTGTTTTATAAACTTTTAGTACATCTTCCTTGCTTTTGTGCCCTTGATGAATGATGTGCAAGGCAAAGCTGTAAAATATTTTAAAGTCTTTGCCTGTAACCTTTTTGAGGTGTAACATGAAGTGTAATTGTTTTTTTTCCAGGAAGGCAATGGAATTCTGTCAAAGCATTAGATATTAAAATAAGGATCCAGAAGAGTCATGGGTCCTGATAATGTATAGGGAGACCGGGAGGGAGTAGGGGAGCATACTTGTGAGACTGACCAGCCCCTGGTGAGTAAACAAGTAGAAAATGGGCAAACAATTCTATCCCCCTGCCTCCCAATTCATAGCTGATCCCTCCTGAATTCAACTGCTGTTGCCTCCTTTAAGTTACAGTGCTTTCCAAATCCTGATAAGAACATACCGGAGGTGTTGCTTTCAAATCACTGCCAAAATATCAAGTTAGGAGTCCTATTTGAATATTATCATGAGAGAACAGCCCATCTGGGAGCTCTGATATTGACAACAGTTAAAACAGAAATTGGTATCTGAGGCTTGCATGTTAGATTGGGGTTTGCAACGGAGATAATTTCACTCCGCCCAATTATCCTCCACTCCCATGTTACGGGAACATAGGTTTAAACTACCTCCACAAAGGTTTGATTGTTACACTCTTGATCTTTCATAACAAAATCCACTTTCTTCGGTTAATGAGGAATCCAGGACGAGTTTTCTATGGCGTTTCAAATAAGATGTAAGGTGTTGGAAACAAATTTCTTTGGCTGTTTGTTTTGTATAAAATAGTCCATTATCAAATGTTCTGCTCCTCCCCTATTATGTTCAAAGTCTTTCCTTCGCCATTAGTCAATCCTCATTGGATGGTTTTGGTTGCTGTCCACTAGAGCTCTTCTGTTCTGTTGTCCATTACAATGGTGCAATATCATCGATTGCTTAGTGACTTGGAATTTCTGTGGTTCTCTTGATGTACTTCTTGGTTTTTTTGGCAACACCAGGATTAGAACCATGGCGATGATATGCAAACCGAAGTACCAAGTCCTGAGGAGGCAAAACAAAGCATCTGAATTAGTAGAATCATTTAACATTCAGCCCATTGTGTTCCTTTTGACTCTAGATAGAAGACTGAGCACGATTCAAAAAGGATTTTCAATGATGAGGCCAGAAATGCAGCGATTTTCTTACTGGCAGAGAATGACACCTCTTTTTCTGGAATAGAGAAGATTAAGAGGTGATGGAACATAAGGTCTTTAAAAGCATGAAAGGTTTTGTTAGACACAGAGAATATGGCCCTAGGGTTTTGCTCCCAAGACAGAACATTTCCTGGCTCGGCGAACCCAGCCTGGGGAAAAGGCTTGATTTTCTTTCGAGGATGGTCAGGTTCCCTGGGAAGAAAGCCAGACGAACCTGGAATGAGAGCAGAGGCTTCTGGCTGTGAATGTGGGCTGGGTTCAAGGCCAGCTTGGCACATACCACTGTTTAATAAAAGAATAATACTGAAAACATTCCTTCAAACCTCATAGCTCACACACTGTTGCCCCGCCTCACACACTCGCCATATACTAGCCATGCCAAGTCCATGCCATCTGAAATGCCCTTCTGCCACTGTATAACCCTCTGCTTATCTTTATGGCCTTTCAAAGCCCCTATGCCACATATACCCACCCCTCATCCTTATGTCCCTCAAAGTTCTTATACCATCCTTATACCCTTTTACTCATACTTTTACTCAGAATAGTAAGGATGTGGAACGGCCTGCCTGCAACAGTAGTAGGCTCGCTAACATTATATATATATATATTTTAAATATATATACACAAATTCCCTGTTGAAAATTACTGTTAAATTTGCTTTCACCACTGTTTCAAGCAGTATACATTCCAAATCACAACAACTCTGCATGAAGAACAAAAGCCTCCTCATCTCACGTCTGGTTTTTTGCCACTTATCCTAAAATTGCAGCTACATAAACAAAAAAGGAACATTCCTGACATTAGCTAACTAACAACAAACAAAATGACCAGGGAGCACCCAAGTGCAAGACTGGAGCAGTAGCTCATCATCTTAGCCATTTTCTTAAGAGCCCAGCTCCCATTCCAGTGACTATTTCAAAATAAATGAAACGCAGAATTAACTGTTGACAGATTAATCAGGTAAAGTTGTAAAGTTATTACATCATGACAGGATTGTAGAGCAGACAATGACATAATGGTAATACAGGACTAGAAATTCAAGGCTAATGCCCTGGAGCTCCTGATTCCAATCCTACTGCAACTAGTGGAGTTTAGGTTTAATGAATAAATCTGAAACGTAAAGTTAATCTCAGTAATGGTGACCATGACAACTATTATCAACTGTTATACTAACCGACTTAGTTCATTAATGTCCTTTTGGGAAAAAAAAATCTGCCATCCTTACCTGGTCTGGCCTACATGTGCCTCCAGGCTGACAGTGATGTGGTTAACTCTTAACTACCCTCTAAAATTGCCTAGCAAGCCAGTCAATTCAAGAGCAATATGGGTCGGCCAAAAATTGACTTCATCAGTTATAGCAAAGGAATAAGATAGATGTCCTGATTGCTTTGATTTTCCTGCTCCTTGGATGCTGCCTGACCTGCTGTGCTCTTCCAACAACATAATCTAATCTCTGATCTCCAGCATCTGCAGTCCTCACTTTCTCCTGATTGCTAATTACTTTACCATTTATTAATGACAGTCACCCTATATTACGGCTCCTTGGATGCTGCCTGACCTGCTGCGCTTTTCCAGCAACACATTTTTTCAACCCTATATTACATTCTGCTATCCCCCAGGAAAGAAGGAGCATGAATAATAAATCATTTTGACCTACTTTGTTAGTGTGACTGATTTACTTACCTGTAAAACTCGAATGATGAGCTCAGAAACGGAAGGACAAATGGTACCACAGTGTAACTCACAACCACCTGCGTTGTCGCCCATGTCATCACATCATAGAACATCTTGTAAGTCGATGAACCGAGGAAGTAAGGCCTTAAATTATTCCTAACCTGCACGCAACCAAACACACACAGGAAAACATTAAAACACCTTTGAGTAAATGGTGTTAAGATACAGATTAGCTGTGATTTAATTAAGTGGCACGATAAAAGGGGAGAATATCCAAGTGACTCATGTTTCTACATTCAGAGAACTTTCCACTCCGCCAATCCTGCCAAATTCTGTATTCCTCATTCACTCAGTACCAGCTGTGAGTCTTAAACTTTGGAATACCCTCCTTAAACCTCTCCTCTAAATATCCCTCCTCCTTCAAGATGCTTCTTAGAAATCTATTAATTTAACCAAGCTTTTAATCACTTGCCCTAATATCT
This sequence comes from Chiloscyllium plagiosum, assembly GCF_037043375.1. NCBI lineage: Eukaryota > Metazoa > Chordata > Chondrichthyes > Orectolobiformes > Hemiscylliidae > Chiloscyllium > Chiloscyllium plagiosum. The sequence goes on from NW_028270168.1 coordinate 21,744,407, forward strand.
CATCAGGTGTCAGATTGATGACCACTCCTTTGAGGTACCTTGGGGCATTGTCCTATGTTACAGGTGCCATACAAACACAAGTTATTTTGGACGTTTCTTTACTCTCAGTAAATGCACTGTTGGACCATTTTGTATGCTGTAAGTATTTGCTTATCCCTAATGACCTTCAAGAATGTGGGAATGACTTGCCTTCTTGAATTGCTGCAGTACATAAGGATGGGTAGACAGGAAGTGTTAGAGAGGGTGTTCCAGGATTTTAATTCAACAACAGTAAAGAAATGGCAATATAACTCCAAATTAGAACAGTGTGTGACTTGGAGAGGACATTACAGATAATGATATTCCCAAGAGCCTGTCACCCTTATCCCCCACATGCTAGAGGTCGAGGGAAGGCACTTTTGAAGGAACCTAGGTTGAGTCACTGAAATGCATCTTGAAGATATCATGCACTGCAGCCACACAGGGGGGTAGGGACAGCAATCATTGTCCGTTGTGCTGCTCCTGGCTTGATCCCAACAACAGTGGGCCTCCTATACCCGGTTTTTGGGCTCTGATGTATACCCCTGTCCTTTATCCCTGCAGCCATGGTGTACTGGCAATGGAGGGCCACAAATGTTGAAGGTGGTGGCTGAGGTGCCAGGTAAGCAGATTGTTCTGTCTTGGATGGTGTTGAGTTTCTTAAGCGTTGTTGGAGCTGCACTCATCCAGAGAGTTGGAGAGTATTCTGTCACACACCTGACTGAAATTTCATGCAGTACTTTGGGAATGCTGCACTGTTGGAGGCACTCCTTTTGGATAAGTCAATAAACTGAGATGCTATCTGACCTCTCATGTGGATGTAAGTGGCCCTACAGCTAGTGGATTCATAAGAATGAAGTTCATCATCCGAGGAAACAGTTATGAAGGTAGATTGGTGGAGTTAGGATAATTTTCATTGGAGAAAAGAAAATTGAGAAGAAATTTTATGGAGATATTTTAAAATCATTAGGGGTTTGTACAGAATGTTCTCGTTCATGAAAGATTTGAAAACAAGAGGGCACAGGTTTTAAGTTATTGGCAAAACAATCAGAACTGGTGTGTGCAAATCTTTATCACCCGATCAGTGGCTAAGGTCTGGACTGCACAAACTGAAAGTATGATGGAGATAGATTCAATTGAAGCAGTGAAAAGGGAATTAGACATTATCTGAAAAGGAAAAATATGCAGGACTATGGGTAGAAGGCAATAGAATGGCACTAAACGAATTGCTCTTTCAGAGCCAATGCAGACATGATGGACCACATAGCCTTTTTTTGCATTGTAATAATGCCATGATTCACTATTTGCAAGAAAAGCAGGTTAGTTCTCCCATTTGTATGAACCAACAATCATCTCTCAACCAACATCTCTGTTCGTGGCAACTTATAAATCAGTTCCAATGTTTCCTACATACAAGAGTCACTTTGCCTCAAAATGCTTTATTTGTCTGTAAAGAGTTTTGAGATCTTCCAAGGTTGTAAAATGCTCTATTTAAATGCAAATTCATAAGGAGGCACAATACTTTAGTGTTACCTTGCGGGGCACCCTTGGCAAATGACAGTGCTTCCACAATCTGGGATGGGGGACATTCCATTCTACTCTGGGATCTGGTTGGAATGTTTGGGGGTGTCAATGTGGGTGATCTCATGATAATAGGTGTCGAACTCCAGCAATTTCATATTCCACAATTTTTGAGGCGTAACTGTGTTGTTAAGAAAAAAACAAGGCTTAGCTGTCCAGCATTACTTACTGCTCTCGCTGCTAGTGTCATGATTGTGCCAGTGATAAAGGTGAAGTAGTAGCCAGGGTAAACTCCATGCCAGATTGCAGACAGAAGGAATGTCGATAATGTCGGATTGAATGGACATCGATCATAGCAGACTCTAAAGGGAGACAACAGCATTGATTATTAGCATCCAACATCATCATAGAATCATTTCAGCAAAGGAGGAAGCTATTCAGCCCATCTTGTCTGCACCTGCTCTCTGAATGGGAATCACAGTGAGTGCCATTCTCCTGTCTTCTGCCCATAATCTTGCACGTCGCTCCTTTTCAAATCACAGCCTCATTGTGTTTTGAATTTATTGATTAAATGCACATCCACCACAGTCTCAGGCAATGCATTCCAGCCCCAGACCACCTGCTTCATGTCAAAGTTTTGTGTCATATTATTTTTGCATTTTTTCACTAATTCCTTTCATTCTGTGCACATTCAGTCTCAATCGTTTCATGAATAGGAACTTTTTCTCCCTATTTAACCTTTCCAGACCCTTCATGTTTTCAAATATTTTAATCAGATAGCGTCTCAGTTTTTTTTCTTTCCAAGGAGAATAGTCCTGACCTCTGCAAACTATCTGCATAAAATGAAGTTCGTCTTCCTTGGAACAAGTTGCTTTTTTTTCCTGCACTCTCTCCAATGAGTTCACATCTTTTCCTGATAAAGGGCTTCTGCCCAAAACGTAGATTCACCTGCTCCTCAGATACTGCCTGACAAGCTGTGCTTTTCCAGCACCACACTCTTGACTCTGATCTGCAGCATCTGCAGTCCTCACTTTCTCCACATCCTTGTAAAGTGGGATGTCAAAAACTGGATGTAATACCCAGTTGAGGCTGAGCTAGTGTCTTATACAATAGAGTCATACAGTCATAGAAGCATACAGCAAGGAAACAGACCCTTCAGTCCAACCAGTCCACACCGAACATAAACCCAATCTGAACCAGTCACACCTGCCTGATCATGGCTCATATCCCTCCAAACCTTCCCCATTCATGTACTTATCCAAATACCTTTTAAAGATTGTAATTGTACCCACATCCACTGCTTCCCCATGAGGTTCATTCCACATGCAAACCACCCTCTGTGTAAATAAATTGCCCCTCATGTCTTTTTTACATTTATCTCAATCCTAGGGAAAAGACAACTACCATTAACCGTATCTATTCCCCTCATTATTTTATAAACTTCTATAAGGTCACCTCTCAACCTCCTACGCTCCAGTGAAAAAAGTCCCAGCCTTTCCTTTCCCTCCACTCCCAGCAGTATCGTGGTAAATCTCTTCTGAACCCTCTCCAATTTAATAATATCTTTCCTATAACTGGATGACCAGAACTGGACACAGTATTGCAGAAGAGGCCTTACTAACGTCCTGTACAATCTCAACATGATATCACAACTCTTATACTCAAAGGAATGAAGGCAATCATGCCAAATGCCTTTCTAACCAGATCAACATAACCTTGCTTTTGTACGATGTGCCCCTACTAATAAAGCCTGGGATATCATAAGCTTTATTAGCCATTCTCTTGACCTGTCCTACCAACTGCAATCACTAATGCACATATATACCCAGGTTCCTCTGTTTCTGCATCCACTTTAGAATTGTATCTTTACATTTACACTGTCGCTCCATGTGCTTTCTACTAAAGTGATATATTTTGCATTTCTCCACATTAAAGTTGATCTTCCATCTTTCTGCTCATTCTATCAACCTGTCTATGTCCTTTTGTTTCTGTTTCCCCAGGTGCTGCCAAACCTGTCGAGTTTCTCCATTAGTCTCGGTTTTATTTCAGTTTTCCAGCATCCATAGCATTTTGCTTTTATGTTTACTCTTTTCAAGTTCAGCACGAGTTCCTGTCTGGCTGATGATGGAAAAATCCGGATTGTTGGAGAGTGGGTGGGGCTGTTTTGGTTATTTGCATGGAGTGAGAGTGAACCAGGAAGGCTTGATAATGTTGGGATGAGGGAGGTTGAATACTGTCAGGAATGAGGGAGTGAGGGAGTGAGTGTCAGGGTGAGGGGGTGATGATGAGGCTGAACACTATCCGCTGTTAGGAACGGTCTAACATAAAATGGTGAGGGGGCATCCTGTTTTGTCAATCCCTCACCTGAGGAGCTACCAACAGAAGGTTGAAAGGTCCAAGTAACATGGTAAGAGAGCAAATTAAATTGTAGTCAGCATGAGATGTATCCTCCCTGATGCAGACTAAAAGATTTGGGGCTCTGATGCGACATGAGACCTTTGCACAATACGTGAACTCTTGGTCTATTTGTTCACATTATAATGGACTTGCACTGTCTTTCCAAGACAAGGCGATGTGTGGCTTCAAGAAGGAGCAGCAGCAGGTGGTGGTGCTTTTGAATGCTATTATTAAATCTGCTTCACCCCACCATCCAGGCAGTGTTGTATAAAAATTAATTATTCACAGGACCCAACAACCTAGGGTAATATACGAGAGCAAAATTCTGCAGATCATAAATAAAAGCAAAGTGCTGGAGAAACTCAGCAGGTCTGGCAGCATTTATGGACAGAGAAACAAAGTTAACATTTTGTGTCTGACCTGACTCTTCATTGGAACCCATGTGCACCTAAGATTCATATCAGATACAAAACATTAACTCAGTTTCTCTCTCCACAGATGCTGGAAAAGCAAAGCACATCTCTAATCTTGACTCTAATCTCCAGCATCTGCAGTACCCACTTTCACCTCTCTACAGATGCTGCCAGACCTGCTGAATTTCTCCAGCACTCTGTTTCCATTGGAGCAATAAGTAACATGGTATGAAGTGGACTATGAACCGTAAACCAGAGCTACCTACTCTTTGAGCCACAGAGCTGTTTGTATGTTCCAGTTGTCAATAAACATCTTCATGCTTGTTGCAAACTGAAAAAGAAAAGCAGCAATATATTACAGTTCATCCAGTGTGTGGTAAACGTTTGTGAGTACACGTGTAGGTGCAAGGTAACTATAACTTCTTACCTCTACCTTGACGATGTTGAGATTGGAGAACAAGTCCCAGCAAGGCTTCCCTCGACTGTCGTATCCAGTAAAGCCAAACCCTGCAGCATTATTGACGGCATCAGCTGCATGCAAAGCAAACACGTTCAGAGCTAGTCCCATCATGTGGTACCCACAGCCCAAGGGCTGGAGTCAGGCACCACAACCTGTTCAAACAAAAGCTGTTATATTACGGCACAGATAGCAGACCACGCTGGCACTGTACCTTTAAGATAGTTACACAACATCACAATATGTGATGTTCCAGGGTAAAATTACCCCCCTCCACCCTGTCTGCTCAAGTGGATGTAAAAGATCCCTTCCCACTAGTTTGTAATCAAACAGTGGAATCATTCTCCTATATGGCCACCATGTATCCCTCATTACCCAAATGCTGTAGGTATTTGAGGCAGTGTCACTGTCATCTCACCTTCATTATGGTCTTACTGAGGCACTGAAAGCTCATTACACCTCACTTCAGCCTCTGCTGTGTGACGGAGGGAAGACACTTGTCCTAATTTGTCTAGGAGAGGCTACATGGAGGTTTTAATCCAGAAACCAGAGTGAGGTGTCAATTCCCTCTTCAGAGCATTGGAATAGGGGGAGACCATTCTTATTTTAAACCTATCCCACCATTCAATTAGAATGTCACAAACCAAGCTGTATTTACAAACTTTGGTTTTAGTAACCCATAATTCCTTCCCTAACGAATGTTTATCAATCTTAATTTTGAAATGTTCATGTGATCTCCAGCATCTTCAAGGAGAGAATTCCAGATTTCCACTATTTAAAGTGATTCCTGCCATCCCCCTTGAACAGCCTGGCTCTAATTGTAACATTCTGACCCCTTGTTCTGGAGTGTCCCACCAGAGTGGAATCATTTCTATCAAATCTTTTTCTTACCAAGAACTCAACTGACTCATTCTTTAATCTTTTACTTTCACCTTGACAATGCAAGTCACCTCCATATTGTTATTTCAGTCCTTTTAACCCAGGTATTATTCTGGTGTAGCTGAGCCTGTATACCTTCTATAGCCTGTATATCCCTGAAGAAATTCAATACCCAAAACTGAATAGAGAAATACAGAAGGTCTGGCAGCATCTGTAGAGAGAAAACAGAACTAACATTTCAATTCCAGTGACCCCCTTGACAGAAGTGTATAACAAAGAGTCACTGGATTTGGAATGTTAACTTAGTTTCTCCCTCTACAGATGCTGCCATATCTGCTGAGTTTCTCCAGCACTCTGTTTTATTCCATTCACTTTGTTACTTATGTTTTGTATCTATCTGCTGGTGTTTAATGATTTCTGTACTTAGTCTCCAAAATCTGCTGTCTAATTTTGTCCTTACCTATAGTCCAGGCAAAATAATATTTGGGTCTGCAGGCCAGGCTGGAAATGTAGAGATACAGTAAGCGTACAGGGATTGATGCTGTGGCAATGAAGGTGCTGTCTGTGTTGTAGGAGATGGGAAATACATCTAACAAGTACAGATGCATAAATACACAAACAGTACAGATCAGGATCTTGCATCCTACAGCACCCTGCAGAAAGAATCAATTAAATCTCAGTCAATAAGGAAAATCCACAGCAACAGATGATTCACGGTAAAACATTGTAAAATCCCTAATACACAAGATATCAATCAAACCCAAACTCTCTCTTGTTCATTGCCAGCTTCCCCAAATGCGCAATGCTCAATGTATATTTTTGCTTATAAACATATTTTGTTTCATGAATGAACAGCTGAATCCAACAAAAGAACCAAAAGGGGAGATGAGCATTTTTAAAAACTTGACAACTTGTTATCATCTGGAGTGCATTGCTGAAAGAACAGTGGAAGCAGATCAAAAACCCACTTTCCCCCAAAAGGAACAGGAGAAACACTTCAAAAGGAAAGTTTTGCAGGGCAGTGGGGATAAGACAGTTGTTGTGAAATGTTATTGAGGTTCCTTTGTTACAACGCTGATGGAAACATTCCTCCTTTGATGCTGGGGTTAGTTGAAGTTTTAAACACACAGATTTCTTAGTGGCTATTGGCATCAGGATATATGGATCAAAGGCAGAAAACTGCAGTTGAGGCATAGATGAGCTGGAATCCAAATGAATGGTAGAACATGGTAGAATTAACTGGGCTTCTCTTGTTCCAGTGATCCTATTAACTCAATAAGATATTGTAAGCACTACCTTTCATAGAATTTCAAGAAGAGTTTCCATACATCTAAATCCTTTTATGAGGTTTCTGGGTAATCCAAGATGGAGGACGGGAAAAATTTCTGGCTGTAAGAGCTGTTCCTTTTTTGAGGTATTTTAGGTACTGGAGGTGATTTCCTTGAATTCCAGGAGCAGCAATTACTGTTTTATATGCTGTTGCATTGTTTTGGAACTTTGGAAAAAAAAAGTCAAAACAACAGCAGTTTAAAAGGGAGAAGAGCAGACAAAGGAAGCACATGGTGAGGACAGTTCAGGAGAGGGACAGAGAGAGACAGAGAAAAAAAACCTGCACAGTTACCGCCTTTGCTGTTTGAATTCATGTATCGCTGGACATCGGAGTGCATCTGGGAAAATTAACAAACAGTGAAATTCACAACTAATCTTGGAGGAACTGTTGGGCGAAGTTCACAGCACAGAATCAGATAAGTTAATTGTTGTTTTAAGTCTGTCCAAGAGAAAGGCTGCAGTAGTGGGTACAGTGGATTCTTTCTTGATTATATGTTTTTGGAGATAAGTCTCTTTATTAAACTTTAAATATAAGCCATAGCTATTAATTTAACCTGGGGCAGTGTTTTGTAGAGGAATAAGAAGGTGTTATTTTCTGGGTCTGTAGATTGTGAAGGAGCCAAAATGGCCTTTGCAGTGATATGTACTTCTTGTCAGAGAATTTAAGGGTTACTGTGGATTATATCTGTCATAAATGCTGTTGGATGCGAATCTTATCAGATCGAGTGGATCGGTGGAGAGACAAATAGAAGCGATGAGGAATTTGCAAGAGCTACAGTATGTGATGGATGGCAGTTATAGAAAGGGGGGAAAGTCTCAGATACAGTCACATAGATGGGTTAACTCCAGGAATGGTAAGAGAGGTAGGCAGCGAGTGCAGGAGTCTTTTGTGGATATACCCATTTCAAACAGGTATGCTGTTTTGGAAAATGTAGGGGGTGATGGATTCTCAGGGGAACGTAGCATAAACAGCCAAGTTTCTGGTATTGAGACTGGCTCTAATGCAACGAGGGGTACGTTGGCTTCCAAGAGATCAATTGTGTTAGGGGATTCTGTAGTCTGAGTACAGACAGACGTTTCTGTGGCCAGCAGAGAAAAAGCAGAATGGTGTGTTGATTCCCTGGTGCCAGGATTAAGGATGTCTCAGAGAGTGCAGAATGTTCTCTCGGGGGAGAGAGGCCAGCAGGAGGTCATTGTCCACAATGGAACCAAAGACATTGGAAGGGAAAAGGTTGAGACTGTGAAGGGAGATTACAGAGAGTTAGGTAGAATTTTAAAAAGGAGGTCCTCAAGGATAGTAATATCTGGATTACTCCCAGTACTACGAGCTAGTGAGGGCAGGAATAGGAGGATAGAGCAGATGAATGCATGGCTGAGGAGCTGGTGTATGGGAGAAGGATTCACATTTTTGGATCATTGGAATCTCTTTTGGGGTAGAAGTGACCTGTACAAGAAGGACGGATTGTACCTAAATTGGAAGGGGACTAATATACTAGCAGGGAAATTTGCTAGAACTGCTTGGGAGGATTTAAACTAGTAAGGTGGGGGGGGGGGGGGGGGGGGGGGGGGGGTGGGACCCAGGGAGATAGTGAGGAAAGAGATCAATCTGAGACGGGTACAGCTGAGAACAGAGGTGAGTCAAACAGTCAGGGCAGGCAGGGACAAGGTAGGAATAATAAATTAAACTGCATTTATTTCAATGCAAGGGGCCTAACAGGGAAGGCAGATGAACTCAGGGCATGGTTAGGAACATGGGACTGGGATATCATAGCAATTACGGAAACATGGCTCAGGGATGGGCAGGACTGGCAGCTGAATGTTCCAGGATACAAATGCTACAGGAAGAACAGAAAGGGAGGCAAAAGAGGAGGGGGAGTGGCATTTTTGATAAGGGATAGCATTACAGCTGTGCTAAGGGAGGATATTCCCAGAAATACATCCAAGAAAATTATTTGGGTGGGACTGAGAAATAAGAAAGGGATGATCACCTTATTGGGATTGTATTATATACCCCCCAATAGTCAGAGTGAAATTGAGAAACAAACTTGTAAGGAGATCTCAGCTATCTGTAAGAATAATAGGGTGGTTATGGTAGGGAATTTTAACTTTCCAAACATAGACTGGGACTGCCAGAGTGTTAAAGGTTTAGATGGAGAGGAATTTCGTAAGTGTGTACAAGACAATTTTCTGATTCAGTATGTGGATGTACCTAATAGAGAAGGTGTAAAACTTGACCTACTCTTGGGAAATAAGGCAGGGCAGGTGACTGAGGTGTCAGTGGGGGAGCACTTTGGGGCCAACGACCATAATTCTATTCGTTTTAAAATAGTGATGGAAAAGAATAGACCAGATCTAAAAGTTGCAGTTCTAAATTGGAGAAAGGCCAATTTTGATGGTATTAGGCAAGAACTTTCAAAAGCTGATTGGGGGCAGATGTTGGCAGGTAAAGGGATGGCTGGAAAATGGGAAGCCTTCAGTAATGAGATAACAAGAATCCAGAGAAAGTGTATTCCTGTCAGGGTGAAAGGAAAGGCTGGTAGGTATAGGGAATGCTGGATGACGAAAGAAATTTAGGGTTTCGATGAGAAAAAGAAGGAAGCATATGTCAGGTACAGACAGGATAGATCGAGTGAATCCTTAGAAGAGTATAAAGAAAATAGGAGTATACTTAAGAGGGAAATCAGGAGGGCAAAACGGGGACATGAGATAGCTTTGGCAAATAGAATTAGGGAGAATCCAAAGGATTTTACAAATATATTAAGGACAAAACGGTAACTAGGGAGAGAATAGGGCCCCTCAAAGATCAGCAAGGTGGCCTTTGTGTGGAGCCACAGAAAACGGGGGAGATACTAAATGAATATTTTGCATCAGTATTTACTGTGGAAAAGGATATGGAAGAGAAAGACTGGAGGGAAATAGATGGTGAAATCTTGCAAAATGCCCAGATTACAGAGGAGTAAGTGTTGGATGTCTTGAAATGGTTAAAGGTGGAAAAATCCCCAGGACCTGATCAGGTGTACCCGAGAACTCCGTGGGAAGCTAGAGAAGCGATTGCTGGGCCTCTTGCTGAGATATTTGTATCATCAATAGTCACAGGTGAGGTGCCGGAAGACTGGAGATTGGCAAACGTGGTGCCACTGTTTAAGAAGGGTGGTAAGGACAAGCCAGGGAACTATAGACCAGTGAGCCTGACGTCAGTGGTGGGCAAGTTGTTGGAGGGAATCCTGAGGGACAGGATGTACATGTATTTGGAAAGGCAAGGACTGATTCGGGATAGTCAACATGGTTTTGTGCGTGGGAAATCATGTCTCACAAACTTGATTGAGTTTTTTGAAGAAGTAACAAAGAAGATCGATGAGGGCAGAGCAGTAGATGTGATCTATATGGACTTCAGTAAGGCGTTCGACAAGGTTCCCCATGGGAGACTGATTAGCAAGGTTAGATCTCAGGGAATACAGGGAGAACTAGCCATTTGGATCCAGAACTGGCTCAAAGGTAGAAGACAGAGGGTGGTGGTGGAGGGTTGTTTTTCAGACTGGAGGCCTGTGACCAGTGGAGTGCCACAAGGATCGGTGCTGGGCCCTCTACTTTTTGTCATTTACATAAATGATTTGGATGTGAGCATAAGAAGTACAGTTAGTAAGTTTGCTGATGACACCAAAATTGGAGATGTAGTGGACAGCGAAGAGGGTTACCTCAAATTACAATAGAATCTTGACCACATGGGCCAATGGGCTGAGAAGTGGCAGATGGAGTTTAATTCAGATAAATGCGAGGTGCTGCATTTTGGGTAAGCAAATCTTAGCAGGACTTATACACTTAATGGTAAGGTCCTAGGGAGTGTTGCTGAACAAAGAGACCTTGGAGTGCAGGTTCATAGCTCCTTGAAAGTGGAGTCGCAGGTAGATAGGATAGTGAAGAAGGCATTTGGTATGCTTTCCTTTATTGGTCAGAGTATTGAGTACAGGAGTTGGGAGGTCATATTGCAGCTGTACAGGACATTGGTTATGCCACTGTTGGAATATTGCGTGCAATTCTGGTCTCCTTCCTATCGGAAAGATGTTGTGAAACTTGAAAGGGTTCAGAAAAGATTTACAAGGATGTTGCCAGGGTTGGAGGATCTGAGCTACAGGGAGAGGCTGAACAGGCTGGGGCTGTTTTCCCTGGAGCGTCGGAGGCTGAGGGGTGACCTTATAGAGGTTTACAAAATTGAGGGGCATGGATAGGATAAATAGGCAAAGTCTTTTCCCTGGGGTTGGGGAGTCCAGAACTAGAGGGCATAGGTTTAGGGCGAGAGAGGAAAGATATAAAAGAGACCTCAGGGGCAACTTTTTCACACAGAGGGTGGTATGTGTATGGAATGAGCTGCCAGAGGATGTGGTGGAGGCTGGTACAATTGCAACATTTAAGAGGCTTTTGGATGGGTATATGGAAGGGTTTGGAGGGATATGGGCCGGGTGCTGGCAGGTGGGACTAGATTGGGTTGGGATATCTGGTCAGCATGGACGGGTTGGACCGAAGGGTCTGTTTCCATGCTGTACATCTCTATGACCACACGATGCCTCAAAGTGCTAACTAAAGTGCAAAGTGCAAACAGCCAAACAGATACTATTTATGGAGTCACTGTTGTGTCATAGGAAACAAAACAGTGAACTTGCACATGGTAAGCTTGAGGAAGCAGGGAGATAATGAGTTGATAACGTGATTTAACAATTTCATTGCCGGGATAAATATTGGCCAGGACATGAGAGAGCATTCCCCTGCCCTTTTCTGAATGAACAATCATGGGATCATTTATATCCACTTAAAAGCACAGACAAGATCCAGGTTTTTAATGTCTGATCTAAACGGCAGCACCTCTGACAGTGCAGCACACCCTCAGCATTGCACTGGAATATCAATCTGAAGGTTGAGCTCAAATCAATGGGGTGGGACTCAAAGTGGACATTCTGACTCCAAAGTGAATGCTTTCCACTGAGCTGCAGTTGATATCTAAATAGTAAACTATTCGAACTCTAGGGATATCCCGTTATATAGGCAAAACTATTTGTTTAACATTAACACTGAACTCTGCAAGGTGACTTCGGTCACTTATCACAATGAACCATCAGTTCAAGAGGATGCAGTGACCAACTAAGGCCACTATGTGGAGCTCTCTACCGAGAAAAGAGAAACTGCAAAGCACGCTCTGCCTCAAGTGGGATACAACTTCCAAAGAATCAGGTTTATCAGCCAGCACATGTGGAAAACTAAACTATGTCACTTTTTTGACCAGTTCTGTTTGACAAAATGGAGTACTTTGCCAGCTGGGTGTAGCTGAAGGCCACTCTGGCCAGGATCTTTTGCCCAAGTCCATGGCAATGCCACCTCACTTCAGCATGATGTCTGGCTGGTACAGGATTAAGGCAGTGTGCTCTTGCTGTGGCCTGTGAGTAAAAGAAATACATCCCAATGTTCACCCTAATTCTGCCCATCACAGACACTGGGTTCTCCTACCAAATTAACGTCTTGTTTTGGGGGGGGGGGGGGGGGGGGTTCTTTGTTCCATTCACTTTCAAAAGCAACACTGTTAGGTCAGATGTTACTGACTAATTTTTCTGGGATCTTGCTGTGCCACATTTCCTGGATTACAATGGTGACTGCACTTCACTCGGAGTACTTCATTGGCTGTAAATATCTTTCGGGCATTCTGAGATCAAGGAAACTGTCATAGAAAGGCAAGTACATGTTCACTAAAGGAACAGAAGGGTACACTGGTACAGTTAGATAAGCAGGAGGAGGCTAAAATAGAATAGAAATACCAGCTCAGATCAGTTGGGCTGAATGGCCTACTTCTGCACCATAGCCTTAATGAAACAATGCACTAGCCTTTTTCTACATTCCCTCTACAACTGAATGTGTTTCTTCACTGTTTACATCAGCTCTGATGCGCCAGCAGCTCCCTTTAACAATCACTGGACACACACCCAGGACTGTATTTACAAATTCTCTGACAGACTTCAGCCTGCAGCTGCTGGAGATGACCATCCAGACTTCAACTGCTATCTTTGGAGTTCTGTCACTGACAGTGTGATTCCCCTGACTGCTGGTGGCAGTTATCCACCTCCCAAGTTTCATTTGGACTAATCCCTTGATAGTGAACATTCCAAGCTGACTACTGACCGTGGCCAAGTGTCTGGACTGAGACCTCTAACTGATACTGACAATCCTCTTTGACTGTACTGGTGACTAGTCCCACTATGTTCCCACATGGTTGAATAAATGTGCAGGATATTCGCCACACAGGCATCTGCCATATGCTGTAGGTGCTAGATTGATGACTTGGTGAGCCGTGCATGAAGACATCTCATCATTACATTAGTACCAATGGCCTTTGACCCTGGTTGAAGCATCAATGTGCAAACAGGCCCAACCTGGCTCAGCCTGGATACTATGAACGTGCAGATGAACACAAAGTGAGTGAGCACTTAGGGAACAAGCAAGCAGCCCAGAGACACAATTTGGTCCAATCCATGACTTATTTGTCTGATCATACTCACAAAGCATTTCTGGTGTAGCCTTTCAATGCTAGTTACTAGTGTGCCATGCAATGCAAGTCTGTGCTTCCTAAGTGGCCTACGAGTGCAGTGAAGAGGTGAAATGATGACTTTGAGGAGTTGACAAGTGTTGGATGCCAATGTCTATGGAAAGGGATGTGAACAGCTGATTCCCATGGATCGTGCCCTTTTGAGGCTCAACATGGAGGCTCCTCACAGCCAGCGGAGAGCTGAAGTCACTAGGTACCCACCCTGACAGCCATGTTGAGGATTCTGGTTTGATTGATGAGCCTGGCAAAACAGAGTTCAGGTTCATTAATGAGCTGAGATGTAGCATTAGTGAGGTGTCTAACAAGCTATAATCCCGATCAATTGGCGACTCACTGCAGCCTAGTGAGAAACCTGCATTGCTGCTCAGCAAAACATGAAGTGAAATGCTCCTGATGTTGAGATGAGCATCGCTAGAATTCTTGTCCAATTCCAGAGAAATCACCCCAGAGCCCCCATGGCTCAGGCCCTATAAAGTCCCACTGAAACTTGGAAACTGGACTCCATACTCCAAATTGAGGCTGTGCCAGGTTTAACAATACTTCCATGTTTTTAATCTCTATGCCCTTTTTGCAGAAGAACAGTTCACAAACTCTCTTTCAACCTGTCCTGTAATCATCCATGCCAAATGTACACACACACACACACACCCAGATCCCTCTGCTCATGAATCCCCCTTTACTAATGTAACAAAGTCTAAATTAGCATTACAGTCCATAAATGTAACAATGTATTCATGTGGGTGCTTTTTACCTTTTAAAGAAAATTTTAAGAAAAGCTAAAACAACGTCTAGTATTTTGGCATACCAGAGATGAAGGTTCATTTGGAGGGCACTTGTTGCTTTTCTTCCCAATGGCAGGATGGTTCATTCCAACCTCAAAGTTTCTGCCCTCAATGAAGCTGATGTAATCATTGTATGAGTTCAGGGGTCCTGCAAGGATGCCCATGAAGTTGAGATTGTAGCTCAAATACTCAAGGAGACTTGGTATTCGCCTGAAAGCACCAATAAAAATATCATAATTCAAAAATGTTACAGGAAAAGCTACATACAATTAAGATGTTGCATCACAGTGTTTATTGGAAAGACAATGGTGAATGGGGGAGCCAGTCGATGGTGACATTTAAGTATATTTTAATGGCCGGTGTTGGAATACATTTCAAGTCAATGGCTTCCCCATTTGAAACAAATTCCTTAGCTGGTCAAAAGCTTTGACCTGTGCTCTCTGTCTCTCTCACTGGCTATTTCCTATTCCCAACAACAATATGTAACCTCAGCGTTATTCTGTATCAAACCAAGAGAGAACTAACTGTGATGATAACAAAGGGATATAGATTAAGAACAGTAAGCTATAGGTTCACTGGATTAGGACATTGAATCTTTTGGATTGTAGTTGAGAACATATAATTAATTCACTTCTAGCCAGCTCCTTCTCCATTAAGAAGAAAATCATTTCCAAGGTTTGAAGCTCTAATATTTTTTCTAACAAAATTTTCACTCTAGTTTTCAAGTACCCAGCTCTCCCCATCCATCTAATCACTACCAGCTTTACAAACCTCTGCAATCTGAAACATTGCTGATGTATCAGCACTCCACCATTCTCAGATGTGTCTTAATTGCTAACAGCCTCAACTCTTGAATTCCTTGTCTCTTCCCTGTTTAGTTCTCTCTCCTACTTTAAGACCCTCACAGAAACCTACCTCTGACTAAACATTGGTCATCTGCCCTCATATATCCGATGCAGCTTGGTGTCAAATTCTGTTTGGTAATATTCCTGTGAAATACCTCGAGCAAATGTGCTGAATTGAAGGTACTATATAAATGCAAGTTATTGTAACTTACTACTTACCTAAAACTACTAACAAATATGACAAGTGTTATTGCAAATGAATAAGCACAGTTGAAATTATATCATAAAGTGTTACAAATCAAACCAAGCTGTTTCTTTGCTCCCTATTTTGGTGGAAGTGATTAATGGAAAGCTTTCCAACTGGGAGGTGCAACAGCTAACAGGGTCACCAGACAAATTTCTGGGTTCACAAACTCTAAGGCAGCACTGGTTTCAGTCCCAG
Organism: Chiloscyllium plagiosum; assembly: GCF_037043375.1. Taxonomy (NCBI): domain Eukaryota; kingdom Metazoa; phylum Chordata; class Chondrichthyes; order Orectolobiformes; family Hemiscylliidae; genus Chiloscyllium; species Chiloscyllium plagiosum. Next base: position 21,760,076 of record NW_028270168.1, read on the forward strand.
TACGAAATACCAGTAAAAATAGTAAATGAAACATTCTGGTCCGACTGAACTTCATAATGGGAGAAAGTTTGGGAAGTGTTGGTTTAACAAGTTTGGATTAACATCTCAAAGTTTTCAGATGGATGGTATTACTCACAAAAACAGTTATCATTCTTATTTTCCAAAGAAATCACTCGTTGCAAATCCAACCCACATCTTCCTGCGTGTGTATTCTATACCTACCTCACCGCTAAACGTTTCTGAGATGTACTCAGTTCACTTTCATCTCGGGTCAGACCTGAATGGAATCAAGACAAAAATGCTTGGAATTTTTCAGCACAGCAATAAAATGCATTGATTTCCTGGAAGTTATCACAGAATAAAAGGGAAACCCCTTGTACAGGCAGTGTGTGGATTGCAAACAAGTTCAGTTCCGGAGTCAACTCAAGTCGATTTGTACACTATGCCAGACAACATATAGCAGTTTTTCATAGGTACATGAAACCGTCGTATGTTGGGTCTTTAAAATGACACCTCTGCATGTCATTGCATTTGTCAGTCAGACATTCATAAATTGCAGCTTTATTGCAGCTCAACACACGTCAACGTGTATCAAGTGCACCAATCCAATTTGCAACATGACTAATTTTACACACTTTAACACCGCCACGGCCAATAGGTGCACAGGTAGATCCCATTAATTGCAAGTTAACTTTATTGGACTGCGACTTGTTGGGGAAGGAATGTTGGCCAGGATGCTACATCGAGGAAATGCTACACTTGGAGCAGCAACGCTGTTGGAAATTCCTGGTGAGGGAATGTGATCGGCTCCCAGAGGAATCCAATGCTTCTCTTTGAAATGTTGCAAGGAAGGGTCACCTGGACCCAAAACATTAACTTTGATTTCTCTGCACAGATGCTGCCAGACCTGCTGAGCTTTTCCAGCAACTTCTGTGTTTGCTTTTCTCTGAAGGGTTGCCACAGGATCGTTCACATTTACCTCGACTGGTGCAGCCAAGGACCCAATCAAGGTTGCCTCCCCAGTGCTGCACTGAGGTAGTGCTGCACTGTTACAGACCCATCCTTCCAGGAAATGTAAAACTGGGGCTCATCATCTCTCTCAGATGGTCACAGAATAATATGGCCCCTATTTCAAAGGAGACCAGGGGAGCTCTCCCTTGATAATAAAAATTGAAAGCTTGAGGTTTAAAGGGGCACTATCTAAATGCAAGCCTCTTGCATGGATTTTTAATTTTATTCTTTTCTGGGACATGGAGTCCCTGGTGAAGCCAGCATTTATTATCCCTCCTAAATTGTACTGAGTGGCTTACTCGGCCATTTCAGAGTCAACCGCATGACTTTAGATGTAGAATCACATATAAGCCAGCCCATGTAAAGATGACACATTCCCTTTCCTAAAAGGCATTAGTGAACCAGATAGGTTTATATGATAATTAACAGGAACTTGATGCTCACAATTGCAAAGACTAGCTTTCATTATTCACTTATCTTATTAATTGAATTTAAATTTCATCAGCTGCAATTTGAATCCAGCTCCCCAGAGAATTAGCCTGGGCCACTTGAGTATTTAGACCATTGGTATTAAAACTATGAAATGAGCTTCTCTTTTCTCTTCTCCAGAAGGAAAGCATCTTTGACGCCCTCACTACTCCACTAGATGACTCAGGTTAGATTCCAATGTTTCAACCTTCATTCCACAGCCTTATAACTCAGAGGTAAGGGAGTATACCGAACTGAGTCACAGCCATTGTTTATTGTAGTGATAGTTCGTGACCTTCTGTTCCAGATCGGTGATGATTACATCTGTCAAGTGCTTTTGTCCCTATCTCAGAGCCAAGAGGCCTAGGTTTAAGTCCCACCTGCTCCAAGGATGTGTCATACATCTCTGAACAGATTGATTAGAAAACAAAGAAATGTTCTGTTCCCTCTGAGTACTTTCTCATTTAGATTCTTGAGGAGAGTCAGAGATGTAGTGATATTGTCCCTGGGCTAGAGTCCTACTCTCATGCTATGGAAGGTGGGTTGGAATCTCTCCTGGGCAGCTGGTGAAATTTGAATCCAACAAAAATCTGGAACTAATAGCTGATCTAATGGTAACTAAGCGTCAATTATCACAAATAATGTCCTTTAGGGATTGAAATCTGACATCCTTACCCAGTCTGGCCTACATGTGTCTCAGACCCACTACAAGTCCTCAGGTGGCACGGTGGCACAGCAGTTAGCACTGCTGCCTCACAGCACCAGAGACCCGGGTTCAATTCCCCCCTCAGGCGACAGACTGTGTGGAGTTTGCGCATTCTCCCAGTGTCTGCTTGGGTTTCCTCCAGGTACTCCGGTTTCCTCCCACAGTCCAAAGATGTGCAGGCTAGGTGAATTGGCCATGCTAAATTGCCCGTAGTGTTAGGTGTGGCGGGTCGGTGTGGACTTGTTTCCACACTGTGGGTGGCACGGTGGCACAGTGGTTAGCACAGCGCCAGAGACCCAGGTTCAATTCCCGCCTCAGGCGACTGACTGTGTGGAGTTTGCACGTTCTCCCCGTGTCTGCGTGGGTTTCCTCCGGGTGCTCCGGTTTCCTCCCACAGTCCAAAGATGTGCAGGTCAGGTGAATTGGCCATGCTAAATTGCCCGTAGTGTTAGGTAAGGGGTAAATGTAGGAGTATGGGTGGGTTGCACTTCGGCGGGTCGGTGTAGACTTGTTGGGCCAAGGGCCTGTTTCCACACTGTAACGTAATCTAATCTACAATGTGATTGACTTGCATCTGCCATTAGAGATGGTCTAACAAGTCATTCAGTTCAAGAGTAATTGCTTACATAATTTAAAGGACCTTGGAGGTTTGTCCTCATTTCCCTGAAAACGGGTTGAACAGTGGGGTTTGGTTTTGTCGCTCCCCTCCCTTGTAAATTGTTGTTTTTCTGTATACAGCTGTTAATATTAATTGTTTGTAAACTACTGTTTAATAAACTTTTTAAAAAATAAAAGGATCTTGGCTGCACTTTTCCATTCTTTCAGTGGCCAATCCCACCAAACCCCAGGAAGAATGGGATGATGGAGTGAAGGGATGTGGGTGCAGCGAGAAACAAAAGATCAAAGTTCACTATCCTTATGCTTTTCACCCACATGAGGGTGGGAGTGTTGTGAGGGAACTCTCAGAAATCTATTGAAAATCTGCAGTAGAGGGCAGTAGAAGCCAAATCAGGAGTGGGCACCCTGACAACTTAAAATAATTCATGATTTGGAGATGCCGGTGTTGGACTGAGGTGTACAAAGTTAAAAATCACACAACACCAGGTTATAGTCCAACAGGTTTAATTGGAAGCACACTAGCTTTTGGAGCGTCACTCCTTCATCGGGTGATAGCGGAGGGTTCAATCCTAACACAGAATTTATAGCAAAAACTTAGTGTGATGTAACTGAAATTATACATTGAAAAATTTATTGTCTGTTAAGTCTTTCATCTGTTTGAATACCATGATAGTTTCACTTCTTTCATGTGTAAATCACAAAACCTTTGTTTAAAAAGTTGCATTCTCAGGTTAGCTGTTAACAATGGTGATAGCTAGACAATATGTTGAAGGTGTTGGCCCCCTGTGTTCTCTGTCTATGCCATGATGTTTAGATTGATTCTAATCTAAAAAGTGAGATAACGGAGTTTTACATGAATTCATGCAGTTTTTGAGCAAAGTACGATGTAACCCTGCAAGTACAAATTCACCCCACAAAATATATGTGTGCATGTGGGTCTTTGTCTGCCTGTGTGTGTGTCTGTCCGGGTTGGGGGTTGTGAGTGTGAGAAAGTGTGTGTGTGTGTGTGTGTGTGTGTGTGTGTGTGTGTGTGTGTGTGTAGTGAGTGTAGAGTGTCTTAAGTCTGTGAGGGGGTGCATGTGAGAGTGTAGGAGTGTGTGTGCCTGTAAGGGTGTGTGTGGGTGTCTGTGTGCGCCTCTGTGTATATGTGTGTCCGTGTGTATGTGTGTATAGGAGTGTGTGTGTGTGTGTGTGTGTGTGTGTGTGTGTGTGTGTGTGTGTGTGTGTGTGTGTGTGTGTGTGTGTGTGTGTGTGTGTGCGTGCGTCATCTGGCTACCACCTGATGAAGGAGCGTCGCTCCGAAAGCTAGTGTGCTTCTAATTAAACCTGTTGGACTATAACCTGGTGTTGTGTGATTTTTAACTAAAATAATTCAGATTGATTGGAATGATGTACCTTCATCCCATTTCAGACAAACTAACCCTGCAATAATTAGAAAATTCAAGCTGGGGAGGCAATGCCCTAATGGTACTATTGCTAGACTATTAATCCAGAAACTCAGCTAACATTTTGGGGACCCAGATTCAATTCCTGCCATAATTTTGAATTTTTTTTAAAAGCCTGGAATTGAGAATCTACTGATGATCATGAAACAATTGATTGTTGGGAAAAACCCACCTATCTCACTACCATCCTTCAGGGAAAGAAACCTGCCATCTCTACTAATCTGGTCTTCATGTGATTCCAGACCCACAGCAATGTGTTTAACTCTTAACTGCCCTCTGGGCAATCAGGATGGGCAATGAACGCTTTGAAAGAATTTCTAAAAATCCAAAGGCCTTCCTGTCAACAAAGTTGTGCATTTGATTCGATTTGTTACTCTTACGTGTACAGAAGTACAGTGAAAAGTATTGTCTTATGTGCATTACAGGCAGACCATATAAGTATATCAGAGTACCAGAACAGACTGCATGATACAATGTTACAGCTGCTGAGAAGGCGTAGAGAGAGATCAATATTAACATTAAAGGATTTCCAATCAAAACTCTGATAACAGCAGGGAAGGAGTTGTTCTTGAATCTGTTCATGTGTGTATACAAGCTTTTAGATATTCTACCCAATGAAAGAGGCTGGAGGAGAGTATAACCAGGCTGAAAGGGTCTCTGGTAATGTTGGTTGTTTTTCTGAGGCAGTAGGAAATATAGATGGAGTCAATGAATGGGAGGCTGGTTTACATGGCGGACTAGGCTGTGTTCACAACTCTCTGTAATTTATTGTGGTCTTGGGCAGAGCAGTTGTCATATCATGGAATGATGCATCCAGATAGGATGCTTTCTATGGTGTGTCTATAAAAAATTGTAAGGGTTTATCCCCAAAGTCTATCCCTCAGTGACTAAATCAGATTGTCTGGTCATTATCGTGTTACAGTTTGTGGGGACTTGATGTCCACAAATCTTCTGTTGCATTTCCTACATCACAGTGATTATTTATCACATGAAAATGGCCACCGTGCTTGCGCAGACACGGTCTGTAATGTAGCTGGGCTGTGATAGGCTGTGAAAAGCATCAGTGCGTGCATATATTGCTGATGTCACAGGCTGAAGTATGGGGGTTGCGGGGGCCAGAGAGTCAGGGGGTGAGGAGGAGGTAGGGTACAGTCTGGGACAGATGAAGCAGAGACTCCCCCCTCCCTGGCAGTGGATGCAGTGTCCCCACATAGACTGCACCCATAACTGTCTGCTCCACTTCTTCCAGATCCACCTCCTCATCCAGCCACTGGAATGACGCCCTGCCCATGTGCAGGCAGGGCCAGGAATGTCAGCTGGCTGTCACACGATGCTCCTGCGTGAGCGTGCTCACTGCCACCATCTGGTGGTGGCAGACATGATAAACATGGCCTTACAGTGACTGCGGGCCAAAGTACTCCATTGGCTGTAAGTACTTTGGGCCATCCTAAGCTTCTGAAGTTTGCTACTTAAAGGCAAATCTTTCTTCTTTCAAAAGGAATCCATAGGAATATGAAAGTTGCCACCATGATCAATAAGTAGCATGGATGCAGTTAAGAGGGAACTAGAGCAGGTTAAGAGAAATGGAAGGATATGTTGTAATGGTTAGCTGCAAGGGGCATAGGAGGATGCTAGTTGTTTGGACCACTAATAATGGCCTGGATCTGTTGGGCCAAATAGCCAGATTATGTAATCTAAGTATGTTGTTAGATTGGGATCACGGATAGACCTATCAGCCTTGGTCTGTTCTCTTTGATGATGATTGATCGGTATCCAAACTGCTCAAAACATGAGCTGAATTATTTTCTTTCATTTCAAATTTCTTACCATCACGAAGTTCAAATGCCAACTTTGTTACTTTCTGTGTGATCACCATCAATGGCCTACAATTAAGAGAAGACACTTCAGTACATAAACAACAAAAGAGCAATCCGTAATTTACTTAAACCCCTTCTGGCTTTTTGTCTTTAACTGAGATGTACTTGTGAAATTGCAGATAATACTAGGTGACAAATCAAGGACCAGAGTCTGGGAATGACGCATACAACTGAATGTGACACACCCTTCAGGTTTCATTCCCAGCATCAGTAACTTGTTAAACTTCATACCTAGATGATATCACCAATCATAAAAAGCTAAAGGTCAAATGTAAATTAAACTGAATGATTTCAGATCAATGGTTGCCTTTATCAAAGTTCTTTTCTAATGAGTCAATTTCCAATCATGCAACTTTCTTTTATTTTTGACATTCTTAAAGTGAATGATGGTGATTGTCTTTTACTCTAGGACAAAAGTAGTTATGATGTTGAAAAGTTAACTGGTTAATATGGTGACAATTTCTATCAGTAAGTGAGTGATAAGGAAGCAATAAAAATATTATCAACATTTTTCCTTATACACCCACACACAAGATTATTGGATTGTAGGATTCAGAAGCAGCAGTGGGAGAAGAATCTATGAAAGCTTGTAAAAGTGAATTTGATTTTAAAAAACTGTAATAAGAAAATAAAATAATAACAGTGTACAAAAGGGGCTGGAAAATTGTTACTACTTTGCATATCCCTTCTGGGGAGCTGCCAGTAGAAATGATTGAATTTGTTTTATTTATTCACGGGATCGGAGGGCATTGCTGGCTAGACCAGCATTTATTGCCCATCCCTAATTGCCCAGGGGTTAAGAGTCAACCACATTGCTGTGGGCCTGGAGTCACATGTAGGCCAGACCAGGAGAGGATGACAGTTTCCTTCCCTAAAAGATATTAATGATCCAAATGCATTTTTTCCTGACCACCAACAATGGACTTGCAGTCATCAATAGATTTTTTTTTAAAATTCAAATTCCACTATCTGCCATAGCAGGATTTGACCCCAGGTCCCCTGAACACTACCTAGGTCTGTAGATCAACAGTCCAGTGATGATACCACCTGGCCATCGCATCCCCTGGCTTTGTTTTATTCAGCATGGATCTCAATTGGCCTGAATCTGAAGAACTGCCATTTGTCTTGTTCTACTATGCCCTTCATCCAAGCACATAAGGTAATGCTATGGACAATTGCACAGAGATCCTGTCTTGACCCTTAGTCAATCTTGATTCAATGTTCATTTTAGGAGATGTCACAGTCAAACAGCATAGAAACAGACCCTTTGGTTCAACTTGTCCATGCTGACCAGGTTTCCCAAACTAAACTAGTCCCATTTGCCTACATTTGGTGCACATCCCTCTAAATCTTTCCTAATCATCTCCCTGTTCAAATGTTATTGTAATTGTACCCTCATCGACAACTCCCTCTGGCAGTTCATGCCACATATAAACCACACTTCATGTGAAAAAGATGTCCCTCAGGTCCTTTTTAAATCTTTCCCCTCTCACCTTAAATTCATGCCCTTTAGTTTTGAATTCCACTACCCTAGGGAAAAGACTTTTGCAATTCACCTTATCTATGCCCCATGATTTTATAAATCTCTACAAGGTCACCTCTCAACTTCCTACAATCAAGGGAAAAGCATCCTAGCCTATCCAACCTCTCCTTATAACTAAAACCCTCCAGTTCAGTCATCATCCTGATGAATCTTTTCCGCATTTCCAATATAATAATATCCTGGATGGAGGTTTGCTCGCTGAGCTGGAAGGTTCATTTCCAGACGTTTTGTCACCATATTAGGTAACATCTTCAGTGGGCTTCAGGCAAAGCACTGTACATGATTCCTGCTTTCTATTTATATGTTTGGGTTGGTTATGTCATTTCCAGTGGTGATGTCATTTCCTGTTCTTTTTCTCAGGGGGTGGTGGATGGGGTCTAACTCGATGTGTTAGTTCTGGTTGGAATGCCATGTTTCTAAGAATTCTCGTGTGTGTCTCTGGCTTGTCCTAAGATGGATGTGTTGTCCCAGTCAAAGTGTTGTCCTTCCTCATCTGTATGTAAGGATACTAGTGAGAGAGGGTCATGACGTTTTGTGGCTAGTTGGTGTTCATGCATCCTGGTAACTAGTTGAACACACCTATACCGGGTATTCAAAAAGAATGGATACCCAATGAACACAGTCCACCGATTTCTCAGCAACAAACCCAGACAAAACACATCCAGAAACCCTAACCACTCTCCCCTACCTCAACGACATTTTGGAGATGACTGCCAGACTACTCAAGCCTCTTGGCATCATGGTAGTCCACAAACCCACCAACACACTAAAATAGCAGCTAATGAACTTGAAAAACCCTATACAGACAACAAGCAAAACTAATGTCATTTCCAAAATACCATGCAAGAACTGTAACAAACACTACATTGGACAAGCAGGCAGAAAACTACCCACCAGGATACATGAACACCAACTAGCCACAAAACGACATGACCCTCTCTCACTAGTATCCTTACCACTTTGACTCGGACAACATATCCATCCTAGGACAAGCCAAACAGAAATATGCATGAGAATTCCTAGAAGCATGGCATTACAACCGGAACTCTATCAACAAACACATCGAGTTAGACTCCATCTACCGCCCCTGAGAAAAAGAACAGGAAATTACATCACCACAGGAAATGACATCACCAACCTGAAGAAACCCAAACATATGAATAGAAAGCAGGAATTATCAGCAGTGCTTTGCCCGGAGGCCCACTGAAGATGTTACCTAGTAGGGTTACAAAATGTCTAGAAGAGAACCTTCTAGGTCAGCGAGCAAACCTACACCCAGAACCTCAACCTGAGCTACAAATCTTTCCAAAACTCAGTAATAATACCCTCCCCAATAGCCAGGCAATCAGAATAGTGTGCAGCATTCCAAAAATGGCTTCACAATATCCTATATAGCTGTAACATGAAGTCCTAACTCCTCTATTCAATGTTGTGATCAATGAAAGCAAGCGTGCCAAACACCTTCTTCACTACCCTGTCCAACTGTGATGCCACTTTCAAGGAACTATGGACCTGAATCTCGAGATCACTCTGTTCAACAATGCTCCCCAGGGCCCTACCATTAACTGTGGAAGTCCCGCCCTGGTTTGTCTTACCAAAATGCAACACCTTGCATTTATCTAAATTAAACCCCATCTACTACTCCATGGCCCCAGTGGCTCAGCTGATCAAGATAAAATAAAATGGCACAGGATGGCACACTGATAGAGGATGGTGCATGTTTTTCCCTGTATTTGTCTACTGAGTGTGAGCACTGCTGGAAAGGCCAGCATCAATGGCTAGGACAGCGTTTGCAGTCCATCCCTAATTATCCTTCAAATGGAATGGCTTGCTAGGCCATTCTAGAGAGCAGTTAACAAACACAGTGGTGTCGATCTGGAGCTACATGTCCACCATGGGTTGTAATAGCAGATTTTCCTTCCGAAAAGGATAGTAGTGAAGCAGATGGATTTTGAACAATAATGAACAATAGCTTCACGGTCACCATAACGGAGACTAACATGACATTCCAGATTTATTCATCAATTTCAAATTCTACCAGCAGGCACAAAGGATTTCAACATGTTGTCACCAAATCTGGGCCTCTGGATTACTGGTCACTGTACCAACATGGCACTATCTCCCCCTTTCCACAAAATACCCCGCCTGTGACCTGATTTTGAAGCTACAGTGTTTATGTTGCTCATTCTTAAATTTCGGTTAATGATGATCCTCAAGATATTGATGGTCAGAAAATTGACAATGGGTTAAAACCATTGAATGCCAAAGAGAGGCAGTTGGACTACCTTTCCTTCAAGATGGGAATTGCCCAGCTCTGTCAGGAATGTAATGGAATTTTTTTCCACTTGCCTGGGTGAATGCAGCTCCAACAATACGCAAGACGTTCAATAGCACTGAGGACAAAGCAGCCTAATTGATCATTCACTAATCCACCACATTAAATCATCCTCTCCCTCCATCACTGACACAGCATGACTACAATGTGAGCCGGATACAAGATGCATTGTAGATGCTCACCTAAATTTCTTTAACAGGAGCTTCTAAACCTCCAAAACCTGAAGTATTGTGTGAAGTTTGGTCTCCTTATCAAAAGGGAGATATTCTGGCAATGGAGAGTGCAACAAAAGGTTTACCAAACTGATTCCTGGGATTACAGGACTGATATGCAAAGACAGACTGGATCAGTTAGGATTATAATGACTGAAGTTTAGAGAAGAATGAGTAGGAATTTAGTTCTCGCTATAGTTCCATAATTTGTTGATTAATTAAGTAAACTTCAACATTCCTGCAACATCTTTCATAATCTGAGTATGTTCTAAACTGATGTCCAGTCAATGTAATTCTCTTCACGTCTGGGCAATATTGCAATATAGGGGATGTAGCAATCAATTTGTACTTTGCAAAAGTTCACAAGCTGCAGTACAAGTAAAACATTGGGATGTGTTGAGTTCATGTTAAGTCACTGCACAAATCCAATTTCCATCTTTCAAAGGAGAGCCAACTTAGCAAGTTATCACCAACTCCTGCTCTAAACCATGCAATCAATTTATTCAATCCCACAATGGTTAGTATTTCTGTGAAATTTTCCTCTCTTGTACCCTCCAAGTCCCAAACACCACTATCCTCTACACTTGCTCTCCCCCTGAATCCCTGTGCAGGTTTCAATCAGGATGAGTGCACAACTTGTTACTCCAGCTCATTATATTGCAGGAACTTGAAGCTGTGGTTCTATCTTTTCTTAGCTGTTCTCCAGCTTAATGCAATTCAGCCCTCATGCAAAGTAACTAGTATTCCTGATATAATATTGTCTTCATTATCTCACCTCCTCAATCTTTGGGGTATCCTGCATAGTGATCTTTCACCTCAGTTTCTGCAATTTATTTATTCCAATTAACATTGTTCAAGTCTAACAGAACCAAGTGTTCCCAAGGTCATAAAATAATGCACGCGCTTCAGTATGTCATCATCATCTGAGCTTCCATCTTATTTTGAAACAATTGCATACAAGAACTACTGGAAGAGAGGGTCACATGAAGCATCAAATTCAACCCTGCCACTTAAGGGCTACAATCTCATTTTAACGTGGATGCAAGACAAACATTTATTCACTGGCAGAAAGTTTAGCCAAGTTTGTTTCCATTTTCATCCCAAATTAATTCAACAGAAATCCAGGTAGTGTGCTATCTTGGGTTATGAAACCTGGACCTTCCTCAGAATGACTGGTCTGTGGCATGACAATTTCAGGAACCATTAAGTGTTCATATAACAACTTGCCCTTACATACTGCCTTTATCATAGTAAAAATGTTCCATAACACACTTCACAGGAATGATACCAAACTTAGAGCAGATGATGAAAACTTTAAAGGAGTATCCTTAAAGGTGAAGAACAGGGGAGGCAAGTGGAGAGGTTTAGGAAGAAAAATACAGATTGCAGGGGGCAGCTGAAGGCTCACCCATCAGTAGCAGAATGTAGAAAATCAGGGATATACAAGAAACTAGGATGGGCCTAATACTTAGGAGCATGAGTCCATGTCCCTTGGTCATCCTCTTGCTGTGAGGTAATTCTCTGAATCTCAATTTTCCATCTTATTTAACAACTCAAATAACTTAGCAAGATCATCTTTGAGTCATCACGTTCTTGGAGGGAACATGATGAAATGTTCAACATGTTGAACATGTTCAAATGTTCCAATTTTTCACATCTCATTGGCCATGAGGCTATGAGTTAAGGGGACAGCTACAAAGGTAAACAGAAATTGTTTTAAGGTTTAAGTAGGGAATTCCAAGATATTCATTCTTACCTAACCCAGTCATTGGAGAAGAGATCAGATTGGTTGGAATGGCATTTAGATTTAGATTGAAGTTTTATTGTCATGTGTACTCAAGTACGGAGTACAAATGAAAAGTGTACAATGTTGCCACACATAGAGCCACCTTAGGCACAAAATCTTCAGGGACAGTACAAAATCTTTGTTTTATTGCCAATTCAGAATTACTTGAGAGTGTTCAATAGGTTACGACACAATATAAGTTATTGTAGTTGGTAATTTTAGTGGAGTTGAAAATGTGTTGCTGGAAAAGCGCAGCAGGTCAGGCAGCATCCAAGGAACAGGAGAATTTTAGTGGAGTGTCCAATTAAGTAGAGAGCATTATACCTGACCATGTTCCAATCTGAACTGGTGAGATAGATTATAGCTGACCACTAGTTGGAACCTATTCACATCGTCATCTGATTCTTTAAAGTACATAGTCATTTAGATGGAGGATAAAGGAGTTTCTGTGATCAGCTTCCTGACCATAACCCAAGGGATACATGACAGTAACTTACCAATGGACTCTTCAATAGCACATTCCAAACCTTTTTCTTAACTTTATTCATGGATGGTGGTCATAATTGACAAGACCAGAACTGATTGCATATCCCAAAATGCTGTTGGAAAAGTGGTGAAGAGCCATTTTCTTCAACTGATGCAGTCCACGGGGCTAGGTTCACCTATATTATTGTTTAGGGAGGGAATTTCAGTATTTTGACCCAGTGACTGTGAAGGATTGGTGATAAAATTCAAAGTCAGGATGGTATGTAGTTTGAGAGAACTTGGTGGTGCCAAAATGCACCTGCTGTGTTTGTTCATCGAGGTGACAGAGATCCCAGGTTTGGAAGGTGCACCTGAAGGAGCCTTGGTGAGTTATTGGAGAGGACCTTGTAGATGGTACACACAGCTGCTACTGGATGTCAGTGATGAAGGGAGTGAAGGTTAAAAGTGGTGTCAATCACTTGAGATACTTTGCCTGGTTTGTGTTCAGCTTCTTCAGTTTTGTTAGAATTGCACTGAGCCAGACACGTGGAGATCATTCCACCATGCTGCCAGGTTAATCTTGTAAATGGTGAGAAGGCTTTGGGGAGTCAGGAGGTGAGTTATTCTCAGAGATTCTTAGCCTCGAACCTGGTTTTGGTGTCCCTGCATTTATATAGCTAGTCCCATTCAGTTTCTGGTCAATAGTAAACCCTAGAATGTTGACAGGGAGGGATTCAGTGATGGACGACATCCAAAAGGACAAGGATAGGTCCATCGAAATTCCAACATGATAAAGCCCAGCTGTCATCCATACACTATCTTGACTTGAACCAAGATCACCCTTCCTGCATTCTTGGTGGAACAAACTGCTGGAACTCCCTGTGTAACAGGATTGTAGGAGTTCCTGCAGCACACAGACCACTCTGGGTCTAGGTGGTCAGTCACTACATCCATCTTAAGTAGTAACTAATATAAAGCAGTAAAGCTAGCCTTGCCAGCAATGCCTCAGCCATTTTTAAAAAGAAACTCACATCTCCATACATGAGAGAAGAAAAGCTGTCAAGATTTCCTTGAGTCTTGCCAACTTTTTGGCAAGAATGGGTTTATTTGAAAGTGCAAGCTTTCGGAGTGTTGCTCCTTCATCAGGTAGCTAGTAGGGCAGGATCATAGGACACAGAATTTATTGTAAAAGATCAAAGTGTTATACAACTGAGGCGAGGTATTAAACAAATCTAGATTGCTGTTAATCACCTAAAGTAGGGATGCAGGTTTCGATTGATTAATATGTAAATCCCAGAACTTCTTTCAACTCACAGTACGGAGACAACTTAAAGTTTTATCAGTATATAAAAGAAAGGTGACATCTCAGCACAGGCAATGCATAAAAGGTGAGGTTAGAGTCTATCTGTATCCCAACCTTGAGTCAGACTGGCTCTATTTCCAAAGTCAGAATTTATAAAATGTCACATGGACTGACTGCCTACAGATTGTGCGCTTTTTGAACAAAATAGAATGTACCTGCAAATAGAAATCTGCAAATGCATATTCACCTCAGACTTATACACACACACATACACACACAAGTCCCTATTCTAAGTGATTAAAGACTTAATAGTAATCTAGGTTTGTGAATACATCTCATCAGTTGTATGATGTTATGATCTTTCACAATAAATTCTGTGTCCCATGATCCTGCCTCATTAGCTACCTGATGAAGGAGCAGCATTCCAAAAGCTTGTACTTTCAAATGAACCTGTTGGACTATAACCTGGTGTTGTCTGAATTTTAACTTTGTACACCCCAATCCCAACACCAGCACCTCCACATCATAACATTTTAATGATATTGTTTAGTATTGTAGGCACTTACATAGAGGCAACCAGTTAAATCAGCGCATACATTATGAAGTAAACATCACACAGAAATCAATAACATTTCAGATCAAAAACACAAAGTATTACTCCTATACTCACCCTGAGAAGTCAGCAGACCGCTCTTTGCCGTCAAACCAATAAACCCGGATGATTTGACACATGGTCAGATAGGCCATTGCTATCAGGAAACTGTATCTGAAACAGCATAATAAATCATGAGTCAAATGACTTACCCTCACAATAGCTGCTGTTATAGATGATCCTGATAGTCTAATGCATCAACCAGCTCCTTACACTCACCTCTTCTGAAATGCTGCTGAGACCAGCATAGAATCAGGAAAGAAGAGCAGAGTCTGCGTTCACCCAAGTTGCTGACAATGGCAAGTGGGGATTCTCAAGGATTCCAGGACTCTGATTATCAGATCCAAACCAGCCTAAACTTGTATCATGCAGATATTTGCTGAGAACCCCATGCTCACACTCTCATGTACAATTGAGTGTGATAAATCACAACCAAGGATTCACTCCCAATCCATGCTTTAGTCTCCAAAAAAAAAGCCATCCTTGGCCTAGCTTCTTCTCCAACAATTCCTGTGCTGTGGTCTATGGTGTTTATATAAAATAGGATGTTCCAGAAAGTTCACAAATCATAGCATCTAGAATGTACATTAGAAGAAAATTCAAGCAGTTGTGCTAAAATGTCACAATGTGCGCTGTGTTGTTGACTATGTATCTTTGGGTCATGTCTCAAATTGAGCCATGATTGACAGGTTGCAAGTTTCATATTTCTTCACCATCGCTGGCAAGACCATAATTTATTTTAAATAAGTAAGTTGACAAACATGGATAGTTATGCTGATTAATGCGGGACTAGAGTCATAGATAAGATTGGCAACAAAAAAGGCAATTCTTTCTGAATGGGCAAACAAATTTTAACAACACACCTGAATTACAGATTGTAAACTACATGATGTCATACCCTAGACAGGGACGTTATGAGCTTTCAATCAATACTTTCACAACTGTAGGCAAACAGCTTATCAAAATAGCTGCATGTCACAACTAACACTGAAGCTACAAACACACTAAATCTCAGGCAGAACTACATTTTTTCCCCACTTAATAGAAAACGTTTTATCATACTATGATCACTTCAATCAAACACTTATCACTCATCCAGGACAGTTTTCCAAGGGTGGGAATTTTCAGGTGGTGGGAATAGTGTCAGTGGGGAATGCAACCAAACAACAGCCCCATGGCCTTTAGTCTAGGCCAGGGGTAGGGAACTTGCAGCCTGCTAGGCCATTGTGTGTGGCCTTTTGAATGAATCCAAATTTTGCAGAACAAATCTTTTATTTTTTATTACTATGTTGTTTTCATCCTTAATTATTTTTATCTTAATCTTAAAATGAATGTATTTAAAATACCAGAGTGTAAAAGAAGTACAATGAAAGGTTCTCTGACTTTGAGAATCATGACATCACACTCAAATTAGCATTTCAGCCTCACCTAGTTGATGTCTCCAAGGCTCCTAAAGAACTACAGATGGAATTGATTGAGCTCTCAAAAGATGACATTTTTAAGTCTTTATTTGACACTAAGAAAGATCCAATTGAAATATGGAAAAATGCAATAGAATACCCATGCCTTCGGCAACATGCATGAAAAATGCTTTCTTGCTTTTCAACCACTTGTTGCTGCGAATCTACATTCTCCTACTTAAACCAAAATCAAAACGCCCTTAAGGTCACAAATGAAGGATACCCATCTAGAGGATCAGCTAAAACTGCAGACCTCCACGCTGCAGCCAAATATTTAAATGCTTTCCTACAAAAAGCAGTCACAACAAAGTCATTAAAAGGTTAGTTAACTTTAGAATTAACATTGTTTTTTTCTTTTTTTTAAAATTAGATTTGTACAAAATAATGTGAATTTTGAAGAATATATAACTGAAGTTTCTTGGATGCAGCCTTATTAGATTACAATTAACATAATGCGGCCTTCCAACATGAAAATGTTCCCCACCTCTGGTCGAGGCAGTACTGATTGACTGAGACAGGACTTCCACTCTCTCGCTCAGTAGTTCCACTTTAGAGGGTTACCAGGTCACTCCGAATGAGAATGGAATACAATATGAGAAAATGGGAGGTAGAAAGAATAGAGGCATAGGCTATTTTTCTAAATGGGGTGAAAATGGGGTGAAAATTCAGAAATCTAAAGTGCAAAGGGACATGGGAGTCCTACTCCAGGATTCCCTTAAGATTAACTTGCAACTTGAGTCAGTAGTTAGGAAGGCAAATACAATGTTGGCAATTCTTTCAAGAGTACTTGAATAGAGAAGCAAGGATGAACTCCTGAGGCTTTGTAAAACTCTGGTCAGACCACGTTTGGAGTATTGTGAGCAATTTTGGGCCCCATACCTCAGGAAAGATGTATTAGCCCTGGAGCATGTTCAGAGGAGGTTCACGAGAATGATCCTGGAAATAAACGGCATTTGAGGACTCTGGGTCTATAGTCAATGGAATTTAGAAGGATGACAGGTGGGATCTACTTGAAACTTACAGAATACTGAATGGCCTGGACAGAATGGATGTTGGGAAGAAGATTGGCAGGAGAGACTAGGATCTGAGAGCACAGCCTTAGAGTAAAAGGAAGACCCTTTAGAATGGAGAGAAGGAGAAACTTCTTCAGCCAGAGAATGGTGAGTCCGTGGAATTCATTGCCACAGAAGGCTGTGGAGGCCAGGTCATTGAGTATATTTAAGACGGAGATAGATAGGTTCTTGACTGTCAATGGGATCTAATGTTACAATGAGAAAGTGGGAGAATGGGGTTGAGAAACTTATCAGAGCTGAAAATGTGTTTCTGGAAAAGCGCAGCAGGTCAGGCAGCATCCAAGGAGCAGGAAAATCGACGTTTCAGGCATGAGCCCTTCTTCAGGATGCCCGAAACGTCGATTCTCCTGCTCCTTGGATGCTGCCTGACCTGCTGCGCTTTTCCAGCAACACATTTTCAGCTCTGATCTCTAGCATCTGCAGTCCTCACTTTCCCCTCTGAAAAACTTTTCAGCCATGATTGAATGGTGGAGCAGACTCAATGGGCCAAATGGCCTAATTTCTGCTCCTAGGGGCATGTTTTATGGTGTTACGTTGTGAGAGCTCTTAGACCATGAATGCAAGGAGGGTGATGTGAGGGGGATGGAGATCTTGTTGGAGAGGCTACTTGGTGAGGCAGCATTTGTGTAAGAGACAGGCCTTGGGGCAACTGGTGGGGGGAAGAGGGGCAGAAGATAGGGCAGTGGAAAGGGAAAGATTAGCTGAACATGGAAAGGGGTTTCCCTAGAGAGGTACCCTTACCTTCCCACTCAAGGCCTGAGCAGGTGACCAGCCACACCTCCCTTGTGCCCCTGAATTCCTGCTAAGGTAAATCCGTCCCAGGTAGAATTGCAGACTGGTCAGAGACTGGTGGGAGAACCACACAGGGAATTTTGCACCTTACCACCCCCTCCCCCACGTTCTGCCAAACCTGCTGGCAGGGTACAGTAAAATTGTACCCAGTATGGTACCTATGTAGTGCTGCATTATCAGAGGTACTATCTTTCAGGCAACAAACTAAACCGATATCCTTTCTGGTCTCACATAGAAGTGTGCTTTTTACAAGTTCTATACAACATTGTTGTATACAAATTTAATCCTGAAACTTTGTTTTTCAATTCCAACACTCTGGAAACTAACTCTTATAAAATATTACTATAAAGAACCTACAGTAATGAAATGTTTAATATTCAGTGCTGTAGCTGCACATGCTTACCGTAAATCTACAGTCGTATTTGCTAAACATAGGCTGCACAGTGTTAGGAAGCAGTGTGTTACAACTTAGATTTTTATCTAACATTTCTTTCAGTCAAAAACCACAATTGCCCACTCCGTGAGTGGGCTGTGACTCCCTGCACAAAGATTAACAATTACTCTTTCACATTTTCCAGTGGAAAATGTACAGAATGCTTACATTGCAATATGTATACATTTTGCAGAGTTTCATTTTCATTGTGACTATTTTCATTGGGGCTGGGAAGGAGAAAATAATATTTGATGAAACAGAGTGATGAGTGCTGGGAGGTCCTGTGAAAAACAAAAGCTGCAGGAATATATCCCAATAGAGTAAACAGCTATAAGCCCTGAAGCTGATGCAAGATTAACTGAGGTTAGATCTCCTGTTGCAAGTAGTATTTGAACATTCAGACTTTCCAATGAAACATGGCTAGCCCTCCAAAATTAGGATGGTTTTAACACAACAAGCAAACACTGCAGAAACGAAGCAGGTTAATGAAAGTTACAGTTTGAACCCTCTGCAGTTTACAAATAAATAGTGTCATTTCCACAAAGAATCCTAGAAACTTGCAACACAGCATGACGTTATTTGGCTTATCATACCTGTTGTAACTTTTTGAATGATTAGATGTTCTTAGTCCCACATCACTGCATTGTGTGTCTGCAGGCTCAACTACTGGGTCCAACTCCCTATGAAGTCAGTTTCCCACATACCTTCTCAAGCAGAATGTCTGTCTTTTTCAGTAAAAACATTTCTCTTCATCTCTCTTATCGCTATTTGGCCATGGACTTTATACTCTCTGGTTCTATATACACATGGATGTCTGAAGGATTTGTTTTTATCTATTACTGATTGATTCATTCCTGATTAACATCTCCTCAACCTGAGAATGGTTTGAACTCAATCAGTTCGTTAGATTTAAATGCCCACTGTTGTTCCCATGTCGTTCCCTTGCCAAGCTGCCCACGAAATTTCTAAGAACTTAACTTCTAAAATTGTCAAAATGTTTGTTCTCCTCAGAATATGGAAGTGTTAGTTCTGTTAGCTCAGTTGACTTGACAGCTAGTTTGCAATTCCTGATGAAGGGCTTTTGCCCGAAACATCGATTTTCCTGCTCCTCGGATGCTGTCTGACCTGCTGTGCTTTTCCAGCACCACCCTGATCTAAACTCTGGTTTCCAGCATCTGCAGTCCTCACTTTTGCCTAGCTAGTTTGCAATGCAGAGTGATATCAACAGTGGGTTCAATTCTCACACCAGCTGAAGACTCTCCATTTCAATTTCCCCCCTTGCCATGAACTTCAGGTTAAACCATCACCAGCTGTCTCTCTCTGATGCCTAAGCAGACCTCTGATGCGGCAATACCATGGAGACTTTACCTTTATGTTTCTTACAGCAGCAAGAGATGTTAATAGTGGTTAGGCCGAAGTAACTAACTGATGTTTAGGATATATAAAAGTGTGGAGCAGGGAGTTGATGTGATGCAATGAAAACCTAAAGATTTCAACAAAGTTAATCATCACTATTACTTTTTCAGATTCATTTTTTTGTATTCTTAGCATTTGTATTCTTCTCCACTAGTAGATTAGTATTCCCAAGTTCCTTTTTGTACAAGGTATGGCACGTCTAACCTTTATATAAATAATATTAATTGCTTAAGAAAGATTTAATTGCAAATGTGCATTTCATCAGGGCCACTGCATCACAATAGTAAAGAATGATCGAGAG
Source organism: Chiloscyllium plagiosum (assembly GCF_037043375.1). NCBI lineage: Eukaryota > Metazoa > Chordata > Chondrichthyes > Orectolobiformes > Hemiscylliidae > Chiloscyllium > Chiloscyllium plagiosum. The sequence goes on from NW_028270168.1 coordinate 21,779,972, forward strand.
GTGTATTTCTGATCATTGGCAGTCCTGTAGAGTGAAGCCCCAGAAACTTAAGCTCATCTATCCATCTCCTAACTCACACCAAGCTTTGTTCACCCATCATTGCTGCACCTGCTGACTAACAGTGGGCATGGTATGATTTTAACATCCTTGGTTTTGTTTTCAAACCCACCACAGCCTTGTCTCTGCATCTCTATGGCCTCCTCCAGTCCTACAAACTTCCAAAGTCACTGGGTTTGAGTCTAGTTCCTCACTCATACATGCAAATTTCATCAAACCAACTTTGGCAGATGTGCATTCATGAGCTTTCAAACAAACTGCTTAAGATCCATTATCTCTCCAACATTCCCTGCTTTAAGACACTCCATGAAACCTCTCTCTTTAACCAAACGTTTGGCCACATATCCTCATATCTTCACCATGGGTTTACAGTCAAAATTCAGCTTCATAAAGCCACTGTGGAATACATTAAATGTAATGCATTGATGTTTCACTGATCCCCTGACCAAATGTGGCATAACTACAACCCCAATCCATGAGTCAGGTTCAAAATCATTGAAAGCCACAAATGCATCCTACTTGAGAGAAATTGAAAATTGATATTCAAAAGCTTGTTCTCTAGGGTTATTCCATAACTGACCTCCTTTTCTTTCGTTGTCAGGATGTAGCAACATTGAATCTTATAGAAGGATGTTCCTGACAACTGGGGAGTCGAGAACCAGGGACTCACAATCTAAAGTTACGGCGTAGGCCATTTAGGTCTGAGAGGAGGATAAATTTCCGAACTCAGAGTGGTGGGCCTGTGAAATTCTTTGACACAGAAAACAGTCGAGGCCAAAACATTGAATATTTTCAAGAAGCAGTTAGACAAAGTTCTTAAGGCTGAAGAGATCAAAGGGTTTGGGGGCAAAAGCGGGAACAGGGTACTGAGTTGAATGATCAGACATAATCAGATTGAATGGCAGACCAGGATCGAGGGCCAAATGGCCTATTCCTCCTCCTATTTTGTATATTTCTATGATTAAATATTAGGTCAGATTACCTCATGAAACTTGGTCATTGTTTCAAGACTGCCTTAAAGGAGCTGAGGGAAGGTTGACGTTGGGGATGGGGGAAGGGAGTGGTTACCCAAGCTCAGAGACTCCAGGCAGAAGAAGGCACGACCTCCAATGGCAGGGCAATGACAGGGGATGGGTGGAGGGTTGGTGTAAGTTGGCAGGTAGAGGACACCAGAATTGAAGAAGATATCCCCACGATTGTGGGACTGCTGGAAATGGTAGAGACAGGGAAGCTGGTGAGGTGAGGCAGACGGATTGCTGGGATTTGAAATATTTCAATTTGAAGAAGGTGTCAAATTTGAGATGATCACAAGACCATTTACAGTGATTGTTCTCCTTGTAGAGAAGAAGGCTGAGAGGAGATCTGAGAGATTTTCAAAATGAGGATCAGGCTGGACAAGGTAGATAGGGAGAAGCTTTTCTCATTTGTAAAAGGAACAAGAACGAGGGGGTGTTGGATTTAAAGGGATGTGCAAATGAAGCAAGATGTTAGGAAAAATGTTCTGTAATATACTGCCTGGAGATGTGATAGAGCAGGTGCACAATCGAGGCATTCAGAAGTGGCATTGGATGGATAGAAATGTCTGCAGGAATATGGGGAAAAAGGCAGGAAATTGGTACTAGGGCCAGAACCAGTGCAGACACAATGGGCTTAATAGCCTCTTTCTGCACCATAACAATTCCATGATTCTGTGAAGAGTCAGAACTATAGGATTAAAAACTGGAAAGCAGGGAGCACAGGCTGGGATAAGGACAAACAAAGTAGATTTTGTAGGAGAGCAGACAGACAAGTAAAATTCTCATTTGGAGAAATTGGTCAAAAGTGTGATACGGATTCTGCTTCACAATCCAGGGGCACTCAAAATGCAAATCTGATTCTCAACACGAGCATCTAGCCAGTGGAAACATGCCTGTGGTTTCTCAAGTATGTCTGTTGGCCTCATCATTCAGTGAGTCCACTTCCTAAATAAAGAAAATACTGCACATTCTCCAACAGTTTTCCATTCAGTATTACACACAGAAGACAGGCAATACCCGCACTTGCTACATTCCAGTGGAAGGACTGATGAAACTCTCAAAACATTAGTTTCTCTGTTCTGTGAAGACATTAGATATGCTTAGCAACATTACAAATAAAATAAAGGACGATCCCAGCAGATGATGCGATAAAGATAATATAATTAAGATCACAAGATTCCAAATAATGGTAATGGAGGGGAATGTGTCAGCCAATTTACACATTGCCAACCCAATCGCAGCACCTCTGACATTGCAGCACTCCCTCAGTACCATATTGAAAAGTGTCAGGTTATGGGGTGTAGGTTTGCTCGCTGAGCTGTAGGTTTGATATCCAGACGTTTCATTACCTGGCTAGGTAACATCATCAGTGGCGACCTCGTAGCCCTACACATGGATGAAAAAAACCACCAATTCGACTGGAACAACACATTTATCCTGGGACAGGCTAAGCAAAGACATGCCAGAGAATTCCTAGAGGCCTGGCACTCCAACAACAATGCCATAAACAAACATATAGATCTAGATACCATTTATCAACCCCTCAGAAAATGAACAGAAAATGACATCACCACAAACCCCAGGAACCCCATCCAGGACAAACATATAAATAGAAAGCAGGAGACAACAGCTTCGCTTCACTTGGAGGTCGCCACTGATGATGTTACCTAGCCAGGTAATGAAACGTCTGGATATCAAACCTACAGCTTAGCGAGCAAACCTACACCCTAAACCTCTACCTGAGGAACAAACCTTCACAAACCTTGCAAAAAGGTGTCAGGTTATATTGTGTGCTCAAGTCTCTGGAGTGGGATTGAATAGACCTTCTGTTTCAAGGATAAGTGTGATTTCCATTGATTAAAGGTGTGTTATTGGCCTCTGCTCTTATGGTTAAATAAAAGAGGTAGAGTATGTGGATCATCGAGAATGATTTTTGATCAAAGAAATGCTCCTTTCCAGGAACAATTCCACCACATAATGACTCATGGTTAAGGAATCCAATAGCAATCATCACTAAGATTTCGGTATGAGTAATAGAGAATTAACTCAACCCGTACATCCAGTGAATAGGCTTCAGAAGCAAGACACATCAGCAATGAAATGCAAAATCAAAGTTTATGGCTATAACAACTACTTTAATCCAAGACCACTTGAAGAAGTTAAATGATCCAGAGGTACTTTGATCAAATATTAGCATTACCTCAGAAAATGAAATGGTTACTCACTTGTGAATTCTCTTCATATGCACGGTCACCATTACGCAATACAATAGGATTACTTCTCCCAGAAAGTAAACAGTATAGCTAGAATGGAAAAAAATCACATTCAATACAGGACATTGAACCACATTGACAAAGAGATAGGTAGGAGAAAGTGAGGACTGCAGATGCTGGAGATCAGAGCTGAAAAATGTGTTGCTGGAAAAATGCAGCAGGTCAGGCAGCATCCAAGGAGCAGGAGAATTGACATTTCAGGCATAATCGACGTTTCCTGAAGAAGGGCTTATGCCCGAAACGTTGATTCTCCTGCTCCTGATGCTGCCTGACCTGCTGCGCTTTTCCAGAAAGAAATAGGTAGCCAAATGATTGTTTTAAAAATCATAATTAGGGCATGTGCCCATTGTGATGGCAATAGAACTAAAATAAGTAACATAACTCATAACCTACTTATAGATATATTTAAAAATAAACATATAGTACAAAATAATAAAAAGGATAGTACAATTATAACATTGCAGTACACATATGGCTACAACATATTTCAAAGTGCAAGTATTTTTTAATTTACAGAGTAAAAGTGAAAGGTCTGTACTTCCTAGATTTTCTACTGAATTCAGACAAATTACAAAGAATGCCAAGTACAGAATTAGGCCATTCAGCCCAACAAGTCTATGCTGGTGTTTACATTCCATACAAGCTACAAATAGCCAGAATTTTATTCACATACAATGTTCTGTATGGCATTCAGGACATTCCTACTCATATGTCACCGACGATTGATTATTTTCAAAGTACAGACATTTTTCTTTTGTTAAGGCAAAGGTGATAGTTAATTGCTCTCAAATGGCAGATCAGGTGAAAGATCAGTTAATCTTTTCTTGATGATGTTAATTACATAGAATATACAGCACAAGAGACCATCCTTTTGATTTTTATGATCGACACAGGCCTCCTACCATCCTTCTCCATCTGACCCAAATGCAGCTATCCAATTCACCCTAAATACTTTCTGCGTAGCAAGTTTCACATTTTCACCACTTCCTAGACAGAAGTCTTTCTCCTGAAGTGCCCCATCAGCTTGTTAGTCACTAACATACATTTATGGCCTGTCCTAGTTTTGATGTCACCCACAGCCTTCGTTCCATTTCTCTATTTAAACACTTCATTATATAAATGATTTTTTATCAGGTCATCCCTCAATCTCCTTTTCTTCCCAGAGTAAAGGGCCCAAGCCTTTTTAGTAGTTTCTGATAGTCACATCTTCTCAGTTATGTTGCCATCCTCATAAAACTTTGTGTTGCTCCAGTGCTTTGATTTTTTTCACATATAATGAGCAGGGTGTCCAAGATTATTTAGGGACAGAGAGTATACAATAGATTTTGTGGGTAGAATGCTCTTGGATACTGTGAAGGTAGTGACTGATCTTGTTTTGCCTGTTTATCAAATGGAGAAAGCAGGGTGTGTGGGAACACCTACTTCAGGGGAAATCTCCACCATAGATTGCACAACGTTGGGAAGGGTGACTTTGCTGGTATCTCAACTCACCACATAAATCAAGCATTCACATCAGATTTAAAAGGTTATGAATTTAAAACCTCACCCCAGATTCCTCAGCATTATATCTCCCAGCACAACCGAGAAAGTGCTGTATTATCAGAAATTATGCCTTTTAGATGAGACAGTAAACATCTGTTTGCTTTCTCAATCGGACACAAAAGATTCCATGGTATTATTTTGAAGAAAAGCATAGGAGACCCCTCTGGCGTCTTGGTCAATATTTAATCACTCAACCTACCTCACTAAAACAGATAGCCCAGTCATTGTCATATTATGTCCATGGGGTGTGCTTTACACAAATAAGCTGTATGCTACCAAAATTATAACAGTGACTACAATTCATAAGTACCTCACTGGTTATAACATGTTGTGGTGTGCCCCAAGGGTGTGAAAGACACAATATAAATACAAGTTTTTTTTAGATCATGGAATCTATGTACCTCTTTTGACCAAGTATTTTAGCCACCCATCCTGATAGTCTCTTATGTGTCTCCATTTGTTTGAGTATGCTCTTGTAAAATGCCTTGGGAAGTTTTATGCTCTGAATAAATACAAGTTGTCATTGTTGCATATGCAGTCGGAAGCTATGTCCCACCTCAGTTCTAATGTAAGATATCTGTTTGAATTCGGGTTCACTGCCTTAGTTTATATTTTTATGAAACTTCTCTTAATAGAGTCATAGAGATGTACAGCATGGAAACAGACCCTTCGGTCCAACCCGTCCGTGCCGACCAGATATCCCAACCCAATCTAGTCCCACCTGTCAGCACCCGGCCCATATCCCTCCAAACTCTTCCTATTCATATACCCATCCAAATGCCTCTTAAATGTTGCAATTATACCAGCCTCCACCACTTCCTCTGGCAACTCATTCCATACACGTACCACCCTCTGTGTGAAAAGGTTGCCCATAGGTCTCTTTTATATCTTTTCCCCTCTCACCCTAAACCTATGCCCTCTAGTTCTGGACTCCCCGACCATAGGGAAAAGACTTTGCCTATTTACCCTATCCATGCCCCTCAATTTTGTAAACCTCTATAAGGTCACCCCTCAGCCTCTGAAGCTCCAGGGAAAACAGCCCCAGCCTGTTCAGCCTCTCCCTATAGCTCAAATCCTCCAACCCTGGCAACATCCTTGTAAATCTTTTCTGAACCCTTTCAAGTTTCACAACATCTTTCCGATAGGAAGGAGACCAGAATTGCACGCAATATCCCAACAGTGGCCTAACCAATGTCCTGTACAGCTGCAACATGACCTGTACTCAATACTTAATGTTGCCAAACTTCATTCCAAGGCTCGGTTGTGTTTTCAGTCAATGGACTAGTTTGTCTCAATCTCAGTGTACTGTACCCAAATAACAATCAGTAAAAGAGAATATGCTATAAAGTTACACCAAAGAAAAATCTCAGCACAGCAGACTTTCCATGATCTGGTTTCTATTAACAACAAAATCATTCCAATCATATTAAGAAAAGCCTGAAACAAATTCTAACCTCAGCATTGGATTCATTCTGGGTTGGTTACTACAATGTTCCAAGAGAGCACTTGTAATTATAAAGCATATTTGATGCCTGAAGAACATCCTTGGTTTGGTATCTCCTTTCAAAAGGAGTACTTCAGAACATGCAGTACTGCACAGGGAATCTGGGATTTGTGCTTCTGTCTCTAGAGTGGAATTTGATCACAATCTGCTGACTCAGAGGTGGGACTGCTGGCCATTGAGCTAATTTTGACATCTCATAAGCTGACTGACATCATGACCTGCAATTTTGTCGAGAAGGACAGATTCTGGGGAAAGCAGAGAGGCTTTCCATCTCAGCAAAATGGTGCTGTTGGAACAAATCACACAAGCCCATGCCTTTGCAGTAGGGGATGGGGAAAGTAGCAGGGTGAGTTGGAATTTTCACATCTCTGATTAACAGAGGCACCTGTACATGTTAAACTATAACTCCATTCCACTGATCTGATTTTGACTCATGGTAGTTTCAAAGCATGAAATGTGTATTTTAGACCTGGTAGGGGAAAGGCTAAATTTACTTGTGTTATTTCAAAAGGTGGCATTCCTTTTTTAGAGAGGAAAGGTGCTCATTTTGATAGGTCCCAGAATACCTTTCAGAGAGGCAAGGCACTCTTCAGGAAGGATAGTCAAATGCCCTTTTGGATTGTTAGAAGTAGACATGAACACGTGCGGAAACTTTGTGTCAAAGGGAATGGTGTAATTGGCCCATCAAATATTTGAAAAAAAAAACATCTGCAGTATTTACACACTTCACTCTGTTCATCAACATAAGCTCAAGAGCTGTCATTATAGGGTCATTACTATGTGATTGACCTTGAAATCTATTGTTGTCATAGTGGGATGCCTGTCAGTTCACGGTTTGGTTGACAGTCCTGATTGTTTATTGGATTATGAATAGAAATGCTTGCTTGTAAAAGAATTAAAGGAAGTTAAATCTAGTTAATGGAGTTTTAAAATCAATTAGAGTGTTTTTTTAAAATAAGTTAATCAAGAGACACAGAAGGAGTTTACTTCATATTTCAACAGTTCCTTCTAATCCCACAACTTCTACCATTTAGGTAGCAGATCTTTGTTGAAGAATCAGGCTTCCTTCATTCCTTAATCTTTCAAAATAGCTTTCTGAAAGATTAGTCAGAAGATATACAATGTGTCACTTTGCCTCTCCAATAACAACGGAGGATATGAAAAATAAGATTGGGTCATTAAATTGTGGGGGATGGTGAGGTAGGTGTTGATGCTGGGGGGGGGGGGTGAAGGGGGACTGTTTCTGTTAGCAATATTGATGACTTTGGGCATATTCTTAAATATTTTGTCAGATGACTTCCAAACTCCAACTAAAAAGAAGCCCTTTCTTAACCAGTTACCAAAGAGAAATAACCAAACAAGGTAATTTTTTTTTTTAAAAGCCTTTAGAATTTTTCTCCTTAACTTTGCTCTAAACAGGGTCCAGGAGATTACATTTTTATTCCTTGGGACTCCGTGGCAATCTTAGGGGGTTAATAACTCTCTGAGGTGTGGAATGTATATGTGTGAATGAGATTGGAGGTTGTGGGGGGAGACATAAAACATTATAATGATACAACACACCAATGACTTATGCCAGAGAATGAATTATGAGATTTGTCCCTTTGGTTTTCTAGGAAGGCCTTAGCTACAGCATCACCAAACCCCTATTTAAAAGATAAAACTTGCATTTTTACAGCCGCTTTCACAATCTCAGGGCATCCCAAAGTGTTCACAACTCATTACTCAAGGAGCAAAATGTTGTGCAATTAATATTTGGCAACAGTGCAGGAGGGTGGGATGGGTCAGGGAGGATAAGAGTTGGGAATGAAAAGCTACATTTCGGGTAATTGAGAAAGGAAACTGTTTCAGCAGCTGCTTCAGTAAGCAGGATGACAGATGTCAGGAACCACAGCCAAACCTACGTGATGAGGTCAGCTAAAACTATGTAGCCAAGCAACAGAGCAAATAACCACGACAAACCTCAAAGCCTGTCATACATTTAAATAAGTGATGAAACATATTCTTTTACACTACACAACGTACACATGCACATGCACTCCTATATGTATATGCATGTGGACATGTGCATGTACATGTGCATATACCAACATGTAAGTAAACGTTTGCTGTCCAAATTTTTTTTACTGCTGTTTCTTTTGCTCTGATTGATTTAAGATGGCTGTATCGCTTTTTTCCATGGACCTGTGTATATATAAAAAAAAGAGTAGCAAGGACATTCTACAAGAACACGATCTCATGCTAAAAATGAGTGGACTTTGGCTGTATCTTAATCCTGATTTGCAGTTCAAGACAAATTGCCTCTCTGTTCTCTTTCAAATCATAGGTTTATTCCAACCAGATCTTTAGTTAATTTTAAACGTTAATAATTAATTTCAGGAGATCCTAAAATACCTTAGAGTCAATAAAATATTTTTGATATACAGTCACAGTGATGAAGTCAAAAATATAGCAACCAATTTGCACACAGCAAGGTTCCAGTAAGAGGAAAGTAACAATAACTGGACAATATGTTTTTGCGATATTAATCGAGTGATAATTAATACTGAGGAAACCTCTGCTTTTCTTCAAAATAGTGCCACGGGATCTTACCCATCAGTTTTACTTTGCATCCTGAGCGATGTCACTTCTGATCCTGCAACACTCCTCTGGCACTGCACTCCATGCGTTAGTCTAAAGTGTGCTCAAATCCCTGGAGTGAGTTCGAACCCACAATTTTCTTTCTGAGAGGAGAAAGTGCTACCCACCAAGACAGGATTAGCAAGCATCAACGAGAGGGCATTACTTTTGCTACACACATGGCACTAGACACTGGATAGAGGAAGTATTCATATTGGTTGCAACTGAGAGCATTGCTAGTCAGCAAATGGATAAAGACCAGGAAATCCCTGCGACTCATCCCTGAGATTTCCAATGCATGCCTGGCCAAGTCACGGTGGTAGATCAGAAGCAAATTCCTGGCTGAGGTGTCCTTCAGAATAATGATTGTTGTTGGTATTCTTGAAATGCTGGCATATTAGCAGTTATTATTCTTCCCCAGTTGCCACGACAACAAAGCAAACGGTACACTAAAGCAAGAAAATTATGATAATCCTTTGTGAATTCCTGGTTAGCACTCAAGTGAAATGCTGCATCAAGGTCTGCACAACAAAGCTTGGAATGTATATCGTAGGTTTGTGCCTTATAAATATAAGAAGGTTAGTGGCAAGCTGAGCAATAAGTGGAACCAAAAACACAAACTTATGGAAGCAAAGTTTATGGCTGAGTTTCTAAATGAGTACTTTGTATCTTGTCTTTACTGGAGAAGAGGATGCTGCCAACATGGCAGTAAGCAAGAGGGAAGTAGAGAAATTGGCAACAATAAAAAAAAGATTGGCAGTAGTTCTGTTAAGAAAGGTTACCCGATTCCCAATGGATGTCAACTCGGCAGATGAGGGAAGTAATGGTAGAAATTGCAGAAACTCTGGCCGCTGTCTTCCAATCCTTCTGAAATAACTGCACATAGGCAAGTATCCCATCACCAAGTCACCCTTTATTTACTTGTGTTTAGATCAGAGTGGTTCTGGAAAAGCACAGCAGGTCAGGCAGCATCCGAGGAGCAGGAACATCGATGTTTTGGGCAAAAGCCCTTCGTCAGGAATAGAGGCAGTGAGCCTCCAGGGTGGAGAGATAAATGGGGGTGGAGTGGGGGTGCGGCTGGGGAGAAGGTAGCAAAGAGTACAAGAGGTGAATGGGGGTGGGGATGGAGGTGAAAGGTCAGAGGGGAGGGTGGAGCGGATAGGTGGGAGGGGAGATAGGCAGGTAGGACAGGTAATGAGGACAGTGCTGAGCTGGAAGGTTGGAACTGAGGTAAGGGGGGGGGGGGGGGGGGAAGAGGGGAAATGAGGAAACTGGAGAAGTCCACATTGATGCCCTGGGGTTGAAGTGTTCCGAGGCGGAAGATGAGGTGACCTTCTTCCCGGCAATGGGTGGTGAGGGAGTGGCGATGGAGGAGGCCCTGGACCTGCATGTCCTCGGCAGAGTGGGAGGGGCAGTTGAAAAGTTGAGCCATGGGACGGTGGGGTTGATTGGTGCAGGTGTCCCAGAGATGTTCCCTGAAACGCTCTGTGAGGAGGCGTCCAGTCTCCCCAATGTCGAGGAGACCGCATTGGGAGCAACGGATACAATAAATGATATCGGTGGATGTGCAGGTAAAACTTTGATGGATGTGCAAGGCTCCTTTCGGGCCTTGGATGGAGGTGAGGGAGGAGGTGTGGATGCAGGTTTTGCAATTCCTGCGGTGGCAGGGGAAGGTGCCAGGACGGGAGGGTGGGTTGTAGGGGGCCGTGGACCTGACCAGGTAGTCACGGAGGAACAGTCTTTGCAGAAAGCAGAAAGGGGTGGGGAGGGAAATATATCTCTGGTGATGGGGTCCGTTTGGAGATGGCGGAAATATCGGTGGATGATGCAATTAATGCAAAGGTTGGTAGGGTGGAAAGTGAGCACGGGGGGGGTGGTTTCTGTCCTTATTATAGTTGGAGGGGTAGGGTTTGAGGGATGTGGATCTAAACTCTGGTTTCCAGCATCTGCAGTCCTCACTTTTGCCTACTTTACTTACTTGTGCACAGTACAATGGCTGCGGCCAGCCAGCTCGGAGTCAATCACTTGAACTGAGCAGATTCTTAATGCCCTGTTTTATTGGTCAGTCTGGGCTTCCTGATTGGTCTAGGTTAACAACCCAATCAAAGATCTCATAGTCAAGCAATCCACTTGGTTCTAATCACTACACCGTCTTAAAGATGAAAAGTGGCATCAGAGAAAGGAGAATTACTTTGGTTACATCCCTGTTTAAAAAGTGGGACAGGGATAAAAATGGTAATCACAGGCCTATTAGATTATTGTCAATTAAAGGGAATTATTCAGAGATAAAACTGAATAGGAAATGGAAAAGTATGGAAAGAAACAGGGTTGAAAATTATATTTTACTAAATCAATTAAGCTGTTTGAAGACGCCGCAAAATGATTGATGAGGGTAGTGCAGTTGATCTTATATTTATGGGCATTCAATTTTAATTTGTTGAAGTGCTGAAAAGTAGACTTACTGACAAGATTAAAATTTATAGGATTAAGAGGGCAGAGGCTTTCCGGATACCAAATTGGTTAATGGATGAGCAGTAGAAAGAGGTGGTGAGGGCTTATCTCAGAATGGAATGAAGTGCCCAGTGAGCAGATAGTCCCAGTGATGGGACTGTTACCTTTTCTGACATCAATGACCTGAATTAGGGCATACTGGAACAATTTTAATGTATGCAGTGGCACAAAACTCAAAGATGTTGCAAACAGTGAGGAAAAGAGGACATAAATAGGCAGACAAACAGCAATTTGAAGAGACAAAAGAAAACCAACATGATATAATTTTAAAGGTCCTGCAAGAACAGAGAAAATTTGGAGTTAATACATACAAATCTTAGAAAGGGCATGTGTTATGGTCCCTGATGTTATTACTGGACAAATTATATCCCAAAATGAAAACCTGGCATAATAGATCATGTTTTGTTTTTAATTAAGTGGTCTCTCACTGAAACATAAACACAGAATACTGCAGATTTTCTTTTAACAACTGAACAGCAGTATATTAACAAATTAAAGATGAAATAGAGTAAAACAAACTGTCTACTTATGATACAATTCAAAGTATAAGTATAATCTAATCAATCCCAAAACATTCCTTTATAAAATATGGAAAAAAACATCATATGTACAGTACCCAAAGCATTCCTTATATGGTACTCAAAAACAGCACTCATTCAGTACTCACATCAGAGGTCCTGTCTCTGACACCTTGATAGTTTTAAATCACTTGTGATTTTACCTTATGGACTGGAACTGCATTGGGCTCTTTTCTAAATTTATTAATTGTTTGATCTTAAGTATAATCAGCTTTCAGTAACCTCTTCAAGGTTTTATCACAACACTAGCACTAATTGCTTACTCCAAGATACTGCCTTCCCTTCTCAGGAACACTGGTTTACACTCTATCCTCATCAATAGCTTTTTGCTCAAAACCTAAACTAAATGAAAAAAAAATCTCTTTAAGCTTTGGATATTTCCCTTAAGCTTAAAAAAAAATCAAGAACACACTAACAAAACTTGAGGCTCCATTATTTACCATGCTGATTCGCAAAACAATCCAAGGAAAACAAAAATCTTTTAGTGGGACTCAAAAACTCAGTAATCCTAAAGCTAGGCCTCAAAAACTGTTTTAAAGAAAATAACCATGGCTACCGAAATACTTACAAGCTAATTATTGCCTTCAGGCTTACAGAAAACTCACAAGTTACTAACTCACAAACCAAGAAACCTACAATTTCCACAAATGATATTGAATGTATGTGTACATAAATCATAAAGGACAAGCTGATAAGATTGTTAGGAATGCATACAGCATCACAAGTTTATAAGTGAAAGCATGGAGTGCAAAAATAAGGAAGTTAAACTTTATAAAGTACTGATCAGGCCAGTCGCAAATTCTCTGATTAATTCTGGGAACCATGCATGAGAGAGGATGTCAAGGCCTCAGAGAGGATTCAGAGGAACTCCACCCCCATCCTACCTCCACCCTATTGTTACTGCTACAGGGCTGATTCAATTTTGGACCCACTTTCATCCAGGGAAATGAGCAGGACATGTACACAATTGTTAAATCCAGCCTACTGAGTAGATTCAGGAGAGAAGTTGATGAATGTTCTTGGTACATAATAAAGTAAGCAATATGGGGACAATGCAGGAAGCAGATATTGAGGTCAGCCATGTTCTCATTCAACGATGGAGCTGGACAAAGCATCAAATGGTCCATTTCAGCTGTTTCGTATGTTGGAAGATGAAGTGGGAATTGAGCTAAGCCAAAGTGCTGCCTTTCTTGACACAGAAAAGAATATAACACTAGTCCTTTCCAAACATAGGTACATAATGCTTTTGTGAATCCAGTGGTTAAGAATGAGTTTGACAAATCACTTTCTTTGAATTAGTCTGCATGCTTTTCGGTTTGGTGCAAAATCCTATCACTTTTTGTGGTCATGCAGCACGCAGAAGATATGGGAGCAAATATAGGTCAAGCGACCCTTGAAGACTGAGCAAAGCAGTCAAGTTTCATAAGAGATATTTTTTATTTGTTCATGAGATGTGAATATCAATGGCTAGGTCAGCATTTATTGCTCATTCATAATTGCCCCGTAGACAGTTAAGACTCAGCCACATTGCCTTGAGTTTAGAGTCAAGATGAATGAAGGACAGCAGAATTTCTTCCCTAAAAGGCAATAGCGAACCAGATGAGTTGTTAACAACAATTGACAGTGATTATAGAATTTCTTTTCAAACAAGCCTGTTCAGATATGAGTGGCATGTCTGGGGCTGGTGGGATATGAAGCCTTCTTCCTCAAAGCTATGGTCGCTACCACTGCATCACAATAGTGGTTATATGGTCACCATTAATTCTAGATTAGTATTGAATTCAGATTTCACTATCTGTCATGGCAGGGTTTGAACCTCATGGCCCCAGAACATTAGCCTAAAGTTATGGATTACTAGTTCAATGATATTACTCCTATACAACTGCCACCCACAGGGGGAAATCACTGCCAATTAGAGAAGAGTATATCTCACTAGATCTTATGAAGTAATGAAGCATATAATCAACAGAAACAATTGTAGGAAATGAGTGTCATTCCAATATTTGGCTCTGGCAATGCACGAAAGCTGCAAATGTGGCCTGCAAGGGCTTGTGTCACCCGCAGTGTTCCATAGAGAAGTTTCAGACGTCTCTTTGGCATCAAGTGAATATAGTTCTGAAATATTGCGTGGAGTCCTCAAATTGAGATTTGACAGAGGAAACTAAATACTTTTCAGTCATTCAACTGAAAGAATGTTTGTGGTTAGCAGATTAAGTCAAAGACTGTTTCCTGTTAAAGATATCTGACTCATTTCTCCGCACTTCTTGAGAACTGTCTTGCCAAATTAACTCCAAAATAGCTCCTCTAAGTGCTCAAGGTTATTACTGTAGAGTTGCACATATGAATTAGGAGCAGGCACAGGCCATTCAGCCCCTCAAGTCTGCTTTGCTATTTGTTAAGTTTTGTGGAGGATTTGATTATGGCCTTGACTCTTCTTTCCTCTTTATCCCCTATTCCTTTTGGGTTTGCTTACATATTAGAATAAAGGCCCTGGATTCCATTCAATTCATACATTGTTTATTGTATTTTTTTGCTCATTTTTATATCTGTCCTCTTTATAAGTCTCTTGACTGAACATTACTTTCCAGTACACTCCTGGCCTCACTGCGCACATATAAACATTAAAAGGTACATAGTGAAACACATTCAAACATACACACATACGTATACACATGTACACAAACACCTGTATTTAGTACACATTCATTTTTCAGCAGGGTCCACGATCTACTTCATCTTCTGAATGCATTCTTTACCTTTCATCCAGATACCGGCAGAGGTGTAGTTTCAGATTACCTATCTATCTCTCTGTTCAAGATTTGTAACAGCCTGAGTTGCCTTGAAAGGTGAAGGGGAAGGGGAGTATCTAAGCGATAAAGGAAAAGGAGCATTTACCAAATAAAAGGACAGTATTGGATTCACTCATATTTCTAACAAATAACCAAATATAACCAGGCAAGTGGTCTGACTGGATGAACAACAATAGGTTTATATTGCACTGAGGAAGCTTTCAGTCCATCATAACTGTATCAGCCTTTTGAAACAGCTAATCATGCCACTCTTCCACAACTCTGGAAAATCTCCTTGCAAATTCCCTTCTGAAAATTACAATTGAATCTGCTTCCAATGCCTTTGCAGGGAGAGCTTTTCAGATCAAACCAGCTCACTACTAAAAAGACAAAGCCTCTTTCTGATTCTTTTGGAAATCTTAAACCCAGGTCCTTTGTCTAGCGACCCAAGTACAGTGTATGCAGAAAAAAACCCTCTTCATTTATTGTATCAAAACTCTTCATAATTTTGAACACTTCCTTCTTCTGCTCTAAAGAAAAGAATTCTAACTTCTCAAAACTGAAGTTATCAACCCAATCCTATTGTGATAAAACTATTTTGCTTTTACCAAGAATAATTTCTACACTTGGTGCTCTGGCACTAATTGAAACTCACGTGCATTAATTAGTAATTGATGTAGCTAAAATGTTGTTTTCTCAGAATACAAATAAGGCAAAGTTGCTTAGTGCAGAACTCATCAATACCAGTTTCTGGTTTTAGTCATCCTGCTTTACAAATGGAAAAGGTTTTCAAATGCAAGTTTGCAAAACTACCTACCTGCCAAAGCAGAAGAATGCAAAGTGAAGACCCAAGAGGGTGGCTACTACATGCCTGATGATATGGTTGGTCTTGCTTGGATGGAGGTAGTTCCGAAATAGAAAAGCTGTGAATAATCCGAACAGTTGGCACATTGCAAAATTTACCTTTTAAAAGAAAATTACATTTGAAATGTTACAGATTGGAACTGGCTATAATACCAATTTAGAGTCATCTCTTTGTGTCTTCAATGCAGTAAAAGACTAAGAAGCTTCACCATGACAGTGGAGAGGGATAGGTGAACAAACGTTTGGCAAGAAAGGTCGATTTTAAAAGGGCGAGGCAAGAAGTAAAGAGCCAAAGAGATTTAGGGTGGGAATTCCAGAGATTACAGCCCAGGCAGATGAGAAACAAACACTAATGACCAGTGACAAAAATTAGGAGTGTACAAGAGGTCAGCATTGGAGGAATATGGTGAATTTTGATTTATTTGATTTGATTCAATTTATATTTATAATACAGTAATAAGTTTCCAGCCAGAGGAAGTTACTGAGGCAAAGAGGGGCAAGACCAGTGAGATATTTTGAAGATATCAATGAAAATGTTCAAACTGACCCTTTGACAGACAAGGTGACAGTGCAGAAGACACAGAAGGTGACGGACACATATCAACATCTTAGCTTGAACACACTTACTTTACTCTGTCTAAAACCACCCAGTCTATGGATTGGATTTGGGATCTTTTCTCACCTACTTTATTAGCTCTTTGTCCAACTCAGTGTCAAACAATTTACCTGATACAGCTCCTGTGAAGGGCCTTGTGACATTTTTATCATGCGAAAGATGCAATGTAGATGCAAGCTGATGTGATTGTCTTTAAAGTGATTCCACTATATCAGTAAGTACATCTAATTCCCATTTTATGGGAGGGAAAATGTTACTCTTTAATTTCCAAACTACCTCCAATGTTTCATAACTTAGTATTTCTCAATAATTTCTTCTTTCAGATAACTGTATTACAACACTAGCCTGTTGTCACAATATTGTGACAATGATTCATTAGTTCCCGTGCAGTGCTCACTTGACAGGAACACTCACATGACAGCTCAAAAGATGGGCAAACATGAAAATATAAATATGTATTACACACATGCATTTATTATATAAAAACACGCAAAAAGACATGCACAGTTATACAATATATAAAGATATATAACTCATTTCATTTCCTCATAATAGAAAGTATTGCAATGGGTATTGCATGGGATCTGGACTTTTTAAATTGGATGTGAAAAATGTTCCTGGCTTTAGACTTATTTGGGTCCTCTCTCTCACCATCTTCCCAGTAAATCAATAATTCTCTCAGTTTAAGTTTCTTTTTTTTTGCCCGAACTGGAAAAGCTCTTCAAGTGGCTTCCAATTTTTACCCTTCTTTCATCTTCACATGGTCCAGCTATGACTTTTCCCTTCCCTTCCTCAATTTCTTTTTCTCCAAACCTGGGAATACTTTATCAGCAAATATGCAAGATACGTCCATGAGCTTAACCACACTTGCTCACCTTAAAAACAAAATATGTTGATTATATTCAGTGGATCAGGCAGTATTTGGTGAGAGACGTCAATGTGCTCTGATGAAGGATTTTCAACCTCAAACATTCTGTTTATCTCCCCAGATACTGCCTAACCTAAAGAGTATTTATTGCCGATTTCCAGTATCTACGGTATTTTTCCCGTGTTACATTTCCCCACACACTGCCTCATGTCAGGACTTCAATCTATTCTCCCAGTTTCCCCATCTTCATCACAATTTCTTATGATGCAACTTGTAACACTTGTTCCTTCACCTCCTCTGACCTCACCACCTGAGGACCCAGACATGCCTTCCAGGAGAAACAGCAATTTACATGTTCTTCATTTAACTTATGGCCATTAAGCCACAGCAGTTCTGGTTACAACATTGTTGGATGTAATAGCACTAGAGAGAGGGCGCTGAAGAGATTCACTGGGATGTTGACTAGATTGGGACAATTCAGCTCTGAAGAGAGACTAGATAGGCTGTGGTTGTATTCCATAGAGCAGAGCACCTGGCTCTCACTGTCCCCCCCAGACTGCAGTGTTCAATCAAGCTCAACCCAAACCCAAGCAACTTCAAATAAAAGCAAAACACTGTGGATGCTGGTAATCTAAAATAAAAACAGAAAATACTGGAAAAACTCAGCAGGTCAGGTAGCCTCTGTGGAGAGAGAAAAACAGAGTTAAAAGTTTTGAGTCTGATGCAACTCTTTCATCTTCTGGACTACTTTACTGACAGTAAACTCTGCCCACTTTCTATGTGCTTCTTTCCATGCTTCAGTCTCAATTCTGGTTTAGCTGTTGGACTGTTGATTATTTTGCTGTTCATTACAGAACAACCTTGGTTATGTGAACAACATTCCGGCAATAGTACTAAAGACTTGTGCTCCAGAACTTACCATTCCCCTAACCGAGCTGTTCCAGTACAGTTACAACACTGGCATCTATCCGACAGTGAGGAAAATTGCCCAAGTATGTCCTCTACATAAAAAGCAGGACAAATCCAACCCAGCCAATTACTGCCCCATCAGTCTACTCTGGATCACCACCAGTAAAATGATGGAAGGTGTCATTAACAGTGCTATCAAGCAGCACCTGCTCAGCAATAACCTGCTCAGTGATGCCCAGTTTGGGTTCTGCCAGGACCATTCAGCTCCAGACCTCATTACTGCCTTGGTTCGAACATGGATAAAAGAGCTGAAATCCAGAGGTGAGGTGAGACCGAGAGCTCTTAACATCAAGGGTGCAATCGACCGAGTGTGGCATCAAGGAGCCCTCACAAAATTGGAATCGGGGGGGAAACTGTCTGCTGGTTGGTTGGAGTGATGCTTGACACATAGGAAGATGGTTGTGGCTTTTGGAGGTCAGTCATCTCAGCTCCAGGACATCTCTGCAGGAGTTCCCCAGGGTAATGTCCATAGCTCAACCATCCTTCAATGACCTTTCTTCCATCATAAGGTCAGAAATGGGGATGTTCGCTGACAATTGCACAATGTTTAGCATCATTTGCGACTCCTCAGATACTGAAACAGTCTATGCCCAAATGCAACAAGATGTGGACAATATCCAGGTTTGGTCTGACAAGTGGCAAATAACATGTGTGCCACACAAAAACCAGGTCTCACCAAGAAGAAACAAACAATCTAACCACTGCCCTTGACATTCAATGGTGTTAACCATTGCTGAATCCCCCACTATCAATATTCTGAGGAAACTCAACTGGACGCACCACATAAACACAGTGGCTACAAGAGCAGATCAGAGGCTAGGAATACATCAAGTAACTCACCTCCAGACTACCCAAAGCCTGTTCACCGTCTACAAGGCACAAGTCAAGAGTGTGCTGGAATACCCCCCACTTGCCTGGATGAGTGCAGCCCCAACAACACTCAAGAAACGCGTAACCATCCGTGACAAAGCAGGCTGCTTGATTGGCATAACATCCACAAGCATTCTCTTCCTCCACCAGTGATGCTCAGAGGCAGCAGCAGTGTGTACTTTCTGCAAGATGCACTGCAGAAATTCATCAATGTTCCTTAGTCAACACTTCCAAACCCACGGCCACTTCCATCTAGAAGAACAACTGTAGCAGATATATGGGAATGCCACCACCTTCAAATTCTCCTCTAAGCCACTCACCATCCTGACTTTCCTTCACTGTAGCTGGGTCAAACTCCTGGAATTCCCTCCCTAACAGCAATGTGGGTCAATCCACAGCAGGTGGTCTGCAGCAGTTCAAGAAGGCAGCTCACCACCACCTTCTCAAGGGCAACTAGGGACAGGCAATAAATGCTGGCCAGCCAATGATGGCCACATACCACAAATAAATGAATAGTTTGAGGATTGGTAAAAGATAGACGAAAGAATATAAATTAAGAGCTCATTGCAAAAAAAAAGTTACGTGTTGTCAAGGCTTTTTGTCTTGCTCTGATCAAGGCAACTTGTAGAAGTATCAAAGCAAAACCAAGACAACATTCATGTTGTAAAAAAGGTGAGTGCTGATTGGTGGGTAAGTGGAATCTGATTTGTAGAGGCATTGCCATGGAGAGAGCATCGGTTAATGATGACTGACAGTTGTCTGACAGTTAGTTTTTGTTAAAGTTTTAAACCAGGCAGGTTGCTTTGATTGGTTAGAGCATTGTCCTTACAAATGAACTGAAGTGGGCACATGTGTCTTTCTGTTCGCAAAGAACAGGCCCTGTCTTTTAGTGTATGCAGCTTCCAGTACATGCAAGTGCATCACATTGCAAGCTCTGATCAGATGAGCCAAAGGGCCGAGGAGTGGCATGTGGAGTTTAACTTAGATAAATGTGAGGTGCTGCATTTTGGAGAGGCAAATCAGGGCAGGACAAATATGTTTCACGGTAAGGTCCTGGGGAGTGTTGCTGACCAAAGCGACCTTAGAGTGCAGGTTCATAGTTCCTTGAAAGTGGAGTCCCAGGAAGGCAGTGAAGGTGTTTGGTATGCTTGCCTGTGTTGGTCAGTGCATTGAGCATAGACGTTGGGAGGTCATGTTGTAGCTGTGTAGGACATTGATTAGGCCACTTTTGGAATATTGTGTGTAACTCTGGTATCCCTGCTATTGGAAGGATGTTGTGAAAGGGTTCAAAAAAGATTCGCAAGAATGTTGCCAGGGTCAGAGTGTTTGAGCTATAGGGAGGGGTTGAATAGGCTGGGGCTATTTTCCCTGGAATTTTGAAGGCTGAGGAGTGACCTTATAGAGGTTGATAAAGTCATGAAGGGCATAGATAGGGTGACTAGACAAGGTCTTTTCCCCAGGGTGGTGGGGAGAGTCCAAAACTGGAGGGCATATGTGAGGGGGCAAGATATAAAAGGGATGTAAGGAGCATTTTTTTCACACAGAGGGTGGTGTATGTATAGAATGAGCTGCCACAGGAAGTGATGGAGGCTGATACAATTACAACATTTAAAAAGTGCCTGGATGGGTGTATGAATAGGAAGGTTTTAGAGAGAGATGGGCTAAATGCTGGCAAATGGGATTGATTTATTTAAGATATCTGGTCAGCATGGAGCAGTTGGATCGAAGGGTCTGTTTCCATGCCTCTACGAATCTATGATTAAGAGAGAATAAATGTCTTCACTGAAAGAACAGAGAGGTTTCGGAATTCACCATCAGGACGGCCAAGGTTCTTAATTGTTGAGTTACTCCAAATAGAGAGCAGAAGACCTTTGGACACTTAGGGAATTAAATAATATAGGGATAACGCAAAAAGGTGTAATTGAGGTGAAAGATTTGTTACGATCTTATAGAAGAGCAGACCAGGCCCAAAGGACTGCACAACCTTCTCCTGCTTCTATTTCTAAAGCGACATTTCTAACTCCATCCCTCAGCCACAGGCATCGTTGGCAGAGAAAATAAACCTACTTAGAGACCATTCTTGACTGACTGCTGGAGAAAGATTTGCTTCAACCAACTCTTCCTTACAACCAAGCAGACCAGGGGCTCACCAGGTTGGCCCACAGTCCCCAGAAAATAATCCCTGGTTTCATGATCTTCACTAAAATTGCAGAGTGCAACACCTGACAGAATATGTTCTTTCCATTTTCCCTTAGTATTTTCTTTCATTTGTTGCAAATTTTCATAGATTTCAAAATTTTAAGTCAGAAATCACGCAATCAAGTAACAGAAGACTGTGCTCACTTTATCTGAGCTGTGGGAAAGAGGGGCAATGTGAGAATAAACATGTTGAATAACCAGTAGAAATTGTGCTAGGATGGCGCAATTGGAGGAAATTCACATTGTAAGAAAACCTTCAGGAGTGCCTCTCATTAAAGTAGGAAATTGAAGCAAAGCAGCAAATCATTCTCTCTCCGCTCTGACTCAGAGTAACTGAGATTTTGTTTTAGCTTCCTTCTCCTAAAAGATGTTCTGCTGGATTTCATTTTTGGTAATGTCAGCTGCCCTTCCATATCTCGTTCAAGTGAGTAGCCTTAACATAAGCTGAGAGAGCTGGGACACCATTCGATTTGAGATGCACATCCAATGTCATCAAAACAGGTAATTATAAAGATTATGGACTGTCATTTAATCAATCCGCCCCAACCGGCACTGGAGCACTTAAGCCGACTGGAGTCTCTATGTCAGCCACGGATCAATGGGTACACCCTAGCTTCACAGCTAGAAGATCATGGGTACAGGTCCCAATTCAGAGGTTTAAGCGCATTGTCTGATACTCCTAGTGCAATACTAAGGGGCTGCTACACTGTTAAGGTTCCAAGTTCTCATGCTAATCGGAGGTCTGACAGTGCTGTTGTGTGGACAGAAGAGATGCCATTCCCTGGTGCAAAGATCAGCAGTACCCTCCCCATTATCGTGACCGATATTTATCCCTTAACCAGCACCTTTAAAACCTTTGACTTCACTATTATTACATTCTAAAAATTGGGCTAAATGGTTTCAACCATTATAATGATTGATGATATTTCATAGGCTGTTAAATGACATAAGAAATCCTGAAGTTATTGAAGGTGCCTTGAATCATTGCTATGTTACATTGGTAACACCATGGACTACTGTACAGTTTTGGCCTTCATATCTAAGGAAGGATATATGTGCCTATGATGGAATGTGACATAGATTCACTAAACCGATTCCTGGGATATGGAGATTGTCCAATCAGAAGTCATTGAATATTTTAAACCTATATTCGCTTGAGTTTAGAACAATAAGAAGTGATTTAATTGAAATATATAAGATGCTTGAGGGGTCTTGATAGGTTAGATACTAGGAGGAAACTTAGTGTGTAGAACATTCCAAAGCACATATCAAGGCAGTAACACCACTCTAGGTTAAGGCATAAGTACACCACTTCAATATATTGAATGTAATTTGTGACTCCAAACTTTTATTTGGCACAGTTACAGGATATACACTGGATTTCAATCTAGTCTCAATGAGCTCACTCCAAAAAAAACAAGAGTATTCTTTGTGGTGATTGAATAGGCTTTAACAGAACAAAGACCAAAGAACATTACAGCGCAGGAACAGACCCTTCGGCCCTCCAAGCCTGCACCGATCGAGATCCTCTATCTAAACCTATCACCTATTTTCTCAAGATCTGTATCCCTTTGCTCCCTGTGCATTATATATCTGTCTCGATATATCTTAAATGATGCAATCATTCCCGCCTCTACCACCTTCATTGGCAACACATTCCAAACACTTACCATCCTCTGCATAAAAAACTTTCCTCATATATTTCCTCTAAACCTTTCCCCTCTCACTTTGAACTCATGAGTTGTTTGAATCAACAGTTTTTTTTAACTGAAGTGGTCCAAAAGGGATTAATCTTTGTCAGATTAGCGAAAGAATTTAGATATTTGTATAAAATGAAAATAACAATTGAAAAATACAAATCAGGAACATTTAAAATTAACTTTTGTCATGCACATTCACCAGGACATAGTCTGTCAAGCACTAACCCTTCCTTAGCAAAAGCTATTACACTAATATTAAAATATTAATTAGTATTTGAACTGGCTAGTTTAATATTTGGAATACTTCCAATGTTTTAAAGGAGGAAAAAAGCTTTTGATAGTTGGGATAGACTGCCCATTAGTTACCTAATCATACAACTTAGTTGTTATAGATTATTGAACACAAAGTAACATTTAACTTATCTCTTGCACTATATAAGGCAAAAATACTTCATATGGTTGGACAGAACATTAACAATAGCATTTATATAGAATCTTTGCTGCATGTTAAAACCTAGCACAGCCAATGAATTACTTATAAAATGCAGTCACTGTTTTCCTGTGGACAAGGAACAGCAGCCAAATTGTGCCAGCAAGATCACACAAATTGCAAATACTTTGATGGTGCTGTTTGAGAGACAAGTTCAGTTCAGGCCTAAGACAACTGGTGAAATAATGCCAAAAGATCTTTATTCAAGCAAAGATGGGCGTTGGGTTAATACCTTGTCTGAAAAAGGCACTTTCTACCATGCAAGTACTTCCTCAGAGCAGAACTGAAATATCAACCCCGAGCTCCTGTCTAGAAATAGCAAGTTCGTGTAAATAGAGATGAGATAAAAGCAGAAAATAGTCGAATTACATTTTTATTTCATTTCCAGCATCCGTAGTGTCTTGATTTTCAGCAGCCATGAGATGTTGACTGGATAATCTGCATTTTAGTTACGGTTCAGGGATGAACAGTGGGCAGAACACCGGAGGAAAATCTACTGCTATTCTTTGAAATGTTCCCGTGAGATCCTACAGCTACTTGATAAAAGCAGACAAGGGCTCTGTTTATCTTATCTGAAAGACAACACCTCCTCAGTAGGGCACTGAAGCATCAGCCTTGATGTTATGCGTGAATGTCTGGATGGGGGTTTGATGTGAGGAGTGGGGAGTAAGGAGAGGCGGATAGTGGGTGGTGGAATACCATTGAGCCAAAGCTGACCCCGAGTTCCATACTAAAGCAAGAGCAAAAACTTCCATTTAGAAAAAAATGTTTCAAACCAGAGCAATCCCTTTCTTTTTTGTTCACCCAGAAATGTATGAAATCGTTACCTGTTCTATGGGTAAACGGAGTCTCTCGCTGAGAGGCAGAAGTAGCTCTGATCCACCGCTTGAACCCATGCTTGCACCCAGCAGATAGTGAGAGGCGAGTGGCGATCTCCTTCCGGAATGCACCTGAAACTGACAGAACTCTCACCTGAAACTGACAGAACTCCGAACGCCCACAAACTCCCTGCTGTGTCTCGGCTTGCGCTCAGTCCCCGGAGCTAACATCAACTCCTCAAACTTTCTGAATAAGTGCCGTTGATTGGACAACGTCATTGTTTCCAAAACATGGGTGGGGAGAGGGAGACCTAAGTCAAGAGATTCCCCAAGAAAAGAAAAATCTGGCCGCACGCAAAATTTAAATTTCAAAAGGGTGTTTCCCCTCAGACGCGTTCTCTCGAGAGCAGAGCTTTCCGAATATGTGCAGAACTGAGCCCATAGCACACCCTGTTGGTCATCTGCTCAATGCATTGGGATCAAATCCTCATAAATTCTTCTGCAAAAGGGACAAATTTCTTGAGTTTGTGTAAAATAAGGCAAAAAAAAACTCTTTCACTATGCTCCTAATATTACAGGAGTAAATTAGCGTACATCCATACACACTCATAAATTGTACAGCATGAAAACAGACCAACTAAACCATGGCAAACATAATCCCAAACTAAGCTAGTCCCACCTGCCTACTCCTTGAAACATTTCCTATTCACGTACTTACCCAGTGTCTTTTAAATGTTGTAACTGTGCCCACTTTCTCAGGAAGTTCATTCCACACACTAATCACTCTCTATGTAAAAAAAATTGCCCCTCCTTTTTCAAATCTCTGTCCTCTCACCTTAAAGTGTGCCCCCTAACCTTCAAAGCTCCCCCCCCCCCCCCCCACTAGGGAAAAGATAACCTACCATTAACCCTATCTACACCCCTCAAGATTTCACACAGCTCTATAAGGTCACCCCTCATCCTCCTACGCTCCAGTCAAAACAGGTCACAGCCTTTCTTTGTAACTTAAACCTTCTATACCCAGTAACATCCCCAAGATGAACAGAACAGTCTACTTTTCTTTCGCAGAGGACAGATGATAATTTAAAATTCATGTAGCACTTTTAACCCAGTAAAACATCCCTAAATAACTTCACAGAAGCATTAACACAGAAAAAAAAGATATTGTGCCACAAAAACAGATAGACAAGTGATCCATAGCTTGGGTGAAGATTGGTTGCAAGGATTATGGTAATGGGGCTAGAGATATTTGGGGGGGTGGAATTTTCAGAGCTAAGGGCTCAAAACAACCGAAAGTGCAGCCACTAATGTAAATTCAGTTTGCTCTAGAGACCAGAATGAGAGAAGTGAAGAGATTTTGAAGGGTTGGAAAGTGGAAGGCAGCTTGAGGTAGAGAGATATAGAAATAAGCCTTAACTCGGAGAGAGATTGGATGTAGAGATTATAGCAATATCAATAAATACCACTCGTGACTCCTAGCAAACTGGAAATCAGGTCAGTCTATAGATTTTGAACATTTTGCTTCACTGTCACTGTAAAGAAATGCTCTACTTAATACCATCCAACAACATTTCGACAGTCTAGGGGAGCTCCTATAGGTTTGTGTGTGGGAACACTTGATTTTACAAGGAAGATTATACCATGAAATATATATGATTTAGACAGCATAATTACAAGCTGGTTCTTAAGTCAATTAGATATCAGAAGAAATGAGCACCATTAAACTGATCTTCTTTATTTATATCCCTTTTGAAGTCTGTCTGTCTGCCTCAGGGCATGCCCTAATGTCAGCTATGAGAATCTTGAGGCACTTACTAAGGAAAGAATAACTGAGAGAGTTTCCCCTCAATGCTTGGACCTCTGAGACCCAATCTAGATGGAAAAGATTCCTTGGAAAAGGTGTAAATCAGTTATATCCAATTGGCATATAAACTCAAAGACCAGTTAATCTGCCGTTGGTGGTTGGTGTTTGCCTAGGCAGTGCTTTCAGCACGTGGACAAGTCATTCAATCCAACTGTGCCTCCTCCCACCATACTGCCGATGAAAGGACTAAAACGTTAATTCTCTTTTTCTCTATTCATTGATGTTGTAGCTCTACTAACTATTTCCAGCATCTTTTATCCTCTGTTCACCCCCACCCTGACTTTACCTCATCATCTACCTTCTCCTGTAATAAATCAAGGCTGTTCACATTTATGTTTTCTCCCCACTTTCTGAATGAAAACATTTCTCTTGAATTTCATATTTTTATGATTATCTTATAGGTATGTTTTTTTTTGTTTTCAATTCACCTGCAAGTGGAAACATCTACTGTACTTCTACATTACTGGGGACTCATGCATATCTTAAAGTCCTCTTTCAATGCTCTCCTCAACTTCTCTTTCCTATGAATGGTGCTGAGCCGATGTTCTTTTTTTATTATTCATTGCATGTAAGCATCGCTGGCTAGACCAGTATTTATTGCCCATCCCTCAATGCCTTCGATCTGAACAATTTGCCAGGCCATTTCAAAAGGTAGTTAAGAGTCAACCGTACTACTTTCGATCTGCAGTCATGTATAGGCCAGGCAGACCAGGTAAGGATTGCAGATTTTCTTCAATAAAGGCTGTTAGAGATTCAAATGGCTTTAACAGCAATCGACAGTGATTACACAGTCACTGTTATGCTATCTTGTTATTCCAGATTTTTATTGATTCAGCAATACCATGGTGGGATTTGGACCCATGTCCTCAGAATGGTAAACTGTAGTTCTAGATTAAAACTCAGTGATATTACCACTGCATCCCCTTAGTTGGTTAGTATTCTTACAAATCCACTTTATACATTCTCTAGGGTCTCTGTATTCATTTTTAATATGGAGAATAAGATTGTGCGGTGGTTTAGGGAGAAATGTTGACTAGGCATTGGCAGAACTCCCTGCTCTTTATCATGTAGTAACATGGGATCTTTTACATCAGCATCAGCCAGGAAACAGTACCCTATTAGCATCACATCCACGAGTTAGTATATTCAACAATACAGCACTCTGTCAACAATGAATTGAAAGATTCAGTACTCAAATGAACACTTTCAGAAGAGGTGTGTCAGCAACTCGAAGAGACAGTTGAGCATTAAAGCTGGTAATGTACATTGCTTCCCTGATGTTACAGAATGGATGCACATTGACTGTACTTCATTTCAACTGGAATGAAAAGGCACTCTCAGCAGACAACTGTAAATAATCAGAACCACAGACCCAGATGGTTCCACTTTTGCCCCATCCATTTCAAGGGAGTGGGGATGGCCTCGATTTACAGAAAACCACCCGAATTTGCAGCATGTCTCTGCAGAAATGATTTTAATTAGAATCTTAAACATACTAAATAGCAAGGGGAACCTGAAGAATGTGATTTTCAGAAGACAAGACTATTCTTTTCAGTCCCCTCTCAAACACAGCTCCCTATGTTGAGACATATATGTATATCCAGAAGAATAATATTCTTTTCTCCTCATTTTCTGAATGCACCAACTCTTTCCAAGTATACAGTTCCATGGATATTGAGTGACTTTCGTACTGTACCACACTGACCAATTTTTGATTATAACCTTAAGCTTATCAAAGTTCACAGAATATTCAATTATAGGAGAAGCTTCATATATTTATTTCCCATCAGGAGTCAATTATAGAGTCATAGAGATAGACAATATGGAAACAGATCCTTCGGTCCAACTCGTCCATGCCAACCATGAATCCTAAATGAATCTATTCCCATTTGCCAGCACTTGTCCAATGTCCCTCTAAACCCTTCTTATTCATATACCCACCCAGATACCTTTTAAATGTTGTCATTGTACCAGCCTCCATCACTTTCTCTGGCAGCTCATTCCATATACACACTACCCTCTGCGTGAAAAAGTTGCCCCTTAGGTCCCTTTTATATTTTTTCCCCACTGACCCTAAACCGATGCTCTCTAGTTTTAATGGTAATCAGAAGGAGGAACTCTGTCTGGTTTCCTCATCTACCCCAGGTTTGAGCCAATGTTTCCCAATGCAGATAAGTCCTACCTGCGGTGGAGATGGAGAAAGGAGGTGCCATGTATAGTCTAGCTAATGAAACATTAAGTAGGAGGACATCGTGGCCCAGAGTCTGGACTGAGTTTAGAACGTTGCAACTTTACATAACTTTGAAAAGGAAAGGACAGCATTTTTACTTTTTAATTATTCTTTTGGATACAAAGAATGCTAAAATTTATTGTGCATCCCTAGATGCATTCAGGAAGATGGTGCCAGACCGTGTTCTTGAACTTGGAGTCCATGTAGTGAAGGTACCCCCATGCTGTTGATATCTTGGGAATTTTAGGATTTTGACAATGAAGGAGAACCGATGCACCACCAAGTGGGGTGGTGTGTAATTCGGTGGAGAATTCAAGGTGATGGTATTCATATGTGTTGGCTGGTTGAGGTGATGCTCAGTCTTGGAATGTATGCAATACATGACATCACCACCAGGAGTCCCCAGAAAGCCTTTGCAAACATTTAAAATGGAAATCATTTATTACAAGCTGTAACCTAACTATAAATATCATATTTGAAATTTTGCTAATGAGTGAAGCAAATCTTGTTTAACTTTGCTTGGACCTTCTCCATAACTGTAACTCCATATTCCAAATCATCCATATTCCCTAGTTTGATCAGGTAGAACTCTGTGGGAAGCTAGAGAAGTGATTGCTGGACCTCTTGCTGAGATATTTGTATCATCGATAGTCACAGGTGAGGTGCCAGAAGACTAAAGGTTGGCTAACGTGGTGCCACTGTTTAAGAAGGGTGGTAAGGACAAGCCAGGGAACTATAGACCAGTGAGCCTGACATCAGTGGTGGGCCAGTTGTTGGAGGGAATCCTGAGGGACAGGATGGACATGTATTTGGAAAGGCAAGGACTGATTAGTGATAGTCAACATGGCTTTGTGCGTGGGAAATCATGTCTCACAAACTTGATTGAGTTTTTTTGAAGAAGTAACAAAGAGGTTTGATGAGGGCAAAGCAGTAGATGTGATCTATATGGACTTCAGTAAGGCGTTCGACAAGGTTCCCCATGGGAGACTGATTAGCAAGGTTAGATCTCAGGGAATACAGGGAGAACTAGCCATTTGGATACAGAATTGGCTCAAAGGTAGAAGACAGAGAGTGGTGGTAGAGGGTTGTTTTTCAGACTGGAGGCCTGTGACCAGTGGAGTGCCACAAGGATCGGTGCTGGGTCCTCTAATTTTTGTCATTTACATAAATGATTTGGATGTGAGCATAAGACGTGTAGTTAGTAAGTTTGCAGATGACACCAAAATTGGAGGTGTAGTGGACAGCGAAGAGGGTTACCTCAGATTACAACAGGATCTTGACCACATGGGCCAATGGGCTGAGGAGTGGCAGATGGAGTTTGATTCAGATAAATGCAAGGTGCTGCATTTTGGGAAAACAAATCTTAGCAGGACTTATACACTTAATGGTAAGGTCCTAGGGAGTGTGGCTGAACAAAGAGACCTTGGAGTGCAGGTTCATAGCTCCTTGAAAGTGATTTGGAGATGCCGGAGTTGGACTGAAGAAAGGCTTATGCCCGAAACATTGATTCTCCTGCTCCTTGGATGCTGCCTGACCTGCTGCGCTTTTCCAACAACACATTTTTCAGCTCTGATCTCCAGCATCTGCAGTCATCACTTTCTCAAAGTTAAAAATCACACAACACCAGGTTATAGTCCAACAGGTTTAATTGGAAACACTGGCTTTCGGAGCACCGCTCCATCAGGTGGTTGTGGAGGACACAATTGTAAGGCACAGAATTTATAGCAAAAGTTTGAGTGTGATGTAACTGAAATTATACATTGAAATTACCTTGATTGTCTGTTGAGTCTTTCATCTGTTCGAATACCATGATAGTTTCACTTCTTTCATGTGTAAATCACAAAACGTTTTTTAAAAGTTGCATTCTCAGGTTAACTGTAACAATTGGTGTTAGGTAGACAATATTTTGAAGGTGTTAGCCCCCTGTGTTTATCCTTGAAAGTGGAGTCGCAGATAGATAGAATAGTGAAGAAGGCATTTGGTATGCTTTCCTTTATTGGTCAGAGTATTGAGTACAGGAGTTGGGAGGTCATGTTGCAGCTGTACAGCAAATTGGTTAGGCCACTGTTGGAATATTGCATGCAATTCTGGTCTCCTTCCTATCGGAAAGATGTTGTGAAACTTGAAAGGGTTCAGAAAAGATTTACAAGGATGTTGCCAGAGTTGAAGGATTTGAGCTATAGGGAGAGGCTGAACAGGCTGGGGCTGTTTTCCCTGGAGCGTCGGAGGCTGAGGGGTGACCTTATAGAGGTTTACAAAATTATGAGGGACATGGATAGGGTAAATAGGCAAAGTCTTTTCCCTGGGGTCGGCGAGTCCAGAACTAGAGGGCATAGGTTTAGGGTGAGAGGGGAAAGATATAAAAGAGACCTACGGGGCAACGTTTTCATGCAGAGGGTGGTACATGTATGGAATGAGCTGCCAGAGGAAGTGGTGGAGGCTGGTACAATTGCAACATTTAAGAAGCATTTGGATGGGTATATGAATAGGAAGGGTTTGGAGGGACATGGGCCGGGTGCTGGCAGGTGGGACTAGATTGGGTTGGGATATCTGGTCGGCATGGACGGGTTGACCGAAGGGTCTGTTTCCGTGCTGTACATCTCTATGACTCTTGTGGGAATCTGTAAATCCATGCTAGACCTTTCCAATATTTCTTTATTCTACTGCTCAGATTAGATGTTAATCTTTCGGGCCCTGTCACACTGGCCTCTAAGAAATTGGCTAAAACGTATTGATGAGGAAGACAGGAGGCCAGCCAGGTTTCCTTCAGAACAGTCAACTTCATAAATAGCAAACAACTGTAGAAGAGTTGAGGCAAAGGAAGAATCAGCCAATGTTACCAAAATGGAAACAGGTGGTCCTTATGCTTGCCTGGGAAAAAGCTCATCTCAAAGTCAATGCACCAAGTTTATGAGCAGTCTGCTGTAGCCTCAGCCAGTGACCAGAAAGAACTAATGGGAAGGGATCTGAGGTGGACATCAAGGGCAATGGCTTCAGTCTTGCCAATATTTTGTCCGATGAAATCTCTGTTCAACCAACTGTGGATGTCAGACAGGTTGCATGACAATTTAGAAACAGTGGAGGGATCAAGAGGAAATGGTGATGGTGAGGTAACACTGAGTAATGTACTGAGTACATGTGAAACCTGACTGTTTTTGATGAGTAGCTGGGATATAGATGGCACGGATATAGATGAGAAGTTAGACAGACCATGGATTGATCCTTGTGAGACCTCATCAGAATGGTGCAAAAATGATAAGAAAAGCTATAGAAGATGTTTCTCTGGCTACGATTAAATAAACATGGAACCGGATGAGAGCACCTTGCTGGACAACAATGGAGAAGTAATGAAGCCAGGGCACAAAACATCATTTCCTTTTAGAGATTTCTTCTTGAAACTTACTCAGAAGCTACTTTAATTTTCCGGACCTACCTTTTGGTTTTCAGGGATTTTTTATCCATTCTCACTAACTCATTTGTTAGGGTATACGGTCATATGATTACAATAGATTTTGTATTTATGCTGACACATGGCGTATTTGTACTTCCACAGAGCCAGAATTAAAATATTAATATCATCAAGGTTGTCAATCTTCTACTAAATTAAAAGCTATAACACCCATGGAAAACTTTAATTTCTTAGTATTTAAATGGCACAAGACAGCAGACACTGGTTAACAATGAAAGGTTTTTCAAAATAATTGACACACATTCTACACACAAAATGTCATCACTCTAAGTAAGCCTTCTGCGGAGTGGTGAGGTCACAGCCAATATACTTCTCCCACAGATATACAAAACTGAAATGGTTTATCAGGCAGTTGCTGCTGTTTTTAAAGACATTTCACGTTTAAATTTAACAATTAACACAAACACTCATTGCAGTGGTATCCATTCCATTTTACCCCTGTAGGAATTCTTGTACTTATGCAGCCTTAAACTAGAAATTCCACATTCAGTTGCAATGAACTTTTTATTCTGGTCATCAATATTTCCTTGTTGACAGCTTTCAATTATTTTTTCGCAGTCTCCACCTTGTACTGACTGATGATACCCTCACCAGTGAACCTAAAGGCCAGGCTGGGTAAGAATGGCAGACATCCTTTCTAAAGAGTGAGGTGTGGTGACCCTAAAGTTAAACTCACCACCAGTCATCCAACTCAAATAACAGAGTAGCCTTATGGTCCTCTGAGGCTATGGTGACTTTCCTTATTAATGAATGAAATGAGATTTTACTTAATTGATTATAGTCGTCATGATCACCATACTGTAACTAGCTTTAGGGCAGCATGGTGGCACAATGGTTAGCACTGCAGCCTCACAGCGCCAGGGACTGGGTTCAATTCCCGCCTCTGGCAACTGTCTGTGTGGAGTGTTTGCACATTCTCCCCGTGTCTGCATGGGTTTCCTCTGGGTGCTCTGGTTTCCTCCCACAGTCCAAAGATGTGCAGGTCAGGTGAATTCGCCATGCTAAATTGCCCATAGTGTTAAGGGAATGGGTCTGGGTGGGTTGCTCTTCAGAGGGTCTGTATGGACTTGTTGGGCCGAAGGGCCTGTTTCCACATTGTAGGGAATCTAATCTTTATATTTCCATGTTAATTAATGAAATTCAAGTTCCTGCCTTTGCCATGGCACTAGCCTGGGCCCCCAGATTACTGTTATAGTGATGTTTCTATGACTCCTCCTTTTCCCCCCAGGATAGATTGAATTGCGATCATAGCTAGATAAAACTATGAGCCATCACAGATTAGAAGATTAGATTGATTGAAGTTGATGAGGCAAATTAGTTGAGAGACTGTGTAGAGCTTAAACACTGACATGGAAAGATTGGGCTAAAAGGCTTGTTTCTGGGTTGGAAACACAATATAACTCAATGTGATCACAGTGGCTACTGAGGCAAGTTACTGTGAATAAACAACACAAAGAATTTGGGTCACTAGCAAGAGGAATACAATATTTTTTTAAAGGAAAAGGGCCACCGTTCTGTGAGGATATTTCTTTTCTTTATCCCAAGGGTCATATCACTAACTTTCTCCATGTCTGATAAAAGAAAATAGAAGACCCGTATGCCAGTGAATGGAGAGAATATGCAGAGCAGGATAAATCAAACCTTCTTCCTTATGCACATGGACTGACTTTTGTTGAAATACAGGATCTCAGGGATGGTGGTTATAGAGGTGATATATTGGAACCATCAGCCTGGGTTCTCAGAACCAAATTCAGTGCCTCTTGTTATCAAGAGTGGCTCTCTCCAGAATGATAATCTCCATAGTTGAACAGCTGATGGATACTCACAATTTCAAAGTCATGCAGGAAGAATGGCTACTTGGATGAAGTATCAAAGGACCATGAGTACCCAAAGAGTGGTAAAACATAGGAGCAGGAGTAGGCCACATGACCCCTCAAGCCTGATCTTCCATTCATTACGATTATGGCTGACCTGCCTACAATAATGAATTGTCTCTCAAATGGAGAGAGATACCTATGTCCTTTGTGAAAAGTGGCTCTTTACATTATATCTGTTTATAGGCTCCTTATGTCCTCCTCTGGACTTATTCCTTTTATGTTAGCAGCAGATTTAACAACCATTTGTTTGGTTCCATCATCCAAGTCATTTATATAAATGGTAAAACGTTGAGGGCCCAGAAATGATCTCTGTGGCACAGCACGCCTGCCAATCAGAAAATGACCCATTTATACCTACTCTCTGTTTCCTGTTAGCTAGCTAATCTTCTACCCATGCGAATATGTTACCCACTATACCACAAACTTTTGTTTGCACATGTTGCACTTTATCAAATAATTCTGGAAACCTATATATTCACCAATTCTCTTTTTTCCACATCATTTGTTACTTCCTTAAAGAACTTAACAAACAACAAATTGGTTAAATATGATTTCCTTTTCACAAAAACATGGGCAATTGTTTTAGCCCTCTCTGGTATGATGACATTAATAGGGAGAGAGTTGGCTTTATCTTGTGAGAGTTAAAAATTAAGATTCTTAACATGAGGAAAATTCACTGATTCAGTCCTCAAGCCCCAGACAGTAAGATTAGAATCTCATCCTTGATGAACAGCAAGATTATACAATTTATTTGCATAAGTGTTCGCATTAGCATCGCACTTTCAATTTTTATCTCCTCCAATGAGACAATAGATGGTGCCAAATCCTGGCAGATAAAACAAACCTGGTACCTGGAGATAAAAACAGAAAGTGCTGGAGAAACTCAGCAGGTCTGCCAGCATCTGTGGAGAGAGAAACCAAGTTAATGTTTTGAGTCCAATATGACTCTTCTTCAGAACTGCTTCAAAACCTGGATTCATTATGTCCATGCCCATTAAAACCTGTAGAAAGCCTGTGCTGGCGTCAAGCTTCTCTCTCCCTTGGAGGCACCGTTCTGCATAAGGTACCTCCAAGGACAATGACTACACTCTTCTTGAATCCTTCATCCTTGCAACTTGACACCAGCAAAGCACCAGCCTCAGAATATCTTTGGAGCTTGATATCAGGCCAACTCTGTTGCCACTTGACACCTTCAGCCACCTACTGTTGAACTGAGGGACAGCCAGACATACTTCTTACATACTTCTGCTCGGCCACTTTGCACTCAGGGACAACCAGACAGCTCATGGATCTATGAAGGACTTTTACACTGACAAGGAGACAGGCATCCTATACATCTTAGCTTGCATTTTTAATGCACAACACTTATTTGGCAGTATCTAGCCTCGATGTGTTAGCCACATTTTTAGCATGGACAGTCTTTACTTCTGAGTTACAGGTAGCTAACCTTGTGGTTTATGCTGCTTTTCAGTGGAGAAGGAGACGCAAACAGCTTTTGGCAGTGGGAGCAGTGAAGTATAATTGTATCAGTCACAAACAGGGGTAGGATATATTGTTGTGAGGTTCCATGCAGCATCACCATGTGTTAGAGCTGATGTGACAAAGTACACTGCAAAGCATAAAAGTCAAAGGAAGAGTCCTTAGTGAGGTGAAGGTGGGTTACATTCAGTCAGAGTATCATCAGAGTCAGTCAAGGGGCTCATCTAATTACTATCCATGGGGTTGTTTAGAGTCAGTCAAGTGCTTGGTCCCACATAAATCTGAGCATCCACGCCCTACAAGAACAGGGATTGAACCATAATCAGTCCTTCAGTTCAATTGCAAGCTGTCTGGGAGTTACATGTATTTCAGTCAGGATGCTGATGAGGGATCAATCTGGGTATGGTGGCACCGCTGTCCTGCCAAGTCATTCTGGGGGAGAAGGTGTGCCCCTGTCAGTTCATGGTATTCAGTTACTAATACCAGGGGAACTCAACAAGGACAGGCTTTGACATTGTGGGGAAGTGGGCACATCAAGTCTGGGGATGGACTTCATTGTACTGGGTCACTGAGAGAATGGTTGTAGAGAAAGGTCCAGTTGTAGACAGTACCAGGGGTGACCCCATAAGGGTTCTGGAAGTGCTTGGAGTGTGATGGGGTGGGGGTTCAAGCAATTCCCAGTTACACTGGCTTTGACACGGGTGAGTTCAGGGCCAGCATGGGTATGGTAATCTCAAGAATGATGGGCTCTTGGGTAAAGCTAGCAGCTTTATAATAATGTAAAGGGGCTCAGTTGGAATGGGAGAGGCTGAAGGAGCATCAGGGTGACAGGAACAGCAACACAAAAGGGGATGTGAAGAATGGGTGGAATCACAGATGGAGCCTGCATTTCACTCACAATGACACAAGGTTGGAACTTTGCCAGGGTGGACTGAAAGAGAACTGTGCAATAACTTCATAAAATGACTGTGACCACATACAAAGTGAGAGATGCAAGTGACATTTTTATCTATGGCAGGAGAGTTACAAACCTTGATTTTGAGATCCCGCAAGAGGAAATGGAAGTAACCTCATCCATCTGCCTTCAATTCTCACTTTATCTGGAGGTCAGCAATTGTTGAATAATGTAGATAACCAGTTATGACCTCAAGCAATCATGAGCATCTCTTTGCGAGCACTGAGTGTCTCCTCATCATGTAAGTTCAACAAGTGCTTTTTTAACAAAAACTTAATAGTGAAACTTGGAGTTCCCATTTGGCAACTGGAACCCATAGCAAGTACTAAAATGCAACACACTAAAATTGCTACATTCTCACATGAAAATTATGTCTGCAAGGATCTTGGCTGTGATTTGTAAAGGAGATTTATGTTTTGGAGGTGGGTGCATGCTCCATGTTGGCAGAAGTCTGCTCCAAATGGAGCTCAGACACATTATTATCCGAGCATATCATTGATCACATATCTCAGTGCATGACAATGACTTTCTTCAGAGGACTCCATGCCACAAAATGTTCGTCAAGGAGGGTGAGGGCTCAGACGTCCCTTTAATATCACTGAGTGAACTCTCCAATTTTACCCAAGGATACTTTCCGACTGAACTGAAATGACCATGACCTTGCCTGGCTTTGCCACTACCCAACAAGAACAGCAATATCCAGCAGCTGCCACACAGCCTCCAGGTCAAGGCCCACCAGGAAGGGCAGGCAAATAGTAAGACCCAGAGTGTATAGGCTTCACCACAATTATCTTCAAATGTCCAAATGGCATTACCAACAAAGATCATGGATGTCACGTTCCACTGTATCAGAAACCTGACTGCTGCTCGAGGAGTCAAGAGTGTGGTGCTGGAAAAGCACAGCCGACCAGGCAGCATCCGAGAAATAGGAGAATCGAAGGGCTTATGCCTGAAATGTTGATTCTCCTGCTCCTCGGATTCTGCCTGAAATGCTGTGCTTTTCCAGCACCACACTCTCGATTCTGATCTCCAGCATCTGCAGTCCTAACTTTCTCCCTGCTACTTGAGGAGGACTTGTGGTCACAAATACTGAATGTAGCAAATCCATCCCTCTGGGGAATTAAGGTCACAAAGGTCATTAATTGTTAGGTAAATTAAGCGGGCATGGAACGCACTGCCTGCAATAGTAATAGACTTGCCAACTTTAAGAGCATTTAAATGGTCATTGGCTGGGCATATGGACAAGAATGGAATAGTGTAGGTTAGATGGGCTTCAGATTGGTTTCACAGGTTGTGCAACATCGAGGGCCGAAGGGCCTGTACCGCACTGTAATGTTCTATGTTCTATGTTCTAACTGGTTTGTTTCAGGGAACAACTGTGAACTTTTAAGGTATCTCCAAATACATGAGTCATGGGTCTATCTGGGATACCATTAATGCTATTTTTGCTAGAGCCCACCGCTTTATATCCTTTCTCCTTGATGGTGACAGTCATACAGTTATGGAATTAGAGTGGTCCACCATCGTTGGCTTCTCCCTATCGATCGCACCCAGTCACTCACTCATTGTGTTTGTGAACAGGAAAGGATTCCACTCCCTTAATGTTCAGATAATTTATGATCATTGAAGCCATATTTTGGAGGTCTGTGGCAGATATCCTGGGAGCTGACATGTTATGAATGTACTGGAGTATTCACAGGTACCTGGCTCTTTCCAAAATCATGGGCCATACAGGGAGGGCAACTAGACGCCCAAGGGTTACCCCGCCAAACATGAGTCATGACAACACCTCCACTGTTTTCTAGCTTGCTATTATTACAAAATATCATGGACCCTTCAACATTCAGGTCTCAGTCTATGCTATCCATAGCACTATTCACGAAGGTAATTTCAGGATTTTCACCCAGAGGTAGTGAAGGAATGATGATATGATTCAAGTCAGGATGGCTTATTACTTGAAAGGAAATCTGGTGTGATGATTTTTACATGCCTTGGAGATGGTGAGCTCGCAGCTTTGAAAGGGGCTGTCGGAATAGTCTTTGTGAGTTGTTGCAGCACATCCAGTAGGTGGCACACACTGCTGCCACTGCATTGGTGATGAAGAGGGTGAAGGTTTAGAATGGTGGATGGGGTGTCAATCAAGTGGGCTGCTTTTTACTGTACAGTGTTGACCTTCTTGAGTATTGTTAGAGTTGCACTCAACCAGGCAAGAGGAGACAATAACATCAGACCCTTGACTTGTGTCCTTTAGATAATGGAGAGGATTTGGGCATCAAGAGGATAGTTACTGCTGCAGAGTTCTCAATCTTTGATATACTCTTATAGCCACAGCATTGACATGGTTGAAGGGATACGTGGTAAGGTTTCATTCAGCTAGTCCTGGTTGTTCCAAGAACTCAGTTTGACCCAATTCTATCCTACTTGGCAATTAAGCCTCTTGAAGAAATAGCAATCAATTCTGGTTTTAAAATGCATCTTATCATATCATCAGAAAATTTCTAAAGAAATCAGATAACAAATTATTTTGGAGTACTGTTGAAGTTGGTATTGAGATATATGTCCTACCTAATATAATTTTGACTTATTTTCCAAGCTGTGATGTGTTTGTCACTGGAAATCTATAACTTACTACCCGTCACTAATTTCCCGGAGAGGCTGGTGGTGGGCCTTCTTCGGTTGTTGTAAATGAGGGGCATCTGGGCCTCTTTAGGTGGCAGTTAAGAGTCCAAGAATATAGGATGTTTAGTTGTTTATTATTTCGTCATGAGATGTCAGTGTCATTGGCTAGACCAGCGTTTATTGCTCATCTTGAATTGCTCGTGAGAAGATGGTGGTGAGCTGCCTTCTTTATCTGCTGCAGTCCTTGGGGTGTAGGGACACCCGTTGTGCAGTCGGGGAAGAGGTTCCAGGATTTTGACTCAGCAACAGTGAAGGAACAGTACATTCTCCCAATGTTTGTGTGGGTTTCCTCTGGGTGCTCTGATTTGCTCCCACAGTCCAAAGTGTGCAAGTTCGGTGGCCTGGCTATGCTAAATTGCCCATAGTGTTCAGGGATGTGCAGGCTAGGTAGGTTGGCCATGGGAGGTGCAGGGTTGCTGGAATGGTGGTGTGAGGAGAGGGTGTGGGGGTGCGGTTCTGTGTGGGATGCTCTTCGGAGGGTCCAAGTTCCAAGTCAGGATGGTATGTAGCTTGAAGGAATATATAGGTCAGATCAACAAGTTTCCTTCTTTGATGGACCTTTGTGAATTGGTTAGAACTTTAAGAAAATCTAATGGCTCCTCTTTTACTGAGGTTAGCTTTTTCATAGAATCATAGAACCATACAGCCCCTACAGAATGGAAACAGGCCTTTTGGCCTAACGGGTCAACACGGATCCTCCAAAGAGCATCCCACAGAGAACGGCTCCCCCAACACACCCTCTCCTTACCCCATCTCTGCAACCCTCCATCTTGCATGGCCAATCTACATAGTCTGCATATCCCTGAGCACTATGGGCAATTCAGCAGGGCCAATCCACTTAACTTGCACATCCTTGGGCTGTGGAAGGAAACCGCACATCCAGTGATAACCCATGCAAATACATGGAGAACATATAGATTCCACACAGATAGTTGTCTGAGGGTGGCATACCTACCAAGCTGGGATTGTAGATAGATTTCTAGATGATATATCCAGCAAAGTCTTATTTACTAATCCAAAGGTCTACCCACTGGATCTGTTTAATCACATTTTCTGCTTATGGGAGCTTACTGTACATAAATTAGCTGCTGTGTTTCTTATATTACAATATTGACTAACCTTTCTCTACTGTAATGTATTTTGTGATGACTTAGTAGGTTAATGTGAAGCCAGAAGGTGAAAGGGAGGGAAGAACTTAAAACAGTCACAATCTCTGGAGAAAATATACCAGGATAACCAATAGCATGAAAGGCTGACAAATTTCCCTAATCCAATGTCCTGCTTCCTAAGGTCTTAAAGAAGATGATGCTATGATTGTAATCTTCTAAAATTCCCTAGATTGTATAAAGGTCCCAATGGATTGAAAACCACAATTGTAATACCACTATTCAAGAAAGGAGGGAGAAAGAAAGCACCAAATTATAGCTCAGTTAGCCTGACATCTGTCATTGGGGAAGTGCTAAAATTCATTATTGAGAAAGTAGTGGCAGAATATTAGAAACTCATAATAAATAAAAGCAGAGTGAACATATTTTTATGAAAGGAAAATCAGTTTGACAAATTGATTAGATTTTTTTGAGAAATGTGTGATTTCTATGTCACAAGCAAGGCATATAAGAGGAACCAGTAGATGTTGAGTACAGTATTTGGACTTTTCAAAAGAGATTTGGCAAGGGATAACATTAAAAATTATTGCTCAAGAGAAGAGCTTATGGTGCCAAAGGGGCTACATTAGTGGGGGCTCAGTTTAGCTCAATTGGCTGAATGATTGTTTTGCAAAGCAGTATGATACCAACAGTCTGGGTTAAGTTCCCATCCTGGCTGAGATTACCATAAAGGACACTTCTTCTCAACCTCATCCCTCATCTGAGGTATGGTGGTCCTCAGGTTTAACCAGTCACCTACCTCTAATGAGAGAGCCACCCTATGGTCTGATAAGACTATGGCAACTTGACTAGATAAACGATTGACTAACAGGAAATAGACAATTGAGATAAATGTTAATATTCAACTTGACAAACTTTAGCTAGTGGAGTGCCATAGGGGCCCAATGGCATGGTCTCAACTATTTGAAATTTATATCAATAACTTGGATGAAAGAACTGACATTTTTGTAGCCAAACTTGCTGATGATACAAGGTTAAGAAGGAAAGCAAATTGTGCAGATTATACGAAGAATCTGCAAAGGAATATCAATAGGTTAAGTGCGTGGGCTAAAATTTGGCAGATGAAATATAATGTGAGAAATGTGAGGTTGACCATTTTGACAGGTAGTGTTAAAAAAACTGAATATGGAGACTACATAATGTTATGGCCTAGAGGCATCTGGGTATCCTCGTATGTGAATCACAAAATATTAGTCTCTGGATACAGAAAGTAATTAGGAAGGCAAAGGGAATATTGGCATCTATTGCAAGTGAGTTGGAGTATGAAAGTAGCAAAATCTTGCTGTATTTGCATTGGGAATTGGTGAGACCACATCTTAGGTATTGTGTCCAGTCTCCCTACTTAATAAGGAGTATTTTTGGATTGGAAGCAGTCCAAAGAAGATCCACTGGGCTGCATCCTAGCTTGAAGGGGTTATCTTTGGATGAAGGTTGACTGTTTAGGCCTTTGTTCATTGGAGTTCAGAAGAATGACAGGTGATGTTTCCTCAGGCAGCTGGGGAAATTTGGCATGACGGTGAATACCCTTGCCAACTTTCATATGTGCACAAACGAGAGCATTCTGTCTGGATGTATCACTACCAGATATGACAACTGTGTCATTCAAGATCAGAGACGGTTACAGAGAGTGGTGAACTTGGCCCGGACAATCACAAAGGCCAACCTCCCATCTATAGAATCCATCTACCAGGCCCACTGTCAAGGAAAGGCCGCCAGCATTCTCAAAGATCCATCCCACCCTGGCAATGTCAATCCCACCCTACAATCTCTATCATTGGGAAGAAGCCTGAACACACGCACCAGCCGATTTCGCAACAGTTTCTAATCTAGTGTTGTTAGAATACTGAATGGACTCACAAACTCTTACACAGAAACATTCGCCTGTACGTATGTTTTGTTTTTGCCACTGTTTACCTATTATTTATTTATCTATGCTACTTAACTAAGTGATCTGCCTGTATTGCTTGCAAGACAAAGCTTTTCACTGTACCTAGGTACATGTGACAATAAATTCAATTCAATGTTTTAAAACTTGTAAGATTATGATAGATCTTGACAGAGTAAATACTGAGAGGATGTTTCCTCACATTGGGTGCTCTGAGAACTAGGATGCACAGTTTAAAATGAGGAGTTTCCCAATTTAAGGTGGAGATGAGAAGGTTTTTCTCAGTTGTTTCTGGAATTCTGTTCCTCACAGAGCGCTGGAGATGGGGTAATTGAATAAATTCAAGGCTGAGTTAGATAAATTTTTATTCTGCTGTGGAGTTAAGGGTTGCGTGGGGTAGCAGGAAAGTGGTGGTAAGGCCACAATCCATTCAGATGCAAGCTCAAGGGCTGGATAGCTCACCATTGCTCCTATTTCTTTACGATCTTATGTCTGTAGGTGGTGAAGGCACTCAAAAGTTCATTTAATTTAAATGTAAAGGATTTTGGTACAATTGCAGGTGGCAATATTTTTTAGTATATCATTAAACTTGTTATTACCCAGCCATGTTTCCAGAGGCTTGGTAAAAAGATTATGTTACCAGGACAACGCTGCACTAGGGAGGAGTTGCATTTGCTTAGAAAATTATCAAAGTATTTTAATTAGGCACTTTGTTATGTAGTCATTAATCTTATGCAGCCAATTTTGCAGCCAACAAGATTCCAAACAATAATGAAACGAATGATGCTTTAGTTTTTTAATATAGAATTTTACCATGTAGATTCAGATATAAAACTAACCTATGCCAATGTTTATACTCCACATGAGATTCCACCTCATCCATTATCCCTTATCTAGCTCCCTTTTAATTGGTGCTGTTTGTCACAATTACTTCAGCTTGTAGCAAGTTCCATATTCTCTCAGAGTAAAGAGGTTACTCCTGAATTCCAGTGGGCAGGTAACGATCAACCACATTGCTGTGGCTCTGAAGTCACACATTTTCCAGACCAGGTAAGGTTGGCTGTTTCCTTCCCAAAAGGAAGGACATTAAATTTAGAATCCCTACAGTGTGGAAACAGGCCCTTTGGCCCAACAAGTCCACACAGACCCTCTGAAGAGTAACCAAACCCAAATCCATTCCCCTACCCTATTATCCTACATTTACCCCTGACTAATGCACCAAACCAACACATCCCCAAACACTATGGGCAATTTAGCATGGCCAATTCACCTAACCTGCACATCTTTGGATTGTGGGAGGAAACTGGAGCACCCAGAGGAAACGCACATACACGGGGAGAATGTGCAAACTCCACACAGATAGTTGCCCGAGGCTGGAATCAAACCTGGGTCCCTGGTACAGTGAGGCAGCAGTGCTAACTGCTGAGCCACTGTGCCACCCCACATTAGTGAACCAGATTTTTCTTTTCCTTGACAATCAACAATATTGCATAGTCATCATTAGACTTTTAATTCTAAATTTTTATTGAATTAAAATTCCACCATCTGCTTTGGCGAGATTCAAATCCAGGTCTCCAGAACATTGCTTGGGTCTCTGGATTAACAGTCCAATAATAATACCACTCGGCCATCACTTTGACACATGGAAGCATATATTTCTAATTATCTCACCAAACTCTACCTGTAATTTTAAAGACTTCTATCAGGTCACTCTTCACTGTCTGCTTTCTCTTTAGTAAAATAAACCCAACATTTTCTTGAAATTATGTAACCTGAGTCCTTAAATCAGCCTTGGAAATAATTGTTCCATATTCTCCGGTGTCTTCAGAGCCTTTTCATATTACTGGTACACACTCCTAATTTAAGCAACCTTGGGACCCAGGCTGTGTCAGACTTTGGAACATGCCAGTCTTCAGAGAGATAATAAATTGGAATGCGCTGGTTTAGATTGGAATGCTTTAATATGGTAAGTATGGGCTGCTGCAAAACCAACTTATATGATTACCAAGTATTTTAAGTTAATATCATTTGTCTGGTGATGTTAAATAACTGCTCATGCATTGGATTTAATATCCCTTTCATGCATTCCCACTTCATTATGTCAGCGCAATCTGGTTGAGGTCAGAACTATATAAAGGTCAGAACTATGTACCGTATTCCAAGAGTGGTCTAACCTAAGTTGTGTACAAGTTTAAAATAACATCTTTCCTTTCAATTCTATCCCTCTAGAAATTAATCTCAGTGCTCTGACCTCATTAACCTGCGTTGTTATTTTTAGTGATGTATGCATCTGTATCCCTCGAGCTCTTTGCTCCTCTCATTTTGACTCTAATTTTGCGCATTTACTAATGTTCACTACTTCACACTTACCTATGTTTAAATAAATGTGCCAGATATCCTTTGACCTGCTTCATTCACCTTGTACTCCCACCACAAGCAGATGGATGAACCAGAGAATGATTTTGGAAATGGCTGTCCTCTCAGGAAACTCCACCTCACAACTTCTTTGCAGTGACACGTGCAAATTTTGCTCTCCCAGTATGATATGTGACATGCTGAAGGAGGAAGTATTTCACAGATCTCTTGTTATTTCAAAAAGTTCAGATTTTTTTAGTGATTCTGGGCAAAGTGATTCACTTCCTTTGGTACTCATCTCTTCATTAGAGACAAATAAGTTGCACTTATACAGCACCTAGCCTGAGAGGAGTAAAAATGGAAAGAATTTGTGACTGGGAGGGGTGGTAGGTGTTGGGAAATA
The DNA here is from genome assembly GCF_037043375.1 of Chiloscyllium plagiosum. Taxonomy (NCBI): domain Eukaryota; kingdom Metazoa; phylum Chordata; class Chondrichthyes; order Orectolobiformes; family Hemiscylliidae; genus Chiloscyllium; species Chiloscyllium plagiosum. The sequence goes on from NW_028270168.1 coordinate 21,824,617, forward strand.
GATTTATTTACAGCCATCTCTGCAACATTTGAGTGACAGTGACCTCTGAGACATCATGCTGTAATGGATGGGTGAAAGTAAGTTCCCTCATGCTTCTAAACAGTTCAGGCTTGATGTGTTCACATTACTCTGACTATTATGAACAGTTAGTTTTGAGATCCTATTTCCCTGCCTTCTCTGTCTCTCACACATGGTTTGCTACTCCCAATATCTCTCCTTTTCTCTTGTCTCCTTCTGCCCATCTGTTTCTACTCACTTTTTCCTCTCCTCTTTGTTGACTGTTTCCTCCCAATGTGAAAAGGTGTTTTCTTTCTTCAAATTCCACCGCCAAGGCACAATACAGTTAGTTCGTGCATCAACAGCCTTCTATTCCTTGAACCCTTCCAGAATCTGACAAAGACTTGGGTTGGGGTTCCTCCTGGGACGCCGCTGATCTCAGCTGCAATGGCTTTGGGAAAGTTACAATTGGCCACAATCCCTCTGGGTTAAGGCAGAGGTAAATCAGCTAGCTCCCTGTTGCTGCTCATTATCCAAACACCCTGTCATTGAAAGTGCTTTTGTGTGTTGACATTGCATCCTGGAAGGGTTTGTGTGTTGCAAGGATGCAGAATTAGCAATAACAGCGTACATTACTTTATTTTTTTAAGAAAACCTTGCATTTGTGTAATGCCTTTCCCAACCTCAGGACACTATGCAATATCTAATGGCCAACAAAATAAGTTTTGAAAAATAGAATTACAGCAGTTCAAGAAGACAGCTCATCACCACTTGTTGCAGGATAATTGACAGTGAACAACAGATGTTGGCCCAACTAGTGGAGCCCACATCACATGGACAGTTAAATACGAATACAGCAGCCAACCTGTGCATAAGAAGATCCCACAACCTGATTATAACTAGAAATTCTATGTTATAATGCTGTTTGTTGAGGATAGAGGATATCAAGACCCTGGGGTGATCTCCCCTGTTTGTCTTTAAAGCAGTGATGTAGGGTTCCTGACAGGAAAGAGATGGCATCGATTGAACATTGCATTCAAAAGGAAGTGCCTTCAACAGTGCAGCACTCCCACAGTACCCTGGCAAGAATATCAGTCTGGATTACATGCTCAAGTGTCTGGAGGAGTTTTTAACTGTGTCTTGTGTGATTGGATAACCAGCAGCCACTCACTGTAGTGCCAGAGCAAACAGCGTTTCAGGAGACAGTCTTAGCGTCCTACAGTTATGTTCAGTCCAACTTGTCTATGGTGACCAGATATCCTAAATTAATCTATTCCCATTTGCCAGTGTTTGGTCCATATCCCTCTAAACCCTGGTAAAAACAATGACTGCAGATGCTGGAAACCAGATTCTGGATCAGTGGTGCTGGAAGAGCACAGCAATTCAGGCAGCATCCGACGAGCAGCAAAATCGACGTTTCGGCTTTTGCCCGAAACGTCGATTTTGCTGCTCGTCGGATGCTGCCTGAATTGCTGTGCTCTTCCAGCACCACTGATCCAGAATCCCTCTAAACCCTTCCTACTCAGATACCTTTTAAATGTTGTAATTGTACCAGACTACACCACTTCTTTTGGCAGCTCAATAAATACACACATCACCCTCTGCATGAATAAGTTGCCCCTTAGGTCCCTTTCATATCTACCCCTCTCACCTTAAACCTATGCCCTCAAGTTTATGACTCCCCTACACTGGGAAAAAAAAGACCCTATCCATGCCCTTCATGATTTTATAAACTTCGATAAGGTCATCCTTCAGCCTCCACTGCTCCAGGGAAAAATAGGCCCAGCCAATTCAGCCTCTCCCTTTAGCTGAAAGCCTCCAAACCCAGCAACATCCTTATAATCTTGCCTACACCCCTTCATGTTTAACGACATCATTCCTACAGCAGGGAGACCAGAATTGGACACAGTATTCCAAAAGTAGCTGAAGTCACAACTCCTATAGTCAATACATTGACCAACAAAGACGCGTGCGTGTGCCAAATGCCTTCTGTATTACCAGGTAGAGAAAGAGAGCAACATCATGCCAAATAATGAAGGTGGGAATGCAGCTTAGTAAAAGGAATGCAGGGAATAGAAATATAATTTGCTTCCACTAAAGAATCACTATTGTATCCAAAAACAGAATCCTCTGTTTGCGAAATATGAAGGCATTCAGGATGCTGTGGGAGCCTCAGCTGGAGTCAGGTTCTGTACGGAGCCTGCCGCTTTAAGAAACCGGTTCGAGCGCTGTGATTGGCCACCGCTGTACGTATCCCGGTTTGTTTTACGCCAATCAGCCGCGGGTATTTGCAACAGATGGCGGGAAATATGAATTTCGCGGCACAGGCTTTGGCGCCAGAGGCTGAGTTTCAGACTCTGTGAATCAGGCTGCATTCAGCAGCTAGTACAGTTTCTGCAGCCATTTTTCCCCTCTGAATCAGAGAGGACCTTTCACAATCCATTGCATCCTGCTGCATCTAAAGCAACATTAGCTCCGAGACCCCGTGCAGTTTAATCTAGAGACTTTGCTAATCATTTATATGCCTGCATTTGTTGACTTTGTCTTTTATTTTGTGTTCAAATCCCGGTTTGAAGTTAACCATTTTTTTTGCCCCTCTCTCTCTCTCTCGTTGCAAACAAAAGGGGGAGAGTGGGGGGAAGATTGCAGCTTTGCAAAAAAATGCCAAAAGGAGTTTCCCCAGCCCCGGGCAGGGGAATTATTGGGGTGGTGACTGGTTCCCAGAAAAAACTTAGCAATGTGGAAAATGGGAGTACGGGGCTATGTAGCCCCCAAATCCCTACCATCCCTGCCAGTTATTTCACTCAAATTGCAGGAGCAGTGTACTCTGATCACAGTGATTGTTTGTATGCAACCCCTCAAGGACCTGAAGTTAGAACAATAAGGACCAGCACAGGGCGCCTGCCGGTAAGTGTAATTTATAATTTATATGTTCATTTTGAAATAGATGTGCATTTATACTTGTGTGTTTAGCTCAGTTCCTGCAGATATCAGGTCATTCTGCATTAGTCATCATTCAGGGGAATTAACTTCGCTATTTCTGACATGTCTTTTTGCAAAAATACAAAAAACAACCCTACTTTGTATACGTATGGGAGTTGGGGGGAAGTGGGGGGTGTGAAAACAGGTTTCGCTTTCTTGCTGTGTAACTGGATCTATTGTAATAGAGAAACAGCTCAGATAGCTGTTTACTGCAACTCTTGGCTGCCTTAATTTTGCATTTATTTCAGGGCAAGCGAAAAAAGTTTCTCCAGCCTCTCGATTTATCATCAAAACACGTTGACCATTTTCTTAGGTGATCAAACTGTCACTGTCTGAAATTTTACTGGGCTTGTCTTGAGATTTAACTCTTAGGTTCAGAGGACTTTCTCAATATTTATATTTAGATATGAGGGTCAACATTTGAAGATTTTGGTGCTTTCATGTATGAAATTCAAATGAATGAAAGTGAAACTAACCAATCATTGGCACTTTACTGGCACTCAGCCTTTAACCTCATCAATCAATATTTTTACTGGAGGGTGGGGGAAGGATGTTTACTGCAAACTCTACGGTGTAGGCAGCTTAGGGTTCAAAGTTAAAAATGCAACTGACAATACACTGCCTGGTAGAGAAATTTGAAAGAAATAGTATGACAATGTCATGATTAATTTCAAAACGTGGGAAAAGTTGCTGCTGAATTTTCTTTTTGATCCTCTTTGTGAAATGTACCTGTTTCAATTTTAAACATCTTCAGTGGCTTAAAATTTAGATCCAATATTGTGTCTGAACAGGGCACTCATAGCCCCACTCATCATCTTTGAGGGTGAAGCAATATTAATACAAGACTATGCTCACCTGTGACACCTTTTTTATTATTGAACTCATTGAAGTTTCCTCTCGTGGATTGGGGAGCTTGTAAAGCACAGATGTCCTCAAAAATGCATCCATCGTTTCTAGTTTTTAAACCATGTCTGATTTTGGTCATGGCCTACTTTTTTTTTGAGGGGGATGGAATGGGGAAGGAGTTTCTTGTTGACTGAACTGCTTTTCTGGCAAAGGACTCCAGTCGTAGAACTTTATTTTTCCAAGGGTGCCTGTATTTATCTCTTGAATTCTGTATAAATGTTGCTGCTTTGTCTCATTGTTCTTCCTCCTATAGGATTGGAGTTCTTGTTCAGCTGCTCCCTCCATTGCCTCTGAAACAGGGAACACCATTTAATCCTCTGAGTCCTACCTTTGCCCCAAATACCTTTTTTAATATATATGCAAACCAAAGGTAGTAATAATTGGGTTAGCATTTGTTGAGAGTCTTTCACGACCCCCTGGAATAGTCAGAAGGCTGGCAAGGGGATTTAATTGGAGGCAAAAATTCAGTTTCCTGATGGGTTAAGGTTTTGCAGTCAAGTTCTCAAGAACTTTCAGATGGATAAACTTTCCTAATCTTCATTCTTAAGAGCCATTTCTGCATTCATTAGCATGTCATGAATGCTCATTAATAGCCCAGCCCACTGGAATTGAGTTAACAGTGCAATCCCATAATCCAAAATGGCAAGTCCATGTATATACTTGTGTATTCACAGATAGTCTACTCTGGCAGGCACAGGCCTTAATGTGCATACACTATGTCCTCCATACTCAACTTCACCGACTTGGCTCCTTTCCAAACAAGCTGTTGTTTTGCGCAAATGTTTAAAGGGTGAAGCCTGACCTGGTTAATCAGCTGGTGATAAGTCTGCCATATGCAAACTGCATCCCTGTAGTTAAATACTTGTAAAGAGTGAGGCATCTCCATGTTCAGCAGCTCACTGATTGAGAAGTCTTAGCTTTATGCAGTATGATTTTAGATTAGATTACTTACATTACTTACTTCGGCCCAACAAGTCCACACCGACCCTCCGAAGAGCAACCCACTCAGACCCATTCCTCTACATTTACCCTTTCACCTAACACTACGGGCAATTTAGCATGGCCAATTCACCTGACCTGCACATTTTTGGACTGTGGGAGGAAACCGGAGCACCCGGAGGAAACCCTCACAGACATGGGGAGAATGTGCAAACTCCACACAGACAGTTGCCTGAAGTGGGAATTGAACCTGGGTCTCTGGCGCTGTGAGGCAGCAGTGCTAACCACTGTGCTACAGTGCCACCCTAAAGTATGTAAGTGTTTAACATGTCAGTGTTGGGGATGAACACTGGGCCATCCATTATGTCTGCTCACATGAGGCAGCCACACCAGCTGATGCCAACAAATCTGATTGGGGCTGGCAAATGAGGCTGAACTCAGTGGGGTCATCTTTTGTGTTTGTACCTTTGTTCCATACCAGCCATTGCTGAAAACTATCAGTTGTGTACTTGTGTCAAGTTGTGATGGAAGGTCAATGAGTTGATGTATGAGCTGCTGTGTATTGTAGCTCCTTTTACTGTTTTGTATATGAACCCTGGCAGTTGTGAGAGTCAGTACTGCTGGTGCATGCAGTGCTGCTTAGGTAGCTGCAGTTAAGTGGCAGACATTGATTGTACATGAAGGATCCATTGGAGCTGCGTGGTAGCCAACCTCCTGTGTTGCTGTTCTCAGCTTGACAATGCTAACACTCACCCAGAGGGACGTCGAGTGGTACGTACTGTGCCAGAAGGCAACAGTTATTCACCAAGAGAGCCAGGTTCTCTTGAGCTGGCCACAGGCACTACCTCCAACAACTGCATTCATCAGTTGGGCTGGCCTCTTGTTGTCATCCACAGGGTAAAGAGCTTCCCTTCTCTCCAGGACAGCCCTCAGGGGAGCCTCTGAATGTAATGCCCACCCACCCATAAAAAATTGTCATTTTGCACACGTATGTATGTAATGAACTGAGAAGGTAATTGCCCAAGAAAACTCAGCCCATACCTGAGCAGAAATACCCCCTGCCTTTGAACCTGCCTTCAAACTTGGGGTGGAATTTTCACTTTGCTTTTTGAGCGAGTATCTTAAAGTGCTTCTTGGCTTCCTTTCTGAAAGATTTGGATTTAATTTGTAGACTTGTATCCCTTTCATTCTAGGCTACTGATTTACTGGAATTGGTTTCTTCCAAGTTAACTTGGCAGTTTCCCTTACTATCTTGAAAACTTTGCTGGAGCAGGTGATGTGTTAGGAGAAAGTGAGGACTGCAGATGCTGGAGATCGGAGTTGGAAAGTGTGGTGCTGGAAAAGTTAGCGGAAGAAATGCTCGATGTCTAGCCGCGTGTCGAACTCATTGATCTGGGAGCGTAGGGGGATGAAGGTGAGGCCTCTGCTGAGGACTGATTGTTCATCCTCAGAGAGGGGGAGGTCTGGAGGGATGGTGAAAATACGGCAGGGCTGGGAGCTAGGGCCTGCTGTGCTTTTCCAACACCACACTTTCCAACTCTGGAGCAGGTGATGGCCTAGTGGTGTTATCAGAGATATCAGGTGTTCATCTAGAAACATAAGTAATGTTGTGGAGACCTGGTTTCAAATCCCACCTTGGCAATAAAACTCTGGAATTAAAACTCTAATGATGTTCATTTGGAACCATTGTTGATAGTTGGTGTAAGAAAAAACCCAGTTCACTCATGTCCTTTAGGGAAGAAAAGTGCCATCCTTACTTGGGCAGGAATACATGTTGACTCTTAACTCCCCTCTAGGCAATTTCAGGATGGGCAATAAAAACTGTCTGGCCAGTAGCATTCATCCTGTCAATGAACAAAGGTCATATTGTACCCATCCAACCCTTGACTGTGTAATTCTTCACTGATACATGGAGTCCAAGGGTTACAATAAATCCATGTTGAACTCATTTCAAAGTTGGGCATGTATCCCTTGGAATGTGAGAGAATAAGAGGTGATCATGTTGAAATTTCTCAGACCCCAGGAGGGGGAGTTTGACAGAGTGAACACTTTTTAAAAAGAAAGTTTCCTCTTGTGGTGGACACCATAACTAGGAGACAGTATGTAAAAGTAAATGGGCTCCCAAGTAAGAGTAGCAGTTAGGAGAATTTATTTTCTTGATGTCTTGAGTCTGTGGAACGCTCCCTCTTCCTGAGGAAGCACTGGAATCTTGGAAATTGAATATTGTTAAGGTTGAGCTGGATGGATTCCTATCAGGCAAGGAAGTCAAAGGGAAATGGGAAAGTTGGTTTGTGGGCACAATCTGATTTGCCACAATCTTCTCCGGAGGAGGCCTGAGGACCTGAAAGCTGAATAGAAAGTGCTGACTGTTTGTTTTGCCCATGGGGGATGCTGGTTCTGATCCCAGTTCTGTCCTCGCTCTGCTGTTCAGATGGGCATTTTGAGTGAGCTGTTTTTGTAGGTTAGTGATGAGGGTGTAGGAAACCTGACAGCTTAGCTCACTCACCAGTCCAAAGACTCAGACAGGAGATTCATGCTGATTCTATAGTATATTTCTGATGGCACCCCCTCCCTCAGCCGTAGCACCATTTTGGGAGGATTGTATACAGTGTGTGGGCAAGGTTGTTTGATTGAACTCTTGGTGTTATTTGTGTGGCTGTTATCCAGTCCTTAACCAAGCCCTACCTATCCTCATACATCTTGTATTTGGTGGTCCTGTTTAAATCGTGTGGTTTTGGAGGGGAATGTCCTTCTGCTATTATCCAATTGATTGTTAAAACTTAACTCTGAGAATCATTTGATTGAAATTAAATAGGAACATGTAAATTCATGAAAACAGGAGATTTGGACTTTTATGGCCTTTATCTGGGCTATGATACGTTCCCTTACATAGGCTACCAATACTATCTACCCAGCACCTTTTTGGCAGGATGTTGTCATGTCTGCTATAATAAAATCAGGAATGAAGGCCTGAGGAAGGACTTATGCCCGAAACGTCAATTCTGCTGCTGTTTGGATGCTGCCTGACCTGCTGTGCTTTTCCAGCACCACACACTCGGCTCTGATCTCCAGCATCTGCAGTCCTCACTTTCTCCTGCTATAGTAAGTGGCTTTCCTGGGGTCTTGATCTCCTAAAATAGTTCCCGTTTTCTCTAGATCTTGAGTTAATGCTGTTTTTTTTCCCTTCGCTTGTATATTCTTCCATCTCCTTCATCTGTGTAATTGTCCCCTTCACAAAACTCGGATCTCTGTTCTTCTCTGTTTCTGGTCTTTTGTAGTCCCTGTTTTGATTGGCCATTGGTGGCCATGCCATCATCTACCTAGACACTTCACTCTGGAATTCCCTCCCTAAGCCTTTCTGTCCTTTTTAACTCACTCTCTTCTGAAGCCAACTTTATGATGAAGTTCTAGGCCACCCACTGAAAAAAATATTTGGGCAGATTAATGTTGAATAAAAACCAAAATAACTACAGATGATGTAAATAAGAAACAAAAATAGAAATTGCTGGAAAAGCTCAGCAGGTCTGGCAGCATCTGTGGAGAGAAATCAGAGTTAATGTTTCTGGTCAAGTGACCCTTCCTCCGTTCTGCCAGACCCGATTTAGTGTTGAATGTTGTTAACACTCCTCCATATCACTTTGGTGGGTTTTACATTTTTTTATAGGTGATATATAAATGCAGCTTGTTGTTGGAAGCAACTGCACCATAATTAAAGTTTTTTTGATTTATTAGTGGAGCTCAGTCCATCTTGCCTGCAAACATTTTCAACTGGTGTTGAGTTCAGGGCCTTGTTTACATATTTGCCCTTCGTTAAAGTCTTCTGATTTCATGTTGCTTTTATGACGTATTGTGATTCATTCCAATTCTCTAGTTGTTTAACATGCAAACAGACAAATTTAAATTTAACGTACAAGACAGGGTTGGTCCATTTCATAATGTGAAACAGGTACACTCCTGAAATGGAGATTTGTTTTTGGGAAGGGCTATGGGAGACAGAGAGCCAGTATAGAGATGGGCTGAATGGCTTCCTTCCATGTTATCGAAATGAGGAGAGTCTGAAATGCTAGTTTAAGAGCCCCTTCATATTCAAAGTTTGGGAGAAGATTTGTAGCTCGGGTGCTGGTTGTTGTGGTTCTGTTCGCTGAGCTGGGAATTTGTGTTGCAGACGTTTCGTCCCCTGTCTAGGTGACATCCTCAGTGCTTGGGAACCTCCTGTGAAGCGCTTCTGTGATGTTTCCTCCGGCACTTGTCATGGTTTGAATCTGCCGCTTCCGGTTGTCAGTTCCAGCTGTCCGTTGCAGTCGGTGGAACTGACAACCGGAAGCGGCAGATTCAAACCATTACAAATGCCGGAGGAAACATCACAGAAGCGCTTCACAGGAGGCTCCCAAGCACTGAGGATGTCACCTAGACAGGGGACGAAACGTCTGCAACACAAATTCCCAGCTCGGCGAACAGAACCACAACAGCCCCTTCATATAGCTCAGTGTGCCTTCTCTCTGTAACTAAGCAGGTGTTGCCTTTTGTCTCAATAGACTTTGTTGTTTTCAGGTTTATGAATGGAAGTTTATGGTGCTGATCTTTGTTTTGAAGCTTTGAATGAAAGATTTAGGGAGATGGTATGACAGCTAAAATGTCCCGCAATTACAACCAAAAAATCTGAGGAAAGCAAGGTCTTCATCTAAAGGGAGTAAGAGTTATGAAGTTGTAATTGCTAGAGCAAGCCATTGAAGTAGCCAATGTTAATTAGACAGATTTTATGATTAACCAGGAAGCCAACGGCATTGGGGAATAGTGGCGGGGGAGTGGAGTTGCAGCCACATCAGATCAGCCATGGTCCTGTTTACTGGCAGAGCAGGTTGGAGGGACCAAATAGTCTGTTTCTAATTTTTATGTTTTGTTTGATCCAAAGGCAATTGGGTAGATGTTTGGAAAGAATCTGATGAGCCAATGAGACCGAGTTGCGGAAAACCAGCTTGTGTTTTTGGGCCTAATGATGTTTTCCTACCTTTTCTCTCCCCTTCAGATTTCCTATTATCCTAATCAGCCCTGTATGATACAAAAACAGAAATTGCTCAAAAGGCTCAGCAAGTCAGGCAGCATCTGCGGAGAGCAGTCAGCCATGTACGGTGCCTGTATCTTTCCATGTTCTGCCATTCCAAGTGGACATTTGAGTTTGAATGCTGTGTGGTTGTTGCATCTGGCAATTGGTTGTCATTCAGTTGTAACTTCACTACAGAAAGCTGACTTCAAATTGGTCAGTTTTGGGAGGAGTCCATTTTAGCCATGTCCAAGTCAATGCTGAATTATATTTTCTCTTCTTTGAAGGACAGCTAAATTGGCTGCTAGTTGGGACGATGGCTAACCTCAGCGAGACTGTCTGTCTCTCTCCCCCACCCTCCCACGCTGTGCAAAATATTGGCTTTAGATGAGACTAAGTGCAAGCAATGCACCAGAAGTGGGCACAACGGAAATGAAACACATTCAAATGCTCACCAGCTAGTTTCAGGGGCTACCTTTTGAGGTCAAGTTTAAATTATTGCTGAAACTCTTTTATAAAACTGGAACACGAGAAGCTGATTGATGTCCACCTCTTGGACCTTGTCCCATTAAACCATCCTCTGCTTCTGCTGTTGTTTGGAGGGCAGATATTTGCTTTCATGTGTGTTTTTAAAACTTTTAAGCTGGTGCATTTCTTTGTTACTCTTCTTCCCATGCGCTGGGGTATTGTTTACTTCAATTAATTTGGTGTCGGCCCTAAAAATGTACAGAATATAAACTATACTTTTCTAAATATCACCTAGGCCCTAAGGACATGGCTGTGGTCATGAGCATAAAAACTACAACTTGTGCCCATATAGACAGAAACTTCAGACCTCTCTCTCTCTCTCTCTCTAAGTGCTTTACAGGAGAGTTATTGGACAAAATCTGGTACAGAGGTGCATAGCTTTAATAGCATAAGTGTCCAAACATTTAGTCAAAGGACTAGAGTTTTTTAAAAGGGAATCTCAAAGGCAGGAAGAGAGGCTGAGAGATTCAGGGAGGAAATTCCAGACCTTTGGGCTAAAGCAGCTGATGGTAAAACTGCCAATGGTGAAGGAATTCAGAATTGGTAAGGATGTCAAGGGATGATCTGATTAAGGTCTTTGATATTTGGGTTTCAATGTAGAGGGATTTGTATAGAGAGAGTACTTTCTGTCTGAGGGGAATCTGAGCAAGGAGGCACAATCTTGAAATTAGAGGTAGGCCGTTCAAGACAGAAATCAGGAAGCAATTCTTTACATAAATGTAGTTGAGATCTGGAACATTATCAGTCGCAAGTATTTAGTCTTTTGGGGTGAAAAAGAGGTCAATTAAAACTTTAAAGATGAAGGTGGAAGACTTATTCCTTGTAAAAGGTTATGGAGCAAAGATAGATAATTGGAGGTGAAGAAATTTGATGCATTTATACCAAATTATCTTTGGCTTTCTTACAATCCCCCCCCAAATTCTCCATCAAAGCAAATAGCGGCTTATGTGGCAGTGACTGCTCAGGGCTTTTCGAAATAAATATTCAGGAAGATCCAGATTCGCTTCCAATGATCTTCACATGTTAACATGGTTCAGGTTCTCCACCCAGTAGGTCCTGAAGATGTGGAGGGTTGTTTAGATTTGAATGAGTCAGCAACCAGGTGGTGGTTTTTTTTTTAAAAAAAGCGCATGTATTGTTTTGAATACTTCGAACACCCTTGAATGCTTGTGTGAGTGCCATGAAACCACAACAGATGTGGTCCTACTCCTATTGCCTACTTGCTTCCCTTCACTTCAGCACCCAGCTGTCGTCATGGTGGGTGACACTGAGCTGTGCTGAGGTTAACACTGAGGCCAAGGCAAGGACAATGTGAAACAGTCAGCTAAAGCATAACTGTAGAAAACAACCTGATTTCCTCTGGGGACACTCTTGTGATTAAACCAAGCAGATTGGTGGAGATCAAGTATTTTATTGATTTACAAAGCAAGCTGCAGGATAGGGATAGGCTATTTGGCCCATCTGCTTTTTGCATGCTCTACCCATTCATATCAGTCTATCCTGCTGTTGCTTTTTTGCTTATCTACTGTGTAACTTTCCCTTGTATGCAATTATGCTACTTGTCTCCCGTATTCCCACAAGGTTGTAAATTCTCCATTCTAACCAATCTCTCAGTAGAAGTATTTTTATATTGTCAGTTTCTTGTTTGTGACTCAGAAACATCATCTCAGTCTACTCTTTTATTTTCCTTTTCATCATTGTCATGGTCTCTGTTGAGTGAAGTTAATCCTAATCTTATACTTGAGCTGCACAATCTATCAATATGTGAACATGCAGCCAATGATTGTTCAAACCCAGTCAGAAGTCTCGTCAGACAATTGAATGGCCACATCTGGGAGTTGCCTTACTTGCCTCCAGATAAACCTGCAGTGCAATACTCAGCTTGGTAGGGTAGTTCAATGTCTCCAAAACTATGATACTCTTATCTCTAAAATTTCTGACTGTATCAGATCCCACTCACCCAAACCCTGACCTACATTGCTGCCTGATCTGGTGATGTCTTCATTTCCAAATTTCTACCTTTTTGCTTTCTGGTTCATCCATGCCTCGTTCTCGCCAATTCAGCACCCTTTGATTTTAATTACTGTACCATTGTTGGCTGTGCTTCAATTACCTAGACCTCAAACTTCTGGGCACCCTCTCCCATATCCCTGTCTCTCCACTGGCCTCTCCTATTGAGGATCCTTCTTAACACCTACCTGTCCAATCAAGCTTTTGGTCACTTTTCTGACAATCACTTGATGTGGCTTAGTTCCATATTCAGCTTTCAAACTTGCTGCGAAGTGTCGTGTATTAATGGCACTGTGTAAATCTCTTAAATTGTTGTCCTGACTTGGGTTAGCAATAAAATGTTAGGAGCATGCTCACAGTGGACAATATGCATGAACTTAGCAGCTGAATTTCAGTATGGCCAAGTAGATTTTGACCACTCTGAACTGTGGCTGTTGCCAACCTGTGGCATCTTCTCTGGATTGTGTGGCTGTGATATATCCTTTGGGCTGAGGTAAGAGTTTGTCCTCCATAATCAAAGGAAATAGTAACTAGTCTGTCAAGCTTGTTTTGGAGATTAGCAAAACCTTTGAACTGTGACTATTAGACTCTGTCCTTGCTGGGTGAGGCAGGGGTAGAGGATAATCTCAGGTTGTGGCCATTTTGCATAAAGGACTTTTTGGGAGACCCACCACTCAATCAGCAGCTTTGCAGGAGGAGTGAAGGCTAGAGGTTGGGTTGTTAGGCTGCAAGGGTAATTCTGCATCTCCTATTAGTTAAGTGGTATGCCATAATTGGAGCTACTCAAAATTTAAGCCTTGTGTCTTGCGATTGTTGAACTATTGTCCTCATAAATTTGAATTCCATTACCATAACAGGAAGGTGAATCCTTTACAAGGATGGTTGGTCTCAGTGAATTGTACATGCACACAAATAAAGCATTGTTCTGAGAGGGGAAGAGGTGAGGGGCTGATGGTGTGATGGGGAGAAAGAGACAGTTGAGGGAGACAGTGGGCTAACAAGAGAGGAGTCTGGCAATATAAAGCGCAGTGAGTTCCATCCTTTGAAGTTTGGCTGTTGGGAGACCTTCAAGTTCAAACATTGATCTGAGGCAAAAATGGAGGAGGAAGCAGAGAAGGTAAAAAAGAAACCATGGTTTTGATTAGTCTCTAAACCTCAACCACAGAACCTAACTTTTATCTTCACGGGTGCAGTCGATGTAATTATGATCTTGTCTGTGATCTAGATAAAATGTGCCATAACCGGTTGGTTGAGGTGGGGCCTCACCAGACTTTTCTCTTTTAGCATCTTTACAAATGTAAAATAAAAAGAATCAAAAATGTTACCCCTTCCATCCCCACCCCTCTCAGAAGCTCGTGTCTCAGCATGATTTCTTATTGAGTGTTATGATATTTTTACAGGCCATTCGGGCCAACACGGTTGTGCTGGTGGCTGCGCGCACACCATCTCCTATTCCACCTTTTCCAACCCTGTCATTTTAACCTTCCAGTCCAATCTACCTCATGTCCTGTTTTGGCTTCCTCCTAAATGTCCCTTTGCTATTCAACCCAATTTCTTCCTGTGCTTGTGACTTCCATAGCTTAATTGTTATTTGAATAGATGGGGTTCTGAAATTCCATACTGGATTTATTGGTGACAATTGTAAATTTATACCTCAGACTTTTGTGTTGTGCAAGGTTTTGTATTGTCCCCAATGCCCTTTTTCGGGGGGGGGGGGGGGGGGGTTGAAAAAAGTCATCTTTACCAGCAGTCTGTCAAACCCTTCCATAGTTGTCTAAAATTTCAATTTGGTACAAAAATGAGGAACTAATACCCCCCATGCCTGAAAGTTATGTCCCTTGGCATGGAGCACAAAGAGAATTTGATGTGGCTGTGATTTTTTTTTTGTTTCTCTGCCACTCCCTTATTGAATAGCCCGCCTAACCAGTCATGTCTAAATGTTTAACAAATGGTTGCAGCCCAAGGCGAATCTTTCAAATCCCTTTAAATTCTAATAGTCATGTTTGATTTTAGCTCTTGCCAAGGGGCAGTCCAATTGTTGGATTTTTCTCTGTTTGGTTCCTTAATCCATCCCTGTCCTCAATTCCTGTTTTGCAACGAACACTGTTACCTGTCAAGACTTTGATCTATGCTGTTTAGTACTGCCTCAACGCCAGGAACCCGGGTTCGATTCCAGCCTCTGTGCAAACTCCACACAGACAGTTGCCATTCTCCCCATGTCTGCATGGGTTTCCTCTAGGTGCTCCAGTTTCCTCCCACAATCCAAAGATATGCAGTCTAAGTGAATTGGCCATGATAAATCACCATAGTGTTCGGGGATGTGGAGGTTAGGTGCATTAGTCGGGGTAAATGTAGAGTAATAGGTTAGGAGAATGGGTTTGGGTGGGTTACGTTTTGGAGGGTCAGTGTGAACTTGCTGGGCTGAAGGTCCTGTTTCCACCCTGTAGGGATTCTATGATTCATGCCAGAAGGCTATGATCAACCTCTTCCTTGACCCTATTTCATTACTACCAAGGTGCTTGAAGCACATATTTCCATTAAGTCTTATGAAAGCAAACAGTGTTAGCCTCATTGTGACTTTTCTGAATTAATATTCATTTAAATTGAATTCATTTAAATTCCTGGTATGTTTCCTCACTTGTGCCATTGCCTGTTCACCCATTGACCCTTTGTTTGACGTTTCCATTTGCTCCTGGTTCACCAGATTTTTAAGTTGTTCATTCTTGTTTTCGATCACCGCATGGTCTTGTTCTCTCCAAATGTCCTCATTCCACTCTACTACCCTCTGAGATCTCTGTTCTTCAATTCTGGCCTCTTGTACATTTTTGTAACTCCATTGGTGATTTATGCCTTCAGCTCTAGGCCCTAAGCTCTGGAAATTCCGCGCCCCCCACCCCACCCCAAAAAATGGCTCCAGTTCTCTCATCTTTTGTGTTGCTCCTTAATGGTTTTTGGTGAACAAACCTAATGTCACCTCGTGTGTTCGTTTTCTTTGTGTAACATTCCAGTGAAGCTCCCTAGGGCATTTTTACTTAGAGTCATAGAGATGTACAGCATGGAAACAGACCCTTCGGTCCAACTCGTCTGTGCCGACCAGATATCCCAACCCAATCTAGTCCCACCTGCCTTGATTAAAGATGTTACAGAAATGGGAGTTCTTCAATTTTACACTCCATTTGGACCTGAGCCTCTGTCCTTTTTGGAAGGTCCTTTTCTAGACCTTCTTTCTGGTCTCCAAAGCTGGTTGCTTAGCTGGTGATGGTGGAAAGAGTCTCCATTTTGTCTACAGTTCCTTGTGAAGAACTTCCTCATCGTTCTTTGGAGGAGACTGTTGGACTGGGAACTTTGAACCTGGTGGCTTGCAAATCGGTGGCTTTAGCAGCACAGGACATGGTATGAGCTTGGATGAAAACATTCTTTCAGTTTACTTCAGCCTGGCAAAGACAAGTTCAAACTTGAGTGCCAGCAAGGGGTAGTTAGTTGAGTGATAGAGGGAAAATGCAAGGGCAGACTTGCAATGTGCAGGGAGTTGCCCTGGTTTAATTTGTGATTGCATCTCTTCTGTTCAGTCCGATCCCTGCTAACACCCTCTAGCCATGATTGTAGTTAGGGATTTTCTTTAATGTGGAGGCGATAAAGCCTAGACCAATTTGCTCATCGAATCGTCTGGTGTATCTCTTGAAATCCGTGTCTCTCCGTCTTACCATACTGATGGAATGTTTTTGTGAATGTTGTTCATTTTTGTTTGGGACTGTCAGATTAAATACTGACTATTACCTAATGCTTAATTCACTCTGATTACCTCAACATTGATCTCAAAAGTGCGTTGTTTGTTTTTTGCCTTTTATTCTCAACAGTAATTGAAGTGCAGGTAGCATTTATGAGTTTGAGCAAAGACCGAATGGAGTGAGATGAATTGGAAAGAACTCCCAAAGGGCTGGTAGAGGCATGCTGGGCAGAATGGCCTTGTTTGCAGCTGAGGTTGAGCTTATAACTTTTCCAAGTCTACGTGACTCCCTGCCTCACCACGCAGGGCATTAGCACATTAAAGCTTTTTGGGTACGAGGAGTGTGGGATTGTTCAGAATGCTAATACCTAATTAGATCAGTATATTCAGCTGGGTTGGTGCCTCACTTTTTGTGACCAGTACTGTAATCCATCACCACAACCTGCCCAGTGTGGCAGTGGTGAGGGAGCAGGGGATTGGCGAATTGATGGGCAAATGCTTCAGTTTTGACTGGAATCTGGTTATTTGTGTGGAACTCAGTGGATAGCACTCACTCACTCCATGAAACAGAAGATTTTGTTTTGCAGTCCACTCCAGAGACTAGACTACATAATCCCAGCTGGCATTGTCAGCTGAGGCACGGTGTATGTGTTCTAATAGGGTGGGAGTTGTGTAAAAGACCTCATGGCTCTATTTGAAGCACACTGCTGTTCTCCCAGGTTTCTCGGCCAAAGTTAATCTTACAGTCAACCCTGAAAAATGGGTCATCGAGTCACTTCCTTTCATTGGTACTTCTTCTCTTGTGTATGTTATCTGCCACTTTCTAACGTTGCAGCAGTAACTTCATTTCAGAATTGCCTATTCAGTTTTCATGTTGGTTGTGGAATGAGTATAGAGGACACTGGGGCGGAGGTTCAGTGAGCTGCAACATTAGTTTTGTTCACCACAGGTGCTCTGACCTGATGAGTCCTTTTATTGAATTTCCAGCATCCATGGTATTATTAACTATTGCATCAGGAGCAGGAGCTCATCTTGATGCCTCTTCCTCAGGCAGTGAAGCAACCCCTCAGTACTGCAGGGGGTGCTTGAACCCATGGTTGGAAGCCATTGGGGCTGGTGGTGGTGAGGAGCTGAAGTGCTACTGACTGAGGCATGGCTGGTGCATCGGGGTCAAGACACCGTAGAAGGCCAATCTTTTATTTTCGGATCTGTTTTTCACCTGGTTTGGCTGTTTAGAATTGTACAGCATGGAAACAGACCCGTTGGTCCACTCAGTCTACGCCGAACATAATCCCAAACTGCCTGCATTTTGCCCTTATCCCTCCAAACATTTCTTAGCCATGTACAGAGGAATCTTGATTATCCGAATATCAATTATCCAAAGGTGATCTCCAGATCCCGATAAAAGCATTACATCAAAAAGGTGTTTCCAACACTGATCACGTCTTGTATTTACAGTGATTAAAAACTAACTTGGCTTCCTGAAATGATGCCTAGAACAGTCCTGGACATTGATGGGAGCCCAGGCACATTCTCCAAATGACTGATCCTCTCTCTCTCTCTCTCTTTCCCTCCCCCCCCACACTTTCCCTGGAGTTCTACACAAACCTCCCCTTCTCTCCAACATTGTACTGTATAGTGATGTGGGTGGGGCAGGGGCGGACTGGTAAAACGGGGTTGGGGGGGGGGGGGCGGGGGTTCACAAGCAGTGTGCTGCTGCCTAATTTTCTGAATGGGGACCGACTTAGCAAGTGCTTGCTGTGTCAATCCCATTGAGCTGACTGGGGGCGGGAGGCTTGAGCAATGCTGCAGGTCTCTTACACACAAGTGTGTGTCTGCTCAGAAACAAACCCTGAGACCGGGAGAGTGAGCAAGGCAGGCAGAGCGAGGCATTGAATCAATTAACCAAGTAATCAATTATCTGAACGAAATAGTGCCTGCTCATCTCATTCGAATAATCGAGGTTCGTCTGTACTTCTCCAAATGTCTTTTAAATGCTGTAATTATAACTGTATTCACCACTTCCTCTGGCAGTTTATTCCTCATACTTTTTCTTGAAAGTTTCACCTCAATATCTTTTTAAATCTTTCCCCTCTCACCTTTAAAAGATGCTCCCCAGGCTTGAAATCCCCAACTCTAGGGAAAAGACATTTGCTGTTAACCTTCTGTATACGCCTCATAATTTTATAAACCTCTAAGGTCCCCTTTTTTTAGATCGGGCTGGTGCTCATCAACCACCTTGGCATCTTTGAAGACAAGACAAGATGGAAATCTCAGCGGGCATCCATGGATTGTTGAACAGGAAGGAGCTAACACATTATTCAGGTCAAAGTGCTGGTTTGAATATGTAAAGTGAACAGGGAGCCCAGGGAATGAAAATATTCTACAACTTGCAAATGACTACCAACTGCGGAGAGTAATAAAGGACACCACATTCTTGTTGATGCACTGACTGAGATCTGGCTGTGTTCTGCCTTTGTCTTTTTACTCTTTATTTCTGTTTATCCGGAGGCTAGTGGGCACTATAGTTCCCTTGATTTGAATTGCAAACAGAATGCGCTCAGCAGCTGTAAAGAGCGAGTAGGCCCCATTGCATGTTTCTGTTGTGACTCTGTCTTTATGACCCATTATTATCGCAAGTCCAATTCTGCCCAAATTGGCAAACTGATAGGCGTTCTGTGCAAACAGCTCGAGAGAGTAAATAGTACCTTTCATATGCCCATTAGAGATTATCACGAGATAAGGCTTTAATGTTACATGGGATTGGGAGTGGGGGTGTGCAGGGGGGAGGGGGAGCCTCTATCCAATGTCTCTTTTCCAATTACCCTCCTTTGCACAGTGTGATGCAGAGCCACTGGCAATGTGCAGGCTCACACAGAAACATTTTAAGATCAGCTCAGATGTTTTTCTACCACTAAAACATTGGTGCCCAGTAGGTGACAATTCTCCACTCCATTGTCCATGCTGTGATGAGTATGGCATTTGGGAATGCCTCCTTAACACCTGCTTTCTGCGCTGTAAAGATCGCATTGTCACTGTTTGTACACCTTGATTCAGGCTTTGAGGAATGTGCTTTGTCGCAGTGGTGTTGGAGTTTGTGCTGTGGATTTCTGCCTTGCTCTGTCCTTTTGTTTTATGCCTAAAAACGAATGTTGGCTGAAAGAAGAATCTTGCAGAGGCTTAGCAGATGGGAGGTAGAGAATCAAGTGGACGTTTTCTGTATTGTACGATGATCCTGCATGTTCCCTGCACCTCTGAGCAAATAGTTGAACTTCTGACTTTGGTTACTGTGTAGCAGCATTTGTCTGTCCATGGGGTAAAGAGACATTGGGTTAACAATGCGCAGCCTGTTGGTGGGGCCTCACCATGTGGTTTTATCACTCCCACCTTAACTCCTCTTGTTGAGTCGGAATTTTGGAAACCAAGAAACAAATTTGCATTTATAGAGTCATCGAGATGTACATAACGGAAATGGACTCTTCGGTCCAACTTGCCCATGCCGACCAGATAGCCCAACCTAATCTAGTCCCATTTGCCAGCACTTGGACCCATATCCCTCTAAATCTTTCCTATTCTTATACCCATCCAGATGCCTTTTTAAATGTTGTAATTGTACCACTTCCTCTGGCAGCTCATTCCATACACATGCACTACACTCTCTGCATGAAAAAGTTGCCCCTTAGGTCTCTTTTACTGCATAGTTTTCCCCTCTCTCCCGAAATCTATGTCCTCTAGTTCTGGACTCCCACCCCCCCACCCCAGAGAAAAAACCTTGTCTACCCTATTATAAAACATCTTTTCCCATTCTCAGGATGTGCCTTTTTAAAAGTATTTTTTAAAAAAGTGTTGCCATTCTTATGATTCATAGAATGAGCAACCAATTTACACACAGCAAGCTCACAAACTGTAATGTGACACCCACCAGTTTGTTCATGTAGGGATAAATATTGACCAGGACACCAGGGAGAATGTCTGTCTTTGGCCTGTCTTCAAAGAATGCCACGAGGTCTTGTCTGCCCTGTATCATCATGTGCAAATAGATGGCACTCCTGACAATGCAGCACTAAGGTCAATTGGAGGCTATTAGCCCAGCTTAAGAGTAAGATACCACCCAGCCTGCAATTCCAGACTCCACCCTTTTGTCATATCTACCACGGTGTCTTGGAGTCACCACCAGGTTTCAGAATGGAAAGCTTGCTTGCTGTGATTCCCTGCTGGTTGGTGCTCCAGTTGATTTCTCCACCTCCTGATGCTGCCTGGTTTGTTGTGTTCTTCCAGCCTCTTGCTTGTTTACGCTGGATTCCAGCATTTGCAGTTTTTTTTTAATTGTCTGTAACCAAGTTTGATGCTCAAGTAGCTATTTTTATTTCTGTCTCCCATGTAATCTCTGCCAGCCAATCCGCTGGTGACTTGAGATCAACTCTCCCAGTGACCAGCTATTCTCTGTTCTACTGTCCACACCTGATTCCCACCATGCCCCCCCGATTTTTCTGATAGCTGCTTTGGCAGGAAGCAGCTGTCCTCTCAATTGCCTCTTGCCCCCACCCACATATGGTATAGGGACACAGTGCCCTGTTAGGGAGGGAGTTCTAGGATTCTGATCCTGAAGGAATGGCCAATATGTTTCAGGATGGTGTTGAGGGGGTGCTCAGAGGGTAACTTGCAGGGGCTGATGTTCCCCAGACATCTGCTGCCCTCGCCCACTCCACAGGGGAGAGGTGATTGGTTTGGAAGATACTGTCTGAGGAGCCTCACTGCAGTGGGTCTTGAAAATGGTACACACTGCTGCGACTGAGCATTGGTGGTGGAGGGACTGGGTGCTTCCAGGAGTAGAGCTTTACTCTGTATCTAACCCCATCCTGTCCCTTTCCCTGGGATGGATTGGGATAGTGTTATACTCTAACTCTGTCAGGAAGCAACCAGCCAGGAGGACATAGTGAATTCCCATTTGTTGGAATAAGTGACTGCTGTTTCTAAACACCAGGGCCTGCAGTTTGTGGTGCTATCTGAGTGATGCTCCACTCCTCTGGAGTAGGTTCTGTATACATTGATTATTGGAATTCAGGGAGACTTAAAGTGGATTCCCGATTGTTTACCTAATAGCTTCTTAGCTCCTTTCCTGTTTTATTTAAGTGTCTTTCTCACTGGCTTGGATTTTGTATCTTTTCTTTAACTTCACCAGGCACTGTCTCTAACTGGGTAATGTGACCTCACATCCTGAGTGGTTTTTGGCCTTTAGTTTCCTTCCCCCTTGGCCACTGTGACTCATTGTTTCACCATGGTTACCCGTGAATCAGAAATTAATGTTCAAGTCCAGAAACATGACTGGCATTTTCACTCCTCCTTTGTGTGCTAGGCAGAGGGAGTGCTACACTGGCTGAAGTGCTGTCTTTTCAGGGCAGTAGTTAAATCAAGGCCCTGTTCGTTCTTAGTGTTGAAGAATATTTGGCATTCACTTATTTTGAAGGGGATCCAGGCAGATCTCTCCAGTATTAATCACTTGATTAATGTTGAGTTCAATTATGTGGACAGACTGAAGGTGCTGTGGAGATGATTGAAAGACTTGATAGAGGTGTTCATGGTGGTCCGAACAACTCTGATGGACAAAATCTGCTTTCCATTGGTAACAGTGTTGAGCCCGAGGACTGCAATGTGAGATAATTGGCAGAATAACCAGACTTGAGGAAAAATTTCTTTTATGCAACAAATAGAATGCATTGCCTGAGTTGTGTACGGTGGAGTTAGATTCAACCCTGACTATCCAAAAGGGATTGGAGAATTATCAGAAGAGTAAAGGGTTCCAAAGAAGATGCATTAAACGCAAAACATTAACAGTTGGTGCCAAACCTGTTTCTCCAGCACTTGCCGTTTTTATTTTAACATCATAGAATCCCTACAGTGTGGAAACGGGCTATTCAGTCATCCATTTTCTCCACCCGCCCCCCCTCCCCAAAGAGGATCCACCTGGCCCACCCTGTCATTCTGCATTTCACATGGGCCAATCCACTGCAGGAGGAAACCAGAGCACCCAGAGGAAACCCACACAGACACAGGGAGAATGTGCAAGTTCCACACAGACGCAGTCACCTGAGGTTGGAATCAAACACCGGTCCCTGGTGCTGTCAGGCAGCTGTGCTAACCACTGAGCCACCAGTGCCTACAGTAATTTTGCTTTTAATAAAAGTGAAGATTTACCAGCTATAGGGACAAAGTGGAGAGCTGCACTTGCTGAGAACCTGCACAATGGGTTAAATCTCCTCCTTCTGTGCTGTAACCATTCCAGATATTTGTAATCAGTCTGCTGAGACATGTTAAGACGCACCTGAACAGCAGGTAGAACCTGAACCCAGGGACACACTCACTGTACCAGAAAAGCCCTCCCTCCTGTTGCGGTTTGGAAACCCTATCTGCCTATCTTCAAGGTTTTATTTGGAGGTAACTTTCAGTAGCCCGATGGTCTAGGCAGATTATGGTGACTTCACCTTTACTTTTACTTTTAAGATACCTTTTTAAAAAAAATCTATTTGTTCAGACATGTTATGACCCACCTCTGGGCCAGGTGTGACTCGAACCCAGTGTCCTAGCCCAGAGGTGGAGACACCAGTACTGCACCACAAGAACCCTTTCCTCTGACTTTGAAACTGAGACCAACTCTTACAAATTGCCTTGATTGAGATCAGCTAGGTAACTTCTAAGTTACAACCTCACTGGTGTTGAATAGTGTTGCTCAGCTTTACGTAAGTATGATTACATACACATTGGAAATGGAGGACTGTGGTCTGTTGATGTGAAGGCCTATTGCTTACTTTAAAAGTTGGCGACAGTAATATCCTTTATAATGCTCCTGTATATGTGTGGAGCTGAGTGCTGGGGTGATCCAGTTCATTGCTGCTTTCTCAGTGCTTCTATTTATATAACCCATGCTGCTCCCAGGCCTGTGGAATGCAACTTATTTGCATGGATACACTGGGTTCTTCAGCAGTTCATGTTGTGCTGAGAGATTTGAAAAGGCAGTAACTTGCGTTTATTTCACGCAAAACCACTGAGGCAGAAATGTAGAAAAGTACTATCCTGTAAATGGAGGAAACTCAAAATTCTTGCAGTACAGAGGGATCTGGGTGTCCTGCGACAGGAAGAACAAAAAGTTAGTCAGCAGGGGATTGATAGTGATTAGAAAGGTGCAGGAAATGTTGGCATTTCTTATTTGGGGTTTGGAATATCAAATTACAGCCCGTTCTGCAATAATGCGGTAGTTCTATTCACATGCAATCCCGTGTTGTAAGAAAATCGTGTAATAGTAGCACCATTTAAACTAATGGGGCCAGAATCACGTTATAACCCATACACTGTTTAAAGGATCGTGCTAAAGAAACTGTGTTCCCCAATTCGTCAATTGCATAACAGTGAATTTGCATTAACAAAATGCAAGTTATAGCAGAAAGACCTGTAGGTTGTTTTGCTGCAGTGGTACTAGACATTTGGATGAGACCTCAGAGTGTGCAATTTGGTTTGACATATTTAAGGAAGTAGACATTTCAAATTTTTTGAAGAGAATGTTCACTTGAGTAAGAGATTAGTTTCTGAGGAAAGGTTATTCAGGTTGGGCTAGTATCCACTGGTGTTTAGAAGAATGACCGGTGATCCTTTCTGAATCATGTAAGATCCGAAGGGGTCTTGGTGGGATGAATGCTGATAGGATGTTTCCATTTCTGGAAGGAACAAGAACTCGGGAACCAAGTTTTTTTTTTTAACAAACAAAGTCTCCCATTTAAGCCTGATATGCAAAGATATATTCTCTCTGTCTCTCTGTCTTCCCCCTCCATCCTCTCTCTCTTTTCTTCCCCCCCCCCCCCACCCCGTCCAACTTTGTCACCCCCATCCCCACTCCCTCTCTGTCCCTTCCCCCTCTCCGTGTCTCTCCCTCTCCCACCCAGGGAGGGCTGAGAATATATACACCTTGCTGTCACTGAACGTTAAGGCAAAGGTTGATAGGTCCTTGATTAAAAAGGGATGTGGGGAGGGGATCTTTGGGCAAACAGGAAACTGGAGCCAACGCGATGATCTTATCAAATGGTGGAACAGGTTCAGGGAGCAAAATGGTCTTTTTACATATCAAATCGCTATAGTCTGGAAGCAGGCCATTCGGTTCAACAATGTCCCCACCGATCCTCTGACGAGCCTATTAGACTATTATTTCATTCCCAGGCCATTTGGCCGACTAGTGGGCGGCACGGTGGCACAGTGGTTAGCACTGCTGCCTCACAGCGCCAGAGACCCGGGTTCAATTCCCGCCTCAGGCGACTAACTGTGTGGAGTTTGCACGTTCTCCCCGTGTCTGCGTGGGTTTCCTCCGGGTGCTCCGGTTTCCTCCCACAGTCCAAAGATGTGCAGGTCAGGTGAATTGGCCATGCTAAATTGCCCGTAGTGTTAGGTAAGGGGTAAACGTAAGGGTATGGGTGGGTGGCGCTTCGGCGGGGCGGTGTGGACTTGTTGGGCCGAAGGGCCTGTTTCCACACTGTAAGTAATCTAGATCTATGCCAGTGTTTGTGTTTCAAACAAACCTCCTCCCATCCTAGCTTCATCTTGCCTTATCAGCATGTCCTTCTGTTCTCCCCTCGGTTGTGTTTATCTGCCATTCTCTGTACTGTCAGTAACACTGACAAGACTTGCTGAGTCCCACTGTCAATGGGATTTTTATTGAATTTGTTATTGGATTAATTGTTGAGGGGCTTTGTGTTCTTTGCCAGAAATGTGAGTGCATAATTTTAGGCATTGGTGGGACATCTGGACTGAAGCCCATCTGTACTGCCAGGTGGAAGTTACTGATCCTAAGCCATAGTTTAGAGGCAGAGCTAGGAGAGGATGTAGGTTAGTCATGAGGACAGATCAAGACATCCAAAGTACTTAGAATTAACTCTTACTTCCAACATGTCCTTTTTGTTTTCAATAGAAGTGCTGCAGCCAAAAGATGACTGCAGCTGTAAGTTCAGTGGCTGTCTGGCAGAATCCTTTTTCAGTGTTGCACCTGTACAAATTCAGGGAAATCTCAACAGGAATACTGAAAAGGAAAAGATAAAGAGGCTGATTGTTCTCACCAGGGAGCCATCTCCAGACATGTTTTTGTTTTACTCTTTCAAGGGTCTACGAAAGGGTTAAAAACTGATTGCGGCCCCTAGTCTGTGTATGCGTCTGATGTACTAGTGTGGCTAATTATCACAGCATTAGAATAGTTACTAAGCACCCCTACATTGAAGGTAAGAAGTCAAGGATGTCTTCTGCTCTGAATGCTGGCAAGCAGCCATTATCGAAAGGCACCAGAACAAAATTTCAATCAACCAGCAGAACCAAGAATCTCTAAATCAAGTGTTTGGCTCCCACCTTCAACTTGACCTGTACAATATAATGGCCATAGCATTCTACTATCTCTGCTTCATGATGAACTCTGACCTGTAAATATTTTCCATAACGTTTCTCCTTCTTATCTTTTTAGACGCCCTTATTTGTAACCTGTATCTTGCATTATTTCTTCTTGCATTTAGTGACTAATAAACTTACTCTTCTACTATAACATAAGTCTGGTTAAGTTGATTCATTTTAATACAAATTAATTTGTAGAAGTGTTCATAAGGGGAGGAAGTTTTTCTACATGAACCTTGTCGTAACCGAGTGAAAGAGATGGAGTTGACAGCTGAATGACAAAGGGAAGCCAGTTCCTTATTCTTCACACGGGAGCTTAACAATTTGGGGTAAGATATTGGGAACCTCACCCTAACGACAGTTGTTGGTGGTACAGTTGATGTGGCTGTTTCTGGAATCTTGCTGTCTTCAAAGTTGGGCTGTCACATTTCTTGCATTCCAATAGTGGCTATTTCACAAAAAAAACTATAAAATGGTTTGGCACCTCATGAGGTGGTTTTAAAAAAGTACTGGAGAAATGCAAACCTTTCATTAAAGGCCCAAGTGTTTGGCTGGCTTGTGACTTGAAGGGATCTTGTTAAAGAATTGATGATGAAAGGGATGTTGGAGGAATCCAAAGTGTTTGTGTGTGGTGTTGGAAGGAGATTGGACATTGGACATTGTGAAGTGAATTGTTTTGTGCAGTTGGGGGACAGGTGTGGGTGTTCCAGGCTGTTTCAGCAAAATGTTCCAACATGTTTCAACCTTTTTGCTTCAGCAAAGTTGTGCCTTGCCATTTGGAAACTTGACTCTTCTACTTGTATTTGAATAGTGCTCTTTTCAAGACTTCTGGATGTCCCAGGAAAACTTGCAATTTGGAATCCAGCCATTGTTGCATTGGAGTAAAACATGACAGCAAAGTTGCATACAGAACAGCAATGCAATGAAATGATGGGCAGATAATTTGTTTTCGAGTCTTTTGTGATTCCTCAGAGTTTGGGCATGCCCAGCTGACTGACTATGCACAACCCCAGGGCAGTGTCAGAAGCTTGTTCATCTAGGGCCCCAGTCAGGCTTCTCCCCATCCGACACTCACAAGTGCTGTTGATCTATCCCAAACAGAGGATGTGATTTGGATTCTGTTCATTGAGCTCCTCGTGGGATACTATTGTCATAGAACATTGCAGCGCAGTACAGGCCCTTCAGCCCTTGATGATTTCACAGGTCAGCGCAACAATCTGAAGCCCATCTAACCTACACTATTGCATTCTCATCCATATACCTATCCAATGACCATTTAAATGCCCTTATGGTTGGCGAGTCTACTACAGTTGCAGGCAGTGCGTTTCACACCATAACTACTGAGTAAAGAACCTACTTCTGACATCGGTCCTATATCTATCACCCCTCAATTTAAAGCTACGTCCCCTCTTGCTACACTTCGCCATCCGAGGGAAAAAGGCTCTCACTTTCCAATCTATTTAACTCTCTAATTATCTTTGTCTCAATTAAGTCACCTCTCTAATTTCTTCTCTCTAAAGAAAACCGCCTTAAATCCCTCAGCCTTCCTCATAAGACCTTCCCTCCATACCAGGCAACATCCTAGTAAATCTTCTCTGAACTCTTTCCAAAGCTTCCACATCCTTCCCATAATGCGGTGTCCAGGACTGTGTACGCAGAACTCCAAGTGTGGTCGCACCAGAGTTTTGTATTGTGTATTGATGTTGGAATCTCTTTCTTTTCCCTATTTATAAACTTCATTGGCAAAAAGTGTGGTGCTGGAAAAGCACAGCCGGTTAGGCAGCATCTGAGGAGCAGGAGAGATGACATTTCCAGCATTAGCTCTTCATCAGAAATGTGAAGACCTTATGCTTGAAATGTTGACTCTCCTGCTCCGTGGATACTGCCTGATTGGCTGTGCTTTTCCAGCACCACACGTTTTGACTCTGATCTCCAGCATCTGCAGTCCTCATTTTCTCCCAGCTGTTATCATTGGGTTGAGCTTTTCTGTGAACACAAACAAACGAAACAGACTATTCAGCCCCTCGAAGCTTGTTCTGACGTTCAATTGCATCATAAAAAAGCAGTCGGAACAATTGAACAAACATTCCTATTTTTAACTTGTTGAGGAGATTCTGTCAAAGGGAAGCATTTCTAATCCTGGAGAATCTGTCTACCTCCTGTCCCTTGGAGATTGTGACCAGAGTATAGTTTGACACCCTCATCTGAAACATTGCCAGGTGTGGTGTCGAGGAATTGAAGCCAGTTTCGTAATTCAGTTGCAATGTAACGTAGTTAGTTCTGATGTTATTATACAGAGTCTTTGAGCAGCACTGAGTCGGGAAGTTGTTGCTTCAAGACCAGTTCCGGAGGCTTGCACCCCTCATGCAGCTGAGAGTCTGAAGTCTTCAGTGTTGTGCAGAATTTAGTGTGCAGTATTTTGTACGCACTAGGTCCCACCATCTCCAAATGATCTCACCTTTTTGCCTGGCCAGCACTTTTTCTGTCTGAATGCAGTTGGCTACTGTCCACAGAGCCAAGGACAAGAGTACAATTGCTGAGGTGCCTTTCAGAGTTAAACTGTGTAAGCTCTTGCTTCTCAGGCTTGCATACTTTAGTGATGTGGAGGAGAGCAGGTAGGAAGGTGTAGAGTTACCTTTTCCACCACCAAACTCCCCCTGCTGCCCCAGCCCTTGAATTTGTTTATTAGCCCTTTTACAATTGTGCCTCCCATCTCTTCCTACCCAGTTGTCTGTCCTTTCCTGTGCATTTGATAGGCATTGACTATCTTCCCCCAACACAACATTCCTGCTGGAGTGTTTCAGGAAAATGGAGTGACAGGAGGTGAGTAAGCAAACCTTCTGCTGGGTCCTAGCGCCAGCCTTGTTTTGTCCCAGTTCACATGTCCTCTTGTGAGGCTGTTTCCAATCCCACCTTTCTATGTGCGACTGGCAGTGACTCCAAAATAGCATTGCTCACCCTCCCAAAGTCTCAGCCTGGGTCTCTGTCTTGATTGATCTGAGGCCAATCCAACCCTACCCTGTAATTTTGTACTGTTCTTTCTTTAAAGATAAAAATGCGACTTGCAAATATAGTAGTACTCTTTTGAATTGGATACTTGTGAACTGTAATTGTGCAAACAGAGTAATTTAACAGAGAATTCTTTCCCTCCGATTAACAGGGTGGGTACCTCTGAGTTTGAGAAGCCTTATTGGATTGGAAATCTCCATTTGTGTGCCCCTAAATGCACAGTGCTTTTTTAATTCTTACAAATACTCTAAATCCTCTGAAGCTGGGAGTTGGAGAGAAAATGGGGAGAAGGAAATAGTGACTTTCTTACTCCTCCTCCTCTCCCTGAGGTTAGGGGAAAGAGAGAGACAGACAGAAACAATGGTTTGCTTTGAAGTTTCCAGGTTTATGCAGAATAACTGCAGGCAAATTAACAGAGCCTTAGAGTGTGCCAATGAAAATGTCCCCGCACCCCCAACATGAATGTTACGTTCACACACTTGCAAACACACCTGTCAAGATGATAGCTGCCAACAGGTGTGGCCTTGTCACGGTGCAGTGCTAGGTCAAACCTGAGGAAATCCAGCCAGTCGCATCAACTGCTGCCTATTTGCCAGAGAGTCTCAGTTTAAAGCTCAAAGGCCCTGCTTTCATTGAACAGCATCTGCTGCTGTGGACTATAACCTCTTCCTAAAGAAGAGGCCAGTCCGTGGCACACATTGGGGCGACAAAGGGTTATGTCCATGGTGATCAGGGATGCTAGGTCCAGGGATCAAAGTCTTTGGTGAGAGGCAGATAGCGGAGGCTAACCCCCTAATGACTGTTAGCAATACAGTGAACCTCCTTCCTGCAATAGGCTCCTGCAGTGAGTAGGGGGTTCAGCTCATAAAGGGGCAGAACCTCATCAGCTAATTAAACATCAATAAGTTGTTTTTTTTTCCAAATATACGATCATAATATGCCGAAGCAGAGAATGCTCTTGCTGTTTATACAGTCTGTCTCTGATGTGCAGATTTCACCTTGTCTCTGGAATTCAGCTGTTTTGTCCATATTTGAACCAAGCCTATAATGAGGTTAGATGCGAAGAGGCCCTAGTGGAACCCAATCTGGGTGCCTGTTAACAGGTTATTGCTGAGTAAGTATCCTTGCCAACCTCTATCATCTGATGAATGGTGGTGGTGTGAGCTGGGTAATTAGTCTGATCAGATGTGTTTTGTTTCTTGTGTCCAGGACATACCTAGGCAATTTTCTAAATGTTTGAGGAGATGCCAGTGTTGTAGCAGCACAGGAAGAACTTGGCTAGAATCACCGCATATTCTATAGCACAAGTCTTCAGGGTTACAGCTGGGATGTTGTCAACAGCCGTCCCTTCTGCATGCAGTGGTTGTTGATATCCTGTTCTCCTGCATTAAAGAGGCTATTATAAGTGCAAGTTTATATACAGTGTTAGTATGGAATGACCTAATGTTCTCATGCTCTGGTACCTGTTATCTGAGCCTCCTTTTCTGTTCCGTGATGGTCAAACACACTCCTGATAGTGGAAGGAGATGTGATGGCTTGCAGTCCCAGTGCTCTACTGCTACATGACTGATGTTGACCAAAGGTTCTACGATGAAGAGACAGGGGTGGCAACAGCTCAGCAGAGCATGCAATGTTGAGATCACTGAAAGATAATTTGAAACGTGGGCCCAGAGGGAGAACCAAGCTAAGATCAGGGAGCCCAGAATTTTAAAAAAAAGGCTTCTTCAGCAGCAAGATGATTAAACACCAGAAAGAGTAAAGATATTTTATTTTTGCTGTGAAGTCCTTTGTCCATTTTCCCCGTACAATCATATGCTGATTTTTGAGTCGTCCTGCAGTTTAGTGAACAACATAATGGAAGCCATAACTACTAGAGTGCCTGGAAAATATTTAAGTTTTGCTTTTGGGAGTCTTTGTTGGATCCCTGAGGGTGGTCACTATCTGAGGTTCCTGGGTCTGCATTGCCCCACACAGCCATGAAATCTGAAACGGTCTCCACAAAAATTGGTAAGCTCGGAACGAAGGGGAGTTCATGGTGGGAATCAACTGGTAAGTTCCCAGCCTGAGCTTGATAGAGTTTTGCTAAGGGTTAGAGAATAGGGTTGAAGGGTATAATGGCTGCCTCCTACCCCCTATTGCAGTCAGAGGAACAAAAAGCTTTTATGATCCCTACTTTATCATCTATCTTGCACAGCACTGGCAGCCATGTGCAAGCAGAGTGCTGAGTGGAGGCCTCTCTGAGCCACAATGCCACAGGATCAATCATCCCTCCAAATTGTGTAGCTCCTCCGAGGTTCTGATTGTGCTCATTGTCCTACCAATACACGGACCTCCTCTGACAGATGTTTATTCCGAGCTCCGAGAAATAAAATGTAAAAGTATTCCACATGCCCATGGTTGGATATCTGAGGGTTTCCTCCAGTCCAGACCTTCACCGTCCTCCCTAATTGCCGAGACACCGAATGGGTTCCTACTTGTCTTGGGTGTGAAAATGAGTCCAAGAGTGACTTGAAATCAATAAATTTGTGTACTGCCTTTACCCTCAAACATTCTAAAATGCTTCACAGAAGATAATTGAGCAAATGTTGACCTCAAACCATGTTGAAACAGGATCTTGGTCAAAGAGAGAGAGGTTTTAAGGGAGCAACTTGGAAGAAGAGTGAGAGGCAGAGAGATTTGGGGAGGGATTTGTATAGCTTCGAACGGAGGCAGCTGAAGGTGCAGCTGTTAGTGACAGAATAAAGGAGGCCAGGGACGTTGTAGGGGCCAGAATTGGGGAATGCAGAGATCTCCAAGGCTTCTCTCTAGTTAAAGCGCTGAACTAATTAACACTCCTAGCTGAGCACTGGATGATTTGATGGCAAATTGAGCAATGTTTCTGCAAATTGCACCTGCCCTGACGTGTCTTGTTTGCTGCCTGGTCTATAGTGTAATTTTGAAAAAAACAGCAATGTGATCATGACCAGATTCTGATGCTGATTTAAGGAACAAATGTTGGCCAGGACAACTTCCCTGCCTTTCCTCAGCATAGTGCCATGGAATCTTTTGTATTCAGCTGAGCAGACAGGTGGTGCCACAGTTTAATGACTCTCCTGGAAGGTGGTATCTACAACCATGCAGCACTCCCTCAGTAGTGTGTTTTGAACTCATGTTCTGGAATTGGTGACTTGGGTCATGATGCTACTAACTGAACCATGCCTGGCACTGACTAACTTTCATGCCCAGGTCCTGGCAAGCTTGGTGGTGCAATAGATTGCTCCCTAATTTGATGGGTAACTGGCAACTTCTTACAGCAAGCACAAAGTGGCTGGGACCCTTGTTATAGGGATAAAGGTGAAAATGGAGAATTACAGTGTACCTAATGCAAAACTAGTGACCTCCAATTGCTGGATGGGAGCTCTTTCAATTGCCACTGCTAATGTCAGTCACTGAAAAGCTGTTGGATGATTAAAGTGTTCAAGCTGCCCCGGGAGTCTCTGGGAGCCCATTGTGTGGCTGTGACAATGCTATTCAACACCAAGATAATTCACAGCACAACAGAAGAAAGGATATCATTCAGCAAGTTGGGAAGCTGAATAATGGTGGCGTCGGTGTGGGGGTGTGTGCAAGAGTGATCCGAATACACGGTGAGTCTGCCAGAGTTTGAGAGGCATGCGTGGTGTTGGAGCAGCCTGGCCCTGGCTGTGTGAACTCGCTCCAGGAGTTTGAGAGCAGCATGCCATGAGACCACAGCACAGTTGTCCCAGAGGGATCCACTGGGAATGGGCTCGAGGTATGAGCTGTGAGAGCAAGCTTCTGGAGAAATGGCTTTGGAACTGTGAGGCTGGGGGTTGAAGGTGAAGAGGGAGTGAAGGGGAACAACTGGAAATGGGATCAAGTAGTAAGTTGGAAAGTAACAGGGCATTCGTGCAATGGGTTAGCGAGCATGGAAAGCAATGGAGTGAGGGTCTGTATGTCACAACTCCTGGAATCCCTCACCTGTACCCCTTTCAACACACTCTTACTCCAAGATACCACTCAACCTGATCTTTTGTTTTTGACCTCACACTTGTGTGGAACTTGGAGCATTTCTGACATAAAATTGGATGCCATTTGCTACACACGAGGGTGATGTACAATATTAGAAGATATGGCACTTAAAGTTGCTGTTATATCCTTGGAGGAAAGGGCCAATGTCCGTGAGCACTGGATGAGGGGAAGACTCTGAGCATTGTGTTCCTCTCAGCTGGCCAGAGGTCCCTCCATTCTCTCCAGATATCTGGCAGAGGGAGGTCTTGTAGGGAAGAGGGAAGTCCATCGAGGGCAGTGGCTCCCATCTGAATGATAATCAAAGGCCAACAAGGGGGTAGAGGTCAGATAAGGGGACAGCTTCTCGGCCTGTTATATCTGTTCAGGGTTAGACTTGGAACTGCAAGGGTCTGAGATTGGTAACAGTGTTCTCAAAATAAAGCTCTTCGGCCTGCACTTGGTTTACAATTCCTTAATTGCACGAAACCATTCAATGGCCAGTTTGGAGGTTTGTTGAGGGAGGAGTTCAGGGATTTTTTGAGAGAGAACGATCACAGCCACAACCCAGTGACCAGAGGAGAGCAATGAATCCTCAAATGGACCCTGCAGGGTATCCTTCCTCTTTTCCTCTTGTGTTTTGGGGAGACAATGAAGGCCCCTGTTTAGCAATGAGACTTGCTGCGACAGTGACCATGAAAGAGGGGAGCTGGAGTAGACCATTCAGCCCATTGAGTCTGCTCTACGATTCAATGAGATTATGGCTGATCTGATCATCCTTAATTGTGACTTTCCTGCTTTATCTCCAAAACCCTAGGAATTGGAGGATCACCTCCAGGCCATGTCAGCACTAACAAAAGCATTCCTGGGAAAAATTATCCTTGGGTCAATTAACATTGGCTTCTGAAAACACCTCTTGATGCTAGCTGTGTAAATATTGGAGATGATTTAAAAATTTATCTTGGCCTGGAGGACAGTAAACATCCTAACCTCGATGGCCCTCTGGAAAAACATTCCACCGATTCACTACCCTCAGAAATTCCTCCTCTTCTGTCTTCTAACTGGGAGACTCCTTACTATGAGACGGTGCCGTCTGATGTGGGACTCTTGCACAAGGGGAAACAATTTCTCCACATCCACCAGCAGTGACTTATCTTTAAAATTCCTTTCAAAGGCTCTGTGGTTTCACCCTTCCGTCTTCATGTAAACTGTGACAGCCCTCCGATCCCTGCACTCCTCCAGCTGTGGCTTTCGGGTTCATCGTTTAAATTCAAGTGTTGCTCAATTGGTGATCTCACTACCTTGTGGTTAAAGTGCTGAAACTCCCTGTCAGTCTTGAGGGTTTAAGCGGAACCCCCCCCCACTCCCCCTTGAGGATCGTTCCTGCTCCAATTGGGGTAGCATAGCAGTAATCGGCAGCTCTTCAGAAGATGTAGGGAGGAAGTGAGGCCTTGTCTGTAGGCCCTCAGCAACTCAAGTGGTTAGCTGCCTGTGTCAGTGAGAGATTGGCTGGGTGTGGGTTGTTCATGGTGTCAGATCAATTGAACAACAGGCTTCAGTTGTCACGTTTGTGATAACAAGGTGTCTGGGAAAAAGACCTGGGTTTGGAATCCAGCCAAACAGCGTGAGATCGCCCTTCAAAAGACTTTCGCCATGACAACGCCCCTAGTGATGAATGGCTGCAGTTAATGGTTTTCCTCCATGATGCTTTGTGGTTTCAAAGCCCTCTGAAGATACAGCAGCTCCGCTGGTGTGGTTTGTGGGGCTGTTTCAATGCTGTGGGCTCCTGCACTGTCACAATTGCAGAAGTTCTGGCCTGCTGAGCTATGGGTGTGACTTGTCTCAGAGCCAGAGTGTACACTCTAAATGTTCCAAGCTTTTGTGCTGAATCAGAAATGCTAATGATTTGCGACGATTAGCTTCTAAGCTCTTGGGCACTTGTTCCTATTTTCCACCTTCCTTGCAGCTGCTGAACCCTCTTCTCCTTTTCCCAGATGCACTGCCTCAGTCAACTAGCTGCTTCCTGCCATTGTGCCTGGAGGTAAGCATGGGCTATTCAACTATAGGGAGCATTACGATGGAGGCCCAGTATCCACATCTGTGCTGGGAGGATTCACTCACTCTCTGCTGGTTGAGATCCTGGCTGTTATTTGTCCCCCTCCAGCGCAGTTGTGTTGCCAACCCTTCAGGACTTTGTTGGACTCTCTAGGAATTGGAGGATCATCTCCAGGCCATGTCAGCACTAACAAAAACATTCCCAGAAAAAATTATTCTTGGGTCAATTAACATTGGCTTCTGAGAACACCTCTTGATGCTAGCTGTGTAAATATTGGAGATGAGGTAGAGAGCAGTGGCAGGTCACTTGGATGATGGAGATGAGAACCTGACTTTCTGAACGGCTTCGGAATTGCATGTTTTGAGGATGGACAGCTGGTTCTGTGTAAAAGTGGTCGACTGTGTAAATGGCTGGAATGTGGGGTTCATGTAGTTAGAGTCATGAGGCTTTGTTCTTCAATGTGTCCATCAGCTGGCAAGGCAAGCAAAGGATACATCTGTCATGAAGCAGTGGGGCATTTCAAGACTTGGGGCATGTTGTAAAGGTGAGAGGAGAAAGATTTTAAAGACAAGGGGGGTGCAATTGTTTTTTTAAGTGGAGCGGTGATAGATGTGGATACAGTTACAACATTTAAGACCTGTATTTATTTATTTAAATGAATAAGAAATATTTGAAGAGACGTAGATCAAGCATAAGCAAATAGGCCTAGTTTAGTTTGGGATTATGGGTCTGGTTGGACCAAGGAGTCTATTTCCATGCTGGTTGTCTCTGACGACTTTGGCACTGCCCTGGGATCTTCCAGAGTTTTGTCTCAGAGGGGTGCATTTCCCTGCTGAGCTGTTGCAGGAATTCACTGCTTTTATGAGGCTGTAGGACCTGTTTCTGGATTGGGTAAAGGAGGGAGGGTGCTGTGGTCACTGTTTAACCCTCACTCATTCACTCCCTGCCTTTTAACCATGTTTTTGCGATTGTGTTTGCATGACATTGTTTAACTGGGCTTGCATATTGTCACTCGATATAAAGCTGTTACCATCAAGCCTAATATAAATATTATCATTTAATTATACAAAGTTCATTTTTTTCGTATTACAAGAGATGTGCATAACTAACATGGGTCATACACATTCAGAATGTTCAAGGCCATTCATTTGAAGGAAGAGTTGCATTTACATAGTACCATTCCCGACTTCCAGATGCTTAAATACTTTAAAAAGGATGAATTATTACTTCTGTAATTTCATCTTGGCTGTATTATTAGGACTGGGACCTTTTTAACGAGCTGACTAAGTAATATTAATTAGTCAAGACACTAGAGAATTTTGCTACTGATCTTTGAATGAGTGCTGTACAGTCTTTTTACTAGCCACCTAATAGGTTTATGTCTCCCCTCCAGAGGCTGATAACTCCTTCTGTGCAGCTGTACTTACGTAGACCTCTATTTGTAGAATATATTTTAATGTCAGTGGCCGTCTTGTTAGTATCTAACTGCTTTAGTGATGGTAAATATTTAGGAGGTCAAGATGAGAAGGCGCTTGTATTAAAATGAGTATAAAGAAGAGTGGGTGATACATGGCTCAGTGGTTAGTACTGCTGCCTCAGTGCCAGGGACCCACTTCGATGCCACTCTCGGGTGACTGACTGTGTGTGGAATTTGAACGTTCTCCCTGTGTCTGTGTGGGTTTCCTCCAGGTGCTCCAGTTTCCTCCACAGTTCAAAAATGTGCAGTTTAGGTGAATTGGTCGTGCTAAATTGTCCATAGTGGCCGGAGATGTGCAGGCGCAGGATAGGGTTGGGTGGGATGCTTTTGGAGGGTCAGTGTGGACTCGATGGGCTGAATGGCCTGCTTTCACACTGTGTGTAGGGATTCTATGAAGAGCCTTTCAGAAGGAAGGACAGTGAATTTGAATGGGACAGAAAACTGCGCGAGTAAATAATGAAGCTCTTCCAAATACTCTAAATATGAATAGTTTCTCATCAACCTGTTGAAAATGCCCATTCTGTGCAATTGAAGATTTTCCACAGGGTCCACTTGGCCCCAGACTGCCTCGCAAAATTAAAAGTGGGTGCACCTCCAATGTGTCCTTAACATGAAGTGAGCGTGGGCATGCTCCCTCATTGTCTTTGGTCCTGCCACAGACAGTGGGCATGCTGGAGTGCTGTGGCAGGCGAAATAGAGAAGGCCTTGGGGACGGAGATGGCGATGGACCCGGTATCTCCTCTTCTTAGCTTTGCTAATTCATTTTTTCATTAAATGCACACAAAAAAAAGGCTTTTCAGTGTCCTCACTTTTTGTGCAAGAAAGAACATTCTGTTCAGGTGGGTGTCTGAAAATTCCCCCGGGGCTGTCAGGCTGGCGCAAACTAGCCATGGAACACATTCCCCACGCCCCTTTGCCTTAGACTTTCTCACTAGCATGGTGCACCATAAAATCGAGAACTTTTATAGGATACGGTGTCCCTTTTTGGACTATTTGGTACAGATTTGTCCACCATACTAATAAGAGCCTTTATATAGCCATGGCAATTCTATTTAATGAATCTGGTATCCAGAGAGGAAGAACTACGAACATATGAATATGTATAAACTTATGCACTCTGATCGAGGGCTGTTGCTTTGTTTCATTGAGCTTTTATTATGGTGGTGATTATTAATGTTAAGATTCTGCTTTGTTTTTGGTTTAGTTATTAGTTATTATTTATTTAGCTACGCAATTAGTGGGGTTTTTTTTAACATTGGTTTGACTTGTTTGGTTTTGTATATGTTGTTATATTCAAGAATTTATTTTTCCCCCCAAAAATTTTAAAAATCTGTTCAAAACTGTTTTTACGCCCTTCTGAGGCAGGGTGGACTTGGGTCAGAGGTCGGAGCACTATCACTGTGGTGGGCCTCCTGGATTAGAGATGGGAACACTACCACTGCGTCACAAGAATCCTTAGAGCCAGTAGGCTTGGAGTCCATCTAACACACCCAGCTCTGATGCCTCCCACAGTGTCTTCTAACCAGTGAAAGGTTTTCAAGAGCAAACTTGCATAAACACAAAACTGGGGTTACTTGCAAACTAAGTTGGTTGCAGCCATTTTACAATTGACCCCGACATTGTCCCCTCGGCAGAAATTCCTGCCTGTGATTTTTATTCCTATTTGTCTCTACTTTATTGAAAGAGGTTGGGATTATATCTGTCTGCCTCTCTCAATTGAATGGTACCTTGTTTGCTGTCTACCTTCATGTTAAAGAATAAATGTGTGGTATACAGAGCGGAGGTGGTAGAGCAAGGCTTTTTTTTTTAAGGAGTGTCTTGACTTTTGTTTTTGAGGCTGGCATAGGAGCAGAATAACTTTAGGAAATTTTAAAATGCAGAATTTTTTTAAAGACTTAAAGTTCCAATCTCAATCCGTTTTATTCCCCCCTCAGGCAAAACGCAAATTGGACCTGGAAGGCAGCGGTCATCAGTATTTACCGGAATTTCGAACTCCGAAAGGCAAAGGCAAAATGCCGGCCAGAATACCCAGTCCGAAAAGTGAGAATATGTCGTTGTGGTGGGTCACAGTGAAAAAGGGAGGACTTTCCAGGTTCTGTGCAAACCGTGGTGGAATTGAGCTCCCTTAAGTTGATTGATCTGGATTTGTGGGGAACTGATATTTAGGACTTGTTTGTAGCTTCTGTTCTCTCCTCTGTCTCAAGCGAAGAGAGAGACAGCAGTAATTATCCAGAGTTTCTGATCTTGATCACTAGACTTCACTCCCTTTGGAAAGGGCTGGGCTGAAGAGACTTACAAGGAGCTGTGTTGTTGAATAGGCTACCCTTGTTCAGTCTAAACTGCTAGATGAGGTCGGCTGGAACTAACACAGCTACTCTGCTGGGGCCTATTGCCCTCCGGTGAAAACAGAGTTGAGAGGACTTATCCCACCCTGCCATAGCTTTCCACAACTCACTCAATCCTCCCTAGCCGATGGTCATCTCCACTGTAAGCATCTACCCACAACAATTTGTCTTGAAATGGACTATTTTTAGGCTCCAGTTATTGAGTGGCCATCAGCTATGATTTTTTTTTTCAAGTGTCTAGAAGTGGTATTGAGGTCAAGGGACCTCCATTATAACAGACTGGAGAAGCAGGGAATGCAAGCCCAAGATGGGACCCTGAGAGGTTTCCTGGCCGGTTCAACAAGGAGCTCCATTGGTGAGGAGTTTGGTTATTACAGCACACCAACATGGGGTAATTGGCCAAAGAAACAGAACAGAGCTGAACAGAAAAGCTTTACAGTGACACATGACCTGAAATGCGCTGCCTGAAGGGGTGGTGGAAACTTTCAATCATAACCTTCAAAAGGATGTGTAAAGTTAGCTGGGTCCTGGGAAAAGAGCAGGATGTGAGACTAACCAGAGTGACGATGGACTGAATGGCCTTTTCTGAGCTTTATTCTTGTAAATGTTGATATTTTGCTGCCTTGTCTGTGTGAAATCCTCTCTCTCGTATCTGAACTCTAGAGAGTACAAGCCCAGTCTCCTCCATCTTTCCTCCATGCTGTCACCTCAGGAATTAATCAAATGAATCTCCATTGCACTCTGTGGGACATCCTTCCTTGGGTCAGGCCTAAAAATGCACCCACTGCTCCAGGTGTAAGCTCACCAAAGCACTATACAACTGAAGCAAGACCTTCTCTACACCCGTACTCAAACCACCTTGCACTGAAAGCCACTGTTCCACCTGCTTTCCTAAATGTTTGCTTGTTGATTTTATGAACTTCCTTATCTCTCTCCTTCTCTGATGTTTTCTCTGCCTGCGTTAATGCAGTGTGGTGTTTTATTTTTAATTGCCGCTCACAGCTCCCAAGTCTCCCGGGGAGAAGACTCGATATGACACCTCGCTTGGACTTCTGACCAAGAAGTTTGTCCATCTCCTCAGCGAGTCTCCAGATGGTGTCCTGGACCTGAACCGAGCAGCGGAGGTCCTCGAAGTCCAGAAGAGGCGAATTTACGATATCACCAACGTTCTGGAAGGAATTCAACTCATCCGGAAAAAATCCAAAAACAACATTCAGTGGATGTAAGTTGTTCCTTGCCCTCTGGGCTTTTCCAAATGACCACAGCCTTCAACTTGTGATTGAGTTTCTGAACAACTGGTGAGTCATTGCTCACTCAACGTGGACAGCCCTATGGACGTTTGCAATATCCAAATACGTTGTGGGCCCAATGTCCCCGTTGGTCACTTGATATTGGAACTGGGTCAATCATCGTGGTGCCTAATGTGAGACCGTTTCCTCTCCCAACAATTGACTGAGCATATCCCTTGCCAATAAGCCATTGGCATGGCCCATAATGGAACATGGTCTCTTTTCCTTTATGTAATTATTGAAAGAGGTCAGTGAGGCAAAGGGGGCCATACTCATGTCCAAAGATTACCTTGAGAATTGTATGGTGTCCACATCCCTGTCTTCAGTCACAATTTCACCTGCCTTTTGTCCCGCCTGTTAGAATTGGGAGTGGGAAGGGGTTAATATCTCCAACCTATCCAAACAATTACCACCTTACCAGCCCTTTGGCGAATTGGAGACTGAGCAGACTATTCCTTAACTAATTGGTTGATTCTCCAAACCAATCAAGCAGCTTATTCCCTGGCTCCAGGTTTTCTAAAGTTACATATAAGCAAAACTCTTCAGAGGAAGATTTTAAAAACAATGGTTTAATCCCTGCGTGATACTTCTGCATAAACTTTGATTACAGCAGTATCTTGAGAATTAATTTTCAATTCCAGTGTTTAGGAGTTTCTGGGGAATTTTGGAAGGTTGCAGTGACTTGTTAAGGCTTTTTTCTTGTGGATATTAATAGCACCATCATCATCTCCGATTGTGATGTTCCTTCCTTTGCCTCCTGTTTTATTTTAAAACAGAACTTGGTGCTTAGGATCAGCGACACCTCCAAGAGAGCCCTAAGCTCCAGGTTGCAGAAATGGAGCTCACTCACTCACTCTATCGCTCGCTCACTGACTCTGCCTTCCTTTCCACAGGGGCCGCAGTCTGTTTGAAGACACATCGGTGGTGGCGAAGCAGCAGTGCCTCAGGCAGGATCTGACTGATCTCATGAGGAAGGAGCGCTCCCTTGACGACCTCATCCAGAACTGCAGCACGCAGCTGAAAATGCTGACAGATGATGAGGAAAATCAGAGATATCCTTCCATGTGTTAAGTATTCTGTTCTGCATATCTCACTAATGAGTTGCATCTCTATCCCAATGGTGGAGTTATGTCCCGTATCATTGTGTCTCTTCCTCGTCTTCGATCTGCCCTTTTTGTTTTAAAAATTTCTATCATCCCAACATCAAAAGCAGATGTATCTGGTCATTAGTCCTCCCTGTTGTTAGTGAGAGCTTGCCGTGTGCACACTAGCTGCCCTGTTTCCGATTTGGCCATGGTGACTACACTTCAAAAAACCCCTCCGTGCCTGTGAAGTTGCTTTGGGATATGCTCAATTTGTGGAAGGCACTAAATGAATGCAGCTCCTCTCTTGAGTCTTCCAGGAGCCTTGCCTCATGGCTTTGTTCAGGCATAGGGAGTGTTGATCGTAGCGATTGAGTGGTTCAGTCTGGGAGATCCGAGGGGGTGCTGTGTGAGTCTACGGCCTCTTGCGAGCCTCACTTGCCTCCTGCCTGTCAATCTCCTCCAGGTGGAATTGGCCATTGCTGGGTGAGGCTTTGTGACATTGTGTGTGTCTTTGGAATCATTCTGTTCATTTCCACCTTGACCTGTGCTCACGCTAGCCTATGTCACATACCAAGATATTCGCTCAATTGACAGCTTCCAGGACCAGACAGTGATCGCGGTGAAAGCACCACCGGAGACAAGGCTAGAGGTGCCCGATGTCTGTGAGGTAAGGCATGCTGTCCTTCCTGATCTCTCCATCCCCTGTGGTTCACCCCAACGCCCGTGGGTTGGGCTGTGGTTTCAACTCCCATTCAGTAACTTGCACACATGCATGGTGGCCACACCAATGCAGCATAGAAGGAATGGTGCACTGCCAGATATTCTGTGGAAGCTCTGTATGCCATCTTGGGTTTCTAGAAGGTTCCAGGGTGCCTTTTTTGTTTTAAGAAGCTTCAGGGAGATTTCCTTCAGTCAACATTTAAAACCACATTTCTGCTCGCATTGCTGTTTGGGAGAGTTGGTTATGTAAATTGGCTTGTGTGGTCCATACATTCCAACAATGGCTACATGCTCAAGTAATTTCCAAACAATTGGAATCTAAGACATTGACTGCAATGTGGTTTGGAATATCACCATAAAATAGCTTTGAAATATTATCACTGTTAGTGTTTTCATCAGCAGTGTGTTAATAATTGGGACACAGCATAGCAGTAACCTCAGGTTCATGTTCTGGCATCGTTGGTTTGAATCACACTTACAGATGGTGCAATTTGAGTTCAATACAAATCTGGAATGAAGTTAGTTTAATGGCGATCATGTAACCATTGTCAAGTATTGTATCAGCTATCTGGTTCACTATTGTTCTTTCTCACGAAGAGAATCTGGTGTCTTTACGTGGTCGGATATCAATGTGACTCCAAACCCACAGCAGTATGGTTGATTCAGAACTGCCCTCTGGACAATTAGGAATGGGCAATATATGCTGGCTGGGTCAGTGAAGCTCATGTCCCATCAATGAATACAAACAATTAACTTTATTTATATAGACATTGGCCCAAGAATTCAGAAAGATGCCACACAAAACTGAGTCGGTTGCTGAAGCCGAATTAAAGCAATGGTTTTATGGATTAGCATGATCCTCCGACCTCAAGGTTTGCTGTAAACAGGGCATCCGTGACTAAGCTGTCATTAAGAGAGTGGGGACCTGGAAGAGGGTTAGATGCTAGTGGCCATGCAAAGCATTGGATGAGACAGTGGCTTCACTTTTTGTGATGGGGGTGGGAGGGGGAGGTAAGTGAAATCAGTTGATGACCCCCTCTATTGGAGGAATTTACTCCACGAGAGAAGGTTAGTGGATGATCTGAATGATGTTTCTGTCCTGGGTGTTTGAAAGGAAAGAGAGAAATCTTTCTTGGTTGGTCAGGGAGTCTAGGATAAGGTGACCTTAAAATACGAACCTGGTGATTTGAGGAAGACCCTTTCTGTCCAAGCACAGACATGTTTGTTCTATTCTCCCACGCTGTTCTCTTGCTCAGAAGCTTGAAGACCCTAAACTCACTGACTAGAGACCTGGCTCGTTTCTCTAACTGCTAGACTTGCTCAACATTTCCAGCACTTAGCTTCTCTCCCAAACAGAAAACAGTAAAATGCTTCTTCAGAAATTGTGACTCCCTTTTCCTGAGAAAAGGCAGCTGAAGCTTGCTG
This sequence comes from Chiloscyllium plagiosum, assembly GCF_037043375.1. Taxonomy (NCBI): domain Eukaryota; kingdom Metazoa; phylum Chordata; class Chondrichthyes; order Orectolobiformes; family Hemiscylliidae; genus Chiloscyllium; species Chiloscyllium plagiosum. Next base: position 21,867,575 of record NW_028270168.1, read on the forward strand.
AATTAATAGTTTTCAAAGTGTGGTCCATAGGTCTTTGTTAGGCATAGGTGTGAAATGATACACTTTAACCACGATCCCCTGAATCGTGATAACTGAATGACACCACCTGATCCAAACTTAACGAGTGGAGACTTAATTTAGTTTATAAATCTCCCTCGGGGCTGTTGTAGTGCTGTGGTTGTGTCCCTGCCTCTGAGCCCTGAGGCCCAGGTTTAAGAGTTGTGTAAGAACAAGTTGATTAAAAATATCTATAAACTTTTCTAAACCAGGCAAAGTGCTCTGGGACCACCTAGTGGCCAGGGATGGAGCTACACTGTTATGGCAGATGCCAATTGTGTAAGTTTAGAATTTGCAATATCAAAACCAGTGCATCCTTGAAATTCAAAATGTGCACTTTTTTGTATATAACTATTTCTCTCATGCTCTGACACCTGTTCCACCTCCACCCCTCCCCAGAATATACACAACTCTCCGAGCACCTGCCTTCACCACTCCTCTATCTCCTACAACTCTCTGACCTCTGAACCCCTCCATTCTGGCCTTTTATGCATCTGCTTTGTTTATTTTGCTTCACCATTAGCGACAGTGCCTAAACTCTCACTGCTCTCCCTGGACTCTCTCTGCTTCTGTCTCCTCCTTTTAAGATGCTCCTTTAAAATCTCCCTCCCGGCTATTCTTTCGGTCACCTGTCCTGGTGTAATGTGACCTGGCAGCCTTTTTTGTTTTAGCATCGTTCCTGTGGACCATCTAGGAATAGTTTTCCATTCAAATGTCCCCATTAAATTGCAAGATGTTGTTGAAACACCTCATTGGTGCCACCTACACGAATTAACTAGTACTGCAGGGATTGTCACACATTGAAAGTCTAATGTTGGGTGGAATCAGCTGATCTCTAACTTCCGAGATTGACCAGCACTGTGTACTCCTTTTAGCAGGAGAACCTGCAGATTTACCTGAAGAGCACTAACGGTCCAATCGAGGTGTACCTTTGTCCAGAGGAAGCAATGGAGGAAAACAGCCCAATGAAGTACAGCACACCTAAGAAGGAGGAGGGTGCTGTCTCTGCAATTCTCCCAAAGGTTGAACCGGGGACACGTGCTCCAGTCCAGAGTGAAACAGAATGTCCGAAAATTGCCTGCAAACTTGAAATTAAGGAGGAAGGTAATTCGATGTGGGAGGAAATCCTGGAGTCATCCACTTCAGGCCTGGGCAAGCGAGTTTGGGATTGTTTTGTAAAACAGAAGGGCAGAGTGGTTGAGACAATCTTTGTAACAAACTAATGTAAGCAACAATTCCTAGGCTTGTCCACCAGAGCAGGACTAGGCTGTTTGGCACTTGAAGCATATGCTGCCATTCATTAGGGGTCTTTGCTCATCTGGTTTTCACACATTTCTACCTTCCTGCTGATGCCCACCCTTCCCCCTAAGCACGGACTCCCTTGTAGAACAAGAATCTGACTTTTCTAGTCTTAAATTCAGCAATCTAGCCCTAGGGAGAGAAACTAGGGACCATCAGAAAAGAGATTCCCCCTCATCAGTGTCTTAAATGGGAGACCCCCATGGTTAAAATTTGCCCACTCCCTCATTCGGTGCAATATACTTTCAGTATCTACCTTGTCGAGCCTCTTCAGCATCTTGTTTCAATAAGATTGGCCTTCTAAACTTCAATGGGTGTATGCCCAATCTTTCTTTATAAGGCAACCTGTTCATCACCGGAATGTGCCTAGTGAACAGTTTCCAAGTTTTAAGAAGACCAGTGATGTCTAGACACAGTCTTGTCAACACCCTGCCCAGTGGGAGCAAGTCTTTCCTGCTTTTTAGACTTCATTTCCTTGCAGTTAAAGTCAGCATTGCAAAAGCTAGTGGAATGTTGACTTTTATTGCAAGAGAGCTGGATTAACATGGGGTGGAGGTTTGTTAGTATAACCAGACCTTTAAGAGTCCTTTGGGCAGTTAAGAGGTTGCACCTTCTAAAGGATGTATTGGTGCTGGATGGGGATTCTCACAACGATGCAGTAAGTAACAGTTAAGTTGTAAACAGCTTGCATAGACTAGGCTTCTTGTTTTCGCTCGCATACGGACGATTGGGCCATTTCGGTGTCGATTGATTTAAAGGAACGGATCAGGAAGTTGGAGAGGAATTACAGTGGGAGGCACGGTGGCCCAGTCGTCAGCACTGCTGCCTCACAGTGCCAGGTACATGGGTTCGGTTCCACCCTTTGTGCAAACTGCACACAGACATTTGCCTTTCTCCCTGTGGTTTTCTGTCTGTTGCTCTGGTTTCCTCCCACAGTCCAAAGCTGTGCAGGTTAGGTGGATTGGCCATGGGAAATAAATAGGGTAGGGGCTGGGTCTGGGTGGGTTGCTGTTCAGAGAGTGTGAACTGCCTGCTTCCACACTGTAGGGATTGTATTTTCTCTAACGAGAATCTTGGACAAAGGTAAGGCTGTATAAAATTCAAGTTAGACCATTTGTGCGGGGTGTCAAAGTATTTCTTCACAAAGGCAGAAAATGGGAAATCTTATAACAAAATGCTGTTAAGGCAAGATGTTGTTGAAAATTTTAAAACTTGTAGATTTAATGTGCGGTAAAGATTAATGTGTTGAGGCGTAGAGGGACAGATGACTCCTCTTCTGTGCTGCCTCAATCTGTGATTGATTTTATGAAGGTGGGTGGCTGAACAGTATCGAGGGGCTGAACAGCCTGGTGCTATCTATTTAACGGTACTAGGTTCTGCCGAATTAATTCATGTCTTTCCACTCTCTCTCGTAGTTCCAGATGACCTGAAGCCAGTTTTGCCGAGCTCGCTGCTGGACTGTGAGGATGGGGTGCTCGGCCTGTCACATCACCTCCTCCAGCAGACAGAGGACCAACTCCCCTCCACGTCCTATGGCGATACCCCTTTTGTCAGCTTCTCACCGCCCTTGGACCGGGAGGATTACCTGTGGAGCCTAGAGGATGGCGAAGGGGTCAGTGACCTCTTTGACTCCTATGACCTTGATGAGCTGCTGCGTAACTAGTCCATTTGACCCTACGACATCCCACCCCCACCCTCAGATCCCCTGCTCCATCAAAGGCTCCATCTTCCTGAAGGTGATGAATGACTTTTAGAGAGAAGGCGTTCGCTCCCAACGGTCTACCCATGAACGTTTCAAGGGGCAATAGCGGACTTCTTGCTGATGTCGTCAAGGCATCTTGGGAGTTAGCAGGAGCGTGATGATCCCAGTGTCTGGAATCACAGGGATTGGCTGTGGGAGCCGGGAGGAACGTGCAGAGGATCTGCTCCTTGTGACTTGTAGTCTGTGCTGCCTTGAGTTTGGAATGGGGCTGTGTCAAAGAGGGAGTCTCGCCACTCTGTCACTGTTGACATGTTTGTTGCTGGTTTTATCAAATTTGACCGTATTGATGCTCGTCATTTCAGGCCCAGTTTACAATTCGTGACAAATTTTGAGGTGAGCAATGGGGCAGGCAATGCAATATGTTGGGCTGCCTTTCCCTGTCACCACTAGTTTTAAAATAAGCCTTGCCCTCCGATCTTCCTCACGTTTTATAGATTTTGGGTGAGTCATCTGTCTTTTATTCCCAGCTTTCTTACTCCCCTGCCTTTGAGCTGTGTGAATGTTACTCTGGCTCCATTTGAAAACAATGAAATACATCACTAACCATTACCCTATTGTATTGCACTGTGCCCCTTCCATAGTTTGTACCTGTCTTTGTCTTGTTTCCAATTAGTGCGCTCGCTTCCAGAGGGATCATGTGGAGGTAGGTTTAGGATTTGTGGGTTTTGCATGGTGGATTTCACTTTGCACCATTATCTCCTCTGGCTCCTGAGTTTCTGTCATTGGTCTTTCGCGTGACCGAGCATGTTGGCTTTTGTTTACAAAGCTTGTAGTTTTTTGGGTCCCCAGAATAGGGTAATCTGTAAAATCGTCAGAGACTGAGCACAGGATTTACTTCGCTCTTATATGCAATTCCCAGGAAATCAAAATATGAGTTTTTTTTTTTCCCCAAGTCCTGTTTTCTGATTTGGGAGCTTTGGAAAATGGGCTCAGCCGCCTCTCCCAGACTGTGAGTGGGTAGATGTTGGATGCAGCCTGGGTTGAATCAGTAATTAGAAAGTGAATTTGAGATCACCATCCAATCAGCTACGATCTAATCGAATGGGAAAGCAGACCTGGCTCAAGGGGCCCAGTGGCCTGCTCCTTCAAATTCTTGTGTTCTTTACAATTTCATCCCCAGTGTGGGTTAGTCCCATTTGGCCCATACCCCTCTAAACCTTTCCATTCCATGTGCCTGTCTAATTGTATTTTAAATGTACCCAACTCCACCACTTCCTCTGGCAGCTTGTTCCATACATGCACCACCCTCTCCATGAGAAAGTTGCTCCTCAGGTCCCTTTCTAAATCTTTTCCCCTCTCACCTTTTAAACCTATGCCCTCTTGTTTTGGTCTTCCCTCCCCTATAATTCACCATATGCATGGCCCTTTATGATTTTATAAATCTCTGTAAGGTCACCCCTCCGCTCCAGGGAAAAAGACGTGTACTACGCACAGCCCTCTAAGCTCTGAGAAACTTAGAAGGAATGTTGCAGGTGAGGGTGACTAGGCTCAGAGGTGGGGTGCTGGGGTTACTCATGGTCAATATGGTTATGTGTGGAGAGACTCCCTCCAGTGCGAGTGTGTTTAATGGATTGTTCGTCTGTCGACTGTTTACTGATCTGAAATGAATTTTTGGATTTCTGATGGTGCTTTTTTTTTACGAAGAAGAAAATCTTAAATGATGCCAGTTTTAAAACTCTGCTTAAATTTATCAACTTTTGAAATTGCTGTTTCTCAGGGGATAAGGGTGGGCACCGGTCACTTCCTGTGGATGAGGGTGAGCACCCTTGATTATCTTGAAAGCCACTCTGGCTGTCACTGAGGTGTTGGCAACCAAGTTAACTCTTCCTTTCTCGTCCTTTTCTGTGATGATTGCTTTCATTTTGAGGCACGACCGATAAAACATTTTTCTGACAGGAGAAACCATTCCTTTCCAAAGCTGCATTACATTGGCACAAGAATGGAACGTATGGTGTCACTAAAACTGTGGCTTTTGAGCTGGGTGTCACCATTTACTGCCTCAGTGACCCCACCGCTGTGTGAGTTTTTGGTGATTTCTTGCATCTTCTGACCTACAGCAGTTCAAGTCTCCACTCCATGGTGGATGAATGCTTTTAATGAGCTGTGTATCAAGAAGTGCCACTCCATTAAATTTAATGGTGATGTTTTTATAGCGGGCCATTCCCTCTTGTGACTGTGTTGGCTGACTTTGCTGAGGGAGTTGTGCCTGTCAACCCTGGCCCACCTCATACTTTTTGACAGAACTGACCGTAGTCCTGTTTCCCTTCTGTGTGTGCGTGTGTGTGCGTGTTCGTTCATTGCTGATGACCACCTCCTGACCAAAGCAATGTTTGAACATTCCTGTTTTCGAAACCGAGCAGCACCTGGTGATTCACCAGAAAAGTTGGCAAATCTGTGAATACTTTTTGAAACTTAAACAAAAAAAAAAGTGTTGATGTGTACATAGAGCAGAGATTTTAGTGGTAGGCTTTATATAAAATTGTGTATAGTTGTTATTTGAGGTGGTGTGTGCGTGCTTCGAGCAAGAACTGTTTGAGTTAAAGATGTTGTACAGAATCGATAGCTGATAATTTGGGAGATCAGCAGGAATTGTTTTGGGGGGTGGTGTGGGTGAGATCAGTGGCAAAGGAGAAACGCTGCTTTGGACACCAGTGGTGTGTGAAGGTATGCCACCTCTGTAGCTTTTCCTTTTTTTTTTGAATCCCCCATTCTATTTATTCATCAGATGGCCGCAAATTGATGAATGTAGGGAAAGTTGAGCGTGACAGACTCCATCTCCACATTATGCTCCCACCCAAGATCTCAACAGCAGTTCTCATCTCAGGTTCTGGTGGGATTTTTGTTATATTTGTTGGGGAGAGAGCAGGTTTTTGGTACGCTGGATGTTTCAGACTGCCAGGTGTTGCTATCTGTTTGGGAGCTCTGCAATTGCATTGTTTCTCCTTTTTTAGACATGGTATTTGATATCTTGAAAGCTCTGAGCTCACTGATCTAGAAAAGAATTGACTGGTGTGGTTTGATCTGATTTTCTTTTCACTAACCCGAGACCATCATGGTCTAATAAGCTCCTTTTGTGCAGTTTTATGTTTCATGAATAGGTAGTGATGGAATGGATTAGGAATTTGTGACTCTAAGTTGTCCAGTTTGATCTTAATAAATAATAGAATCAAAATGCTGTAGATTTTGGCAATCTGAAACAAACTATGAAAAAGCTGGAGAAACTCAGCAGGTCCTGCAGCATTTATGGAGAGGAACAAAATTAACTTTTGAGTCCAGCATCTCTGTGCTTCAAAATGCTTCTATTCATACTGGACTCTATTTCATTTTGATTTCCTCTCCACAAATCATGCCAGACCTGCTGAGTTCCTCTGGCATTTTCAAAACTTGTTTTAATCCTTATTGGACCCCCATTCATTTGGTCTCTGTCTCACACTGGCTTTCCTACTGGGTCCATTCAAGGAGCACCACCTACTTTTCTTGCAAATTCAAGTCTTTGTTGTTTTGAGAGGTATTGGAGGCAGGTGTAAGCTCGTCACCATGACAGCGGTCGTCCCTTTTAATCAGGTCCTATTCAGCCTGACCAGCGACACTATTAAAGGCAGCTCCTGTTCTCACGCAGAGCAGCCAGGACTTGCTCTCGTTTAGTGGGAACTCTGTTCCGGATGCCTGCTTCTATTTGATGAAAACGACCAGTCCCATGCTGGATAGGTTGAAGTTGGTCAATTTGGGGTCTGCAGGCTTGCCTGGACCTACTGTTGGAGGTCTCACTGTGTTCTAAACATGTCACCAGCCATGTCAGCCTCGGGAGCTGCTTTGACCCCAAAACAGGGTTGTACCAGTTTCTATCCCTTTGCCTGTGCCCACTAGCCTCCATTGGCAACAGTTCATGATTAGTGCTGCAGATCCGGGTAGAGTAAGGACTCTGTTTGCAGGGTTATGGAGACAATTTCTGTGGGGTGGCGTTAAGTTGGACAGGGCTTTTAAAGAGCTGTCACAGGCACAACCAGCCTGCTGTGCTGTAAGATCCAGCAGATCAGGAGGAAGGTCTGATGAATCGCCAAGGAACTTTTCTCTCTGCCTCAACTTGGTGTTTGCAAAAGCAATCGAAGCTGATGTCTACAAAGCTGCCACTTTGCACTGGGGATGTGGAATTTCAGGAGAGTTGTACTTGTATCAGCTGTGACCAGCAGAAAGCCCTGGCAATTTCATGATCCCATCCTGAGACAGCAGCAGGCTGGTTAATGACCAGCATTGTCACGAAGGCTGACAGGTGGCATGGAGGTTGTTGTTACAAGGACACTTTATTCTCCCTGTACTGTGTGGGATCAGACTTGTCCGATCAGTTCTTTAGTCCAATTTCAATTTTTTTTTTAACTGCATCAACTGTCCCTGTTGAATGTTGTCAGGGGCTCCTGCCCTGGATTGCCTAGCCCCTGCCCCATTGGTTGGCCAATCATCCTTGTATTTTCTGCATCTTTCCTAACTATTTGGAATGTGAATTCCTCTTCCTTCTTTACCGAGTTAGATCATTCTGGACTTTTGGTTTTAAAAAAAAGGTATTTTTTAATTCTGAGTTTTATAGCAAGTGCAAAGAGAAAAGTCAAACTTTCTGTTTGAACACCCAGATGATTTTGTTACACTCCAGAGGATTGTCTCTGATTCCTGAGAATTCTGAGTGGTCCATGTTGCTGATGTTTGGGTCTTTGACATCTTGTGGACATTTGACCCAAGTGTTGAAGGTATGAGAGGGAACATGGTTTCCTTTGTAACTGTCATGTCTCTCTAGTGAGTGTTTCACTGAATTTATCATTCTTTCATTTGATGCCTAGTCCTTGTGATTTTGCTATTTCAGTTGATAAAGATTTTAACTCTGTTTCTTCCATGTTTAACATCCTGGCAAATCATTGCCGAGTTTAATTTCCAATTCTCTGGACTCAAGTTTTGACCTTTGAGGCTATCAGGGACTATTTTTCCAATTTGCCCAACATCGTCCAAACCCAATGTATCATGCTACATACAATGGAAGTCTAATTGTGTGGTGCTGGAAAAGCACAGCTCATCATGCAGGGTTTATGCCTGAAATGTTTATTCTCCTGCTCTTTGGATGTTGCCTGACTGGCTGTGCTTTTCCAGCACCACACTCTTCGACTCTGATCTCCAGCATCTGCAGTCCTCCATTTCTCCTATGTAAGATGGAAGTTTATTTTCAGCTCTTAAAGCTCAACAGAAACTCAAACACTGCAGAGTTTCACATTTGGGGCCAGTTGGTGTGTACAGTTTATTGGGGCCCAAGAACATTGCAAAGTTCTCTTGCCGTGCTCTTGTGTTGCAAAAACAGTTGGGTGTATGGCACACTGGCAACAGTACATTTGTCAATCCTGCCCATGTTGTTCCCTGCTGCATAGGTTTCCTTCTCCCTGAGTCCTTATGTGTTCAAACCCAGCTAACATGTCACTGTCTCCTTCCTCTGTCATCTCTTGGAGCCTTGAAACTGTGGGTCAATCATCATCTCCCCCTGCCCACCCATCTCCCTTTTCTGGAACTGGTTCTGTTAAACACTATCTGTCTCACCCACATAGGCTGGCCTACTCTTGTAAAGTTCATGTTCAAGAGAAATTGATTCATCTTAATAGCACTGACCAAAAACTGTCCTTAACTTTATTCAGATTAGTGGATAATTGTCTGAGTGAATTTCTTTATATATTTTGAGGGGACTTGAGGAACTAATAAAAAACAAAAAGAAGGATTCACTTGATTCCAAATGAATTATGCAGTCTGTAGTTGAATGAAGTAAATGTGGCTGTGTATCATGTGTTCAGTTATCAGTTATTGTGTCCAGATTTGGATAAAATCCAAACCTAATTATCATTTTTTGCCTCTGGCTTTTTAAAAATTGTTCCCTTGTGGTGAACAATTGTTCAACAATGGGATACTGACGTGGGCAAACTTCCACTTTGTATATTTATATTGCGATTGGTAATTAGCTTAAATATCATCAATCAGACATTAAAATGCCTTGTGTGAAAGTGTGATTTGTAGCATTTTGTATCTGGTTTTAAGAGTTTAACTCTTGGAGGTTTATACAGTCTCTTGCAGCTTAAGATTCAGTTGTTTTCCTTTTCTCCGCTAAGCTCGGTCAATGGAAGAAGTATCTTCATTCTGCTGGTTTATAAGTGAATGGTTTAGTAGAACCCAGCATCTACACCAGACTCGGTCTGTGGTATGCCAGTAACTGGAATTGGACTGTTGTAGTCCACTTATTACACCCTTGCTAATGTTCTGAAAGAGCAATCCACTTCCTTAAATATTTATGTTGCAAATCTTTTATCTATTTTCACTTTTTTCATCTTAGAATCCAAAAAATAGGATTTTTCTTTTTTTTTCCATCGGTGTGGCACAAATGTTGCTTACGTTTAGCCCAGTGTTGTTCCTTGAGTTCTGGCTCAAGCAGTTTGTGTTGGCAGGTTATTTGACCATCTCCTGACATTTGGATTGCACATGGGAGACCAACCTTGAATCTAGGAAGGGAAAGAGCACAAGTGGTGGTGGCGGCATCAGAGATCTCATACCTCACTTCAGAGATTTAATATGTAAACTGTTTCATGACACCAAACAACAGGACTTTGGAATGGCATACTATATTATTAGGGTCAACTTTTTCTGTGGTATCAAGAGCACAAGTCATTTATCTTGATGCTGGTTGGACCATGCCACTACTTTCTGGCCTTTGTCTTTTGATGTCTTTTCATGCAATGTTTGTACAGAGCTGGAGAGTCTGTTGCAGTAATGAGGGTATTAATAGTATCAGTGTACAGTGAACATTACACTGTGTTTGGATCATGGTACAACTGCAAACAGTTTTAATTGGCTAATCCAACAATATTATGTATTTGAGTGACAGAGGTTTACTGAGTTTGCAGTTCCCCTCTTTTTAGTTCACCGCTCCCAACCTCCATATGTCTACCTCCTTATGAAGCCAAAATCCAAACTAAATAAATGATCATGCAATGAGGTGGGACGGTCCTTTTTTCTTTTTTGGTGTGGAATGCACTGTAGAAGTCTCTTGGGACTGGCTACAACATGACCTTTCGTTTCTGCTTCCGATCTCACCAGAAGTAAAGGGGCTGACAGCGTTTACTGTCCAATGGAGAGCTGGAGCTGTTGTACAGACCCTGTCCCTCGTGCCAATGCCCTGAAAGCAGCATTCGCCCAGGAGTGCCTGAAACCGCTTCTGTTCACTCGAGTTTCGACTGGAAACCCAAGTTGAAAGTCCCAATTCTTGGCACAACTAACAATACAGGTTACTGAAACTAATAGTCGTTATCTTATTGTACCCATCCTTGATAGGGTCAAATCCAGGGGAGCTGCTTGATATTGTAGTATACAATAATGCGTTGGACATAATGTATATTTCTGCATTTTTCTTTCCTCGACCCCCCCCCACCCTGTCTTTCTCTGTAGGGAAGTGTTTCCAAACTGCACCCAGCTTGGTGAGCCCTGTCAAAGGGTGGTCTGAAGTTAGCTCTTGTGATTTGTTTGTCTTCTGTATTCTCCTTGGTGCAGGATTTTTTTTGGAATAATGAGACACTGTGTCACTGAGATTCTGGTTGGATTGATGGTGAAGGAGCCTGCCAACACTTAGTATCTAGACTTGGGTGTGAGGGGGTGTCTCAGGTGATTGATCAGCACCACCTTTTTAGACAAGGCTTAGAATGAGTAAAGGGACCGTTTTGAAATGCCTTGGATTGTTCTAGCAGTTTTATCACCATAGTGTGAACAATGTCTCCAACAACATGAGCTGGGTGTTGTTTAAGGCAGTCCATTCCAGCATTCTTCACAATTGAACACTGATCAACAAGGAGGCTTGTCTATTTAACAAAACTCTGGGAGGGAGAGGCCAATTTGGATGATCGCAGATTGGCTTAGCATTGTTTCTGTAAATGGATTCTCCATCTCTAAAGAGGTGGTCTATAATTGTAAAGTTGTACATAGGAATGAGTGTATATTTACCCAGGTTTGAGCTGTTGCCTTAGTTTCTAGTGATTATATTTAAATGTTTGTTTCCTTTTTTTAAATAAACATGGAAAGGAATGCTAGGGTCTTAAACGTGTAAAAGTTGTGTGTTTTTTTAAATGCAAAAGTAAGTGTGGCACTTGATTTAGTATTGAATGAAATTTAAAAAATAAAAGATTGATTCTCCAGGTTTCTGGGCCTTCCATTAGGGAGGTTAGTTTATTGTCTTTTGTTCTCATTCCTGTCTACACTTGCCTACGTTTTTCCGAAAAAGATAACAATTTATTGGGCCTTGTGAAGAAGGTATTCACTGGGTTCCACAGGCACTCATTACCTCTACCCTACATTCTCTCAACCTGTTTCTTCATGTAACAACTGAGCTGCTGTGTGTACCACTCCTCTGAATACAAACTCGATAGTACAGAGGAACCTCGATTATCCGAAGGCCATGGGCAGGGAGTATTTTGTTTGGTTAATCAAATTCTGAATAATCAATTGCTGGATAACAACATTTTAGCCAAGCACTGGGACCTTGCGATCTTGCTGAATAATCAGATATTTGGATAATCGAGGTTCCTCTGTAGATAAAATTGCATAGCACTTTACCTGACCTAGATATGTGTTTCACAGCCAATTAAGGACTTTTGCAGTATCAGCAATATTGTAGGAAATACAACAAATGGCACAGAGGCAATGAGCAGGTTATGTTTGGTATTGTTTGGAGGATGTTGGCCATTTGTGCAGGATGATGATGATGACTATGTGCGTGCCTCCTTGAAACCACAAAAGCTTTTAATATCCATTTGACACAGCAGCCAGGGTCTATTCTGAAATGCAGTCCTTGCCTCTGTACTATATACAACAAAGTATTAGCCTTGACCTCTGCTCATGTTTCTACAATGGAAAGTTGAATCCAGAATCTTTCAAATCTCGAGGGTGTGTGTCATACCCTGACTTGAATACTATCTGTCTAGCTCCACCGCTATAATAGCTTCTCAGTTTTGACTCCCTGAATTGTGAATGGGGACACAAAGCTGGACTTTGATCTCCTTCTCTAATCTATTGCAGCCTGAAAGAACTGCCCCCATGAGCTGAAAGCCACCAGGATCTCAAATTGAGCATAGACCAACTTCCTTCATTTCCATGATGTGTTGGTATACACTTACTGCTACCATGATAAAACTGGGAGGCAGCTCCACCTCCCAGCCTCTTTTCAATTGGAAAGTCGTCTGTCCCCAGTTAGATGGCAGAGTAAAGCAGCTGGCACTGTGTTAACTTCAGGAAAGTTCATTTTGCTGTGAAGGACACGCTGACTGCACAAACTTGCCTACTTCTGTGGGTCCCAAGTTCTCTTGATGGTGGGCAACATTGTGAACAGACTTTGGGGTGGAACAAGGTGCATTTTATACAAAGGTGAGGATTAAAACAAGAGTGGATGTGAAACTTGCTGCATCATGTCTAGAAACTGGTTTGACTACAGATCAAAGCGAAAGGGAGGCATATTAAAAGTCAAATTTGTAGCTATGACTAATTTCTTTCTCTCGCACACCTGTTAGTAAGGTGCAAGTCTCATTGTAACACCTGTAAAGCAAAGATTCTTACTGGTTGTCATCTATTTACATAATACTGATCCATACAGACTTGAAATCCCAGGCTTGCTTTTGTGACAATCTGTAAGGACAGGTTTGTATTTTGGATGACAGGGTTTCTTATTGTTTGATGATTCAGTGGGTGATACATCCCAGGCAATGCTTGCTGCCCCATCGCTGTTTAACAAGCCCAAGGCATGGGTGTGCATTAGACAAGAGACCAGCTTCCTACTCAAACATGAGGATGCTCTCATACAGTTGTTCTGCAATCTTAATGAGGGGAAGCACCATGGTGCCAGATTGATCACAATTTGCACTCAATCTCTACCAAACACCCCCTGTTGCCTCCCTGAAAATTGTGGTAACCCTCACGTCTTTGTGACTTGCCTGTTGGAGGCAGTAAACCTGGGCAGGCCTAGGTCCTGCTTGTCCAGTGCCATTGCAGTTGGAAGACAATCTGGGGCATTTCCCAGCTCCACATTCCAAACTACAAACCTACTGGCAAGGGAAGGTAAAATCCAGCCTTTTGCTGTTCGTGCATAGAATATTTTGTTTTCCTCAATGAGAAAGTAACCTATTGATGAGAGAACAGTACCATAGTAGGAACTGACCATTCCATCCATGAGTTTGCTTATGATTCACTTTAGTTTCTCTCCTGAGAGATCCACTCCTGCTTTCATCACAACCATCCACACTATATCAGCTCCAGCCATGTGAAAAATATAAATCTCTTTTGATGACATTTTCCAGAGTTTGGTTTTGATAGCTAAGGCTATTATGATTGCCTCACTGGGTTTCAAAGTGTCCAGACAGTTGAGTTTTTATTTTGATTCAGTTTTAAGAAGCTTTTAAAGTTTATCTGTCTTTGGTGTTAGGAGTAGCTATGTTTCTTTCACAACAGATTAAGCATTTATGGAAGTTATTTTTTTATTGGGCATTGTAGATAATAGGTTTTTGAATATGATAGATTGTCAGGTCTTTACATGTCCATTTCAAAAGTTCTGCTGAAGTCTGCCAATGATGGATACAAATGAATGGTGATGGAGAATTAATGAAGGAGTCATGGAGATTAGGGTGGAGTGTTGATTCCAAGGGGTAACAGTGAGGTTGGGAAATGAGGAAATGTAGGAGTGAGTGGTAGAGGTGAGCGTTAGCCAGTATAAGAACTGGTTAGAAACCAAGCAGCTATCCTTGGGAACAGAAATTGGCTGCTGTACGCCTTTGACACTGCCCTGGGACTCCATGATATGACAATATGTGAGAATGGGTAAGAGTGATAGCCTCAGATTTCTGAACTCAGGAGATAGCCCAGTTGGCATTTCACAACTCACTCAACACAAAAGTCCAAACTCCTGTTGATAACCATGAAGGGGAGAGAGTTCCATATTTTCACCATTCTTTGAGTAAAGAAGTGCTTCCTGGTATCAGCCCTGAGCAGCACACTCCATTCTCTGAACAATACAATGAGTGGCTATATTCAACCTTTCCCCATACGTCAAACCTTTAGGCTCCAATAACTCTGTGCTGCATTCTTTGAGACCAATATCCATCACTTTAATCAACCTTTTCAGCCTTGTTATGACACACCTCCAAGGCAGGTGGGACTTGAACTAGACCTTCTGACCCAGAGGAAGGGAAACTACCACTGTACCACAAGATCCTTAAGGCAAACAGGTAAACGGTAAAATCAACATGGTTGCACAACTTATGGAGGTTTTAACTTCAGGAGAGGGGTGAGATTAGGAAGGTGGGACATTCATGATAACCTCAGCAGCTACAGGAACTGAACCCATACTGTTGACATGATTCTGCGTTGCAAACCAGCACCTAAACTCTTTCCCCCCCCCCTCCACGATTTATATAGGTACACAAAACTGAACTCCAGCTGCTGTCTAACCAAATCTTTGTTCAACTGCATTATAATTTCCATCTCTTCGTTGTCCAGCCACTTTCAGTTGAAGGCTGACATTTTGGTGAATGTTTAAAATACTTTACTGTGTCCAATAGATTTTATCCATGAAGTAAAGACTCTTAAGTCTGCATCTTCAGATTCTGAGCTTCTCCCCATATGCAAAAGAATTGCATTTTTATAGTGCTTTTTACAACTTCTTCCTTTTGACCTCTGAAGGTAGCATTGAACTCTGTGATAATTACTGACACTTGGCACTTTTTCAATTGGGTTTGTCCTGTGGAAAAATGGACTGTGTTTTGGTTGTCTTCTCACATCTGGGTGTGGGCAGGAGTGGTGCTGACACCGTATTGTGTTCCTGATTCAAGAGAGCTTTGATTGAACAGGTCAGGAGGTGCTGCAGATTTTCTCAATGTTCTGACATGTTTGGTGAAGTCTTTTAATCCCAAGCAATATCAATAAATGGAAGATGGTGCATTTTAGTCATGGAACAATTGGGCCTGTCTGAACTTTGGAAAATAAGAGGATAATTGGGGTCGAGGGGCACTGAGTTCTGGGGGTAGAGGATTGCAATTCATGGAAACTAATTACAGCATAATTAAGATATAAATGGGCAGATAAATCATTTTTAGAAGAAAACAAGAGAAATAACACTATGAAAATAGAAAATGTAGTTTTAGTAGGCTGCATATGTGTTGAAAGAAACAGCATTAATATTTCAGATCGATGATTCTTTGTGCCCATCCAATGAAATCTGGATTGGTTAATTCACTCATGAATAAGTGAATTGACCCAAACACTCCTGATCAATTTCCTGTGAAGGATCCCTACCTTTTTGATGTAACTTAAGAAAAAGATTGGTATATGTTGGAGAACTCTGAACCAATGACTGGCAATTGCCCTGAACACAGTAGATAGGCTTAATGCTCCCATACTTAGCAAAATGTTTGTACTGGTTATCTCCTGTGATTAAAGTGTCATTTTTACACACTGGCAGCAATCGCCATTATTATTACTGTGTCTTTTTGCTAAAGTACTTACAATGAGATTAACAATGATTGGATGCATCATACTTAATTTTAGTCCATTCCTATAATCATTTTTCTAAGAATTCAACATTTCTTGCAAAACAAATGACAGAATCATCAGTAGGAGGCCATAGCTTGCTTTCGCATTTTCTCCTGCCACCTCAGCTGTCACATAGACACATTTTGTATCTCTTTCTTATATATACTGCCAAGATTTTCACTTTTCAGATGTACAGCATCCATGTACAACAGCCTTCTGTACCCCACAGTGTAATGCAGGGAACTTTGGCAGCAGGTTTTGACACAGCAGCACACCATAAACAGTGCTGAGATGATATCCAGATAATCCTTTCTTTAAACAATGTTGATTGTAGAATAAACATTGGCCAGAACACTGACCATGGCAAGTGTCAGAAACTCCTGTCAAGGAGGGACGAGGCAGCAACAAGCAGAGTCCCTGTTGTTGATTATTGCTAAACAACAGATGTGGACACATGTTGAGTCTTGTGTATGCATTGCCCACAAGTCCAGGCGCCGTGCCAGTAAAAAAGTCACACTGATTGGAAATTGAGTGTGGCAACAAAGGAATTCAACTGGGAAATTCATTCTGTTCAACAGACTTGCACTTCTTGCTGACTGTCACTTAGAAATATAGAAGCTTACAGTATGGCAGATCATGTGATGCAGTTTATTTGTGCCAATTCTATGAAAGAGCTATCCAATTAGTCACATTCCACCTGCTGTCACCCACCAATACTACAGATTATTTCCCTTTTCAGTTCAAAATCCAATTCCCTTTTGAAAGTTACTATGGAATCTGCTTCCACCAGTCTTTCAGTAACTGTACTGCTAAGAACAATTCATCTCAGATTAAATAATTCTCCCAATATCTTACACAGGGGGATTTTCGTTATTTAACCAGACATTCACTGAGCACTACATGTCTAAACACTTCTGTGGTATGCCTCTCATAAGCATGCCAAGAGAGCCTAATGAGCTCAGGGATTTATTTCTGAAACTAGGTCAAATGTTCCATTTGTTAAAGTTCAAACACAAATACTTAGATATCTTCACAGCACAGGTTTTTCAAATTCGGGTGAGGAAATCTTCCCAAGAGAAATTCTGTTGTTTCAGCAGTACCTTATTTTCTACACAGGTCTTGAGGAAACAGTTACCATGAACATGCTTATGTTTGTTTGTTTTCTCAATTTTTTGCTCATTTTCAGTGAAAGCAAAGCAGGGAACAATACAAAGGCAGACACGGCACAATCTGAAGAAAGAAATATGCGTTTGTATAAAGACAGATAGGTTTTCATTTATATCTGATGTCTTTCATGACCTGATGCCCTAAAGTACTTCTCAGCCAAAAAAAACAGTTTTAAAGAGTAGTCACTGTGCAACATAGGAAACATGGAAGTTAATTTGTACACAGCAAAGTCCAGCACTAGAGTGAGACATGAAAGCAGAAATTGCTGGAAAAGCAAGAAGTTCTGAGGGTCACTCGATCTGAAATATTAACTTTGATTTCTCTCCAGTGATGTTGCCAGACTTGCTGAACTTTTCCAGCAATTTCTGTTCTCGTTTCTGATTTACAGCATCCACAATTTTTATCCAGCACTAAAGTGATGTTGGTTGATAAACAAATGTCATCCAGAAAGAAACCCCATCCCTAATCTTTGTTTGAAATAATGCTGTAAAACCTTTCACATCGATCTGAAAGGACAAATGGAAAGTTGTTTTTAACATCGCATCAGCACCTTATCAAATCTCTCAATAAACATTCTTCAAATATCAGAAATTACTTAGGAGTGCAGTATCTGCTGAAATGGAGCCAAACCTACAGTTCTTTTACAAAGCTAATCTACCTCCACGATTACAGGAAATGGGGGAGTGGGATCGTGGATGACGAGATTTTCAAAGTTGAGTCAAAAAGAGAAAAGAAGCATATGTAAGGTTTAAGAAACGGAAATCAGACAAGGTCCTTCAGGAACAGGAAATGTGTTGCTGGAAAAGCGCAGCAGGTCAGGCAGCACCCAGGGAACAGGAGAATCGACGTTTCGGGCATAAGCCCTTCTTCAGAAATTCCTGAAGAAGGGCTTATGCCCCAAACGTCGATTCTCCTGTTCCCTGGATGCTGCCTGACCTGCTGCACTTTTCCAGCAACACATTTCCAGCTCTGATCTCCAGCATCTGCAGACCTCACTTTCTCCTTCAGGAACATAAAGGGAACAGAAAATAACTTAAACAAGGAATTCGGTGGGCTAAACTGGGCCACAAAATATCTTTGGCAATAGGATTAAGGAAATCCCCAAGTCATTTTATACATCTATTAGGAGCAAGAGGGTAGCTGGGGAAAGGGTAGGTCCATTCAAGGACAAAGGAGGGAATTTATGTGTGGAGCTAGAACAAATGGGTGATGGTAAGTTTAGGGATGGGTATGTTGATATTCTAGGATATGTTGAGATGGTGGAGGTGTTAAGAATCTTGAAAAACATTAAGGTTGATAAATCCCCAGGGCCTGATGGGATTTATCCCATGATACTGAAGTTGACAAGTGAGGAGATTGCTGGGACCTTGACGAAGACCTTTGCATTCTCTTTAGCCACAGGTCAGGTCCTAGAAGACTAGACAATAGTCAATATTGTTTCTTGATTTAAGAAGGGCAACAGGGATAATCCAGGAAATTATTGGCCAATGACCCTTACATCAGTGGTAGGAAAATTATTGGAGGAGTTTCTTACGGACAGGATTTACTCGCATTTTGAAAAGAATGAACTTATTAGGAATAATCAGCATGACTTTGTGCAGAGGAGGTTTTGTCTCACAAATTGATTGAGTTTTTTGAAGAAATTATGAAGATGATTGATGAGGATAGGGCAATGAATGTTGTCTACATGGATTTTGCTAAAGCTTTTGAAAAGGTCCCTCATGTTAGGCTGGTCCAGACGTTTCAGTCGGATGCTGTTCCTCGGATGCTGCCTGACCTGCTGTGCTTTTCCAGCACCACACTCTCGACCCAGAGGTTTCAGTGACAGGACATCCACAGTGAGTTGGTGTTGAACACAAAATTGGCTCGGTCATAGAAGATCAGGGTAGCTGTGGAGCAATGGAGGCTCATCAACTCAACTAGTCCACTGAAAAAACACACCAACTGTCTGACTTCAGTTGTTCAGAGCAAAAGCATAGGTTGCATTCTCAAACAAGTTTAAAGCAGTGAAAAAGATGTGGTTAATGAATTATTCCATCAAAGAACAGCTCAAACTGAAATTAGTTGTAAAATATGAGTAGCTTTGGTTGCTAATCTGTGAAAATTAACCAGCTTCTACAGGAAAGCAAATTTACACATTGTGTGACCACATTGTTTTCCAGCAGAAATAGACTGCTTATAAAATAACACCACTGCTCTTGGGCAACCACACATTCTACTTGGATTGTAACTTTAACCTTGCAAAACATTCCATGATCCAATACAGGATCATTATCACAAAGAAGATATTAGAACTGGTGACCAAAAACCTGACTAAACAAATAGGTTTGAGATGCTTTTTAAAAGAAGAGAGTGTAACTGAGAGGTGGATAAGTCGAGGGAGGAAATCCCACAGCTAAGACAGCTGAAGACAATTGTGAAATGATAGAAATTGGACGTTTGGCAGAGACCAGAATTGGAGGAATGCATTGTGAGGTTAACGCTGTAGCAGTGACTGGAGCAGTAAGGCCTTTTAAATAAAGAATACTCTGGTGATACTGTCGGCAAAATCTATCAGCTGATGAACTACATGGGGATTCATGACCTCTGTCTGCTGGTTTACGTACCTTTGAGATTATGTTTTTGTCTGTGTATTTTTTAAATAGTCATTAGCTAAATTGCTCATTCCACCGCCCTTTTTAAATACGTAACACTGCCGGCTGCTTTATACCTCAGCTTGATGACCTGGTTTATGACTATACTGATCCAGGTGAATATCCTGTTCCTTTTTTAAGGCAAAAGACAATTGGACAGATGTAAATCTGGATTGACAGTATACCCATATTTGCCAGTCAGCCCACAATATCCTTGGGCTAAGTCTGTTGAGGCTGGGATACATTACAATTCATGTATAAAGGAGCAGGGAGTAGGCATTACATCAGTGCATCTGGGGTGGATAGCCAATTGAAGAATTTTGTAATAAGCATTCCAATACAACATAACCCAGAGCAGTCTGACAATTAAATAGCAGCTAAATTAATAAAGTCTCACCAAAGGGCGGTCTGGCTAGGGTGTGGCTGTAGGCTGCATTGTGTGGTGGTGTGCACGTCAACCTGCTATGTAAGACATTGCTGAATGCTTTGTCTTTAAACCGTTTCCTTAGGCAGATATGAGTCTCATGCCTTTGTGACCCCACTCAACGATTCCAATGCAAAAAACAACATACCGTGGGTACCGGATATCTGAGATAAAAACAGAAAATCTTGGAAATATCAATGTTGTAGGTGCATCCATGGAGAAAGAAGCAGAGTTCACATTTCAAATTAATGAATCTTCGACTTTTCTAATGCTTTCCTCTCTGGCACTCTAACATTTATCCTTTGTAAACTGGAGTAAATCCAAACCCTGATTGCTTATGTCCTGACTGGCACCAAATCTCGGTCACCAATCATCCCTGTGGCTGCTGACACATTGATTCCTGTCTCAAATTTAAAGGCTTCATCCTTTAAAATTCTTCAGGGGCTCACGCTTCCCCTATCTCTTAAAGCTCATACCTCCAATTCCGACCTCTTACATATCTCTGATGATAATGGCAGATAGAACATTGGCTCCCAAGTCTTTAAGTTCCAGAATTCCATTTTTATACCTCTCTTCCTCTTTACTTTCTTTAAGATGCTCTTAAAACCAGTCTCTTTGACCAAGCCATTTGTTCCAGCACTTCCTCAAGGGGCCAAGTTTCAAATTTAGTTTGTAACCAGCCTTCTGAAAGGTTTGATATGATTACTTTAATAAATTGAAGGCACTTTGTAAATGCAAGTTGATGATGTTCATTGTCCCCTGGATTTTTCCATCAGATTGAGTTTTGATCCAGCGGGGCTCTGCTAACTTGTACCAGCTGAGTTACATTAAAAACCTTAGAGACTTTCACACACTCCTTTCCTTATGCATTTATCTCCCCCTTACTTTCATGCATTACTCTACATCTGATTCATAGTTGTAAACCCTCATGTGTTAATCTGCCTCTGGCTACTGGCCACATTTTACTTGATGCTGAAGTGAACTCTCCTCCTCATTAAAATGATCCAGCACACAGATGTTAACTCATTGAAGTTTTTGAGCTGATATCATCAAATCTTTTACACTAAACCTTTCTCAGAATGAAATTCTCTGTGGTTTAATTCCACCGTGTAAGCATCCCCGCCCTCTCACGCCCAGCATGGCCAACACAGCTCCAGCTGTTTTCAGAAATCCCAGAGAAGGCCCACCAACAGCTGTTCTAACTTAAGCCATGGCACCATAAAGCTTCTTGTGAGATTGTAGTTACAGTCCTCACTCAATGGGCCATTCTTCATGTGTGAGTCTACACGGTGAGTGTCAGCAGGCCGTTCAATGGTGGAGGGATGTTTGAGGGTGGAGAGGACCTAAATGAGCCAGACTTTATCCTCAACTGAAGTTCACACACACAGTTGTCAATAAGCAAAAGCTTTTTAATTATGTAAGATTTTACACAACTTCAGCATGTCCCAAAGCTTTTTACAGTTAATGACATACTTTTAGAGTATGTTCTCTGATCTACTGACAACAACTAATCATAGAGTACAGAAGAGGCCCTTTGAGTCTATAGTGACTAGTCCCATTTCCTAGCACCTGGCACATTGCCTTAAATGGTACCACATTTCAAGTACTCGTGCGAGTATCATTTAAAGATGGCGAGGTTTTCTGCCTCAACTACCCCCCAGTGCACTCCAGACTCCCAGTAGTCTCTGGGTGAAAGCATTTGAGGCCGGGAGGTAGGGGCCCCATGTATCTCCACCCCCACTCCATCTTGGGTGGCAGCATTGGAAGACGAGCCAGGATCCAGGCCGTCAACCTGGAGCTAGGACTGATGATGTCCAGGGTCAGAGGAGGGCTGGGACCCGCACGGCACGACCATCTCCAGCTCAGAGGCCACAGGATGTGGTCGTGTCAGAAAAGGAGCACATTGCCAGGACCCCAGGGACGATGTCGGACAGTAGCGACTGGAGGAGCAGAAGCTTTAGTTTTAGTAATATCAATTTAATATTAATTTATTTCAGTATTTTACCATTTATACAATATATTCAGTAATTTATTCTGCAATCCAAAATGGTGGCGACATTATTCACTTTTCACTATCCCCAGGCACAAGTGACAACATTAAATAATTATGCCCGTTAAGGAAGTAACAAAGATGATTGATGAGGGCAGGGAGGTGGATGTTCTCTCTGTGGACTTTGACAAGACTTTTGACAATGTCCCTCATGATAGGCTGATACAGAAGGTGATGTTACATGGGATACGTGGTGAGCTGGTAAGATGGATGCAGAACTGCCTTGGCCATAGAAAACACAGTGTAGGTGTAGAGGGGTGTTTTTCTGACTGGAGGTCTGTGATCAGTGGTGTTCCACAAGGATCAATGCTGGGACCTCTGTTATTTGCAATATATATAAATGATTTGGATTAAATTGTAGGTGGTCTGATTAGTAAGCTTACAGATGACATGAACATTTGTGGATCCGTGGATAATAAGGAGGATTGCCAGAGGATACAGCAGGATATACATGGGCTGTAGACTTGGGTGGGGAAATGACTGTTATTGAATCCAGACTAATATAAGGTGATGCATTTTGGCAGGCCCAATGCAGGAGGGACATGTACAGTAATCGGCAGAACCCTGTGAAACATTAACATACAGAGGGATAGAGACATTCAGATCTACTGTTCCTTGGAAGTGGCAACACAAGTGGATAAAGTGGTTAAGAAGGCATATGGCAAGCTTGCCTTCATTGGACAGGGCATTGAGTATACAAATTGGCAAGTCATGTTGTAGCTGTGTAGAACTTTATTTCGGTCACATTTGGAATATTGTGTACAATTCTGGTCGCCACACTTCAGAGGGTATAGAAAATGTTTACCAGGACGTTGTCTGGTTTGGAGGGTTTTAGCTAGAGATTGCACAAACATGGTTTGTTTCACTTGAGCATCAAAACCTGAGGAGCGAACTGATAGATGTTTACAAAATGATGAGAAGCACAGATAGAATGAATAGCCTGAGTCTGTTTCCTGGGCTAGAAATGTCAATTGTTATGGGACATTGCTTTAAGGTAAAAGGGGGCAAGTTTAAAGGAGATGTGAGAGGCAATTTTTTACACAGAGATTAGTAAGGGCTTTGAATGCATTACAAAGGAGGTAGTAGAAGCAGATACAACAGCAACATTTAAGAGGCATTATGACAGATATATGAATAGGTAGGGAATAGAGGGGCATGGATCACATAGAGGCAAATGGGTTTTAGTTTCGAAAGGTGTCATGTGTTGACACAGGTTTGGTGGGCTGGAGGGCCAGTCCCTGTGTTGTACTGTCCTTTGTTATTGACTCTTCTACGAAGAGGAGCTAAACTATTTTCAATCCACCCTGTCCATGCCCCTCATAATCTCATACACCTCAATCAGTTCCCCTCTCAACCTTCTCTGCTCCAAAGAAAGCAACCAGAACTTATCCAACCTCTCCTCATAGCTGAAATGCTCCATCCCACACAATATCCTGGTGAATCGCCTCTGTATCCTCTCCAGTGCAATCACATCCTTGCGTCTGCACACAGTACTCCAGCTGCGGACTAACTAAAATGCTGTACAGCTCCAACATGACCTCCCTGCTCTTATAATCAATTAATAAAGACAGTTGTCCCAGATGCCTTCCGTATCTGACATCCCTGTCCTGCTGGCTCAGTGATCTGTGGAAAAGCATCCCAAGATCCCCCGGTTTCTTTGAGCTTCTAATGTCCTACCATTCATTGAGTACTCCCCTGTCCTGTTACTTCTTTCAAAGTGTATCAACTCATACTTCTCAGGGTTAAGTTCCATCTGCCACTGATCTGCCCATTTGACCAATCTGTTTATATCCTCCTGCAACCTACTACCTTCCTTCTCACTGTCAGTCACCAGGCCAATCTTTGTGTCATCCAGACTTATCATCTCACAGATACTTTCATTTTTATCGTTGATATATATAAAGGGCCTAATGTTAACATCTCACCTGAAAAATGGCACTTCCAACAATGCAGCACTTCCTAAGACTACACCAGAAGTGTAAGCCTAAATTTTGTGTCAAAGTTGCTGATGTGGGACTTGAACCCCATAACTTGATGCTTCAGTAGAGAAACTATCCACTGAGCAAAGCCTGCGTCTCATACTGGCACATGGGACAGTCACGATTGCTATTATTTTTTTCCATGTTTGGATTTGAGTGCTGAGACCGATCACTGCATTTAACAAACTGCTCCCTTGGGTCATATCAGCTGGTTTAACAGATTGTAGGTATTAACCATGGCTCAGCATCTTGCACTCTCATGTCTAAAGTTAGAAAGTTGTGGGTTTGAGGCCTATTTCAGGAACTTGTGCACATAATCAAAGCTAACACCTCAGTGTGGCAATCAATGAGTGCTGTGCTTTTGGAGGTACCATCTTTTGGATATTATTTTAAACCCAGGGCCTCATCTGTGCTCTTGAATGGATTTCATGGTGATATTTTGTGGTGGTGTTTTTTGACTTTCCATAACCACCCTCAATAAAACTGATCGTCAGGTTATGTGTTTCTTTGCTTTCTTTGTGACCTGCTTGTGCATAAATTACTTGCTGTGCTTTTGACATTACAACATGACCGCTGTAATCAGGGACACCATGTAATTCCATTTCTTTCTATTCAGAATGGAACTTGAGATTTTCCTGTTTGGTGGAATTAAACACATTTTATCTACGTCGATTCAACAATTAGCTCTGATGCTGCCTTAAGTCCCTATGCTAGCACTACACTGGCGGTGGAAGTAACGGAAACAACATGCAAAAGTGGGCTACAGAGGTCAGAAAATCTGGCAAGAACTATTTGCAATTTTTCCCTCGTGTTATTTATTTATCTAGTGACAGCACGCCATCTGTGTGGCCAGCTCCTGAAGCATATTGCATGTGGGGCCATGATCTCGTCAAATTGCCAGGAACTGAAGGGAGGGGCTAGGGTGGGGTGGTGATTGGTGAACCTTGGATCCACTTACTAGAATGATATTGAAAGTAAGAGCAGTTCCTCAGCTCAGAGCTGTTCTAAGTGTGGAAATACAAGAAGTGTTATTCCAGGCTCCAAGACCACACATACTGAGTTGAGAACTTGGGAGTGGAGCTGGAATGAATTGCATAGATTTTTAACTCTTACATTACCAGTCCCAACCAGGAGTGAGTGTCAACACCCACAGAGATGAAAGAAGACTGATGTGACTTGTATTTTTATGGCACTTTTCATGATCACAGGTTGCTCCAAAATGCTTTGCAGACAGTGAAGTGTAATCATTGTTGCAATGTCAGAAATATTGCTGTGACAATAACCTCCAAAACCCATAAATTTGACACAAACCAGATAATCTATTTCAGGGCTGTTTGGCAATGCTGAATATTGGTTGTGACAAGAGGAAACTTTTTTTTTCAAAGTTGGATATTTTACAAACACTCACAAAACATAGACAGGACATTGATTTAATATATTTAATGTGAAAGATGGCATGACCAACAGCACTGCATTTCCTCAGTACTGCACTGGGCAGTCTGGGCATTGCTTCAGAGAGCAATGGCACAAGAATTGCAATTGGATGCAACATGTCAATCAGGAAATGTTGTAATTTTATTGCATTTTTTGTGATGTCTAATTTGAAGTGCTTTGCAATGTCATTTTGGATATTTTGTGAATGCGTTATATTCTTGGACTACAAAATCAGAAGCTTGGGTACATGGACTAACTGTACTCTACAGGCTGTTCCCAGGCAAACCCTCCACGACAAACATCAGCTGCTGCTTGAGGATCATCAGCTCAGTAAAAGAGACGCTTTGCCTGAAACTTATTGGTCATCCATTGCAAAGAATTGTTTCCGACTGAATGATGCAGACTGGCTCATTCCAAGCTCTGGGACAATGTGTTGAGGAAGGCCTTAAAGTTTGGGGCAGCTGCTGTGAAGGTCCAGGTGAGAAAGGCCAGTCTATTGGCCTTCAACCATAACGCACTAAAGAGTCATTGGTTTTCAGAATCCTCTAGGCTGCATGCTGGACATTAAATGTATACAGTACCAGGACAGAAAGTTATTCCATTTAACATCTACAAAACAATGAAGCAGGTTCACCTCAAAACCCAGCATCTCCTCCAAGGCCTTGAGCATCATGGTGGCTCAGTGGTTAGCACTACTGCCTCACAGCGCCAGAGACCCAGATTCAATTCCTGCCTTGGGCTACTGTCTGTGTAGAGTTTGCACATTCTCCCTGTGTCTGCGTGGGTTTCCTCGAGGTGCTCTGGTTTCCTCCCACAGTCCAAGGATGTGCAGGTTAGGTGAATTGGCCATGCTAAATTGTCGTAGTGTTAGGTGAAGGGTACGCTTAGGGGAATGTGTCTGGGTGTGTTGCTCTTCGGAGGGTCAGTGTGGACTTGTTGGGCTGAAGGGCCTGTTTCCACACTGTAAGTAATCTAATCATGAACTTGCTCATCAATGATATTTTTGAGCACATTGCAGGGGAGGCTTCCCGTCTTGGCCCATTATAACAATCGCAGCATCATCAGTTAGTTCCCTGGAGATCCAGACCAACATGCGCCTGCTGCTGCCCGGGGAGCTGGCTAAACACACCATGTTGGAGGGCACAAAGATGGTGACCAGGTACACCAGCTCCATGTGAAACACCACAATGTACTGGAAATGCAGGAATTGGTCCAAGTATGGCAATTACACGGAGCCACCTAAGGCTGCAACAAATTCTTTCAAGAAAAATTGTATTTACATCCTATTTGAAATGTCTTTGAATGGAAGTTTCATAAATAAACAATACTTTTGAACAAAACAGAAGCATGGGTACAGAATCTGAGCCAGTAAACATTAAATACATACCTCAAAATCATTATACCTTGAAGGTCACATTTCCAAGGAGATCAATGAAACCAGGCAGACTACATTTACAAAAGATGTACAGTATTTGATACTGAAATCCCTCAAGTACATTCCATCCTGAAACCCACTCCCTAATATTGGATACAACTTCCACATCACGCCCCCCACAACCTCATTAGATTCCAGTCTAATAAAGACATATAAGGCTCGTTTCCTCGAAAGGAAATATCAAAATATTCTTAAAGTGGAACACGTGTTATTTGGTGTAGGAAGATCATTCCAATTTATAGTATTAATCTAAACAGTGAGAGCGGGACAATGTAGACACAGAATAGTGAAAGTCAAACGCAAGAACTGATTGCAGGAAGTTAATACAGAGGGCCGATTCTTGGAACGGTTCCCTCTTAGAGATTTAAAAACAAAACAGGCACTGAAATTTTATGTACGGTAAATAGCATAAATGCAAATAGCATAGGAGTCTGTGGAGTGTTCTGGCCAGACTGGGTAGCGTTGGTTATCGGTACACCTCGCAGTCCACGGCTGGATCCCACTATCCTATCCTCAAGTCGGCATCCAGGAAGTTCCGGGTGGTCTAGTTTCCTCTACCTCCCTCCACAACCCCATCTGATTTCCCGCTATCATACCGAGAGATACTGATGTTAGGAAAGGCGATTCATTAAAACCAAAGTAACATAACAACACCACTGTGATGACAGACACATCCAAACTGCAAAATATTGAAGAATTAGTCACGGCAATTAAATTATGAAACTGCGCTGTCACAGAGTCCAACAAAACTCCCCACACTTCCGACAAGACAATGAGAAATTACCAAGGGATATACAAATGTCAAGCTTCATTTGTTGCATTGTTTGACATACTGCATCCTTGCAATAAATCCCCCCTTCAGCTCTCCCGGTGGCCTGGAGTGTACTAACTGTGGCCCCAAGCAGAACAGAGCTGCTTTCAGACCAGATCCGTGTTCAGCCAGCCCCAGTCTCGAACTTCAGTTACTGAGCAACACATAGCGTGGCACAGTGGAATAAAATTCACCTTGCGTCAGGAAAACGGGGAGAGGTATCAATCAGGGCTCCTGCAATTGACTGTTATCCAAGGTCAGCCCTCTGCAAAGAATCACCTCGGTAAAAACAATAACTGCAGATGCTGGAAACCAGATTCTGGATTAGTGGTGCTGGAAGAGCACAGCAGGTCAAGCAGCATCCGAGGAGCAGGAAAATCGACGTTTCGGGCAAAAGCCCTTCATCAGGAATACAGGCAGAGACCCTGAAGGGTGGAGAGATAAGTGAGGGTGGGGGTGGAGAGAAAGTAGCATAGAGTACAATGGGTGAGTGGGAGAGGGGATGAAAGTGATAGGTCGGTGGGGGGTGGGGGTGGGGGGAGAGTGGAGTGGATAGGTGAGAAAGAAGATAGGCAGGTAGGAAGAGCTTCAGGGCAGAGGAAATGACCTGGGAGTTGCAGTGAGATTCTTGTGGAGAGAGGAGGAAAACTTCTTCAAGACAGGCATCCTTGCAACAGGATTCGCAGTAGGGTTAAAATCAACTAGGTAAAAACAATACCTGCAAAGAATCAGGCTGTGATGCCTCCACAGCTGAATAGCTCCGCGTGTGGGAGTTCTGCAGACCCACTTCCTGAATAAGAAGGTCCACCCTGATGAGAAGAGGCTATGTCGGGAAATAAAAAAAACTGGAAAGAAGGGAGAAGAATTATTTCTGTGAATGTTAATTGAAAAAAAAGAGGGTGATTTAAAAGAAAAGTTGATGCCGAGGATCAGAGATGCAGACATGGATACAAGAGGGAAAGCATACTCAAAAATAGAGCGAAAGAAGTCCCAGATTTCCTCCTCCCTGGCGTGTTCCTGCGCGGTACAGTGTTGCTTTAAATTGTATCCCAGTCGAGCCCCACGTGATTGTGCCGAAGAGTTTGATACAAAGTGACCCGCAGCTGAAATTGACTCGAGTGAACTCGCTGCTTGTAACTTTCACTCATTCAGCCTGCGCTCCCACTGCGCAGGATAAAACTGTTGTGATCTTCTATTTTCGTGAATAAAAGGTATTGGATTTCTTTTTTTTCCTCCCCCCCCCCCCAAGTCAGGATGCCGGAACAGATCAGCATCTCCGAGTTTGTGAGTGAAACTTTGGAGGACATCAACTCGCCGATCACCTCCAACTTTACCTCGAAAATGATGAGCTGCAGGAACACGGTGGCTGCTCTGGAAGAGGTCAGTGACTGTAAAGTGGCAGAAAGGGGATTTGAAGAAAAGTACCAGGGCACACCTTTTAATCTCACAGGATGTTACTTTGTTAAGTGCATTTTCGGCGCAGCTAATGATTCGCGATTCTTTGTGTTCCTACAACGCCTGGATTTTACTGGAGTTCAGTTGGGAAGCACTTTATTTCTCCCGTATCATGTCCCTTCTTGTGCATCAGCAACAAGGCCTCTAGTAATCATTTGTTCTGTAAAAGTAGGCAAAAGTGTCTTCTTGAGCAGGTGCCCGTCTAGGGAAACTTGCATGTTGCTCTGGGGAATAATGGCAGAGGGAGACGGAGGAATTTCTGAAAGCTCTTGTTACATTTTGAACT
This sequence comes from Chiloscyllium plagiosum, assembly GCF_037043375.1. Lineage (NCBI taxonomy): Eukaryota > Metazoa > Chordata > Chondrichthyes > Orectolobiformes > Hemiscylliidae > Chiloscyllium > Chiloscyllium plagiosum. The sequence goes on from NW_028270168.1 coordinate 21,896,946, forward strand.
GTCTGTGCGCGTCTTTCCCCTTTCAAGCGCCTCCAGCTAATGACCGTGAGGCTGATCTCACCTTGTTTATAAACAGAGGTGAAGTCTTCCTCTTTTGATGGTATGTTATTGTTTTCAGCGATCCCTCGCGGCTCTCCAACATTCCCCTGATTAGTCTTGACTTGACGTGTGACCTTGTCGCAGGGTTAAGCGACCCTTGGAAGGGGGTGGTGAGTATCGCTTCTCAACACCTCCCACCCCCCCGCCCCCAACACACACACATATGAATTGGCTCGCGCAGACAGCTGCCTGATTTGCCTCCCCCTTCAGAACAGGTAGAGGCTATTCAGCCCCTCGAACCCGTTCTGTCATCCATTCGATCTGTATTGTAACTCTCTCCGCCCTCCTTGGTTCCAGATCCTTCAATACTCTCCCATGATGAATCTTGGGTTATAGTGTTTTCCAGCAGCATCTACTTTATTTTGGCGGGGTGGGGCTTGTCCCAAATTTTCACCAGCCTCCGTGTGAAAAAATGCTCCCTGACATCGCCCCTGAACAGTCTCGCTCGAATATTAATGTCCCGTCAGCTGGACTTCCCCACCAGACAGGGTTGTGGGCCGAGTGCTGAGAAATTGGGGTTAGAATATTTAGGTGTATTTTTTTTGACCGTACAGACTCAATGGGCCTCTCCTGTGCTGTAGATCACCAAGACTGGATGGCTATGACCCTCTTTGCCCTATTGAAGCCTTGGATGATCATTCTGTGAGGGGGCAGTGCCTTTGCTAATTGAGGCATCGTGAGACTTTGAAACTTGGAGCCAAAGGGTGTGATCAGTGAATGGGATGCTGTAACTGCAGCTCATAAGATAAATCCCATCATTGGCAAGTTGCAAAATTGAATTAAATAAATCTGGTAGTTCTTCCTGGTCAACATGAGAAGATGTTGTTAAAAACTCAATAAAGGTTCTTCAGGGCAGGGAACAAAGTGACCCTTAATGACTCGTGCTGTTGAAGACTTTCAAAACATAAGGGGGATAACATTAAAATGGGAACTTTGCTATTTATGAGTCAGTTTAAGCATCAGATTCCTGATGAAGGGCTTTTGCCCGAAACGTCGATTCTCCTGCTCTTCAGATGCTGCCTGACCTGCTGTGCTTTTCCAGCACCACTCTGATCTTGACTATTTAAGGGTCAGGTCCATCCGCAGTATCATTGTTCATTTATTTATGTAATAAATACAGAACATGCTGGGGTAACTTAGATCTGAAAGTATCTGTGGAGAGAGAAACGGGTTAACATTTCAAGCCCAGTATGACTTCTTCTGAGGAGTCATATCAGACTGAAGAAATTAACTCTGTTTCTCTCTGCACAGATGATGACAGATCTGCTGAGTTTCTCCAGCATTTTCTGTTTTGTAGATTTCCAGCATCTATTAAATTTTGCTTTTATTTCCTGTGTTAGTGATATACAGAGAGTCGTCAGTATTTTTGACAGCATCATTACCAGCTGATAATCTCTTAGATTTGTGATAATATTTACTGGCAGACTTCGGTAACTCAGCAGTTGGAATGGTTCCTTTGGTTAACATTAAAAATCACAGCACCAGGTTATAGTCCAACAGATTTATTTGAAAGTACAAGCTTTCCTTTGCTTAAGGCATAGCAAACCCGGCTGTGGATTCTCTTCTTGGTTAACTAACTCCCTGCTGGGAATGCAGGCATAGTGGGTCTGGGCTCAAATGATCACGTAGAATCAAGCAATCAATGAATATTCATTGTCTTTGGATTGCATGTGAAAATTAGGGTTCTGGATGAGGTACTGGAGAATTATTACCTACCAGTCTTTATTCCAGTTAAAAATGTGATAAGTTCAAGAGCAGGGGCAAGTGTAAAACTACCAGCACAAATACAGCTGAAAGACAATCATTGACTATATTCACAATTTCTATTTATTTATTCATGTATAAGTTCCTGTGTCCACATTTACAGTGAGAACTGTTCATGTAAACTTGTGTGGTGACATTTACCTTTTTTCTCCAAATCCAACCCACTGGTTCCCTGTGAGGTTCTGCAGCACTGTCACTGGTTGAAGAGTGTAATTCCAGTGTGACATCTTTATATTATATATTAGGTTAAAGGGAATTAAAATGGAAATATAAAAATAAGAGCTGACTGTATAGATGTAGACTGCCTTTTTAAAAAAAAATAAATCTAGTCTAATTACTACTGCCCTTTGGTCTGATGCAATCTGAAGAGCACACTCAATGTTGACTCTCATTGTGAAAGCTTGACTGCACATATTGCGAAAGAAAGAGTAATCACATGGCTCTATCATGACTATGTGATGAATATATTTCTGATGTGTTTGGGTTTCAGTCGTGGGAGCTCTCATGTGATGCCTTCTGCTGGGGATTTTGCTCCTGAACATCAATGATTCTATACTCTCTCTGTAGCGTTGTTGCAATATGGTTTTCATAGAATCCCTGCAGTATAGAAGGAGACCAGTCAGCCCATCGAGTCTGCACCAACCCTCTGAAAAACATCCCACCTCCCTATCTCCATAATTCCACCCAGTTTATTCTTACCATTAGCGAGGTAAGGACACCCAAGGAAACCCAAACATATAAATAGAAGGCAGGAAACACCAGCAGTGCTTCATCCGAAGGCTCACTGAAGATGTTACCTAGTAGAGTGCCAAAGCGTCTGAAAATGAACCTTCCAGCTCAGCGAGCAAACCTACATCCATTATTCTTGCGATGACTAATCCACCAAACCTACACATCTCTGAACATTATGGGCAATTTAGCATGGCCAATCCATGGAACCTGCACATCTTTGGATTGTGGGAGGAAACTCGTGCATCTGGAGGAAAGCCATGCAAACACGGGGAGAATGTGCAAACTTCAGACAAACGGTCACCCAAGGCTGGAATTGAACCTGCGTCCCTGGTGCTATGAAGCAGCAGTGTCAATCACTGAGCCACTGTGCCATTTTGCTTTGCTTTAGGGGTAGTCACTGTTGTAATGTAATGAAACATATCTACCAATTTGTACAAAGTAAGCTCCCACAGACAGCAATGTAATAGTGACCAGATAGTCAGCTTTGGTGACAGTTGGACGGATAAATATTAGCAACCCTAAGTGACCTCCTCCTTCACTTCTTTGAATTAACCATGTTACGTCCACTTGAGAGGATTCTATGTTTAATTTCCCATATAAAAGACAGGAACTCTGTGCAGAACTTACCCAGTAATGCACAGGTTGTGTCGGAGATTAGGTTTGCACTTATGTCTGTCAGTTCTGAAATTGTTGTGTAAATTTGAGTTGAAGCTTGTTCTGTTTGCAGAGTGAAGCTTCCTGTGTGAAATGAAAACACATTAATAGTGAGGGTTGTTGTGAATACAGGCCTAAAGAAAGGAAATGTTCGATAACAGTGTATATGAAGGAGAGCAGGAGCAAGATGACCTGCCTTCTGTAGTGTTCTCTTCTCTTGTGAGAAAGGTTTCCCATTCACCCTGGAGCACACAGGCTGAGAAAAGCTCACTGGCAGAAAATTGCACGAGGGGTGGATTTATCCAATTTGAACCTCTTGTATTGAGGCAGCTGGTTTGTGCTTTTCTGAAGGCCCTGATCTGGGTATGGCTCAATAGGTGATTGGCGGCCCTGGCAGTACCCCACCAAAGTGTTCAGTCTTCATCTGCCACCGGAAAGTAGGAGTAGCATTGTGTCCTATTTGACCACAGAAGGCATCACTGAAATGCTTCATCTCCTGTCCTCACCTGACAATGCGAATCTACACTTACAGGACAGCAGTTGAGAATGGGGACTTCCTTCTTCCAACCCCAGTTCCCCAGCACAAGAGTTGTCAAGGCCAAAATTCTGCTTTTCCCACTGCCTAAGCTGAGGCGTAGGTGTGTCGGTTGCTTGCTTTACCAAATGCATTTACATGTCCACCTATTCAAGTCTTTGATCTTTTGCCATTGCTTCCTGTTACAAAATGGGGCAGGGCTTCAAGTGTTGAAGGGTTGTAATACACAGCGAATTTGGGCCGGTTGGGGCAAATTTTGGGACGTAGGGAAAGTGGGAAAGAGAAGACAAATTGTCTTTCGCACCACCGCAACAAGCCAACTGCATAGCACCATGAGATGTAGCCAGGAGCTGGTTAATTGCCTGCTGCCGCTCATTTTTATGGGCACACTAGGGTCAAGAAAGGAATGTGAGGGGAGAGATCGAGAGGTGAATAAGAAATGACTGAAACTCCAGCTTCCTTGTGCTGTTGATAGTGTGGGACTGAACCTAGAAACCGACTAGAGTTCATCCCCAGCTGGCCTGGGATGTGGGTTATTGGCTGTCTAAGAAGAGAAGGTTAATTCTGGGGAGACAGCAATGTGTAACACAGAGAGAAATCAGAGTTGTTGAAGAAAATCTGCAGAGAGCATGTAATGAAACCTCAAGGAATATACGCAGAGAGCAACCCTCGTTTGTACACCAGTTGGGACACAAAATTAACATCAAGACTGATTTAAGCTGGAAAAAGGAAGAAAAAATCAATCTGGGTTCATGTTTCTATGTGCTATGCAGTGATTCTTGCTGGACAGAGTTCATATGGAGCTGATGATGATGAATTTAAACTTGGCTGCAGAAGGGCAGGTTAAGTGGGATATGAAAGAAAGGAGTTGCATTTATATAGTGCCTTTTACAATTTCAGGATGCTTCACAGATCACAAAATGTTGGAGGAGGCCTTCAACTTGTGTAAAGATTAGAGGGAGGAAGGGAAACTGCTTCACACTGGTCTTTTCCATGGAGTTAGATCCGTATGAGGTTTCAAAAGAGAGCTGGTTACATATTTGTGAGTAATGAATTTACAGTGTAACGGAGATGGGGCTTGGGAATGAGACTAGCTGGGTAGAGTAACTGGCAGGAGTAACTATGACTCTCTTAGATGGGTCTCCTATGTGGGTTTCCCAGGCTGGTTGTCACTGGAGCTGGCTTTGTATGTATTTTGCCCAGTGCACTGTTGGCCAGACCCCCAATAGGCCTCATCAGAAATAGCAACAGGCCCTTTTTGGTTATGGCTGGAGAAGCTTTGTTGCCTGGTTAAATCGATCAATGTGAAGTGCAATTGACCACCTTCAGTTTTGGGCTGTGGTGGATAGTATTGTATATTCCCGAGAGAAAAGCTATGAGATGGCTATAGGTCCGTGTGGATCCGGGGTTTGGCCCTATTCAAAAAAACAAGCAGAAGTGGCGGTTGACCCCAAGAGTGTTTCTAGGGCGACATCATATACAGGCTGATTGAGGTGTTCTGGTGTGAAAAATGTCCCTGCGAGGTGTAGTGGCAGTGTCGTGTGTTAAATATTGAGTGCCATTTAACATCCATTATTTGGTCACCTTGGCTGGATAGAGACCTAACGATGATGACCACAATCTGTGTGTTCTCAGTCTGGTTGTTAGGCGTGAGGGCTGAGATCCATAGAGATGACCCATTACACCCTTCGTTGGATGGCCTCCCCAATGGTTGGGCAACACATCAGATGACAAGTGGTATACCTGGCAAAAGTGGGTACTGCAGATGATGGAGATTAGAGTCCAGATTAGACTATTGCTGGAAAAACACAGCAGGTCTGGCAGCATCCGAGGAGCAGGAAAGTCGATGTTTCGGGCAGAAGCCCTTCATCAGGAATGAGGATATACCTGAGTGGTATAACTGGTATGGTGTCCGGTTGGTTCCTGAATGTGGGTGAGAGCTGTACTTGTTGGGCCTGTGCCGCAATGACCCGTTGGACTGTCATTATCCATTCCGCTTAACACTGGTTTGGTCAGCTGATAGAGGTCTTCCGCACCTTGACATGCGACGTTAAAAACTCGGACAAGGAACGCCAGTGTACCAAAACAGCCAGTAGAAACATGATGGATTGAATGGCCTCCTTCTGTACTGTGAAATTCAATGATTGTAAACAGCAACCTCTGTGGGGCTAGCTGAGGAAGGATGGTTAGCACAGAGGAGATGAGTCATGAGTATTCTGGGAGGCAAAGACTGAAAGAAATCTCTTCATGTAGTTGAAATCCAAACATGATATTCAGCTTCACAATTTTCCTATGTGTTAGTTCATGTTTTTCCAGATAAACAGTGGAATAAACCTCAGACACACCTGTCTAGTACATTTGAACAGAGTATAACTGTTTGCTTTCCAAATATTTAAAATCCTTTAACTTTTCCAGCTTGTGTATTAAGCCCAGACATAACACGATTAGCATATTTAAAGGCAGAAATGCCAATACTTAAAATAGTCATGGAGGTATGATTTGGGACAACACTGAGCTCAACAATACAAGACAACTGAATAAATATTACATCTGACTTACAGAAATTATCATTTGTGAATAAGTCTTAAATCTTTTGCATTTCACGAGGCTTTCATGTCCAGCCGCACAGTTCATGGTTTCAAGAAGTCTCAAATACTTCACAGTGAATAATGTACGCTCAGTATTTTAATAATTTAGCTAACTTGCGCACAGCATGTTCTCACAAACAGTATTTTTTAAATACAAGGCAGAATTTGCATTAATGTAACACTCCTCACAACCCCAGAATGTCCCAAAGCACTTTGTAGCTAACTTTGTTGAACTGTAGTCACTATTTGTAAAGCAGAAAATGATAATTAGGTTTTGTGATAGAAAGATACATGTTGGCAAGGTACGTGCTGTTCAAAATAGCATGGCGTGATTTTTCTTAAATGTGCCTTCAAACAAATGGCAGCTTTGACAGCACTGTACTCCTTCGTATTACCTTCGTCTGTTCAGGTTGTGTATTGAATCCTCAGCCTCCTGATTTGCAGTAGAGTGTCGCCAATGCAGCTGTGGCTGATGCCAATTAATTTAATGGTGCAATTAATTACAGCCTGGCTGAAAAAATATGCAGCACGAACAAAGTATCAATTGAGTTAACACAATTAAGCAGCGTCCACCAGTAAAGAACAGAACAACTTACAAATAATGGGACACATCATGCTGGAAAAGTAATGGATGTGTTGATGATGCACATCGGTATTTAATATGCAATTAACCAACAAAAGTAGGAATTCAAATATGTTGAGTTATGGATCTCTGCTGCCTGATTTCTGCCTTTTTGCTGTTTAATTCAGTCAGTCAGTGAGGTCATAGTGTGCAGTGTTGCACATCCAACAAATTACACAGAAAACTATATTTGACCTGAAAGGTACAGAGAAAAAAAAATAATTATGCTTCAAGCCTCAGCAAAGTTTCCCTTAATAAATTAAACTCTCTGGATGGCTCAGTGGGTAAAGGCATCTTGTTGCCTCTGCACTCCTCAGCACTGGGGGAAGAGCCAAGTCAGGTAGGATTTTTGTTTGTGATCCTGGTGATTTCCACTGAACTGTGCAGCTGTGAGTTGAAAGTAGGCTAGTGCTCGACTGTGATGGTTTCAAAAGCAGGACAATCCTACTCCTCCCCATTTCCCAACACTTCCAAATGGGTCACAATATCAATAACACTGTACCCCAGCCAAGTTCCTATCCTTTAGGTGAGAAGAGGGGACCATTGGAGTACCAAAAAAAAACTTATTTGACTCTTACAGCACAGAGGACAGGAATTTGAGGCATTATGCTTGTGTCAGTACCTTTCAGCTGATCCATTAGCCCCACAACCCTTCGGTTTCGCCATTGTCCCTGCAATTCCTTCTTCTTCAAGCATCTGTGCAGTTCCCTTTTGAAAGTTACTATTGATTCTGCTCCTACCACCCTTTCAGGCATTGTGGACATAATCATAACTTTAGCTTTGTACTTTTTCCCCTCCTCATCTTGCCCCTCTCTCAGTTTTGCCAAATATCTTAAATCCATGTCATTACCAACCCTTTCGTCAATGGCACCAGTTTCCCTTTATTTCACTTTTCATAATGCTTCATAATTGAGAACAGCCCAATTAGATCTTCCCTCTATGTTCTCTGATCCGCGGGGATAAATTCTAGCTTCTGCACTCTCCAGATAGCTATACATTGAAATCATTCCTTATGAAACATGATCTCTACTTAAGAATTCCCATTATATTTACTGCTATGGAGAAAAGGTCTGGTCAATGTTTGATTTTTATTCACTATGCCAGTTTAGTTTTGTGTATCTAGTGCAGCCTAACATTTTCCATCAACCTAATTCAGATTCCTTGTCTGCAAATTTTTACCACGCTTGAGTCTGGCTCCAATGGCACACTGATGCTTAAGAGACTTGACCACAAATGCACAAACACTTGAGCATACAATTTTCCAAGTTTGGCTCCTTGTGGTCTTAATATCTGACTCTGTTTGACGTGTGCCATCCTTAGAGGGGGAGGAATACAAAATAAATATTTCCATACAGTTATGGACTTTTTCACTCATTCTGAAAAGTCAAAGCCAGAATTGGCCTGAAGGCTATCAGTGAATCATAGAAACTTACAGCACCGAAGGAAGTAATTCAGCTCCTTGTGCCTTTGCAGTTTCCTTGGAAAAGCAGTCAAGCTTAGTTCCACATCCCTTTTCTGCCTGTGACCCTGTTGCATTCTTTAACCTAATGTATCGGCCCAGTTTTAAATGTCATTGATGGATCACTGATGCCCGAGCAAGGTGATGAATGGTAGTGTGCTTCTGCAGGCATTTTACATCCTGTGTGATAAAGTTAGTTTCTGACCTGGTTGATTCTAAAGTTTCGAAAGATTTTCTTGAACAAACAGGACTGTTTTATTTTGTTAAAGAACAAGATTTTCTCTCCTCTGTGTCCCATGACAGCATTTATTAAAGGTTTTCCATGTATTTGATCCAGCAGAAAATATTTTTGGATAAAATTGAAATGTTCAGTGTTGGCAAGTGCCTTATAAAACCATCTTTCCCTCTGACAATAAATCAGTTTTGAATAATTGGTTTTACAAAAAACCTCTGGAAATTGAGAGTGGTTTTTATATCTTCAATGATTTGATATGTCTTGGAGTGCACTCTTTCTGAAATGTTGATGGAAGCAGATTCAATACTCGCTGCTCTTTTCCAGCAGAAAATTGGATAAGTACTCGCATAATAAAAATTTGCAGAGCTGTTGGGGAAAGGGTTGCGGCGATGCTGCTCCTTTCAACAAGGTTATGTTGTCCTTTTTTTTCAAGAGGGGTTGTAAAGGCAGAGGTTCCAGTTTGTCTGGGTTTTGGCGTCTTTGCTAATGGCTAACAGATATTGCCCATGGCAACAATCAGGGAAAAGGCTTTTAGTTTTTTTTTACACAGTTGTACAATGAAAGGGAAATGGCCACTTCTCCCAGTTGTGGGATTTCTTTCTTGTTTGGTTTAGTTTTTAACAGGGGACCCAAAGAAGCCGCTACAGTGTAAGGAGGTCCCATGCTGATTCTGTCTCTGACATCTGTCTTGTAAGAACCTGTGTTTGAATTTATCTTTTTTGCCAAGGGCTGTATTAATGAGGATGTTGCAGGAAATTGGAACAGCATCATTAAGTTACGATTGAGTCATTTGGGGTTTCACATAAGTTGTTCTCTATTCTGTTCGCTTTTGTTCGTATTACATTCAGTAGTCTGTAAATAAATCCTGTTTTTGTTTAAAACTGAGTGGTTTGACCAGCTGCATCTCTCTTGGAATATCAACCTTGCATCTGCTTAAAACCACTAAAAAAACTAGGATCTGGGCTACCTTCTGGAAATGTTTTGATGGTAACAGAGTGGAGGAACATGATAAATTGGCTAGCTTTTTCAAAGAGCTGATATGGGATGATGGACTGAATGGTTTTAATTGTATATTTTATATGGCTCAGAGGTGTGTATAGATGACAGTAATTTCCATGAGTGTAATAGATTTTATTCACGATACTTTAAAATGTCTGCTCCACATTTTACAATTTCATACTTTCAGCAGCATCTACAGTTGACTAATTTTGAATGTACACTCAAGCTTAACTAGTCGAGCATAGTGTGTGCCAGTATCAAACAGATTAATGTAATCAAACACAATGAATGCTATAGTTTAATTATTTGTTGCTTGATTGTACAAATGTACTCTGTCCTAGGACTTGTTGGCTTAGTGCTTAGCAGTCTTAAGACCTTTGTTGGACATAAGATATTCATACTTTAAAACATTCTATGATCTCTTCCTTGATATTCCTTACTCATAAAGGTCTGTGTTGTGTTGGTGTTTGAATGAGTGGCATTGGTTGGTGAGGGTATTACCCACATTGACTTGTCCTCCGCATCAACCTACACAACATTGTTCTTCAATGTAGTTGATTAAAGGTTGTCTTCAAAAAACAATTGTGTTTAAGTATTGACCTGTAGCTGAGACTTCACAGAACTATTTTCCATTAAAATTTGATAGCAAGCCAAATATGGAAGTTTTGGAATCAATCACCAAAAGCATGATCAAAGAGGTAGGTTTTATGCAAAGTCTTAGAGGAGAGAAGTGATGAGAAACTTAAAGAGCAAATTCAGACCTGGTGTTGAGCTGAGACCCTGACCATTGATGGTAGAGTGATTACTAATAGCTCAAATGTGTAGAAGTTAAGTCTTTACTCCCACCTCTAGTTTGCTAGCTTTTGAAGTTCCAGCTATGGCTTTACACTTTTCCATTTAACGTGGTTCTCCCTGCTGCCTTAGCTGTTAGCCTACATACACTTTTGAACGTGACTCTTTGTTTCTGATTCCTTAGCTTGAATGTTGTAGGAACAAGAGAAGACCATGCAGCCTCTGCCATTCATCGCATTTAATTATATCCCACCTGATCTCCACATAAACTCTGTTTACTTGCCAAACATTCTTTAACTCAAAATAAAGTACAGATCTCAGTCTTGAGCTTCAATTGTCTCTGACATCCTTTGGCTTTATGAGAGCATGCTAAATTGATACAAACCTTCATGTGCAAAAGGTGATTTCCCTTCTCAGTGGCCTAGGCCTAATCTTAATGTTATATTCACTGCTATTCTGTTTTCTTCACTGGAGGTTAGTACTTTATTGTAACGTTGACCATGGCTTAGTAGGTAGTACATTTGTCTCTTGATTCAGATGTATTCTGGTGCTAGGTGAGAGATTCCAGCACAAAGCTCCAGACTGATGGTCCCAGTGCAGTTCTGAGGGGCTGCAGCACTCTCCCAGGTGCTGACTTTCAGATGAGACTTTAGACTGAACATCTATCCATCTCTTTGTGCGATTTGCAAAAGATCACAGAGTAGCACAACTTGAAGAAGACCATGGGAATTTTCCCCGGTCTCTTGGCAAATACTAGGAGAAAGTGAGGACTGCAGATGCTGGAGAATCAGAGTCAAAAGTGTGGTGTAGGAACAGCATAGCCAATCAGGCAGCATCCGAGGAGCAGGAGAGTCAACGTTTCGAGCATAAGCTCTTCATCCGGAGCTTATGCCCAAAACGTCAACTCTCCTGCTCCTCAGATGCTGCCTGATCAGCTGTGCTTTTCCAGCACCACACTTTTTGACTCTTGGCAAACACTTATCACTAACCTTGTAGAAGCTTACTGTGTGCACGTAGATGGTTGGGATTCTTATATTACAACTGTGACTGAATTTGTTGTAAAGTGTTTCAGGACAAGTAAGGTGGGAAATGTTAGATAAATGTAAGTTTTTTCTTTGCAAAAAGATTGTGCTGTTTAAGGTTCCTATTCTCTATAGAACAACACTGTAAAAGGTCTCTGAGGGGCAAGCTCTGCCTTAATAACATTATAGAGAGTAACTATTTCATATACCTCGTGATAGAGCATCTTAAAAGGTGGTTAAAACAAATTCTGGTCTCAATATACTCTGCTGAACCCATGATCATAGGTACCAATCTATGATGAATACTAAGTCAATATGAATAGCCTTAATTGGCTCTCCAACTCTGAATTGTAATGGTGTTGGGTAGTAGGCATTCTTAGGGTATGATGTTCCTGCATGTTTTCTACCTCTGAATAACCTACCAAGGTATTATCTGTTCACCCAACATTTACGTATGAACCCTTGTGTTCATATGGTAAGGCACCCATTTTAAATGGGTGTTGTGTCTTGCCTGGAAAGACTGCAGCAAGGAATGTCGCATGATTTCTTGTAACTGTGCAGTATAGATTGGAAAATAGCTCACAGCTGCATCGCTGCCTGATGTGACAGTGAGTCGTACTGAGAGAGTTTCAGTTGTGTGCAGAGCACAGCAAACCCAGCTGAGCTGCTGGAATTGGCTTAGCACCACACAGCCCTCTGACAGACAGGGGAATTCAGCAAAGGCGTTTGTATCTCATCTGGTTCCCAGAAACTGGAATGTTGTTTTATGTCTTCTTTGGTAGGGGAGGAGAAGTTGGTATTGACTTAAGCTGTCAAGCCCTCTCACTTGATTCATCATAGAAAAACTCAGGGGGAGGTCATTTGGCCCATCATTCATCTGCCACCAATTGACAGCTGTTACATTATCCGAATCATGATGAATCTGCTTTAGGGCAGTGAATTCCAGACTGTAACAACTGGCTATGTCATTTTATCTTCTCTGCCACTTGCTAATTATCTTTAAACCTATGCCCTCTAGTTAGAAATCCTGCTGCCAGGGGAAAAAGGGTTTCATTGTTTAATCTATCAAAGAGCTTGATTTGAACACCTTTTCTTTAAGAGAAATGTCCTGCAAATGAAGAAATTATGTATGTGAGACACTAAAAGACTACTATTGCCTTGAAACTGTACTGTAATGTAAATCAGAAGTGGGGGAGCAGAATAAAATGGAGCAGATTGTGTTACAAGAACAACAAATGCCTTTTTTAAAACTTGGGAAGTGGCTGTGGACAAAGGGAGGTCTGTATTGTTTTGTTGTTTAAATTTGGATGAATTCCAAGTTGATGCAATAGGCTGTAGCCAGTAATTCTTTATCTACGCACAGTAAATAATAACTGGATGTTGATTTGTCTGTCTGTTATGACAGCCATCTGTCCTTTACTTCTAAAAGCTATCCCTCATAGACGGATTGTTTTGTAGGTTTTGGTGGCCACTGTAGTACATTTCTAACTGTAGTCATTTCTTGCTTTAGCTTAGAGGGTTTTTATTTGACCCCTGCTGCACCCTTGCCTGACCTCTGAGGCATTCAGCAGGAGTTGCCGATTTCCAGTCAGCATTATGAACCCTGGGTGAAATCTTCCTTTCCAACTTTTGGAGATTTGTTATGACCAGTCTCCAGGTGAGGATCCCCAATTCCTTATGATCTTGGGCTTTTAGGGTGGAGCTGACTTCCCTTCTCTATTCATCTCCTTCCATCTGTTTGCAACAAGATTTAACTTTAAGAGATCCCATTGCTCATGGATGCCTGTTCCAATTTCAATGTATTTATGTTTTAAAAGAAGCCAAATTAACCAGCTTTTCTTCAGTTAAAGAGAGTGAGTTTGTCAGCTACTAAAATGTGACTCAGATTAGAAAAGTGAAGTGAGTAAAGAGTTGTACAAATCAGTCTTTACTTTGTCCTTGCTGAACATTGTGGCTGTCAAATTGTTAAAAATCACGCAACACCTTTTTATAGTTGCGCTTTAAAATTTTTATTAACTTCTCCACCCAAGTCGAACACCGGCTCCTCCACATCATGACTGTTAAACCGGGTGATTTTGGATGTATTGACTCAGCAATTTAAGTAGTTGTTTTGGAGATTGAGCTCTGCAGATTAGCTGAAAGGTGTTGTCCAGTTTTATGTTCAAACTGTAGCTTCTCACTGGGATGTAATCCCAGCAATTGAGAAGGATTCTGTTCTTTTTGCAAGCTCAGGGCTGTCTAGACTAATCCCAGCAGTAACCTGGATAGCACACTTTCTCTAGGTCAGTAGTACTAAAACACCAAACTGACATGCTAATACTAGAACAGCAGGCAGTCACGGGAATACTAAATGAGTTTGCAAGCTCCAGAAGTGCAGTTAATTTTTAACTCCTCCTCTAGAGTTTTCTCCTGCCTGGAATAAATAAACATGTCTTTTGTTCCCCCAAAGATACTGTTCCCTCATGACCACTGTATGGGAAGAGAACTCACAGGTGATAGTTTTGGACAGTTTCTTTAGAAAATTCTCATGACTCTATTTCAGGTTCAATATTCCATGGTCTATCTCGAGGAAATGCTTTGTATGTCCTTTTCCATTTTGCATACAAAAGTCTTACTTAAATTCTCTATGCCCATAAGTAATTTGGGACAGTGATCCATTATCATGACAATGTACAGACCTCTCACTCCATCCATTGTGACGTCAGTTGATGCAAACTAAAGGCTTTAGAGCCATAGAGATGTACAGCATGGAAACAGACCCTTCAGTCCAACTTGTCCATGCCGACCAACTATCCTAAATTAATCAAGTCCCATTTGTCACACTTGGACTATATCTCTCTAAACTCTTCCTATTCAGAAACCCATCCAGATGCTTTTAAAATGTTGTAACTGTACCAGCCTCCACCACTTCCTCTGGCAGCTCATTCTATATACACACCACCTTCCCTGTGAAAAAGCTGCCCCTTAAATCTTTCCCTCACTTCAACCTTGTCTATTTACCCTATCCATGCCCCTCATGATTTTATAAACCTCTATAAAATTATCTCAACCTATTCAGCCTCTCCATATAGCTCAAACCCTCCAACCCGAGCAACATTTTTGTAAATCTTTTCTTTCATGTATCACAGCAACTTTCCTAATAGTAGGGATACCAGAATTGCACGTAATATTCCAAAAGTGGCCTAACGGTTTGTACAGCTGCAACATGACCTCCCAACTCCTATGGTCAGTGCACTGACCAATAAAGGCAAGCGTACCAAACACCACCTTCTTCACTATCCTCTCTATCTGCAACTCCATTTGTAAGGAACTACGAATCTGCACTCCAAGGACTCTTTTTGATCAGCAACCCCCACCCCAGGACCTTATCATTAAGTGTAGAAGTCCTGCCCTGATTTGCCTTTCCAAAATGCCTTTCTAAATTAAACTCCATCTGCCATTCCTCGTCCCATTGACCCATTTGATCGAGATCCCATTGTACTCTGAGGTAACGTTCTTCACTGTTCACTACATCTCCAATCTTGGTGTCATCTGCAAACTTACTAACCATACCTCCTATGTTCACATCTAAATCATTTATATAAATGACAAAAAGCTGTGGACCCAGCATTAATCCTTGGGGCACACCACTGGTCTCAGGCCTGCAACCTGAAAAGCAACCCTCCACCTCAGTCTTCTACTTTGGAGCCAGTTCTGTGTCCAAATGATTGGTTTCCTTGTGATCTAACCTTGCTAACTGGTCAACCATGAGTAACCTTGTCAAACGCTTTTCTGAAGTCCATATAGATCACATCCATCACTCTGCCCTCATCAGTGCTCTTTGTTACTTCTTCAAAAAACTCAGTCAAGTTATTGTTATGATGTGACAACCAAATTTGGGAAGGGGGGAGTCAAGAAGGTAGAAGAGATGGTATTGGACACAGGGGGTAATAAGTAGTGTCAGAAATGGGGGTGAAAGAGAGAGATTAGGCTGAGTTGAGTCAAAGTGGGGAAAGTAGCCAAGAGAGATATCGGCCAGTCCTGAGTGAGTGGCACAAGTTCCCTTTGGAACTATTCTACCCATTTTTGTTTAGTGACATTAGTTTTTTGCTTGGTTAGCTTTCAATTCTTAAGCGTTCGGGGAGAGGTATAATCAATAGAAAGAGGTAAAGGTGGCAACTTTGAACACAGTTTGGCTCCTGGTGATGAGCATTACAACTATGCAAATATGTACTTGAGGGACAAATCTGTGATTGGTTGCTTGCAGAAGTATCAGACTATCAGAAGTAAAACTATAATACTTTTACAGAGCTTTATCGTATAATGGGATAATTGGCTTACATTCATTGAAAAACTGATGAGCAACATCCAGGGATGGTGGTCTTCAGGTGGAAGTGGAGATTGGATGTCTCATGGTGAAAAAGAGCCAGTTTGGGATAAGGAAGCTGTTAATCCTGACCTCATCAGATTAAATTGCAAGGGTTACTAATTTTGAGGGAAAACAATATGGAAGGAAAGTGCTGATCGGTAGAGGCATTGCTCTAGTCAATGATGACTGATAATTAACTGCTTAGCTTTGTTTATATTTTAAACCAGACAGGTTAATTCTGATTCATCAAGGTGTTGCCCTGTAAAATGAGGATAGCTGTCACCTATTTTGTTCAGTTGAAGGAGGTGCAGTGTGTGTACATCTATCTTCTGTTAAATAATACGACCTTTGTGTATTGATATGTAGCTTCCAGAATGTGCAAGTGAGCCATACAGTGAGGCCAACTGATGAGCCTGAATCGATTGACAATGTAATTCTTCTCACGCGCCAGTTTATTTAACCAATGCTGTCCAATTGCAGAATCACATCTAATGTGTGACATTAGGAACATGACATGGGACATTTGAGAGTTTTGCAAGTGCAAGCTGATTTGTTTCATTACAACCAGCAGAAGGGTATTTTGCATGATCTGTCAGTTTTTGGGAAATATTAACTGTGGATGCAGCTATCAATACAGCAGCACTGAAATTCAGTTAGCATCTTACCTACTTGTTTGATAGATGTCCATCTTTTTGGCTTGGCAGCAACATCCTGTTAGTGGCATAACAATACATGGGTCATATTAACAGCCTCCTCCTTGCCTTGGTTGGTAGTACTCTTGCCTCTGGATAATGTTCAAGCCCTTCTTCAGAAACATGGGCACAAAATGCAGGCTGATGCATCCGGGTGGTTTTTGGACAAGTTGCTACATCAAGGCCCTATCTAGCTCTCTTGGATGGACATAAATATTCATGAAACTATTTTGAATAGGAGGCCAGGGGAGTTCTGCTCCGTGTCCTGCCATATATTAATCTGTCAAACCAGCATCACTGGAAATATTCTGTGATCAGTTATAGTCATTGCTGTTTGTTGGACCTTACACTGTAGGCAAATTATTTGCCACATTTCCTATGTCTTAACACAAAATACACATCAGAAAGTACCAAGAAGTTAGGATATTCTGAGGTCATGAAAGATGCAATAAACTTAAATTGTGTGCTAAATCTGAGCGGGTGATTGACTATCACCTACACACGGACAAAGTTCAAAAATGAACATGGTTTGTTTCTCTGTTGTAAATTCCATATGATAACAGTATAACAATACAGCAGTGTGATTTTCATCATATTTACATATTAGATTAAGCAATATACGTGTAAATTATCTGCCTTTTCAAATCTGGAGGCTTTGGATAAATGTTGTGCTTTGAGACTTTCTTCCATGTTAACGTTGTCACAAGGACTACTATTCAACTTGTAAAGAGCTCTGTTCAGACTGTACCTAGACTCCTGTGTCCAGATCTTCTTGTTGAAATGCAAGAATGACTTTTGGCCATTATTAATAGTGCTAATGAAAGCCACAAGATCATTTTGTCTGAGGAATGAGTGGATGAGTGGGAGGAATGAGAGAAGGGGGGTTGCTACTGAGTTTCTTGACTTTTCTTTTGCGAAGTCATGCATGGGTTCAATTCAGTCCGTTCTATTGAATGTATGCTTGTCACTATGTATGCTGTCAGTGCAAACTGATTCGGCTGTGTAGCTCTCTATGTTGCTGGCTCTGTTGGAAGTTTCCTGAGGAGTTGTGTCTTGATGGTACTTTTTTTTCTTTTAGTCGCTGGAAGCAGATCAGGCCATCCTACTGAAGATGAAGAAGTTGATTAAAGCCATTCACTCCTCTGGACTCTGTAAGTCACACACTCTGGCTAGGGTTATGGAGTCTCAATCCAAAAGAATTAATTCTTGAGACTCTATGATTGACTGAAGCTGTGCTGTGTGAGGGAAAATAATTCCCTCTGACAAATGTGGAATGGAGAGGGATGAATGGAGAATTTTGTGTGGTGGATAATAGCCTATAAAAGAGCTGCTTATGTGAGTACATTTCCAAAGATGGGAGAGTTATTAAGGCTTAGGCATTTCTCCTGCTTCACTAACTTGCCAGTTTAGTATGCGCGATGAACAGTGAGTTGTTCTAATTTACAAATGCACTTGAGGTGAATGCCAACCCAGATAGACATTACTTTTCTATTCAGTTTGTGTGTATATGCAGCTTCAAAATATTCTCAATAGGTCTCAGCAAAACACTAGCTAGTGGTGCAGTATCTTTTAGCACCCTCTCCTCCCCACCAATCTTTCTGCATGTTGCTGTTGGTTGTGGCCTACAGGATAGAATTCTCACTTCTGAGTCAGAATATTAGCCACTCCAGAGGTATAAGCGCCTAATACATTTGCAACATTCTCGCCATTGAAAGGAGTTCTGCATTGTTAGTGTCTTATTTCAGACAAGAATTAAATCAAAGCCTTGTTACCCTCTCAAATGGATGTAAATGGTCCCGTGACACTAGTTGAAAAAGAACAGAGAGCTCCCTGGTGGCCTGCCAATATTTGTTCCTAAACCAACATCACTTTATTTAAAAAAGAAACCAGATGATCTGATTATTATCACACTGCTGTTTGCAGAACCATTGTTCACAAGTGATCTGTGTTTTCTACAGTATCTGTACTTTTAAAGTATTGTAAGCTGTAAAACAAAGTGGGATATAATGCGGTCCTGAAAGTTGGACTATAAACTCAGAACCATGAATGCCAGCAGAGGTCGTAACCATAAGCAACAAAGGAGGCCTATCGTGTCTGTGTTGGTTCTATCTATTCCATCATTTTGCTTCTAACTTTGAATTTTCAGCTATGTCAATATTCATCCATGCTTTGTTTTTAATAAATAAAATTGCCTCTTCCTATATTGGAGCAGCCCAGGGTCTAACAAATCTGCGTCAGGAATTATCCCTAACTCCACTCCACCTCGGTTTTGGCTTAAACTGGTGACCTGGCAATATTGAGTCTAAGGCTTTAGGAGATAACATTTGAGTCTGAGGCAAAGGTGAGGGCTCTAAGAATGTGAAATTCTGAAAACCCTCTGTTTACCTTCAACAGAAATGATTACTAGTTGATCATTTCAGCTAGTAATGAACTGATTAACTCAACATTGCTAGCTGAAATGATCAGCTAGTAATCATTTATGTTGAAATTAAACAGGGTTTAAATGAAGTAATAAGATAAAGAACAAAATAAGGAACAGAAGGCTATCAAATATGGGAAGTGGCTGACTTCAACAGGTAAGGTGTCCACAGTCCTACTGGGTCACAGGACTGCTCTCTTATTAGAGAGGGAGAGATGCCTGGTGGTTGTTTAACCTGAACATCACTGTGCTTCAGGCTAAGGGGTGAGGTTGAGAAGGAGAATACTTCACGGTAACCTCAGCCACTGTTGCAATTGAATCCATGCTGTAGGCATCATTCTGCATCACACACCAGCCATTCAGCCAACTGAACTAAATGAGCTCCAAAAGCGTTTATCAGATAAAAATCCAGTCATTGATAAGACAATGGAAATATTACTCCCACCAAGTAATGATTGGAATCTCATTTTTCAGCATCAGCAGTTCTAAGAGAATAGTCCCATTTCTTACTGGCTATGTGCCTTATGGGCATCTGCAGAGAAAACAAGATTTTATTCCCCTGTGAGCTACAATTGATGCCCTCTCCACCCAGTAACAGTTTTATTTCATTTTAAAAACAACAGTATGGAGCTGTATGAGAGTGGCCAAACCGTATACCATAACATCAATCTATGGGCAAAATGGTGGTGGAAAACAAATTGGTGTTTGGATTATTTGCCAATTTGTATAATGTTTGATCTTTTGATTTTATTTGGATATATGCCAAATAATGGGGCCATAGATTTAAACATTAAACTGGAAATATTAAGATCAGTTTTGCGCATGGAAGAAAGGTTCATCTCAAGGGCTGTCTGATTGCTAGAATATCTTACGAATCTTTCCAAACTGCACATTCTTTCCTTCACTCACTCTTGCTCTGAAAAAAGAACAAGTAGATTTCTAGCGCTCTGTCTTAAGTCAACCTGTTCAGGCGTGTTATGACACATCTCTGGGGCAGAATCAACTTGAAGACAGGTCTCCTGGCCTAGTGCTAAGAACACTAGAATCTTCAAAATTAAAAATCACACAACACCAGGTTATAGTTCAACAGGTTTATTTGGAAGCATTAGCCTTTGAAGCACTGCTTCTTCATCAGGTGGTTGTGAAGCAGGACCGTAAAACACAGAATTTATAGCAAAAGATTATAGTGTCATGCAGCTGAAATGATATATTGAGCAAACCTAGAATAGATCTTTCATTTTTGGAATGAGTTTAGAATTATATGCAAATATAATTGTGCAAATATAAATGCACCCCATAAGTTTGTGTGTGTGTGCAGGAGAGAGAGAGAGAGAGAGAGACAGAGACAGTAAGTGTGTGCATATTAGTGTGAGTGCATGTGAGAGAGTGTGTGCTTGCATGTGAGCAAGCTTGCTAAAGTATGTGTGAGAGTATGAGGCATTATAAGCCTGTGAGAGGATGTGTGCGTGGCTACGTCAATGGATGAATGGACACCGCACAACAATCACCAGGCAAGTGTGTTCCCTTCCAGTTGGGGAACACTTCAGCAGTCTGGGACATTCGGCCGCGGACCTTCAGGTGGCCATCCTTCAAGGCGGACTTTGGGACAGGCAACAATGCAGAGTGGCCGAGCAGAGGCTGATAGCTATGGGGATGGTCTCAACCGGGACCTTGGGTTCATGTCACATTGCAGGTGACCACGCGCGCATGTGTGTGCACACACACACTCATGCACACACACACTTATGCAGACTCTCTCTCATACGCATACATATACAACTCACACCCATGCACAAATCCTCTCTCTCTCTCTCTCTCTCTCCTGCAAGCACACACATATACATTTATGGGGTGAATTTATATTTGCAGAATTATATTTGCATATACATTCTATTTTGCTCAATAAATGCGTAATCTACAGGCAGTCAATCTATGTAATACCTTGTAAATTCCACTTTAGAAATAGAACCAGTCTGACTTAAGATTGGGAAACAGACAGCCACTAACCTTACAACTTTAATGCACTATCTGAGCTGAGATTGCACCTTTTGTTATAAAACCTTAAGTTATCTTGAGAATTTGACCTAAAAGAAGTTCTGAGATTTACATATTAAAGAAGCAAAACTAGCAAACTCATTCTAAAAGATGAAAGACTTAACAATTTAGGTTTGTTCAATATATCACTTCAGCTGCATGACACTGTAATCGTTTGCTATAAATTCTGTGTCTTATGATCCTGTTTCACAACCTGATGAAGGAGCAGTATTTTGAAAGCTAGTGCTTCCAAATAAACCTGTTGGACTATAACCTGGTATTGTGTGATTTTTAACTTTGTCCACCCCAGTCCAACACGGCTCCTCCAAATCATGACTAGAATCTTCAATATTGTGAGCTACTTGATGTGTCATTCCCATTATGTGACAATCTTGAGTGCAGGAGACATGTCTGCTCCATTCACTGAAAGATTCGCCATGACTGTATGGTGACTAAAACCAATTGCAAACGTAACTACAAACATACCTGCATTGGTATTGGGATTGTTACTGTAGTATTGCACCACGATTCACTTCAGTCCACTGTCCCACCTGCAGTCGATGCAACCTGAGCAGAAAATGCTGAAATAAATCTTTTCAGGCTTGTGAAAGGAGACAATTGCAACTACAACTTGAGGAAGTTTATATTTGCTTGTCTGTACACATCTGGAGTTCAGCAATCTGATCTGAGCATCACTTCTCTTGAAGAATATTTTGGTGATAAATGGAGCTGCAGTACAGAGTCACCAGAGTGACAGGGAGTTCTGAGGAATGGTCATTTGATCTGAAATGGTAACTCTGATTTCTCTCCACAGATGCTGCCAGACCTGCTGAGCATACCAGAATGACAGTTGGGTTATTAGGGCACATTAGACTTGTATTCATTTGACCACAGAAGATAATCTAGTTGATGTGTTTGAGATTTGAAATCAATCGTTTGTTTAATCCCTGTCTGGGGAAATCTGGAACAAAGAGGCGTAGCACTAGAATTCAACATCCAGTGGTAGCCTGAGGAAGAACTTGGCCACTCAAGGAGTAGTGGAAACCTGGAATGCTCTCCTCAAGAGGTTGAGGCTGGGGGTCAATTGAATATTTATAGTTTTGAAGTTGAAGCATAAAAGTACAAAGGTATTGATGTAATGCTGAAAACTTAAAACACTGATTTGCTTCAATTGGATCATTCAATCTGATTTTGGGCATTGTCCATGAAGCATGTGAAGGCTTTAGATAGAGTTCAGGATAGGGTCAAAGGAATGGTTCCAGGGACATTTTATGCAGACAGGTTGGAGAAGCTGGAGTGATTATTTTAGAGGAGACTGTGGATGGGAGATTTTTTTTTTGAGGTGCTCAACGCCATAATGCATTGTTATATATGAACAATCTGGATGAAGGAACTGTGGGTTTTTGCTGAGTTTGCAGATGTCACAAAGCACAGAGCACTGACCAGTAGTGTTGAGGATGCAGGGTGGCTGCAGAAGGACTTGAACAGATGAGGAGAGTAGGCAGATAAGTGACAGATGGAATACCATGTGGCAAAGTGTGAGGTTTTATATTTTGGTAGGTATTTTTGGTAGGGGTGGCCTAGCTGCTTCACAGTGCCAGGGACCTGGTTCGATTCCCACCTCGGGCAATTATAAGTGTGGAGTTTGTACATTCTCTCCGTGTCTGCGTGGGTTTCCTCCGGGTGCTCCGGTTTCCTTCCACAATCCAAAGATGTACAGGGGTAGGCTATTTTCTAAATGGGGAAAAGCTTCAGATATCTGAAGAACAGAGGGGCTTGGGAGTCCTAGTTCAGGATTCTCTTGTAGTTAACGTGCAGGTTCAGCTGGTGGTTAGGAAGACAAATGTAGTGTTGTGTTCATTTCAAGAGGGCTAGAGTACAAGAGTAGAAATGTACAGCTGAGGTTGATCAGACTGCATTTGGAATGTTGTGCGCAGTTTTGCCCCTCCCCTCCCACCCGGTATCTAGGGAAAATTGTGCTGGAATTGGAGGGGGTCCAGAGGAGGTTTACAATAGTAGTCCCAGGGATGAAGGGCTTATCTTTTGAAGAGCGGTTGAGAACTTGGGGTCTATACTGAGTGGGGTTTAGAAGGATAAGGGGAGGTCTGATTTGCAGGATACTGAGAGACCTGGATAGAGTGAAAGTGGAGATGATGCTTCCACTAGTAGGAGAGACTAGGACAGGGGACAGAGCCACAGAGTGAAGGGGCAACCCTTTAGAATTGGGATGAGGAATTTTTTACAATCAGAAGGCGATGACTGTGGAACTCATTACCGTAGAGGGCTCTAGTGGACTAGTCATTGAGTGTATAAGACAGAAAGGTTTTTGATTGGAAAAGGAAAATGGGTTATAGGGAGAAGGCAGGAGAGTGGGGTTGAGAAACAAATCTGCCATGATCGACTGAAGGGCTGAATAGCCTAATGCTACTCCGATATCTTATGGTCTTGTGATGGGGCAGGGTTAGATGGAGAGAAATTCCATTCTCATTGACCGAAGGATCAGGAACCAGAGGACATCAATTAAGGTGATTGGCAAAAGTGGCAGCAGGACACAAGAAAAAAAACACCTTCAGTGGCAAATGATTAGGAGCTGGAATGTTCTTTCCTAGGAGTGTGCAGGAGGCAGGTTCATTTGTGGCTACCAAAAGAAAAGGAATTAGATGAGCACCAAATTAACACGGGTAAACAAATCAGAGCTACAGGAAAAGGGAGAGGAGGTGGAGCCAGGGGAACTACAATTCCAGAGTGCTAGCATGGGTATAACAGCCTTCTGTGCTGTCACCATTTTACAGTCTTATGCGTCCAGCATTTCATAGATTTTTATTAGATAATGAATTTAAAGCATTGACCAATTCCAGTTGAATCCCCCATAGAGCTTCATTTGATTTCAGATTTTTGCAAGCTTATTATTTACATATTAAAACATTTGTTTCTAGTGAAATTTTTCCTTGATACTCATTTGTAAATGCAACATATTTAATGAGATCTATCGATCTTGCTGGTTTCACTTTCCCTTCCCAGCCTGAGAATTTCATCTGTTTAGTGTGAAGGTAACTAATGCTGGCTGGGTTTGATGTAACTATACCACCGTTATCCTGTGTGTTCCTGATTATACTGTGGTGGGGGGTGGGGGGAGGTGTTGGGAGAATGAATGATTTATTGGTTTGGATTCTCCTTCACTACAGAAACTGGTACAGAGAATGTACTTGGAGACCAGCTGACATTGTGTGTTGATGTGGGAGTTAGTATGGGTGTCCATTGAACCTTTATCTAACAAGAAGCCTGTTTTTTTCCTTTGATGTTGGTGTTCAGCACATGTGGAGAATAAGGAGCAGTACATTGAAGTTCTGGAAAGCTTTGGGAACCACCATCTATCTCAAAACAAGAATGAGTTGTCTATGGGTTTCCTTAACCTTGGTGTTTTCACACGTGAAGTAACAGCACTCTTTAAAAACCTGGTAAGTGTGTTCAACTCACCATTTCACTGTGTGCCATTGTAAGCATCTGGTTTTTAGTAGATGAAAGGAAAATAAGCTAAGTGGTAGACATAAGAGGTTTCAAAGGGACATAGAGAGTTCAGAAGGTGGCAGATAGAGCTTAATGCATTTAAATTATTCTGTTTGGAAATCATTCTGTTATGAAAGTACAGCCAGCAATTAGAAAAACAATTGACGTTAACCTTTTAATGCAAGGGTATTGGTTTACAAGAGTACAAAGACTTGCTGCAATTATATATGTGATCTGGTGGGCAGTAGCTGTCATACTGTGTCTAGTTTATTTATCATTACATAGGGAACAATCTATTATCTTTAGGATTATGGCATTAGGTGAGATTTACTTGGTATTTGGTATTTACTTGATTCTTGGGATGAGAATTGTCTTGTGGGAATGGGGGGAGACAAGAAGAAAAAAATCTCTGTTAACCAAAAAACCTCTCCGTGATGGAGTTTAACGCACATGTTTATTGTTGTCCACTTCACTGTCCCTGTTATCATAGGAACAGGAGTCGGCCATTCAACCTATTGAGTTTGCAACACCAATTAATATGATCACGGTTGATCAGTCATTTCTTTGATACCATTAATAATCAAAGTTTACAAGCCTCTCTACTTCAAATATACTCAAAAATAGAGTTTTAACCGCCTTCTAGGTAAGACAATTCCAAAGATTCGCCACTCTGAGTTTAAAAAGACAACTCCTCTTCTCAATCCTAAATGGCAACAACTTTATTTTTAGATTGTGCTTGATCATCTTACCTGCACCTACTCTGTCTGTGTTTTAAGCATTTTGTAGGTTTCAATGAGACACTTCTCACTTGAAATTTTGGAGAATTCCGGCTTAGTTTTCTAAATCTCTCTTCATAGGAAAGTCCTGCTAACCTGGGAACGAGTCTAATGAATCTTTGCACTCCCTCTTTCAGCAGTAATATCTTTCCTGAGATAAGGAGGCCAAAACTGCACAGTTATCTCAAACATCTGTTTACTCTAAGCCTTGGTGTAGCCCCCAAGAGCTAATTAATTAAGCACAGTGACCATAGAGCAGGAAACACAGGTCCATTAAGCCATTGAGCACTTGTCACTACAGTGAACTCCTTTATTCACTCTACCAAATTGTACTGACTGTCACTTCTACAAATTTGTCATCTTGATAACCAAGTGGAAATAGGCTTTCTTTTATTAAAACCATCATTATCCTGTGTATCTGAATTACTCTTGGCATTTCCTGTTCGTGAATAGTCTGTCCGTTCTGTTTAAAAGCCCTGTTCACAGAGCAACTGTTCAAAGTTAACATTGGTTCAACTATCACTTTGCAAAGTTTGTAGGCTGTCTTTAATCCCTAATGCACCCAACTAGGATACTGTGTAGACATCACAATCCACCTGTTCTGCAATGTCAAAGATATTATATATATATATGTATATATATTCTTAAAGTATAATGCCATCCTTCAAGCTAAGACAAAGAAAATGAATTGTTCACAACCAAATGTTTTTACACTATTGTATAAAACATGAGACACCGTTTAAACAAAACAGTGGCTTATATTTCCTTTTCATGGGAATGGTCAGATTCTGGTGTCTTGGAAATGTCAGAGGACTGCTTCCTTGCAACGGGTTTTTAAAACCCGTTATTTTTCCTGTTTTTAGGGCTTTTTGATCCAGTAAAGAAAGAACTTGTATTTGTAAAGCATCTTGCATCACCTTGGCAAGTCACAAAGCACCAATGAAATACTTTTGAAGTGTGGTCTCTGTTGTAATGTAGGAAACCCAGTAACTGTCACTGCAGAGTTAGCTCTATAAGCAGGAATGTGAATAGGAGCAGATTATCTTTTTCTTGTGATGTTGATTTGAGGGATGAAGATTTATAAAACAGCAAACAATTTCTCAATAATTGAAAACACATTTACAAATGAATTCTTCTATTGTTAGCTAACTAACTCCATCTTGCAAGCCTGTACCTCTAGTCTCTCTCATGAACTGGTTGCTTAACTGCAGTGTTGGACACATTGCTTATTGTGGTTATAGGATGTTCTGTAACTTACAGTATTATTCTAATTGTAAGTAGTTACATTGTTAAAATTGTAAGGAGAAATTGGAATGGAAAGAGAACCACAATCGAAGCTATTTTGTAACTCTTTATTCCTCTTTTCCATTTCGGAAAGTTGGCCACATTTGGTCGACAAAAGAAAAAAAACATTCAGCTGAAACATTGCAGCAACACCAGGCTGTCTCTAATGAGAACAGGTTCAGTTTATTTAACCTTGAGCCGAACTTTCAACCTTTCATCTTTTCTGCCACCAAGACTGCCTCCTCCGAGTTTTTAACATCACTTGTCTCCATGCTATTCTTGACCTACCTTCCACTGAACACTTTCTCAAGCTCCAGTTACCCAATAACAACAATAGCTGCTCTCCTGGTCAACAGAAGCTCATCCAAAACCTTATCTATATCCAAACTGGCACCAAATGCAGTTCACCCAGCTCTCCGTACTAGGATGCTAACAATGCTTTTTTTTGTTTCTGTTCCCGCTTTCCCATTTCATGGCCTCTCTAGAACCTCCTGCCAATGTATGTCACACACCTCAAATTCTGGATCCATCATTGGTCATATTTGGTCAATGTCCTGAATTATGGAATTACCCCTTCCTTAAATCTTTTTTGCCTCTCCATCCTTCTTTCTTCATTTTAAGATGCTGTTTAACTTTTGTTAACACTCCTGTGAAGTGCCTTGGAAAACTTATATGATGTCAAAGCTGCTTTATAAATATAAGCTGTAACAGCAAATTTGTCAATGGTGTTCCCATGATCCTGCTTGTATGAAATGTAAAAATTCATAAAGTGAACAACACTGTGGGCCTTCAGAACATTGAATACATGCATTTTATTTGTGTTTGATTATATGAAATCTTCTTGTGATATTTCCAAATTAAGAATGGAATGGTGATGACTTGCTTGGAAACAATTGTCTATTTCCTTGTAGGATTTTAATGGTGACTTTTAAAAAATTTGTTTACAGACTCAAAACATGAACAACATCCTTTCCTTTCCATTGGACAGTCTCCTGAAAGGCGATTTGAAGGAAGGAAAAGGGGTGAAGTTATTTCTCTTTTTATCTGTCTTTGAGGAATTGTAGCCTTAACACCCCCGTTTAGCTTGAGCATGTAACTGACTACGGTAACGGTGGAGGAGGACATTAACTGTCTCTCTGGGAGAAACAATTTTGGCTTCTGCTTTCTGGTAGACCTCTGACAATTATTTTTATTATAGGGCTGTGGTGTACTTTCCTCTCCTCTGCTTATTGGAGAAGCTGTGTAGAATAAAGACAAGAGACTAAAAGGAAATTGAATAACCAGTTAAAAATTTGCATTTTATGATTGAAAATGAAGTAACATGTCCTTAATCACCCTACCATTTGGAGCAATGTTTGTGTACCACAGAGAATATCCAGCACGTAACACTTGGCCATCTAAGTCTTTAAGCCAAGGCAACTAAGCTAGAGCGGCTAACTGTCCAGAATTGACCTGGAGTCACCAGTTATTGAAAGTTAATCTCTAGGTCACTTCTGCATATGAACTAACCAGAAGAGTTAAGGGTGCATTAAATTCTTTGCCTAATTTTCTCTGAATGGATTTTATTAACAAAAGCATAGATGTGAGAGGGAGAAGAAAAGGCCGTTTGGCTGATGGTCAAGAATGACCCAGTTGGGTTTCTCATCGGCTTTGGGAACATGGAGCACTGTGAAGTTATGTTAATTCATGTTATTATATACATATTATGTTAATACATGTTATTCAACAAGGAGCAGCTGTGTAGAGGCTGCTGGAGGTCATGTGACAATCCTGGAATAACCTTAGTTAGTACCCCCATTACATGTACTGGCTATATTTTGTTCTGACTAAGCTATCTGGGCCTGCGGGCTTAGAATGAGCTATTCTTAGGCATTCTTGTCTAGGTAGGTAAGTCGTAACTTATTTAATTTGCTTTGCATTCCAGCCCTTTGCGCTCTGTTGTTTTGGAATTTACGAGTCTATATGTGGCCTCTTGAGAGGTTGCTGGCTGTTACTAAACGATTTACAATAAATCAAAGGACTTGGGTGTGCTGGGCTAGATCTGATACTGATGAAATGATGGGTAGACTAGTTAACGTTTTGGCCTGCCCTACTGAAGGACACTGAGACTACTCTTCAGATTCTGTGAATTCATTATTTCTGCTCATTTCTTGATCTTGGGGTTTGGGCCCAATTATATTGCCATCTACAATATGTCAAGTCAGCTGAGCAGAGACCATGTGTGTGTATCAATTTGCACCATTGAGTGCCCCCTTTTCATGTTCACTCTGGCAACTGTATTGGGATGAAGGCACAATAGAATTGGCAAGGACATGATGCTGACAGCAGGGGAGGGTGCAGGAGGGACGGCTGCCAGCCTTTGGGTGGTACCTGGACTTTGTCTTCTGGAGTCCCTCCAAATACTGATGTGAAAGTTATTCATACTCTGGTTTTCCTTGAAACATGGCACCCCCTTAAAATCAAATGACATGAATAAGACTTTGTACTTGGGCTGAGTTTTGAAATGAGGTTGCCGCCTTTTGATTTGAGTCACAGTCTGAGATTGAACAGCGTTCTGCAGTTCGGTGGAAGATTTTAACATCCACTCTAGACTGATCTGACAGCTGTGTGTGTCTTTGAGCTGTGAAATCATTGGAAACTGGCCACATATGGAAATTCTATTTATTTTAATGTTTCAGGTCACCTCTGAGACCTGGAACATTAATTTCCTCACACTTTCCACTCTTTTTAATGTCAAATTGATGCTTTCTATGTCCAGTCTATTGTGGTCAAATGTTCCTTTTACTTTTAACCCCTCCGGCCCCTACGAACATCTCATGGCAAGAAGCATCTGGTATTTCCATTTATACATTGCAGTCCTGATGACCTTTCTTGTCTTGTGTAGATGTCTCTCATTAATCTATTCAGCTAAGTTATGACATACCTCTGGAGTAGGTAGTTGTCGGAGCTGGACTTCTTGGGCCTCTTAGCCCAGAGGTAGGGACATTACCTCTATGTCTCAAGAACCCACCTGTCTTGTGTGTATGGTTGACAACTTGGTGTTGAGGTGTAGACCAATCCATCCTAAGGGAGTATTCTTTTAATCTCAGACCTGCTTTGGAGTCTTTTCAGTTGATGAGGGGAGGCAGTTAATTTGATTAAAACCATTTCTGGTTGGCTTGAACTGAATTAAAATCCCAAGGAACAACACATTGGATGGTCATGAAAATTGTAAAATAAACCTGAGGAGTCTATATGACCCGATTTGTATCTCTAATTGCCACCTCACTTGTAACTTCTAAAAGTAGGCACTAGAAAGCAGAATGCTACTGAAATGGGCTGTTTCAATCAAGTTGACTGAGTAGATTGTGCCTTTTTGAAGGAAAGAAGATTAAAAGATTAATTAGTGATGCGGTGATACAGATACTGCTACGATGAATGCATTTATCCAAAATT
Source organism: Chiloscyllium plagiosum (assembly GCF_037043375.1). NCBI lineage: Eukaryota > Metazoa > Chordata > Chondrichthyes > Orectolobiformes > Hemiscylliidae > Chiloscyllium > Chiloscyllium plagiosum. The sequence continues at coordinate 21,926,942 of NW_028270168.1, forward strand.
TCAAATCTTATTGTTGCTAATTTGGGGAATTGTTTGAATACTCACTGAGTTATCTGGCTCAATTATTGCCTAATATTATTCAGTCCTGACCTATGTACTTTGTGGCTGTGAGAGTAAGTGGACTGTGAAGCTCCCAGTTTAACAGTCACTGAATCTTGGCAGCAATTTCTGGTGTGACAGATGGGTGTTGACTTTGCCATCCATTTATAATTGAGGTCAATTAAACTACTGTTTAATCTCTGCTTGCAGGATCCAAAGAAACTCATTGAAAAAGCTTGGAAAGACTATGAAACCAAAGTGTAAGTACTCCTCAGAAACAGTGATTGAAAGAACACCACACATTTCTTCTTCAGGTGGCATTATTCATTTTATGCCAATCTGATTAGACAAATGGAAACTTAGTTTAACATATTATCTAAATGATAATAACTTCAATCAGTGCAATGTCTCCTCAACATTGCTCTGGACTATCAGCCATTTATGTTCTTTTTTGTGATCAGTGCCGTAGAGCGGGAGTTGAAGACAGCCCAATAATAGGTCGTAGCTGAGACAATATTGAAACTAAAGCAAGGTTTGTGATTGAATATTTCATGTTGCTATTTGAAGTGTTGGGAGTTTTCCACACCTCATTTTCTCCATGCACTAATTCTATTTTTTACAAAAAGTGTTATTGCCTCATTGCCTTGCACTAAGAAATTGCTCTTGGGGTCAACAGTATATGTGTTTTAAGATTCATTCTGCCCATTACATTCATCCAGCTCTTTGGAAAGCGTCCAGTCCCACTCTCTTACTATTTCCCCATAATTTGTTCTCGAATCTGCTTCCACAATGTTTCCAGTCTCTGCATTGCAGATCATCATAATTCATTGTTTTTAAATTTAAAAAGTCCTTCATTTTATATTGATTCTTTTCATTAAGTGCCTTATCTGTATTCACTGATATTGACTCCTCAGTTAGTGGAAACCTTTTTTTTCTCTCGAGTCTTATCTAAGCTCTTTATGGTTTTGATTCATATTTTACTTTACTGCTGTCGTGCTGTAAGGATTATCATCCCAATGTCTCTAGTTTCTTTATGCTACCATCATCTTTCATTCCTGGTACTGTTCAAGTAAATGTCCTCTGCGTCCTTTTCAAAGGCATCTAAATACTTTAAAGTAACTTGTGTGAACTAGCTTGAGACTTTTGAGAGCTGTAATAAGGTGCTGAATAAATATGTTCTCATTTGTTGCATATGTCAATCTAAGTCTGCCTCCAGGCAGGATCTGGAATTATTGTCTTGTGTTCTAATGTTGGCTTGTTCTCCCGTATTTTTTCATATTGGACATTGCTGGCAGGACCAGCATTTATTGACCATCTCTAGATGCCTTTGTTGACTTTGATTTGTTAGCCTTTTCAGAGAACAACTGAGAATCAGCCACCACCTCTCTCTGGGTCTGGAGTCATATATAGCCAGACAACAGATTCCCATCTTGAAAAATCCATGGTAACAATCCATGATAATGGCCATGGTCACCATTAGCTTCAATTTCAGATTTATTCATTGGATTTCTATTTCAGCAGCTGTTTTAATGGGACTTGCACCTCTTTGTGCAGAGTCTGAGCTTGAGTCCTTGGATTCCTAGTCCAGTGACATTACCCCTACATCACCATCTCCCCAGCAATGCTAGATTTGATTGAAATCTTCTACACCTGCCTTCAGCGGGTGAAAAACGTTTTCTGAATCTTGGTATGAACAGTTATAGAAACTTTATGAAAGGGGGGGTTTAGGGTGTATGTTTGCTCTCTGAGCTGTAGGTTTGATATCCAGACGTTTCATTACCTGGCTAGGTAACATCATCAGTGGCGACCTCCAAGTAAAGCGAAGCTGTTGTCTCCTGCTTTCTATTTATATGTTTGTCCTGGATGGGGTTCCTGGGGTTTGTGGTGATGTCATTTCCTGTTCGTTTTCTGGGGGGTTGATAGATGGTATCTAGATCTATGTGTTTGTTTAAGGCGTTGAGGTTGGAGTGCCAGGCCTCTAGGAATTCTCTGGCATGTCTTTGCTTAGACTGTCCCAGAATAGATGTGTTGTCCCAGTCGAAATGGTGGTTTTTTTCCTCCGTGTGTAGGGCTACGAGGGAGCGAGGGTCATGTCATTTTGTGGCTAGCTGGTGTTCGTGTATCCTGGTGGCTAACTTTCTTCCGTTTGTCCTACGGAAGCGGCAGGTACAAATCACTATAAATGCTGGAGGAAACATCACAGAAGCGCTTCACAGGAGGCTCCCAAGCACTGAGGATGTCACCTAGACAGGGGACGAAACTTCTGCAACACAAATTCCCAGCTAAGTGAACAGAACTACGACAACGAGCACCCAAGCTACAAATTTTCTCCCAAACTTTGTCCTACATAGTGTTTGTGGCAGTCCTTGCATGGAATTTTGTAGATGACGTTGGTTTTGTCCATGGGTTGTACTGGGTCTTTTAAGTTTGTTAGTTTTTGTTTGAGAGTGTTGGTGGATTTGTGTGCTACTAGGATTCTGAGGGGTCTTAGTAGTCTGGCTGTCATTTCTGAAACTTCTTTGATGTATGGTAAGGTGGTTAGGGCTTCTGGCTGTGCTTTGTCTGCTTGTCGTGGTTTGTTCATGAGGAATCTGCGCACTGTATTTTTTGAGTATCCGTTCTTCTTGAATATGTTGTATAGGTGGTTCTGCTCTGTTTTCCGAAGTTCGTCTGTGCTGCAGTGTGTGGTGGCTTGTTGGAGTAGTGTTCTGATACAGCTTCGTTTGTGTGTGTTGGCATGGTTGCTGGTGTAGTTAAGTATTTGGTCAGTGTTTGTCGGTTTTCTGTATACGCAGGTTTGTAGTTCTCCGTTGTCTGTTCTTTTGACTGTGACGTCCAGGAATGCGAGTTTGTTGTCAGTTTCTTCCTCCTTGGTGAACTTTATGCCTGTGAGAGTGTTGTTGATGATGTTAAATGTCTCTTCTATCTTGTTTCGTTTTGTGATGACAGCCAGTCTACTAAGACCCCTCGGAATCCTAGTAGCACACAAACCCACCAACACTCTCAAACAATAACTAACAAACCTAAAAGACCCAGTACAACCCATGGACAAAACCAACGTCGTCTACAAAATTCCATGCAAGGACTGCCACAAACACTATGTAGGACAAAGTTTGGGAGAAAATTTGTAGCTTGGGTGCTCGTTGTTGTAGTTCTGTTCACTTAGCTGGGAATTTGTGTTGCAGAAGTTTCGTCCCCTGTCTAGGTGACATCCTCAGTGCTTGGGAGCCTCCTGTGAAGCGCTTCTGTGATGTTTCCTCCAGCATTTATAGTGATTTGTACCTGCCGCTTCCGTAGGACAAACGGAAGAAAGTTAGCCACCAGGATACACGAACACCAGCTAGCCACAAAATGACATGACCCTCGCTCCCTCGTAGCCCTACACACGGAGGAAATAAAACACCATTTCGACTGGGACAACACATCTATTCTGGGACAGTCTAAGCAAAGACATGCCAGAGAATTCCTAGAGGCCTGGCACTCCAACCTCAACGCCTTAAACAAACACATAGATCTAGATACCATCTATCAACCCCCCAGAAAACGAACAGGAAATGACATCACCACAAACCCCAGGAACCCCATCCAGGACAGACATATAAATAGAAAGCAGGAGACAACAGCTTCGCTTTACTTGGAGGTCGTCACTGATGATGTTACCTAGCCATGTAATGAAACGTCTGGATAGCAAACCTACACGCTAAACCTCAAACTGAGCTATAAACCTTCACAAACCTTGCAAAAAACTTTATGAAAGCTTGGATTCGAAATCAGACAACCAGCAACCCAATCACCAAGTCCCTGGAACTTGGGTAGAACTCCATTGTGCCCTTTGATGTCAAGTTTGAATTATAATGACTTTTCTTCCTGTCGATGAAGCCTATCTTCCATTTGCTCTGGTATGAAACTTTCCCTCATCATCTAGGGGTTTTTCATTGGAAATAATTGTTGCATTATTGGTCCTAACACTGACTGTTCCTTTCTGTTGTTAATTTGCTTCTGATCCAAGTTTCTGTTGAGAGGGTTACAGATTTCTGTGTCTTTCCCATGTTAAATTTTATTAATGATAAGTTGTTAGATGAAGTGTACTTTTGTTTTGATGGAGGAGGTGAAAGGTTTAAAATGGTTAAAGTGATTTGCTTTTTTCCTTTTTAACTTCCTGTCTCACCTACTGCTTAAGAACCGAGAAAAGGGAAGCAGTTGTGAAATATAGCCATAAACCTAGAACTGAGTCTTGAAAAAGCTTTAGGGAACACAAAACAAAATCGAGTTCTTGATATTTTGTTATTTCTTTTCAGTCACTGATAGTGTCTTATGGTTTGTGTTTGTGTGATGTTACATTATGCAGTACGACAAAGTTACTGATTTGTACAGAATATGAAGTGCGATCGTAATGTTTAGAATAAATGACAGAGAGAGCAAGTAGGGCAAAAAGGCAATCGACTTGGATTTATTTAGCATCATTCACCATCTCTGGATGCCACAAGCATTTTACAATTTTTTTTTAAAAGTTATAAACATTTCTGAAATATAAGAACAGAGCTGACAATTTGTGCACAGCAGGATCCCACAGGCAACAATGTGATAAGGACCAGATAATCTGTTTTATTTTTGTGACCTTGGTTGAGATTAGCCAGAACACAGTTGCATAAACTCCTGCTCTTTTGAATTACACTGTGGAATATTTCATGCTCCCTTGAGAGATCAGGCAGGGTCTCAGTTTAATGTCTCGTCGAAATGACTACCTCCCCAATGATGCAGTGCTCCCTGGTACTGCACATGGCATGTGAGCTTGGGTCATGTGTTCAAGTCCAGGGTGATAGAATGTGTAGTTTTAAAAAATACGTTTTTTTTGTTTTCACTTCTCTTTTCTGAGGTGCAGTTACATTAATGCTAACTGTATTCTTGCACCTTGTACCATAGGAGTGGAAGTAAGGCCATTTGGCCCATCGAGTCCACTCCACCATTCAATTATGGCTGATGGGCATTTCAACTCCACTTACCCGCATTCTCCCCGTAGCCCTTAATTCCTTGTGACATCAAGAGTTTATCAATGTCTAAATTCCATGCTACTTCTGTATTTGTAATGCTGACTTTTCACACTCCTTCCATCTTCAGGTAATCCTGTCTTGTCTTTTGAGCTGCACATTACACCACACTGGGAAGATCTCTTTGAATATGTTTGGGATCCTCACTCATGTCAGAACATGTGTTCTCACCAGTATGATCCAGTTAGTTCACCCTCCCATGCCCTATCTTTTTTTTTAACAAACTTGTCCTGGCACTGCATCTCAATCAGTTTAAAGGAGAGGCAAGTTGAAAAGCTCCTTTTGTTCCAATGATCATGTTCAAATCTCTGCTGCCATTCACCCATCTATGTGCTCACTGACCTACATTAGCTCCCAGTCTAACAATGCCTTTTAATTTTATTTATTTTATTTTATTCTGTTCAAATTCCACCATTGCCTTGTCATTACCTATCTCTGTAACCTTCTTACAGAATTCACAGAGTTGTTGCAATACAGAAGGAAGCCATTTGGCCCCTCAGCTTCTCAACCTTCCAAATACAGTTTCGAAGAAAAATCATATTGGAATAGAAACAATGCCCTGTTTCTCTCTCTACAAAGTATTGTCAGAACTCATTGAGTTTCTCCATCACTTTTATTCCAAATTATCTGCAGTACTTTGCTCTAACTTCGGTCTCTCCTGCATTCAGTCCATCCTTTGCCACACCGTTAGTAGCTATGCCTTCATTCACTTAGGCCTTAGGCTTTGCAATTCCCTTCTCAAACCTCTCCCTTCTCCCATTTCAAGACACTCCTTTTAACACTCTGGTCGATTTAACCATCATTTTAAATATATCATATCCTTGTATGGACATACGTAAAATGATGTCTTCTGAAGTTGCTTACAATTTTTTACTATGTTGAATGGTACTGTAAAAAATCTTTGTACCTGGTCCATTAGAGAACTATTTATGTAAACCTGTTTAAAACTGGTGAATGGGAAGGTGAGCTGCCTACAGGTGAAGGGGAAGTGGGTGAAGCACTGGCAGCCAAGTTTCTACTTCCCAATTCCAAATAGGAGGACTTCATAAACCAAAGGGAGAAGTGAGTATTGATTGCAGTTTAAGTTCAAAGAAAGCAATCATTTTTTCATTCTGAAACTGGTAAAGGTATTTTAAGGCAGGTTATGAGAGCTTAACCTCAGACCTGTTTTTAGTGCCAATTTTGTTCATTCTATTGTTTAGGAGAAAGTGAGGACTGCAGATGCTCGAGATCAGAGTCAGGAGTGTGTTGCTGGGGAAGCACAGCAGGTCAGGCAGCATTCAAGGAGCAGGAGAAGCGACATTTTGGGCATAAGCTCTTCATCAGCCCTCCCTGATGAAGAGCTTATGCCCGAAACGTCAATTCTCCTGCTCCTCGGATGCTGTCTGACCTGCTGTGCTTTCCCAGCACCTCACTCTTGACTCAGACTATCTGTGGCAAACAATAGTATAAATGTGCTGAAGATCGCTCTTTGTGATGGCAAGTTTCACATTCCAACTGCTGTCAGTAAAGAAGCTTCTCCTGAAGTTTTTGTTTGATTTATTAGTAGCTACCTACCTTTACCTCTACTTGTTTTGGATCCCCTTGCAAGGTAGAACATTTTCCTTGTGTCACTCTTTCAAACCTTTATCAGGTCATCCTTCAATCGTATTTCTTCCCTGGAAAAAAGAGCCGAAATCTGTTCAGCCTTCCTGATAATTAGAACCTCTCAAATCATGAATTGTATTGTTTGCTGTGGTTGTATCCACAGAAATCCAGAAATCCCTATCTATTGCCACATTACAATTTGTATCAGATGTTGAGGGTTATCACACAAAGGAAAAGTACCTTGAAATCAGTGGGGAAAACCCTACTTGTGTCACAATGTTTGGAGCCACTTTGAACAGGCAATACAAGACAATGTGTGTCTGACTAATTTTGACTGCGTTTAGCTGGGTTGTTGTCTTGTTTTGAATCTACATTTACTTTTCAGCAATAAAATTGAAAAGGAAAAGAAAGACCGTGCCAAGCAATTTGGATTGAGTCGTTCAGAAATCAGTGCTGCTGAGCTCGCAGATGATCTGGACAAAGAACGAAAGATGTTCCAACTCCAAATGTGCGAAGTGAGTTGACATGTTTTGTTTTTAAGAGATTAATTTCTATTTGTGATATTAGAATGGAAATCCTCCAATTGGTATTGTGGCGTCTGGGTATCCCAAAATATACCAGAAATAATTTTAAATTGTACTCATTTTACATCCATCTATGAGGACAGATGGAACCTCAATTTAAGCTGAAAATTGGCACCTCTGACAATGCAGCACTCCCTTGGGGTTGGCCTTTATTACGGACTCAGGTATCTGAAAATGAGCCCTTAGCCTTCTGCCTTGAGAGTACATTACTTCTGAGCCATGGCTGACACCAGTCTAATCTATGATGATGATGCTAACCACGTACAAGAAGGTCATTCAGCCTATTATATCAGTACCAGCTGTCCAAGTGAGCAATTCCCCCACTGCCAACCTTCCATCTTTTCCTTGTAACCCTGCAGCTCCTCTTCATTGTGTTCTCCTAATTCACAACGTCTGACACAATTAGCAGTGTGTTATTATGTATCCATCGGGAAATGGTGCTTTTGCAAAGTTTGTGTTGCATTTGTACCTGATGTGGTTCAAGTAGCATCAATTAAATGTCATCAAATCTCTTTTTAAGTTAGAAAACCATTTTTCTCTGGTCTAGCTCAGTGCCATTTATTGCTCTCCCCTGTGGTGGGTTTGGTCAGACAGGGACATTTGGGGCCCATCACCTTCTTGCTTTTGATTATATTTGGGGGAAGGGGGGGGCAAAGCAACATGGAAACCTTTTCCTTCCCTTTGACAATTGAGACCTTTTTGAAGGATAAATTACTGGCCACTTGAGAGCAGCATTTGGTGTGTTGGGAGGGGGTTGAGACCTACTTGCTGTTGATTTCCACTCCCACCCACTCCCGCCAACATCTTGATTAACTGTCCAACCCCCCACCACCACCACCAATGCTCTGAAGTCCCTCTTGCCATCCTATACCTTTGGTTTGGATGTACTGCCAGTCATGGGCTTTGGCTGGGCATCCTACCAGAAGCAGCCTGTGCCTTGCAATGATGAGCTGCCAGTCTTGGACAGGGCTTGCCAGTTAATGGTACTATAAAGGTGACTGTAAAATGTTTTCAGACATTATAAGTTTGGAAAGGTGCTATTTAAATATTTCTCTCTTATGGTATCACAAAGCCCACAATATCTGCTATAGTTGTCTCCAAACAGCCAAGTTCTGCACAATAATGTATGTAAAATACTTCCTTTTTAAATCTCTGAGATATTCATCAGGCTTTAGACTTTTCTTCCTTCCTTACGAACAGCACAGAGCAAGCCATGCCTGGTGTGTTCTCTAGTTTTACATATTGTTTAATAACCCGCAGCCATCCCTGTTAGTGGTGGCTCAGTGTTATCAATCTGCAGGATTTCTAGTTTCACATTTTAATTTGTGAAGTAGGTACATTGATGGTGGGAGAGTGGGATGATGTTCTCAAGGTGAACTGATTATACTTTGTTTGTTTTGCAGTATCTTCTCAAGGTGAACGAAATAAAGATTCGAGAAGGCCCTGACCTAATCCAGAGCCTAATCAAGTACTTCCATGCTCAGCAAAAGTACGTCACCTGTTAGCTGGTCAGTGTGTGTGTCTGGGTGGGGATGTGTGGGTGTGTGTGTGTACGAGGTCGCATCAACACTCCATCCTCAAAGGATCTTTCCTCTCAGATATTTTTGAACTTAATCTGTGAATTGACATTTTAATCAAAGTTTGCAGTGTAGCTGAGGATTATTTAAACAGTATCATTAATATTTTACACCAGTGACCCCCTTCTCTTATTGGAATGTTTAATCATACTGTTTATCCCCCACAGATGCAGCTTAAACGTCTGAGTGTTTGCAGTATTTTATATTTCTCTTTCACATGTACAACACTGAGTATTTTACTGTTTATTTTAAACTTGCTGTTTCAGCTTGTGTCAAATCACTCAGTGATGAGTACAATATGCAGAAATCACTCAGTAATGAGTACAATATGCGGAAATCTCCAGTGAATTTTGTCAATGGAGGTTTGGTGTAGCTGATTATGATATCATTGCTGGGGAAGAAATAATCTGGCGTCTCTGCAATATTTTACACAACAGTTTTTTTTTAAAAAGTATTTTTCAATTTTTCTTCCCCTGACAAAGCTGCTGGCTGATTCTTCTTTTTACCCTTAAGTTCCTGTTCCTCTGGGTTAAAATATATAACAGGCCACTCCACTCTAGTGGGTAGCAGAGTCCTACTCTCTCAGTATATGTCATCTCTGACATAGTGACTGGCGAGTGATTTAAGTAAATGTGTGACCTCTGATTTGGCTTCTAACCTCCTACCAGTCCCTGAGGACCGAGATCACTTGTGTTATTAATCCAGCTGAGACTACCTACTCTGAGCAAAGACTGGGAATTGAACCAGTGACCTGAATTAGAGTGGAGTAAAGGGCTTGTGTATGGAGGTATTCTTACCTATTGATGACTTCATCCGTCAGCTCATGAGGAACTTTGCAGTGATCCACTATCTTTCATTCCAACGATTTATTGAAATAAATGTGAGATGTTGTTCTGTTTTCCACATATATTCCTTGAGGACTGAAATTGTGGGATATGTTCCCAACACTGAGATTTGAATCTCCACAATTACTATCAAATTCAGACCAACACAAAACCTTTACTTATTTTTTTTTGCTTTGTTTTTCTCTTCTAAAGTTTTTTCCAGGATGGTCTCAAGGCAGCTGAAAGCTTATCACCTTTTGTGGAAAAATTGGCTGCAATTGTACACACTGTGAGTATTGTAGGGATGCTGCTGCAAAACATCAAGCAGCGCATGTCCCTCCAACTGTTTGCTGTTATGTTTAATTCTATCATGCTGCTCTATTCCTGACCTGTCTTTAAATATTTATCCAGTCAAGTGTATGTACTTTCTTTTTGAATGATAAAACATTGTCACTGCAATCGTAAGAGTTGCCTTCATGGCTCAGACCTTTGAGGAAAGGAGTTGGGTTGTTATTGTAAAGGTTGTACAAGACATTGATGAGGCCTCCTCTGGAGAACTGTGTCTCGTCCTAGTCACCCTGTTCGAGGAAGGATATTATTAAGCTGGAGAGGGTTCAGAAAAGATTTACCAGGTTGTTGTCGGGAATGGAGGGTTTGAGTTATAAGGAGAGGCTGGATAGGCGAGGACTTTTTCACTGGAGCATAGGAGATTGAGGAGTGAGGTTATAGAGGTTTGTAAAATTCTGAGGGGTACTGATAAGATGAATAGCAGGTGTCTTTTCCCTCGGATGGGGGATTTCGAGATGGGGACATATTTTTAAGGTAAGAGGAGAAAGATTTTAAAAAAGACATGAGGTGCATTTTTTTTTCCACAGAGTGGTTCATGTGTGGAATGAAGTTCCAGAGGAAGTGGTGGTTGCAACTAGAGTTACAATGTTTAAGAGACGTTTAGATAAGTACATGAATAAGAAATGTTTGGAGGGCCAGGTGCAAGCAGGTTGGACTTGTTTAGTTTATGATTATGTTTGGCATGGACTGGTTGGACCGAAGAGTCTGTTTCCGTCCTGTATGACTGTGTAAGTTCATCATTTTCCCTCAACACCTCGCTTTTAGGTTTTGTTGTCTTCATGTGTGCAAGGTTGAGATTTATTGCCATTCCAAGTTGCCCTTGTGAAGTTGTGGTGTCTCTGCCCCCAAGGTTTTCCTACATTTTATAGGAAGTTTTGAGGGCAGGTGGATATGCAGGCTAGGTGGATTAGTCATGGGAAATGAGGGGTTACAGGGAATGATTAGGGGGCTGGTTCAGGTTGAGATACTCTTTTCAGCAATGGTGGAGACTCAATGGGTGGAATACCCTGTAGGGCATCTGTGATTTGATGTTTGAGTGAATACAGGAATTTGGTCAATAGTTATTCTTCAATCAACATCACAAACCTGATTACTTGCTCATTATCAGATTGTTTGTGAATGTTTGCTGCACACAAATTGGCTGCTGCTTTTCCTACATTGTAACACTGACAATTCAGAAAGTACTTCCTTAGCTTTAAGGTTCTTTTAGATGCTCAGTGGTCATGAAGAACAGTATATAAGTCTGTTTGATCTTTTTTTGAAAAAAGGAAATCTTATTCAAAGGAAATGGAGAGAAACTGAGTTGGTCTTCGCAATGTCAAGGTTAATCTCCCTGAAGAAGGGCTTATGCCCGAAACGTCGATTCTCCTGATCCCTGGATGCTGCCTGACCTGCTGCGCTGTTCCAGCAACATATTTTCAGCTCTAATCTCCATGATTCCAGGGCGCTCCTGGGGAGTTGACAACCCTGGCATGAAGTAGATGCTGCATTTGCATAACCAAGTAATGGAGAGAACTGAATCCATGAATTTAACTAACCAACCTCCTTGCTAGACCAATAGACCAATTGAGGCGTGAAACTATGGATCATGCCCTATAAGAATTGCTGCCTCTGTTCCGGGTGTGGCAAATTATCACTGTTCGGTCTCTATAATGGTCACCTTTCCAGCCATTTCCTTCTTTTTCTGGCATGATGGGATCTTTCAGAGGTTGACTTTAGATGTAGGTGTAGAATTAGGCCATTCGGCCCATCGGGTCTGCCTCACCATGCAATGAGATCATGGCTGATTTTGATAATCCTCAACTCTGCTTTCTGGCCTTTTCCTCATCATCCTTGATTCCCTTACTGACTTAAAAAAAAACCTCAGTCTTGAATATATTTAACCATATCTGCCTGCAGTAAAGAATTCCAGATAAAAGAAATGACTTCTCATCTCTGTCTTAAACAGATGACCGTTATCTTTGAGATTATGCCCTCTCGGCCTAGACATTCCCAAAAGGGAAACCAACTTCTCAGCATCCACTGAGAATCTTCTATGTTTCATAAACTCGCTTCTTATTCCTCTAAACTCCAATGAGTACACGCCCAACATACTCAACCTCTCCTCATTAGAAAATCACACCATACCTGGAATTAACATGAACATGAACCTTCCCTACACTGTCTCCAATGCCAGTATGTCTCTCCTTAGATAAAGGAGCCAAAACTGTTTGCAGTACATAGGTGTAACAAAACTCTCTGTACTTTTTGGTCCATTCAATTTGCAGAAAAGACCAACATTATCTTCCCTATTACCTGCTGAGCTTGTTTGCTTGCATTTTTATGAATAATACAAGATGATCCTCTCTACTGCTGTTTTCTGCAGTCTTTCTTCATATTCATATCCTCTATTCTTCCTGCCAAATAGGGAGAGGTTGAATAGGCTGGAGTGTCGAAGGCTGAAGGATGATCTTAATAGAGGTTTAGAAAATCATGAAGGGCATGGATATGGTAAATATACATGGTTCTTTCCCTGGGGTGGAGGAGTCCAGAACTAGAGGGCACAGGTTTAGGGTGAGGGACGAAAAATTTAAAAGGGATCTAAGGGGCAACTTTTTTATGCAGAGGTTGGTGCGTATGTGGAATGGGCTGCCAGAGGAAGTGGTGGAGACTGAGACAATTACAGTGTTTAAAAGGCATCTGGATGGGTATATGAATAGGCAAGGATTAGAGGGATATGGGCTGGGCGCTGGCAGGTGGGACTAGATTGGGTTGAGATATCTGGGCGGCATGGACGGGTTGGACGAAAGGGTCTGTTTCCATGCCGTACATCTCTATAGCTATGATTCTAAGTGCAGAACATTTTCTTACATTATGATTCATTCCTGGATTGAATTTAGGAACAGGAACTGGCTACTTAACCCTTTCTGACATTCTTCTTGTCCCCTTAATAGCCCTGGGCAGCAACAAAGTACCGATCTCCCATGTAAAATTATTGAGCTTATAACTACTCTGCTGAGTGCGGCCAGAATCCTGTGTCTATCCTATTGCCCTTTATGAAGAGAAGATATTCCTGACATTTCCTTGTGAATGGCCTGGCTCTGACTTTTAAGGTAGCATTCCTTGTGGAATCATGGAAACTGCGATTTGATCGGCAGTCATCCTGCAATGTGTTTCGAGAGTGCACCAGGAGCAAGAAGATGTGAGATTACTCTGTTCAGCATCGATTGGATAATAATGGAAAATGAAAAGTGTCTTTTGGGCTGGCCAGTCAGTGTAACACCAAGAGACGCTGTTTTCCATGTGATGTCCTAAACTGAAGCCTTGTTTGCTTTTCAGATGGACCTAAAGAAGAAACTTGCATTTACGTAGTGCCTTTAACAGCTTCAATGCTTTCAAAGTCCTCTTGAAGTGCAGCCACTTTTTTAATGTAGGAAGCATGGCAGTAAATTTGTGCACAGCAAGGTACCACAAACATATTCAACAAACAATTATATCATCTTTGTTTTGGTGTTGATTGCAATGAGAAATGCTGACTAAGGATTCCAGATGATCACCGCTTTCCTTATTTCAATATTGCTATTGGGTCTCTTATATTCTCTAAAAAGAGTAGGCAGGGTCCTGATTTAATATCCTATTGGACAGTCAGAAAAATACCCTGTACAAATTTCTCTCTCCAGCTTTGAGGTAAACTGACCAGGAACTCTCTTCCCACCTTGTCTCTGTCTCTCTCGCTTCTCTGTGGTTTGTTAGTTATCTTGTCTAATTTATGCTTTTCTAAAGTGCTGATTCTGCTACATCAAAGGTGCTATTTAATTGCAATTCATTCCGTTGTATTATATTAGATTAAATTAGATTACTTACAGTGGCCTATCAAGTCCACACTGACCCTCCGAAGAGCAACCCACCCAGACCCATTCTCCTACATTTACCCCATCACCTAACACTATGGGCAATTTAGCATGGCCAATTCACCTGACCTGCACATCTTTGGATTGTGGGAGGAAACCGGAGCACCCGGAGGAAACCCACGCAGACACTGGGAGAATGTACAAACTCCACACTGACAGTAGCCCAAGGCGGGAATTGAACCTGGGTCTCTGGTGCTGTGAGGCAGCAGTACTAACCACTGCACCACCGTGTAATAGCCCATCATGAAGCTTCAAGGATAGATGGACTGGCTAGATATGGGAAGAATGTTTCTGATGTTTGAGAAGCCCGGAACTATTGGGGTGGGGGGGGAGGGGGGGGGGGGCACAGTGTTATAATAATCGGGAAGCCATTCAGGATTGAGCTGAGGAAGGACTTCTTCACTCAGAGTTGTGAACCTGTGGAATTCTCTCCCAAAGAAACTTTTGGAGCCTGTTTGTCAGATATATTCAAGAGGGAGCTGGATATGGCGCTTGCAGCTAAAGGGTATGGGGAAGAGGGTTGGAATGGGATACTGAGATTGCATGATCAGTCATGATCATATTGAATGGTGGTGCAGGCTCAAAGGGCTGAATGGCCTACTCCTGCACCTATTTTCTATGGTTCTGTATCAAGTTGGGCTTCTTTCTGATGGCCAATTATTGATGTTATCATTTTTGTGGTCCATGGGAGTTTTGATATCAGAGACCCTTGAGGAAAAGGATGCAGAAAGCGGAACTTTTTGTTTTAGCCGGGCATTCTGCCCTGCCTGTGTTGACCTGTTGTGCATTGGCTGAAACCTCTGGGCAGATCTCTTCTTGCTGTAACTTGAGACTTCTTTTATCTTTTGGTTTGAAGCTGAAACAAGCACAAGATGAGGAGATGAAACAGCTGACCCAGATCAGAGACTCCCTGAGATCCGTACTCCAAGTGGATCACAAGGAGGTAGGTAACAACAGCACCAAGTGTGCTCCCTGCAAGCAGGAAGTTCCTTTAAAATGGGAAGAGAAAGGGAATTCCGCAGAGGATTGGAAGAGGATCAGAGAGTTGCAATTAGACAGGAGTGTGAGAGTAGGACTACAGTCATGGGTCACCAATGACCAATCCGTAGCTTTCAGATTGAGTTCTTCTCAAAGAACAGCAGTGGTTACATGGAAAGATATAACTGTAAAGATTCTTGAGCAAATGAAAATTACCATTAGCTGGGAGAGAACAGTATTCCAAATGCTGAGTTTTGACGTTTTTGATCAACTTTTGTTGGTGTAGCTGTTTTGATACTTTCTAAAGCCCAGGGACACTCACCTTTCCTGGGTTGTTTGGTTTTGGTTGCCATTGTATTACTCGAGATGTCATTGTATTCAATACTCCTGTCCAATAGGCTCACCTCCATGGTCCTCCCGATGGTGGTGAGCTACAGGAGGGGATATTAAAAACCGATTGCTTGGTCAAAAACATGAATTTTAAGAAGGTCGTTAAAGGAGGTGCTCAGCAGATCTGGCAGCATCTGTAGAGAAACAACATTTACTTTTGGGGTCAATCAGATTTATGAAGAGAGGGCTTGACCCTAAGCATTTAATTCTGTTCTCATTCTACTGGTGTTACCAGACTTGCTGAGTCTTTCCAGAATTATCTGGATTCTATTGAATTTCCAGCAACAGCAGTATTTTGAGTTTCCTCATAAGGCAGGAGGGGATTCTCGAGTAAGAAATGTTTAACAGCAGAAGGTAGGTGGACCATTGACAAAGCCACAGCAGTAACAGCGTATGGCGTTTGCTAAGCTGGATGATAAGATGGCACTAGAGAGGGTGAGGCTATGAAAAATCTAAATGTGCATAAAATAATGGGTGTCAAGCTACCTGGGGATTATGTACAGTGAGCACAGGGTGGGAGGGAGGGAGGTTACAGCTCAAACAGGATTTGAACATCAAAATAGAGAAAGGGTTCAGTAAGATGGTGGAGATGGAGAGCTGGTGCCCTCCATATACACATGGAAGCCTAAACCTATATAAGTGGATTCTACTGCTTTGGGAACACTTGTCTTTGGTAGCAGACATAGACTTGAGGGTGATTGCAGTGTGGGTGGATGAATGGTGACTCCTAATTCTTTCTGGCAAGAAGAAATAAATTGGTCTGAATGGTCTGTAACATTCATGTTTATCTTTCGATTCAACACACAAAGGATTGTGGCACATTGAGAAAGTTCTCAGGCTGGTGGGCTGGGCTAGTTACCCATTGCCGTTTCCTGTACCAAACTCTTTGTTTCTCTTTTTTTTTTTCTCTCAGGATGGTTTGAACAGGAAGAATTCAGGCTACAGCATCCATCCACTTCCAGGGAACCGTCTGTATGGTACAGAAAAATCTGGTTTTCTAAACAAAAAGAGCGATGGGTAAGAAATGGGAAAGATTTAACAGTGTCAGTCCTGAGTCTGAAAACCCTTCACTTTTCAAATCACAATGTACTTGTGGAGCTGCAATGATTTCTTTCTCCTTGTACGAGGGGTGGGCGTTGGTGGCAAAGCCAATATTCTCTGTCCATCACTAGTTGTTTTTGAATTGATTGTATGTCCAGGCTGATTGCGAGGGCAGTTAACAGTCTACCACATCGCTGTAGGATTGGGGTCACATGTAGATCAGATCAGGTAAGGATGGCAGACTTCCTTTCTAAAGAAAGTTCGTCAACCAGATGGATTTTTGCTACAGCTGTCGAGGGTTTTAATTTATCTTTATAATTCCAAATTTTTGCATTGAATTCTGATTTATTTACCTTGAGAGCTGGGATTTGAACCCATACCCCCATCTCCTTGGTTCAGGGTCCTGGATTGCTACTCGGCTCACTATGTTGTCACTACCTCCCTCTATTTCTGCTTCAAAGAAAACATTAATGGGAGATTTGGTAGAGATCCTCCATATTGTGTTATGTTTTGATAGTTTCTCCTTATTTGCCCTAATTCAATTCACTGGAGGGCTGTAATCAAGGATTTTGATTGAAGAATCTTTGGAAAAAGAGTCAGGGATGAAATGAGTTTTGTTTTACTATAATAAGTTATGATAATCTAGAATACATTATCTGAGAAAGGCAGTGAAAATGATAACTTAATTGATGGGCCATACAGGAGGTTAATTATAAATGAAGTGTATCTGGTGCAAATTCTGCTCTGTCTGTCTCCACTTCCAGGATCCGAAGAGTGTGGCAGAAGAGGAAGTGTGGGGTTAAATATGGCTACCTCACAATATCACACAGTACTGTAAGTAAACATTACCGTAGTGTAAGGTATCCATATAGCATCAGCTGGTGGTAAAGCACCCATTTCCTATTTCCCTTTACCTTTTGTTATAGAAGCAGGTATTGAACGTCTCTGAATCTTCTCCATTGGAACTCGACACTAGGGAGTAATGCATAAACTAAAATGAACAGCCTTTTAAAACTATATTTACTTTGTTTTTATTCCGTTACAAAAACAATCAGAAGCAGCAGCTAATTCTCCTTTCCCTTTTACTGCAGTGTAATGTTCCAGTGTGTGAGCCACATGTTAGGAATGCCCAAAGTTTGATTCCAGTCTGTAATGAATCAGTTGATCTGAATGGGAGTGTTGGCGTTCCTACATTCCCTCTTCATCAGCCCTGCTGTAGAGGGGATGACAAGTTAACCAAGGCCACAAATCATTGTAGCTGTCTCTCAGCCTGGTCTGGATGTGTGTGTGCATGTTGAATGGAGACCAGGTAGGGCATGGCTGTGACACACTTGGTGGTGGAATAGCAGGCTTTCATTGTCAAAGAGCAGGCCACTTGGACAATCAACTGTCCTAAGGATTGCCCACCTGGTTCATTTTGTTGAACTGTCTGGGCGAGATGGGTGCAGAATATCTAACTCAATTGTAAGAGGTAGAACCCAAGTGGACATGTTGGTCTGCGCCTACAGACTATGCTGCATTTGAGAGAGAATCTGTAGGAAGAGAGACTTTGTATAACCTTAGCACCTTTCATAACCCCCAAACATCCAAAAGGCTTCACATCAATGCAGCACTTTCAAAGTGCCAGGGACGGAAATGTGGCAGCCAATTAACACACAGTGAATTCCCGTAAAACAAGCTGCTGATAACCAGATAAATAATCAAAGTTTTTTATTCATGTTGGTTAATTAAATTGCTCTGTGACCTTAGGGCAATTAGAATGAAATGTTCAGATTTTTATCTTTGAAGTTAAATGCACTTTATACTGGCATCTTCAGTTGGGTAAGAGATTTTTAAAGAAGCACTTCCTTATTGGCTTTAAATAATTGCTGTTTGTTCCTATTCTGTATTTCTCATTTTCTTCTGCAATTCCCTTTCAGATTAACAGGCCTCCAGCCATACTCAAGCTGCTGACCTGTCAGGTGAAACCAAATTCCGAAGAAAAAAGGTGCTTCGATCTTATAACACGTAAGTCTGATTTACTACACAACATATATTAAGGCAAAGGACATGGTTGCATTTATGTAGCACCCCTTTCGACCTTGGGATGTCCCAAGAAGCTTTACGGGTAACAAAGTACTCTTTTTGAAATGTGGTCGCTTTGGCAAATGGAGAGATGCAGCAGTCAATTACTACAGAGCACATTCTCTCAAACAGTAAATAGGTAAGACACCAGTTAGTTGGGTGGCAGGATAATTATTGGCCAAAGACTTTATGTGTCTCCAGTTCTTCAAGTAGTGTAGTAGAATCTTTGCACTCACCTGAGAGGGTAGATGGGATATTGATTGGACATCTCATTTGAAAGACAGTACCCCTGACTGTGTAATACACTCTCTCTGGTGTATCAGCATGAAGCATACATTTATGTTGAAGCTGTGCTGCTATACTTTAGGCATCAAAATCTCGTTTGCTTTTGCGTAGATAATCGAACATACCACTTCCAAGCTGAGGATGAACAGGAATGTCAAGCGTGAGTAAAAGCATTGTTTTTGTATGACATTTTACACTGGAAACCTAGTCTGATATTTATTTGCATAAGGTTTAGTGGCTGTCATTTTCCATGTGTTCTGAGCAAAGTTTAAAATTTGAGTTGACCAGATATGCTTCTAGGCCTTTTAGGCATCAAGGAACTCGGTCACATTTTCTGCGAAGCTACAAAATATTTACAGGCCATTCAGCCAATCAACTCCATGCTCACACTTGTGTTGGACATTAACATCTTCCTATCTTCCCTATCTAAGACCGTCAAGGATAAAATAGCCTACATAATTAACAGTCATTCTCTCATTAAATACTCACTCCCCCCACCTCTGTTTTAGAGGCAGTGGTGTGATCTATCCACTAGAGGTACTGGAGCAATTTGCTGAAGTCCCTCCAATAGCACCTCCCAAACTTGTGGCATGTATCATTTAGAGCAAGGGCTGTTGATGTATGGGGACACTGTCCCTCCAAGCTCTGTTCCAAGTCGCATACCCACCGAAACTTGAAAACATATTGATTATTCATTGACACCAAGTCAATATCTGGTTATTCTGTACCCAACAGTGCTGTAGGTGAACGAACCTACATCACAAGGACAATGAGAATTCACCACCAACACCGCAAGCACTTGGGGTGGGCCAACAACCTTCTGATTTAAGTAAGAGTGCTAACCACTAAGCCAGGTTTCACACAATATCATATGCCAAAGACAACCACAAATAAATTTTGTTTCATCTCTATACGCAAAGACCATGATTGAAGTTAAAGCTGTATTTGTATGTACTTATTTAATAACTTGCTGGCACACTATCTATACTGACACTGAACTTTATCCAGTAAAAAAGTGCCCACGTGAGTGCTTTGATGTGATTATTCATCGAGTCTAAGCCAGTCCTAAGTATTCATGGCCAGTGCATATGTTCTTGTGCTTTCAGATGGGTTTCTGTGTTACAGAACAGCAAGGAAGAGGCACTCAACAATGCCTTTAAAGGAGACAATGGCAATGGCAGCAATGACACTGTACAGGAACTGACCAAGTCAATCATTGCTGAGGTCAAAGGCATGCCAGGCAATGAAGTGTGCTGTGACTGTGGTGCAGCAGGTAAATGTCGCCTATCAGGAATCTGTTTATCTGTTTGTCTGTCCCATTCTAGCATGAAGTTGGGGTGAGTCAGCTGTATCCACATATAGGAACACCAACCTTTAGTGCATGCCTGTATTTTAGGATATTTCTGTTAGTGATTGGGGTTGGATGTGTGCGTGTTGGAGGTTGAGGGATCATCTTGATCAATGAGTTTAGTGCTACTATGTTCAGGTTGTGTTTGAAAGTTTGATTGTCGTGTATAATTTTGGTTTGAATTGCTGGTTACCAGGACTTGAATCGTCTACCTGGAGTTTCTGGTTTAGCTTCTCCAAGCAAGTTCAAGTGCTGACTAGGTGCAATTTTTACAGACAATTCAGTGTGGGCTCTATCCCCTTACATTTACTGGAGGCATGGATTGCTCTTGGCACAAAGGGAACAGTTCGGAACAAAGGGATAGAGTTCTGAGATGGTACTGAAGACCCAGTGCATATCTCATCGCAGGGGGGTGGAGGGGTGGGTGTGTGTGAGATCTCAATCCCAATCCCCATCCCCATCTCCATCCCCTCTTGCTACATGGAACATCCTATTCTTCTTGCTGATAGAGGTCAGCCCTGAGCAAATTGTTCGAGACCAAATGCTGTTTTTGTCTTGATGTCTTTAGTAACGTGGGTAGTGTGGTCCTCACTCCTTCTAGGTGGAGTCCTCAGAAACACTTTTTGGCTGCTTTTGGAGGCTTTTCAGCCCTTAACATATTCATCGATATTCCCATCTCCAATATATTTTGAGCAAGAAAGGTGTCAGGTTGAGCAACCTCTCCCTCAGCTTCCCCTTGCTGCACACTGCTCCCTATGTCCTGCACCATGGACTGAATTGGACTCAACCACCAACTCAAACCACTTTCCAATTCACGTGTCTGTGTAAGTAATGGGTGTTGCAATGCCCTGGAGCTTAGACGTCTTGCACAATGGTGAACACCAGTTTTAATTTGCACTTACAATTGGCTGTGCTTATTGTTAAAAGTTGATGGTTGTTGGAGGGTGGTAGTTTACAAAAATACCACAGCTCCTTCAGTAAGCATTAAAAAGGGTAATCAGCTATTTAATGACCCTTTGGGATGGCTGTTTCAAATCTTGTCCTAAATCCATGTTCAAACTCGAGAGTCATTGTCAGCTGCTTTTGGAGGCTTTTCCGTGCTTAATGTATTCGTTGATATTCCCATCACCTATTTGTTTTGAGCAAGAAAGATTTCAGGTTGAGGAACTTCTCCCTCAGCTTCCCCTTGCTGCACACTGCCCCCACCTCCCTTCCCACAATCCCCACCCACCCCCATCCCCCATCCCCCTAACCACCTCTGATCAGGGTAGGCTTATGGTTATAAAGCGAGAGTGTATGAGCTGAAAGGGCAGTGTGGGCAGATGATGGCAGAGTGGGCTATGCTGAGAGGCTCATGCCCTGGGCACTGGATTCCAATCTCATTGCGACAGGTAGTTGGGTTTATTCAATTAATAATAAAGTTAGTCTCAGCAATGGTGACCAGAACGCTCATTGATTGTTGCAAAAACCTATCCTTACCTGGTCTGGCCCACCATTTGACACCAAATCCACAGCAGTGAAGTCGACTCTGATAGGCCTAGTGACTCACTTAGTTGAAGGGCAATTAAGGAGTGACAACAAATTCTGGCCTTGGAGAACTTCTATTCTCTGAGTGAGTCTGAGGGGACTCTTAATATACTCCTGATCTTGGACTCAGTTTACCTCCATCACAGGACGCTGAGAAATGCCAGTTTAAATTGAGTTTAAAGTCCAGTGGAGGGTGTGACTCCCCTATCCTTGAGGCAAATGGATTACCTGAGTGGCTCTTACCCTCCTCTGTGTATAATTATGGTTCATAAAGTTTGTTGCTGTTCACTCCCCAAACCAGATTTCAGATTACTACACTATATAAAGCAAGTGGCTTTCTGCCAGCTCTCACTGAGAAACTAGCATAGGCCACGTGTGGAAGACTGGTCATTTTTAGCCACACTGATACCGGATGTTTTGCGAGTTTGGTAGGTGTTACCCAGTTGGGCAGTTAAAATCCTTTTCTCTTTTGATTGTATTGGTAATGCTTCAGATGAACCATCAGAAGTGACAATTGTACCTCAGTTCTTGAACCAGCAGCTGGGATGGAGCAATTCAGTGGTGTACTTTTTTTTTGAGATACTAAACCATAAATGGATCTAGTGTTTGGAAAAATTTATTAGGTGGCATTTGCGATACCCAGGCTTCCTGCACCATGAACTGAACTGAACTCAACCACCAACTCAAAACACTTGCTAATTCATATGTTTGCATTATCATTTGGGTGTTGCAATGCTCAGGACCTTGACTTCCTACACCATGTTAGTGATCTTGGCTCTTCTGGCTAGTGGGAGAAATGACAGTTTATCTAAAATAAGGAGTTGCTTTATGCAATGATGCTTACTGTTGCATGTTAATAGAATCTTTAACATAGCAAGATATCGCAAACAACATCATTGGATAGAAAATGCAACAGCAAATGGATAGAAGTGAACTTTGAGAAGTTGGGATTACACAGCTGAAGGCTTGGCCACCAATGGTGCAGTGATGGAAATTGGGGATGCACAACAGGTTAGAGTTGGAGGAAGAAAATGATCTTGGAGGGTTGAGATTACAGAAATTTAAAAAGAGGAAACAGTGGAGGGATTTGAGCATTGAAAAGCAAGTAAACAACCCCCCCCCCCCCCCCCACCCCCCACCCCCGTGGCTGTTGTTGAACAGCAGTGGATATGAGTAGAGTTACACTGTTTAAAAGACATTTGGGTAAGTACATGATAAGAAATGGTTGGAGAGATATGGGCCAAGTGCAGGCAGGTGGGACTAGTTTAGTTTGGGATTATGGTTGGAATGGACTGGTTGGCCCAAAGGGTCTGTTTCCATGCTATTGGCTCTATGATTCTATAACTGGTCCAACTATCTCCAAGACATGATGGGTTTTCATTATCTGCCCTCCAGTTGAGGGTGGGCTCCGTGGGGGGTTGGGGAGCTGGGTGGGGCAGGATTTGCCTATTGAATACAACTGGTGTTGATGTAATAGCTGATTTTATATGGTGTTCTCTTATAATCAAGTGTAAATAATCCTGCTGATCTTGTTTTAGATCCTACTTGGCTCTCTACCAATCTGGGCATTGTCATCTGTATTGAATGTTCTGGAATTCATCGAGAATTGGGTGTCCACTATTCCAGGATACAATCTCTCATGCTGGATGTGCTAGGCACGTCTGAACTGTTGGTGAGTCAGATTTTCTTACTGCAGCCTCTTTGGTGTTCTTTCTTTTCTCTTTCTTGTCTTCAAATAACTTAGCCCAGCTTCGGGATATCCCAAAGTGTTATACAGACAATGCAGTCCTTTTACTGTGCAGCCACCATGATAATGTGAGGCAATGCAGTATCCAAGTAGAGCGCAGAAAGATTCCACAGAGAGCAGTGTGAAGATGACCAAATAGGCTTTGACACATTGAGGGATAAATGTAGCCAGAGCACCAGGGAGAAGTTCCAAGCTCTTTTGAAATATGGTCATGGGATTCCTTCCATCATCCACCTAGAAGGGTAAATGTGGTTTCATTTCACTGTCTGTCTGACAGTGCAGCTCTCCCTCAACACTCTCTTGCAGAAGCATCAATCTTGATTCTGTGCTCAAATCTCAAGACTGGGACTTGGACCCATAGCCTCCTGACTACGAGGCAAGGGCGTGACTAACTGAGCCAGGACTGACCTGCAGTTAGAAAGTTTATTTGACTTTTGTGGCACTACAGTGAAGCTTGACCCTTTTTTTGAAAAAGAAAAATTAAATACAGGGTTCACTTGTATTTTATTTATCCACCTTCTGTCCCCATCTCACTTAGCCAGAAAGTTCTGGGGTCAGTTACACCTCCCTAACTTGGCATTAACCAATGTGTGCTAAGTTTCAACCTTGCTGCCCTTTCTAACTCGGGAACACTCTGGCTGAAGATTTCCACTTCTCTACCACCCTGACTGTCTGCTCCCGTCTTAAGATTAGATCAAAATGTGCCCATTCTCATGCTAAGGCTTGATAAAGCACACTGACTGCTGGTCATGATCTATGACAAGAGCCTGTTTATAAACCCAGATTCTCATTGGCTCAGGGGCTTTAAATTACTGCTGGTTAATGAGACTGTCTTCTGCTCCCTAGATGCTATAGTTCATCTTTTGATTTGGTCTTTAGACTGAGGTAGGTCTCTACATTTGTTTGTCATGTAAGCACACATTCCGGGGGGGGGGGGGAGGGTTGATAAATATTTGCATTCACTCTGTACAAACCTTTTGACATCAGTAAAATCTAACTCTGTTATCCACTTGACTGCCCTGAATTTTCAGATACTCAACAGTAAATGTCGTAGACCACTCCTCTCTGCAGGGCATTGTGTGTCGTGCAATAGGTGCACACCTCCCAGTCTGCAGAAGTGAGAATTCTGCCACCTTTCTCTCTTTCCTCACGCCATCCCTAATGCTGTTCTACACCATGTCTGATCAGCTAACTCAGCACAGGGCCTGAACCCAGGACTTTCCTCTTCTGTTTTACGCACTGTCAGCAGACTAGGTTTCCTTTGGGTTCAATATCTGTCATGTTGTGATCTTTGTCCATCATGTGAGTTCCTTATTTAAAGGAGCTTTTCATAACAAGGGTTCACGATAATCTTTGTTCCTGGAGCACTGAACAAAATGTTTTCCCTCTATCTGAATGACAAGGAATGCTTTTTATTCCTCTTGTTGTGTGAGGTCCTCCCTAGAAAAGCTATTTGTGCTATGCTTTGGAAACTGAATGCTGCCAAGGTAACGTTTTGCCTTGGAGTGTTGGCTATGTGCCCATTCACTGATTCACCGAAGTCCTTGAGCAATAGGTAATTGGTGTTACTGGTTAGGAGAGTGTGAGAGAGTGTGTTGGGGTGCTTAGGTGGCTAATGGATATGACTGAGCCTGGATATCATAGGGAATAGGTGGGAATGGCTCTACGGCTCTGGGTGTTGCCTTGCACAGTGTGGGTTTGTGTGCACAGTGAGGTGGAATGGCCATCTGCAGGCAGTCATCCCATGTAACGTATTATAAATTCCACTTTGGAAATAGAACCAGTCTGACTCAAGATTGGGATACCAACACACTGTAACCTCACACCTTTAATGCATTGTCTGAGCTGCGATGTCACCTTTTTTTTAATAAAACCTTAAGTTATCTCAAGAATGTGACTGAAAAGAAGTTCTGGGATTTAAATATTAATGAACTGAAACCTGCAACCCATTCAAAAAGATGAAAGACTTAACAATAATCTAGGCTTGTTCAATGTATCATTTCAGTAGCGTGACACTGTAATCTTTTCCTATAAATTCTGTGTCTTATGGGCCTGCTCCAGAGCTACCTGATGAAAGAGCAGCCCTCCGAAAGCTAGTGCTTCCAAATAAACCTGTTGGACTATAACCTGGTGTTGTGTGATTTTTAATTTTGTCCACCCCAGTCCAACACTGGCTCCTCCACATCATGGTTGCTGATAACACAGTGTGCATAGGGGTCTGTGTTGTGCTGTACCTAAGTAACTATAAAGACGCAGTTGATCCTTTTCAAGTGTTCACTTGCTTTACATTCCGTACATGCCATTAATCCAGTGCTATCTTGCTTCCTACAGCTTGCTAATAACATCGGAAACACTAGGTTGAATGAGATTTTTGAGGCAAACTTGCCAGCTCAGTGTGGAGTAAAACCCACTTCAACCAGTGACATGTAAGTACCACATTAGGGCCAGTGTTGTAAAGATGGATTAGGGGGTCTGTAAATAGTGGGCTGAATAGACCATCTGTCATCACAAAATCCTCCTTACTCCCATCTCGGGGCTAGTGCCAACATTGGGAGAGTTGTCATTCAGGCAAGTCAAGAAACAGCCCGACATAATTGTACATCGTGGAATCAAACCTTGGAAATAATGTCCCAGATATAATCATCACCTGTCCTAGCTGCAGGATAGGCCCAGCAGAGGGGCAGTACAGTGATACACAGTCGGGGTGCAGTGCCCTAAAAGTCTTCAATATTGATTCTGAACCTAATAAAGTCTCATGGCATGAGGTCATACACAGGAAAGGAGACCTACTGCTGTTTACCACACACTGTCCTCTCCTTCACCTTAACTGATGAATCAGTACTTCTCCATGTTGGACACTACTTGGAAGAAGCACTGAGGGTGGCAATGGTGTAGAGTGTACACTGGATGTGGGACTTCAGTGTCCACAGGTTGGTTTCTGCCAGGATCATTCAGCTCCTGACCTTATCTCAGCATTGATTCAAATGTGGGGAAAAAAGCTAAAGTCCAGAGGTGAGGTGGAGCATTAAGGCTCCATTTGATAGAATATGGCATCCAGAAGCCTAAGAAAAACTACAGTCAATGGAAATTGGGAATGGGTGGGGAAGTTGTGGGTGGCTGGTGGAGATGCAGATCTCCACTGGTTGGAGTCATACTCAACACAAAAGAAGATGGTCGTAGTTGTTGGAGGTCAGTCATCTTAGCTCCAGAAATCTCTTCAGGAGTTCCCAGGATGGTATCCTCGATCCAATCATCTCCAGCTGCTTCGTCTATCACCTTCCCTCCATCATAAAGTCAGAAGTGCTCAGCACCATTCATGACTCCTCAAATACTGAGACGAGAGTGTGATATTGGAAAAGCATAGCAGGTCAGGCAGCATCTGAGGAGCAGGAGGATCGACATTTTGGGCATAAGGCCCTTCATCAGATGCTGAGGTAAATTTCCAAGATTTGGACAAAATCCAAGTTTGGTTTGAAAAATGGCAAGTAACATTCAGGCCAGGCAATGACCATCTCCAATGAGACAAAATCTAACCATCACTTCTTGACATTCAATGACATTATCATTGCTGAATCTCCATTATCAACATCCCGGGGGTTACCATTTTCCAGAAATTAAACCTGACTAGCCATAGAAATAGTTTTGGTATAAGAGCAGGTCAGAGGCTAGGGATCCTGCAGTGAGTAACTCCCCTACTGTCCCCTCAAAGCCTGTCCATCATCTACAAGGCTCAAGTCTGGAGTGTGATAGAATACTCTCAACTGGCCTGGATGGGTACAAAAAGAAGCTTGCCAACATCCAGGACAAGACAGCCTGCTTGACTAGCACCACGTTCACTCTCTCCACCACCAATGCTCAGTTGCAGCAGCGTTCACCAAGGCTCCTTCAACAGAACCTTCCAAACCCACAACCATCACCTGGAACATCACCATCTGCAAGTTTCCCCTCCAAGTAACTCACCATTCTGACTTGGAATTATATCACCTTTTCTTCAGTCTTGTTGGGTCAAAATCTTGGCATTCCCTCACTTAGGGCATTGGGGATCTACCCACAACAGATGGATTGCAGTGGTTCAAAAAGGCCTTTCACCACCACCTTCTCAAGGACAACTAGAGATGGGCAATGAATGCTGGCCAGCCAATGACGCCCACATCCTGCAAATGAATAAAAGTGCTTGCTGTTTTTTTTCCCCTGCCCAACCGCCATCCTTCAAAGCCACTGGTAGTGGAACTTCAAATCAAATCCATCATCATAACCAGTAAATACTGTAAATGCAAGGATTGAAGTCAAAGGCTTCCAGACTTGTCCTGCATGTTGTTCAATGTGCAGTTGTCATGGAATTAATGTGCCTGCTGCTGTGTAAGGCGTCTGGCAAGCAACCAAAACCACATTTCCAGTTTTTCTGCATCATCATTAATGTCACACTAAATACATCCTTTATCCCCTTGGAGCCCGATTCCAACTGTAAAATGCCTTTGGGTGATTTGTTGCTGTATAAATGTTACTTTTTATTAAAACAAATGTAAATGGGAAAAGAAGTGAATTATATCACGGAGGGATTGGAGGTGACCTTTTGGTCTTTCATTCCTGTACAATCTTGGTCAATCTGCACCACAACTCCACTTACCTACCTTTTGCTTTGTACTCCTCAAAGCCTGTAACCTGAAAACAAAACAATTTGCATTGGTTTTGAAAGCTCCAATTTGTCCTATAGCATCCACAGACACTTTAGTGGAGACAGTTCCAGAATTCCCCAACCCCCTCTGTGTTGGGAGAAAATGTGACTGGATTCTAGCCCTAAATGGCTGTAATTTGAAGGCCATGCTGATACCTCTCGACTCTGTAACCAATCTTACTGCCAAATCCTTCAACATCTTTGATCCCCTAAATGCCTTGTACTCCAGAATGTGAACAAAGACATCATCAGCATGAAGAAGGCCATTCAGCCCATTGTGTCAGCACTGGCTCTTTTGAAGAGTTAGTTCTGATCTCCTACTCTGTCCTCATATCCACACACAATTGATCTCTCTCGTAAATCTCCTTTGAGACCCTATTAACTCTGTTTCCGTCATCTGTAAGGTATTGCTGCCGGGATCAGTCACCTTGAATCTGTAACCTCTGTTTATACTCCTTCAGCTGTTGGAATGTTTTTCTTTATCTACTTTATCTTCAACCTGTCACATTTTTAAACACCTCTAACAGGTCTCCCCATCTTCTCCCCTGCTCAAAGGTGAACAACCTCAACTCCTTCAAATCATTTGCAAAACTATAATTCCTTCTCCTTGATTTCAGTGACTGTGTCCGATCCGTCTCTAAAGTCTTTGCGCACTTCCTGAAGGGTGGTGCCTGGAAATGGACACAATACTTCAACTGGGAATGAACTTGTGCTGTAGAATGATCTGTTATAAGTTCCGAGCAGTTGTACTTTGTGCTTTCGTATCTGTTTTAATCAACCAATTTGTTAACCTGTGCTGCCTTTCTCAATGAGTTCTGCACCAGCCCTCCCTGCAGCTTGCCTTTTTAATCTTGTACCATTTTACCAGTCAAGACAAATCTCCTCTCATCATTAATGTGGCGATCTTTCCCCTGTGCAGTGTGGGAGGCTTTTGTATAAATGTTATGGCACTTCATTGGAGAAAAGAGCCTTTGGAATTTTAAGAAAGTGTTAGTTGAATTCCTCGGAGTCCTTGGTGTAACAGGAGATTAAACTATTTCTGTCTTGTTTGGGCAAAGGCCAGGTGTAATGTCCATTTCTCTTGAAGACAATAGCTAGTGCTGGGATGGTGTGGGTGGAATTGTTTCACAGACATCAGCTCCCCACAGCCGGGAACCAAACCCAACTGAACATTTTTCATGCATGTGTCAGTGGAAGGCTGTGGGTGCACCACCATTCTGTCTGATCCTTTTCAGCAGGAGCTTCACCATGCTCTCCCAACCGCAGCTGATCAGGGAAATAAGGAATTGAACCTGGGATTCTTTTTAAATCCGTGAGACTTAATAACCCCATCTTGCAATCTACCTAACATCCAGCAGCTGAATGGTTAAGGCTGTGTGTACGTCTTAGACCTTGACTACTGAGAGCTCCCCATCTCCAGAAACACTAAGCGGGATCACAGTAACCAGTAACAGAGGATTCAAAATAAACAAACCTCTAGCTGACCTGACCTCCTCTGATCTTATAAATGAATTTGCCTTCTCGATGTTGAATGACAAACAACTAGTACCTTTTGATCTTCTGCACAGTGATCCCTGAAGTCCAGTTGACCAGTTGAATCCAAAGCTGGAAGGAGGGCAGGATTCAAAATTACTATCCAGAAATAGGCCATTCAGCCCGACTGGTCCATGCTAGTATTTATGCTCCAGAGAAACCTCCTCTGCATCCCTACTGCACAGACCCATTACTAGCACAATGTTCAGGTCTTTCCCTAAGCAGCCTTTTAAATGCACCAAATGCCCCCAAGTGGTTGCAATCTTTGGGTAAGAAAGTTTCTCTTCAATCCCCTATTGGATTTTGTCATGACTGTCATGCCATCATGAATTATAAGGCTGCAGATGGAAAGTGCATGCTGAGTTGTAACCCACTGAATGAGAGACTGGTGGATGTTAGTCTTTGAACGGTAGTGATGGTGATGTGTTGAATTGGTTCCTTGAGCAGCTGGGGCCACTAGGCAATGATCTTCAAGCTAACCTCTGCTTAAAGATTCCCTCTACACCCAATAGGAACTCTCGTAAGGAATTTATTACGGCAAAATACGTGGAGCACAAATATACAAAGAAAGGTGTTTGCGAGGATGGGTGGAAGCTGTTTGAGGCCATCCGGAACAAGGACATCCTGAGTCTACTGCAGATGTACAGCGAGCGTGTGGATTTCAGTGCAGCACTCAGCCTGCCAGATGGACAGGTAACTCTTCTTACTCCTTCCCCACTCTGTCTCCTGTTTACCCATCACTCCAATAATGGCGTCTTTAGCTTAACAGGGAGCATTCCTCACATCCATTCCTATCTATTTTCACTGAGCTGATTATTGGGATGCTTGGGCTGCCTATGAGGCGTGAGAGAGAGAGGGGAAGCTAGGCTTACATTCCCTAAAGGTGCCACAAACACAATGCTGAAGACGCTCAGCAGGTCTGGCAGTATCTGTGCAGAAAGGAACAAAGTTAATGTTTTGGGTTTGATCAGATTCTTCCTTGGGTGCTTTCATGAAGCATGCAAACTTCTTAAATGGTAGGTGTTTCCTCTGGCTGGGGAAAGAGCTCTGGAACTAGGGGTCACAGTTTCAGATTTAAAGGGCAGGCCATTTCAGACTGAGATGAAGACTGTTCACTTGGAGGGTTCTCTGTCCCAAAGGGCTGTGGAGTCACAGTCATTGAGTATGGTTTGTGACAGAGATTGATAGCTTTCTTGATTTTATGTATATTGAGAGTCACAGAGACAGTGTGGAAAAATGGCATTGAGGTAAGACATGAGCCATTATGAGGTTGATTGGCAGAACAGGTATGAGGGGCTGAATGGCCTACTCCCTTGTTCCTATTTGAACTATGGAATCATAGCATCCCTACAGTGCTGTTGGAGTCATTACTTTTAAAATAAAAGTCCTTAGAACAATTTTTCTCTTTTTTATAGGACCTTGGGGAAACACCGTTGCACCTCGCTGTGCGGTTGGCAGACAGGACATCGCTGGCTTTGGTTGACTTTCTGATCCAGAATGGGTTGGTATCATTTCCAATGCAGAGTTGGGCGGGAATGTATCTAGTTTGGAGTTGGCTGTTTCTCAGATCTTAATGTGGCTTTCCTGGCTGGGAAAGGCCTGTTTTTATTATTTCTGTTTCGCTCTTTTGATTCGGATTGGAAGCATCCACCTTCAGCTGTTTGGGTCATGTGATTTGAGCCAGGCTATGGAGCTGAACACGCATGTTCAAACACACATTATTGCTCAGGTTTCTGCAATGTCACTGACCCGACGTAGCTTTCATGATGTGATCGGGTCATCTCAGTGACCTTTTGGATCACTGAGGGGTAAATTCCTTTTTTGTCCAGGTTGTCTGATTGGAAGGCAGAAACCTCACACCTGACCAGATATTAAACCCGAAACCTCCCTGGTCTGTATGACCCGGTGATGATGAAGGAAAGGTCAATGTAATTCCGAGTTGGGATGATGTCAGGATTGATGACAGTGATCCTAGTTCTGGTGGCTCTCCAACATGCCTCCATCATTGAAGTGATGGAGGTTCTGGGTTTGAGATGCAATCAAAGAAAGCCTTATGATTGTGGGGTGGGTGGCGGGTGTGGAATAACCTGGAAGTCAGACAGAATCTTACAGTTTGGCCTTTGAATTAGACCTATCCTGTTTGTACCAACTATAAGCTTTGATTGCATTGCCAACACCCCAGGGGGTTTCCCTGGACTCTCCTGGAAGTGATGACTAATCTCCATGGTTTTGCAGGAAATGACCCAGAAAGAAAAAAAAACTGTTGTTGCATCAGGAAGAAAAAAGAAATCGTTTTCTTTGGTTTTGTTGTGGGAATTTTGGAAGAATGATTTTAAAAAGAAAACACTTCTTGACTAAGATATAAAACAAAACATCAAATTGGATTACAAAGAGTTCCGAATAGCTGGGTCTGTGGTATATGTGCAGAGGGTTGCTGTGCTTGGTAATCATCAGGAAACATTCTGAAATACATCCAATCAGATTTGACAACCCTGAGTACCCCCCTACGCTGTAATCTCCTGGCTATATGACGTTGGAAAATGGGTCAAAAGCGATTTGGTTGGTTGGTTTGTTTGCATCCCTGAGACCTGTTTGTGTAAGACTGGTATGTGATGTTCTTGCAGAGGTGGCCTGGATGTGAAGACAGCAGAGGGGAACACCCCCCTTCATTACTGCAGCCTGTACAACAAAACCGAGAGCCTGAAACTGTTACTGAAGGCAAAGGCCAGCTTGCAGATCGGTAAGACCAGGCTCCCCTTCAATCTTCACTCAGATTCCCCACATCACTCACTTCTCTCTGTTTAAGATATCACTTGAATCTCAGCTCTTCTGTCGAGCTATTAGTCAGCTAAACTAATGTCTGAGATTCAATTTGTGCGTGAAACGTACAAGATGCTTCTCAGGAGCTTTACTAAAGGTGCCATACAAATCCACATTGTTCTCCCTGACCTCATCTCCACTCCTTCTCGGGCCCTTGCTTTCAAGAGTTTAAACACCTCATTGAGGATTTCAGACTTCACTGCTCACTTTGTTTCCGGTCGATTTCGAGGAATAATTGCAATGTAAATCCCAGCTTTAGTGTGAACTGAATTGTGGTGAAGAGTTGCTTTAATGGTGTGGAGGGCTTCTGGGGTTCCCTGAATCCATTGACTTGTTTTCACCAACATCGCTCCTTTGCAAAGGGAAGCCCTGATGTTCTGTGTGCATTGCAAAAGGGAAAAAAAAATCCCACACCAGTAAGTGGACTGTTCCATCGTTCTGAGAGGTTGAGTTACCAACTCACGGATAGCATTGTACATCTCTGTTCTGTCCCTCCCATCCAGTCCCATGTAGTTTCTCATCACAGGAACACGAAATAGGAACTGGAGTAGGCCATTCATCCACGACTGATGTGACATCCTTCAAGTCCACACTCCCAACCTTTTTCCTCATTTCTGTACATCTACAATGACCTTAAATGTTCAGGAGGGACCACACAGTCACTGGTGACTGCTATGTACCTTAACCCCATTCACCAGGCTTGAATGGGGTTCCATTATCCTGAATATATTGCCAAGCTAAAATCAATCCTGGCTTTGAAATCTCCGATTGGCCACAACCTCAAGAGCTTTGTTCTGAGAGGTTAGTTTTCAAGATCCATTATCCTCCATGTGTAGAAATGCTTCCTACCAGACTCTTGGACAGCCAGCTATGACCTCGATGTTACAGCCCCTAGTTCTAGTCTTACCACCAGAGAAAAGACAGTCAGCACTCCCTTTTCAAGTGGCTCAGTTTTATGACCTTTTGGTTTTAACATTCATCAGTTACTGGGGCAAATATTTGTGTTGGGAATTTTGTTTTGGTGTTTTTTCCACCTCAGGTGCATTGCAGGATTGCATGGCACTAACTGTGCCATGTTGGAGTGGGCACTTGCTCTCCCTGGCTCTGTCTTGATGCCCCTTCCTGGTGCAGATTATCCTCCTAGCATTTCAACTCAAACCTGTTCTTGCTCCGAAGTTACTCCTCCTGCCTGTCTCCAATCATTTTCCCGAGCCCTTGTTCACAGCCATGCCTCTGGAGAAGAAAGCAGGGGTTAGCACTGTCAATTCACAATAGGGTGAGGGTGCACAGTGCATAGCAAGCTGCAACTAAAGCAAGCAAGGTCATTGGCAACTGGGATGTGGGAAAGAGTTGACGTATTTCATACTTTTAAAATTTACTTTTTACTTTATTACAAATGTATTTCATGTTACAACTGTCAGAACTTAGCAATTATGGTACTTGAAGCCATAATATTTAATAAAAACAAAATACAGCTACTGCTGACAATCTGAAATAGAAACAAAGTGCTGGAGAAGTTCAGCAAGTCTTGGCAGCATGTGGAGGGAGGAAAAAAGTTAATGTTTAGAGTCTGACATAACATTTATTTGGTTTGTATTATATTTTGAATGACTTTTTTTTCCCTGAGAGAAAAGGTCTTTTCAGAGTTTAACTGTGTAACAGTTGTAATGGGAGACTGGTTTTCTTATTGTTTCACTTGACATTCAGGACCACCAATACCACATTCAGTAAGGACGTTAATGTTACTCAATGTTTCCTTTGTCTTAACTAGGTCAAGCTCAATTGGATCAATCCCCTTTAACCTTTTTGAGGGATGCAAACCAGGCCTGTGCAACCTGCTACTTCTCTTTATCGGCTCAGCATTACCTTGGTGAATCTGTACTGTGTATACTGTCTGAGGCCAGGAGCTCACTACCATTTGCATGTGTAAATAAATGAAACAAAACATGAATGCAAGGAGAGAACTTTATTGCTGAAAAGGACATAAAGGATGTAAATTTGTTTCCATACTGATGGGAAAATAGCCCCAGATGGGAACAGAAAATTAATGCAGGCCATTCGGCCCTTTTGAGGCTGTTCCTCCATCCAGTTAGTTTCTGGCTGATTTTGTTTGTCCCTCAGTTCTACCTGGCCTGTTGCCTGCTTTATTGTTATGTCCCTCAATGCCATTCCTCGCTCCACAAAATCCACTGAACAGGTCTAGAACATCTTAAATAACCCCAACCGCCCAATCTTCTTCACCCCTCCCCCAGTCCCAGTCCTGCCATGGGGATAGGTATTTGACAGGGAGAGAAGTAGGGGTGGGATTTGTTTTGGATGAATAACTCCTGCAAAGAGACATCACAGCGAGGAGGGTGAAGGACAAATCTCTACACTCCAAACTCTTCCTTTATTGACCTCTGTCCTCCTGTGAGGAATTGCCTTGTGACCATACTCAATGACAGAATCCTGAGCGCATAGAGTTGTGAGAGCAGACCTGCCCACCCCCCAACCTCAACACAAAATGTCCTATTCTTAGTTTTGACTGTGATTCTGACTGAGGCCCTGACCAGAGATTGGGTTTTGTTTTCGATTAACACTTTCACCCTCTCATCCTGTTGAAGGTAACGCGGCTGGAGAGACTGCCTTAGACATTGCAAAGAAATTCAACCACTCCCGTTGCGAGGAACTGGTACGCTCCTTTATTTTTCAGTTTTGAGTTGTGTTTTTTTTTTAAATCCAGTTTATTGTGGATTTGAAGCAGGAGTTGAGCAGTCTTGTAACACTTTGATTGCAGCTTGATCAAGCACTGTCTGGGAAGTTTAACCCTCCTGTTCACGTGGAGTACGACTGGATAGTACAACAAGACTTTTCTTACGACAGTGAGGACGACTTGGAGGAAAAGGTGACATACCCTGGTCTCGTCTTCTCTCTCTTGTTACCTCTATCTTTTCACTTTGATCTGTAGAATTCAGTCTCAAGATGTACCAGTAGGGCCTCAGCTCATGTACTGGGTGTAATTCTGTGCACCAGCCCCCTTTTTAAGGAAGCACTTCAAGATCTTGCAGAGGGTCCAGAAGGAGACCAGGCCAGACATTGGCTCGGGAGGACAGAGGTGGTCAGGAAGAAATTCAATCAAGGTGTTCAAAATCAAGAAGGGCTTTGATAGAGGGAGAGACTGCCCACAGTAGCAAGGATTAGGGGATGCACATTTAAGGTGATGGGCACAAAAATAAAGGCAAACAGGATAAAAACGCAGTTACATTAATACGATTTGCTGCCTGAAATGATGGAAGCTGATTGCAACTTTGAAAAAGAGCTGGGCGTGAAGGGGAACTTGTTTTTATTCTGGGCTTGAAGGAAATGTTAGAGAACTGGGTTAAAATAATAAAGAAGCAGGACAGACTGGATGGTCAAACTGAGATTGTCCTGTGTCTCCTTCGATGATACCCTGATTGCACGAGATGGGAGAGAGAAGGCTTCTCCAAAGTGCTTTATTCAGATGGTGTGCTGGACGGTATGGAGCAGGCAAGAATGATGCAGCTTCACTTTCCCTCCTGCATTCCCTGAGCTCAGCGCTCCAGTCGATCTGAATATAGAAAAACAAAGAAGGATGCCTTGTGGGTGGCATTCAGGGATGTCATGGTGGCTCAGCAGTTAGCACTGCTGCCTCACAGCACCGGGACCCAGCTTCGATTCCACCCCACTGGTGACTGTCTGTGTGGAGTTTGCACATTCTCCCCGTGTCCGTATGGGTTTCCTTCGGGTGCTCCGGTTTTCTCCCACAGTCCGAAGATGTGCAGGTTAGGTGGATGGACCATGCTAAATTGCCTGTAGCGTCCAGGGATGTGCTGGCTGGGTGGATTAGCTATGGGAAATGCAGGGGTGGATCTGGGTGGGGTGCTCCTCGGAAGGTCAATGTAGACTCGATGGGCTAAATGGCCAGCATTCACGCTGTCGGGATTCTATGATTCCTGTCTGAGCCAATGGACTCTGGGTTCAAGTCCCATTCAAGGTCAAGGGATGGTGCTGCTAAAACGCAGACTTGTAAATCCATCCGATATTTACCAATGGCAGGCAGTGAGAGCAGGAAAGATTCCTGGTCAGTCAAAGTGATGAAGCATTTCCGTCACGATCCATCATTTCAGGCTATCTAAAAGTGATGTCATCATAGCAACCTGGACTCCTTCTGGAGAGGGGAGTTGGAGGGGGCAGTTGGGGTGGGAGTTGACATAACAAAAACTCACAGCACTAGAGCATTATTCCAAACTGATATTTACCCCTTAACATCACTAAAAGCAGATTACTTGATCGTGTATGTCTTTGAGTGTCCTGCTGCATTTCCTACATTGCAAAAGTGGTTTTACTTCACAAGTACCTGTAATTTGCATTGGGACATACTGAAGTTGTGAAAGTCTCTGTATAAATTCAAATCTTTCTTGCACAATCCCAATGCAGAATGCAACCTCTAAATCTGCTGCCCTCATGTGGTAGATCAGTGTCACTGTCCAGTTACAGAAGAAAGGTTCGAGTTTTCAGTACAGTGTTCCTCCATCACCTCAATCCTTTTTGTACCTTCCCTCCTCCTTTTCATTGCAGAGTACCATAATGTAGATAGTGTTCAGATTTGGAAAATCTCCTTTGCAACAATCACTGAGGGTTTCTGAGTAGGGAAAATACTGTGATGGGGGATGTAATGGTGCTGACCAGTTGTTAGGTTTTAAAATTGACTGTGATGGAGTTGTTGAACTTTTCTCTCCTGAAACTTGAAGGCACATGTTAAGTTGTGGGCGGCACGGTGGCACAGTGGTTAGCACTGCTGCCTCACAGCGCCAGAGAACCGGGTTCAATTCCCGACTCAGGCGACTGACTGTGTGGAGTTTGCACGTTCTCCCCGTGTCTGCGTGGGTTTCCTCCGGGTGCTCCGGTTTCCTCCCACAATCCAAAGATGTGCGGGTCAGGTGAATTGGCCATGCTAAATTGCCCGTAGTGTTAGGTTAAAGGGGTAAATGTAGGGGTATGGGTGGGTTGCGCTTCGGCGGGTCGGTGTGGACTTGTTGGGCCGAAGGGCCTGTTTCCACACTGTAAGTAATCTAATCTAATCTAATCTAATCTTAAACTAGTGCAGACTCAGCACAAAGCAGAGTTCAAGTGATTCCCTTCAGGTTCCTGTGAACCCTAATATGGTACTGAACCAACATGTATTGTAACATTAAGGACTAATAGGTAGGAGGGGGGACACAGTTGGGGGGGTGGGGGATGGAATTGCCTTTGGGAGACATAGAAGTCCACTTCACCCTCTGGTGGCTTTCTTCCTGAGTTAGATGTTTTTGAACTCCCATTTCAGGAGTGGAGTGTATAAAGAGGCTGATGTGGCGATTAGGCACTGCACTGTTACCTACTGTACAGAGCTTCAAATTAAGCCATTGACAAGCTTGTCCCAGTTAGTTGTTCAGGTGGTTATTGATGTAACTCGTAAACTGCTTGATCTCAAAGCTGATGCTAAATTACCCACCCCACTCCCCCCAATTCCCTCAGCCTGTAGGAAAAACTGTGCTTATTTGTTGGTTTCTGTTTGTGCGATCTTCCTGATCGTTTACAAATTGACAGTCACTGCATCTTGAAGCGAAATGTACTCATTTTGTGCAAAGTGTTTTGAGATTGAATACAATTCTATCTGTCTCTGAGGCCTCAAGCCAAGGCTGTTTGTTGTTAACCTTGGTGAGGGCACCTCAGTCACTTTGGCTTCTATATTGTTCTTTTCATCCCCCTGTCCAGGTCAGTCCTTTGCAAAGGTCATTCAAATCCATTGGCCAACTCTCTCCTCCGATTGCTTCCATCACATCTCCACCATTTGGGAACCACAGCCCTTCTGGCTCCAAGAAGGAAAGATGGAGTTTCACTGGCTCCAATATTGTGAATGAGACGTACGGAGCAGTGGTCCTTCCCTCCAAGGCATCTGCTCATTCACCGACTAGCAACACCACGCCACCACCACTGCCTGTCAAAACCTTCACCAGGGGTGAGTGCTCCACAGGAATGGTCAGGAATATGGGTTTGGGGGAGGTGGGAGGGGAATTTAATAGCACACTGGCTTTTCAGTGTCCGCAGAATTGAACAATGTCTCCTCTCTGCCTCTTGCCTGTAAAGGGTCCAATATGACATGGCTTGGGCCCATCCCATCTCACGGGCATTGCATAATGTTCAAAACACTGTCACAGGTCCATGACAGGATATATGTCCACATCAACCTCCTCCCAGCCCTTTGGATCATTAGAACAGACAAAATAGGAACAGGAGTAAGCCATTCAGCCCCTTGAGTACCCTGCTGTTCGATATGATAGTGGCTGATTTTAGACATCAGCTCTACTTTCCATCCAAATTTTCATCCCCTTTGATTCTCTTTACTGTCCAAAAATCAAAGTAAACCCCAGGGTAGGGAATATTAAAGATTCACCACCTATTTCTTTCTCCCTCTTGTATTTATCAAACTTTCATTAAATACATCCATGTTGTTCACCTTGTTTATTTGCAGTATCGAGTTCCATGTTAGCAGTCCAATGATAGCTTATCCTGAATTAATTACTGGACTTATTAATGATTAGTATTATGTTTAAAGATTTAATATTTGCTTCATTATGAAAACACCACTTTATGTTTAGTCTGTACAACACTTCTGATGAAAAGAATTACATGGAATTTCTTCCTGTAGCTGGGTCCGTTGATGGACAGAACAAACGATGCTCCCTTGGGAACGGTCCTGTACTTGCCCCATCACCGAGTCATGGGATCACACCTGCCAAAGCTCCAGGTAATCTGTTTCTTTCATTCGAGTTTCATGGTGACATTACAGGCTAACTCCGCCTGTGAAATGTTTGCAACTTTTTAGGTGTTGAACTGACATGAAAGAACACTTATTCTTAAGGATGGGAATTTTTGCTTTTCTCTGGGGTTAGGCTGGGCCCACCAGTAGGCATCGGTGCTCAGTTGGAAGTTAGGCTCGGCCTACTAGATTCAGGCCTAGTGTCAAATCTGGTCGCTGTGGGTTTTGTCAGGACAGATCTGGCAAGAACATACTCCAAATGAAGGGAAACAGTCATTTTAATGCAAAAGCAATATACTGTTGATGTTAGAAATATAAAAACCAGAATTGCTGGAAATACTAAACAGGATAGGTCACACATGTAGAGAGAGAAGGAGCATTATTCTTTCCAGTTAATTGTTTTCCTGTTGATATGAAACATTGGACAGAACTTTCTTCTCTGACTGATGGGGTGAGCTGGGATGCTATGATTTGAACCCGAACAGGCTGACAATTTCACCATGTTTTCGTTCATTTAATCCAGCACGCCCGGACATGCTTTGGAGACACTCCATTGGTGGATCAACAGAGATCTCGAGCTCTCAGACCAAGTCAAACTCTCAGACCAGAATGTCCTACCACTGGGGAAGTCAGACACTGCCTGAGG
The DNA here is from genome assembly GCF_037043375.1 of Chiloscyllium plagiosum. Lineage (NCBI taxonomy): Eukaryota > Metazoa > Chordata > Chondrichthyes > Orectolobiformes > Hemiscylliidae > Chiloscyllium > Chiloscyllium plagiosum. The sequence continues at coordinate 21,966,695 of NW_028270168.1, forward strand.
TGCCAGACTGCAGGAGGCAAGGGTCACAGAGTGAAGCAACCCTTCAGAACACAGAGCAGCACCATCCCCCCAGCCACCCAGTGCCAGCGCCAGAGCCCCCACCGTCGGTGAGGTAGGAGCTCCACGAACCGTATCCCATGCCCATTTGACAGTAATTGCTCTTTACTTAGCAAACCCCCCCCCACCCCCCAGCTGAAATAAAAGCACAATACTGCGGATGCTGGAGATCTGAAATCAAACCAAAAGCTGCTGGAGAAACTCAGCAGGTCTGGCAGCATTTGCAGTGGGAGAAACAGGGCTAATGTTTTGAGTCTGGCGTTTCTAATGTGCCGTCTATTCTGAAACAGAAACCAAGTCCAAGGGGTGATTTGTATCCCGTTGAGACACAGTTATCAATTGCCTTTCTATGTTTATGGAGCTAAGTGGGGAATTCAGTGGGAGTTACTTAGACAAGGTCAAGTGATCCCTGTATGGGAGGGAGTATTGTCCTAATTAGTGTGCGCTATTCCGAGAATAGTTGCTGATTTTGATGAGGTAGAGGGACCTAATGGAAGACATCAGTGTCAATGCCTTTCACCTTCAGTCCTGTGGCTCAGACCGTTGTTTGGTTGGGGGTGGTAGGTGGGAGCAAGGATTCAGGAAATGGTGGGTTTGGTTCCTTGACCCCTGGTTTTACAAGGGTGGGGTGGGGAATTTGTTCTCCTGTTTGCACTCCGGATGCTGTTCTAACCCCCACCAGCATCGGTCCTCTGTTTGGACAGGAGGCTCTGCCTTGACCACCTGAAAACCGATTAGATTAAAATCTCAGAACAGACCGTCTTGCCAAATCTCTGTGCCCAAAATGCACATACATTGCCTTTTAGCTACTGCCTTTGAACTCTCCTGACCTCGAGAAACAGACTGAAGCTTTGACACTGAGCCACAATAAGGAGACACCAAGCCAGCTTGGCAAAATCTTGGTCAACGATCTCTGTCCTTGGGATGAGAGAAGGAGTTAGAGATGTTTAGGGAAGGAATAACTCGGTTTCGGGTCCAACAAGTGGAAGACAAGGCCACTGATGGTGGAAAATAGTATAAATTCAGGAATGTGCAAGAGATCAGACTTGGAGCTGAGAGATCCAAAGATCTCTGAGGAATAATGGAGGAGGTCACCGGGATTGAGAGGAATTTGAACACAAGGACAAACATTTCCAAACCTCTCCAAACTGGGAGCCAGCACAGGTTCATGAGTACACGGTTGATGGGTGATTTTGTTCAGTACAGTCTGTGCTGAGATCTCTGAGGAAGTCATCACTTCTTTTCAAATTAAAAAAAACCTCATTTCTTTGCAGTCCTAACCGTGTAACATTCACCAGAAAACCCAGCAGAGAAGAGGGAGTAAAGAAGCCAAGAGGTAGGTTGTATGGTTACCTTCCAGCTGTGTATCTGTTCTTGAAATTTCTGTCAAATGTATACACTGCCTCAAGGAATATCTTATAAGAAATGAGGAAGAGGTTAAGAAGATGTTCCTAAACTCCATTGCATTAATGTTGGTATTTTGTGTTTTGCAGTTTTATTTGTAGCATGATAATGAGGGGAAAAAAGCCAGGCATCCACCTTCATTCAAGCAGAGTCTGATTAGTCTGCTTATTGGTTAAACGGGCCTGTATCCATTATTATTTTTCCCTGATGGTTTCTGTTGGAAAGCTGCTAACAACAATGTAAAGCCAATTGCATTAAGGCACTATAGGTTCACACTTGCTCCACTAATATTTGTAGAACTTCTCTTAACCATGAGAGAGTTCATCGAGTAGGCAAAGGACTACCCACACTACCATACATCAAGAGCATTTCCGAACTGACAGCCAGACTACTGCGACCACTAGGACTCATAACAGCACACAAACCAACAGCCACTCTCAGACAACAACTCACCAGAACGAAGGACCCGATACACAGCATGAGCAAAACTAATGTAGTGTACAAAGTCCCATGCAAGGACTGCACAAAACACTACATAGGACAAACAGGAAGACAGCTAATGATCCGCATCCATGAACACCAACTAGCCACGAAACGACATGACCAGCTATCCTTAGTAGCCACACACGCAGATGACAAGCAACATGAATTCGACTGGGACAACACTACTATTATAGGACAAGCCAAACAGAGAACAGCCAGGGAATTCCTAGAGGCATGGCACTCATCCACAGATTCAGTCAAAAAGCACATCGACCTGGACCCAATATACCGACCACTGCAACGGACAGCTGGAACTGACAACCGGAAGCAGCAGATTCAAACCACTATAAATGCCGGAGGAAAGATCACAGAAGCACTTCACAGGAGGCTCCCAAGCACTGAGGATGTCACCTAGACAGGGGACGAAACGTCTGCAACACAAATTCCCAGCTCGGCGAACACAACCACAACGAGCACCCGAGCTACAAATCTTCTCACAAACTTTGAGTAGGCAACCAGGTTAAAACCAGATTAGGTAAAAACAAGGACTGCAGATGCTGGAAACCAGAGTCTAGATTAGAGTGGTGCAGGAAAAGCACAGCAGGTCAGGCAGCATCCGAGGAGCAGGAAAATCGAAGTTTCGGGCAAAATCCCTTCATCACGATTTTCCTGCTCCTCGGATGCTGCCTGACCTGCTGTGCTTTTCCAGCACCACTCTAATCTAAAACCAGAATAGATGAGTCAGCAAGAGTGCAAGTTGGAGTTTGTAAGTTAACAGGAGATGCTTATTGCATTATCTTTTTAAATTTTTGTTCCTTTTTTAAAAGCAAAAGTAAGGAAACCTCTGCACCCAGTATATAGCAATATGTCAACCCCAGTCAAATAGGCTACCTTCCTCTTAATGCATCTGTTGAGTGGTTTAAATTTCACCTGATCACTCAACTAAGCACTCAGACCTGGTTAATACTGCTCGGGGAATACTGTTGGGCAAGGGTGGGAAGGAAGAGAGTGCAGGGGAATGGGGTTGAGGGCGCAATGTCTTTTCAGATTATTGAGAAAAAGTAAGGAACACTTTGGACGAATGGGGTCAATCTTTCAATGGACTACTATATGCTCAATGGGCTGAGTGATTCCGTGGAAATAAATCTTGTTCAAATCTTGTTTCTCATTTCCCTGCAAAAGGGGAATACCTCTCACCGACAGACTCGAGTTCAAGGAGTCGGGAAGATGTTTATATTGTTCCAGAAAGCTCCAAACCAATCCCTGTGCCGCTACCGAGGAGGTCAGTTGGGGTGAGTTGTTCTGTATTGCACAAGCAGTTGGCAAATACTAGAAAGTTCTGCCATTTTCCAACAGCACTTGGTTTCCCCAGTGTGTGCTGGTATTTTTACATGTATGTAGTACTTAGGAGCTCTTGTTGTTCAGTATGCAGAGCCCCTGTCTCCCAGCCTGGAGCTCCAGTCCCACTCCATAGAATCATAGAATCCCTACGGTGTGGAAACAGGCCATTCGGCCCAACAAGTCTACATCTATCCTCTGAAGAGTATCCCACCCAGACCCATTTCCCTACCTTGTTACTCTATATTTCCTATGACTAATGCATCTAGCCTACACATCCCTGAACAATATGGGCAACTTAGCATTGCCAATTCACCTAATCTGCATGTCTTTGGACTGTAGGAGGAAACTGGAGCAGACATGGGGCGAATGTGCAAACTCCACACAGTCACCCAAGGCTGGAATTGAACCCAGGTCCCTGACGCTGTGAGGCAGCAGTGCTAACCACTGAGCCACTATGCTGTGCCCCCCCCCCCCCCCGCCAGCTGAGTCACCGTGCTGCCCTTGTTGGTCATGGAAAGTGTGTTCCTGGCATGATAACCAGCTTATTGATCCTTAAACATTTCTCCACCAACATCTCAAAGTAGAGGGATAATGGTCAAATTAGAAAGTTCCCCAGTCTAATCCAGACTTCCTCTTCCCTGAACCTTTCAATATTGCTGTTCTCAAGCAACTGAATCCCACAACAAATCCCAGCATACAGGTTTCTGACACTTCCTTTTCCCTCAACACATGAATGTCCTAAGTCAGAGTAGAAGTAGATCATTGGCCCTTTGTAAGACTTTAAGGTTATAAATAAGATCAGTAAGATCAGGACTGATCTCTGTGTTTAGAATTCCACATTCCTGTATTTCCCTGATTAATATTAAGATTTTTGTTAAGTAAGACATTTGATCTCCTCTGCCTTTGTTCTTCCTGCCAAAATGAACAAGTTTACATTATCCCACTTCATATACCATCCACCAGATTTTTGCCCACTCACTTGACCTATTTGTATCTTGAGCGACCATCTTATATCTTTGCAATATATGTGCTATTTGAGAATTTAGCTCCTATGTCTTTACTCCCTTCATCTAAATCATCTGAAGGAAATAGTATAAGGTTGAGGCCTTCTGCCCCTTGCAGCAGTTTTAGTGTCATTGAGATGTACGACACGGAAACCGACCCTTTCATCCAACTTGTCCATGTCACCCAGATATCCTAACCTAATCTGGTCCCACTTGTCAGCACCTGGCCCATATCCCTCTAAACTCTTCCTAATTATATACCCATCCAGATGCCTTTCAAATGTTGCAATTGTACCAGCCTCCACCACTTCCTCTGGCAGCTCATTCCATACACATACCACCTTCTGCGTGGAAAAGTAACCCCTTAGGTTCCAAATAAATCTTTCCCCATCACCCTAAATCTATGCCCTCTAACTTCCTCTTGCACATTACCAATGTTTTCCCATCTCAATTTGTTTCTACTGTTTGATATAACGCATTTTTTCACACTTGATCCCTTGGACCCACTATTTAGTTTAAAATCCCCTCCACTTCCCTGCGTGTGCTGTTCACAAAAGCAATGGCATTCGCATGGTTCGGGTGCAGACTGGCCCAACACTACAGTGCATCTGTCCATGTCTGCTTGGCCTTCTTCCAGCTGCTCCTGTTTCCTCCCACAGGAGAAAGTGAGGACTGCAGATGCTGGAGATCAGAGTTGAGAGTGTGGTGCTGGAAAAGCACAGCAGGTCAGGCAGCGCCCGAGGATCAGGCGAATCAACGTTTTGAGCATAAGCCCATCATCAGGAATGAGGCTCATTCTCCTACAGTCCACAGTTGTACGGGATAGGTGGATTGGCCTTGCTAAATTGGCCATAGTGTCCAGGGATGTGCAGACTAGGTGGATTAGCCATGGGAAATGCTGAGTTACAGGGATGGGGTGGAGGGGGCTAGGTGTGGGTGGGATGTTCTTCGGAGGGTCAGGTCAGCCTCAGTAGGCTGAATGGCCTCTTTCTGCATGTTTCTGCCACCATATGGCAGCTAGCGGATGGGGCAATAAATGTCAGTGATGCCCATATCTTGAACATTTGTAACATAGAGAGACCCCCCTCTGGGTTTTGTATTGTTGAGTGCTGTGTGTGTTGTTTCGGAGTGCTACTTTACTTCCACAGGTGAAGCTGAAGCAGAAGCGAGTGAAGGCAATTCTGGACTGTACAGCGGACCATCCCGATGAGCTGACTTTTGTTAAGGGGGAGGTCATTATTGTGACTGGAGAAGAAGATTCATTTTGGTGGGTGAGTGTCTGCCTTTGCAAAATCTCCTTGAGTTGCTAAATAAACTTTGTGGCTCCCGCATACAGTTGAGACAGAATTGGGTTCAGTGAGCAAATGCCTTCACATTGAGAGAATTGCTTCATGTACACATTGCATATCTCACAACAACAACTTGTATTTGTATAGCACATTTCAGAGCATTTCACAGGAATGTTATCAAATAAGATTTGTCAGAGAGCCATATAAGGACGTGAGTAATATTCAGCTGACACAGAATGGATTCAGTTAATTGCTGTCAACTACACCTGGCCGATTATATACAGATGAGCAAAAGAATGATTTCCAATTGCCTCACTCGCTTTCTTCTAATATGGTGAGGGGTTTAGGGAGAAAGTTTGACAGCTGAAGGCAAAGTAGTCAGGAGTGGAGCAAGAGAAAAATGGGGGCCTAAGTCCTGAATTGGAGGTGAATTAACTTGTAAATAGGAAGTAAAGAAAAACTTGTATTTATACAACTCATTTGATAATCTTTACGTCTAAGTGCTTCACAGACAACTAAATACTTTTGAAAACTTGCGTCAATGTAATCTGGGAAATCAGAAAGCTTGAGCAACATCAATGCAATAAACATTCAGAATTAAAGATGTGTTTGATGAGGGATAATTATTGGCTAGGTCACCATAGAGATGTCCTTGCTCTTTTTGTCAAAATAGTGCCATGGGGGATGTTTTCTATTGGCCCGAGAAGGTATTCAGAGCCTTGGTTTAATGTCTTGTCTGAAGCATGGGTAGATTTCCTTGTATTCAGACTCTTTTTGGGGTGGGGGCAGCAATTTCACAGGTGGTGTTAGGCCCACTGGACATTCTTTATGTATAAATCTTGTTAGAATGTGTCAGCCAACTATTTGGCTGTAAAACACCTCACACAGTAGCTCCAGCCTATTCACAGCCTCCACGATAAAGATTGTGTAGGAACTTCACCAGTTCATGTTTTTGTTTGTCACATGTAGCTCATGTTTCCTGAAGCTAGTTTTGGCAGTGATTACAATTATCCTGTTTAAGGATGGTCATTTCCACATTGACCAGGAATCCAGCTACTCACCACTGAGGCTGCATTAACCTGGTCTTGAACTATAGCGTAGTTAGTTTATATCAGTTATCTTAGCCATTTTAGTCAGATGTCAACAGAGGAAGGCAGCATGGAAGTGAATCTCTTCAACCATTTTAAAGCAGTAATAAATTGCTCATTACGTGTTGATCTTAATTGCTCAATTTGGCTTCTTTTGCAGGTCGGACATGTAGAAGGAGACAAATCACGATCGGGAGCCTTCCCAGTGGACTATGTCCATCTCTTGTCTGAATGAAGAGCTCCCGGCTAATAGGAGGAGTTTTGAGAGCACTTGACTTTGCAAACTACTCAGGAAGCCATTCAGAATGCTTGGGTTTCTCTGATCAGGCTTGGGATGAGGCCGGATGCCTTTGCTCAGGATATCAGCTTGGCTACCTTCTGATAGGATGCCCTTTGAGGAACTTCAAAGATCCTATTCTTATTGGTATCATGGAAAAATCCGGGACATTGCAACTGAGCTTGAATCAGACTTATAAACAATTTGAGTGTTGGCCAGGCTTCAGCCTATAGTGTCCAACGTCTTATTTTGTATTTAGCACCTATTCCTTTTGTGTATTGCAATTTATGGATTTATAAATTTGTCTTAGGCTGAATGGATTATGGGCTGGCACTATTGAACAATAGCATTTAATGTCTAGCCTGAGCAATATATTCCACAAGGGTAGTTTGGGTCCAAGGTTGAGGATTATGGTGGGGAGAATGCAAAGGATTTGAAGGGCGAAGACACTAAAAGATGAACCTAGCTTTACTGAGGAAAGCGATATGTATTTGTGAGGCAAGGTTCTCTGCACCTAAACAGAGGGTCAAAAACATTGGAACTGCAAACCTATAACATGTGCACTGCAGCGATCGAAGAAGGTGGCTTATCACCACCACCTACTTCAGCAATTAGGGATGGGTAATGAATGCTGTCTTTTGGCAGGGAGCCTCACATCCCATTGAAAAATAATTAAAGGTGGGAGCACATACCATGCAGAGACTGAAAACTTATTGCACAACTTTAATGCAAAACAGAAGCTGAATGCTGCATTAAATGGTGGGAGTAGTAGAGTCTTGCAGTGTTTTGAACTGAAATGTTTATTGCACAAGTTAAATTGCTGTATGTTAACCGAGTGTTATATTGCACAGTGTGAGAGGAGAGAAGAAGGGATACCAATATAGGAAAACTATAAATGCATCAATTGAAGTTCAATCTTTAATACGCTCCACTGACTATCAAAGATCAAACCTGCACCACAATGCCTGGAAGCTGCAGGAGCTTTTGCAAAATTTAAAGTTGTTTGGAGCAGGTCATCACTTCTGCTTAAGAAGGAGACAACCATACAAGTGTGCATGCATTAAGCACACCCTGCATTCTAAAATCCTGCCTTTTAACAGAATCCTTCTGTTTACAGCCACACAAACTAGAACTAGGAATGATGAATAATTTGATTTTGGGAGAATTCCAGTGTCACTTTGTTTCTGGGACTCGAGAATTCATTGCAATGTCTCTTTCTTTATAGTATTTTTTAATTGACAGTGTTTAAATAAATATTGTCAAAATGTTGCATTCTGTGGCGTTAAATAGACTATGAAAGGGGATGGGGTGGACGGCTGGAAGAGGGAGCAGGGGAATGGATGAGACATAGTGTGGCGTGAAGACAGCCATCACTTAGTTTCTTGTAATCTTTATTTCCGACATCAGGCCATGATTGAGAGGAATGTTCGGAAGTACATCTCCTGCCTCTTGTTCAGCAAATGATCACTATCAGAAATTCCCTCTTTTCGTAACCTCCTCACCCCCCCCCCCCCAACAAGAGTGTCCCCTACCATTCTACGTTTTTGGCGGTTTAGATTTTGGTCAGTTGTCCTTACAAAGACTGCAGTGCCCAAAAATTGACATCTAGGAAGTCAGAAGTCATCTGTATTGACACATCTGACTATAAAACCATCAGAGTGGAATTAGGCCATTTGGCCCAGTGAGTCTGCTCTAACATTAATTTGATATATTTCTCAATCCCATTCTCCTGCCTTTTCTCCATAACCTTTAATCCCCTTATTAATCAAGAATCTCTCCATCCCTGTCTTAAATACACTCAGTGACCTAGCTCCACAGCCTTCTGCAGCAATAAGTTCCACAGATTCACCACCCTTTTGCTGAAGAAAGTCCTCCTCAACTCCGTTCTAAAGTTTGCTCCGTCACTTTGTGCCCTCAGGTGTTAGTCTCTCCTACTAGTAGAAACATCTTCTCCATGTCCACTTTGTCCAGGCCTCTCAGTATTCTCTAAGTTTAAATCTGATCCCCTCTCATCTTTCTAAACTTTGAGTACAGACCCAGAGTCCTCAAACACTCCTCCTATGACCAGCCATTCATCTCTATGATCATTCTTCTAATGTTCTCTGGACCCCCTCCAATGCTTGAACCATAAAAACTGTTTATGAAGGAGAGTTATCTCACTCTGAAGGCAGCACTTGTAAAAATCTTAATGAGCGTACAGCATGAGAGGTTTCTTTATAGAGGTATACTGAGCTGAGAGATAAAGCAAAATACACTGTTTGTCTGTACAGCAGGTTCAGTGTCATATGAAGGTCATGGACGAGAACTGATTATAATAGATCAATAAAATATTGTCACCACATTGCAAGTTAAGCTCCATATCTTTAAAAAGAAACAGTATTTGCTTGCAAAGGTGTTCATTGCTGTTATTCTATTCTGTACTTAACCCTTGCTCTTGTATCATCCCAGGATTCCTCAGCTCTTCAGTTGCTGGCGTGGCTTCAGCTGCCTCAGCATTTCGTTGTGAAATGCACAACCTTCTGTATCCCTCATTCTTTCTCGTTTTTGAGATACTACTTAACTTGGTCAAGGAGGATACTTCATTCACCTTCCCTAATATCTTCCCATATGTAAATCTGTTTGATAATATTCCTGTGAAATGTCTCCGATGTTTTTACTGTGTTGTATGTGGGAGACTGGGCAGAATGGTGAGGCGACTGATGAGCTCCTACTCAAGCAGTCGGTGCAGGTGAAGATTCTCGCATACAGTGCTGTTAAAAAGAGAGGTCTGGAATTTGATGCAGTGATGATATTTCAAAGGAATAGTTATGGCTGAGGTTTCGGATTAAGTTGTCAACCTGTTTCCTAGCAGAAAGTAATAATGATACGCTGTAGAACAACAGAAATTCCCACCAAGTGAGTTACCTGTTTAAAAATTTCTCTCCTGTATCCTTTTACTGAGTGGGGCTGTTGGCAATCAGTCTGTTTCTCAGCTATACTTTACAAACATTTCTCTTTTGAGTCTATGGCTCTATTTGGACATATGATTGTTTTCTGAATGTGAGACATCTGAATATCAAACTGTCTCTACTCCATTTGCAAAATGCTAATTAAGTAATAGACTTGCTCAGGAATGGAATGTAAAGCTGAAAATGTGTTGCTGGAAAAGCGCAGCAGGTCAGGCAGCATCCAGGGAACAGGAGAATCGACGTTTCGGGCATAAGCCCTCCTTCAGGAATGAGGAAAGTTTGTCCAGCAGGCTAAGATAAAAGGTAGGGAGGAGGGACTTGGGGGAGGGGCGTCAGAAATGTGATAGGTGGAGAGAGGTCAAGGTGAGGGTGATAGGTCAGACTGGGGTGGGGGCGGAGAGGTCAGGAAGAAGATTGCAGGTTAGGAAAGCGGTGCTGAATTCGATGGATTTGACTGAGACAAGGTGGGGGGAGGGGAAATGAGGAAACTGGTGAAATCTGAGTTCATCCCTTGTGGTTGGAGGGTTCCTAGGCGGAAGATGAGGCGCTCTTCCTCCAACCGTCATTTTGTTGTGGTCTGGCAATGGAGGAGTCCAAAGACCTGCATATCCTTGGTGGAGTGGGAGGGGGAGTTGAAATGTTGAGCCACAGGGTGGTTGGGTTGGTTGGTCCGGGTGTCCCAGAGGTGTTCTCTGAAACGCTCCGCAAGTAGCCGGCCTGTCTCCCCAATATAGGAGGTCACGAACCGTCGATTCTCCTGTTCCCTGGATGCTGCCTGACCTGCTGCGCTTTTCCAGCAACACATTTTCAGCTCTGATCTCCAGCATCTGCAGACCTCACTTTCTCCCCAATGGAATGTAAAGATATGGCAATCATTTACAACTTAATGCAGCCCTGTCCAGGTATTGGAGTACCATCTGCAAGTAACTCTCCAGCTCACATGCCATCCTGACTTGGAACTAGATTGATGTTCAATCAATGATGCTGAGTCAGAGTTCTGGAGCTGCCTCCCTAACTGCCCTGTGCTTATACGACATGGTCCACAACAGTTCAAGATGAAGGCTCATCACAGTCTTGTCAAGGACAATTTATAGATTTGACAATAGGAATTAAATGCATTTAAAAATTCTCACATGGTCATAGTGCTCTACAGCACAGAAAAAGGCCCTCTGCGTACAAATTCTCAAGTACAAAATGTGTCCTCGTTTTTAGAAAGTGAATGTAATGTTGTCATTTATTGCAAGAAGGTTAGTATATAAAAGCAGCAATATGCTTCTGCGACTTTTAGGCCCCATTTAGAATACTGTGTCCACTTTTGGGCCCCACACCTCAGAAAGGACATACTGGCACTGGAGCGTGTCCAGCGGAGATTCACACGGATGATCCCTGGAATGGTAGGCCTAACATACGATGAATGGCTGAGGATCCTGGGACTGTGTTCATTAGAGTTTAGAAGGTTGAGGTGAGGTCTAATAGAAACTTACAAGATAATGCATGGCTTAGAAAGGCTGGGAAGTTGTTTTCGTTAGGCAGGGAGACTAGGACCCGTGGGCACAGCCTTAGAATTAGAGAGAGTCAATTTAGAATGGAAATGAGGAGCCATTTCTTCAGCGAGAGAATGGTGGGCCTGTGGAATTCATTGTCTAGGAGTGCAGTGGAGACCGGGACATTAAATGTCTTCAAGGCAGAGATTGATAAATTCTTGATCTCACAAGGAATTAAGGGCTACAGGGAGAATGCAGTTTAGTGGAGGTGAAATGCCCATCAGCCATGATTAAATGGCGAAGTGGACGCAATGGGCTGAATGACCTTATTTTCACTTCTATGTCTTATGGTCTTAGTTCCTTGTCTCACTGTTACACCTGAAGCAATGGGCAGAGGAGTAGCAGATGGAGTTTAATTTAGGTAATAAGGTAAATGTGAGATGCTGCCTTTTGGAAAGGCAAATAAGGGCAGGACATCTACACTTACTGACAAGATCCTGGGGAGTGTTGCTGAACAAAGAGACCTTGGAGTGCAGGTTCATAGTTCCTTGAAAGTGGAGTTGCAGATGGTTAGGATAAGGTGTTTAGTATGCTTGTCTCTATTGGTCAGAGCATTGAGAATAGGAGTTGTGAGGTCATGTTGCAGCTGTAGAAGTCATTGGTTAGGCCACTTTTGGAGTACTGTGTCTATTTACCTTGTAGCTCATTCCCTACATGCACCACCCTCTGCCTGAAAAAGATGCCCCTTGGGTCCATTTCAAATCTTTCCCCTCTCACCTTAAACCTATGCCTTCTAGTTTTAGAATCCTCCACCTGTCATAGAGGTGTACAGCATGGAAACAGACCCTTCGGTCCAGCCCATCCATGCCGGTCAGCTATCCCAAACCAATCTAGTCCCACCTGCCAGCACCCTGCCCATATCTCTCCAAACCCTTCCTATTCATATACCCATCCAAATGTCTCTTAAATGTTGCAATTGTACCAGCCTCCACCACTTCCTCTGGCAGCTCATTCCATACACGTACCACCCTCTGTGTGAAAAGGTTGCCCCGTAGGTCTCTTCTATATCTTTCCCCTCTCATCTTAAACCTATGCCCTCTAGTTCTGGACTCCCCGACCCCAGGGAAAAGACTTTGCCTAATAACCCTATCCATGTCCCACATAATTTTGTAAACCTCTATCAGGTCACCCCTCAGCCTCCGACGCTCCAGGGAAAACAGCCCCAGCCTGTTCAGCCTCTCCCTATAGCTCAAATCCTCCAACCCTGGCAACATTGTTGTAAATCTTTTCTGAACCCTTTCAAGTTTCACAGCATCTTTCCGATAGGAAGGAGACCATAATTGCACGCAATTTCCAACAGTGGCCTAACCAATGTCCTGTACAGCCACAACACGACCTCTCAACTCCTGTACTCAATATTCTACCAATAAAGGAAAGCATACACAATGCCTTCTTCACTATCCTATCTACCTGTGACTCCACTTTCAAGGAGCTATGAACCTACACTCCAAGGTCTCTTTGTCCAGCAACACTCCCTAGGACCTTACCATTAAGTGTATAAGTCCTGCTAAGATTTGTTTTCCCAAAATGCAGCATCTCACATTTATCTGAATTAAACTCCATCTGCCACTCCTCAGCCCATTGGCCCATCTGGTCCAGATCCTGTTGTAATCTGAGGTAGCCCTCTTCGCTGTCCACGACACCTCCAATTTTGGTGTCACCTGCAAACTTACTAACTGTACCTCTTTTGCTTGCATCCAAATCATTTATGTAAATGAAAAAAAGTAGAGGACCCAGCACCGATCCTTGTGGCATTCGACTGGTCACAGGCCTCCAGTCTGAAAAACAACCCTCCACCACCACTCTCTGTCTTCTACCTTTAGGCCAGTTCTGTATCCAAACGGCTAGTTCTCCTTGTATTCCATGAGATCTAACCTTGCTAACCCGTTTAACCTTGTTAAATGCCTTACTGAAGTCCATCTAGATCACATCTACCGCTCTGCCCTCATCAATCCTCTTTGTTACTTCCTCAAAAAAACTCAATCAAGTTTGTGAGACATGGTTTCCCACACACAAAATCATGTTGACTATCCCTATCCATATTTCTCATGATTTTATAAATCTCCATAAGGTCCGTTAGCCTCCAATGCTCCAGGATTGATTACAATTAGTTCTTACCTTACTGCAGAGAAAGGAGCTAGTTGATTGTGGTGGTGAAGGTCATAACTATGGTAATATTTAACAATAGAGATGTTGACATGTAAATAGGAGCAGTAGTAGTACATTTGGCCCTTTAAGCCTGATTTGCCACAACATGATTATGGCTGATCATCCAACTCAATCCCCTGTTCATGCTTTCACCTCATACCCTTTTATTCATTTAGCAACAAACTCTTAGCTTCTCCTTGAAAACATTCATTTGATTTGGCCTCAACTGCTTTTCTGTGGCAGAGAATTCCAGCGATGGATCATTTTGAGTGAATTGTGGGGAATAGCACACTCAGACGAAGATAGAATTTGTGCAATACTTAGACATGGCCTTGATTCAGGAGATAAGGATGTAGAATTAGTTTGGATGGTGATAAGGAATAGTCAGAGTAAATTGTTAGAGCGAATGGTCTCTAAGCCCCTAACTAACTATAATGTGGGACAAAGTATACAAGAAGAAATATTGGGATTATTTTTCCATGTTATCATACAGCTCTGGAACTGGTTCAACTTGAGGCTAGGCCATGATGCCACAGGAGACCTCAGACTCATTGTGTGCTTGTGATAAAAGGCTGGCAATAATTATGGGTAGCTTTATCAACATATGAACTGGAACAATCAGATTTGCAGTTGTAGCCTGGGTGAATTGTTTGTAGAGTGTTTTGACCAGAATGTATTCAAACAACACTAATTGTAACTAACCAGGGAGCATTTTATGTTAGACTTAGAAACTTGGGGTGGGGTTGAGGGGTGGGAAGCAGGTAAAATGAAGTTAAAGCTACTGATTAGGCATCATCTAATTGAAGGAAGAACCGGCTGGGAGGCCTAAATGGACTGTAGTTCCTCTGAATCTATGAGAGAGCCCCAATATGGTGAAACCATTAATAGTAAACAGCTACTGATAAGGCTCTTGAGAAGATGGATATTACCCCATTATCTTTTGACTACTGGGAGACGTTTCCCCAGCTGGACAGTAGAGCACTGAGGGTCATAGTTCTGGATTTAAAGGACTGACTATTTAATAGTGAGTGATGAGGAATTCATTCAGAGGATTGCGAAGGTTTGGAATTCTGTACAGAGATCAGTGGGTAGCTTTTGCGTATTCTCACTTCTGATGGACTTTTGGTCATGGGAGATGGCGGTAAAGGGGTGAGGAAAAGTCAAGTATGGTCCAATTGAATGCTACGTTAAGTTTGAGGCGTCATTTGGCTTTCTCCTCCTTTGAAACGAACACACTGTGCAGAATGACATAAATATGGTGAAACAGTTTGTCCTGTTTTGCCCTTCCCCCTTAAAAGCTGTTCCTTAATTACCCCCCATTCCTCCAGGTTCACGCAGGCTGCTGTCCACATGACATCATGCAGGCGCAGCCAGACATAGCCCAGATATGAGTGTGCTTTCAGTTTGCTCCTCATCAGACACCACTTTATCATTTGCACAATAAAGCAGCATATGATTAGAAAGAGTAATGAGCATCTGCCTTTGCAAATGACAGACCCATCTAAAACAGCGTGTTCTAACGTAGATTAGACATCAGCTCTGATTCCAAACATCACGACTCCTCATTTCTGCATATTCCTTAATTACTTGTCGGGGGAATGAAGATGGGGACAGATGTGGGCCATTCTGCCTCTCCAGCTTGTTTTGTCTGATGCTTTGCGTTTGCATTTTGAGGGCTTGAAAGAGGCTTTTCTTTTTAACTGCTAGTGCCACATCTAGGATCATTTAGTAACCAAGCTCTGTTGAAAATGCAAAGTAATGGGATCATGATTTAAAGTTTTTAAACGTGGACCCCGTGACACTTTTGTATATATTCACCATCAACACAGATAAAAGACCGAGACAGCTGCGAGCCAGCTGAGCTGAGTTCAGTGGCGCAGGACAAAGCTCATTCTAGCTACAGCTTTTAATTTAAAAAAAAAACAGGTGCATCATCAAAATACAGTTTTGTTTCAATGTTAATTTCAACAGATGGGCAGCAGTTGGAAATGGTGGCAATGTCCTATTTGTGAGTTAAATAGAAACAGCCCCGCCGAAATGATCCTGTAGATTGATGTACATCTGGTCGCTTCTTTTTAAATTGTGGATGTGAGTAATTGAGAAGAGATTGGAGGGAACGAGGACCAGTGCGCGCCTTTTAATTTGATCCAAATTTCTTCCTCTTCTGGCACTCGTTCACACTGAGGTTACAATTCTACAGTTATTGGCAATCCTTCAGTTTGATTGCTGTTTGTAATCAATGGTATTTACGCTCTGATTAAAGTAAGCTCCTAAGTGTCTGCTGCTGAAGCTTTCATTTTGGTGTTGGCAGTTCTTGGTGGTGATGGCTTCCAATGTGCTTCCCTTTCAGGTAGGGTAAGGAGGTGGAAGCCAGATCCACCTCGGCTGGACAGAAATTAATCCTGCAATGTTAGTGTTCTTTTGAGCTAACTGCTCCCTGATCCCTGTAAATCTAGTCAATGTGTGACAGTGAGTTATCTGACCACAGGAAGCATCATCCTTAATCCTGATCCCTCCCTCATTGTGTCTATATTCAGGCTTTTATAATTTAACTCCCTCTGCAGGCAGGAGCTGTGGCACTACAGCTGTCGCAGTCAAGTTCAGTTAACTCAGCAAAGAACACCCCCCCCAGTTGGAAAAGAAGGAAAGAAATAATCTTTCATGATCCTGGGACATCGGAAGTTACAGTTCAAAAATATTTTGTGGGCTCTGGTCACTTTCGTTATTTCAGAAACAAAGCAGGCAAACTCCCTTTAAAAGAAAGAGCAGTGAAATAATTGAGCAGGTACATATTTTTAAATGTTGCTATTTAAGGGATCAATATTAGTTTAGGAGATTGGAAGAGAGTGTATGTTTTTAGAGTTATAGAGATATACAGCACAGAAACAGACACTTCGGTCCATGCCGACTGGATATCCCAACCCAATCTAGTCCCACCTGGCAGCACCCTGCCCATATCCCTCCAAACCCTTCCTACTCATGTACCCATCCAAATGCCTTTTAAATGTTGCAATTGTACCAGCCTCCTCGAGGAGAAAGTGAGGTCTGCAGATGCTGGAGATCAAAGTTGAAACTTTATTGCTGGAACAGCACAGCAGGTCAGGCAGCATCCAGGGAACAGGAGATTCGACGTTTCGGGCACAGGCCGGGCCTGTGCCCGAAACGTCGAATCTCCTGTTCCCTGGATGCTGCCTGACCTGCTGTGCTGTTCCAGCAATAAAGTTTCAACTACCAGCCTCCTCCACTTCCTCTGGCAGCTCATTCCATACCTGTACAACCCTCTATGTGAAAAAGTTGCCCTGTAGGTCTCTTTTATATCTTTACCCTCTCACCCTAAACCTATGCCCTCCAGTTCTGGACTTCCCCCATCCCAGGGAAAAGGCTTTGTCTATTTATCCTATCCATGTCTCTCATGATTTTATAAACTCTATAAGGTTAACCCTCAGCCTCTGACACTCCAGGGAAAACAGCCCTAGCCTGTTCAACCTCTCCCTATAGCACAAATCCTCCAACCCTGGCAACATCCTTGTAAATCTTTTCTGAACCCTTTCAAGTTTCACAACATCTTTCCGATAGGAAGGAGACCAGAATGGCACGCAATTTCCAACAGTGGCCTAACCAATGTCCTGTAAAGCTGCAACATGACCTCCCAACTCCTGTACTCAATACTCTGACCAATAAAGGAAAGCATACCAACTGCCTTCTTCACTATCCTATCTACCTGTGACTCCACTTTTAAGGAGCTATGAACCTGCACTCCAAGGTCTCTTTGTTCAGAAACACTCCCTAGGACCTTACCATTAAGGGTATAAGTCCTGCTAAGATTTGCTTTCCCAAAATGCAGCACCTCACATTTATCTGAATTAAACTTCATCTGCCACTCCTCAGCCCATTGGTCCATCTGATCAAGATCCCGTTGTAATGTGAGGTAACCTTCTTCGCTGTCCACTACACCTCCAATTTTGGTGTCATCTGCAAATTTACTAACTATATTTCTTATGCTCACATCCAAATCATTTGTATAAATGATGAAAAGTAGTGGACCCAGCACCGATCCTTGTGGCACTCCACTGGTCACAGGCCTCCAGTCTGAAAAAACAATCCTCCACCACCACCCTCTGTCTTCTACCTTTCAGCCAGTTCTGTATCCAAATGGCTAGTTCTCCCTGTATTCCATGAGATCTAACCTTGCTAACCAGTTTCCCATGGGGAACCTTGTCAAACGCCTTACTGAAGTCCATATACTTTAGGTCTACCACTCTGCCCTCATCAATCCTCTTTGTTACTTCTTCAAATAGCTCAATCAAGTTCGTGAGACATGATTTCCCATGCACAAAGCCATGTTGACTATTCCTAATCATTCCTTGCTCTTCCAAATACAAGAGGCCCAGCAATCACTTCCCTAGCTTTCCAAAGCATTCTAGGGTACACCTGTTCAGGTCCTGGGGATTTATCCACTTTTGTGCATTTCACGACATCCAGCACTTCCTCCTGTGTAATATGGACATTTTTCAAGGTGTCACCATCTATTTCCCTACATTCTATATTGCCCATGTCCTTTTCCACAGTAAATACTTATGCAAAGTACTCATTCAGTATCTCCCCCAGCTCCTGTAGTTCCACGCAAAGGCTGCCTTGCTGATCATTGAGGGGCCCTATTCTCACCCCAGTTACCCTTTTGTCCTTAACGTACTTGTAAAAAGCCCTTTGGATTCTTCTTAACTCTATTTGCCAAAGCTATCTCATGTTCCCTTTTTGTCCTCCTGATTTCCCTCTTCAGTATACTCCTACTGCCTTTAGACTCTTCTAAGGATTCACTCGATCTATCCTGTCTATACCTGACATATGCTTCTTCCTTTTTCTTAGCCAAACCCTCAATTTCTTTAGTCATCCAGCATTCCCTATACCTACCAGCCTTCCCTTTCACCCTAACAGGAATATACTTTCTCTGAACTCCCCTTATCTCATTTCTGAAGGCTTCCCATTTTCCAGCTGTCCCTTTTTCTGCGAACATCTGCCCCCGTCAGCTTTTGAAAGTTCTTGCCTAATAATGTCAAATTTTGCCTTCCTCCAATTTAGAACTTCAACTTTTAAATGAGGTCTATCCTTTTCCATCACTATTTTAAAACTAATAGAATTATGGTCGCTGGCCCCAAAGTGCTCCCCCACAGATACCTCAGTCACTTGCCCTGCCTTATTTCCCAAGAATAGATCAAGTTTTGCACCTTCTCTAGTAGGTACATCCACACAGTGAATCAGAAAATTTTCTTGTACACACTTAACAAATTCCTCTCCATCTAGATCCTTAACACTATGGTAGTTGCAGTCTATGTTTGGAAAGTTAAAATCTCCTACCATAACCACTCTATTATTCTTACAGATAGTTGAGATCTCCTCACACATATTTTTCTCAATTTCCCTCTGACTATTAGGGGGTCTATAATACAATCCCAAAACGGTGATCATCCCTTTCTTATATCTCAGTTCCACCCAAATAACTTCCCTGGATGTATTTCTGGGAATATCCTCCCTTAGTACAGCTGTAATGCTATCCCTTGTCAAAAATGCCACTCCCGCACCTCTCATGCCTCCCTTTCTATCCTTCCTGCAGCATTTGTATCCTGGAACATTAAGCTGCCAGTCCTGCCCATCCCTGAGCCATGTTTCTGTAACTGCTATGACATCTCAGTCCCATGTACCTAACCATGCCTTGAGTTCATCTGCCTTCCCTGTTAGACCCCTTGTATTGAAATAAATGCAGTTTAGTTTATCAGTCCTGCCTTGTTCTCTGCTTTGTCCCTGCCTGCCCTGACTGTTTGACTCGCTTCTGTTCTCAACTGTACCAGTCTCAGATTGATCTCTTTTCTCACAATCTCCCTGGATCCCGCCACCCTCCCCCCTGCCTCCCCCCCCCCCCCGCCCCCAACCCACAACACCTTACTAGTTTAAATCCTCCTGAGCAGCTCTAGCAAATCTCCCTGCCAGTATATTAGTCCCCTTGCAATTTAGGTGCAATCCGTCCTTCTTGTACTGGTCACTTCCATCCCAGAAGAGATTCCAATGATACAAAAATGTGAACCCTTCTCCAATACACCAGCTCCTCAGCCATGCATTCATCTGCTCTATCCTCATATTCCTACCCTCACTAGCTTGTAGCGCCAGGAGTAATTCAGATATTACTACTGTCGAGGACATCCTTTTTAAATTCCTGCCTAACTCTCTGTAATCTCCCTTCAGAATCCCAACCTTTTCCCTTCCCATGTCGTTGGTTCCAATGTGAACAATGACCTCCTGCTGGCCCCTCTCCCACTTGAGAATATTCGGCACCCTCTCTGAGACATCCTTGATCCTGGCACCAGGGAAGCAACACACCATTCTGATTTTTCACTGCTGGCCACAGAAATGTCCGCCTGTAACTCAGACTAGAGAGTCCCCTGACACAATTGATCTCTTGGAACCCAATGTATCCCTCATTGCATTAGAGCCATTCTCAACACCAGAAACTTGGCTATTCGTGCCATGTTTCCCTGTGAATTCATCACTCCCTACATTATCCAATGCAGCATACTTGTTTGAAATGGGATAGCCACAGAAGATTCCTGTACTACCTGCCTACCTCTATTACCTTTTCTGGAGTTAACCCATCTATGTGACTGTATCTGCGACTTTTCCCCCTTCCTATAACCGCCATCCATCACATTCCCTTGCTCTTGTAAATTTCTCATTGCCTCTAACTGTCTCTCCAACTGATCCATTCGATCTGATGGGATTTGCAACCAATGGCATTTATTGCAGATATAATCCTCAGTAACCTGTAAACTCTCCCTAAACTCCCACATCCGAAAGAAGAGCATATCACTCTACTAAAGGCCATTTTTGCTTCTTTTAATCTACAGATACAGAAAATAGCACTGTCTTATTTGTCTACAAAACACTGCTCCAAGTTAAATTAATACTTATGGCTTATATTTTAAGTTTAATCAAGAGACATATCTTAATATAACATATAATCAAGAAAGCACCCACTCTACTCATGACTGCAGACTTACTGTAAGACCACACTTAAAATATTAACTTATCTGTTTCTGTGCTGTGACCTCTCCCAAACAGGTTCCTCCAAAATTAGTTGTGATTTTCACTGTTTGTTAATTTTCCCAGATGCACTCCGATGTCCAATGATACATGAATTCAAACAGCAAAGGCAATAACTGTGCAGGTTCACTGCTGTGTCAGTTAGCAGTGTGAGTTTCTTTCTTTCTCTCTCTCTCCTGCACTGACCTCACCATGTGCTTCCTTTGTCTGTTCTTCTCCCTTATAAAAGCGCTGTTGTTTTGACTTTTTTTTTCTCCAAAGTTCCAAAACAATGCAACGCATATAAAACGGTAACTGCTGCTCCTGGTATTTGAGGAAAACACCTCCAACACCTAAAATACCTCAAAAAAGAAGTAGCCTGTTACAGCCAGAAATATTTCCCATACTCCATCTTGGATTACATTCTTTTGTACTAGTGCCATCAGATCATTTACAATTACCCAAGCAGGTGGCGTCTTGGTTTGACATTTCATCCAAAGGACAACTACATTTTTTAAATTTCAAAAATATACTTTATTGCTAAAAATGATATACAACAATAATAGTACATGAAGAGAACAAGCAAATATTGGAGTTTGGTTTGTTTGTTGGATAGAGTTAAAGGCATCTCTTACTTGTACAAGACTATGTTTACATGCATATCTGAGACATCAGGAGGGTCCAATAACTGAACAGGTCCTCACTTAGCTTCTGCGGGATGACCTCAGACAGTGGTCTTTCCCCTTACAGCATTGTATTGGGTGTAGTACCCTGTGTTGGATGTTCAATGCTCTGGATTGGAACTTCAACTTATCATTTTGGTTTGGAGCAGAGTACTCCCCAGTAAGCCCCAGCTGACACCAGAGCAAAGCCATGTGCTAATATAATTAGTACATCCATCTTACATGGGCAAATTTCACCGAAGGTCACTTTGACATTGGGAGAGATGTTTATGACGGAGGTTGTGCAAGGAATGTTAATTATCCAACAAAACACATCCCCTGAGTAATTCCTTGACTGAGGAAGAAATAAAGACTTGCACATAGATATCACGTTTCATGCCACCTTACAGAAAATTAAATATATTTGAAACTTTGCAGTTGTTGTAATGAAAGATATACAGCAGCTACTTGTGTACATAGCAAGATCCCATAAACAGCAAGGTGATACAAAATAAGAACAGAAGTAGGCCCTTTATGCCTGCTCTTTCATTGAATAAGATTGTGCTTGAACTTCTATCTTAACTCCTTCATCCTAATCCGTCCTCATATTGCTTGGTTGCTTTGGTGCCCAGATTCTCATTCGTCTCATTGACCACATCTCCTGTGTTCTCTGATTGAGAATACCAAAGGATCACAACTCTGATTGAAAGGATTTCTCAAGACCTTACATTTAAATGGCCTGAGTCTATGACTTCCAGTTTGGAGTCTCCAGTGAAAGCTTTACATGTTTTCATGGGATCACCACTTATTCACCCAAACATCAGAGAATATAGTCCTAGTCTTTTGAGCTCTCCTTATAAGATGGTCCTATCATCCTAGATCATAATCCATGAACATTTTTGCTTTTTCCGCTCATTCATGCAATGTGGGCCTTGCTGGCTCGGCCTGAGTGCCTATAGTGGTGGCGGTAACCAGCTGCCTTGAACTACTGAGGTCCATGTTGTGTAGAGATTCACACAGTGCTATTAGTAAGTTCCAGAATTTTGACTCAGCGTCGACGAAATATTAGAGATATAGTTTCCAAACTAGAATCGTGTGTGGCTTGGAGTACTTGCATTTGGTGGTGTTCAGGTATCTGCAATCCATGTCCTTTTAATTGACAGAGATTGTTGGTTTGGAAGGTGCTGTTGAAGGAGCTTTTGTGAGTTGGTGTAGTGTGTCTTGTGCATGGTACACAATGTTGCCACTGTGCATTAATGATGGAGGAGGGAATATTTAAGGTAATGAAAGAATTGCAGATATGTGCTGCTTCATCCTGGATGGTATTGAGTATCTTAAATGTTGGATGCAGTCATCAAGGTAAGTGGAAAGTAATCCATCACACTACTAAGGACAGCCTTTCTAAATGGTGGATAGGCCTTTGAGAGTCAGAAAGTGAGTTACTCACCACAGAATTCCTAATCTCTGACCTTTTGTTGCAGCCACATTATTGATATGGCTGGTATCATTCATGCCAGCTATGCCTGCCTCTTCGTCGGATATGTGGAACAGTCCATCTTCCGCAGCTACACTGGCACCACCCCCCACCTTTTCCTCCGCTACATCGATGACTGTATCGGCGCTACCTCGTGCTCCCACGAGGAGGTTGAACAGTTCATCCACTTTACTAACACCTTCCATCCCGACCTCAAATTTACCTGGACCTTCTCAGACTCCTCCCTCCCCTTCCTAGACCTCTCCATTTCTATCTTGGGTGACCGAATCAACATGGACATTTATTATCAACCGACCGACTTCCACAGCTACCTAGATTACACCTCCTCCCACCTGCTCCTGTAAAAACGTCATCCCATATTCCCAATTCCTTTGCCTCTGCCGCATCTGCTCCCAGGAGGACCAATTCCAATACCGAACAACCCAGATGGCCTCCTTCTTCAAAGACCGCAATTTCCCCTCAAACGTGGTTGACGATGCTCTCCACTGCATTTCCTCCACTTCCCGCTCCTCTGCCCTTGAACCCTGCCCCTCCAATCACCACCAGGTCAGAACCCCACTGGTCCTCAGCTACCACCCCACCAACCTTCAGATACATTGTATCATTCTTCGTCATTTCCACCACCTCCAAACAGACCCTACCATCAAGTGTATATTTCCCTCCCCTCCCCTATCAGCACTCTGGAAAGACCACTCCCTCCGCGACTCCCTCGTCAGGTCCACACCCCCCACCAACCCAACCTCCACTCCCGGCACCTTCCCCTGCAACCGCAAGAAATGCAAAACCTGTGCCCACACGTGCCCCCTCACTTCCCTCCAAGGCCCCAAGGGATCCTTCCATATCCGTCACAAATTCACCTGCACCTCCACACACATCATTTACTGCATCCACTGCACCCGATGTGGCCTCCTCTACATTGGGGAGACAGGCCGCCTACTTGCGGAACGTTTCAGAGAACACCTCTGGGGCACCCGCACCAACCAACCCAACCACCCCGTGGCTGAACACTTTAACTCCCCCTCCCACTCTGCCAAGGACATGCAGGTCCTTGGCCTCCTCCATCGCCAGACCATGGCAACATGACGCCTGGAGGAAGAGCGCCTCATCTTCTGCCTAGGAACCCTCCAACCACAAGGGATGAATGCAGATTTCTCCAGCTTCCTCATTTCCCCTCCCCCCATCTTATCTCAGTCCCAACCCTCGGACTCAGCACCGCCTTCTTGACCTGCAATCTTCTTCCCGACCTCTCCGCCACCACGCCCTCTCTGGTCTATCACCCTCACCTTAACCTCCTTCCATCTATCACATTCCCAATGCCCCTCCCCCAAGTCCCTCCTCCTTACCTTTTATCTTAGCCTGCTTGGCACTCCCTCCTCATTCCTGAAGAAGGGCTTATGCCTGAAACGTCGATTCTCCTGCTCCTTGGATGCTGCCTGACCTGCTGCGCTTTTCCAGCAACACATTTTTCAATACTGAAGGGATGGCCTTAACATTACTAATGGGAAGAGTCAAATAATTTCTTGTCAATACACTTTGTCTAAATTTAATCAAAACAAAAAGCCAAATCAGTATAAACTAATAAGTCAGAGAACTCATTGAATTTCCACTCAATTGTCACCCTAATACAAAAATATAATCATCAAAGCATATGACAAGTATAGACAGGAGAGGTCGAGTGAATCCTTAGAGTGTAAAGGCAGTAGGAGTATACTTAAGAGAGAACTCAGGCGAGCAAAAAGGGAACATGAGATAGCTTAGGCAAATAGGGTTAAGGAGAATCCAAAGGGTTTTTATAATACATTAAGGACAAAAAGGTAACTAGGGAGAGAATAGGGCCTCTCAAAGATCAGCAAGGCAGCCTATGTGTGGAGCCGCAGGAGATGGGGGAGATACTAAACTAGTCTTTTGCATCAGTGTTTGCTGTGGAGAAGCATAAGGAAGATATAGAATGTAGGGAAATAGATGGTGACATCTTGAAAAATGTCCATATTACAGAGGAGCAAGTGGTGGATGTCTTGAAATGCATAAAAGTGCACTTGATCAGGTGTATTTTGTGGGAAGGTAGGGAAGTGATTGCTGGGCCCCTTGCTGAGATATTTTTATCATTGATAGTCACAGATGAGGTGCTGGAAGACTGGAGATTGGCTAATGTGGTGACACTATTTAAGAAAGGTGGAAAGACAAGCCAGGGAACTATAGACCGGTGATCCTCACATCAGTGGTGGGCAAGTTTTGGAGGGAATCCCGAGAGACAGAATTTACACGTATTTGGAAAGGCAAGGATTGATTAGGGACAGTCAGCATGGCTTCATGTGTAGTAGGTTTTTGAATAAGTAACAAAGAGGATTGATGAGGGCAGAGTGGTAGACGTGATCTATATAGACTTCAGGAAGGCGTTCAACAAGGTTCCTCGTGGGAGACTGGTTAGCAAGGTTGGATCTCATGGAATACAGGGAGAACTAGCCATTTGGATACAGAACTGGTTTGAAGGAAGAAGACAGAGGGAGGAGGTGGAGGATTGCTTTTCAGACTGGAGGCCTGTGACCAGTGGAGTTGTCACAAGGATCGGTGCTGGATCCACTGCTTTTCATCATTTATATAAATTATTTGGATGTGAACACATGAGGTACAGTTAATAAGTTTGCAGATGACACCAAAATTGGAGATGTACTGGACAACGAAAAAGGTTTCCTCAGATTACAATGGGATTTTAATCAGATGGGCCAATGGACTGAGGAGTGGCAGATGGAGTTTAATTTAGATAAATGTGAGGTTGCTGCATTTCGGAAAGGCAAGTCAGAGCAGAACATATACACTGAATGGTAAAGTCCTAGGGAGTTTTGCTGAACAAAGAGACCTTGAAGTGCAGGTTCATAGCTCTTTGAAAGTAGAGTCACAGATAAATAGGATCATGAAGAAGGCATTTGGTATGCTTTCCTTTATTGATCAGAGCATTGAGTGCAGGAGTTGGGATGTCATGTTCTGGTTGTACAGGACATTGGTTAGGCTGCTTTTGAAATATTGTGTGCGAATCTGATCTCCTTTCTAACGGAAGGATGTTATAAATCTTTTCTGAATCCTTTCAAGTTTCACAAGAATGTTGCCAGGGTTGAAAGATTAGAGCTATGGGGAGAGACTGAATAGGCTGGGGCTGTTTTCCCTAGAGTGTCGGAGGCCGAGGGGTGACCTTATAGAGGTTTATAAAATCATGCGGGACATGATAGGAAAGGATAAATAGGCAAGGTCTTTTCCCTGGGATGGAGGAGTCCAGAACGAGAGGGCATAGGTTTAGGGGGAGAGGGGAAAGATATAAAAGTGCCCTAAGGGGCAACTTTTTCATGCAGTGGGTGGTGCGTGTCTGGAATGAGCTGCCAGAGGAAGTGGTGGAGGCTATTACAATTATAGCATTTAAAAGGCATC
The DNA here is from genome assembly GCF_037043375.1 of Chiloscyllium plagiosum. Classification (NCBI taxonomy): domain Eukaryota; kingdom Metazoa; phylum Chordata; class Chondrichthyes; order Orectolobiformes; family Hemiscylliidae; genus Chiloscyllium; species Chiloscyllium plagiosum. The sequence goes on from NW_028270168.1 coordinate 21,992,926, forward strand.
TAGAAGGGTATATAAATAGGAAGCGTTTAGAGGGATATGGGCTAAATGTTGGCAAATGGGACTAGACTAGGTTAGGATATCTTGGCGGCATAGATGACTTGGACTGAAGGGTCTGTTTCTGTGCTGTATAATCTTTATGACTCTATGATTTTAATGCATTCTCGGTCTTTCCATGTGCACACCAGCCAAGACATTGTGTGAAATAAATCAATTGATAGAACAGTCTCACAATTGGGGGAAGATGCAGCTATTAAGATACAAAGGGAGCAACCAGAATGACTGAGGGGATGGAGGGACTGGATTATGAGGAGACATGACACTAACTGGCCTCTTTTTCGCTGGAAAAGGAATGGTTGAGAGGTGATATGTGGCTGTTTTCCAAATGTAAGCCATGACAAATTGTTTCACCTTGTTTGGAACAGGAGAAGCAGAGGACCTGCTCCTCATTCGAAGGGAGATAGATTCAACAGTAATTGGTGGAAACAATATTTCAGTCAGTGAGTGGTGAATCTATGTAATAGGCTCCCTGCCAAGATGGTGCATACAGCTAGTATAGCTCATTCAAATGCTAATTCTTTCAGAGAATGATGTGTTCCAGGTTGAATGGAGGGTAAGCCTGGAGCACGCATACCTAAATATGAGGTGACAACCAAGTGAAGCTACAAAACAGAAACACATTCATGCAAAATAGCACAAGCCTCAAGTGACAGAGCTAAGTAATTTCACAACCAATGGCTCAGATTTAAGCTCTGCAATCCTGCCACATCCAGTCATGAATGGTGGTGGACAATTAAATAAATCACGGAAGTCCTCGAGATCTGGAGGACACAGAAAGGCCCTTAGACTGACCGAGTGTGCGCCAGTCAAACACAACCACATAACTATGCTAATCCCATTTTCCAGCGCTTGGCTCAAAGCCTTATGTGCCCTGCAATTCCACGTGTACATCTAAATACTTAAATGTTCTGAGGATTTCTGCCTGTACCAACATTAGATTCAGAGTTTCAGATTCCCACCACTGTTTGAGTGAAAAGATTTTTCCTCACATCCCCTCTTAACCTCCTGCCCTTTATGCTGACTGGCCATCGATCCCTCCACCAAGTTTGCCTCTTTTTTTATTCCCCTCATAATTTTAAACGTCTCAAACATGGCCTCCCTCAGTCTTTTCTGCTCCAAGAAAAACAGCCTCAATCCAACCCTTCCATCTTCTTAACTAAAACTTTCCAGTTCAGGCAACATCCTGGTAAATTTTCTCTGTACCTTTCCAGTGCAATCACATTCCCTCCTATAATGTGGATTCCAGAACTGCACATACTACTGTAACTGTGACTAAAACAGTTTTTAATACAGTTTAAGCATCACTTCCTTGCTCTTAAACTCTATGTTTCAGCTCAGAAAGGTATGTGTACCATTGACTTACGAACCACTTTATCTACTTGTCCTAATATCTTAAGGGACCAGTGGACATATGTACCAAGGTCCCTCTAATCCTTGGTGCTTCCCAGGTCCTACCATTCATCATGTATTCCTGTTTGCCTTGTTTGTCCTGCCCAGTGCATCACCTCACGCAAACGTTCCCATCCTCCAAAATGGGTGAGTATAGTACATCAGTACAAAAGAGAAGGCTGAAGTAATTCTAACAATCTTCAGACAGAGGTGGTAAGTGGATGATCTGAATTTGGTTGCCAGTGTTTAGCTAATTCGATGCATTCTGCATGATACCAAGAAACAATTGAAGGGATTGGACACAAAAGACTATGGGCCCTGACAAATTCTAGAAATAGTTCTGAAGACACAAGTCGACAATGATATGCACCTGACAATACAGAAAATTGCCTAGATCTGTCTTGTTCACAGAAAACGAAAAGTCTAACCTGGCCAATTACTGCCCCATTAATCTATAATCATCATCAGTAAAGTAAGGGAAGATGTTATCTAAAGAGTTATCAAGCAGTATTTGCTTACTAATAATCTGTTCACTGTCACTCAGTTTGGGTTCCACCATGGCCACTGACCTCAGTTCAAATGTGGATAAAAGAGCTGAACTCCAGATGTGAGATGAGAGTGACTGTACTTGTCATTGAGGCTGGTTTTGACAGAGTGTCTCATCGAGGAGCCCTAGCAGAACTACAGTAAATAGGAATCAGGGAGAAAATTCTCCACTGGTTAGAGTAATATCTGGCACACAAGATGATGGCTCGTCATCTCAGCTCAGCACAACTTTTTAAGGATTAAGTCAGAGGAATATCCCAGACCCATTCATTTTCAGCTACTCCAACAATGACTTTCTTCATAAGGTCAGACGGGGTGTTCACGATGATTGCACCATATTCAGCACCATTCTTGATTCCTCAAATACTGAAGCAATCCATGTTCAAATGCAGCAAGACCTGGACCATATCCAGTGGCAAGTAACATTCACACAATGACGAGTGGCAAGTAACATTCACACCACACAAATGCCAGGCAATGACCATCTCTAACATAAGAAGATCTGAACATCAATGGCATTGCTGAAACTCCATTATCAATATCATGGGGGTTACTATTGACCAAGAACTGGACTAGCCATAGAGCTGCTCTGGTTACACAAGCAAATGAGAGGCTAGGAATTCGAAAATGAGTAACTTGCTTCCTGACTCCCTGGAGCCTATCCAGTTTCAAGGCACAAGTCAGGAGTGTGATGGAATACTCTCAATTCCCCGGATGGGTGCAGCTTCAATAAATCTCAAGAAGCTTGACACCATCCAGGACAAAGCAAACCACTTGATTGGCATCACACCCACAAATATCCACTCCCTCCAACACTGACACTCAGTAGCAGCAATATTTGCCATCTAGTAGTGAGTAATTTGTGTGCTGTGATGTGACTTCGGGCCAATGGTTCCTAAACTTCTGCACCTACGAGTGTCCAGCTGTAGCTGATGCCTGGATCTGTTGTGGACTAACCAATAGAGATTGCATGCTATGATTAGACAATAACTCCATATGTGAATGATGCAAATACTGAAATGATGGAAGATAATTGTGATGCATTTGTTTCCCGACAGTTCCAATGTTTCTTGTATTGCTCTTATCCAGAAGGTTTAGAAGTTGAGGGGAAAAAATTCATTAACTTGCAGCAAATATTTGAACATAAGGGATAATGCATTCTGTTGAACACTGCCTGGAATGCTGTGTGCTGTCTAAAGCTTTTGTTTATGGTGTACTGCATCCGACTACAGCTGGTTAATGTGGATGCAACATTGGTCTTAACTGTTTGAGAGTTTAATTATATATTTGAGAGCTTCCCCAAGTTCATTTGGCAGGGTTCAGTGTGAGACTGAGCCACATAAGCCAGGATATATCAACTTGCCTCAGCATGCCTGGGAAAGGGATAGTCAGCCAAGATTCCTATTTCCCTCCTGCTGATCACAAGGCTGGAATTTGCCAGTGAGTGGGGAGAGGACAATAATTTGTTAAGGTTTAGTTATACCATTCACATACTAGAACAGCCTGTTATTCTCAGGTAGTGTTCATTACAAGCAATGGCAGTCACAGTAGGGCCATGTGGTTGTGAAGTCTATCCCGTGAAAAGAAGATTGGCTGGAGCTGGGGGCAAAGTGAAATTGGAGGAGTTCTGGCTGTTACTTTTGAATTGAACAGTAACGCCAGTCTAGGTTATATGGGAGGTACTTGATTGACCTCAGTGTAACTGGATTGCACTGCATCCTAAGTGGAAGTGACTTTACTATAAGCACACAGTCAAAGTGTAGTGGTGCCTATGAAACTGACAGGACCACATGGAGACCATCTCAAATAGCAGCTCACAAACCATCATGGGGCTTATGTGAACTATTTTTAAATGTTTTCCAGCAGCAGCTGCCCCTTTAAAGTTTGCAGTGCCTGCCACTCCTGGCAATGCTCAGCGGGCAAGGCTAATTCTGTCATTAGGCTGTAGTAGGGAATGGGCTGTTTGTCAACAAGAATCATTCTGTAAAGTACTCTCTCTGACTGTAATGGGGAGAGTTTCTGAAATATTCACAGCTAAATCAGCGGTAAGTCACAAGGGCAGGACATTATCCAATGGACTGCAAGTCTCTTGTTAAAATAAGCACTTTGAAAAAATGACAGGAAGTGTTACACTGCATGTAGAAATTATTAATAACATATCAATGTGGATGTTCTGGAATTCTCCGATATTAAAGGATTCATGAATGCAAGATTTAAATCCAGTAAAACTGATGGAAGCGTGGACCTGAAACGTTAATACCTGTCAAAACCTGATAAGTGGAATGCTTTACCCCACCTCCTCCCCACCCTCGTCAGATCCTTCTGTCAGCTGTGGCTTTCTCCCTAGCCCTCAGACGGGTACAATAGACGACATAGCATTATTTTGAAGAACAGAAGGGGAGTTCTCCCTTGAAATGTGACTAATATTTAACACTCAATTAACATATCTTTAAAAAACACAGACCAGAGGGTATAAGTTTCAGATGAGGGGCAAGTGATTTAGAGGAGATCTGAGAAAAATTGTTTTCACTCAGAGGAAAGGATCGTGCTGTCTGAGAAGGTGGTGGCTGCAAGTACACTCACAGCATTTAAGATGTACCTGAATGAACATTTAAAATGCCAGGGACTAGTATGAATCAAGTGCAGGTAAATGGAGTGAGTGTAGTTTGGTGTTTGTTGATTGGCATAGAAAAGGTGGACTGAAGGCCCTGTTTCTATGCTGTATGACTCTAATAAGCTGGTGATGTACTTCCTTGCTGTTGTTGGACTTGTATGTAATACTGTGTTTCCTAAAACACATCTATAATTACACTTAAAAAGAAGCTACTGACCTTTTCAAGGAAAACCACATTCAACTCAAAACTTTGGGCACAATCTTCTCAGATCCTGAAAGACGTGGGCATTGTCAGTTGAAGACATGTGGCGAGATCAGCAGAAATAAGATTGTCGACGTCAAGCAAATCTACAACAAAGAGCGGAGTCTTACATGGGTCTGAGCATCATTGAGTTCTGGTGCAAAATGTGGCAGAATCATGTCAAACACTTAAACAAGGAATCAAGCGGGCTAAAAGGGGTCATGACTAGCTTTAGCGAGCAGAATTAAGGAGAATCCCAAAGCATTCTATTCTTATATAAGAAGCAAGCAGATAACTAGAGAAAGGATTGGTCCACTAAAGGATAACGAAGGAAGGCTGTGTGTCGAACCTGAGAGAATGGGTGAGATTCTGAATGATTACTTTGCATCAGTGTTCACTGAGGAGAGGAACATGAGGAATGTTGAGATTAGAGATAGAAGTTTGATTAGTCTGAATCACGTTGACATAAATAGGGAAGATGTGTTGGGTAGGCTAAAGGTTATTAAGGTGGACAAATCCCCAGGACTGGATGGGATCTATCCCAGGTTGCTGAGGGAGGTGAGACAGGAAATAGCTGGGGCCCTGACATATCTTTGTGGCATCCTTAAATACAGATGAAGTGCCAGAGGACTGGAGGGTTGTTCATGTTGTCCCCCTGTACAAGAAGGGTAGCAGGGATATTCTGGGCAACTACAGACTAGTGAGCCTGACGTCGGTGGTGGAAAAGTTGCTGAAGAAGGTACTGAGGGATAGGATCTATTTATATTTAGAAAAGAATGGGCTTATCAGTGATAGGCAACATGGTTTTTTGCGGGGGAGATCGTGCCTTACCAACTTAATAGAGTTCTTTGAAGAATTGACCAAGTTGATAAATGAAGGAAGGGCTGTTGATGTCATATATATGGACTTTAGTAAGACGTTTGATAGGGTTCCCCATGGTAGACTAATGGAGAAAGTGAAGTCACATGGTGTGCAGGGTGTTCTAGCTAAGTGGATAAAGAACTGGCTGAACAACAGGAGACAGAGAGTAGTAGTTGAAGGGAGTTTCTCGAAATGGAGAAAGGTGACCAGTGGTGTTCCACAGGGGTCAGTGCTGGGGCCACTGTTGTTTGTAATATACATAAATGATCTGGAAGAGGGCACTGTTGGTATGATCAGCAAGTTTGCAGGTGACATGAAGATTGGTGGAGTAGCAGAAAGCATAAGGGACTGTCAGAGAATACAGGAGGATATAGATAGACTGGAGAGTTGGGCAGAAAAGTGGCAGATGGTTTTCAATCCAGACAAGCATGAGGTGATGCATTTAGGCAAGACTAATTCTAGAGCGAATTATACAATGAATGGAAGAGCCTTGGGAAAAGTTGATGGGCAGAGAGATCTGGAAGTGCAGGTCCATTGCATCCTGAAGGTTCTGCACAGGTGGATAGAGTGATCAAGAAGGCTTGCCTTCATTGGATGGGGTATTGAGTATAAGAGCTGGCAAGTCATGTTAATATTGTACAAGACATTGGTTCGGCCGTACAGTTCTGGTCGCCACATTACCAAAAGGATGTGGACGCTTTGGAGAGGGTGCAAAGAAGGTTTACGAGAATGTTGCCTGGTACGGAAGGTGCTAGCAATGAAGAGAGGTTTAATAGGTTAGGTTTATTTTCATTAGCAAAAAAGGAGATTGAGGGGGGACCTGATTGAGGTGTATAAAATCATGAAGGATATAGACAGGGTGGATAGAGACAAGCTTTTTCCCAGGGTGAAGGATTCAATAATGAGAGGTCACGCTTTCAAGGCGAGAGGTGGAAAGTTTAAGGGGGATACACGCGGCAAGTACTTCACACAGAGGGTGGTGGGCGTTTGGAACGCATTGCCAGCAGAGGTGGTAGAGGCAGGCATGGTAGATTCATTTAAGATGCATCTGGATAAATGCATGAGTAGGTGGGGAGTAGAGGGATACAGATGCTTAGGAATTGGGCGACAGGTTTAAGATTAGATTATAGTGTGGAAACAGGCCCTTCAGCCCAACAAGTCCACACCGACCCGCCGAAGCGCAACTCACCCATACCCCTACATTTACCCCTTACCTAACACTACGAGCAATTTAACATGGCCAATTCACCTGACCCGCACATCTTTGGACTGTGGGAGGAAACCGGAGCACCTGGAGGAAACCCAGGCAGACATGGGGAGAACGTGCAAACTCCATGCAGTCAGTCGCCTGAGGCGGGAATTGAACCGGGGTCTCTGGCGCTGAGAGGCAACAGTGCTAACCACTGTGCCACCGTGCCGCCCACGGTGGCACATTAGAGAATACATTTGGCTCAGGCTTGGAGGGCCGAAGAGCCTGTTCCTGGCCTGTAAACATTCTTTGTTCTTTGTTTTTTGTTCTTTGTTAAGCTCTGCAAGGCCAATGTGGACATCAGGAGCAACTCACTAAATCTTTTAATTACATCCTACTATTGAGATGAGATTCTTGTGACCATATTAACTGCACATCTTGTATCATTAATATGCAGCTCCCTATCCTACCATTCACTGCGAGAAAATCAGGCATTGGAAAGACAGGGCATGGGCATCAAGAGATTTGGGCACACTCCATGGGTATCAGCCACATGTACCCCATGTCCATGGACAATATATGACGTGTCAGCATCCAAGAATCTTCATGGCACATCTCCAATCCACTTACAGGACAATTATGTGTATCAATGCTGCACCTTGGACTGCTCTTGCATCTTTCATTGTACCACTGAAGCAAGGAAATGCTGTGCTTTTAGGGACACACATCCACTTCAGTGGATAGGGCCAGGCTGTGTCTCTTGGCTGTTCGCATGCTTTCTTAGTGCACACTCACTTTGAGCCTAACCTCTGGATGCTCACAGCATCCCTGTGTTCCTTTCTCTTGCCTTTTGCACCTAGTGCCTTAGCCTGAGATGCCAGGCTTATAGTGCTGCTGTATTGCCGTGGCCTTTAGCACAGACACAAAGCCTGATTGTCATGGTTGTTAGCAGGCTTCAGTCAACTCAAAGGAGATAACAACATGAGCAATAAAAGCAGGAGAAGGCCATTCAGCCTTTCAAATCTGCCCTGTCTTTCAACAAGCTCATCTGGCTGATCTGTCTCAGGCGAGAGTGGGGTGCTGGAAAAGCACAGCAGGTCAGGCAGCATCCAAGGAACTCCTGCCCCTCGGACGCTGCCTGACCTGCTGTGCTTTTCCAGCACCACATTCTCAACTCTGATCTCCAGCATCTGCAGTCCTCACTTTCTCCTGATCTATCCCAGGCCTCAATTCTTCTTTTGTACCAGCTCAGCAGAGCCCTCAACTCCTTGACGGTGCAAAAATCTTCCTACCTTGACTTGAAATACTTCTAGTGATCTACTTCCACAACATCCTGGGGTAATGGATCTCAAACATTCAAACATCCTCTGGCAGAAGAAATTCTTTCTCATCTCAGTTTTGAATAAATGTCCCCTTATTCTGTAACTGTGTCTCCTAGCTGCAGATTCCCTCACTACTGGAAACAACTCCTCAGCTTCCACTGTGTCAAACCCCCCTAAGAATTTTGTAGGAACTGTAATAATAAGATTACCCCATGTCCTTCTAAACTCTAATGGGTAAAGGCTTAACCAGTTTAGCCACTCTTGATCATTCTAAGCCCTTCATCCCATGGTTAGCTTAGTGAATCTCTTTTGAACTGTCTCCAATGTCAGCATATCCTCTCTTAAAAACGGGAACTAAAACTGTAGACAGTTTTCCAGGTGCTGCCTCACCAACACCCTGTATAAATGTAATAAAACTTTCCCGATTCTAAACTCCAAACCCCTAGCGATAATGGACAAAATACCATTTAATTTTTAAATTATTTGCTGCATCTGCATGTTAACACTTTGTGTTTCATGCAGAACACCCAGATCCTTCTGCACTGCATTTCTTTTAGCATCTCTCCAGTTAAATAATAGTGTTTTGATTCTTCCTAACAAAGTGCATGACCTCTCATTTCCCTACAATGAACTCCATCAGTTTTTGCCCACTGACTCAAACTATACACAGTGCATATCCCTTTGTGGATTCTTTATGCTCCCACCACAACAGGGTGGTATGGTGGCTCAGTGGTTAGCACTGCTGCCTCATAGTGCCAGGGACCTGGGTTTGATTCCAACCTTGGGTGACCGTCTGTGTGAAGTTTGTACGTTCTGTGTGGGTTTGCTCCAGTTTCCTTCCACAGTCCAAAGATGTGTGGGTTAGGTGAATTGGCCATGCCAAATTGCCCATGGTATTTAGGGATGTGTAGGTTAGGTGCATTAGTTAGGATAAATATAGGGGAATGGATCTGGGTGGGTTACTCTTCAGAGGGTTGTTGAGCCAAATGGCCTGTTTCTATACTGTAGGCATTCTATGAACATACCCTCCCAACTATTTTGTATTGTCAGTAAATTTGGATAAATTATTCACTGCCCCATTCACTATCACTAATATAGATAATAAGTAATTGAGGGTTTAAGCCTGATCCTTCTGATACTCCATTAGTTAGATACTTTCAATTTGAAAAAGACACATTAATCCCAAATCTCTGTCTCCTCAGTATTAATCAATCCTCAAACAATTTAATGTTCCATTACCATGACCTCCGAACTTATGCAATAATATTTTTATGTGGCACCTCAGCAAATGCCTTCTGAAAGTTCAAATACACTACATGTACTAGTTCCCCTCTGTCATCTCTGACTTGTTATACTCTCAAAGATAGTCTTTGGTTGGGGTGTCTGGGAATTGTGTCAGTTTAGAAATAAGGTAGTTAATGGAGAAAGTATAGTAAAGAGAGGTGAGCAAACTTGCTTGGCCTCTTGAAGTGAAACCCTCCGTGAAACTCAGCAAAACTGAGGAGGCAGTGGCCCAGTGATATTATCACTGGATTGTTAATCCAGAGATCCCAGGTAATGTCCTGGGGACCCAGGTTCAAATCCTGCCACAGCAGATGGTGTATTTTGAACTCAGTAAAATCTGGAATTAAATGTCTAATGATAACTGTGAGTCCATTATCAATTGTTGGGAAAAAAAACCATCTGGTTCACTAATGTCCTTTAGGGAAGGAAACTGCCATCCTTACCTACATGTGATCCAGACCCACAGCATATGGTTGACTCTCATCTGCTCTCTGGACAATTAGGGATGGGCAATAAATGCTGGCTTGGCCAGTGACACATTCATCCTCATGAATAAAAAAAAGCTGACATTTGACCACAAAAACCCAAGATTTAGTCCCTAGTCTTAGACAGTGAGAAGTGAATTTTGCTGGTGAACAGCAAGAAGCCTACTTGCATGGATTTGCATGCCATTAGTATCAAACCTCTCCTCATTGATATGCGTTCTCCTATTCTCCCATACACTGGGGAGAAACTACACAGCAACAATTCCCAAAACAAAAATCAGAGCAGGTGCCTTATTGATACTTGTTCATTGCTTTCTCCTCCAGGTCTCCATCTTGCACAGCAATTGGCAACATCACAGGGTACAATCTATAAACAGTTACAACCACAGTTGCTGCCCCAGTCCACAGAGATTAGCATCGGACTCATAGCAGCTTTAATGTATCATCATGACAAATCTCTGATCCATTTGCAACACAGTTCTCCATTGCTTTGGTACACTTTGGGGCACACCAATGTTTTACACTGTACTGCTGCTGTCAAGGCACTTTGCAAGCACCACCTCATGGATTCGACCAATGTGCATTTTGGGGTCTTTGCTTGCTATCTTTGTGCTCACAGCATCCATGCCTTGCTTTTTGCAATATCCGTCCGCATTCAGAGTTTGAGGCCTTAAAGTACTTTTGTCTTGCCTTGCCTTGTCACATGGAGTAAAGTAGGGACATGATCAGTTAAACATGTGGTTGGGTGGAAATTTGGGAAATTCAAAGGTAATGGAGTTGGCAGGGAAGGCAAGGAAGAAGGAAAGGTTTGGAGGTGATCAGTGGGGGTAGGAAGTGGGGGTGTTCACTGAGATTGAGAGGCTGAGCCTGTTACCTATTGCATGAAGTACGGTCACCGTTGCCATTCATCCTCATCCAAATTGTAAATGTAGAATGGAAATGAAAATGGCTGCCATCAAATCTGGAGTGAGCAGAGTGAATGTTCCATTCTATGAAGGAACAGGTTCACTATCTTGTGATGTAAGGACCTTCAGATGGTAAAGGCATTAAACAAACCCCAACACTGTCCAGGTTAAATACATCTGTGATCACAAAATGCTGTTTTACACCTTTATACTGACTTACTGTGTGAACTAAAATCCTGGTCCTAAACTCTCTTGATTAATACAATTGACATTATGAATCAACCCAAGCAAGGGCATGAGTTGAGGTACAAAGAATGTTTTGCAGTCTGTAAAAATCACCTCAATTGTAAATCGTAGTAATCAGTTTCTAAGGTTGCATTGCTTGCACAAGGTGCAGGAGCTGTTCACTTCTCAACTTGGACTATAAAACTTACACACATTATCCTGGATGCAGGGCTGTCTTTCCAGGGTTCTGTTGAGGTTGGGGTGGGGGAGCGATCTTCACTATTTGCGCCACATGTAAAATCTCTACTGTTTGTGCACAGAAAAGCTTGAGCAAGTCATTTGAATCAAAGTGCAAAGTTCAAGTACAGGCATCTCACTGGTCTCCTTGTCTGGCGGGCTTCCAGGTGCCAATATTTGGAGGGCACTGTTGAAATTTTCTGCTGAATTATCCCATTACTGAGGTGCTGCTTTGTTTCTGATATTTCCCGCATAGGCTCATTGAAACTTTCTCAGTGGATTCAGGCACATAAACTGTGGCTGTCCCTGCCTCGTCTGCATCAAGATTAATACACAATTGGATAGGGAACCTTCAGCTGATGTGGAGTCATTCTCACTGCGGAGCTTGTAACCATAAGTGCCCTCACAATGTGCTGAAGACATGGGAGATCCACAGTTTCTCATTTTCCATGGAATTGATATGCAGATGAGAGCGGGGAAGTGATACTATGCTCTGTCCGAGGAGAAAGTTAGGATTCTGGGTGATGCTGTCCAGTGCATCAACAATTCAACATCTCTTTCCACTGGAGCCAACAATGGAGAATGGATGACCTCTCTAAATCAGGTTTCCATGCAGGTCATGTCTGGGACTTCATACTGGTCCCACCCAAAGAGGATGCGACTTGATCCTTGGAATCTCTACTTCAAAAAAATGGGGGAACGCACCAAGGCTATGGAATGGATGATAGGAGTCTGTGAGAGCCACAGCATTGAGATGAAGAAAATGTACTTCAGATGGATTAGCATCATCAGTATCTGACAGCACAACAGTCATTTTGGATAAGATATTAAACTAAGGCCATATCTGCCCACTCAGGTGGATGTTAAAGCACTGTTTGAAACAGAGAAGTAGTGTTCTGCCTGCTGTGTCCTGGCCATTTAGCCCTCAAACCAACATCACCAAAATAGATGTTGTGACCATTATTCCTGTGCTGTCTGTGGGAGTTGCTGTAAGCCAATTGTCTGCTGTGTTTCCAACATTAGAACAAGTGACTACACTTTGGTGACAGCTGTGTAATATATAAAATACATATTTTCAGTTTGGATTTTAAATTAGTGGCAAGTGAGTGTTGGATTATATTTGAGGAGGGATTTAAAAATTAATTAAGGATGCATGAGTGATCAGTAAATTGGCGGGTGGATCTACTTTTCCCAGAAGATTAGAAAAGCAGAATATTGTTGAAATGGAGAGAGGCTGCAGTATGAGGGAGATAGGTGTACGAGTTCATGAATATAAAAAAGTCAGTGTACAAGAGAATGCCTTCATTAGAGGGAGGATGGAGTATAAAAGGCAGGGAGGTCTTGCTACAATTATACAGAATATGGTGAGACCATGTACAGTTTGTGTACAATACTGTGTACAGTTTTGGTCTCATTAACTTGAATGATTCCTGGGATGAAGGGATTGTCTTGCAAGGAAGGGTTGAGCAGTTTGGTCCTTTGCTCATTACAGTTTAAAGAATTTAAAACTAAAATATTCTGTCTAAGCTTAACAGGACAGATTATGATAAGGTGTTTGTTGTGTCCCTACCCATGGACCAAGAAGCCTGGGTTCCAGTTCCACCCCAGAGGTGTATAATAACATCTCTGAACAGATTTATTAGGAGAAATAAGTTAATAAAAAATACAGTGGACACCAAGATATGGTTTTCTCCCAGCTGTGTCATGGTCTCTCAAACCAACATCACCAAAGTAGATATTGTGGTCATTATCCCTGTGCTGTCTGTGCGTATTACTGGGTGCCAATTGTTTGTTGTGTTTCCAACTTTAGAACAGTGACTACACTTTGTGATGAAAGATGTGTGATATATAGTAGATTTTAAATTAGTGGCACATGGATGTTGGTTTATTTTTGACAAGGGTTTGAAAATTAATTCAGGATGCTGAATGGCCTTTTTCTGCTCTTATTTCTCATGTTTTACTTTGATTTCCATTTAATTGTTTAACAGGGTGTCCTCCACTACAGGAGCTTTGTCTGTTCAACTGGGTATTTGTTGATCAGCTAAGAACGCCACGGAAACACATTTTGTGGTTGTTCTCTGTCCCTTTATATCTCAAATTCTGCAATCTTAAATCTACAAGTTCAGGTTTCTTGTGTCACAGCAATAGTGTACCGAGACAGAGGAGCCAGGTTCAAGTCCCGCCTGCTCCACATGTTGTAGTAACACCTCTAGACAGGTTGATCTAGAAAATATCAACATGTACAAATTCCGTCAGATTTCAAAACAATCTTGACTTGTGTCTGCCCTCAAACCAAAACTATATTCACAAAAATAAAGCCAGCTCTTTTGTTTAAGGGCTGCTCCCTTTACGACCTTGTACCGGTAACAGCCCTTCGCCAGTTATTCTGGGTATGGCTGGATATGTGGAAGTTTGACAGCACTTTTTTTGTGTGCTTGGGAACTGATACAGCGCCGAGCGATGGGACACGCCTCTTTCTGCCCGAGAGCTCACCATTAGCCCGGGTGACTTTTTTTTCCAAAAAAATGTTTAGTTTTGATTTCGATCTTTCGAATGTAGTGATTGTAATGTAATTGTGCATTTTGCGGATTTATGCAGGAGAGAGAGCACCATGGGAAGAGAGGAAAACCTCATCAGAATTGCCAAAAAGCTGGATAAGATGGTATCGAGGAAGAGTATGGTAAGGTTAATGAGCTCGAAGGAGACAGTGTGAAATTGATCAGAAGTTGCTGCGCTCCGCATCGGGACAGTTGGTTTCTCAAGTTTGAAAACAGATTTGCACTTTAGTTAAAATCTCAAAGTCACTTTTGAGTGTCCAGGAGCAGTTTTCTCGACGTGCCTGAGCTGGGGTGAAAGTCTCCACAACTTATTTACAGAAGCTAGCTCCATTTGTCGAGCAGGTGGTCTGGTTGGAACCGCAGTCTCCCACGTTACCGAGCAATGGGATCGCCCTGTGCTCTCTGGCCAATTAATGCCCCCCCCCCCATGTCTTAAAACGAAACGCCACATTCTAGCCTTGGACTTTCTTTTTAAAGAAACGTAAACGAAACTGAGAAGCACCACGGTTCGCCAAATGTGCAAACGCCGCCTTGTGACCGAGCCAGGGATATTTTAAAACCTGAATGCCCTTCACTTGCCTGTTCTTACCTTTCGCCTCCCCTTCCATCTCCTCCCCTGTCCACCTGCCCTCTTCTTCACTCCTATTGGCCCCACACCCTCTCCTTGCTTTCCAAACCTCCTCGGACTGTGATGATATGCACTGTATGATTCAACATGGAATTAGATGCACAAATTAAAGATGTTGCCAGGGTTTGAGTTTGAACAGGTTGGGGCTGTTTTCCCTGGAGTGTCAGAGGCAGAGGGGTGACCTTATAGAGGTTTACAAAATCATGAAGGGCATGGATAGGGTAAATAGACAAGGCCTTTTCCCTGGGGTGGACGAGTCCAGAACTAGAGGGTATAGGTTTATGGTGAGAGGGGAAAGATATAAAACAGACCTAAGGAGCAATCTTTTCACACAGAGGGGGATGTGTGTATTGAATAAATTGCCAGAGGAAGTGGTGGAGGTGAGTACAATTACAACATTTAAAAGGCATCTGGATGTGTATATGAAAGGGAAAGGTTTAGAGGGATATGGGCCAAATGCTGTCAAATGAGACTAGATTCATTTAGGATATCTGGTTGGCATGGACGAGTTGGTCTGAATGGTCTATTTCCGTGCTGTATGACTCTAAGCAATATTAACAGGATTGGGCATGGAATTGATTAGCCCTTTCCAAAGCTCATCATAGACAGAATGAGCTGAATAGCTTGCTTCAATGCAGTATGACTTTGGAATCCAAGCAGGTTGCACTGTGGTGGGAAGAACAAGGCTTGTAAAATAGTAGGTTGGAATGTGGAGCCCTATAAGACACACTTTTAAGGGTTCAATGCATCCCTCTGGATAGGCTGAGACCTTTTCCTTACTGGAGAGGTTTATAAAATCATGAGGAAGATGAATGGCAGATGCCTTTTCCCTACGTTGGGGAATTTCAAGACTTGAGGTCATATTTTTAAGGTGAGAGAAGAACAGTTCAAAGAAGACATAAGGGACATTTTTTTTACACAGAGTGTGGTTCATGTGTGGAATGAACTTCCAGAGGAAATGGTGGATGAGGGTACAACAACATTTGAAAGGCATTTCAGTAAGTACATAAATAAGAAATGTTTGAAGGGATATTGGTCAGGTGCAGGCAGGTGGGACTAGTTTAGTTTGGGATTATGGTCAGCATGGACTGTTTCCATGCAGTATGACTTTACGATTCTCCATTGTGTGCTTTCCAATAGGAGTGGCATGATGGTTAGCATTGCTGCCTCACAGCCCTAGGAACCCGGGTTTGATTCCAGCCTCCAGTGACCGTGTGGAGTTTGCATTTTCTCCCCGCGTCTGCGTGGATTTCCTTCCACAATGCAAAGATATGCAGGTTAGATACATTGCCCATAGTGTTCAGGGAAGTGTAGATTAGGTGCATTGGTCAGAGGTAAGTATAGGATAATAGATAGGGGAATAGGTCTGTGTGGATCACTCTTTAGTGGGTCAGTGTGGACTTGTTGGGCCAAAGGCCTGTTTCCACACTGTAGAGATTCTGGGAAAGAAAATCTTGCAGATGTTCAACATTGACAGCCAATGAACAGTTGTACTCATTAAAAAAAGATCAAAGGCTGCCAGAATTTCATAATGAAAGATCATTTCAATTTTGTTTGAATAGGATGGTGCTCTGGATCTGCTCCAGGAACTGCGAG